>NC_135310.1:94599694-95879694 GCF_048772815.1 Callospermophilus lateralis
TATAATTATTAACTTTGAAGAAAACAATTTATAAAGTTATTATTGCAAAACTATCTGATAAAAAAGCTAATTCCTTACTTTGAAAATGCCCCAACATTTCTAATGTTCTCTTTATAATTTGAGTAATATTTATTTGTCTAGTTTCATAGACATGAGCACATTAATTAACTGGTTTCAGAGTATGCTATTATTATTGGGCATTTTCTTTGTTTCAAGTAGGAGTTTGGTGAGGAATTTTTTTCTTTTTTTGTATTTCAAATTATGCTTTAATTATACAATAGTAACATCTCCCCATGAGATATGTGCTCAAGACTGTCAAGTGTAACCCTTGTGAAAAATCTGAAAATTCAAACACATTAAAAGATTGATGATGCACATTTAATTTTGTAGTTATTTCTTCATGAGTGTAACTTTAAAATAGGTGCTATTACTGAATTAGCAGCTCAAACTTAAAGCTTACTTTGTATACTTAATTTCCTTTATGGAAATTATGAGCATTTGGAGATAATATGGATCAAATATTATGTAAGAAAATTTATTTTAGAACAGTTTGTGTTCATGAACATAATCTAATCAAAATTTCTCTCAAACCAAAAGAATATTTGCATATATTAATGTATTATTTTTAATCTTTAATGAATAAAAATTTTTAAGACAGGTATTTAGTATTTTGAATGTATTCAAAGAAGAAACACTTCTCAGAGGAGAAACACAACAGTGAATATCATAAACAATATATATTAATTTTGCTGGCATAATCACCATGTACCTCTGAATTGACTTCCTGAGAGCTAGTGGTGTCACTCAAGGAGAGTAATTGAATGAAGGAAAACTATACTCATCAGAGGGCAAGGGAGAACACCAGTGATCAATGTGAAATTAAAATAGGAGAGAATAAGACATGAGACAAAAGCAACAACCCATGTATTGGGACAGCAATATTAGGGAGTCAAGGGAAAGGAATACTCAAAAAGGAGGACATGATACCCTCTTTTTAAAATTTTTATTTTTTATTTGTTCTTTCTAGTTATACATGACAATAGAGTCAATTTTGACACATTCATACAAACATGGAGTAACTCTTATTCAAATAAGATCCCAGTCCTGTGGTTATACATGATGTGGAGATTCAAAGTGGTGTATTCATATATATACATAAGGAAGTTATATCAGATTCATTCCACTGTCTTTCCTATTCCTGTCCCCCCCCCTCTTCATTCCCCTTTGTCTAATCCACTGAATTTCTATTCTTTTCCTCCCCTACTTTGTTGTGTGTTAGTATACACATGACAGAGAAACCATTCAACCTTTGGTTTATTTCACTTAGCATGATAATCTCCAGGTTCTTCCATTTACTGGCAAATGTCACGAAGTCATTGTTTTTATGGCTGAGTAATATTCTGTTGTGTATATAAACCACAATTTCTTTATCCATTCATCGGTTAAGGGCACCAAATATATGAAAAAAATGTTCAACATCTCTAACAATTATAGAAATGCAAATTAAAACAACACTGAGATTTCACCTCAATCCAGTAAAAATGGCACAAGGCTTCTTTAAAAGATTCTCAAATGACAAGTCAATTAATAAAAATAATGAAGCCATTCATTCCACTCTGGTGAACATGGGTTGTTAGTGACCATGTCACCAGCCTGGAGGGAGGGAAGAAAAGCCAAAATGGAATGAGGAAGTGTAAAAGATTCTCTCAAGAAATGTTGATGGAAGTAGCATAAGTTAAGGCCCACTTTGAGAGAGGGAAAAGAAAGGAAACTATGGCATTTGCTAGTGAAAAGGAATAATGCAAGTTATGGTGATGAGTCCCTGATTCTGATGCAGAGTTTATCATTGATGCTTGTATTAACTTAACCAAATTACTCATCTCCCCTATGCTTTCATTTCCCATCTATGATAAGGGGATCATAATAGTACCTGATAGAGTTTATGAGGATTAAAGCAACTATCCATGTACAACAATTAGAAATCTGCTTGGCATAGCAAACATAAAAAGTTTTTTTAAAATATTAACTTATATTGTAGTCACATCATTAAAATATCTTTTCTCTAACAAATGTAATTTCTGTCATTTATTTTTTCAAGATACTTTCATAAGCTTCAAATAATTGCTATATATTTTTGAGAATTTATTCTAAATAAGAGAGAATTCTTCATTCTCTGTGTTTCTACAGGCAATGCAGATTATTCTATTTGGCTTGCCTTTTATGCATTCAAGTTCCCATAACATCTTTGTTTTTTTTTTTTTTTTTTTTTTAAGAGAGAGAGAGAGAGAGAGAGAGAGAGAGAGAGAGAGAAGAGAGAAGAGAGAAGGAGAGAGAATTTTTTAATATTTATTTTTCAGTTTTCAGTGGATACATCTCTATTTTTTATTTTTATGTGGTGCTGAGGTTCGAACCCAGCGCTCTGCGCATGCCAGGCGAGTGCATTACCACTTGAGTCACATCCCCAGTCCCCTATAACATCTTCTTAGTTTGTCGATTGGAGAATTATTTTTTTTTGGGGGGGGGGGTTGAGAAATGAATTTTACTTTTATGTGATACAAACTTTCTAGAGATATGTTACAAAATAATTTGAATCAGCGTATATGTATTTAATGTAGAATATAATGTCATATCATTTATCAATGATAATAATATCAGTGACAGAATCACAAGTACAAATGATATAGTGAGATTTAATTTACATTTTTAAGTTGCATAATCTTAAAACCCTGGTTTCATTTTTTTTTTTTTAGATGGTTACAGGCATAGACCCCATATATGCATTACTGAGCTATATCCCCAGTTGTTTTTAATTTTTTTTCCCATGGTCTCACTGAGGCTGGTGATATACATTCTTTAGTCTCATGTGCCACTGGAATTACAGGTATGCACCAATACACCCAGTTTATATTCAGGGATTTTGAAGATGAAGGTAGATTTTAGAAAAAGTACACAATCTTCTACAGACAATCTTCTAAAGTTCAATGAAAACAAAATGTTAATTCCAAAGTGAATTATTAACTTGAGTCAGGGGACCCAGAATTGAACATCTTAGCTAGGATATTTTATTATATAACAGTGCTTGGTGTGAATGGTAGGGCCCTACATGGTTTAGATGATACTATTTAATTTTCAACTTGGTTATAAACAGCTTCATTTCTATTGTTGCTGGAAAAAACATCAAATAACCCTGCTTCACTGTGAATTTTTTTTTTTAACTTTGTATATCCAGTGGAAGAATCCCAGAGGCTAACAGCATAAGCTGCTTTACAATGTTGTTGACTTTTATTGGCTATTAAAGGGGGATTCCAAATACTATATATCTGTTTGCACACCATGATCTGGCCACAAATAATTTCTCTTCCAATTAACTGTTGCCAGAAGACTTGTGTCAGAACATCTTTTATTTATATCCGTCTACAGATATTGCTGCCTCAGAAGGAAGATTTATTAGCAATGAAGCAAGGTGTCTCCAATGCATTTGACAGTTTTGATGTCTTTATTGCTGTTTCATCCACATTGCATTATATTTTTTAAAAAAGGAAAAAGTCCATTGAATATGGGTTCCCAAATATGAGGTTAAATTATCTATATGTTATATAATTTTCTTAATTTTATTGGAAACCTGGGAGCAAAGTGCAGTTTAAGGCAAAGGAGAATTTTGTTTGTGAAGTGGTCATTTCATAATCTTGTCCGCTAAAAGGTAGAAAGGGAGAAGAATAAGAAAAGCACATTGATTTTATATCCAATTACAGCTCAAACTTTGGGTGGTCATATAACCTCAGTATTTTTAAAATTTGATTTAATTAGTTATACATGAAAGTAGAATGAATTTATGCACTTTGATATATCATACATGGATGGGATATAATTTCTCATTTTTCTGAGTGTCCATGTTGCAGAATCATATTAGTCATGCAGTCACATATATACATATAGTAATAATGTCTGTTTCAGTCTACCATTTTTCCTATCCCCACATCCCCTCCCATCCCCTCCCTTCACTTCCCTCTACCTAATATAAGGTAGTGCTATTCTTCCCTAGTGCTCCCTGTCTTACTGTGAATTACCATCCACATATTAGAGAAAATATTCAACCTGTGGTTTTGTGGAATTGGCTTATTTTGCTTAGCATGATATTCTCAAACTCCAACCATTTACTAGTAAATGCCATAGTTTCACTTTACTTTAAAGCTGAGTAATATTCCATTTAGTATATATACCACATTTTCTTTATTTTTTCATCAATTGAGGGATACCTAGGTTGGTTCCATAGTCTAGCTATTTTGAATTGAGTTGCTCTAAACACTGATGTGGCTACATCACTATAGTATGCTGATTTTAAGTGCTTTGGGTATAAACCAAGGAGTGGAATAGCTGGGTCAAATGGTGGTTTCATTCCTAATTTTCTGAGGAATCTTCATACTGATTTCCATAGTGGTTGCACCAATTTGCAGTCCCACCAGCAATGTATGAGTGTACCTTTTCACCACATCTTCACCAACATTTATTGTTGCCTGTGTTTTTGATGATTGCCATTCTGGCAGGAGTGAGATGAAATCTTAGAGTAGTTTTGATTTCCATTTCTCTGATTGCTAGAGATGTGCATCACTTTTTTCATAATTTTTTTGTAGAATTGTATTTCTTATTTTGTGAAGTGTCTGTTCAGTTCCTTATCCCATTTATTGATTGGGTTATTTGTTTTTTTGGTGTTAAATTTCTTGAGTTCTTTATATAACCTAGAGATTAATGCTTTATTGAAGGTGCATGTGGTAAAGATTTTCTCCCAGTCTGTAGGTTCTCTCCTCACATCATTGTGTCCTTTTCTGAGAAGAAGCTTTTTAATTGAATCCAACCCATTTATTAATTCTTGATTTTACTTCTTGCACTTTAGGAGTCTTGTTCAGGAAGTCAGATCCTAGGCTGATGTGGTGAAGATTTGGGCCTATTTTAAATGATGAATTTAGTGACCAGGGACAACTTCATGGAAAATATGTAATATTTGAATAAGTTGATATGGTGAAAAATGCATAGCAGTGTTTGAATCACAATAAACAAGTTTTGATGCAAATATTCTTAAATGTAATGCTTATGTAGTTTTTCAACATATCAGTATAATTATGGAATCTTTCTATTTTTACATTTGTATGCTAAATTTTGTTTTATAAATAATGCTATAAACATAAGTGCTTTGATATATCATGTATTGCTACTTAGAATAAGATTTAAAATTAATTCTTAGAATTACGGGATCAAAAAAAATGACATTTTTATGATTGCTGACATATGCATTCTAAGAAATTTCATTTAAGAATCAATGAGCAAGTTTATATTTCTAATACACACAACATATAAGAGATCATGATAAACTACTGTAAATAATTGTGGTTATTATCATCCAAAAAGAGAAAGTATATTTTCAAAAATAATGGGCATTAAAAACTCATTTGAATTAATAACATTGCCTTCATTTAAACCTTATTAGTAATAAAATTAAACCCCATTATTTATATTTTTATCTTAAATGCATCAAGCATATTTTGTTATATGTACTATTCTTTATTTATCCTACACAAATGGAACCAAGTTATATGTTCAACTTTAAGTCTCCTTGATTTAAACTCAGTATTGTTCCATGAACCATCTGAATATAGCACACCATATATTATATTTCCATAAAACTAGAATTATTTAAAGTGCTATGAATATTGCTATAACTTTCAGTATTATGAATCAATCCTAAATGATCTACATTCATCATTAAACCAAATACTACTACACCATAAGTTTATCTTTTCTATTACTATACATTCATAATAGTTAAGAGTATATTTTATGTTGACTCAAATATGATAACTATCTAAGGAATAATTCTTTTTATTGCCCTGTAATAAAAGAGAAAATTTCTATTGTTCATGTATGTGAATTTTTTTTTTCATTTTAATATTGTTATATCCCTAAATCTTTTACTTGCAAGGTTAAAATATTAGTCCCCTAAATTTTCTAAATTTTAAAAATTCTAATTATACCATGTGAATATGCTTAATTATCCAGAGCTAAATGCTCTTATTAACTTTGATCTTGATGATATCCATGTATCATATTGAAATTTTCATTCCAAGTATGACTTCATGGAGGTTTACTTCAATGTACTTAGATCCAGAAATAGTGTTTCAATGACTGATTACTGTACTATTTTACTTTTTGTCTCTAGGAACATGGGCAATCTCTCCATCAGGCTTTTTAAGTGTATCATGGACATCAGTATTTTTCTTCATGGGGTTTCTATAAGGGTCAAATGAGATCATATATGCAAAATAGTTACCATAGTGTTTACTCTATAACAGACCAGTTTGGGAGTTCATGGAACAAATAAAAATTGGCATTATTTTTTTTTTCATATTTTGTGTAAATTTGGAAAGTTTAAACTTTCCAATGCAATTATACTTACACAGTCTTACCTAGGTCAAGTTCCTACTATAGTGAGCAAACTTCATGTTTTTTTAACACGTGAAATTGAGCATAAAATTCAGCAGATTATCAGTACAAAACCCAGCATTTCTGAATGTTGAAAGATTTGGAAGTGGATGCAAAAAGAGTTTGCATGACACCAAGATATTTAATTGAGTGTGGTTGCTTCTGCTTTGAGGAAACTTTCAATTGCTCTTTATTGGATTTTCTATTGACCATGTGCTTTTCAAATTCCATGCTCCTTTGTTCAATTTCCTTTCCTTCATGTCCTTTTTCAGTGAAGGGAAAAAATATCTCAGCTAATCAATTTTATTATGGTCTTCATGCCGCAGGGCCTAATGACATGTATATGCTTAGAAAGAATTTTTTACAACTTACTAGTTAAGACATATTTTCCAGTGGAAAATTTTTTTTGTAAAATTTCTGTGGGCAGATGTATGTATTTACTAATTTTTTTTTACTGTGTGGAAAAGGTAAGGGCCCCTATACTGTTTTGGTACTTGATTCAATATTTTTACTTATGTTACATTTCTGCTAAAATCCTCTTATGTTTTTTATGAAAACCATTGTCAATCCATATTTGTTTTATCCATTGCATATGAATATCTAACTTTAAGTCTATGACCTTTCATTCATTTCTTGTTATTACCCTGCTCCCTGCTGATTTTAATGTAACAATCTGAACAATATGTCAAATTTTTTGATCTGGTGTTTGCCATATGGCCAACCATTTCCTCTTGACCTTGAGAAATAATTTAAAATTTTAAACTTAGCTTTTGGGAATTGGAAATGATAATGAGAAAAAAATAGTACCCACTAGTGCTGTACTAGTTTTAAAAACATATATGATTTTTTTTTTCTTTTTAAAGAGAGAGAGAGAGAGAGAGACAGAGAGAGAGAGAGAGAGAATTTTCCAACATTTGTTTCTTAATTTTCTGGTTTTAGGCGGCCATAACATCTTTGTTTGTATGTGGTGCTGAGGATTGAACCTGGGCTGCACGCATGCCAGGCGAGTGCGCTACCGCTTGAGCCACATCCCCAGTCCCCCAAAAACATATATGATTTTTGATAAGACCCTCAATATATTTTTTAAAAATTTGCCCATGAGTCTATGTGTACATGTATAACATGAAAATTTATTATTTTATTTTTATTAAGAGGCTCATAGTAACTTCTTCAACTAAACTACATTTTTTATTCCTTGGTTGTAGTATTTACTAAATTTTGATTAATAAATATTCCATTCTTAAGTTTAATGGAATTATAGATCTATAAGTTGTATAGAGTTTTAAAAAATTATGAATTATTTGAATTTAGAGAAGAGAGTAAAAGAGACATTATCATACATTTAGTCAGCTTTTGGTTTGGGGGATTGGCTTATTTCACTTAGCATGATATTCTCCAGTTCCATCCATTTATTGGCAAATCCCATAATTTCATTCTTCTTTATGGCTGAGTAATATTCCATTATATATATCATATATATATAATATAACATTTATATATAACATTTATCTATATAACATTTTTTATCCATTTATCTTTACCTTGTTAGCTTATGACTTTTTTTAACAAGACTCCTACAGCACAAGAAGTAAAATCAAGGATTGATTAATGGGATGGATTCAAACTAAAAAGCTTCTTCTCAGCAAAGAAAACAATCAATAATGTGAACAGAGAGCCTACAGAATGGGAGAAAAACTTTACCACATGCACTTCAGAAAAAGCATTAATCTCCAGGATATATAAAGAACTCAAAAAACTGAACACCAGAAAACAAATAACCCAATCAATAAATGTGCTAGGAACTGAACAGATACTTTACAGAAGAAGAAATATAATTGATCAACAAACATGAAAAAATGTTTAATATCTTTAGCAATCAGAGAAATACAAATCAAAAAATTACTCTTAGGATTTCATCTCAACCCAGTCAGAATAATAATTATCAAGAATACAAACAAATGTTGATGAGTATGTGGGAAAAGAGGTACACTCATACATTGCTGGTGGGAATTCAAATTTGTGTAACCATTTTGTAGCACATCTTAAATACAAATATTAGTTTAACTTGATGCTATATGCCTAAAAATCAAATATCCCTCAGTTTAATAATGTTAATTTTTCCTCATTAATTTATTGCTACTATTGTTTTTTTAAAAGGTGTACTGATCATATAAACATCTGTTCTATCCTCTTACATGTACTATAGTATCAGATTGTGGCAGTTGTACCATAGCAGTAAAGTTGAGGTAGGGACATAAACTCAGTGGGTCCACTATGGTAGTTGAGGAGTCTCTATATGAGCTGTGATTTCATATTTCTGAAAGTCATAAAGTCATACATATGCATGCACATACACACACACATACACACACATGCTCTACACTAAAGCACTCATCAATGTTTATGATTATGAAGAGCAAGTCATGTGGAAAAAATATTTAGAGTTCTTATGATGTTTCTGGTATTTTAGTACTTTTAGAAAAAATATGTCAACTACTGTGATCCCACTACTTTTTTGTGGATAATCTGCTCATGTATCCACCTGGTATGTTAACATTAGATTTACTCTTTCCTAATATTTAAATAATAAATGCTGAAAGATATTCTACTGCCTGGAAACTTTATCAGTAAACTTATTAAATAGCTAAAAATAAAATAAAATGAAGACTGTTTTTTAAGAACTTAAAATCCCTGCTACTCTCAGCTCCAGTCTGATTGAGCAAGGCCTAGGATACTTGATGTTAGTACTACATTATCCTGCTGTTTGTGTAACCTCTTTCCAGTACCTTGAATAATCCTGTGTCTTAGCTTAACATCGCTCAGTTCCATTAATTGTTTATATCCAATTTCAGAGGTGAGGTTTTCCAGAATGATATTCAGAAATTTCAAGTGTAGTTGAGTCCCCTCAAGCAAGACTTGAAGCATCCTGTAACTCTTACCATGCTAGCATGACGTGGTCTGGCTGGGCACAAATCACGAGCCACTGAAGCAGGAACAAACTTTATTTTGAACTCCACCAAAACACTTCACACACGCTCCCGGGGAATTCTCCCAAATCCCATGCGGCTCGTCCAGGAACCAGCCACCGGAAATATCTCCTCTGGAAATCCCTCCTCCCACACTTCCCCAACCAATGGGAACTCTCCGGGAATCCCTGGGAATCCCCAGGAGAACTCCAAAGTAGCATGAGAGGCCGGATGTGGATAGTAATGCCTCGCCTGTCAACCAATACTATTGGCAAATGCCAGGGGCCATTCTGACTTGGCTGTGGCTCTCAGCACTAGCACTCATTGAACTGTGCTGTAATTGCCTGTTTAGTCATCAATACATTGCTGTAAACCATGAGTGATAGGAGTATTGTGGCTACATATTTCTGCTTCATGTATAGGTCCCAGTCACAACAGTTGTAATACATAAATCTGAAATAAATATAGGCATATAGGAAAAATGGACTTCTAAGATAAACAAATCAAAGACAGTGGTGTGATATTTGTTGAATCTATTATGCTGTGAGAACTCTTCCATGCTGTTGCCCCAAAGAAGAAATGTAATATTGCATATGTGACCTTTGGAATTTGGAAAGTCATGCTCTAAGACTTTCTTTATATAAAGACCTATCAGTATAGGGTTTTTCTCTCTTTACTTTGCTTCTATGTACTTAGTATTTAAATGAGGTGTGACATGTTGTTTAAAAGATGAGTGCATGAATAGGAAAATTTTTGAATAATCTATGTATGTGTATGTAATTATACCAAGTTTTTTATCCTATAATAATGTCACAATGCTGTGATATTTCTTTACCAAAATGTTATTGTGTTTTACACAATAAGTATGCATATATAGGTTAAAACTACTCAGTACAGCATTAGAACAAAATTAAATGTTTACTCAAACTTGGCGTTACATACCTGTGGTCCTACATACTTGTAGCCTGAGGCAGGAGGATCACAAGTTTGAGGACAGGCTGAACAATTTAGTGAGAACCTGTCACAAAATAAAATTTTAAGAGGGTTGAAGATATAGCTCCAGATTCAACTGATTGGTTGGCTAACATGCATGAGGCCCTGGGTTTGAAAGACAAAAGAAAAACAAATGGAGAGTTTGATCTTAGACCTTCAACTATAATATCATCCAAACATGGACAACGTATTATATTGGAAACAGGAAAACATCATGAGATTTGTAATGGCTGATTGTAATCAATTCAGTAGTTTGAATGAAGCTGACATTTTTATACTACACTGTTTTTATCATTTTAAGTAGCATTGAAGCAGTCAACCACATATTATATAGCTATGTTCACATTTCCCTAGAATCTTCCTAGAATACTATACTAAACATAAAAATTTTGTTTATGCTTTAATTGCATATTTACCTAGAATATTTTCCTCTTAAACTAGATGTAGAAACCATTCTCATAGGTTGAAAAATTCAATATTGTTAAAATGTCAATGGCGCAACTTGGGTTCTTTTTCTATACAATGACCTGAAAATATTCTCAAGGAAATTAGCTCAGACAATCACAGGGCTCACTTAACTTGCCTTTTGTTCTTTTATGTAGAATACAGCTTATTTTTCTAAAATACCTAAAGTGACTTTCAGATTGTCAGTTCACATACTTTGTATTATTTAATTACTATTCCACATGGGAGAATCAATTTGATATTTTTTAAAATTTTTTTATATTGGCTGGAAATATGGGCTGTTTTGTGTTCTTAAAGTTGGATTTGATGCCTTTCATTGGCTTGAGGAAATTATCATTAATTTAGTCAGCTTTTTTGCTGCTGTTACCAAATAACCCAACTCAACAAGAACAATTTAGAGGAGGAAAAGTTTGTTTGGGACTCATGGTTTCAGAGGTGTCAGTTCATAGACAGCCCACTCCACTGCTCTAGGCCCAGGGTTAAGCAGAATATTATGGTGGAAGAGAGTGGTGGAGAAAAACAGCTCAGGACATGACAATCAGGAGGCAGAGAGATCTCCACTCAACAAGAAAAATATATGTACCCCAACGACACACCTGCAATGTCTTACTTTCTCTAGCCACACCCCATCTGCCTACAGTTACCTTTCAGTTAATCTCTATTAGGGGATTACCACACTGATTAGGTTAAGGCTCTCATAACCCAATCATTTCACCTTTCACCTTTATTTCATTGTCTCACACATAAGCATTTGGGGGACATGTTATATCTTAACCATAATATTAAATTTTTCTCTTTTTGTTTATTTTTTTCAGTTTTGTTTTTGCCTTTGTTTTTAGATTGCCATCTCATAATGGCTAATTCTAATTTGTCATCTATTTTTCTTAATACCTTTGTGAAAATTCATCATGTTTATTTTTCTAACTATGTACCCTTCCTTATTTTCATTTCCAAACAATAAATTTTCTGTCTGAAAAATAGTATATTAACAGTAATTTTTCTTCTCTCTCCCCTCTCCTCTCCTTTATTGGGGATTGATGTGCCCAAGGGCACACTGATTCACCTCTCTATCTCTTATCATTTTTTTTTTAATTTTTAAGATTCAGTCTTGCTAAGTTGCTTAGGGCTTCAATAAATTGCTGAGACTGGCTTTGTACTGTGATCTTCCTGACTTAGCTTCCCAGACCTCTGGGATTACAGGCGTGAACCACTGTGCCCAGCTAAATTAACAATAATTTTATGTCACCATACTGGTAATATGATTCTACAGTCTTCTGGTTTTCATTACTATGGCATCTGTTACCCTAATTTATTTATGACTGATTTTGTCAAGCTCTTCTTTATTGTTGGTATTTTCTGTTGTATAATTTATATCTGTGGATTTATGATTTTTTTTAATAACTTGGGTGATATTCTTGGCTATTGTCCTTTTGAATGCTTATCCTTTTCTTCAAAAAATAAGAGCCTATAGATTTTTACTTTGAACCATTTAACTTCAACACTTGAAAACATACTAAGTTGGGGCTGGGGATGTGGCTCAAGCAATAGCGCGCTCGCCTGGCATGCGTGCGGCCCGGGTTCGATCCTCAGCACCACATACAAACAAAGATGTTGTGTCTGCCGAAAATTTAAAAAATAAAAAATAAATATTAAAAATTCTCTCTCTCTTTAAAAAAAAAAAAAAAAAAAAAAGAAAACATACTAAGTTAACATGAATAAACTTTATCCTCTGAGACTTTCCACTAAACTATGTTCTCCAACAAATATACCATACTAGAAAGTGACAAATCTAGTTCATTTTTAAAAAAATTATGATTAATCAGGGGGAAAATTCTTGAGCCTTTAATTATTCATTGTCAGCAAATGTACATCTGATTTACTGGAATATATTATTAAGAATGTCATGATATATTTTACCACACGCACTGCAGCCATTTGATCTGAGATATGACCATTTCCTATAATTGTTGCAACAGCATTCTACCAGGTCTCCCAGACCAGTCTATCCTCTGGATTTAATTTAATTTAATGGAAGAGTCAGAGTGACCTTCTTAAAATATAAGTTGGATCATGTCACATCTCTGGTCAAAATCATCCAGTAACTTCCCATCACACTCAAAAAAAAAAAAAAAAAAAGCCAGACTTTTTACTATGTCTCACCAGGCCTTAGATGTTCTAGTCACTCCCTCCATAACCTGCCCACTTTGTTCCATTGCCAATGGAATCCTTCAACAGGCTTCTGAACTCCTTTACTTTCCTCCTATGTTGCTCTGTATTTGCTGTTTGTTTTATTTCAGATGTTGACATGTTTTCTCCTCACTTTGAATATTACCTTCAATTATTCTTTCTCAAACACACATGCTCTGGCCACCTTTTCTAAAATGATTACTTTTCCTTTTTCCCAGATCTTTACAACATTCTTCCCAACTTCATTTATTTCTCAGGAAAATTTTCTTGATCTCCTCTACACTGTTTAATCATTTAATTTGTTTGATTGTGTACCTATCAGATGACAAGATCCATATGGGGAGAAATTATTTTCCTGTTTTGTCTCATCATTCAGTTTAGCACTATGATTAGTAATTGGCCCACAGTAAAAATCAAGAAGTATTTATGAAATAAAGATAATAAATTTATTTTTACAAAATTGGTGTACTTTCTCTTTATTATTTTTTTTCAAAAATAATTTTGCATTATTATAAATGTACTGGTTTTATAATAATGAAATGAGTTCGAATGTGTTTTAAAGAAATATATCTTTAAGAAGTTTTAATCTAAGTAGGCACAATAAACATATATACACCCCACCCAATACCAATTAAAGCAAACCAAAGGAAGCCAAACTTTAAGATCTTTATTAAATAATATATTAGAATAAGATTATAACTCACTGTGGGAAATGTTTTCTTACAAAATACATACATACACACACAAAACACCCAATAAACGATCAAATTAAAAACTTGTATTTGACTATATTAATAACTAACTATTATTGAATCATAAATTTTAAACAAAGCCACAAAACAAACACATTTTTTTATGTGTACAAACAACATATTAACATTTAGGTTATGTATTAAATCATAGAAATGATTAAGACTTGCAACTTATCAACTTCTGTTTAAATTCCTAAAACAAAATTCTCACAATTTTTTAGTTAGGTTTTTTATCACCATGACCAAAACACCAGCATGAACAACTGAGAGGAGAAAAAGTTTATTTGGACTCACGGTTTCAGATGTCTCAGTTCGTAGATGGTCAACTCCATTGTACCTGAGATGAGACAAAGCATCATAGCAAAAGGGTGTGGTGGAGAAAAGAAGCTCAGGACATGGCAGACAGAAAGCTGAAAGAGTTCTCTGCTCTCCAAGGACAAAATATGGACTGCAAAGCCATGTTCCCAGTGACTTACTTTCTCCATCCTGCTGGCCTACTGTTATCACCCACTTAACCCACATCAGTGGATTATTACACTGATCATGTAATTTTTCTCAAATCTAAACATTTCACCTCTGAAAACTCTTGCATATTCTTACAAATAAGCTTTTGGGGGCCACCTCATATAGAAATCATAACAATAATATATATTTTATATATCTTGACTGTGATTAAAAATGGAAATACTACAAAATAATATTTTATAGAAATTATATCATAAAGAACATACAGTGAAATAAAAAGTCTCAAAATCGTCCAATTTTTCAATCATATTACCTGTGTTCTATAACTAAATTTAGCAAATTCAGTTTTGATAGAGTGGGAGAAGGAGATAAAAGTAGAGACGATTCAGCACACCACTTCATTCTGAAAAATTCATCCCAATGAATGTGGGATAGGATACTTAATTTGCTTAATTCCAGCAGGTATTTTACTACACTGCCTGCTATCCAGAGTAAGGGAATCTCATTTATTTTATGTTTGTTTTTACCTTAAAGTTAGGAATATAATTTATTTAACTGTTATTTCACTGATATTCAATACAGCCACTATATACGAGGTTGTCTATATTTAATTTAGTAATCAGATGAAGAAATAGCAATTTGTTTTAGTATAGGGATGGAATAATTAAAATAATATGAAACTAAAATAGTTCTATTTGATTTAAGAAATTTCTCGGTTTGAATCTTTAGTCTATTCACATGCACTTGAGTTTCCTGAGTAAATAGAGCCATAAAACACTTGACTTCTCTCTGCCATCAGTGTTCTAGAAATAAAATGTGTCATCAAAAAGCCATCAAGTGCTCCGTATCTCTTGAGATCATCAGTCCTAGCCACAGACTTTGGAAACTGTGGGAAACCAGTAAAAGTATAGTCTCCACTATGAATTATAAACATTTGTCTACCAAAGTTTGATTCTGATAAGGAGGAAAAAGGGCTCTTATGAGAAGGAGGACTAGCATATGAAATTCATTATAAATATTTTAGAGGATATTTCTACTCAAAGACACATAGGCTATTATTGAAGCTAATTTCCTGTCATAGGTCTAAACAATATTCTCCAACAATTATGATGAAAAGATTATCTACTCAGTCTCTTTTTTCTCTTCATTCCAGTGATTTTTTCTATATTTCAATATAGTAGTAAATTAATGCCACCATTTTATGTGCTCCCAAAGTAAACAAGCATATATGAATGTCATCACCTTGAACAGAAACCAAATTTCAAAATTTTACTTGTTTTATGCACCTATATCTACTTAAAATTGAATATATTTGCTATCCTCACTTATTACAGATAATATTTTTAGAGGCAGGTTATTTATAATCTAAGGTTTTAAAGTTTTTAGAGGTATTATTCATATACAAATATCATATTTCCCTTTCCTGTTAAAGAATAATTTATTATAGCATTCAATATTTTCTTTACAATAAAATATACATTTATATAGATAAAGGATTTCTAGATGGCCACCACAGTTGTTCAAAAGAGAACTTTGGTACTGAATTCCACACTTAATTACATTAGCCATTCAATTTTCATTGATTATAAATGTCTGAAACAACCCTCTTAGACACAGAGTAACCAAACAAGAAAATCAACCTCTAGCTTCATTTGTTATTAGGCTTCCTGGCATGAATTTCATCAGAGCAAAAAATGTAAAATGGCAATCTCATGAGAAGAAAGGTTAGCAAATCAAATTTAGTATAAATGTTTTAGACAATATTTCTACTTCTAACACACATAAGCTATTATGGAATCTCATTTTCTGTCATAGGGCTGAAAATGTTCTCCAACAATTATGATAAACAAAAAATTAGACTACACTGACTGTCCTTTTGCCCCCCTTCAACTGCATGTCTTCAATATTTTATATTAAAAACAGGTTTTTAATAGTCCAGAAAGGAAGAGAAAAGAGATAGTTCTGCAGGCAGAGAAAACATAGCAAAAACTTACTTTCTATCAAAGAGTTTTAGTGGAGTATAAGACTAATTTAAATACAATAAATAAGACAATTCAGAGACTTATATCCACAGTTTATATCCACTTGAAAATGGGACATCAGAGACATTGTTCCTGGGCTATATTTTAATAGTTCCTAGGTGTAAAGCCCATTGAAATCATAGTGTTCTTACTACCCTCAGACACAGGTGAGGGATCCAGTAACCCATACATGTCTAAATTAATAAATGATACATCATCTGGATGCTAAAATACTTAAATAATTCTATGATATATTCTCTCTCTATATATATATATGTTTATGTAAAACAAATGCCTTTAATTATACATTTAAAAAAATTGTAGCTTCCAAGAGAAGGAGAGTGGTGTTGAGAATCTGAATCCTGTTTCCCTGATGTCGAACACTGAACCCCTGAGAAACTCTGAGGCAAGAGCAAAAAGCTTTATTTCAATGATAGAACAGAGAGAAGCAGAGAAAAACACAGAGACGGACATTGCTCTGCAAAAGTAGAAGAAGGGGTCCAAGTAGGAATTTGGTGGTCAAGGGAGTGAGTGTGGGCCTCTTTTATAGATTTCAGATTTCCTTTGTTATCATGCCCCCTTAGCCTCTTATCTTGCCTATGTGATAAAAAGGTGAAGTGATCAAAGGGTGAGTGGTACAGGCAGGAAGGGAATGGCCTAGGGGGCATTCATTAACAACTCTTGGGTGGTAGGAACAGTTACACGGAGGTAGGTGACTTTGGCAATAGGTTGGAGGAGAAGGGAGAAGTGTCCAGAAGGTATTAGCATTTTATATCCTTTTCTGTCCAACCAGCCCCTATCTTCCTAATTCTACTAGATCATTCTTTACCTACACTGACTGTCCTGTTCCCCTCTTTCACCTGCATGTCTTTAATATTGTGTATTTACAACAGGTTTTTATAGTCCAGAAAGGAAGAGAAAAGGATATAGTTCTGCAGGCAGAAAGAACAGCATAGGAAAAATATTTACTTTCTATGAAAGAGTTTTAGTGGAAAGTAAGAGTAATTTAAATATAATAAATAAAATATTTCACAGATCATCAGAAAACTCTTAAAAGCATTGTGAAATGAATAAATGGGAGGAAAAACATAACAAAATTGCTAGGAAACATAATGAAAGAAAGGTAATGGATTATTATTCTTCTGGCAATTTGGAAAGCAATATGATGTACTCGGCCAAGAAGCCTGTAAAAATCTCATATACAAAACACCTTTGCCGTCTTTGGCTGAGCTAATGAAGCAAGAAACTGGTGGGACAAAAATTTCATCTTAAATTCATTACACATTAAGGATTGGCAAAGAATGGAATTCCTAAAAAAAATGGAATTAAAATTTGATTTTAAATTTGGGCAAACAAAAAGTAAAAAGAAAGAAAGAAATCTAAGAGAAATTTAAAACTCCTCAGGAAACTGAGAAGTGCATGGGATTTGTTAATTTATTAAACAAACATTAAAAACCTTGTAGAGGATAAAATGTACCCTAAAGGATGGTGCTTATATTAGGGAAATTGGAGGAATAGATAGAGAGATACATTGCCTTAGTTTCTCAGCATGTATCTTGGAAGAACAGAAGAAAGCCCTTTGTACACATAGCAGGGCTGGCTCTGGGAATAAGGTAGCCTTCTATTATATAACCTTACTAGAGCAGGGACTTGGCTGAATGTAAGAACAAGTTAGCTAGGTGACTGAGGGTGGAGGAAAGGTTATTTTAAAGGAAATATACCACAATATGGGTTTACCATATGTGGTTCTACATAAACGACACCAGAATCACCCAGGGAACTATTCATGGTTTTCTTCTTCAGTATATTTAGTTTAAAAGTTTGGTCTTGCACACATTCCACAAAGTTTTTGATGAATGGGAGCAGCATGGTATATTCTTTGAACTGTTTTCATTATGCCTCAGTAATGGGTATAATAACAAGATCTACTTCACACAATTGATAGTTTAATAATAATCAAGGACTTATCCCTATTTGTTTTTTATTGAGAAATAAATGCAAAAGAACATGCTGTCATTCTTATGTACTTACATATGCTTTTTGCTACTATGGCAGTTACCTAGTTCAAGAGACTCTGTGACCCACAAAGCCTAAGCTAATTACTATCTGATTGTAGAGAGAAAAATTATAGATTTCTACTGTAAAGGAACATTTGTCTCCTTGCTAAGCTTGAGCTCAATCTGGTACTTTGAATGGAAGAGCAGAGTGGTAAAAGCTACATATTAAGAACTTAACTAAGTCAATATATTTAGTTATTAAAATTTCATGCCATGCATGGTTGAAACTGAATTAATAGCACGAGAGTAGTGTACTTAAATGGAATTCGTTAAGATATGTACATAAAAAATAAATTAGAATAGCCTTTTCATTTATCTGAAATGCTTAAATACCAACATTTAACACAATTACTTTTATCACAGATGAATATTACTCAGTATTTGCATCAAATCACATTTTCATTTTGTAGCAATTTCTCATCTTGGAAAATTCTAAAAACGTAATCAACCATGGATAAACAAGTAGCTGTCTTTCTTCAATTTCCTTGTACTTGCTGCTTATTTTACTTTTCTAGTCCTTGAGCATAGCTCCTAGCAACCATTTCTTTCTCTCCCCATAGGAATGAGAGGCAAATTACTATCCTACTTGGTAATGTCTTTGTGTTGTCTATCTTTTGAGTATAATAGCTTCATTCTTATAAGAAAGGAGGTTAAAATGAATTTACGTGAATGAAATGTTTAACCAGCTCCAATGCATGATTTTATATAGAATTTCTTTAAAATTCTTTGACAATTCATTAGAGAATTGACCAAAAGAATTTACTGAAATCATAATTAAACATAGCATTCTAAAGTGATCTTTTTTATTCACTGGGATTTTTATGGATATTTACACCCTGTTAGGTAATGGAGGTAGTTTGTTTACAGAGGCTCCATCATGATTTCTGTTAAAGTAAAAAATACTTAGAATATTTTAATAGAATTGCTGCTTAAATATCTGAGTTTAAAAGATTCAGATTAATTCTGTATGGTGGTATAAGTGGGAGACATTCATTGTGTGTAAGAGGGAGACTTTATTTTTGAAGTAAAAAATAATACGTACCTACATCTGAAGAACTATTGCTTCATCATGAATACCTTTTTTCAAATGACTGGCTCAGGAGGCTGAGGCAGGTGGAATGTGGAGTTCAAAGCCAGTCTCAACAACTTAGTGAGGCCCTTAGCATCTTAGGGAGACTCTGTTTCTAAATAAAATATATAAAAGATTGGAATGTGGTTAAGTGGTTAAGCACCCCTGCATTCAATCCCTGGTGGAAAAAAAAAAAAGACTATTTACTCCACACATTGTCTTAAAATAAAAAGTCATTTATTGATAAAAGCAACACCACCACAATTAGCAAGCATTTCACTCCAGGAAAATAATCATTTCTAATTTTCCAAACTCATTCTTTCTTGAATTCTAAATCCTATTGATTTATTTTTCATTCCCTCAAGAACAATATCCCTTTATTAAATATAGTCTTTACCGTATTTCCCCTATTTTTGAACTTCTTATGATGTATTTCCCTCCTTATGCAATTAAATTGTATGCACTGTCATTGCTAATAATATCATATATCCTCAAACTTGTTACTCCCTGATACGTATATTATACCCCCTAGAAAGTTCCAAATCTTTTAAATTTATCTGTATTTATTAACTTCCTCTCAGAAAGACATACACTGAACCATTCTACATGGTATCACTTAATATGCATATTCACAAATTTCAAGGAGTACATGTAACTGACCATAAATCTTAATATGTGGGCTGGGGATGTGGCTCAAGCGGTAGCGCGCTCGCCTGGCATGCATGCGGCCCGGGTTCGATCCTCAGCACCACATACAAACAAAGATGTTGTGTCTGCCGATAACTAAAAAATAAATATTAAAAATTCTCTCTCTGTCTTTCCCTCTCTCTTTAAAAAAAAAAATCTTAATATGTATTTCTGATGTTTTCTCACTATTTCCTTAACTGCTTCCTCAGACAGTCCCTAAAATGCCATACCTTCAATATTATAATAGTCTAAAGACTTGTCTCTGCCCTTCTGTTGGACATACAGTATACTTTCAAAGCAATCTTTTAAAGATGTGAGATCGTCCCACTATATAGCTAAAAAAGAGGCACTCTCATTGCATAAAACCTAAGAACAGTAAAATGTAGAACTCCTGAAATAGCTCATTATGCACTCCTCTGATCTCATCTTCTTACCTTTCCTCTTGTTGACTCAGTTGCCTAGCTTTGTTTTGCATTTTGAACACTTAAGAATGCTCTATACATAAAGGGTTTGTACTTTCTGTTTTCTTTGTTGATGTGCTTTTCATTTATTTGTTAATTCAAAGAATGCTTACTGAGAATCTATTGTGTGGCAGAGGAATTCTATTTGCTTATACAACAATCTATCAACAAAACAAACAGAATTACCTGTCTGAGCAGAGTTTATATTAGAATGAAGGCAATATATCATAAACATAACAAAACTTTATATCCCATATAAATTTAGAACGTGACATATTCCTAAAATATAAAAAAAATGCAGCAAGATGTTGTTGCTCAAATTATTCTTTTCTAAGACATCCAGAGGACTCAATCCTTTATAAGTCTTAGGTATCCCCTGCATCTTCAAAGCCTTCGTCAAGCATCTATGCAAAGCAACCACCCCTTTCAGAACTCCTTGTCCCAGATCCATTATTTATGCTCCATAGCATTTATTACCATTAAAATGATTATATGATTTTATCTTTTTCACCTATTCTCTTTCCTAATAAGCTAATGACTGTGAGATCAAAATCTCTTATGTATGATGCTATGAGCTAAGCACCCCAGGTATTCCTTAACAGGTAGTAAGCACTGATACACACAGGAGCAATCTAAATTTTTAATCAAAGTATTATTTTACCTGTTTCTTATTTACAATGAAGACGATTTTAAGTAAGAGAAGGTCTAATATCTCAGATTTATTTGGGGATCTACACAAATTTAATTATTTTTGTTTTTGTAAAATATACTGTTCAATCATGTTGGTGGGATATAATGGATAGCCTTTACAGATTTCTTTTTCAGAAATTCTAGAACAATTAGAAGTCGTAGGATCAAATAAATTAAAAGGTAAAGACAGAGAAAATCATTTAAAATGTGCAATAAACGTGATTTAATATTGTAAGAAATATTTCTTTCTATATTGAAATCTTAGAGTAGAACATCTGAAAATGGTGCAGTGGACAATCATTAGGACAACAGAACTTAAAAAACTCAGGAGAAACACTTGCAGTAACTATTTTTTAAAGTTTCTTAGTGTGGGCAAGAGGGCTAGAGAGAATATATATATATATATATATATATATATATGAATATATACATATATATGTATATGTATGTATATATAATGCCAAATCTATGCAAAGATAATTATGGAAAAAATACATTAAGAAAAACCACAGATTTGTGGTAGGGGGAGCAGAGAACATGTTCATTTCTCTCAAAAGGGCTGGGGGATTTGCTTAGAAATACAGTATGCACTTTGCATAATTCTCAGAAGCAAGCACTCTTTAAAAATAAATAAATAAATAAATATTCACAGGAGGTGGTGATACTGATCAGTTTCTTGGAACTTAAGGCTTCCAGAAGGTCTGATCTTATTGCACTCTGAGATCGTTGCCAATAAATACATTAGCTATATATTTCATGTCTCATTTATAAAGGTATAATCTTTCACAAGAATCTGAATTTACTAACATTTAGAGGAGAATTATGATTACAACAAACACAAGGGCTAAATCCAATAAAATTCTTTAAGGAAAAAGAAGAAACTCTAAAAGGATATGTGTCAAATATGAAACAATTTCTTAGAAATTGGACAAATCATCATCAAATTAAGAGTCACATGTATGGTCTAAAAAGTACCAGGTATGAGTAGTGCGTTCAAAGATTTAGTATATGGTTTCACCCAGAAGATAAAGCAACTATCAGATTTTACATCATATAGGGCCCAGAAAGAAACAATAAGAGCAGGGAAGGAAAAAATAATAGAACGAATCATAGTAAAAATAAAATCTGTAGGGAATCCGAGATGGTGGGCCAGAGGGAGACAGCATTCTGCATCCCTCCACAATCTGGGACTAAAGTAGTGAGAAAACTGCTTCTATGCATGTGATAGAAGACACTCCCACAGCTGTTCCCACGCAGGAAGCACAGCTGCATGCCCATGCAGGGCTCTAGGCCCCAGTGTCAGAATAGGACTCCCAACTACTCATCCACACAGGACTACCCGTGCCTGACCCGGACCACTGGCATCAGCAGAAATCCCAGACGCAGCTCCCACACAGAAACTCTGGCTGCCACTCCTGTGAGGACACCTATCTAACAATTTGAGACTTCCCAGGTCGTCTCCATCTTGGGACTCTGCCGAAACCAAGATAGTCCCCTATGCACAGTAGCCTGCCTGCACCAGGGGACATTGCACAGATTCTGAGCTGATGGCCACACATTGTATGCTACAGAACTCACCTGACACAACACCCCATCCCTGAAAGCATCCCCCTGCATCTTGGGTCACCTTCATTACCATCTTTAGTGGGGCAACTCCCAGTTTGGAACTCCCGGTGATCAGGTACCCCAAATTTCTAACTCCCTCCTCTCCCCAGCAGTTGCTGTCCTGGTACAGTGACTGCCCAATAGAAAACAGCTCTCTGAGACAGGTGCACAGCCACCAAAGGGGAACTCATAAAATCTCTGGAGAGAAATGTCCCTTATTAGGAAGTAGAAAGTGAGAGGGTGAGTGAGAAACATTTTAGAGACTAACATGGAGACCAGGAGCTGTGAGGTCTGTAGGCAAGATAAAGATATAAGACCAGGCATCCACATAATAAAAGTGGGCCCTAAAGGAGATCCTTGAAGTGTAGTCTCCCTTCAGTGACCAGTGGGTGCCACACCCTACCTCCAGGTGCCCTGCAATAAAGACCAGCCCTCTCAACCTGGTAACATTCACCATCCTGAGGGTGATGATACTAGATAGCAACAGACAGCTACAGACATCTTTTAGATGAGAAGGGAAGCAGGAAAGATACCAATCTCCGACCAAAGCAATCCTTGTTTCTTCTTTTGAGATTTTTTTTCTTCTTCTCCCTCTCTATTCTCTCACCCTCACATGCCCAACATATGTGAAAACAAGGTCCTTTGATGAATTAGGATACTGAGGACTTAGATAATAATATATTAAATCATATATTACAGTATATACTGAAAAATATATTACAGTTTTGTTGTATATTCCCTTTTTCCTTTTCTCTCATTTTTACTACTTTAAAACTTTTTATTTTTCTTAATATATATGTGTGTTTGTTTTATGTACACTACTGTCTGCCCTCTTACTTGTCTGCCTAAAATTTCTATCTCTCTCTTCTGCTACTAACCTTCTTCTTTAGATTCCTCTTTCACACTTCCTAAGATACGATAATTCTACATATTCACCTCCTACCTCCTCAGCATATCATCCTACACCTCACCCCCAGTTCTTTGTCTACTATCACAAACTGCAAACCCTTTTGCAAACCTAGCAATTATATTGTAGATAATAATTGAATTCACCATTTCTGAACATTGTGACCAAACTGTAAACATCTTAATAGCAACTATTTGATTTAAGGTTGTAAATTGTTTATATTGGGATCCATTAACATTGCCCTTCCACTCAAAGGAGAGGTATTGGAACCCTACAGGGACACTATAAGCCTATAGGGTAAAAAGCAGAACACCTTGGATCCATAGTGTTAGAAGGGAAGAACATGATCAACATTAAAAGACAAGGGAAGAAAGTACCTCAAACAAATCAAGATCCTACGTTATTAGAATCCATGGCCATCATACAAGAAGAGATTACAGAGAAGGCATTCAGGATGTACATAATTAAAATGTTCTGTGAATTAAAGAATGACCTAAGACAGCAAATACAGGCAGGAAAATAGTATTTTGATAAAGAGCTACATAAGCCAATACTGGAAGCAAAAACTACTTTAATAGGGAGATAGAAATTCTAAACAAACAAACAAGCAAACAAATAGACAGAAATTCTTGAAAATAAAGAAACAATAAACCAAATTAAAAGTTTAATTGAAAGCATCTCCAACAGATTAGACCACTTGGAAGACAAAAACCTCAGAAAACAAAGACAAAATATAGAATCTTGAAAAGAATGTATAAAACACAGTGAAGATGGTAAGAAACCATGAGCAGAACATTCAAGAAGTATGGTATAGCATAAAAAGACCAAATTTTTAAGAGTTATTGGGATAGAGGAAGACATAGAGTTACAAACCAAAGGAATGAACAATCTATTGAATAAATTAATATCAGAAAATTTTTCAAACATGAAGAACATATTGGAAAACCAAATACAAGAGGCTTAGAGAATGCCAAATGTACAAAATCATAACAGATCCATACCAAGGCACATTATAATGAAAATGCCTAGCATACAGAATAAGAAGAGAATTTTAAAAGCCACAAGAGAAATGAATCAGATCACATATAGGGGGAAAACAATTAGGTTATATGCAGACTTTTCAACCCAGACCCTGAAAGTTAGAAGATTCTAGAACAACATATATCAAGCTCTGAAAAAAATAATGCCAACCAAGAATCTCATATTCAGCAAAATTAAGCTTTATATTTGATGATGAAATAAAAACTTCTAAGACAAACAAAAGTTAAAAGAATTTACAACTAGAAAGTCTGCATTACAGAACATCCGCAGCAAAATATTCCATGAAGAAGAAATGAAAAATCAACAATAAGAATCAACACAGGGAGTTATTACACTAAAGGAAAAACTAATAAAAGGAGAAACCAAGTTGAGTTAAATAACAAAAATTAACAAAGGTGGCTGGGAATACAAATCATGTCTCAATAATAACCCTGAATGTTAATGGCCTAAATTCACCTATCAAAAAAACATAGGCTAGCAGACCGGAGGAAAAAAAAAAAAAAAACCCAACAACATGCTGCCTCCAAGAAACTTGTCCCATAGGAAAAGACATACAGAGACTGAAGGTGAAAGTTTGGGGAAAATACCGCTCTAATGGACTGTGGAAGCAAGCAGGTGTTTCCATCCTCATATCAAAGACAGTAGACTTCAAGCCAAAGTTAATCAAAAGGGAAAAAGAAGGAAATTTTGTATGACTCAAGGAAAACATATGCCAACAAGACATAACAATTATAAATATATATATGCCCCCAAAATGAAGCGTCTATGTTCAAAAAACAAAATCTTCTCAAGTTCAAGAGTCAAATAGACAACAACACAATAATTCTGGGTGACTTTAACACACTGTTTTCACCAATGGATAGATCTTCCAAACAAAAGCTGAACAAAGAAACTATATAACTTAATAATGGACTTAATAACTTAGACTTAACGGACTTATATAGAATATTTCATCTTTCAAGAAGTGAATACACTTTCTTCTCAGCAGCACATGGATCCTTCTCCAAAATAGACCATATATTATGCTACAAAACAACTCTTAGCCTATATAAAAAAGTAGAGATACTACCCTGCATTCTATCAGATCACAATGAAATGAAATTTGAAATCAATTATAAAATAAAAAAACATACTCCAATACCTGGAGAATGAATAATATTCTACTGAGTGAAAAATAGTTTGCAAAAGACATCAAGGAGGAGATTAAAAAATTTCTTAGAGGTAAATAAGAATACTGAAAACACATCGAAATATCTGGAACACTATGAAGGCAGTACTAAGAGGGAAGTTCATTGCATGGAGTTCATTCCTTAAAAGAAGAGAGAGTCAACAAATAAATGACCTAACATTACATCTCAAAGCCCTAGAAAAACAAGAACAATTCAACACCCAAAGCAGTAGAAGACAGGAAATAATTAAAATCAGAGCTGAAATCAATGAAATTGAAACAAAAAAATTGAAAAATTTGACAGAACAAGAGTTAGTTCTTTGAAAAAGTAAATAAAATTGAAAAATCCTTACTCATGCTAATGAAGAGAAGGAGAGAGAAAACTCAAGTTACTAATATACATGACATAAAAGAAAATATCATAACAGACACTACAGAAGTAAAGAAGATAATAAGAAATTATTTTAAAAACTTGTACTCCAATAAAATAGAAAATTTTGAAAGTATTGACAAATTTCTAGATTCATAGGATTTACCCAAATTGAATCAGGTTGATAAACACAATTTAAACAGATCAATTTCAAGCAATGAAATAGAAGATGCCATCAGAAAAGCCCAACCAAGAAAAGCCCACAACCTGATCGATACACAGCTGAGTTAAACAAGACCTTTAAAGAAGAACTAATAATAATAATCTTCAAATTATTGTGTGAAATATAAAAAGAGGGTTCACTTCAAAACTCAACCTATGAGGCCATTATCATCCTGATTCCAAAACGAGACAAAGACACATTAAAGAAAGAAAACTTCAGATCAGTGTCCCTAATGAATGTAAATGCAAAGATTCTCAATAAAATTCTGAAAAATTGAATACAAAAACATATCAAAAATAGTGCACCATCATCAAGTGAGGTTTATCTCAGGGATGCAAGGATGTTTCTACATACGGAAATCAATAAATGTAGTTAATCACATCAATAGACTTACAGATAAAAATCATATGATCATCTTTATAGATGTAGAAAAAGCATTTGACAAAATACAGCACCTTTTCATGTTCAAAACACTAGAAAACTAGGGAAAAAAGGAACATGTCTCAACATCATAAAAGATATCTATGCTAAGTCCCAGGCCAACATCATTCTAAATGGAGAAAATTTGAAAGCATTCCCTCTAAAAACTGGAGCAACACAGGTATGCCCTCTTTCTCCACTTCTATTTCACATAGTTCTTTAAATACTGGCCAGAGAAATTAGACAGATGTATAGGAAAAGAAGTATAGGAAAAGAAGAACTCAAATTAGCACTATTTGCCAACGATATGATTCTATACCTAGAAGACCCAAAGAGTTCCACCAGAAAACTTCAAAAAATATTAAATGAATTAAGTAGCAAGATATAAAATCAAAATCCATAAATCAAAGGCATTTCTGTTTATCAGTGACAAATCATCAGAAAGGGAAACTAGAAAAACTACCCCATTTACAATAGCCTCAATAAAATAAAATAAAATAAAATACTTGGGAATCAACAAAAGAGATAAAAGTTTTCTATAACAAAAACTACAGAACACTAAAGAAAGAAATTAAAGAAGAACTTAGATGGTAGAAAGATTTCCCTTGTTCTTGGATAGACAGAATCAATATTGTCAAAATGGCCACACTACCAAAGGCACTATATAGATTAAATGCAATGCCAATCAAAACCCCAAGGACATTCTTCATAGAAATAGAAAAAGCAATCATGAAATTTATCTGAAAAAATAAGAGACCCAGAATAGCTAAACGATCTTTAACAAGAAGAGTGAAGCAGGTAGCATCACTATACCAGACCTTAATCTATACAATGGAGCAATAGAAACAAAAACAGCATGGTACTGTCACCAAAATTAGACTTGTAGATCAATAGCACAGAATAGAGGACACTGGGAGTAACACACATAATGCCAGTTATCTTATATTAGAGTAAAGGTACCAAAAACATACATTGGAAAAAAGATAGGTATTCAACAAATGGTGCTGGGAAAATTGGAAATCCATATGCAACAAAATAAAATTAAACCCCTATCTCTTGCCATGCACAAAATTCAACTCAGAGTAAATCAAGGACCTCTTTTGCAAGTTTGGAGCAGAAATAAAACTTCTTTGTGATTAATATAAGTGGAAATCCAACAGTCAATCAATTTTCAATTCCCCATATATATTATGCTTTTATCTTTACTATGATAGAAATTAAAATAAAAAATTATTTTATTTACTTTATATTAAACAATATTCTTCCTCTGCAGTGGAAGTATGCTATTTTACTCAATTGAATATGCTTACTGTAAAGAAATACTAGCCTAACAATGAAGTAGGTATTGTGTCCACCGAAAAATAAAAAAATAAATAAACATTAAAAAAAATGTGTGAACCAAACTCTTAAAAAAAAAAAAAAGAATACCAACAACAATAAGTGCTGGCAAGGATGTGGGAAAAAAGGCACACTCATACACTGCTGGTGGGACTGCAAATTGGTGCAGCTGATATGGAAAGCAGTATGGAGATTCTTTGGAAAACTTGGGATAAAACCACCTTTAGATGCAGCTATTCCACTCCATGTTCTATACACAAAGGTCTTAAAAACAGTATACTACAAGAACACAGCCACATCCATGTTTATAGCAGCTCAATTTGCAATAGCTAAACTGTAGAACCAACCTAGATGCCCTTCAGTAGATGAATGGATTAAGAAAATGTGGTATATATACACCATGGAATATTATTCAGCAATAGAGTAAATAAAATCATGGCATTTGTAGGTAAATAAATGGAATTGAAGGAAAAAATGCTAAGTGAACTTAGTGAATCCCAAAAAATCAAATGCCAAGTGTTTTCTCTGATATAAGAAATCTGATTCATAATGGGGTTGGGGGGACATGGAAGGATTAAATCAACTCTAGATAGATGGGATGGGAGGGGAAAGGAAGGGCTTGGGGATAGAAAAGACAGTGAAATGAGACAGACATCATTACCCTAAGTACATGTATGAAGACACAAATGGTATGATTATATTTATATACAACCAGAGATATGAAAAATTGTCTTCTATATGTGTAATATGAAATGTAATGCATTCTGTTGTAATATATAACAAAGTAGAATAAAAACAAAATAAATAAAAAATAAAATATGAGAAAGAGTTGAAATAGATGAAAGGGCGAATTAGTGATAAGAGCAAGATTTATTGAAAATAGGAAACCCTATGACAAATATTGGTAAAAATATTAAAATTCCTAAGATTTTTCAGAAGGAGTCAACAAATATCAAAAAAACAAAACAACAACAACAAAAAACAGAGACAGCAGGTGATTTATAAAATGTCAAATTTGTATCAAATTTCTTTAGTAACTGCATAAAGCAGTAAAGTAAATGAAATTACATCTTCCATTTAATACTTTCAGAACTCTAAATCCAAATTATGATAATTTAATTTTCTGCATTGCTGAAGTTGTATTCAAGAATTAAGTCAAGATAAATAAATTGCAGTAATACTAAGAATCAGAATGATTAAAATAAAATAATGGTATTATTGAAAATATAAATCAGAAAAATCAACACATGCACAAACAAAAAAAATCAAAATCATGTAGCTTTCAAAAGAAAGAAATGAACAAAAACACCAGTTATTAAAGCAGCACCTTCCTAATTGTACAAATCTGTGCTGTGCAAAGCCAGAGTGAAAGCTTCCATGTCTGCTTACACAATACATGGAAGTAAAGAAATTACTTAATTTTTTCAAAAAGAAAATTTCTCTCACTATGTTGGGTTTAAGAAATTCAGTGATACCCAATAAACCATGATTCCCTTCCAAAGGTTGTAAAGAGGTGGGGCAAATGACCCACTGATGTCAGTGTAACCTGGTCTTTATTTCTGAGGTTTTCCTTATGAAAAAGTTCTTTCATGTTATTTTTTTCTGCAATTTACTTGGAATTAGTTGGGTATAGGCATTTTAAATAAATAATTTACCAATAAAATTATTTTAATTGTCAGAAGGATTATAACATTATTTCCAGGGAATTGAACCACTGTTTTCTGAACTCTAATTTTCTTAATTACTACAATAATGGGTTGTTATATATGGATACAGAAATTGAAAGGACAGAACTTGTTGTACCTCAGGGGTAGAGCACTTGCCTCACATGCATGAGGCACTGGGTTCAGTACTCAGCAACACATAAAAATAAGTAAATAAAATAAAGATATTGTGTCCATCTACAACTAGTGTGTGTGTGTGTGTATACATGTGTATAAATATATACACACATATGTATACATATATACATATATACACATATGGATAAGTATACTTTTAAAAAAGAAATTGATAGGACAACAGGAACTATGTATATATTAATTGACTGATAGGAAAGCATTAATATGATTAGGTAATTGTTATTTTTCTACTTCATTGTTAGGCTAGTATTTCTTTACAGGAAGCATATTCAATTGAGTAAAATAGCATACTTCCATTGCAGAGGAAGAATATTGTTTAATATAAAGTAAATAAAATACATATTTTTTTCATTTTAATTTCTATCATAGTAAAGATAAAAGCATAATATATATGATGAATTTAAAATTGATTGACCTTGGATTCCCACTTATATTAATCACAAAGAAGTTTTATTTCTGCTCCAAACTTGCAAAAGAGATGACATGTCAGGTTAAAACTCCTTTGTTTTCTTCAAAATTGGAATTTCTTAATCTTTTTCACTGGTTATAAATTCTAAGTTTTTATATTTTTATTTTCATTGAAATAAAATTAACAATTATGTAATATTTTAAAATGTTGTGAAGAATTTGAACTATTGATTCTGTTCAAATTGTTTAATTTTGCTCTATATTTCTTGAGCTACTTGTTATTTTCAGGGTACTTAATCCTTCTTACTAAACAGGCTATGGTTTTAAGAGACATTGTATTTTGCTTCCCTGAAATACTGCATGATTTATAGTTGCTTTGTGTGTCTGTCCATAGAAAACATAACAGAACATAATGTAGTACTCTATTCAAATTCATCATTGACTTGCAGGGAACATATTTCATACTATTTTAATAAGTCTAAAATGGAAAGATGTATTACCTACATTTGTTTTTACCCTCTAGTAATTATTTTTATATTGAACATTTTTAATGTCCCATATTTTGATATGAAGTGGTTTATTTCCTCATAGTGACCTGTACAAACACTAAAATGAAGAAATAAGAATAGAAACCATATATTCTAGGGCACAGCAATCCATAACCATGAATAGTCCAGTTTACCTTTATTCCTATCATTGTATTTCCTCACTGACCCCTCTTGTCCCATTATTTTAAAAAATGCCACAAATTTTGTGCATGACAGAACCTCAATTTTGGTAAAATGTTTTGTAGCAGTCATGTTGAATTAAAAAATGCCCCTCAAAACTCAATGGGTTTCTTTCTCAGAAACAAAACAAAACAAAACACTGCTATCTCTTTGAGATAGATTCTTTCAAAGACATGACTCAGGTATCCAGTGCTAGAATATTTTAAATGTACAAACTAGAACATGAGGCTTCCAGAGAGTCATCACATGAAAAAAGAGACTTGAAGGGATGTTTGTCAATACTTAAGAGCTTTGACTTGGACACCTAACATTTCTAACATTTCATTGGTGAGAATAATGATATAAAGAGTGACTGAAAAGTTCAAAGGATGTACGGAATAATCAGTGTGCTCCACTCTTCCTGACACATATTTTAAAAACAAATCAGGTCGTCACTATATATGTAGATACCAGTGCAGACTGCTGCTTCACTGTTTGGTGCAGCTCCTCTGGTCATCATGGATCTATCCTATTGCCCCTTGCATCAATTTTGTAGTAATTCTATTTTTATTTTACACTCACAAAAAAACATGTCCACACCATCATGTCTGTATTGTGGTATTAACCAGAGGATAATGAAAAGGAGTTAAATAAGGAAACGTAAAGTTGGACTCTAGAAGAGCTGACTATATAGTCTACTTCCTGGACAACAGACTAACTCATCACAAATGATCACCTTTCCCTGAGGTCACACTAGTTTCAGCTAACCATTTATTTCCCCTCAACAAAAGTGTCCAAATATATCTCGTCCATCAGAGTCCAGGCCTTAAGGTTCTGAGTCTCAGAGAAGAGCTTCTTTTCTTCTCTTTGAATCTTCACTTCTTTGTAGCAGTACTAATCTTCTGTGATGGATGACAGTTCCAATGTCCATTCTCCTCTGAGCAATTCTCTTTTCTTCAAAATCTGCTTTTCCCCAAACTTCCATTAGGGCAATATTATCAAGTAACCTAGAGTATATGTCCTTGAATATTGCCATTTTATTCAGAAATAATAGCACACATGAAACTTTATAAGCACAATTGAATTTGAGTTTCAGAAATCACAATTTGATCTGTAGTCTCAAACTCCTAAACCACATGTACATAAAAATAACAGCAATAGCAACACAGCCACACAAAATTTGTTATTCTTTATAATATTAATTGCCCATGTAACATAGCTTTTTAAATTTTTGTTTGTTGTGATAGAACAGGACATTATCTAAAACAGTGAATAAGTTTGTTTTTATAAATGTCTTTTTCATAAAAGATTAGCATTGGGGCCTAGTCTTTAGAGAAAAGCTCTTAAACATGAAACCAAGAGCACAATGGACCAAAGAATATATACATAAAATCTGAAGTAATCAAAATAAAATAAATTTAACTTAAACATTAAACATATGAAAAGGCAAACCACAAACTTCCAAACCACCTATGTGATAAAAAACCCTATCTTTATGAAGAATTATATAAATTAATTAGTTAAAAAAATCCAGTGGGAAAATAGGCAAAAGACATAAAGAGACAATTTACTAATGAGGCTATTAGAATTACAAATAAGCTCATGAAAAGATGTACTTTGTCAGGATGTGTTACTACTCATCTATTAAAAGAGCTAAAATGAAAAAAAAATTAATGACAACACCAAATGCTGGTGAGCCTAAAGAATAAATGGATATATCATACATTGCTACAGGAAATGTATAATGGTACAAACACTCTGCAAAACAATTTGACAGTTTTTTAGAAACTAAACAAATATTTACCACATGACTCAGTAATCTTACTTTCAGAAATGTTTTCCAGGGGAATCAAATTCTACTTCCACACTGAAATCTTACATTTATGGTAGCATTATTAGTTTCTTAGGCACTTTGGATTGCTATAACAAATTAATGCAAATTGAGTTGTTTAAGTAACATTTGTTTCTCACCGTTCTGGAAGCTTCAAAATCCAAAATCAAGGTGCTGATAAATAGATGTTGTCTGCTGAGTCCCTATATGGTAGGCAGATGGATATCCATTTATTCTGTCCTCACAGGGTAGATCAGAGAAGGGGAGCTTCCTGATCTCTTCTTGTGGGGGCATTAATCCTATACAAGACTGCTCCACTCTCATGATCTAATTACCTCTCAACACTAACCCAAATACCATCCCATTGAAAATGAGGTGTCAACCTAAGGATGAAGACAGCACAAACATTTAATCCATAGCAATCTGTAATAGCAAAAAAAAAAAAAAAAGGAAAAATTCAAATACACTTTTTTTTTTTTTGATGCTCAGGTTTAGAATTTTTTGTCGTTGTTGTTTAATTTGTAAATATGTCTGGATTCTTCAAAGCTTTCTACTGTTTCTGTTTAATTTAATCCTAAGAGAGTTGAAGAGCATCTATGATAAGGTTTTAATTTCTTTAGATTTATTGAAACTCGTTTTCGGGCCATGCCTGTGTTGATATATTGTCTATCAATAGACTTGGGAAAGTTGGGGGCTGGCACTTGAAGCAGTGGGTTAGTAGTTGCCTCTTTAAGTTTTACAACCTAGGAATGTTATTTTTTCCCAATTAGTTCTCAGCCTAAGATCATCTGAAAAGAATTAATTTAAAATTAATTAATTGAAATTAATTAATTTCAAAAGAATTAAATTAAAATTAAAAATTAAATTAAAAAATTAATTAAAATTAAATTAAAAATTAAAATTAAAAATTAAATTAAAATTAATTAATTGAAGCCTAAGACTGGGGTCCTCACTGCAGTTTTTATAGGACCTGGATCAATAGGTATCTAATTGCAGAGTTGAAAAGCATGTGTTTGATGATGTTCCACAAATTGTCCTGAGGTACACCATAGTGACAATAAGAGCAGCTACCATGGTGTCTGATAAGCCTTGTGTATCTGTGAATAGCTAGGTTCCAAGAGCAAATTTCACTCTATTAAGCCTCTTAGTCTGAATAAGACTTTGGACAATTCATATATTTCAGAGAGAGCTGAATGTGGAACTTTCTGACTCCCTGCTAAGGTGGCATAGTTGTTTCTAGGAATTTAAAAAAAAGCATTTATAATTCAATTTTATAAACCTTGCCAGCCAATTCATGGCACTACCCAAGAGCAGCTAGTATATAATTTTTAAAAATCTAATTTGATTATATCAAACTAATTCATTATCCTGTGAATAGGAACACCATGAAATATTTAGCTATGAAGGATTAAGTAACTGAGCAACTTCATGCAAGCCAAAAGATATCACTTAGATAATAATGTTAATTCATTTGGACTTTGAATGGTATGTTAAATTCTGAAGTATAAAATCACAAAGATGATATAAAATTTTAAGTGATACCACTACTGGAATTAGTATGTTAAAGTTAATTTTAAGAAATTAGTGTATAAATATTTATTTTGGTCACACAAAAAGGGATTAAATGTATATTTATCAATATGTTGATATATTAATAAGTTTCTTATTAACTAAACAGAGAATAGCTGTTAATTATATTAATTGTATTAATTAGCACAAATATTACAATCATGGTAAATTTTTTAAAAGACACTACACTATAAGCATTTAATGCTTGCCATTTTCAAAGTAACTATAACCATATTTCTTTGATAAATTTCTTAAAACAAACCTAGGATTTATTTAAAAAAACATTATTATTCATTTTTATGTTTTAATTTTCTTTTAACTAAAAAATTAGCCACAGCTTAAGTAGCTCAGCTAGCAATGACTGGCTATTTAATGGCAAATTAATAATAAAAATTTGTGCACACCATCTAATACTATATAAACTCCAAGCTCTTTTCACCACACACAATACTCACTAGATTAGTCCTATAAAAAAGTTAGAAGACTTAATTTTTAGTATTAGTTACTATTTCTACTCTACAATACAACATTATGTTGTCCAATATTATATGTAAATTATTAAGACACACACAAACACACACATATGTACACTCTCACACACATTGATTTGTCTTCTTTTACAAAGTTCATCAAATGTTTGTTTACTCTTTGGAGATATTTGTTGTAGCAATTTCCATAGTAATCCTTAGGGTAAAATAATACATAATGAAATGTCTTTTTTTAGCATTTTGTTTTGAAACAACATCTTATATAACTATAATAAAACATCTGAACTATGAAGTTGACATTTGTAGAGTGTGTGAGGATATTTTAATATCATTTTATAGCAAAGATTCAGGAAATTACCACCACTATCAAAACAGAGAATCATTTCATTATTAAAAACTCCTGTAATCCCTATAGCTCAGTAGGCTGAGCAAGGAGGATTGCAAGTTCAAAGCCAGCCTCAGCAATTTAGTGAGGTCCTAAGCAACATAGCTAGACCCTGTCTCAAAATAAAGATTAAAATGGGCTGGGAATGTGGCTCAGTGGTTAGGTGCCTTGGGGTTCAATATCTGATATCAAAAGAAAAAAAATTCTCTCTCATGCTACCTATTTACATTTTTTACCTATCCTATCTTACAGTAACATCCCTAGCCTTTGACAACTCTTAATTTTATCCTTTATTATAGTTTAGTTATGTGAATATATTATGCAATATCTCAATTTGTTGAAATCAACTTTTTTCTCTAAATACTATGTCTTCAATAGATGTCTGAGTTTGTATGTGTGTATGTTTGTGTGTGTGTGTGTGTGTGTGTGTGTGTGTGTGTGTAACTGATATGGTATTCTATGGTATCAATGTACCATAGTTTAACTATTCACTTATAAGATATTTTATTTGCTCCAGTTTTACACTCTTACAGATAACTGTATACTAAATGTTTATATGTTAAATATCTATAGTCCTACAAGATGAGGGCCACACTTAAAAATAATATTTTATGTTTAGAGTGTTTGATAAATGGATAGATTGTAGTTTTTTTCTGCCATAGAGGGAAAAACAGGTAAATATGTGAGGTTGTGCTTGTGTTAATTGATTTCAGTATAGTAGTTATTTTTCTATCTCTCTATATATTAATTTCTATATCTATATGTGTATACAAAGATATATATGAAATCATGTTGTAGATCATGAATATACACAATGAAATTTATGTTAAAAATATTTGGAACTGCAAAGAATCTATGCACCAGTCAAAACGATTATGGAGAAAAAAGAAAAAAAGTGAGTTGATTGCTCCATTTCAAGACTTTATATCTATACTTATCTGAGCACTATGAAATTCCATATGGAAAGGTACAGAGATCAACGTGACAAACTTTAGAGAGCAGAAATCAGCTCTATGATTGAGGCCTGTCAATTTTAAATAAAATAAGAAAGGAGTAGACTTAAAAACTTGTCTGGAACCATTGAAAATTTGTATTTTAGAAAATATAATAACAAATTACTGTCTCATACTTATTTAAATGGATCAGAGACCTAAGTGTGACAGCTAAAATTATAAGACATCTAAAAAAACCATGACAATATTTTTCTGACTATAAATTAAGCAAAGAGTTATCAGGTATTACACTAAATCATGTTAAAGAAAATAGTACTTATTGGTCTTAAATAAAGAATACAATTGATACATTAGACTTAATGAAATCAAAATTTTTGTTATCCAAAAGTCACCAAGTTGAAAATGAAAAGGTAAACCAGGGAGACAGTATTTTCAGGTGACATATATCATAAATAACTAGCATATATATACAAAGAATATACAAAGAACCTATTCAAAATATGTATTCAATAATAACAACACAGATAAAGCGCTCTCTCACCAATGGAAATGTGCTAAAACTAGCTTCTAGTAATATGTATTTATCACTAGATAAATACATTTTATTAAATTAGCAAAATAATTTAAAAAACATAAAATAATCTATATATTTGCCAAAGTTATTGGGTTATAATTTTCAGTATGCAAATTCCTTGATATGGAAGTAATACTACAATAAGCCTGTTTAAGGAATCCATTCACAATTGCTGCTGCCTCTGATTCTGCTTGTGCCAGCATGAGGTCACCTGGAGGTCTCTTCTCTGGGCACAGCCTGGGTTACCTCTGACATGAATTCTGAATTCCAAGGCTGCCTCTATGGTTGCTGCTGAAGTCACCTGTCAATCAAATGCCACCTATACCTCTATCACCATTGGTGCCACATTTGATTCCACTGCTGCCAGTCTGAGATCACCTGGACGTCTTGTTTCTGGGTACTACTGCCACAGGAGACACCACTACCCTGGATGCAACTGAAGCCAACATTGCTGCTGATCCCTGAAGATCACTTGGTGACCCTGCCCCACAGCTGCCACGGCTACTATTGACACACTGTCTGCTGCCAATAACCACAGCTGCTACCCCTGCTACCACGGCCTAGAAGACTTCTTTCAGGGAAGACTTCAGGTTTGGTTGCATGTGGCTGCACCCATTTTGGGACACCAGCCAGAAACTGGTTCCTGGGTGCCAGCAGGTTTACCACCATAAGAACCTGTGTCTGGGGACTCTAGCTGAGACTTGCAGATCCAGTGTGGGGGTGCCTGCAGGTTTGCAGGAGCCTGGCATCTTTCTGCTGAGAGTGCTGGTGGCCCTTGTCTTGCTGCTGCATCTCGGTTTGGTCATTTGCATGAGTGTTTCCTGGTGGTCTCTCTGCAAGTAGGAGCAGCATTGAGATCTTGGAACTACAGTGTCACTGAGCCTGAGGTATCTGAAGCCTAAATTGGTGAGATAAGAGATTTGGTTTGAGAGGACAAATCTAGGTTTGGTGATCCCAAGAGATGTCAGAGATGTCAGTTCAAACTGTTGAACATGACAGAGACAGTTTGACTTTCCTGAAAGATTTATTTTATTTTTCGATTCAACTAATCTCTATCATATTTCCAAAAAGACAGAATGTCTTTTATGCATCAATGTGTGGAGAACAATGATATATGAATGGTGTTTTGCATTTTTTTGTATTCTTATGTCTTTAATTTTTTTTCTTTTTGTTCAGATTCTTCCTCTCTCTTGTCTATTTTCTTTACAACTTTTTCCCAATCAACAGTTACTCTCTGTGGGTTTCTCTTCTACTCTTCCTGTGAATTTTTACTTCTAGCTTCTCTCTTAATCCCTTGCAAATATTCCATACTACACTACTGCTGTTCACTCATCTACCATTTGAAACTGTAAATTGTTTTAACAACTATTCTGTTTGTACTATAGATGGTTATTGAACTCATTATTTTGGTTTAATATGAGAAAGCAGTTAGATGCCTTAGTGGAAGCTATTAGGTTTAAGGCTATATATTGAGTATACTGAGTGCTGTTGATATTAATCTTATCAGTAAAGGTGAAGCACTGGAAACCTCAGAGACACTATAGTTCTACAAGATAGAATTCATTCTGCCTTAGATCTATACTTTTAGGTGGGAAAACACTCTAATAACATGAAAGAACAAGGGAATAAAGCACTCCAAACAAACCAAGATGATTCAACAACAGAAGCTACTGATAACACAATAAAAGAAATGTTCAAGAAAGAGTTCAGATTGTATATAGTTAAATTAATATGTGAAGTAAAGTATAGTATAAGGAGTGAAATCAAAGAAAAAATACAGGAAGTGAAAGACCACTTCAATAAAAAGTTAGAGATCATGAAAAATAAAAAAAGGAGATATCCTTAAAATGAAGGAATCAGTAAACCAAATTATAAATTCAATAGAAAACACCTCCAACAGACTAGATTGTTTGGTATACAGAACCTCAAACAATGAAAACAAAATATGTAATCTTTTTTTTTTTTAAGAGAGAGTGAGAGATAGAGAGAGAGAGACAGAGAGAGAGAGAGAGATTTTTTAATATTTATTTTTTAGTTATCGGCGGACACAACATCTTTGTTTGTATGTGGTGCTGAGGATCGAACCCGGGCCACACTCGGCACCAGGCGATTGTGCTACCGCTTGAGCCACATCCCCAGTCCCCAAAATATGTAATCTTGAAAGTAGAGTTGAACCTGCAGAGACAATGTTAAGAAACCATGAATAGAATATCCAAGAATTATAGGATAATGTGAAAAGACCAAATTTAAGAGTTATTGGAATAGATGAAGGAGAAGAGATACAAACCAAAGGAATGCACAATATTTTCAAGGATATAATAGCAGAAAATATCCCAAACCTAAAAAATGGAATAAAAAATCAAATACAAGAGGCTTATAGGACCCCAAATGTACAAAATTACAGAAGACCCACACCTAGACACATTATACTGAGAATGACTAATACAGAAAAAAGATAAAATCTTAAATGCTGTGAGGAAAAAAAAAAATCAAATTCCATATAGGGGGAAACCAATTCGGATCTCAACTGATTTTTCAACCCAGACCCTCAAAGCTAGGAGGTCCTTGAATAATATATTTCAAGCTCTGAAAGAAAATGGATGCCAATCAAAAATGTTATATAAAGAAAAATTAAGTTTCAGATTTGCAGATTAAATTAGCACATGCCATGATAAACAAAGATTATAAGAATTCACAACTAGAAAGCCTACACTACAGAGCATTCTCAACAAAACATTCCAGGAGGATGAAGTGGGGAAAAAAAAAAAGTGAAAACCAGCAAAGGGCGGACCTACACTAAAGGGACTTTCAACTAAATGAGAAACTAAGACAAATCAAAAAGCAGAAATAAATCAAAATGATAGGGAATACAAATAATATCTCAATAATAACCTTGCATGTTAACAGCCTAAACTCATCAATCAAAAGACATGGATTGGCAGATCGTATTAAAAAGCAAGAACCAACAATATGTTGTCTTCAAGAGACTCACCACATAGACAAAGACAACCACAGGCTGAAGGTGAAAGGATGGGAAAAAACTTATTACTCGTATGGATTTCGTAAAAAAGCAGTGGTTTCCATTCTCATTTCAGATAAAGTAGACTTCAAACCAAAGTTAATCAGAGGAGACAAAGGAGGACATTTTATACTTCTTAAGGGAAGTATACATAAATAGGACATAACACTTATAAGTATTTATGCCCTAAAGAATAGCATCTATATACATCAAACAAACCTTTCTCAATTTTAAAAAGTTAAATAGACCACAAAACAATAATACTGTGTGATTTTAACACACCTCTCTCACTACTGGACAGATCTTCCAAACAAAAACTAGAGAAGAAAATTATATAACTAAAGAATACAATCAATAACTTAAACTTAACAGACATATATAGAATATTTCATCCATCAATGAGCAAATATACTTTCTTCTCAGCAGCACATGGCTCCTTCTCTACAATAGACCATATCTTATGCCCCAAATCAACTCTTAGTAAATACGTAAAAACAAAGATAATTCCCTGCATTCTATCAATCAACAACTGATCAACAATTATATGAAAAAGTGTTTCAACATCTCTAGCAATTAGAGAAATGCAAATCAAAACTACTCTAAGATGTCCGTCACTCCTATCAGAATGGCAATCATCAAGAATACAGGCAACAATAAATGTAGGTGAAGATGTGGTGAAAAAGGTATACTCATACATTGCTGGTGGGACTGCAAATTGGGGCAGCAACTATGGAAAGCAGTAGGGAGATTCCTCAGAAAATTGTGATTGGAACAACCATTTGACCCAGCTGTCCCACTCCTTGGTTTATACCCAAAGGACTTAAAATTCTTTTTCCCTCTCTGTCCCCAATCCCTCTCTGTGTATGTCTCTTTCTCTGTTTCTATATGTGATTTTTCAAGGTCCATTGTGACACAAGGCCTATAGTGACACAGCCACATCAATGTTTATAGCAACTCAATTCATAATGGCTAGACTATGGAACCAACCTAGATGCCCCTCAATGAATGAATGGATAAAGATAATGTAGTATATATACTCAATGGAATATTACTCAGCTTTAAAGAAGAGTGAAATTATGGCATTTGCCAGTAAATGGTTGGAGCTGGAGAATATCATGCTAAGCAAAATAGGCCAATCCCACAAAATGCAAATGTTAATTCACAATAAGGCAGGGGGCACTAAGAAAGAATGGCATTACCTTAGATTAGGTAGAGGGAAGTGATCAGAGGGGATGAGGGAGGATGTGGGGATAGGAAATATAGTAGAATGGAACAGACATTATTGCTCTATGTATATATGTGTCTACATGACCAATATGATTCTGCAACATGTACACTCAAAAAATGAGAAATTATATCCCATGTATGTATGCTATATCAAAGTACATAAATGGGGATGGGGTTGTGGCTCAGAGGTATAGCGCTCACCTAGCATGTGTGAGGCACTGGGTTTGATCATCAGCACCACATAAAGTAAAATGAAGATATTATGTCCACCTATAAATAAAAGATAAATATTAAAATAGTGCATGAATGAATTCTATTGTCATGTATAACTAATTAAACTTAAAAAATCATTAAAAATTACAAAAATAAAAACACATACAATTCTGTACCAAAAAAAAAATCCATGCATGTTAGAGACTGACTTTCGCTACAGATCTCTTCTTATTTTCTCTTTTTCTTTTTCCCTTTCTGCCCCCAATCCCTCTCTGTGTATGTCTCTGTCTCTGTTTCTGTATGTGATTTTTCAAGGCCCATTCTGTGAGGAGCTCCTGAAACCTCTTAATCCTTATTCTCCTTGGGAAGAAAAAATTTGGCAGAAATGCTGCTCTGCTTACATCTGTGAATGCCCGAAAGAACTTCTCAGTCAAAACTGCGAAACTGATGTCAATGAATGTTCTGAAGCAGCATGTCAGATTGGCACTGACTGTGTCAATACACCAAATGTAAGTCTGAATGTAGGGAATGAGAGACAAGTTTGAATTAAATTCACTACTCAGATTACATATGAAAAATGCATATAAAATTTTCATTAAATTATGATTTTAAAACATAGGAAAGGCAGAAAATCTACTTGTTCACTTTCCTTTTTCCCATTTATATAGAAACCCCAATTTTAAAACACTGCTCAGTCTCATTTTGTGCTCTTCCACCTGTATTCTTCCTCAGAAACAATGTAATTTTACATACTTTCCAGTTTTAGTTATTTCTTTTAATTTTTTTCTTCTCTTTTGATTACATGATATTTTCACACCTTATTAATTGAATATTTAAATTAAGTAGACAATTTGTTTGTTAACCGTTCTCACAGACCACTCCGTCATATTTGCCACTAACTCTTAAAAATATTTTGGAGTTAATTTTTCGAACTTCACAACTCTTTATCACCAACAGTGTTTAAATGGAACTTTCTTCTTGGAACAATGTCCATTCTATTAACAATATTTTTTTCAAGCCATTACTGAGAAGTTTTAGCTTAATTATAGAAAGCATATAATATAAAGGCCTACTATAGTATCATTTTGTAATTCACCTATAATTTCTTGAAAAACACCTAACCAGTTGTCATTAACCTATATTAAAAGAAACATCAACATTAAGAGTTTTTAGTGGAAAGAACATTAAGACATGCTTGTAACAATCAAGACAATTATACTTGTAAGGGAAAATTAGGTCCTCCACTCCACCTCTCCAAAACATGTCAATGTCCTAATTTAAGCAATATGTATCAACTCTATGTTACATAAGAAGGAGAAAATAAGATAGCAAATAGAATCAAGACTGCTGATCAGCTGATTACATCACAGACTATCTAAACAGGACTGATGTAATTACCGGTCCTTTAAAGAGGAAGAGGGAGAAAAAGTATTACAGTCAGGGAGAGGTTTGAAGATGCTGCAATTCTGGTTTTGGAGTTGAAAGAAGGGACCATAAACAAAAACTGAGGTCAGCTTCTAAAAACCAGGAAAGTCAGGAAAATATTATCTCCTGTAAGTTCCAGAAGGAACATAACTGGCATCTTGATTTTAGCACAGTGACATTCTGTTCAGATTTATGACCTCTGAAACTATAGGATAATAAATTTTTATTTCTTTAAGCTACTAAGTTTGTAAAAAAGTTTTCGACACATAACAATTTGTTATATGAATGAAAAATAGTGTAGTAAACTATGAAAATTTATTAGTAGGATCACTTGAAAAATTTTATTCTAAATCTGAGAATAAGAACAATTAAACACACTCTAACTTTACTAGTTATGAATATCTTAAGAAGTGATCCTCAAAGGATGTTTGCTTAACTATTAATTCATAAAAGTACTTTAACTCTTACTTGTTCTTGTGTTATTCATTATTATGTTTGAAAAATCATGTTTTATTATAAATAATTTTGAAGACACTTTATCATTTCCACCATCACCATGCAATAACCTTAGGCAAACTCTGTATGTTTCATATTTAGGTGTTTTTCTTTAGGGGAGGTGGTACCAGGGATTAAACTCGGGGACACTCAACCACCACATCACTAGCTGTATTTTGTATTTTATTTAGAGACAGGGTCTCACTGAGTTGCTTAGTCCCTCACTTTTGCTGAGGCTGGCTTTGAACTCACAATCCTCCTGCCTAGCCTCCCAAGCTGCTGAGATTACAGGCATATGCCATTGCTCCCAGCTAGTTTTTTTTTTTTTTTTTTAATGAGTATTATTTAATTGGATTCCACAAGGAAGAAACACAATCATCTAATTCAAGTTCATAGGCATTTTATCTTAGAATTACTTAAATACTATTATAAGTTTGAAAATGATGATGATAAAGGAGAAAAAGGAGGGAAAGAAAAGAAGACCAGAGGAGGACAAAAAGTTATGAATAGTGCCTATAGACTACAGGGGCAATAACAGATAAGTTCATCAAATTTGTTTTACTTTTGTTTTTACCTAACAACAAATGTATAGATTTATAACATTACAATATTCTATTTTCTAAGTATAATCACATCAAATTTAAATGGCTTAAGACAATTATATCATTATTATCTCTATAGTTCTGTGAATTAACATGTCTCAGCTAAGTGGTTCTTTCTTGGTCCTAGTTTCTCATGAAGTTACAGTCAAAAAGTATCTGGGACTGCAGTTTATCTGGAAAGATTGCTTTTTCACCTGTTTGGTGGCTTATATTAGCTATCAGCTGGGTCTTTAGCTGGGGGTAACAGCCATAATCCTAAGGAAGACTTCTTCATGTGACCTGGGGTTCCTTAGAGCATGATGATTGGATTCCAATGAACCTCCCCAAATACATGGAACTGCAGGATCTTTATATCCGGCCTTGCTTAGTCACATAACACCACTTTTCAATAGTCACAGCCTGTGTTCAATGCAGAAGTGCGTAGTCTCCAACAGCGGATTGTTGGTTTCACCTAGGAGAAAGAGTTTGTGATTGGGAATATATGTGACATGTTAGAAAATAGAACATCCCATGTTACTGCACACAAAACAACTCCCCCCCGCCGCCTTTTTTTTTTTTTTTTAACAATTTCCTTCTCTTTCCAGGCAAGAAACCATTCATTATCTTTCAAATATCCAAAACCTTTGTAAAAATATTTTTAATCTTTAATTTAATTCCTAGGATGTTGTGCGCATCTCTTCATTAATACATTCAGGAAAGTTATGCAAGATAAATGAAACATCATTTTCCTGGAAGGGTAATGTTGCATGTATTAAATGTGAAGAAGACTACCAATACAGGTATAATTAATTTTCTGCTTGTTTTAATACAACATTGAAGAATATTAAGTCATTTGGACAAAATAACAGAAGTTTCTGATTTTACTTTTAATTAATATCTTGTACTCATTTAATGTTAGAATAAAAATATTTACATATTCTCTACTAATTTTGGTGTTAATTTTAAATAAGTTTTTATGGAATTATCAAAAATGATTTGGGCAAGAAGTTATAATATAAATATTATATTTTTAATGGAAGTTTTAAGGTAAATGAAAATATTTGAAGAAGAAATGTGAATCCCTACCATATTATTTTCTTTTTATACATATAGTGTTAAAATTTGAAAGGGTAACCATCTCTTCCTCTAATTCACAAACCTCAGCTAATGGTTGTTAGTTAGGGTCTAGTCAGACTTTTAGGTGGTAACACTTACTTTTTTGCCAAAAATTACACATTTGTAAATGATATCCTGGCATATAATTTTAGTTCACTTTAAATAACTTTATAGGTATTTTCTCACACCATTAAAAATACAATTTGTACTATTCACACTTGCTTAAGTTTTATCTCGCTGCTTAAAGAAAGTTCTGTTGGACTTTCTTAAAAAACAGTAAATAGCCTCACAATTTTAGAATATTTATAAAATTAGAAAATTAAAAGTTGGGGTATAATGTAGCCTTCAATACACCAAAAGAAGCATCATAGATATATACTGCATAGTACATTCATGAATTTTAAAGCAGCAGAAATTCAAAATTTCTAAAAAAAAATGAGTTGTTGAAAAGTGGCTTTTCAAAAAAGGATGAAGAGAAGAACCTTCATCATTACATCTTGGATGGTCTAATCCATTGAACAAATTTGTGCACGTATTGGTGTTTTATCAACATACCAATAAACACAATTAGTATTATTTCAAAAATAGTGGCTTTTTAATTTACTATTTTTGGTTCTTTGCCTAATAGTGCTGGCATATTTGTGAATCTACTTGGAAAATGACCAGCTTTAAAAAATATAACCACCACTATGCTAATATAGGTAAATATACATTCATCTATAATTATTGGTTTTATTATTTTACAATAAAGGGTTTATTTTAAACCCTTATTAACATTATCCTGGCAGCTTAGAATGCAGTTTTGTTTTAAAATATATAATCAAGAGATAAATTAGAAAACAAGAAGCATGGTTGTCATCTCTCAGTTTATTGTTCTGTTAATTAATGGATTTAATTTTTAAATAATGTAGTAATTTGATCTGAAGTCTTTTGCTAATGAGTTTTAGTTAATATGGGTGTTATAGAAATTCAAATTTGATTTTACAAAACTGAAAGAAAAAAATACCTCAAGTAAGTAGGTTAGGTTTGAAAACTTACTCATAAGGGTCACATGAGTTACTCTCTGTACTCTGAAATTGTTCATACTATTGAAATAGACACTAGTATTGCTGTATGTATATACGTGGCTATATAACCAATGTGATTCTGCAACCTGTACACTTGGAAAAATGAGAAATTATACCCCATTTGACTCAAATGTATGATATGACAAGATCATTGTATTGTAACAAGCAACTAATAATAATAAAAAAAAGTATTTGAAGTACATATGGCCATGCCAACTCAATTTAAAACACTGTCCCTTCCTTCTTCTCTTGATTAAGAGAAGAAGCAAATTATGGAAAGTAATAGAAAAGTAAGAACAAAATTGGTCCAACAAGGCAGAAGCAACATTCTATTTTGAATTATAAATGAAAAGTAAAGCCTCAGAAATCAATAAGAATGTGATAAAAAAATTTTGGACACAAATGCAGAATTTTCAACTCCTAACCTTCTTTCCCCCAATTTATCAATGACAAACTCTGTTAACTCTTGTTACACTGACTTGGGTGAAGCAAGTAGGTAAGTATAGCAGGGTTTGAGAGCATAATTTTTAAATAATTGAGATGTTTAAGGAGGAAGATGGAATTAAGTCCTGATGCCACAGTGAGGAAAAATAGGAACACATGTATAAAACCCATATCCCAAAGTGTAAATGTTGAAGAGTAATCACTACTTGAAATAGTGTAAAGGAAGAGAATTCTAAGAGGAAATGAGACATGTGCAGATCTGTTTGAAGGAAAAGAGCCTCATAGTGAGGAATGACCTGGGAACATTTGGCCTCTTGGGATATCTGAGGTAAAAGGTGATAAGAGGTTAATTTCAATGGCCTTGAAAGTAGATCATAGTGGGGCAACCGTGGATATGGGCATAACGTTAGTCATGTGGAACTGACTCAGAAGCTCACAGAGCTCAAGAAACAGTCTTCTGTGAATCCCTCCAAAGGCAACACTAAAGCAGGAGTCTGTGCTCTACTAGATTTAGGCAAATGGATGGGGTTCCAGGTCACTGAAAGATCCAGCACTAGTGAAGTTTTTGTAGGTTCAGTGATCACCTCTTGGTGATCACCTCTTGGATGCTGGGTGATCACTGAACCTATAAAAGGTGGTGGAGAAAGGGAATTCTGACATGACATAGAGAGTTCTGAGTTCTTCAAATACACTAGAACAAGATACGCTATGCTTGTGCCCCAAGATTTTATACAAGTTTTGAAGTCTATCATGAACTACAGACCTGACATTGCCATATTTTAACCAAATGCACACACACTTACTTAGTCTAATATCTACTGAATGCATTGGATCTACTATCTATCATTTGTGTCTCAATATGATCACATTCTGAATATTTAGAATGTAATGAGGAATGAGGACCCAAAACTAATTTTTAATATCACCACCTGGTGTTTTACTCATTCAATAATTTTTCAAATTTGAAAAACAATAGTTCATCATAATTTGAGCAACAGTTTATTTAAAAATCTAGACAAACTAGATATTAGAAAAATACAAATACTGTGGTTTTAAAAATCAGAAATATTGTGATATACAGGTTTTTTTGGTTGTTGTTCTAAACTTTTTATTTTCTTCACTCAAACTCTAAAATATTTTATGGGAAAATGATGTTTCAATTTATTTTTTCAGCTTGGTTTTATTTCTGTTTCCTATTCATTGAATTGCAATTTTTATAGCTTCGACTCCTTCTTCAATCAGTGCATTAATATCCTTTCCCCCCTTTCAAGTGAGTTTCATGATTTCATTAAGCTGTGATGTCTCACCATGTTAGCCATGAATAGAGTTAGAATTTTCAGCTTCTGTCACAGTAGTTAATTAAGCATACACGTGACTGAACTGAAACACTGCATCCACAAAAATGCATGGGTCAACATATTTCCCTTCAATATGATAAAGTTATATTTTCCCATAGATTTCAAAAAATACTTTTTAAAATATCAATAGCATGTTTGGATCAGAAATTTATTCATTAATGAAATGCTTCAACGTGGACACTCAATAACTCAACTAACAGGAAACCTCAAAGTTTTGAAATTAATTATTTCAAAATCTGGGCTGCTACAATTACTTGCATAAAAACCAATAAGTTCTGGTTAATTTTTCTTATGAATAAATCATCTAAAAATTTAACAGGACAAAGTGTGCTAAAGTTTAAGAGTAGTTTTTAGCTGAAGATTTTAATTATAAACAGTTAAAATATTTACATCATTGTTGATATTCCTTTAGCAAAAGTAGGTATGTGCTACTAGTAATGTGATTTTTATTTTCAGAGACTGTTACAGATGACAGAGGTCATCGTATTATCTGGTTCTCTAAGTGCCTCTTTTGGGGAACATTTGTTTCCATCAGTATAACCCTTCTTCAATTAGTCCTGGACATGTCAATTTCTCCATAAATAATAAAAAACAAAACATGAAGTTAGTGCAGACATCTCTGTAAGGTTGAATAGGTTGAATTCATTTTGTCATTTCTAAGTTTTCTAAGTCATACTTGATCAAAGGATTCTTAGCTCTAAAATAATCTGTAAAATCTCTTAACACTTCTTAAAATTGAAACTTCCTCACTGTGCCCTCTTGATCACATTTTGTTAGCAGTAAATTCTCTAGAATTGATATTATCTCTTCTACACCATTCTTTCTTTTCCTAACTGAAACTAGGGGACCATTTCTCCTGTAGACTACTTAGGTGTTCACTGTTCACATTTCCACAACCTGTGTACCACAGGAGATGAATTGAAAATAGATGGCTTTGCCACTTACTCTCCTCTTGAAGACCTTACCCATTTTAACACAGACATTTATACCTTCCCCTCTCTGATTTTTTGTCCTTCTCCCTTGCTCATTAAGTGTTGTTTTTTTTTTTTCCAAACTACTTCCACTTAAAGTTTTAACACCCAGTTGACCTATTATTGTTTTTATCTCCATTATGCATATATCTTCAGTTCACTTTACATCTTGGATATCTACCCACCTTTGACACATATTTTACAAATTTAGTTCTCTTCCTCACCTGAGTCCATCTCCTGCAGTCATATACTGTAACTTTCCATTACCTGTAATTACACACCTTGCATGTCTTAATTAAAGGTTTTCATTGTTTGGTCAAGAATTCATGGATTTCAAACTTATTTGCCCATAAGTTTTAAAGAGGAAATTTGCAATTTTTTCAATAACCAACAAACACCTCAACTGAATGACTGCAGTGGTTCTCTGTCTCTCATATAGTGCAGATCCTCATTTTCCTTTAAAAAGCCTATTTGCACCTGCATTCTCAAATTCCTTCTCTGCTTTTTTTTTTTTTTTTTTTTGTATTCTAGCAAGCTGAAAACACTAAACCTGTTTAACTCTCTATCCTACAAGGTAAATTTTTATCAATTTTCATATATACCTAATATAGCCTTTTAAACAATACATTACAAATTAATGGTTGATTTTCAAGTCCCAGACAAAGCTGCTTGTCTACGGTGTTGTTGTTGTTAAGATTAATTTATTTTTCCCCCTCTCTAAATTTCCCCACAAATATATACCAATGATATGAATACTTTTATCATTATAAAAATAATGGTTTTGTTCAAGACACCATAAACTCTCATCTGGAGCTGTTCTATAGCCTCCAACTTGACTTCCTTGTTTTGTCTCTTCATTGATGCACATATGGAATGAAAATATTATTGACAAAGAATATTTAGGTTGAGATCTAAATGAGGTGATGGAACATGATAGAGAAAGAGTGCTTGTGGCAGCAGAGGATACTCAAAGCCAAATCTGTAGCTTATTCAGGCCATGCTAATGACTTGTATGGAATAACTGGTCTGCAGAATGCAAGGTGGGGCGGGGGCAGGTAGAAAACAAGAAGACAGAAAGGATCCTAGAAATAGGGGCAGTCAAAACATGCAAGCCATTTTAATATTTTGACCTTAAGTAATATGAGAGTATTGCAGGGTTGTGGGCAAATTAATTACAATATTTATATTATATTTTAAAAATATAATGTGGCTGTTGTTTTGAAAATACATTGTGAAGAGGCCTGGGAAAATGCAGGGACATGTTAGGAAGTTATAGTTAGTAGAAAATAGTGGGTTAGACTACTATTGAAGAGAGGACATGGTAAGAAATTTTGGATTATGGATGTATTTTTAAGGTGTTTTTAGGGTATTTCTTTATACCAGAGAGAGAGAGAGAGAGAGAGAGAGAGAGAGAGAATATAGATATATTGATTTATAGTTATTGACCTGAGTAACTGGAAGACAGTTACCATTATCTTACATAAGGAAAGCTACAGCTTAAGTAAATTCAAATGGCTTGTTTCCTTGTCTTATTTTTGCCACAAAAAAAGTGTGTATTTGTTTTAAAAATATGTCTCTCTCCTGCCACAGCCATCCAGTAGTTTTTTGCAACATGTAAATAAATTCTGATATATTAAAAATGCTCCCAAGGTGAATCATCTTTTGCTCCTGCCCATCTCCCCCCCATCATCTCTTCTTACCAAGGTCTCTTTGATTACTCCAGTGTTGTCACTTTGGTCTTTGAGAGTTTCTTTTTTGGCAGTGTTGGGTATTGAACCCAGGGCCTTATGAATGCTAGGTAAGCACTCTACAAAATTGAACTATGTCCCCAGTCTTCTCTTTGAGGTTTTTCTATGCCCCAAGTGTCTCCTTTTTCAAGACCCTGTGTTTACTTGTCTCCATCCTTTTTCCAGAAAGCACACTGGCTCAATATTAACTTCATTCATGATTTTGCTCAAATATCATCTCCTGTCTTTGCTGCTAATTTTGACATTCTTAAAATAGGTCATTCCAGCCAGGCACAGTGGTACATGCCTATAATCCCAGCAGCTCAGGAGGCTAGGGCAGGAGGATTGAGAGTTCAAAGCCAACCTCTGCACAAGCAAGGAGCTAAGCACATCAGCGAGACCCCATCTCTAAGTAAAATACAAAATAGGACTGGGCATGAGGCTCAGTGGCTAAGAGCCACTGAGTTTAATCCCCATTACCAAACAACAACCACAAACCCTCATTCCTATTACTGTCTTCACTATTACCTACCTTTATTTTATTTATTTATTTTATGGCATCTATTCCTATCATTATATTTTTATGTTTCTATAATTTTCATCCTGTATCCCATAAGATAATGTAAATTAAAGCAGATAATTTGCTGTTTGAAGAGTGGAAACTCTTCATTGTCTTTCTACATTCAAAGTTCAGAGTAAATCATGCTAATTTTAATTACCACCCACAGAGGTCTAGTTAGGTTATATTAATGTTTAAAAAACTATTAAACGTGAATCATTTATGTCTGGAGAACCACATGGCGACCTACTTTTCAGTTTATGCCCAAAAGCTAAATTGATAAAATGTGAAAGCCTGTAAGTCTATATATTTGTCTTTGCCCATATAAGCCACAGTAAGTAAGCATGTAGTAGTACTGCAAAGCTTTATTGTAAGAATAAGTCTTTATTTACTTCACAGGCTTTTTTCTAAGAAGTGGAATAGGTACATGACACTGTTGAAATTGATACAAGTAACTCTGCCTCAGAATTTCCATCTCTACGTGATAAAACTAAAACAGACAAAAGTGAACTGCAATGGTTTACTTGAGATAAAAAAAAAAAAATATTGCAACACACATATTCGAAAGGTTCAGACCCTGAAAAAAACAAATGTACCAAAACCCCCTCTGAGTTTTCAAACAAGTGATAGGAGTGTTTCAAGATAACAGAAGCACAGAAAAACATTTGGAGTTAGTTTCTAACTATCTCTTTTCCATTTCCTACAATAGGGTAGTTTGAAAGAACTATTTCAGCAACTAGAAATCAGTAAGCAAGAATGTGCTTCCATTCCAAGAATGACTCGGTTACATACTGTCTTTCAAGAAGTTCTTTAAACAATAATTTTCAATTTTTATTTTTTGATTTATAGGTAGTTACTTCATTATTTTAGTACATTAGTAATTTTCCATAACATTACTAGTTACCATACATTTGATTTTTTATTTTATGAAATTAATACATTTTCTTCGATATTTTGAAAAACTTCCTTTTAAAAATTTGTATTTAGTATATAGTAAATACTTAGTTTTATAGATTTACATTTATGAATTCTCTAACCTTAAAATCTGACATAAATCTGATTTCTATGTTACATGAAATATTTACAAAAATGTTGGTGATGGAGCCAATACAAGTTACTGCTATAACTATGGTGTTAATTGCTGTGTCCCTAATGAAGACCAGCACTTCTCATTAAAATTAGTAATATGAATTCTGTAAGTCATTGAGCAAAGTGGAATATTTTGCTCAAAAAACATGTTAGTTTTAAGAAGCAACAAAGTTGTCAGTATTAGATTATTTCATTTGCTTGCATGATCAGCATCCTAAGGAGAAATTCTCCTGGTGTGTAAGAAAGTAGCTTTCTAAAATTAACACTAACTTACCCTAATTCCCAGGGTACATGAGAAAAACCCAGTGTCCTTTAGAATAATATGTATCTAGACTTTCTGCTTTCTGGCTCAGACTTGTTCTTATTGTTCCTTAACTTAACTAGAATTCTGGGAACAGAAAAAAGGCATTCAAGGGCATGGTGTTTTACTGTCCCCTTTTCTTTAGGAATATTACAATAATTTAGGTTACTTTTGCCTTCCAGTTACAGAGTAGTTTCATATAGATATGTAACTATAAGTTGGGTTTTCTAACAACGTCTGAAAAAGCATTTCTTTCCTCTTTCCCCTTATTTAAAACAATTGATCTCTTTGACAAAACTGGCTGCTAAATATTTTGAGCAGCTTAAATAAATTTGGTCTTATCTTTTATCATCTCAACAGGAACAATGCATGCAGATTTTTATTGCTTTTTGAGCTAGGCAAACATTGTTAAAATAGCATAACAAGAGGATAACCAGAGAATAGTGAATACTTTATCCATATAAATACTTTGATTATGTAAGAAGTCAAAAATCAGTCCCACTTAAGTGTTCTTCTTCTCCTTTTCTACAAAGAATGAATGATGTTCTGAATTGAAGGGCTGAAGCCTTTCAGCTGCCAAAGAGGGAGGATAGTGTCATATAATGCAAGAGAGAGGCTGGGCCCAAGACACTCAGAAGAGGACAGATAGGACAGCTACTTGAACTTCATTGGCAGGATTTTCCTTCCCCTTGCCAAATGATGTCTCACTTGGAACAGTGCAGGGAGATACGGGACTTGATGAGGTAGCAAAGAAAAATAGCCCATACAAGAGAATACTTAAACTGTAGAGAAGAAATGAATCAAAACAAAATGAATAGAAATGGAGGTCTTTGGACTTGGCAATTTAAATAAGAAAACTAAAAAAAAAAAAATAAATAAATGCCAAAAGATTCAAGAGGGGCACACACGCACATACACTAAAAAAAAAAAAAAAAAAAAAGAATGCACTGAAAAACCCAGACTTTCATTTAAACAATTTATTTGAAATTTGAGGGGAAATGATGACCCACATTACAGATGTCTAGAATATTTTAATGGAAGAATTATTTTAAGATAGATGAAGTAATAATGAAATGAAGAGTTGCTTTCATCTTCATAAAAATAAGTGACTCTCACCCTAAGTTATGATCTTAACCAATAATGAGTTTTTCATAAAGCTGCCCATGGCAAATTTTGAAAAACTGGAAACCACTAGTGCTTCCTGTTGACTTTAAATTGCTTGAATTTTCTCTCAAAATATTCTATACCCAATTGTTTATTTTCTATCTTCTCTCATTAAATGATAAGCTCAATGAGGGAAAGAAATTTGTACACTAAAATGTGCACCATGCCTAGAAAAACAAATACCTATGTTATAAGCTCAAAACTTATTCATTAAGTGAATGAATGAACAATGACAGAGGAAGTTGAGCATCAAGGAAGAGATCAAGGAGACCCAACATGTGCATAATAGCAGGACTAGAAAAAGAAAATAATATAAAAAAGAAAAAAAATTAATCATCTAGAACAATAGCAGCTCTCGAAGGTGTAAAAGATTATAGGAGGAAGCAATAAATAATCAAGTGGAATGTTTCCTTGAGCTACAGAAAGAACTGAATCTGAATATTAAAAAGGTGCTCCATGCAACTCAAATTGACAATAAAGGCACAAGAGGAAAATCTATTAAACTTCAAGACAGCAAAGTCAATTTACCTACAAAGAAAAAGTAATTAGAAGAAAAAGTAGGGTGACATCATATGGTTTATTTGCAACCCAGGTCAGGTAAAGACACTCCAAAAGCATTGGTAGCCCTAGACAAAGTAGAAAGTATCTTTAGACTACAAAAAGACCACTGCTTTCTTCAAATCTATACATGATTAATATATATTAGATGATGAAGGAAATATTTTTGTGTACAACCTATCTCCAAATATTCTATCTGAAAACAATAATAAACTGACAACATTTTTTACTAAAAGCTTCAGAATAGAAATCTCAAATAGGGAAATGTTAAGGACAAAAATAGGGTGTAAAAAATTAAGATTGAAATGTGCAAACATGTGTGTGTTTCTGTGTGCACACATACACATGTGTCACATAGGTAAATCTAAACAGAATATCTAAATACATAACAAAAATTAGTTATGAATTAGGGCTCCTGAAACAGAATATTCAGTAGGAAAAAATTATATTTAGTATTAGTATCTGAAACTAATAGGAATAAATTATTAAAAACAAGACTCCCAGAATTTAGACTGTGAAGGAAGTATAAATCATAAGAGAAATTTAAGTGTATATATGAAATGATAATGCATGTATATTAAATGATTAATAGTTCTTTTCCAAAGTAAATAAATATGTGGGTGTTTTGTTTTTGTTTTTCAAGGTGGGGATCAAACCTAGGGCCTTTCATATAATAGAAAACCCTTCTACTACTAACTATAGCCCTGATCCTTTTTGTTTTATTTTGAGACAGGGTCTGGCTAAGTTGAATGGGCTGCCTAGAAACTTGCTATTCTCCTGTCTCAGCCCCAGACAGTTGAGATTTCTGGTGTGTGCCCCCACATTCAGCTTCTAATAATATGTTATTGATTATGCATAAGAGAAACTAAAATTTATTACTAATAATGTGGACTTATGAAAGAAGCTTTCAGAATTATGAAGAGAAAAAATAAATAACAACAAGCCAGAGGAAAAGAAACTATGTATAAATGCCACATTTTTTTAATCCATCATCCACTGAAGGACATATAGATTGGCTCCACAGTTTAGCTATTGTGAATTGTGCTGCTATAAACATTGATGTGACTGTGTCCCTGTAGTATGCTGTTTTTAGGTCCTTTGGGTATAGTTCCAGAAGAGGAATAGCTAGGTCAAATGGTGGTTCCATTCCCAGCTTTCCAAGGAATCTCCATACTGCTTTCCAAATTGGCAGCACCAATTTGCAGTCCCACCAGCAGTGTATGAGTGTACCTTTTCCCCTGCATCCTCGCCAACACTTGTTGTTATTTGTCTTCATAATGGCTGCCATTCTTACTGGGGTGAGATGGTATCTTAGAGTAGTTTTGATTTGCATTTTTCTGATTGCTAGAGATGATGAGCATTTTTTTGTATATGTGATTGATTTTATACCCTCTTCTAAGAAGTGTCTGTTTATGTCCTTGGCCCATTTATTGATTGGATTATAATGGATAATTATGAAAGTAATGCACTCCACTATTGTCATGTATATAATAAATAAATAAAGAAGTAAAGAAACTATGTAAAAACTATGAAATGAAAATATTGAGTATTAAAATGATCAAACACTGCTTGACATATTTCTTGTTAATAAAAGACATAAAATTTCACCATTTTGTTTATTTCACCTCCTAAATATCTTTACTTATTTGTTTATTTATGTTTCTTCTGTATACTGGAATGAAGTATATCCTATTTATCTTTACTACCATAACAGCCCCTTGATCAGCCTCCAGACTATATTTATGTATTCCAAAAATTTCAACACTTATTATCCAATCAATTAACTGTAGTAGATGTATGTATAATACTCTAAATTTTAAGTTTCCAATAACTTTCATCAATTTTGAGATGAAATCCAGAAGTCCAGAGAGTTTTCATGTTGTAGAACATTCTAGAACCAAGATATTTAACTGTTTGGTAGGGAGTTCAGCAAAACTGGAGTTAAGTATAAATAGACATTTACATATTTTAATGGAAGCAAATAGCCCTCTTAAATCATTTAACCACAGTCATGATGATTTGTATTTATACCTGTAAGGGACTGTATGTCATGCTGGCATTTACATTAAGAAGGAGGAAAGGAAGGTGTGATGAAATGGAAGGAGAAAGGAAGGGAAAGGAGGGAGGGGAGGAGGGAGGAGGAGGAGGAAGAAGAGATGAAGTAATGAATATAGGGAGGCAAGAAGAATGGAAGAAAGGAAACAAAGACAAGGAAATGAAAGAAGACTCTTGGAAATCCTAAATGAAAGTCTTTCTCAAAAAAGGGGAACACATCTTAAGGATAAAAATTAGTACTATTACTTGGACTCACCCACTGAGCTTATATTTGCAAAGAACAAATGAAAACCTAAAACTATGTAAACATGTTGAACTCTACTGTGGAATTTCCAAAAGGTCCAGGTCTCCATCGGTTCTCTTAATCCAGTTTTATCTCAGAACATTCTATCTTAAATCATCTAGGTTAATTAAAGTTTTCATTACCACTAAGTCATTTCCATGTTTATTATTTCATTATACTATCCTCTACCTTGTTTTTTGTAGAAATCATACACATTTAACAGATTTGGCCAATGTTGATTCTATTTGAAATCTAGGGCAAAGTCTTGAGTCCAATTTTTCAGGATCCATAATATCTGCTTTGTTTACAAACACTTTCTTAAAGTTGCTGCTGCCTGATATTTACCCAACAACCTGTTGATTCAATTCTTGTTAAGGGCCAGAATAGTAGTTATTTCTTTAGTTCACAGTCCTCATCCTATTCTTGGACAGTATATCACAGAATTATATGAGTTCAAAATCGAATATATCATTAACTGTTTTTTTTTAATTTTTTTTTAGTTGTAGTTGGACACAATGTCTTTTTTTTTTATTTTTATGTGGTGCTGAGGATCAAACTCAATGCCTCACACATGCAAAACAAGCGCTTTACCAATGAGCTATAGCCCGAGCCCCCATTAGTTTTTCTTAATTAATTCAGTCTGTTCCAACTCAAAAGGAAAATTGGAACATGACAGTCACATGAAACTGAAATATGATCGTCATCAAAAAGGTACTGTAGTATCTTAAAATTCTGATGACTGCCATATTTCAGTTTCATGTGACTATTATGCCCCCCCCCCCCCATACATCTGCTCACACAACCTCTTCCTCAGGATGAAGGGATTGGAATGATAGCTTTCATACTGTAGTGGTTTCTGGATCTCTTAACTCTTCAAAATGAAAGATGTAAATTGAATATCTTAACTCCTTCATCTATGGAGATTTGGAGGGAAACACCTTTAAAGTCAGGCCAAACTTAATTTTATTATCAACTCTGAAACTTATAAACAATATAACTAAAGTGGCTGATGTGACTCATCTGGATGTTTCCTCCTTTATACCACAGTGATTGCATTCTATAGCACACATGCTCATGAAGATTGAAGAAAATCATAACAAATATATTTGAAAGTTGTTGATTTTTGCAAAAACCTACTTTGGAATTTTCATCCAAGAGGTGTTTGAAAGTTATGGGCATTTCTGAAGTAAATGAACAAATAATTCAGTTCTGCTGAATGAACATGCAAAGCTGTGTACTTCAAACAATAGAAAAATTACATTAATAAACCTTTTACTTGATGCTGTCCCCCACCTTGCTGAGTCACTGTGGCCTTTAATCCCTTATTTTATGAAATTTTCTTGTGTCCTAAGGAGGACATTAAATAGAATATATGGCTATATTAACTTCATTAATAAATCAACTTGTTAAACAACTTAAAGTTTTGAGAATTATTATTTATGGTCATGAAATACCTGGTGTCTACACTGAAACACATTTTCTTTCATGTAATGCCCCATTCCATTTTGTAATAGAAAATTCATGAAATGATTTTAGGCATAGGGATATTTTTCAAAAAATTACTGAGAATGGGAGCAAAGGTAGTCAGAACCCAGTCTGTTCTTTATCAACTTATAGATTGTAGCTAATGTACTACAGGAGATAGGATTACAGATTGCTTATTTTAAAATGTAAAATTGATAAAACAAACAATATCCCTATTATTACCTCAACAATAACTATGCCATTATTGTCCACTGTAACTCTCTGCACTATGTTATAAATCCATGTGTGTCAACATTAACTTTTGCGAGCACAAAAATCAGTATATGATGACTCTACTAAGATTTAAAAATCTAATTTTTCATCCTTTTTCACATTTAACTAGCAGTCTCATTTATTCCCAAACTGTATTTTATTGTTAGTATAAGCTACAGTTGAATTTTTCCTTAAATCTCAAATGGTAATCTTAAGACCATTCAATAAATACTTGCTCTAGTACATTCCATATAAATAAACCTGTTCTTCTTGCCCAAGACCACAACATGTAGGGAGACAATTAATGACTGAAACTACCATGTAATAATATGAGTGATATATAATTTAAACAATACATTATTATTTTTGAAGATGAATAATAGACTTTTATGCAAATATTTGAATTGCAATTTTCCTAATTTATGATGATGTATTTACAGTTGTATGTCAGGATTTACTGGAAAAGACTGTGAGAAAGTAATTGACCAGTGTAGACTGCTCAGCATCAACTGTCTGAATGAAGAATTGTGTTTCAATGTAATTGGAAGATTCACAGTAAGTAATTTAACGCACAGCCAAGTAATTTAGCTCTTTTGTATTTAAATATAATAACTTTAGCCAGTCAGTATTTCAAATGCTTTTATTAATTTAATCCACAGAAATATAACCATATATGTGTGTGGGTTTGTGTATAGCTAAATATGAAATACATAAAGTTTAGTAGTATGTATTTTCAACTTAGAAGATTTATGGTGAGAAAGCATTAATAAATTTTCCAGACAATACTTTCATTATAAAATAATCATATAGCTAATTGATTCCTGGAGATACATCTCTGTATATAATCAGTTACTAAGGCCTTAAGCTCCTCAACTAGATGGGGGAATTAGTCTACTTGTTAGTTCAAGGTCAGCCTCAGGAATTTAGTGAGATCCCGCCTCAAAATAGAAAATTAAAGTAAAAGGGGATGAAGCTCAGTAATAAAGTGCCTCTGGGTTCAACCCCCAGAAGAACAGCAACAACTACAAAAATCTTCATGGCATAGTCCTGGTGCAATACCTTATGTGTATTAACAGTTGTAAATGTCCAAAAATTTGAATTTTAAAAATCTTGTCCAAGAAAGATACATATGCGGTATGACAATAATTATTTATATTTGTAAAATATAAAAATTGATACTTTCTATAATTGCATAAATACATAACAAAAGTGTAACTAGTAAACATACACATGACTTCTACTTACTAAGTTTAATAGAAGAGCTATTTATAAACCATGGGGGAGTGAAATTAACAAGTAGAGAGGAGACTTCTAACATTGGTAATACTTGATTTTTTTTTTACAATAATATGAAATTTTGGTTTAACTTTTTTATCAGCACAGCTCAATTATACAAAATAGCGGAATTTCATTCCCCCAATACTTAATTTTTTAATGCTAAATCTCAGGAATAAATATAGTGAGAACATAATGTTCATTTTATTATATTTTCTATGTTCTTGTAGCATAGGTATTTAAATAATTTTTTTTTCAATAATGAAAAGCCAATTTACAGAATTGATCAATGACATTAATAAGATATGTACATTAACAAGCATATGTTGCATATTATAATGTCGTTATATAATAATATGTAGATAAGGAAGTAACTATTTGATAGCTTACATATTTTGGATATAATACGTATGTTTGATATTTACCCATTTGGCCTTCTCATAAACCTCATCCCATCTTATGTTAAAAAAAAAAGAGGCCATTAAGTTTTGGATATTTTTCCAAGTTCACATTATTTACATTGAAGGGTAAAGCTAGATTAAAGTCTTTATGACCCCTGAATCCTTATTTTCATTCATATGAATATATACTTTCAACATAAAGAATATACAACCATTTTTTCTCTTAATATTTATGTAGCCATTCTTTGGTAGTAAATTATCTAACAGAAATATCTCTCTCACTTTTATCTGAAATTCTTTCACCTCATTCTATTTATGATTTGGTTGGATGGGATGAGGGTAGGAGTAAGTAGTTCCTGTTCTATTTTAGGACAATCTCTGAGTATTATCTCTGAATTTGCTTTTTAAAACTTTTTTCCACCCTCACTTTTTCCTGAATAATTTTACCTATTTTCAACTTTAATATTAATTTTATATTAACTCTGAAACCAGTTTGGATTGTTTTAAAAAGAAATTTGAATGGTATTTTCACCTTCAACATTTCATACATAGTTCAAACTTAACATGGATTAAGTTGCATTTTCTTGAATTCCTTCTGTGCATTGATGCTTTCAGGAACTGTGGATAGTGAATGGATTTAGCAATATCAGCTTTGCCTACAATTTCTTATCAGAAACTGAGAATTCTTCCTCCTCCTTTCTAATTATCAACTTTTCTTCTGCTTTACAGTGTGTGTTTTTTTTTTTTAACTTCAAATCTTTATCACATTTCATCTAACTTGTCAACTTGCCTCACATATTGCTTTACTAATGTTTCTTGGCTTCAAATATTGTGAAGTTGAATTCAGATCAATTTGTATAAACTGAGAAATTGAAATTTTACATTTTAATTAATAATCTGATATTCTACAATTAGAAGCTAAAATAAAAGAATGTACTCTTTTACTGTAAGTATGATAATATTAGAAAATAGAATATACTAAAATTTTTACAGAAATTAGGGAATTAATGAAGAGTCCCTAAGTAAATAAAAAATCAGTTAAAGACAGTATTTAATTATTTTAAAAGATTAATAAAATGTATCTTTCACAAACTTATGGAGAAAGCACAGAAATTACACAAATCCAGAATCTAAAAGTACATGTCACATCTTTAGACATTTAATGATAATTAAATAATATTTAATTTTTTTTCAAATATTTAATTGATAGTATTTTTAAAATACCTGAGAGTGGAATGCATTACAATTCTTATTACACATATAGAGCACAATTTTTCATTTCTCTTTTGTATATAAAATATGTTCACACCAATTCCTGTCTTCATACCTGTACTTTGGATAATGATGTTTCCACCATCATTGCTAACCCCCTGCCCCCTCTCTTCCCCTCCCACTCCTCTTCCCTATCTAGAGTTTGTCTATTCCTCCCATGCTCCCCCTCCCTACCGCATTATTGGTCAGTCACCTTATATCAGAGAAAAGATTTGGCATTTGCTTTTTTGGAATTGGCTAACTTCACTTAGTATTATTTTCTCCAACATCATCCATTAACTTGCACATGCCATGATTTTATTCTCTTTTATTGCTGAGTTATATTACATTGTGTATATATGTCAATTTTTTAATCCATTAATATACTGAGGGTCATCTAGGTTGGTTCCAAAGTTTAGCTATTGTGAATTGTGCTGCTGTAAACATTGATGTGGCTGTGTCCCTGTAGTATGCTGTTTTTAGGTCCTTTGGGTATAGACTGAGAAGAGGGATAGCTGGGTCAAATGGTGGTTCCATTCCCAGTTTTCCAAGGAATCTCCATACTGCTTTCCATATTGGCTGCTCCAATTTGTAGTCCCACCAATAATGTATGAATGTATCTTTTTCCCCACATCCTTGCCAACACTTGTTGTTTGTCTCAAAATAGCTGCCATTCTGACTGGAGTGAGATGATATCTTAGAGTAGTTTTGATTTTCATTTCTCTAATTGAAAGAAATGATGAACATTTTTTCATATATTTGTTACTTGATTGTATATTCTTTTCTGAGAAGTGTCTGTTAATGTCCTTGGATCATTTATTGATTGGGTTATTTGGGTTTTTTTTTGGTGTTAAGATTTTAAGTTCTTTAAATATCCTGAAGATTAGTGCTCTATCTGATGTGTGAGAGTTAAAAATTTGCTTCCAAGATGTAGGCTATTTATCTCACAGATTGTTTCTTTTGCTAAGAAAGTTTTTTAGTTTGATTTCATCCCATTTATTGATTCTTTAATTCTTGCACCAAAGGAGTCTTATTAAGGAAGTTGGGGCCTAATCCCACATGATGAAGATTAGAGCATACTTTTTCTTCTATTAGATGCAGAGTCTCTGATTTAATTTCTAAGTCCTTGATCCACTTTGAGTTGAGTTTTGTGCATGGTGCTTAATTTCATTTTGTTGTATATGGATTTCCAGTTTTCCCAGCACCATTTGTTGAAGATGCTATCTGTTCTCCAATGCATGCTTTTGATGTCTTTGTCTAATGTAAGATAATTGTAAATTAGTGGGTTAGTCTCTGTGTTCTCTATTCTGTAACATTGGTCTACCAGTTTGTTTTGGTGCCAGTACCAAGCTGTTTTTGTTACTATTGCTCTGAAGTACAGTTTAAAGTCTGGTATAGTGATGCCACCTGCTTCACTCTTCCTGCTAAGAATTGCTTTAGCTATTCTGGGTCTCTTATTGTTCCAGATGAATTTTATGATTGCTTTTTCTATTTCTATGAGGAATGCCATTGGAATTTTGATCAGAATTTCAGTAAATCTGTATAGTGCTTTTGGAATATGGTCATTTTGATAATATTACTTCTGCCTATTCATCTTCTAAGGTCTTCTTTGATTTCTTTCTTTACTGTTCTGTAAATTTCATTGTATAGATCTTTCACCTCTCATTAAGTTGATTCCCCCCCTTTTTTGAGGCTATTGTAAATGGGGTAGTTTTCTTCATTTCCTTCTCAGAGGCTTTGTCACTGATATATAGAAATGTCTTTGACTTATGGGTGTTGAGTTTATATTCTGCTACTTTGCTGAATTCATTTACTAGTTCTAGAAGTTTTCTGGTGAAGTTTTTTGAATCTTCTAGGTATAAATCATATCGTCAGCAAATAGTGCTAATTTGAGTTCTTCTTTTCCTATAAGTATTCCTTTAATATCTTTCATCTGTGTAATTGCTCTGGCCAGTGTTTCAAGAACTATGTTAAATAGACGTGGTGAAAAAGGCATCCCTGTTTTGTTCCAGTTTTTAGAGGGAATGCCTTCAATTTTTCTCCATTTAGAATGATGTCGGCCTGAGGCTTAGCATAGATAGTCTTCACAATGTTGAGATATGTTCCTGTTATCACCAGTTTTTCAAGTGTTTTGAACATGAAGTGGTGCTGTATTTTGTCAAATGCTTTTTCTGCATCTATTGATATGATCATATGATTTTTGAGTCTATTTTGAAATATTTATAACTATAATTTTGACAAATTAAATGTGAAAAAAATTCAAAAAGCATGACTTTCCAAAAGAAAACTAGAAAAGTATCTAAATAGTTTGTTATAAAATCAAATTTCACACACACACACACACACACACACACACACACACATATATATATATATATATATCCCCCTTGGGGAATTGGACCCTAGGGCATTATACACTGAACTGCATCCCACTCTTTTATTTTTGTTTTTTTAAGACAGGGTCTTGCTCAGTTACACAGGTTGACCTTGAAGTTGTAACAGACTTACCTCAGCTTCTTGAGTTGCAGAGTGACAAGTGTGCCACCATGTTAGTCTTTAATTTATAATATCCCTTGCAGTAACAAATTTTCCAAACAATATACTTTGCTGGTGAAATTCATCAAAATTTAAGGAAGATATAAGATCAATTTATAGAAACTATTACTGGTAATAAGGATGAGGAACAAATGGCAACTCATTTTTATAAGGCAACTTAGACTGTGAAAATGAAATCTGACAAGGATATTACAAAAATAAAATATTCCTTATTAAGATATTACTAACATACAAATAACATCTTAAACAAAAAGAGAAAATAAGTTTATTTGAGCAATATATAAAAGTATTTCAAGACCAAGAAATATTTTTTGGCTTAAGATAAATATTCTTTCAGATTTCTAGAATAGTTATTTCAGTTAATGACAAATATAGGGTCATCTAACTAGATAGAGATAAATAAATAAATATATAAAGAAATTAAAATAAATAACCACCTTTATTCGTGACACAAATTCAGGAAACCATTGACAATGATCAACTTCTTCAATCTGATAAAAGCTACCACAGACTTTCAAAGGTAGCACAATACTTATTGTTGAAAACATGATTTCTTTCCCCTTAATGTTGGCATAGATATTAACATTCACTAATATTATCCAACAATTTCTAAAATTTTCTCCCAGTGAAACAATGCAAAAAGAAGAAATACATAAAACATAAATATAAAATAAATGAAACATCACAAAAATACATAGGATGATATATATATATATATATATATATATATATATGTAATATTCACAAGAATTCTATAAAAATGTTAAAAATGTTGGATTACTATATAGAAACTAATATTTCTACACTATATAAACAATATATCAGAAAATGAAATTAATATTGAACAGTCCTAAAGCTTAAATTAATTGAACAAAATAGGCCAAAACAGTTATATTAAAACTGCATAAGAGTAAATAGTATAATTAAGTAAGTTTTAATTGCATGAAAGATTAAATATTTTTATAATCTTCTTTCTTCTTAATGTAATTCCCAAGCTTTTGTATACAATTTGGCAAACCAATTTTGAAATGTATGTAGAATCACTTATAAGGTGTTACATACAAAACATTATTAAAAATGAAAACAAATCTCTAGGATTTTCCCTGCTTGATTTTGAATGATACTTGAAAACTAACTCCTATAAAGAATATAATGTTGGCATAAGTATTGACTAAGACATCAGAGGAACAAAAGGGATAGTTCAGATAGATTAGCATGGAAAGTTTATAGATTTCCAACAGAAACACCAAGATAGTTGAATTGAGAGAGGAATGTTTTCTCATCAAATGGCACATGAGAAAAATGAATATCTACCTTTACCTCAAACCATCCACAATTAATTTGAAATGTAGCATGGGCCTTAAATTTACAATCATGAGATGTGTAGGGAACAGAAATAAGCAGAAAACATGGGATGGTGGCATTTCTCAGGACTTTGCATTAGGCACAGATTTGTTAGATAAAGCACAAGACAATTTGTTAATTTGATTTCATTAAATTTAAAAACATCTACTCATCAGAAGATAGAAAAGAGACAACTACAATCAATTATAAAGTTTAATTTACATAAAAGTAAATATAATCCAAGTGGGTAATATTTACTTGAGCTGATCTTAAACTTCATCTTTATTTAAATAAAATGATGAACAATATATTATCAGGGAAAAATTAACCAAAATTTTTTTTAATACCCATACTAAGTTCATTCAAAATAAACTTTAAGAGATAAAATTATAAATTATAACATTTTAATAAGTTTTAAATTGTAAGAAAAATACAATTATCATTTTGAATGTACTTATAAATGTAAATTAAGAAATATATGAGGGAATAATGACAGAAGAAAAAAAAAGAGAGAGAGAGAGAGCAGAATAATTCCAGGTTAAAATTCTAAATGTGAATTTTAATTGGCTTACCAATGGCAATGATGATTCTTTGCCTCAAAGGCTTTATGGATAGAAGTTGACCATACCAGTTTCAGTGTGCACTGATTTTTCTGGAATGAGTTATACTCAAACCATTGAACCATGGCTCCCAACTCTTTTGCCAACTCATGCTCAAATGCATTTTATTTCTAGTCCAAGCATTTTATTCAAAGACCTTTTACTGGGAATGTAGTTGCTCATCTGAGATACTTCCCAAGTATTTCTAGGGAAATTTCCTAAAGGAGGCAGCACTGGCTTAGGAATTTTTATCTACTCAGCCTCAGACTTTCCCATATCTAGCCCTCCAAAAAAAAAAAAAAAAAAAAAAAAAAAAAAAAAAACACCATAAAGAGTTACAAGTCTTTTTTGTTCTTAGGTTCTTGGAATGAGATGATTATCCATTTGTATTGCATTCATCAAATCTTCCAGAATGCTGCCCCCTAGGACTGCACTATAGTAGACTGCATTGTAGTAATGAGTGAATAAGTCTAGAACATTAGTTTAATTTTGGCTCTGTAATATAATGGGCCACATCTATACCTGATTAGTCAGCAGGAAATTAATAATCCTCTGTCATAGTGGGGTGTATTTCTGGCTTCATTTAGAATTATATGTATACTTCATTTAGGATTAATGTATTCTATATTGTGAAGGTTTAAAAAGAGAGAAGAAATAAAATTATGCAATAAATTTTTATAGATTACCTTTATATAAAAATTCAAGTGTGAGTAAATATATATTTACAGTGTTCAAATTGTCTAAAATTTTATTTCCTTTAAGGGGGCAATATGGATATATAATATTATTATCTTCATCACAAAACACAAAAGTATATAGAAATTAGATTTTTGTTTCACAGAGGAAAATGAGGCAGCATTTTTCACATGTGTGCAGAAAAAAATACAACCTGGAATAAACCTGCCTAATGATAGTTTAATAGTTTGTAAAATTGTACAATTTGTAACCATTCAATATCTAGAAATACCTAAAGTTAGTAAAAGGATTCATTAAACATGATTGGCAAATGTTTACTATATTTTATTTATTTTAGAATAGAAGTATCAAATTAAGCAGGAGGAGTGTATAAAAAGAATATTGTATCAAAATATAGAGCATGCCTCCATTTGAAGAATGTTTTTGAAGTTTATTAATGATTGTTGAAAAATGTTCAAATTAAAATTCCCAGTGGAAAATGGCTGTATAATGTTAACTCTAATTTGGTTAAACATATATACAAGTATTTATGTCTTTATAACAAAATACGATAATTTTCATGTATTTACTGGAAACTGAAAAGTCAAATGTCATGGATAGACTCCTCCTCCATAGTTTATCCATTGTTTTTCACCTCCCAGAGTGTTGCAGATATCAGGAATTACTATATATGGGAAGACCAGTCTTCCCAAACAGCAGAAGCTACAAGGCAGGGGGGCCAATTAGGGAGAAAAGGTAGTGTACTTCCAATGTCATCATCTATATAAATGGTTCAGGATTTTGTAATTTTTAATTATCACAACATTTACTGAAATGGGTTATTTGATAGAAAAAAATATATAGTTTCTAAACCCTGTGATTTACCTTGCCCAGACAAAAATTGAATCAGTCAAGGTCACGGAAATAAGGATCCAGAGATAAATATGAGGAAGAATAAATTTGGAAGTACAGAATAACTCTGAGTTATTATAAGGACTTTAAATAAGACCAAGTTTAATCAAAGTTTTGATAGTCAATGAGGCCTGGATGATATTTATATTATGCAATTGTATATAAAACTTTCCAGAATTAAATTTAAAAAATGAATGGTGGTTTACTCTTGTTAATGAGTTGAAATTATAGCTATAATCCACCCAAGTAACTTTCCTTTTGAATATACATTAAATTGAAGTCCTATGAATTCAGCAGATGCTTTAATAGAGTTAAAATCAGGAACTTTATATTTGTTATGGTTTAGATATTAGGGTCACTGGATACTTGGCTATTACTTGAGATGGTGGCAGAACTTTGGGTGCTGATTCTGCATGATGTGAGATACTGGAGTTAGGGGTTCATGAAGACTTCCACCAAGATTTCAAAGGAAGGCTTAAGAGGCTAGGCAAAGCACTGCAGGGTTGGCCTCCCTGTGGTCATGCCCTGTGAAGGCAATACATGGAGATGTGAGGAGAAAATCAAAGCTGCAGTGGAGACCCCCAGGATTAAGAAATGCCAGTGGCATGGAATATCCACTGAAGGATGCTGCAGGAATTGAATTAAAACAAGTTAACAGAAAGGCTACTTAGGCTGCAACAAAAAAGGCCACAGGAGTGGAGCTACAAAAGCCTGTTGAACAGAACATAACCTACCATGTACCGCAGATGCTGGACTTGAAGTTGCAGGACTTGTTGGCCCAGATGGATTTCAGTCAGACTTTGAACTCATCCGCTCTATTTCCCTATTTTTCTGAATGGAAATGTTTCTGTTGTCTGATCATCATGTGAGCTGTGTCCCTCCACCACACTCTTCTGCCTTGATGTTCGGCCTCACCTGGAATCCCAAGGAATAGAGCCTATTGTCCATGGACTGAGACCTCTGAAACCACGAGCCCTCAAATAAACTTTTCCTCCTCTACAATTGTGCTGGTCGGGTCTTTCAATCACAGCACCAAAAGAGCTGATTTTAAAACAATATTAAGTAAACAGTTGAAAAAAAATTAGGTTAAAACCTTTTTAATTCTTTTGTATATTGGATATTTGTAAAGTACTTTTGATTTTTACAGAAGCTCACACTATGAGATTGTGTTAAGTCTCAGAGGAGATATTGGACTAAAACTTTTGGGCAATCTTGGAACTTTTGTGACTCAGGAGAGGCGATGGAATCAGAATTACTCTGTGAGGTGTGGGCTGGCAGCTAAAAGACCACATGGACACAGAAGTAATTTTTTTCACAAAGTGCGGGGTAGGGAGGGTGAACAGCTCTGTGACCTCAATGGTCCTCTTCCACACTGGAAGGCAAAAGAGTGAGAACACCAGGAATCGCTTTACTTATAGGGAAAAGACAACAAAGGATTTTTGATAGAATATTCTACACTATGTAAGGCAGGGGATAAAGTTTCAAGGGAGGTTTCCCAATCCCATTGGGTAACACTCAAGTTTAGAGCTGACGCAAACTTCTTTGCTGAAGTGAAGTTGAAGGCCACTTGCTTCACACAGCATGGGGCGTGCAATGCCAGACTGATACCCCCTTTACTCAGGCTAAGAGTGGATGCTTAACTCATGGGCAGGCAGCCTCCCACAAGTGTCCTCCAAAAAGCTCATGTGTGAGACAATGCAACAAGGTTTAGAGGAGAAATGATTGGGTTGTGAGAACCTTAATGCAATCAGTGAATTAATCCCCTGAGTGGAAACTGAAGGCAGATAGGGTGTGGCTGGAGGAGATAAGTAATTGAGGGCATGGTTTAGGGGTATGTATGTTATAGCTGGCATGTGGAGACTCTTTCTGTGGTCTGATCATCATGTGAGCTGTGTCCCTCCACCACACTCTTCTGCCATGATGTTCAGCCTCACCTGGAGTCCCAAGGAATAGAGCCTATTGTCCATGGACTGAGACCTCTGAAACCATGAGCCCTCAAATAAACTTTTCCTCCTCTACTTTTGTGCTGGTCGGGTCTTTCAATCACAGCAGCAAAAAAGCTGACTTTAAAATAATATTAAGTACAACAGTCGGAAAAATTCAAGTTAGAACCTTTATAATTCTAAGCCATACTTTTCAATTTGACTTAAAAGTATCATTTTTAATTTTTTTTTATTAAAGTAGTATAAGGAGGCTTAGCTTTTTCATTGAAATTGTGTTAGTCAAGTACTTTTACAATGTCAATTGCTTCTCAGTAGGAATAAATGTTTCCTGTGATAAACAATTGTTACTTCCCAATGGAGAGTGTAAGCTTTCTAAAAACCACCACTGAATAAGCCATTGAAAAAGTTAAGAGTTCATGGGAAAATATCCTCATAGTTACTATATATATATATATATATATATATATATATATATATATATATATACAAAATTGCTTCCAACTTATAATAATTAAAATTGTGCACATCATTAATTAAAATATAGGTACTGTGTGATTAAATTCCATTTATTATACCTTATATCAATGATTCAAGATTTATTTCAGAGTTTTAGTGATTTACTAACAACTTTATTTACTATTTTAATTTCAGTAGATGACATGCATGTTTAGAGACACAATATCTGGTTTGTTCCTTTTATATTTTATGACTTCCTAATATTATGACATAATTGTTGACTGCTATTTTTTGTACCATCAGAGAAAATATTGTTGACCTTTCTACAAAGCTGCTTGGTTGTCATCTTTTACATCTTCTTTTATATCTGCTCAGGGATGCAGATATAAGGATTCAGCTTATGTTTATCTTATCCTTTTAAGTCCTCTATAAGGAAGGCTTCATTAGAAAATCAACAAAAAAGCAAAATCTAAAAATTGTCTAATTTAACTTCACCATCTGCTTTATTTCTGTCTTCTATTTCCATCCTCCAGCTATTCTTTTTTGTTTTTCTTTTTAACAATTATCTTCTGTCGGGAGCCATTCTTGGGTTGCACGTGGGATACCACACATGGAAGCCTGGTAGATAGAGACAGCTGGTGTCTGGGTATGACCAGTGGACATTTTCTCTGGTAAATGCCCAGGGACAATGTAAATCTATTTCCCACTCTGCTGTGGCCCATACAGTACCTGAGATGGATGTGGTTTGCCAAGATGTCAATCAACCTGCTGACTGGAAGACATCACAAGCAAGACTCCACCCTTGAAACCATATACCTACCTTTGATGTACCCCTTTAAATAAATCACCAGAGCCATTTTTTCTTTGTCTAGTTTCCAAACCCATGTAGACTAGATCTATCAGGGGCTTTGCCTATTGTAAATATGTTTCTGAGTGTTTGTGTTTTATTATTTACTAATTATTTGAGATTTTAAGTTTTAGGGTGACTTAGATTCTCCTGAGTAGGAAGAAGAACCCCCCAAGGAGATATTGGCTGTCAACCCCTGATAATCTTCAGAAAGAGTGATTTACACAGATTCATGCTGAAAAATAGTAAAACTCAAATTAGAATCCCATTTAAGTATAATTTGCATTGGGGTAGAATTAGAATTATTTTTCCATATGAATTTCATGATTGCTTTATCTATTTCTACAAGACCCAGAATAGCAAAAGCAATTCTAAGCAGGAAGTGTGAATCAGGCGGTATAGTGATCCCAGATTTCAAAGTATATTACAGAGCAATAGTAACAAAAACAGCATGGTACTGGTACCAAAACAGGCAGGTGGACCAATGGTACAGAATAGAGGACACAGAGACTAATCCACAAAGCTACAACTATCTTATATTTGATAAAGGAGCTAAAAGCATACAATGGAGGGAGGATAGCATCTTCAACAAATGGTGTTGGGAAAACTGGAGATCCATATGCAACAAAATGAAACTGAAACCCCTCCTCTCGCCATGCACAAAAGTTAACTCAAAGTGGATCAAGGAGCTAGATATCAAATCAGAGACTCTGCGTCTGATAGAAGAAAAAGTTGGCTCCGATCTACATATTGTGGGGTTGGGCTCCAAATTACTTAATAGGACACCCATAGCACAAAAGTTAATAACAAGAATCAACAAATGGGACTTACTAAAACTGAAAAGTTTTCTCTCATCAAGAGAAACAATAAAAGAGGTAAATAGGGAGCCTATATCATGGGAACAAAGTTTTACTCCTCACACTTCAGATAGAGCCCTAATATCCAGAGTATACAAAGAACTCAAAAAATTAAACAATAAGAAAACAAATAACCCAATCAACAAATGGGCCAAAGACCTGAACAGACACTTCTCAGAGGAGGACATACAATCAATCAACAAGTACATGAAAAAATGCTCACCATCTCTAGCAGTCAGAGAAATGCAAATCAAAACCACCCTAAGATACCATCTCACTCCAGTAAGATTGGCAGCCATTCTGAAGTCAAACAACAAGTGCTGGCGAGGATGTGGGGAAAAGGGTACTCTTGTACGTTGCTGGTGGGACTGCAAACTGGTGAGGCCAATCTGGAAAGCAGTATGGAGATTCCTGGGAAAGCTGGGAATGGAACCACCATTTGACCCAGATATTGCCCTACTCGGACTATTCCCCAAAGACCTTAAAAGAGCGTACTACAGGGACACTGCTACATCCATGTTCATAGCAGCACAATTCACAATAGCTAGACTGTGGAACCAACCCAAATGCCCTTCAATAGATGAATGGATTAAAAAAAATGTGGCATTTATACACCATGGAGTATAACACAGCACTAAAAAATGAAAAAAAAATCATGGAATTTGCAGGGAAATGGATGGCGCTAGAGCAGATTATGCTTAGTGAAGCTAGCCAATCCCTAAAAAACAAATACCAAATGTCTTCTTTGATATAATGAGAACAACTAAGAACAGAGCAGGGAGGAAGAGCAGGAAGAAAAGATTAACACTAAACAGATACATGAGGTGGGAGGGAAAGGGAGAAAAAAAAGGAAATTGCATGGTAATGGAGGGAGACCCTCATTGTTATACAAAATTACATATAAGAGGTTGTGAGGGGAATGGGAAAATTAACAAGGAGAGAAATGAATTACAGTAGATGGGGTAGAGAGAGGAGATGGCGGGGATAGTAGAGGATAGGAAAGGTAGCAGAATACAACAGTTACTAATAGGGCATTATGTAAAAATGTGGATGTGTAACCTATGTGATTCTCCAATCTGTATTTGGGATAAAATTGGAGCTTTATAATGTTTTGAACAACCAATAAAAAAAATAAGAATAAAAAAAATAAAAAAGAAAAAAAACAAAACAAAAAAAGAATTAGAATTATTTTTAACAATTGAAAATTTAAATAAAATCTCTATTATTGTTTCTTTTTGTTTTTCTCTCTTTTTCCTGCCAAAATCCCCCTCCCCACCAACATATACACAGAGGAATTTTAAGGCTCACATAATTAAACTCTGCAGGAATGAAACTATGTATTCTTTTTACCAGAGGCTTAATGTCATCATTTTCTTCTGTTTTTCTTTAAAATAGCAACAGTGGTTTCCTTAAAGTTCCAGGAGAAGTAGGTATATTCCTGCTTCGGCATTTGTTTGAATATTTTTACCCAAGTTTACAATTTTTAGGCTTCTTCCATCTCTTTAGGTATTTTCTCAAATATGCATTCTCGGTTCTTCTCTGGACTTAAATAATCCCTCCCAGCCCACACATGTCATTATTTCTGTTTCTCGTAGCAATTTGTGCCATCTGGCTTCCCTGTTTACAACACAGTTCTCCAGGTATCCTTTTTTGTTGATTATTAAACTAGTTAGTATTAAGAAGCTGAAATGTAAGCTTTATGAAGGTAGATCATTTTGCTTCTTCCTCCAGAGAAGACACCAAAATTGCTGCAAAAGCAAATCATTCCATATGGAGCCAATGGAAATTTATTAATTTGGAAAGACTCTTCAATGGAGAAAGTACAGATTCCTTAAACTAAAGAAAGGTGACCACTCCTTTAGTAACGGGCTAGTCAGAGTTAGCATTAATAATCATTACAGTCACAGAAATACATGGGATTTGGAGCTGGTAGCATTTGGTAAAGGTATCAAGAATTATGAGATGTATAAAACACCACACATATCTTTTTACTTATTTATTTTTTATGTGTGGTACTGGGGATCAACCTAGGGCCTACTGCATGTGAGGCAAGAACACTACCAACTGAGCTATATACCTAGCACCATATATATCTTCTTTATTTGTAAAAAAAAACATAAAAGCCAACTGAAGATAAGCACATTGGGTAAACTAAATGTGTCAAGGACACCCAAAATATTAGTATACGTACCTACATAAAATCACAAAATCTAAATTCACCGTATAATCAACTGCTAATGCTCCCATTAAATATAAACACAAACATCCTATTCTGTCAGCCTAAGAAATGCATTCAAGGCAGGCAAAATTACCTTTGAGAATACACTTAAGATTTTTGTTCTTCAGAAAGTATTCAGATACTTTCTTTAGGCTTTGGTATGATTATTCACATAGATTGTGCTGGAAATCACAGACATCACTGGAAAAGAATGGCCGGGGTCAGACAAAGAAGAGTCTTGGAGAAACCCAGATAATCTTGTCCCATTGGTGACATTTGGCAGTATTCAGAGATATTTTTGGTTTATCACAAATATTACCTGATACTGGTATTTGGTGAATGGAGGCTGGGTTTGCTGCTAAGTATCCAACAATACACAGGGCAGACCCCTGCAACCAAGAAAGATTGTGCGCAAAATGTCAATATTTATGTGATTGAGAAAACTTATCTTAGAAGAAATATAGACTGGGGACACTAGAAAATAATATGATGGGTAGAAAGATAAAATTCATATGACCTTATGAAAGTTCAAGAACACTACTTATAAAAGCTTCTGTTTTGTACTTGAACCAATGAGAGCTTTCCCATTGGGAAACCTTTTCCTGCTTCATGTAAGCCCTGAATTTGACAAGTACATATAGTTGGTTAAGTCACGTTACTTTTCTGTTATTTGCCTTCTTTTGTTGGAACAAGACTAAACACCTTGTACTGCTTGGTTATAAGCTCTATGTCTCAGTCCTTTCCTCTGCCATGCTCACTTAAATTACATATTCAACAACAATTTTTTTTTATTAGTTGTATCATTAGGCATTCAGGTCAAAGTTTGAGAATTTGTTTTAAGTAGAATGAATCAGTCTGATAATAATAGCTCTAATTGCCTTATTTTTTAAGGGGAAGAGGCGGAAACAGGATTCCAGATTCATTAAACTTAAAATAGCTAAATCAGAGAGTCACTGCATTGCTCTAATATAACTTCAGTAATACCATGTGATCAGGATCCACTTCAATTGTCTCCTGATGCAGGTCTTACATTCTTAAAAATTGTTATTCCTCTTCTCTTTTCTCCCCAGCATGAGCTAATTATCAATGAATTTCTCAATCTATTTTATTATTTTAATGGTTTGACCTGCTGTTGTACAGATTCTTGGCAGGGAAGCTGACTCATGTCTAAGTAGTACTTGAAAGTGAGGAGCATCCTCAGACTAAACCTTGGAAGTTTTTTTCATAGGCTACTTATTTTTTTTTCTTTCGTCAATATTATTTAATCCCTTGAATTGCTGCCATATTTTACATAAGCAAATAACAACATCCTTTTAGTTGGAAGAAAGTATTCCAATAGCACAAGAGAATATAAATCATAGGATTCATGTAGAATCACCTTTCATGGGCAAACTCACAGAGTGTAATCTGGGTTCTCTTGATCTTTCTGAGGCAGCAAACAGTAATTATGTAATATATATCCACAAAATAGTTTAACAGAAATTAGTCACTACATAGATACTACTATATTTCAAGGTTTTTGTGCACAGAAAATTTGTAGGCAGAAAAAAAATACTTGGAGATTAGCAAGTCAATGTCACTTATATATACAATGTGTGTAAATCACCTGCTTTACAATGAGTGGTATTTCATAATTTCAGAAGTTTTCTATTGATAGACCATGATAATTCATACCAGTTACAAAAGAGGAAAAACTAAGAGACACTATTAATGATGAATTTGTAAATTTCTCTCAAGATTTTAGTTTTGTTTTCTGTTGGTATCATCATCCATTTATTATCAATAAGCACCAAAGGAGTTGCAAGTATACATTTTATTATTTCTGTTACTTATTCTCAGAAGAAATTTTAACAGATAAATTAAAACTACTTACATACAAAATATCACAGTTACATACTTGCAAATTAGTGCAATCCTTATGAATATTTGAAATACTTGCATTAAAAGGACACAGGTATTATAGTTTTAATCGATTTGGAGAAAACAAAGATCCCAATATTTCTTTATCAATGCCTTAACAAATGAAATAGGAAAAATTATTTATTAATAAAGTTTTTACCAATTATAAAACTTGCTTTTCTTATTTCAGGAGAAATCGTTAGTCAAAGTCTTTAAAAAATACAGGGTGAAATTATTTCTGGGGTTCTAATTGATAGCATATTTTGGATACTAAAGAGAAAATTCTACCCAAAAAGGTCTACAAAAAAACTACTAGAACTAATAAATGAATTCAGCAAAGTGGCAGGATATAAAATCAACATGCATAAATCGAAGGCATTTCTGTACATCAGCGACAAAACTTCTGAAACGGAAGTGAGGAAAAACACTCCATTCACAGTATCCTCAAAAAAACATAAAATACTTGGGAATCAACCTAACAAAAGAGATGAAAGATTTATACAATGAAAACTACAGAACCCTAAAAAGAGAAGTAGAAGAACATCTTAGAAGATGGAAAAATATACCCTGTTCATGGATAGGAAGAACTAACATCATCAAAATGGCAATATTATCAAAAGTTCTCTATAGGTTTAATGCAATGCCAATCAAAATCCCAACGGCATTTCTTGTAGAAATAGATAAAGAAATCATGAAATTCATATGGAAAAATAAAAGACCCAGAATAGCAAAAGCAATTCTAAGCAGGAAGGGTGAATCAGGCAGTATAGTGATCCCAGATTTCAAAGTATATTACAGAGCAATAGTAACAAAAACAGCATGGTACTGGTACCAAAACAGGTGGGTAAATCACTGGTACAGAATAGAGGACTCAGAGATTAATCCACAAAGTTACAACTATCTTACATTTTGATAAAGGGGCTAAAAGCATGCAATGGAGGGAGGATAGCATCTTCAACAAATGGTGTTGGGAAAACTGGAAATCCACATGCAACAAAATGAAACTGAATCCCCTCCTCTCGCCATGCACAAAAGTTAACTCAAAGTGGATCAAGGATCTTGATATCAAATCAGAGTCTCTGTGTCTGATAGAAGAAAAAGTTGGCTCCGATCTACATATTGTGGGGTCGGGCTCCAAATTCCTTAATAGGACACCCATAGTACAAGAGTTAATAACTAGAATCAATAAATGGGATTTACTTAAACTGAAAAGTTTTTTCTCAGCAAGAGAAACAATAAGAGAGGTAAATAGGGAGCCTACATCATGGGAACATTTTTTTACTACTCACACTTCAGATAGAGCCCTAATATCCAGAGTATACAAAGAACCCAAAAAATTAGACAATAAGAAAACAAATAACCCAATCAACACATGGGCCAAGGACCTGAACAGACACTTCTCAGAGGAGGGCATACAATCAATCAACAAGTACATAAAAAAAATGTTCACCATCTCTAGCAGTCAGAGAAATGCAAATCAAAACCACCCTAAGATACCATCTCACTCCAGTAAGATTGGCAGCCATTCTGAAGTCAAACAACAACAAGTGCTGGCGAGGATGTGGGGAAAAGGGTACTCTTGTACATTGCTGGTGGCACTGCAAATTGGTGTGGCCAATTTGGAAAGCAGTATGGAGATTCCTGGGAAAGCTGGGAATGGAACCACCATTTGACCCAGCTATTGCCCTTCTCAGATTATTTCCTGAAGACCTTAAAAGAGCATACTACAGGGATACTGCCACATCGATATTCATAGCAGCACAATTCACAATAGCTAGATTGTGGAACCAACCCAGATGCCCTTCAATAGATGAATGGATAAAAAAAAATGTGGCATTTATACACCATGGAGTATTACGCAGCACTAGAAAATGACAAAATCATGGAATTTACAGGGAAATGGATGGCACCAGAGCAGATTATGCTTAGTGAAGCTAGCCAATCCCTAAAACACAAATACCAAATGTCTTCTTTGATATAATGAGAGCAACTAAGAACAGAGCAGGGAGGAAGAGCAGGAAGAAAAGATTAACATTAAACAGAGACATGAGGTGGGAGGGAAAGGGAGAGAAAAGGGAAATTGCATGGAAATGGAGGGAGACCCTCATTGTTATACAAAATTACATATAAGAGAATGTGGGCTGGGGATGTGGCTCAAGAGGTAGAGCACTTGCCTGGCATGCGTGCAGCCCGGGTTCGATCCTCAGCACCACATACAAACAAAGATGTTGTGCCTACCGAAAACTAAAAAAAATAAATAAGTATTTAAAAAATTCTCTCTCATGATTGCTTTATCTATTTCTACAAGAAATGCCTTTGGAATTTTGATTGGCATTGCATTAGAACTACAGAGAACTTTGGGTAATATCACCATTTTGATGATGTTAGTTCTTTCTATCCATGAACAGGGTATATTTTTCCATCTTCTAAGGTTTTCTTCTATTTCTCTCTTTAGGGTTCTGTAGTTTTCATTGTATAAATCTTTCACCTCTTTTGTTAGGTTGATTCCCAAGTATTTTATTTCTTTTGAGGATATTGTGAATGGGGTGGTTGTCCTCATTTCCATTTCAAAAGATTTGTCACTGATATACAAGAATGTCTTTGATTTATGCATTTATGTGTGTTGATTTTATACCCTGCCACTTTGCTGAATTCATTTATTAGCTCTAGTAGTTTCTTTGTAGACCCTTTGGGTCTGTTAGATATAGTATCATATCATTCACAAATAGTGATAATTTAAGTTCTTCTTTTCCTATTTTTATGCCATTAATTTCTTTTGTCTGTCTAATTGCTCTGGCTAGTATTTCAAGAACTAAATTGAATAGAAATGATGAGAGAGGGCATCCCTGTCTTGTTCCAGATTTTAGAGGGAATGACTTCAGTTTTTCTCCATTCAGAATGATGCTAGCCTGAGGCTTAGAATATATAGCTTTTACAATGTTGAGGTAAGTTTCTGTTATCCCTAGTTTTTCTAGTGTTTTGAACATAAAGGGATGCTGTACTTTGTCGAATGCTTTTTCTGCATCTATCAAGATGATCATGTGGTTCTTATTGTTAAGTCTATTGATGTGGTGAATAACATTCATTGATTTCTGTATATTGAACCATCCTTGCATCCCAGGGATGAATCCTCCTTGATCATGGTGCACGATTTTTTTGATATGCTTTTGTATTCGATTTGCCAGGATTTTATTAAGGATTTTTGCATCTAAGTTCATTAGAAATATTGGTCTGTAGTTTTCTTTCTTTGAAGTGTCTTTGTCTGGTTTTGGGATCAGGGTGATGTTGGCCTCATAGAATGAATTTGGAAGAGCTCCTTCTTTTTCTATTTCTTGAAATAACTTGAAAAGTATTGGTATTAATTCTTCTTTTAAGGTTTTGTAAAACTCTGCTGTATATCGATCCGGTCCAGGGCTTTTCATGGTTGGTAGTCTTTTGATGGCTTCTTCTATTTCCTCCTTTGTTATTGGTCTGTTTAAATTGGGTGTATCTTCCTGACTCAGTCTGGGCAAATCATATGACTTAAGAAATTTATTGATATCTTCACTATCTTCTATTTTATTGGAATATAGGGTTTCAAAGTAATTTCTAATTATCTTCTGTATTTCTGTAGTGTCCATTGTGATATTGCCTTTTTCATCCCGTATGTTGGTAATTTGAGTTCTCTCTCTTCTGTTCATTAGCATGGCTAAGAGTCTGTTGATCTTATTTATTTTTTCAAAAAACCAACTTTTAGTTTTATCAATTTTTTCAATGGTTTTTTGTTGTTTCAATTTCGTTGATTTCCACTCTGATTTTAATTATTTCTTGCCTTCTACTACATTTGCTGTTGTTTTGCTCTTCCTTTTCTAGGGTTTTGAGATAAAGTGTGAGTTCATTTATTTGTTGTTTTTTTTCTTTTTTTGAGGAATGAATTCCAGGCAATGAATTTCCCTCTTAAAACTGCTTTCATTGTGTCCCATAGATTCCAATATGTTGTGTCTGTATTTTCATTTATCTCTAAGAATTTTTGGATTTCCTCCTTTATGTCTTCTGTAATCCATTGATCATTCAGTAACATATTGTTCATTTTCCAGGTGATTCAGGATTTTTCCTTCCTTCTTTTATCATTGATTTTCAGTTTCATTCCATTATGTTCAGATAAGATCCATGGTATTATCTCCACACCTTTATATTTACTAAGAGTTGCCCTATGGCATAATATATGGACTATCTTTGAGAAGGACTCCTGTGCTGCTGAGAAGAATGTGTATCCACTTGATGATGGTTGATATATTCTATATATGTTGGTTAAGTCTAGGTTATTGATTGTGTTATTGAGTTCTATAGTTTCTTTTTTTTTTAAAGAGAGAGGGGAGAGAGAGAGAGAGAGAGAGAGAGAATTTTTTGATATTTATTTTTTAGTTATCGGCGGACACAACATCTTTTGTTTGTACGTGGTGCTGAGAATCGAACCCGGGCCGCACGCATGCCAGGCGAGCGCGCTACCACTTGAGCCACATCCCCAGCCCCCTATAGTTTCTTTATTCAGCGTTTGTCTGGAGGATCTGTCCAATGGAGAGAGTGGTGTTTTGAAGTCACCCATAATTATTGTGTTGTGGTCTATTTGACTCTTAAACTTGAGGAGAGTTTGTTTTATGAACCTTGCAGCACCATTGTTTGGTGCATACATATTGATTATTATGATGTCTTGTTGGTGGATGGTTCCTTTTAACAGTATATAGTGTCCTGCTTTATCCCTTTTGATTAACTTAAGTTTGAAGTTGATTTTATTCAATATGAGTATGGCCACTCCTGCTTGGTTCCGAGGACCATGTGAGGGTTATGATTTTTCCCAACCTTTCACCATCAGTCTGTGTATGTCTTTTCCTATCATATGAGTCTCCTGAAGGCAGCATATTGTTGGATTTGTTTTTTTTAATCCAGGTTACTAGCCTATGTCTCTTGTTTGGTGAATTTAAGCCATTAACATTTAGAGTTACTATTGATATATGGTTTGTACTTCCAGTCATGCTTATTTATTTATTTATTTTAATATGGCTAGTTTTTCCTCTTTGCATATTTTTTTTCTCCCCTTTACTGAGTTACCTCCCATTGTTAGTTTTGGGTGCTATTTTTCAATTCCTCTTTTGTACTGTTTTGCTCAAAATGCCTTGAAGTGCTGGTTTTCTGGCTGCAAATTCTTTTAACTTTTGTTTATTGTGAAATATTTTAATTTCATTGTCAAATCTGAAGCTTAATTTTGCTGGATACAGTATTCTTGGTTGGAATCCATTATTTTTCAGTGTTGAAATACGTTGTTCCAGGATCTTCTCACTTTCCAACTTCTTTGATGAAAAATCAGCCATTAACCTGATTGGTTTACCTCTGAATGTAATCTGCCTCCTTTCTCTCATAGCTTTTAGAATTCTCTCCTTGTTCTGTATGTTGGATATCTTCATAATTATGTGTCTTGGAGTTGTTCTATTACGGTTTTGTATGTTTGGGGTCCTGTAGGCTTCCAGGATTTGGCAATCCATCCAATCTTTCATATCTGGGAAGTTTTCTAAGATTATATCATTCAATAGATTGTTCATTCCTTTGGTTTGAACCTCTATACCTTCTTCTATCCGAAACAAAAGACCCAGAATAGCAAAAGCAATTCTAAGCAGGAAGTGTGAATCAGGCGGTATAGTGATCCCAGATTTCAAACTATACTACAGAGCAATAGTAACAAAAACAGCATGGTACTGGTACCAAAACAGGTGGGTGGACCAATGGTACAGAATAAAGGACACAGAGACCAATCCACAAAATTACAACTTTCTTATATTTGATAAAGGGACTAAAAGCATGCAATGGAAGAAGCATAGCATCTTCAACAAATGGTGCTGGGAAAACTGGAGATCCATATGCAACAAAATAAAACTGAATCCCTTTCTCTCACCATGCACAAAAGTTAACTCAAAATGGATCAAAGAGCTTGATATCAAATCAGAGACTCAGCATCTGATAGAAGAAAAAGTTGGCTCCGATCTACATATTGTGGGGTCGGGCTTCAAATTCCTTAATAGGACACCCATAGCACAAGAGTTAATAACTAGAATCAACAAATGGGACTTATTCAAACTAAAAAGCTTTTTCTCAGCAAGAGAAACAACAGGAGAGGTAAATAGGGAGCCTACATCATGGGAACAAATTTTTACTCCTCACACTTCAGATAGAGCCCTAATTTCCAGAGTATACAAAGAACTCAAAAAATTAAACAATAAGATAACAAATAACCCAATCAACAAATGGGCCAAGGACCTGAACAGACACTTCTCAGAGGAGGACATACAATCAATCAACAAGTACATGAAAAAATGCTCACCATCTCTAGCAGTCAGAGAAATGCAAATCAAAACCACCCTAAGATACCATCTCACTCCAGTAAGATTGGCAGCCATTCTGAAATCAAACAACAACAAGTGCTGGCGAGGATGTGGGGAAAAGGGTACTCTTGTACATTGCTGGTGGCACTGCAAATTGGTGTGGCCAATTTGGAAAGCAGTATGGAGATTCCTGGGAAAGCTGGGAATGGAACCACCATTTGACCCAGCTATTGCCCTTCTCAGATTATTCCCTGAAGTCCTTAAAAGAGCATACTACAGGGATACTGCTACATGGATGTTCATAGCAGCACAATTAATAATAGCTAGACTGTGGAACCAACCCAGATGCCCTTCAATAGATGAATGGATTAAAAAATGTGGCATTTACACACAATGGGTTGGTTCTACAGTCTAGCTATTTTGAATCCATTCCAAGACACTAAAAAATGACAAAATCATGGAATTTGCAGGGAAATGGATGGCATTAGAGCAGATTATGCTAAGTGAATCTAGCCAATCCCTAAAAAACAAATGCCAAATGTCGTCTTTGATATAATGAGAGCAACTAAGAACAGAGCAGGGAGGAAGAGCAGGAGGAAAAGATTAACATTAAACAGAGACATGAGGTGGGAGGGAAAGGGAGAGAGAAGGGAAATTGCATGGAAATGGAAGGAAACCCTCATTGTTATACAAAATTATGTATAAGAGGTTGTGAGGGGAATGGGAAAAAAAAGGGAGAGAATTAAATTACAGCAGATGGGGTAAAGAGAGAAGATGAGAGGAGAGGGGAGGGGGGATAGTAGAGGATAGGAAAGGTTGCAGAATAAAACAGTTACTAATATGGCATTTTGTAAAAATGTGGATGTGTAACCAATATGATTCTGCAATCTGTATTTGGGGTAAAAATGGGAATTCGTAACCCACTTGAATCTAATGTATGAAATATACTATGTCAAGAGCTTTGTAATGTTTTGAACAACCAATAAAAATAAATAAATAAATAAATAAATAAATAAATAAATAAATAAATAAAAATTCTCTCTCTCTCACTCTCTCTCACACTCTCTCTTAAAAAAAAAGAGGATGTGAGGGGGATGGGAAAAAAAGAGAAATGAGTTACAGTAGATGGGGTAGAGAGAGGTGATGGGAGGGGAGGGGAAAGCAGGGGAGGTTAGGAAGGGGATAGGAAGGGCAGCAGAATACAACAGACACTAGTATGGCAGTATGTATACAAGTGGCTGTATAACCAGTGTGATCCTGCAATCTGTACATGTGGGAAAAATAAGAATTATACCCCATTTGAATCAAATGTATGATATATGATATGTCAAGATCATTGTAATGTTTTGAGCAAATAATAAAAAAAAAAAATTCTGGGTAGGGAGATTGTGCTTGACTGAACAATAGCACAGAGGGCCTATGTCCTAGTGCCCAGAACCTATCAATGTTATAAAATATGGCAAAAGGGAATTTATATTCCCTTAATGTGATTAAACCAGGGATCTTGCGTTGAGGAGATTATTCTGAGCTGTCAAACTTGATGTAATTGCCATGGTCCATATGAAAGGCCTGTGTGAGGATTCCCAGAAGGTAATGAGATGATGAAAACCTAGAAGCACAGATGATGTTCTTTGGAGATAAAGGAAGGTACTCACATTCCACAGACTCTAGGTCACCAGTAGTACCTGAAAATGTCAAAGAAACAGATTCTTCTCAGAGCCTATAGAAGGATCCTGTGGTGCTGACACTTTAACTTTAGCCCAGGGAGACTATTTTGTATTTCTAATCTCTAGACATGTTAATAGAACAAATATTTTAAAACACTAAGTCTTTAGTAATTTGTTACAGTAGCAATAAGAAATAAATGCACAGGAGTTTCAAAAATTACTTTTGAAAATGTAAACTTGCTAGCTGAAAATGAACGAAGATCTCAAACTGAACACATAAATATGAATATAAGTTTGGTGGGGAAACAATGAGAGTCAAAATATGAAAACCTGAAAAGTCAAATATAAACAATTTATTATTAGTGGTCATTTTTAGATTTAGTTGGGTTTTAAGGTTATCTGTCTAATTGATACAGTAGATTGAGAGTAGATCAGGAAAAAACAAAAAAGTAGCAAGATGGTTTTTTGGTTCTATATGTCAGAACAATTCATTCACTATGTTTAATTCACCATGTATTAATTAAAATCCTGCTTTGCATTTACATGGTTGACATATTTAGTAGATCCATTTGTCAATTACTTAAGAAATATCAACCAGAAAGTTTCATAAACTAAGGTCACTTTTTTTTTAACATTTTGCTGTCCAGTTACTCAGGAATAATGCCTGTTAATTTTATAACCTATATGTGTACATATATTATTAATTTGTCATCCATTCCAAGACACATGTGAGAATGGATTACGGTCCTACCAGTTACTTGGCTTAAAATAACAGATATTAAACACACTCTGCTTAACTGGTGGTCTTCCCCATATGGACATCTAGAAATTTAGAAAGTGAAATTAACATGATTCTGAAGATATTTTTTAACAATGATAAAGTAATTTTTTTACCTTGCACTTGAAGATCAACAAAGCATTGATTAAAAATAAGGCAATCCATATCACAATATTTGATTCATATATAATTTACTATAGAGTCAACATTTTTTTTTTTCTATTTTGGTATCATGAGTTGAACCGTGGGGAATTTAAACATGGAGCCACATCCCAGCCCTTTTAAACTGTTTATGTTTTTATTTATTTATTTATTTATTTATTTTAAATTTTGAGACAGGGTCTCCCTAAGTTGCTGAGAGTAGCTTTGAACTTGGGACTCTCATGCCTTAGCCTCCCAATCTGCTTGTATTAAAGGCATCTGTGATCACTCCCAGCAGCCAACATCTGATTATAGATTCATCACTGATATTGCTGGTTAACTAATTGTCATTTCTATTCACTAAACTTTGGCAAAATTTGTAGTGAATTGACTTTATGAAATATGTATGTGTATTTTTTAAAATAATCTCTTAGCTTTCTTTTTCCTTTTCTTTGTGTCATGTCACTGGTAAATCTCATTAAAAGAATATTTGAAAAAATTAGGTTATAGAAACTCTGTACCTCAGGTGCATAATGCTGCAAAGACAGAACATAATCTTACCTCAGGTAGTATCTCAAACCTAATTATAAATAAGAGACATGGGTGGAATAGAGGAAGGGAATTACTGGGGAGGAAAAAAGATACAGGAAAAGAAAGGAATTGTAGAAGTGAACAAATTATGCTATGCACATATATGAATATACCATAGTGGTTTTTCACTTACGTTTTTCTATAAAGTACTAATTTTAAAAGCTTTAAATAAATAAAAGGAAGATATGTAGAGCAAAAGAAGGAGAACAGGGGGAGGGAGGAGGAAAGGGAATGAGGAAGTTTTGAGAAATAAAGAGGAGCAGATTACATTCCATGGTTATATGATTATGTCAAAATAGCCCAATATTCTCTATAACCATAATGCACTAATAAAACACAAAAATATAAAAAATTAAAAAGATGAAATTTAAAAATCTAAAGTTAATTACTCAAAGTTTAGATTTAATAATAGATTCAATTAATCACTGAAGAGAGATTGCTGCCTTAAATTTACAGTATACACACTCTCTTGCACACACGTAGTTCCATAAATCTGTTTCCCATCTCCTTTATAAGCTCCTCATAATTTTTTTCCACCTAAATCTGGAGTAAGAACTGCAGGCAGATCCATGTCCAGAGCCAGAATCTCCCAAGGTCTTGAAACAGGAGGAATGATGTTTGCTTCCTTTTACCATTATTGCTATTGCATTTAGCTTATGCTTACTATTGGCAAATCTGGATTAGTCTTTGACATCTGTTCTAAAGGCAAAAAAAGGAATTTATGATTATTTGTCATTTACTGTTTTCAAACTGAAATCTTTTTTTTTTCTTCTTAGTTTTCTTTCACAGTTAGTATTACTTTTGGATGAATCCTATCTGCTCCTTTTGACAATATGCACATCACTAGAAATTCTTAAAATGAGGCTCAAAGTTTAATGATGTAATTGTACTAAAAATGGTCACCCAAATATTAATCTTAAGAAAAAGTTGTTCTTCCTATTTGTACAGCATTTGTGATCATAAATAAATAAATGTTTCTTTTTAAAAATTAGCTTTTCTTTTCTAATTGTTCAGCATTTATTTTTAATACATGTCTCCTATCTCTTTACTAATGATATTGAAAGCTTGGTGATCTTTTCCAGGGTGAATGAGCTGAATCTTTAAAATGAACCAGAGTGACCCACAGGAATATCTTGCCCTAAATTCCCTCATTAAAACATATGATATAAAAGTTACACACAAGATATATTTGGAGGAATTTTAAAATTACCCAAAGAAACCTCAAAGAGAAGGATAAAATGATGAAATTTTGTATTTTTAGTATAGTCCAACTTGACTTCCTTTATGAGGGTCAAGAATTAAAATATAAAATATGTATTAAGATCACATCCAGCAATGAAGTTAACTATTAATATAATTTTTCAATTCATGTAAGACAATAATATTTAAAAATTTTATTTATTTTCTATTTGTATATTATTACTTCACTATATCTAAGATTATTTTCCTTTCATTTTTTCCCCAGTACTGAGGATGGAGCCTAGGGAGTGCTGTACCACTAATCTATATTCCCCAGCTCTTGCTAATTTGCTAATTTGACACAAGTTCTCCTACATTTCCAAGGTTTCCTCAGAGTTTGTCATGTTTCTGCCTCAACTTTGTAATGTTCCTGGCTTATGCTCCTTATGAGTTCGAATTATAGGGTATACCACCTTGTCTAGCTTTTGATTTTTTTTCTACTTCTTGAGTAACTTAGTTTTCAGATTGATACTTTAATTTTTTCTTTAGAAAAGGTATGAAAATCGTTTCCAGAATAAATTTACTCTTATTTTCAACCGTCAAGCAACCAGTATCAACGAATTATGAAAATGGTCTGATCTGCATTTAGTTTATAAATTAACTTTCAGTGGCCAAACATGTCATCATTTTCCTAAACTTCTACATGAATTAAAAATAAGAATATAATTTTAACACATTCCTAACTTTAGAAAACTTAATTCGGCAGGATTGCTTCAATGGGTCTATTCTAACATGAAGCAAAATAAAGCCTAAAATGTTTTCTTTAATTATATTTTTATTTTTTAGGCTTTTTGAGTCAAAGACCAAAAATGTCATGTTAACTTCAATAAGTTTGTTAGTAGGAATAACTCCACAATCAGACAAATTTATCAAGAAAAATGAAATTAATACACTATATAAGCCACAACTTTTACATTTGAAAATATATTTAAAAAATATATTCCATTAGAACATTTTCATAATTCTTTGAGATTGATTGTTGAAAATAAGAGTAAATTTATTCTGAAAAGATTTTTACATACCTTTTCTAATTTTCTTTTTATTTAAAACAATGATAGGTTGTTGAAACATACATTGCATTTATTAGATTTAAAATAAGTCTTTCACAAAGAATAAATATATCAAAGAACAAGATAGCACATATAATACACATACAATATAAATATAAAACAGAAATTTTTAACAAATTTATATATTTTAGAAGAGAAAGGAAATGCCTTCTAATAAATAAACATTTTAAGTAATTATAGGTTACACATGCACATTTATTATTATATGTGTATAAAACTTTACTTTTTACTCAAACAGTAAACTATGTTTAGGCATATTTAACTGGGAATATTTAATTTTGTAGAATCTTGAATTAATTATGTTCTTGAATTTATTGCCTTTAGGAATTATGACTTTCTTTTTGGGGGGATGGGGGTGAGGGTATCTTTATTTCAGTTATGTCTAAGAGAATCAGGTAAGTTTTCCCTACTTTGTGTCAGTCAACTAACACTGTCTTACTTAGAACAGACTTATAATTAATATGTATTTAATAAAGAAGTGATTCTGCATAGAATTGTTATATTTTTAAAGGGAAAGACAAAATATTTGGTGATGTTGGTAGCAATGTTCTCTTCTTGTTGCATTACTATTGAAAACAAGAAAAATAGGGAAATAACAGGCTTTCTGGTCATTAAGAATTGTCCACCACTTCCAGGTGTGGTGGCACATGCCTGTAATCCCAGCAGCTCAGGAATCTGAGACAGGTGGATCAATAGTTCAAAGCCAGCCTCAGCAACAGGGAGGCACTAAGCAACTCAATGAGACCCTGTCTTTAAATAAAATACGAAATAGGAATGGGGATGTGACTCAGTGGTTGAGTGCCCCTGAGTTCAATCCCCAGCACATCCCACCCCCACAGAAATTGCACACTCATATAGGATGTCACAGAGTTTGAATAATGATTTATTTATTCAAATAATTCTGTTAAGTGCTATGTATTGCACCATATTTATGACAACTATAGTGTGTTTCCTTAATTTCTTTCATCATTATCAAAGAATGGGAGTAGACTTTATTTTTGCTTTTTGTTTTGAAGAGGAACATTAGCTAATGAATCACTGTAGTGTAACAAAAGCCTGTCACCTTATAATTCAGTAAATTAAACTTCTCATCCACATGTGACTATTTCTACATCTTCTAACTTGTTTCAAATTTTCCCTGCAAGGAAATTTAGAAATCAATTAAATATGATGTGTTTGTGTAAAAGAAAAGACATTAAATAACTTGAGCTCCTCTTATTCATTCGGCTCCACATACATCTTTATACATGTACAAATATGCACCAAACTTTTATTCTATTGAAAGGCATTGTTTAAAATAATTTGCTTAATTATTATCTATCACTCAGTGGGCCTTTAAACAGTTAAAATTCAAGTCTTTCTTTAGCTAAGAGGAGAGAATTGTTTTGAGTTTTATTATCATTTTTTTCATTATCATATTTAGTTTTATATATTTAGTACTATATCATCTTTGGTACTATATCTTTTGTTTTTCCCCTTTTGTTAAACATCTGTTCAATTCTCCAAAATAACCTTTTTAAAAACAATTTTTTTAGTTACACATGGGTACAATATCTTTATTTTGTTTATTTATTTTTATGTGTTGCTGAGGATCAAACCCAGGGTCTCACACTTGAGAGGCCAGTGCTCTACCATTGAGCCACAACCCTAGCCCCTCCAAAATAACCTTTTTAAATTCACCTACAATTGCCATCAAATTGTCTTTTCCCTATTGAGTATGGACAATGTCTTTGATGTACTCTGTTAACCCTGTAACCTCTTATGCTACATCCATTCCACCATTGCTTACCTATATGACATTCTTTAATTTAGATTCCTATACTTAATAAATACTTAATTTTTCTCTATTTCCTCATTTTTCAATAAACCCAAGTTGCAGTAAGTAGAAATAAGTTCAGTTTCCTTCAAATTAATTTACTGAAATCACTTTTTCTAGAAACTATATTTTTGAGTGATTAATATGGTTAGTGTCTTGAACTCCAAAGTCTATTTTACTGATAGTTAAATGTTTCCTTTGTCTGATATCGGTTACTGAGTTGAACTCTCTCAAGAAATGCAAATACCAAAAGTAGTTAATTATTATGTTTTTCTTGACATATAAAACATTAAATGTTTTTACTAATAAGAATAATAGCTCCAGCTATTTTAATTGGTCCCTTAGCAATGCATCCTTTCAGATTTACTTCCATCATTAGTAAAAGAAAGCTTATTGAATATGACATCATTGGATATCTCATCCCTAAAATATATTCATATTTCTGCCATATTAAGTGTAAAATAATTTCATTATTTAAAATTCTTCAATGTTTCCCATCACTTCTTTTATTAATTTCAAACTTGGTGATTCATCTCTGTGATCCCATCTTCTCTCATTCACTCCATCAGCTATCTCACTATTACTCATTTACATAAAAGAACACATATGTTCCAAGAACTTTTTGTCAGCAACACTGAACCACTGATCATACTGAGGTTTTTCATGATTTTGTGCTTTGTACATGCAGTTTCTCTTCCTAGAATATTTTTCTTATTCACATAGTTAGTAATTTCATGCCTTTGATTGGAAGGAAATCTCTCTTAGCTTTTGTGGTCACACAGATTGTAGCTGCCTTTTCTGTTCCTATTGTATATAGCACTTGTATGTAGCACTGTCTTCCCATATTGCACTACTCACATCCAAGATTTCTTGGAATGATATAAACACACTGTGAAGTCAGTTACAACAAGGATATTACCATTAATTTTTGTGTCCCATTTTCCATAGTAGCCAGAGAACAGTTATGTTTTTGTTTCAATAAATGGTTGCTGAATTTTCACATTCAGCAATCACATAAGCATATAGTCTTTCTTCTGTCAACTATTATGACTTATGAAAAAATGAAGACTACAATGATGGCCTTATAAAATTTCCCAAGATATTTGAGAATGTATTTTTAAAATCAGGTTGCTTGGGTCTTCTTAAAGGAAAGTTGGGATAGCTCTTAGGTTTCAGTTTGTATCATTTCTGTCATTTTGTTGTTGTTGTTCAGGTATATTTTTTTAGGTGCTACTCAACAAAATAGGATAAAATATGTTAATATTATTAATTTTAAAATTATATACAACTGATTTCACAATATTAATTTTTCCACAAAAGACTCTGAATATGAATGGAAATTGGACATTGATGTATATTATCTAATCACTGTTTTACCATAGATAATTATGCTTTTTTAAATCAGGTAAAATTAGATATTTTATTAATAAATAAAATATTATCAATTCATATTAGGTAAAGAAGGATGAGTAAATAAGAAATGTCAATGCAAGGACTAATATATAAACAATAAGAAGCAAGTTATACATAGTTATGTATTTCAGATTTTTAATGACTTGATTTATGTCTAAGTCAATTAACACTTGCACTAATAATATCTTTATTGGAGGACAAAGAAAAATATAAAATAAAGTAGAAGACAATGGGAATTGAATCTAAGCATGTAGTTTTATGTCCTAGCTCTATGACAATTGTGTTTATAAGCTTAACCCAACAATAATACTTATTTTTTGTCTCATTATCTGAAATAAACAATGAAATACATTAATTATTTAGGCATTCAAATTTAAAAAAAATTCTAATGAACCAGGCATAGTGGTACATGCCTTTAATCCCAGCAATTTGGGAGGCTGACAGGAGGATTATAAGTGGTAGGCCCGCCTCAGCAATTTAGGGAGGCCTTAAGCAATTTAGAGACACCCTGTCTCAAAAGTAAAATAAAGAGGGCTGGGGATGTGGCTGAGAGGTTAAGCACACCTGGGTTCAATCCTCAGTACCAAAATAAAACAAATAAACAAACAAACACAAAATGAGATAATGCTTTTGAATTTACTTGAGTAATAATGAGTTTGTATATATGTTAACATGGTCAAAAACAGGAGAGAGGAGAAGTGAGATTCTTCTACTATTAGCATCTCATTTAAGAAATAAAGATCTTTCTTCTACACAGTTTTTCAAAACCAGTAAATTCCTCAAATTAACATAAATAGGATCACCAGGGAATGTTGATGTTGCTGTGTTCTGTATAAGCCATAATTTTATGATATAGTTTTTTAATAGAGAAAAAATGCACAATGCTTAATATATCATGAAAGGCAGAATTACTAAAATAAATGATTATCTTGCCTAAGAAAAGTGGCTTTTAAAATAAGAGATTAACATCTAACATTGCTTTAAAATCCTCTTCAGACTATCAGTCAAATTCAGTTTTCCTTTACAAAAAGAAAAGCCTTCAGGAAAATGACATTGAATATATTTGGTACATAATATGATAAATCAGTTGGATAAGGTTATAAAATTTTTATGAATATGTATCATGTCTACCAAATAAAAATCACAAAAGTTTGCTAATGAAAAAATATGCTGTTTGCTGATGTAACATAAACTGACATGGATACAAGAAACAGATTGCCTTTCCTTTTATGGCAATTTTCTTAATTCTTTTGCTTCTTTTCACTGTCATTGTGAAACTATTTCATCATTTTCATAATTTCACTGTTTGCTTACCAAATTATGCTTCTTTTAAGCTTATCGAGGTTCAAAGTCAGTTCAAGTTTAGTTTTTTTCTTAATATGTGCCAGTTAATTAGTTTGCTGCCAACAATAAGATAGATGCTCACTTCCATATGCATATCAGTTTATACTACCCCCTGGCATGCCACACACTATCAAAAGAAATAGGGCAATTGCTGAATTGAAATGATTTTTCTTTACAAGTTATATACATAAACTGAGAAGTGGAGGACAGAGAATTAGTGCACTGCTACATGCCATGTATATTTTTTATTAGCAATTTAATAAACATCTATTATTTTCTGTAATACATGTGATTTTTATTTCCTTGCAAGAATATATTTTATGTATTTTGTAGGATAAGGAGTGATTTAACAAATATGATACATATTTCAAATATGAAATTGTCCTGAGCAAGTGAATTCATTCCATCTAGTCTAGAGGGACAGCCTTAACAAAGTATGTTAGGTTAGTTTATGCTATGGTAACTAAATGCCTTGCCCCAGCCCACACACACTTCAGAATCCTCAGAGAACAAAAATCCATTTCTCCCTCCCCTCCGATATCAATTGCACCTCTGCTCCTCATCCTCTTTCATTCCTCATTTCATAATAATACTTTGAGTAGATAATTTATTTATAGCCATCAACCATCTAAATTTTCCTGCAAGAAAGACTAAAGGAATGCCCCGGGAAACGAGTTGAGTTAATCATCCCAGTTTTACTCTACCAAAAAAGGTGAATTTATTTTATATAGTCATAGTTCTATTTCAGAGCTAAAAGTTGAAATTTAAAAATTCTAAAGTGCATTCCCAAACCACAGCATATTATCTTGTAATAATTTTGTGGAAATTTGATGGGAAATAGTATTATAAATAAGTATTATTTTAAGGCACCAATTCAAATTATTAATTTCAGGAGATTAAAAAATTAAATTAAGGGCTGGGGATGTGGCTCAAGCGGTAGCATGCTCGCCTGGCATGTGCTGGGCGCTGGGTTCGATCCTCAGCACCACATAAAACAAAATAAAGATGTTGTGTCCACCGAAAAACTGAAAAATAAATATAAAATATATATATATATATATATATATATATATATATATTTTTTTTTTTTTTTTTTTTTTAAAGAGAGAGAGAGAGAGAAAGAGGGAGAGAGAATTTTTTTAATATTTATTTTCCAGTTCTCGGCAGACACATCTTTGTTTGTATATGGTGCTGAGAATCCAACCCGGGCCGCACGCATGCCAGGCGAGCGCGCTACCGCTTGAGCCACATCCCCAGCCCCGAAAAATAAATATTAAAACAATTCTTTCTCTCTTCTCTTTCTCTCTTTTAAAAAAATCAAATTAAGTGAGCACTTCCATGCAAAACATTTGTGAGCAAACAAAATTTATGGAGAATGATTTATATGATTACATTATCTAAGTAAGATCACTGAGGAAATTTAGATATTGACAGACCATCATTATATTGTAAATTAACTACAATGTAAAAAAGAAGCCAATTTGAGAAAACTGAATTCAGCAAAGACACTAATATTTAGTAATGCGAATGACCTTGAATCATTAAATTATTGTTTTATTTAATGTTATGAGAACCAAGAAAATAGAGTTTTAATAGGAAATGCTTATTAAATTAACCACCATTTACATATGAATTCAGAATGATTATTTTTTGAACAATAGCAGCATTTTCAAAATTCATACTCAAAGAAAAAAAGAGTTGATTTATTTTTTTAGCATCTTACTTGAATAATGCAGCACTACAAAGAGAACACTTTATGAATTCATGGTCAATTTCATAAATAGTTATCTATAGCTATATTATTGAAGTATTACCAATTGTTTAATATCCTACACCATATGACAGATTTCCCTTAGGAATATCACATGGAAATATTATATTTTCCCTTGGGAATATCATATGAAAACATAGTGTTTTTCTCAATAAAATAAAATGAATCCAGTAAAATAAAGTGAATCAATAAGAAAATGTAGAATGCTTTCATGTTTCGTCTTTTAATGTCTGGTAGTTTATTCATTCAAAAGTTTCTACTTTTCTAATTATATTGTGTCATTCATATTAAATTAACTTGCCTTAAAGAATGTACTGCATATCTCTTTTCTTGCTGTTACAGCAAAATAAATGTTTGTATGCATGTATATGTGAATTATACAAAAATACAAGTTATGAATGAGATGTCAGAAATAGAGGCAAAATCTATATCACAAGACTCCTAACCTTTATATATGGTCCAATAAAACAAATAGCCCCTAAGTGCCTGGAAATTTTTATGATTGAAGAAAATGTATTGATGTTTCAGTGATTTAAGAAAAATAGCAAAGGCTCCAATTTTCCTCACAAATACCTCCCTATAAACCCACACTTCATTCAAAATCACAATAGTTTCACTATATGCTCACATAGGATACAAGGGTCTAACCACAACATAATCGTTCTGACAACTGGAATCTAGGCTGGGGTACCTTGTGTTTTTTGTTGTTGTTGTTGTTGTTATTTTTTTTTTTAATTCAGAAAAGTTGAGGTCTGCAGGTTACATTCTGATCAACAGGAAGAGTGCCCAGAGTATCTGTTTGGAAATCCATGTTTCTTCTATCAATTTGCTCCACATCTGTCATTAATGGATGTTTGCTCTATCAGTATGTCTGTCTATCTATCTATCTATCTGTCTGTCTATTTATCTTTCTATCTATCTAGACTATCTCCTTCAAAGTTATTACAGGAGAATTGAAATCTTATGTTTGAATGGTTTCATGATCTGTGAGTTGGACAGGCAGAAATGGAAATTGCATATCTCATCCAGCTACCTCTATTATTCTTAGCTTAAAAAATAAATAAACAACAGCAAATAGAAAGTAAAACACCTAAGAAATGACTTAGTTTAAGTTTAGTATTTGTTTTGTTCTGCTTTGTTTGAAATGAATAGATGACTCTATGGGCTCCTATCAATATGAATAACACCTTAATTCCCTAAAATTTATTTTGTACAGTCATATATTTAGAATGTATTAAGTTTTTATTTCTTCCATCACAATGACAACTACAAATGCAATAAAGGCAGTGTTTCTTGACAGTGAAGACAGGTTAATTCTAAGCATAGAGTTTGATACATCTTAGTAAAAAGAGATGGGTTGAAGTTTTAAGTGATCCTAAGATTTTCAAATATATCACAGAATCATATTCTCTTGATATTCATTTATTATAATTAAATGAAAACTATTTTTCAGATTATTTCTTACTTTCAGTGTGATTCCAGTTAGTAACATGGTCACTTATTATGTAATATAGAGACTTATACTTTGAGTCATCCTTTATTATGTCATTAGGAAATTAAGATTATGAATCTAGGTAGAAAGCAATCATGACTTGAAAAAATTAGAGAAAAATTTACTTAGCATAGTAATGGCATTGAAGGGATTCTCCTGTGTTAATGATTCCTTGTGTTCCATGAATTAGTTATACTTTCTCCTGCTAAATAAAGGGAGAGCTTATTCACTGGAGCCTTGGAAAATTAACAATGATCATAAGGTATGCTCTGAATAGAATTCATTGTCCTAGTCTGTCTTCAGAATTAAGATTTTTAATGATCATATTTTTCTAAGGTTTAAGTAAAATCACATGTATTAAAACTTTAGTGATGGCTTCAGTGTGATTTAAAAGGTGATTTATATTTAATTAATAGGGTTGTAGGTATAACTAGATAGGATCTGTATGTGAAAATGTTGAAGATTATAATAAACAAAACATATTATTAGGAAATATGTCTTCATTAAACTTAAAATATTTTCAAATAATAAATAATTTGAACAATAGTCTGGCATTTCATTTTGTTAATACTATTTAGTCACTTGTATTTTAAGTGAAGTGATCATTAATTCACACAATTGTTATATTTAACTCATGAGAAAAATAACATGATAGCCTCCCACACAAAAAGACAAAGAATGTTGTTGGTTAAAACCAAAACAATTGTGCATAATAATTTTGAACATGAACGTCATAGCAGACCGTATAGAAAGAGAAGATAATAAAAATGAGTAATAAGTGAACAAAGGTATAAAAGGTGTGCTCCATAAATTTTTTTTAAATCAAATGGCTTAAAAATTTATATAATGTCTATATATTATATATATAAATTATATATTGCATATATAATTTATATAATATATATAATTTATATATTATTTAAATATATATCAGTATATATAATGAGGTATTTCTCATTTTTTATTATTTCTTTTTGTCAATATATATGCATTCCCAAGGTAAACAACAACAAAAAAATCCCTCTGGGTTTTTTGAAGAAATTTCACTTAATTCATCAGTACCCCTGCTACTATGGAGCTACCTACCATGATATTTGCAAAAACAACTTTTTTCTCAATTTGAATATGTGTGGCAATTTGGATTAATGGGTAATTAATTAATTAATCAATTAAATTTGTTACCCTGGATTAAACTTTCTACCTAGATTCAATCACTCAACCACATCTCCATCCCTATTTTATATTTTATTTAGAGACAGGGTCTCACTGAATTGCTTAGCGTCTCCCTTATGCTGGGGCTGGCTTTGAACTCCTGATCCACCTGCCTCAGCCTCCTGAGCTGCTGGGATTACAGGTGTGCTGCACAGCACCTGGCAGTAATTAGTTTATTTAAAAAAAATTAACTTACCTAGGTCACTCAAAAATTACTACATAATAAATACTTTTTTGATCATACAGATAATTTTACATCTCAAAATACAACATAAAGCAAAATGAAATTGTCTTTTATTGTGATTTGTTCCTTTAACAAACATGCTGAACACAACTACCACCATTGAATTCAGCTTGGTACAAAATACCAATAAAATCAGAGCTGCTCTCTCTTCTCATGGATCCCTTTGATTGAGGGAGATTATGGACAAGTATGCACAGTGATAAATATTCAGTTATATTTTAAATAAAATGCTCTTTGGGGGAACAAATAGCCTTCTGTGAAAGCTTTTTAAAAAGAAAACCAAGCTAGGCTGGTGGCACATGCCTGTAATCCCAGCTATTTGGTAGCTACGGCAAGTGAATCTCGAGTTCAAAGCCAACTTCAGTAAAAGGGAGGTTCTAAGCAATTCAGTGAGACCCTGTTTCTAAATAAAATACAAAATAGAACTGGGAATGTGGCTCAGAGGTTGTGTGCCCCTGAGTTCAATCCCTAGTACCAAAAAGAAACAAACAAAAAACAAAAAACAGAACAAAACAAACAAACAAACAAACAAAACCCACAAAAAAATATGCTGAATAAAGAAAAATGGTGGTAATTGAGAAAGCAAGTTGGGAAAATTGGGAGATCAAAATAGCTTTTCAGAGAGAATGACCATTAAAAAGAGGCATGGAGGACACTATGGCAGAATATTTGTGGAGGAGAGCCTTCTGGACTGAGGGAATCATATTTGTAAAAACACTCATTAGAAGAGAAATCCTTTTAAAACTGGGGCTCTGAAAAAGAGTAAATTAAGGTGTGGGGAGGGAAATGTTAGAATTAAAGTATCAGGTAAATATTCTAAAAGTAGTAATAAATCACTGTAGAGTGTGACATTTTTAAAAGGATGATAAAATGGATAAATAAATCAGAAAGGGGAAAATGTAAGTAGTTGGTTGAAGTTATAATCTCAAGTAATGGAAACTTCAAATAAATGAAGTTTTTCTTCATAGATTGTAAATGTGAGCAAATGGCAGAGGTATCAATAAGAGTTAATTTTCTGGCTTAGTCAGATCTTGTGAAAGCATTGAGCACATGTTTTATTACATATATTTTAATTGTTTTATAGACTGTCAATTCCTATCTTAGAGTCTATTTTGATGAGCATAATTATCTTTGATTACATTTTAATACTAGTTGACTTAGCTGATGCAAATCTGATTCACATTCTTCAAACTGTATGGTACTTCAATTAATTCTTTCAAAGAATATTTCCTCTGACATTGATATTTTGGCATTAGAATTTATCAACAATAAGCAAATTAGTAGAGTTGATGTGTCTGTTTTTAACTAAGAGCTTATTTTATTTAACTGACAGCCGCTGCATTTATAAGATTACTGTTACATTAAACAGTGTTAAAATAAACTAACAATTAGTCTTTTAAGAAGAGGACATGATAATTTATTTCATCATGCTCATAAAATACTATTCTGTAGAGTTAACAACCTCTAATGACAGAAATAGTTATCAGTTCATTAAGCAAATCACACTCAAGACCAGAAGTGGTAGAAGAGAGCAATGACTTGTTGATTATACTATGTTAGTGTTAAAAGGAACTTCAGAGACTGTGTTATGAATACTACTTTACAAATGACTCTATCAAGCAAAACAAACAAACAAGAACAACAAATGAAGTTAGAGAAAAATTGACACATTTGTCTCAGGACTATTTATAAATTATGTTAGTTCAATGGTTTTCAACCCCGGCCATCTTCTGAAGAGCTCATGAAACATATTGATGTTGACCTTGCAGTAGTGAACAAGCAAAGAGGATTGTAGTGAGGTGGACCTAGAAGACCTTTACAGGCTTCCCAAATGCTTTTCATGTGCAGATTGAGAAACACCATCTCCTGTCACACACCACATTAGTTCATGAACTTCAATACTTACATCATTTTCATAATTGATTTCCTTTTGCCACAAACTAGAAATAATGCTTACATGTGTCTGGTTATTTTAAAACAGAAACATCTTTTGAGAACTAAAAAGTGCTAAAGGGAACATATTTAAAATGCTGTAATAACGAGTGTATTTTTTAAGGGAAAATAGGGGGAGTAATAGAAAGCCAGTCACTCCTGGATAAATCATCTCTAAGTAAATATAGTCAATTTTGTGAATGACAGTACAATAACAAATATATCTCTCACAGCATGGTAGGTATAATATAAAGTCCAAATTGCTTAAGGATGAATCAGTGCTGAGCATTTAGCATCAAAGTAATCTAAGTATATTTAATCATTATCCCTTCATGAAAGTATGGTCAGAACTTACTGAATATAGCTGAATGTCACAAAAATAAGACTTATGTAACCCTATCATCTGAGCATCTAAATGACTTGGGCTGTGTAAGGGAAAGAAACCAGTGTAATAAAGATCAAAAGTCAATAAATATTCTAGTAAAGCCAAACTCATTTTTAATGTCAACATTAGGATTCAGCAACTCAATTTCTAATAGTAAAGTTTTTAAAACAAAACAGAATTTACAACAAATGAAAAATATGGAAATAGAATTATGCATCTTATGCACTGCAAGGTTTTTTCTTATTTCTTCTGGTTGTTGTCATTAAGATCTTATTTTGTTTCTCATAAAATATAATTGAAGAGGAACTTTAAAACCAAGCTGGTGAGTTTACATGGGGAGCATTAATTTTACCAGCAGTAAAATTATTTTAATTAAGGGATTTTTCTACCAACTAAATGAAGTATCTTACACGCCCAATCATTTCTCACCAATATGATTACCCTACAAAGAAGGATGGTAATTAATTAGAAGAAGCCCCTTCAAGGTCAATTGGTCTATAGTGCAGGACTTGAGAAAGAGCTGACATGCACTGTTTCTTTTCAGTGTCATCATTTATGTTAATTGTATGTATTAATAGGTTTGAGAAAAAGAGTTACTGACAAAGTGGATAATAAGTTGTGGAGTGAAATAAGAATGTGAATCATGCTTTAAAAAAGATGAAATCATGGCAAAAATGAGAGAGAGAAATTCTCTGAACACCAATCCTTAAGAACATCATTATTAGTTTACTAATATAAATTAAATATATACATTTATAACATGTTATATCTACTGGTAGACAGTTTTCATAAACAAATAGTGACTCTTGGATTTGTGAATTGATGTTTCAAATGAATATTTATTCCTTCTATTTTTTCCTTTAAGTAGTTCATTCTAAGTTTTGTAGAAGAGCTTATAAGACATTAATTACAATGTATTCATTGTAGTCTTTTGGTAAATTTATAATGATTATTATATGAGTATGAAATACTGTATCTTGAAAGCAATCTTCTTCAAAAAAACATTTTTCTCACCATATTTTTCCAAATTCAACTCTATTTTTGTCAAATGCCCACTATCTATACATCCATTTAGGATTTTAGGGCTGTAGATAAAAATTTAGGAAGAAAAAAATATTTTAGCTGGGTGTGATGGTACTTGCAATCCCAGAAACTCAAAGGCTGAGGCTAGAGGATCTTACATTTGAGATCAACCTTAATAACTTAGTGAGACCCTGTCTCAAAATAAAAAAGTAAAAAGGGATGCAGGGTTAAAATAGTTCATTGGTAAAGTAAATCAACCCTGGATTCAATCCATAGTACCATAAAAATAAACAAATGAAAGGGTTGTGATACATCTTAATGATAAAGCATCCATGAGTTCAGTCTCAGTACAACACACATAAGTTTTATTTTATAAAACAAATGCAGTTAAGAGATTTTCACCCATATTGCATATAGTAGTAAGTTTCAAAAAAAGTACAAAGAAATAAAGATAATCAATAAATATATAAATGAAAAAAGAATTGTATTTCTCAAATAGTCTAAATGATATAAAGAAATAAAAATTTCATGTAAATAGTAGTTAAAATATATAAGACTGAAATTAACAATAACACTCAAGTTTTAAATAGAGAATTTTAAAAATATTACTATAATATAAATACATGCTTACACAATCTGAAAAAAAGAGTTTAAATATATACAATGCTGTAATGTATACTGCATGATGGAGGAACAGTGCTGCCAGATATGAATGTACAGCTTCAATAACAAAAAATCATGACATTGTTGCATTGATAGTCAAGGAATACACCTATATACAATGTTCCAAAATAAAGCCAAGTCATTCAGAAAATTTGGCATACACTAAAATGGCCCTCTAAATCATTAAATTATGTAAGGACTGTCAATAATCAATTTTAAACAACTAGATAGCTATCTGAAAAAAGATACATCTTGTATATGCCTTCCATCATTCTCTGATTTAAATTCAAATAAACATTTTAAATGTAAAAACATACAGAAGTACAAGAGAAATGTTGGTGAATAATATGTAAATTTAAATGCGGAATGTCTTTTTAGCTACTGTTTAAAATTTAGAAGCCACAATGAAAGGATTGATGTCTGACTACCCGAAAAGTAAAATTATGTGCTTCTGAAAACATAATAGAACTCAAAAGACAAAAAAAGAACTGTAAGGACACTTAATTTAATAGAAGATCACTTTCATAAAACTATAGATTTCATAAAACAAAAAAAAATTAATGCTTTACTCAGCAAGTCACTAAATGTCAATTATCCCTAGAAATTAAGAAGCAAAACACCAAAAGATAACAAACAACTGATAATCAGTCAGTAATACAAACTTGTGATTTACATGAGATGACAGAAAGTATCCTTACACATGTGGGGGAGATACGCTCAGCTTCATTCAAACTGCCAGTAAAGCAAAGTTTAAAAACATCATACATATATAATTTTTCTTCTGTCAGCCTGGAAAGAATATGATAGGCTCACATCTTAGTGATTTTATCCACTGATGGCTATAATATAAAATCAGTACATTGTCCAATAGAAGCAATTTGCATTACCCAGTAACATTACAAATTTATAGAATGTTTGGCCTAGCCTTCCCATCACTGTGTATGCCTCATGTTAAATGAAATATGCTCAGGATAATATATGACACCATTTGGTTCTTTATTGGAAACAAAGGATAAGCATATGTGGAAATGAATTTGGAATATGACTAATAATGATCCAAGATAAATGATAAAGCAAAAAGAGGGAAAGTTATATCATAGTGTGTAATCTTGTACATAACAGGCAGCTGTTTGATTTATAATATTCAACTTGTATTTCTCTCTCTGGAAGCCTATTTGTATGTTTTTTGCCCAGTGACCTGAAATTTTACAATGTTGGGACATTTGGGAAGTAAATAAGAACTTATTCATGGCAGGGAATCACTTTTTAAATTCTTTTGTTTAAAAGACTGGTTCTTCTTATTTTTATTTTACTGCTTTAGTTTTCTAAATTGATTTTTTCATTTTCTCCTAATTTCCTTTTTATTACCCACTTTTACAAATTGCTCTACTTTCTACTGTACTCTGTTCTAATTGACTATTTAAGAGCTAGTTTTGGATTTTAATGTTTTATTCTATTTGTAATATTCTAGGGAAGTGTTCTCTTTTAAATTGTATGTATTTGCGAATTCATTTATATGGGCAAAATAGTTTTCTTGAAATTCTAAAGTATTCTCACTTTTTTTTTTTTCATTTTGATTTTCTTCTCTTCTATATAGTGCCTGAGTTTTCTTTAAGTACCTTTTAAAATGGTTTGTTCCCTGTCATTTGGAGTCTTCAGCCAACTGTTGGGTGGTAATATTTTATGACAGCTGATGGGAAACTTTTCAGGAATATTTGAGCCTTGAAGACTGGAAATCTTTTATAGGTTTGTGAGTTGGCAACTGGCTTTCATTAGGGGAACCACAATGAACTTGATATCCTCTAAGCAGGAACCTCTTAGATTGTCTTTCTTCTAGAATCAAATAAAGAACATTATTTGTTTGTGGTGCTGAGGAAGGAGAGGTATCAATATATCTATTAAGTTGAGCAAACCATACACAACATAATACCACTCATTGCTTATTTCAAATTTCATTCAGAGGTATTGCAACTCCAGACAGTCTGACTTCTAATCCCCCGGACATTTAATTTAATGTATGACCCAAATCTCTCTTTTATTTTTTATTTTTTTTTATAATCCATTAGTAAATGAAATAAGCTCCATACATATTACATGTATGTGTTTTGCCAATTACAAAAAGATGAGTATTCACACAGATGATTAAATTAATGCTTTAGCTTTAAGGCATATTTACCTCTATCAGTATAATAAAGATAATTTTTACAAGAAATTTACTAATTGAGCAGCTATAAATTTTCTCTTAGAAACAAGCAAGCAAAGCATATTTATAATCTTGTATATGTATTTGAATATTTTTCTATACCCATTAGAATAATTACAAACAAAGTAAATAAAATTTCTTTCTCTAAATTCAAGAAAATACACAAAGATTACAATCAATGAACATTTTAGTCATATTATTTCTCATGATCACATTTGATAATATTGCAACAACTTTATGGTAAACAAATAAAAAGGTGTATGACCTAAAGATTTATCTTTGTATTTTTTTTTTCATTTTTAAAGAACAGGACTAATTTAAAATTATGTTAAGTGCTAATATTTGCATGTTTTCTTTAATAAATATTGTTCAGTTAATCAATGATAATTTTATTATTATTGAAACATTCTAGTTTATCAGTATAGTATGATTGATAAAAAATTATGATATTTAAGTTCTTTAATATTATATCCTTTATTAAATTTTAAATTATTTTAATTTCATATTTTTATAATTAAAGATAATCTGAGTAAAAAATGACAGAATAGTTCTTCTAACATTAAATTGAATCATTCTAACTTTTCTGAAGTGTAATTTTAATCAGGAAATCTTGTGAGTTCTTTTTTAATAAATAAAATTATTTTAAATAGTTAACTAAATAAGTTAGCCTCTTCATTCATATTTATCCCTCTCGTTTTATATATATATATATATATATATATATATATATATATATATATATATATATATTGTATTTGGACTACTGTTTTTCTGCTACTTTAGTCACTTCTCTATCATTTCTCAGGTTCTCAAGATTTATTGATAATTAATAATCCATATCCATTCTTTGTGTTTTAAATCTTTTGCTCTTGCCTTTGTTTTATGTTCTTAATCTTCATTCATATATTTTAAAAATCAATGCTTTGATTTTAAAGGCACAAGCTCTAGTTTCTTTTCATAAGAAAGACCAACAATATTGCCCAAACATAATAATATGATTTTCATATTTCGTGAAGTTTTGGCAAATGGAAAACATACATAAACTGTTTAATCCTTACCTATTTCTTGTAAATTTTTTAGTCTATGTGAACCATAGTTCTAAATTGTTCATGTAAAAGAGGGGGCATGGAATTAGAAAGACAGTCGAATGAATTGGACACAATTTTCCTGTGTGCATATTGCAATACACCATCAGTACAACCACAAGAAAGGGGTCTCCTATTAGAAAAAGTTATACTCCATGTATATATAATATGTCAAAATATACTTTATTGTCATGTATATCTAAAAAGAACAAATGAAAAATAGAATACATATGAACAATTGATTTCTAATTATTTCTAAACAAAAGAAAAAAACAGTAAATGAAGGGGAAATAAACAAAAAGTTTGCAAAAAATTAATTATCTCCATCTGCCAAAAGTAGTAGATGCTTATATATAGAAAAGCCTGTTTTAAAAATTCTATATGCATACACAATACCATACACACACATGCACACATACACATGCACACAAACAAGTTGCTATGGACAGTTTAACCAATAACTCACAAACTCCACAATTCTATGGAGCCACATACTTAAAAACTTAGAGCTTATTAATCCCAGAAGTATAAAAATAAAAGAGTCAGTCTATGCATTTAACAAAGTAATCCCTTGAAGACACACAGGAAAGAGAATCTCCTCATGAGGATTTTTCCTTTTTTTGTTTAATTGCATCTGTCAAATGAACAATGTTATTCATGTCAAAATTTCCCCTGGGTGAATAATGCAGTTTCAGATTATCCATTGAGAAATTATATCTATTAAAGAGATACTCACATGAATTATTACATAAATGAAGAAATGTGTGTGGTAATAAGAGACTGAGAAGAATACAAAAGAACTTATATCAGCAACCACTTGTACAAAATCCTGTCTCCATATTTTAGTCATCTTTTTTATTTCCTGCCCTGAACAAGAAGACCTGACAAAAATAATTAAAAGAGAAGTTTATTTTGAGGCTCATGGTTTCAGAGTTCCCAGTTCATAGATAGCCAAGGCCATTCCTTGTTACCTGAAATGAGACAGAACATCGTGGTAGAAGTTGTGGTAGATGAAAGCAGCTGAGAACATGGCACCAGGAAGCAGAGAAAGAGAAAGACCATTCTCTTCTCACCAAGGTCAAAACATGCCCCTAATGACCACCTCCTCCAGTCACACTCTCTCTGCCTACAATTATAATCCAGTTAATTCCTATCAAAGGATTACTGCCCAATTAGGTTAAGGATCTTATAACCCAATCATTCCACCTTTAAGCTTTCTTGCGTTGTCTTATACATGAGATTTTGGAGGATACATTCCAGAACCATCCAAAGAACAGTAAGTTCCAAATGAGGCCCCAAAGAAATTTTGAGAGATTTTAGTAAGGCATAAGAACGATTTGGTCTAAGGATCACCTGACTGATGTGGCCATCTAGATGGTGAAGTCATAGAACCTATACCTGTCTTTTCCCAAGTATGCACATTTTACTTTAACAAAATCTAAGTACCATGTTTCTACATATCATTATTAAGAATTCATTCTTGCCTATCTATGATGTAACTTCTCATATTGATTTAATAAACAGAGCTAATAATTGTGCCATACGTTTCATATGTTAAATGTTAGTAATATTCATCTCATAATGACTCCTTTGCTGAGAGACCCTACATATTAATATAAAATCTGACAAAATGACATAGAAAAATATAAGACTATTCTTAAACTGAGAGTTGTCATACTTTGACTAGAATTGCTTACTTTTATATATATTCAAAATATATTCTGCATGTATATTGTAAATATCTTTCAGGTAGCTTAGCATCTATATAACAGAAGGTATTTCTATATTATAATATTGTATTTAGTTTGTAAGTGATGATAGTAAAATCTCAGAAGGAATTTCCACTGACTCTACTTTACATTTTTTTCTTTGTGAAGAAAAGACTTTCTACTACCTAGACTTGTGATTTTATTACATTTCTTATTTAAATAAGTATTTTTAAATTCTAAAAAGAAGTAATTAATTTTTATACATTTTATATTGACATTATAAATGATACAAACTAATATGTGTAGAAATAGATATTTGCTTTTGTTTGTATATATACACACCCCAAAATAACATATACAGCTACAGGATTTTCTCAAATACTTTTTATTTCTTGTGATTTCTTTGGTATGCATTAATAGATCACAATCCTTTTCTTTGATCAGAGAGTCCTTGAAAAATTTGATGAAACTAAGAATAGTTCCCTCACAATAATTTACACACATAAGTAACACATTTGCATAAAATTTTCAAGAGATAATATACTTCATTAAGCAGATCCTTGATTTAGGCATACCTGTGAGGAAATGATTAAACAAGATATTTTCAAGTTCTTTCAGGATTTGGGGTGTAGCTAAGTGGTAAAACATATCTGTGGGTTCAGTTCCCAGTACATGCACGCACACTCCTCTCATACAGAACTTACAAAAGTTTACAACAAAAATACAAAATAAAAACTAACAAACCAATCAATAGATATGCAAATGAACTAAACAGACATTTCTATGAAGAAGAAATACAAATAGCAAAAAATATATGAAAAAGTATTAAACTAGGAAATGCAAATGAAAACTCACTGAATTTATATCACTCCAGTAAGTGTGGTAATCTTCAAAAATACAGGTAAAAATAAAAGCTGGTGAGAATGTGAGAAAAAGTACACTTATACATGTTGTTGGGACTGCAAATTAGTACAGCTGCTTTGGAAAGCAATATGGAGATTCCTCATAAGACTATGAGTGGACCCACCATATGACCCAACTATTCCACTTCTTGGTATTTATCTGAAAGAATGAAACAGAACATACTATACTAATACATGCGTTCCAATGTTTATTATTATTTATTCCACAGTTGACAATAGCCAAGTTGTGGAACCAGTCTATCTACGTGTCACTCAACAGAGAAATGGATGAAGAGAGTATAATATACATATATGTGTGTATATATGTATATTATAACACTTATACACACAGAGAGACACAGGGAGTTTTATCAAGACATAAAGTAGGATGGAATTATGTCATTTGCTGATAAATGGATGGAACAAGAGAACATAATACTGAGTGAAATAAGCAGATGCCAGGGAGTAAATAATTAAATGTTTTCTATGATATGTGGAAGCTAGAGAGAAATAAAAAATTTAAAAAACAGAGGAGAAGAAGATTTCAGGAAAATAGAAAGGGGAACAGTGGAGTAGAGGAAGGGAACAAGGGAAAGAGTAGAGGTAGAGGGAAATGGAGGAAAAAGAGAATGGATTATCTAAACTATGTCATATGCTTGTATAAACAAATCATAATGAATTCTACATTTATGTATAACTATCATGAACTTATTAAAATAAATTCAAGAAGCATAATGGAATAACATTCTTGTTCCTGTTCAGCTGTACTTTGTGAAAATGATAGATAACAGGTGACAGCACCTAAAACACATAGACTTAGGATACCTGAGTCTAAATCCTAGTTCTACCACTCATAAAGACGGTGAATATTTATTCAGAATTTACCATGGGTTGAGAATTGTGCTATGTGCTGACTTCTTGCTAGTTTCATAAGTTGGGAAGTCATTTAACCTTTTTTTCCTCATGAGGACTATGAAAAGTGGATGTTTTCTATCACTATACAGAAACCAAAGTGCATACAGCTGAAGAATTTGCTCAAGGTTATTTGGAAACTGAGATGCGCTTTTCTGGTCTCTTTGACTGTAAATTTTATTTGCTTTCAAATATAATTCAGTCATCTCTCATGCAAACAAACAAAAAACAAAACCAGAACAGAAACCCTCAGTTTATTTGAAATCCCCAATAATTAATACTGTAAAAATAAAGTAAAAAGTAAAGCATATATTCAGAGAAAATTATACTGAGCCTGACTTTGAATTCTGTACTAGTATCCCATGTTGTAAAAAATTGCTCTTTCTCAATAATTTATTGTGTATTTTTAGTTACCTAGATTTATAGTAGTTACAAATACAATGATTCTTTAGTTTGAGACTTTTTCTATTATAAATTAACAAATCATGACTTGTTTTATTTATGCTTTAGTTAATATAGTTTAATAAGCACATCTAAGTCTTCATAGATTCTAGGCTTAGTGTGATTAGCTCTTAGTCCCTTCTTTTTTTTTTTTTTTTTTTTTTTTTTTTTTTTTGTGCTCTACTGAACTCACACAGACTACACTAAAAGATGCAAACAAATAAACTAATAAAGAAAACTTTGTTTTTACCCAATATCTGGGAAGCTATGCTCTTTTAGTCTTTTGTGGACCAAACATATTATTACATATACTCCTGATCACACTGCTGAAACAGGCAACATAAACAAATAGAAACTATGAGGAAAACACTGCTAGTGGGGCAGTGACTGCCGGAGTAGCTGTCAGAGACACAGAAGTAAAACATGAATAATTCCCAGCAAACAAATGCACCCAAAGTCAGTGTCTGAGGTACCATGTTGAATAGTGTAGTCTCACCTACTTTTTTGAAACCCATATCATTTAACCCTTCAAAAAGACTGTATATGTGAAAAGTTTGACAACATTGTGCATGATGAAGTCCATTGATAATGTTAAAAATTTTGAAAGCTTATACCAAAAATCAAGAAAACATATTAGCATTTATATGTATGTATATGTATCTTTATATATACAAAATAAGTGGAATGAATTTTAAAATAAGAATAACTAAATTATATTGCCTTCATAATTAAAGCAAATCAGCTGGGATAACTTTCAAGGCAATCAAGGTCATGGCAGGCATGTAAATCTAAACCTCCCAATACAATCTCTACAAAATAATAAGGTCAAAAAAGAGAGGGGGGGGGCGCCAAAACTAGTAACACTGATGCTTTTGTCTTTTCCACATATTGGTAATTCAAAGTTACTGTTGTTTTGTTTTCTGATTATGCTGCAGGTGAAGGATTTATACACTGGTTTACAATAATAAGAAAATTTCAAATCAAGTTATATATTAGAAATGTAGTACTACAGCTAGGTTTTCTTCTTTGATCATTTTTCTAAGGTAATGAAAGATAATATACTTGTTTTCATTAGAAATACTACATTTGGGGGAACAATGTGTTATAGCTCAATTTTCTCAAAGCCAAACTAGTATTGTTTGTATTTATGAGTGTGTGTGTAAAATGAGAAGGGGAAAATAAAGTAATAAAATGCTAATATTTGTTGTTTCTTATATGTGTTTATTTAATTTTGTAAGCCAATTATAACAGTAATCCTTTAATTTAAGAGCTTATACAACTAATACTTTCTGAATCTAGGAAATCATAGCATGTCCAAACTGTTGGAAATAAAGTCATTCCTGCATTGTAAACAAATACAGAGACAGATGAGGTCTACAGTTTTAATTATAAAATTTTAGCCACAATGCATATGTAAATAACATTTGAAAAAATCCCTACTTACCTGTCAATGATTAAGAACTCTTTCTTTTCTGGTGGACTTGACATTCTTCCTTGAATTGAGCACGAAATAAAAATGAAAAAAACAAATTCTCAGTTTACTCTTACCCAACAAAGACTAGATTTCTATAAGCCATCAAACTTTTGCCACCAAAGGTTCAGATCATGAAACCAAATTCCTAAACTTGTTTTTATTCATAGAAAATAACTTATTTGCCATAAACCCGATCTCAAGAAAATATGGAAATATCCAGAGGAAACTGATAAAAAGAAGGATGCTAAATTGAAGTTCTTTTGCTATATTAGTGTTGTTTTAAGCAATTAGGAAAGAACAAGACTGGGTTTAACCTCTCCTTAAGAGGTTTCTTACCTGGTGGCAAAATTCACCTCTTTTTCATGATAATCCATTGACAATATGTGGCATACTTCTAAAATTGTTAAAAAGATAAGGAGAATTCAAATACTCTCTCATAGAGGGAAAAAAAAAAGTTTTGATACCAGAAATGAATTTTCCATAGACCTGTTTCTCCATTTAATGATATTTTCACAATGCCATTTAACACTCAAGGAATATCAGTGAAAATTAGATAAAAATAAATGAAAAAAAGGTTTGAAATATTTGTATAATGAATGATCATATATTTAATTTTTGTAAAATATATGCTTATTATAATTTGAGATTTGAGTCTGAACAGTATATGACTCAGAAAATGATTATGATATAAATCAAAAGTGAATTTTGTTTATTCTTACCACAGGAACACAAAATTTTAATTCATAAAGTCTAACATGAAAGCCAAACTTGAAATGACAAACATGGTGTTTTATGATGGAAAGTGAAAACATTACTATTGCTTTTTTTTTCTTTTTTAGAGTTCTGCAAAGAAATGTAGTTGTTTGAGTGAAGAAGATAGTCAGGAATATTTGTGTCTGTGCATTCCGAGATGTGCTGCCAAAAGGTGTCTGCAAAATACAACTGACTATCAAGAGAACAAGTGCCAACATAAAATCTTTTTTAAAGATGAAGTCAATACATCCAGGTATTTATGTATTGTTTAAATAAAGAATATCTCCAATATTTGAAAAACTTATAATAAGTCATTATTGAAGGATTTCATAATACTTTGTAGTCATCATTGTTTTGTTTACAATTTTGAATATGAATATCAAATATTTACATAATCTTATATAACTGATATATACTGTTACATTACAGATTCATTGTGTATGGTAATGGTAGCATATACAAACACACACACACACACACAAAGGAAATGAAGATTGAATAGATCTATATAGGTGAAACTTATCTATATCACACTAAAATTAAGTTAATATAAATTTGTGGTATATTTTGATAAGCTAAGATTTGTATGACAAGTTCTGGAATAACTACTAAAAATGTAACTCATAAAATATATAAAAGTAACATTAAAGAAATAAAAAAATATTGCTCTAAAATGATGGTTTCAATCAATATCCTAAATTTACATAATAAAATAATAAAGGAAAAAGAGAATCAAAGTAAAACAAGCAGAAGGAAATAAATTAAAAAGAGTAAAATAAATTTTAAAAAAGAGCCCAGATAAGCAATGAAGAATATCAATGAGATCAAAATTTATCCTTTTATAGTAATAACAAAGTGAATAAAAATTTACCTACATGAAGAAAAAAAAATCAGAATACTCAAATTGCTGAAATCATGAATGAGAGACTACTATTAAATTATATGTCAAAATATGTTAAAATACTATGAAATGGGGAAATTTTCAGAAAATCAAATTACTGAGAATACAAAAATAAATTAAAAATTGATTAGATTTATAGAATTTATAAAACATTTGAATCAGTAAGTAAATAAGCAAGATTAATAAATAACCAGAACTGTATGACGTTGTTGGTATATTCTAGCAAATATTTAAAGCAGAATTAATAGAAGATACTTATAAACTTTCTAAAATAGAAGGAGGGAGGAAACAATGTAACAATCTATGATGCCAATAATACAATGTTTCAATGAAACTGACAAGAAACTACCAACTAACATTTTATTAATCTAAAGCAAAGAACACTCAGCACAATGATATCATTACATATAAAAAGACTTATATACTATGATAAGTGGAATTTATCACAATAATACAAAGTTGCTTGAACAACCTAAAATCTATTAATGTATTATGCCTTATCATGTAATTAAGGAAGAAAAGACAAGTGAATTGCACAATAGGTTTAAGAGATGCAAAAAACAAAACATTTGGCAAGATTTTACACCATTTCATGTTAAACACATTCAGTGGAACTTTTACAATCTAATAAAGAATATTTAAATGGGAAAGAAATAAAGCTAAATTATTATTATACTTAATGATGAAAGAATGAAAATGAAAGTAGATATACTTGCCATTTTACAACAAACAATATGGTTATAATTTAAAAAATAGGCAAAAGAAGTGTTGATGTTTTCAAGGCTATGGAGAAATAGAACTCACAGACTTCTGGTGAGGTAATAACATGAATCCGTGCTTTGGAAATACTCTGTCAGTTCCTCAAATGTTTAATCAGACTTGCCAAATGATCTAACTACTCCACTTTTTATATACTCAAGAAAAGCAAAAAAAAAAAAAAATGGTCAAGCCTATTGTGAATGTTCGTATAGTATTTTTAATTGTCTCAAAGTTCATCAAATTATAATATAGATAAATAAAATGTGTTGTATCTATACAATGGATATTATTTAGCAATGGAATATTATTCAGCAATAGAAAAGATTGGATTAGTTGTACATGCCTCAATGTGGATGAACCTTAAAAGAATACTGATAAGGGAAAGAATTCTTTTTCCATCAAAATTAGTACAAAGGATGTAGTCTGGCAGATTCAGCAGATATAAGCACTTTTTTTTTAAAAAAATAGCAATTTCTCTCCATCAGTTAAAATATCAAAACTTATTACACAACGTGACATCAACTAGTATACCAACAAAACACATAGAAATCTTAGAAATAACAAAATATGTTTGTTTTCTGTCATAAAACTCTATTATTATGTTCAGTTAAATTGACTAAAACAATTATTACCCAATTAATTCACACAGTATATTACCAAAATTTAATTGAAGGTTGTTGTATGAGTTAATAAACACATTCTAAAAATCTAGAGAAAAAATAATGTCTTTTAAATCAATGTAATCTTTGAAAAAGAAGAGTAATCAGGTGGGACTTCATGTGCCATCTAGCATGATAGTCTACATATGAAGACTTTGTAAGAAAAACAGATGGGCCAAAGAGAGCTCTGAGAACACATAACATTTTACTTCTATAAATGAGACATTTGGCCATAATTTGATGTGAATTAACTGGGTTATTTAGTAAATGGTATCAAGGAAAGAGCTCAGTAAGAGACCATAAATGAAAGTGAATTTCAACCTTTGACCTTGTAGAATAGAAACAGACTCAAAATGTATTTATAGATTTGAAAGTAGAGTTACAAATTTTTATATCACTGAAGAAATATAGAAAAATGTCTGTATGGTTTGGGATGAAGAACTTTTTGTTGTTGTTGTTTCTCAGAGACACAGAGATTTATTCAGAAAAGGTTATTCAGGAAAGGAGATTATGGACTTTCTCAGGGAAGAGACATTTTGGGGGTAAACTACAAAATATACATTCAAGTGAGAATCTGGGCCATTGCCAGAGAGAGAGTGCCAGAATAAAGAAATGTTTAAATTAAATTTACAGAGTATATCTTTAAATAAAAAAAATTATAGAATTGCTATAATATTAAATTAAAGAAGTTATTTCTAGTGAATGACACTACTAATAATGTTAACAGATAAATAATGCATTAACAATTTTCTCTTGAAGCATAATGTATGTGAGTGCAGCATAAAATGTACAATGTAAATAAAGTATTTCACACAGGACCACGTTTCTGCCCTAAAGTGTTTAAAAAACATTTTCTGAAAAATTGGAAAACATTTAGTGAGAAAAAATATTATTTAAATTTAAAAAATATCCACCAGTTGTGTTGCCACTTGCAACTTTAGAACAGCTTTTGGTAAGTATGCCATCATATTTTCTGAACATCAGGCCCAAAGCATGAAGTGTTCATGACTACAACTTCTTTTGAAGATACGAATTTATGCCTAAGTCAGCAATCCCTACTAGCCACCAAAACTATAGCATATTGAAAATATCAGTTCATACAATCATCAAATATTTATTAACAAGCCCACCCCAAATAGAAGATACTGCAAAAAAAAAAAAAGATACTGATGCCTGATGAGGTAATTTTTATCCATAAGTAAATTTATATTCTCTTTAGATTACATATCTTGTTGTTTCCATTTCATTCAGAAAGCAAAAATGCATTTTTAAAATACTAAGGTATGGGGCTGGGGATATAGCTCAGTTGGTAGAGAGCTTGCCTCACATGCATAAGGCCCTGGGTTCAATTCCCAGCACCACAAAAAACAAACAAACAAACAAACAAAAACACCTAAGGTCTATGTAATTTTTTTCTTTCTGAACATATAAGTAGTACATGTGGTAGCAATGTATTTTACGGACTTCTTTCTGAAAGCTAAATTAAGTGTTTCTCCTTTATAGGCTATTTTAGTAGCATCTGAATTTCTATGTAATGCTAAATATAACCAAAACATTATGTTTCAGTTATAAGCAAGAGTTCTATTTCAAAGTGTAAAATCTAAAAATTCATGAGAAATCAGGTATAGTTTCAAAGCCTGTTTCTGTTGAGTCAGGAGGATTGTACAAATAGAAATTCATGTGAATTTGCTAAAGAAATATATTTTGATCAAGGTTTTAAAAATTATTTCTGAACTAGGAATTCTAATAATTTTAATAATTATTTATTGCTAAGACTATTACAATTTCTGCCATGATGACAGTGATGTTTTATTTATGAGTTGACTTGCTTCCTTTGTATTTATTTTCAGTTTTGGATCTACCATAAATTTTTCTACCTACCAAACAAGAGTCATATGTACTTATATTTTACTTTTAAGAAACCACACCAAAACAATACAAAAAATAAACAAATAAAATATAAACTATATATAACTATAAGTCACCAGAGAAATTGAAGTCTAGTTTTAAAAGGGGAGATCCTGATAGGTCCAGCCCACATAGAGAAATTGAAATCTAGAATAAATAGCAAGAACAAAAGACAAAGTCAGGAGAGATAGTTTTAAAAGGGGAGATCCTGATTGGTCCAGCCCACATAGAAGCTGGAGCTGAACAATAGCAAATGGCTCCCATGGTTTAAGGGGTTACATCAAAGGCAGGGGTAAGGTTTCAAGGGTGGATTCTTGCTTCCTGAAGACTTGCAGTTAGCAGGTTGATTGGCATCTTGGCAAGTCACTACCATCTCCAGTGCAGTGTGAGACATGGCAGAGTGCAATAGAAATTCACAATGTCTCTGGGCAATAAACTAGAGAAAATGTCCACTGCAAGATCCCAGACACCAGATTATCCTGTTCATTAGGCTAAGATGCACAACACAGTCCATACACCGCCTATGGAAGGCTCTCAACAGTAAACTGAATTCCATATGGAAATAATTTATTTTTTGTACAAGTGAATTTTTGTGTTTAGTTCTGATACCTCTAAACCATGTTTTTTCTCCTGACTGGATTATTTTCTCTATTACACTTGCATGCACAGATTTCTTTTTCCTCTTTATCATGCCCTGGAAAAACAAATAACCTTTCTGCCTTAAATTTTACTGTAAAGTGATATGCAGGTCATTACTTAATTCATTTAAGTAATTTAAAGTAGATACCACTATATTATCTATATGCATGCCAAAACTAATTATAATAAGCTTCATTAAATGAAGCACTTTGTATAATTAAGTTTCAACTATGGTATGTGTTGAAGCTTAGCTCATGTATTCACAATTATCCCTCATGTATTTTTTTCTGTTAGGTGCAAACCAATACTTAACTTATGCATTTAAATCATAGTTTGCCTACATTATAGCTTCATATTCTATGACTTTTCAAGATTTTATTTCATATTTCAAACAATAAAGGAATTTTATGTATGTTATATGATTTTTTTTACTACCTGGGACAGATTTTTTATTTTACTTCATAATATCTAAATAGCATTTTATAGCCCTAACCTTTTTACATTACGTTGCAAATTATTTTGTAAGACTTTGAATTTCATGAAGCTGTTTATGCAGTACCTTTCAGAAGATGACCTTTTTCTTCAGCATAGCTCACAAATTCAAAATGTATTTAATGATTACCTAGTCACTATTATTAATGAAGGACCTACATAATGTAAAGCATATAGATCATAACCTTAGGACTTAGGGGAATAAGTAGTTATACACTTCATTTTTTTCTCTTTCTAGAAAAAGCATTTCTTCATTAAAAACACCTCTTAATCATTATATTGAAAACAATAACATTGTAGTACAAACTTTCATCAAATAGTTTTCTGCATTTTCTTGCTCAAATTATTACTTGTATCAAATTTAATTACAATTCAGAATTTATTTATTAATGCAATTAAAAATTATTCTTTCTTGTTCATATTATTACTTTTATCTACTATAATTAGAATTCAGAATATTCCATAAGGTCTTTTAGCTCAATTTATTTTCTAAAAAAATTATTTGAATTTATTTAATAATTTAAATAATAAATATTATCAATAATACATATATAATACATATTATATATGCCATTCTAATTTCCGTGTGGTGTTATCAAAATATTGATGTACTTGTCAGTGTATATCTTCCAGCTTCCATTTATAGTAGCACTGTACAATATTAGTTATTATTAGGACAAAATGCTTGATGTAATAGTATGTGGTTGGTTGGTTTTGCCTTCTGGAAGCATCTTGACAATTTCTAGGGCCATTTCCAATGTTCATAATAACTGGCTGGAAAACCTGACACTTAGCAGGTAGGTGATGATAAATGAATGTTGCTACACTCATGGAAATTCTGCGTTTGGGAGCAAATGACTAACCATTTCAATACATCTTCTACTTAATCTCTCATTAGTATTTTTACAGAAAAATGTTGTTAGTTATAAATCAATGTTCTTTCACATTTTATAATATAATAACAGTATTATCTTAATTCATTTTAATATAAGATATATAGATAGCTTATATTTATGAATTGTGGTAGATAAAGAGTCCTATGAGAAATGAATACAATATGAACAGCATATATTCTTCTGACTGAATTAACATCTTTTTTTGGACATATGAAAGTATTAAGTTCTGAATGATATGGGGTTTATTTGAATTTAAAAAAATAGAACAGGTTTTCTCAAGGATAGGGATCTAAAGATACTATGTAGATACCTGATTTCAACTACAGCAAGGGCCCCATGTTGAAAAAAAAAAAAACATTGAAGGGTTCAAATTCTATGCAATTATACAGAAAGTTACATGAGTTAAGGACAATCATCTCTATATATCACTATTGAAGAAAAATTTTCAGGTGATTTTGGAGCAATTTTCTTATGTTTTATATTTTTAATAATACAAACTGGTGTTAAATCTGTTCAGATATACTATATTGATATGGAGAAGCGATTACACAAACGTTTTACACAGTGTATATAGTTATAAAAATACAGATTATTGTCTACAATATTTTATAAACAATCAGAAAATATTTCCTTGTTAATTTGCTTGTTAATTATTGTAATTATCAAAGTTGTTGTTTTTATCTTGTTAAATCCATATGAATTTCTTAAGGAATTCAGAACACTATTTCAGTATATTCAGTAGGGCATAAGAATGATGCAATTTGACATTAAATATAAAAAATAAGATTCAAATATGATTAGAGAACTTCAGAAATATTTGAGTAATGTAGACTTTTAGGCTTCTCTTTAAATAAAATGAAACAACAAACAAATCAACTAGAATACTAAAGAGCCCAAGAAACCTGCGAAATATGGAGGAGAATGTTCTGGATGAGAATTATAAATGAATGTGCATTCCATGTAAATGTGAATATAAAATTAAACAATCATAAAATTATGATTGCATAAACATATCAAAAATACAGAAATAAAGACATTAGAATTAATTGTAAGTGCATTGATTCATTTATTTTCTTTAAGAGGAATACAGCAAGATATGGATGTAGCTCAGTGGTAAAGCACTTGCCTATCATAGGCAGGGGCCTGGGTTCAATCCACAGCATTGAAAGGGGAAAAAAATAGAGAGAGGAAAGAGTTAACTTGAAATTTGAATCAAACAATGGAAATGATAAAACTAAAAATATAATATACAAAATCTTTGAAACTAAAAGCCACAAAGGGAAAGATACTGAAATATTACAGTATTCTAATCTTTAAAAAATATATCAATAGATAGAGGTTATTCATGGAAGAAATATAAGGCAAATCAATTATATTAATTCAAAAATGTATAGAAGATGAAAACCAGACATATATTGACAATTATATCAATCACACATTAAACCAATTCACACATTAAATAAATCTAATGCAAGTTGCACACTGTGGTAACAGGAAACAAGAAATTTTTACACACATTCAGATATATGTTAATAATATGTATTAAAATAACTATTAAAATAAAACATACCTATTTTGTTTTGTTTTAAAAAGGTCAATATAACAATGCAAATTAGAGAGATTAAAAGAAATAACACATTGGGCTGGGGCTGTAGCTCAGTAGCAGAACACTTGCCTAGCATGTGTGAGACACTGGGTTTGATTCTTAGCACTGCATAAAAAGAAACAAATGAAATAAAGGCATGTTGTCCATCTAAAACCAAGAAAGAAAGAAAGAAAGAAAGAAAGAAAGAAAGAAAGAAAGAAAGAGAGAGAGAGAGAGGGAGGGAGGGAGGGAGGGAGGGAGGGAGAGAGAGAGAGAGAGAGAGGGAGGGAGGGAGGGAAACACATCAGAAAATATTGGAAAAATGCAAATTAAAAAAAGCCTGGAACTGTGCAATTGATAAATAAATGCAGAATTCAAGACTAAAAAGGTTAAACTGGATATAAAGTGGTTGACATTTAGCTTTATGTAGGCATACTAATAGCATTGTATTAAGATAAATGATGCTTGCTATTAATCTAGTTTTTTGAAAGTATTTATGTATATTCATAACTACTCATTTATGAAAAATGAGTGGGTATGAATATAAAAAGAAGAAAGAGTTATTGTGGTTTACAGATGAAATGTTTATAATTCTAGAAAATTAATAAACTTGAACAAAAACACTAAAAATAAAATAATTCTATACAATGCCTTATTGAATAATTGATATAAGAAATGTGTTGGTTTTCAATCAGAAACGAATTTCTCTTAGAAAATAAAATGAAGGGGCTGGGGATGTGCTCAAGCGGTAGCGCGCTCGCCTGGCATGCGTGCGGCCCGGGTTCGATCCTCAGCACCACGTACAAACAAAGATGCTGTGACCGCCAAATACTAAAAAATAAATATTAAAATTCTCTCTCTCTCTCCCTCTCTCTCTCTCTCTCTCTCTCTCTTTAAAAAAAAAAAAGAAAATAAAATGAAGAAAAAAATTTTTTATGAAGTTAGCAAAATATATCTAGGAATAAACTTTAATGAGTGCATACTAAAACACAAAATTCTAATGAAGAATATAAAAATTAAATGATTGAAATTTTATAGCAGTTTTTGGGTAGAAAGTGTTTTAAATATGGAAATCCTTCCAAAATTCTTCTGTAAATTCTCTATGACATCATACAAGAAAAAATAAACAATTTTGCTTTATAATGAATACATAGAAGACAAAGTTTGAAAGGAACAACAACAACAACCAAAAAAAAAAAAAAAAAACCTGAAAAAAAAAGAGTAATTCTAGCATTTATTAAAACAAAGAATCAACACATATTTTGGAGAGTTATGTATAAATACTTTGTACTATAGAAAAATATATGACTCATAGATATATGTGTTATGTATATGTATCCATATATGTATCCTTATTTACATAAGGAAATAAATTATAAAATTACCATTTATTAAGTATTTCATCTATGGACAAACTATGAATATTTTTATACCCTAAACAGGAGAAGCTATTTTAAAAAGGACATGAGATTTATAAACAATTAAAGAAAAAGATGATAAATTGCTCCATATACTTTAAAGTATGCTGTCATAAATTCAAATATATTGAAGTATTTGGAAAAAATTGTAATAAATCAATCAAAAGATCAAAAATTAAAAATTTAATTAATTTGCAAATGCTTAACTATCTGTTAAGTAGTCTAGCTCTGTATTTGGCATTCCCTCTACTTTTCTCAAAACCCATAAAAGTATAGTTAAAGGAAAGAAAAAGCATAGGAAAGAAGCCATCAATTAGAAAGACAAAATAAATTAAAGGGATATCCACAGGAAAAGAAGAACTCAAACTGTCACTATTTGCCAACAGCATGATTCTATATGTAGAGGATCCAAAAAATTTCACCAGAAAACTTCTAGAACTAACAAATGAATTCAGAAAAGTTGCAGGATATAAAATCAACACCCATAACTCAAAGGCATTTGTGTACATCAGTGAGAAATCCTCTGAATAAGAAACTAGGAAAACTACTGTATTTACAATAACCTGGGGGTGGGGGAACATGGAAATCAACTAAAGAGGTGAAACACCTCTACAATGAAAACTACTGAAAACTAAAATAAATAAATAAATAAATAAACAAATAAATAAATAAATAAAAATAAAGAACACCTTAGAAGGTGAGAAGATCTCCCTGTTCTTGGATAGGCAGAATTAACATTGTCAAAATGACCATACTATCAAAAGCACTATACAGATTTAATGCAATTTCAACCAAAATCCCAAAGACATTCCTCATAGAAATAGACAAAGGAATCATGAAATTCTTCTGGAGAAATGAGATTCAGAATAGCCAAAGAAATTCTTAGCAAGAAGAGTGAAGCAGTTGGCATCACTAAGCCAGACTTTAAACTATACTGCAGAGCAATAGTAATAAAAACGTCAAGGCATTGGCACCAAAATAGACTTGTTGACCAATGGTACAGAATAAACCCTCATAAAGACAGTTATCTTACATTAGACAAAGGCACCAAAAACATGCATTGGAGAAAAGATATCGTGTCCACCTACAACTAAAGAATATTAAAAAAGAAAAACAGAGAGAGAATAAAATCATAGCATTTGCAGGTAAATGGATGGAGCTGGAGAATGTTATGCTAAGTGAAGTAAGCCAATCTCCAAAACACAAATGCCAAATGCTTTATTTGATATGTGGATGCTGATTTATAATGGGGATGGAACAACAAGGGAGGAATGGAAGAACTTTAGATGGGGCAAAGAAAGGGAGGGGAAAAATATCATAACCTTAAGTAAATGTAGGAAGACACAGATGGTGTGACTCTATTTTGTGAACAACTAGAGACATGAAAAATTGTGCTGTATATGTGTACTATGAATTAAAATGCATTTTGCTGTAATGTGTAACAAATTAGAACAAATAAACAAATTTAAAATAAATTAATAAAGAAAACAAAAAGTGTTGTCTCATCAGAATTTGGGATACTGGAGAACAGGCAAATAAGTGTGACTGAGAAATATAAGACAATAAAGTAAATTAGTGGCTGAGGGGAAACTGGTTAGAAAGCTGAACACTTGGAAGACAGAGATATTGGACTCACTAGACATTCTTAATTATGGGGATAGAGTAACTCTAAAAAAAAAAAATTAAGAAAGATTTAGTTGCAAGCAGTTAGATTTTTGGAATCCCTCCTCCATCCCATGTCAACAGCCAACTACACAAAAATACACTAGACCACCCCACAAGAATATACACATTATATATATATATATATATATATATATATATATATATATATATATATATATAAAATTACAATATATATTTATAATTTACTTTTTAGTTTTCGGTGGACCCAACATCTTTGTTTGTATCTGGTGCTGAGGATCGATCCTGGGCCACATGCATGCCAGGGGAGCACGCTACCACTTGAGCCACATCCCCAGCCCCTATAATCCTATATTATATATAGAGAAAATATTATATCTCTGATATATTTGTTCAAAGCCTTCCACAGCTATGTAATTTTTGTTGGAATAAATAAAACTTCAGAATAACCAGAGGATCTTCAGGGGGTATATATTCATACAGTAGAATGTGTATAACCTTTGAAAATAGAATATGATAATTTGCAGTAATACCCAAGACATATCATTAAATAAAAAGAGCAAGTTTCAGAGCAGTGAATTTTACCCAGGTATGACATTTTTTAAAAAAATGTTTATAAGCAGGATGTATATAAATAATTATATTTGAGTAGGTAAGTATGTATATAGGTAGGTAGGTAGGTAGGTAGGTAGATTGGTAGATATGGAAATATTAATGCTAATGAGAAAGTAATACACAAAGTTTTATATATATATATATATATATATATATATATATATATATATATATACATTGAAAGTTTCCCAAATTTGACTGCTTTGTCAAAAACAAAATTTTAAAAATTAAAAAATGGGAAATAAGTACATGAGAAGAAAGCATTCTCTTGAAGATCTTAAATTTAAATAAAATGAAAATTCATAAATATTGCAATATTGAAATACAAGATTTAAGCCAATTACCATCTGTTTAATACTAAATTTTCATCTGTATTTTGGGCCTATTTTCCTGGTACAATACTTGCATATATACCCAACTGACTTTTAAGTTATGTGTGTAAGTAATTTCCCAAATTTGTTATGAGCAACTATAAATTTCTTGTTTCTAAGCAATATTTCTTCTGCTAAATTTCCTTCTTACTAAAGATTGTCACTGTCCCTAACTGCATGGTCTTAAATGAAGAACTTACAAATGCTCCTCTCTTCCACAAAATCAATCCATTATTAAAAACTGTAGATCCTATTTTTAAAATGTATACTGAGATGACTTTTCATCATGTACACAAAGTTCTATGCTTCTTACCATAATCGCTTCTTTCTGAACTATTGCACTATTTCTTACATTGTAACATTTTATTGATTTTTCTCTTATCTACCCAACCTCCAACCCACTGTAACAAAATTACATTTTTAAAGCAGAAATGGGATCAAGTAATTTGTGTTTGTGTACCCAAATTTCTAGTAAGTATATTTTTGAGACTCATCCAAAATGTTCACAAATGATTTGAATATTCTTCATAGGTAATGTAGGTTTTAGATGTTTAATTACTAGCAACTGATAGATAACAAATAACATCTTCTTTAATTGTTCTGTGTTTTCAGTTGTAGTATCTAATTAGTCTAGTACCTCCATATGACAATTTTCAAAAATATTCTCCTTAAATTTACTGATTAAATTTAGCTTTCCATGTAAAATGTAGAATCAACTTGTTAAATTCTCACCTGTTATTTTTGTTTTACTGATATGTTAATGGAGATAAATGTAGGAGGAATTTAGTCAATTATCTGCTTTCTGCTTCTATCATAGAATAGACTGGGCAAATTATTAACAATAGAAGTTTATTTGGCTGATAGTTCTGGAGGCTGGGAAGTATATGATTGAAACTCACATCTGGTGAGGGTCATATTGCATCATAATATGGTCAAAGGGCAAATGAGACAGGGTAAGAGGAGGCTAACACAACAGACCTACATTGGAAGGGATGTTAAGGGAAATAAATCTTCCTCCCTCCCTCCCTCCATCCATCCCTCCCTCCCTCTTTTCTTTCTTTCTTTCTTTCTTTCTTTCTTTCTTTCTTCCTCCCTTTCTTTCTTTCTTTCTTTCTTTCTTTCTTTCTTTCTTTCTTTCGATTGAACTCAGAGGCACTTAACCACTGAGCCACATCCCCAGCCCTGTTTTGTATTTTATTTACAGACAGGGTCTCACTGAGTTGCTTAGCATCTCCTTTTTGGTGGCTTTGAACTCACTATTCTCCTGCCTCAGCCTCCTGAGCCACTGATATTACAGGTGTGAGCCAGGGGTTCCCGGTTCTATCTTTACTTTTGGCAACTCCCTCATAAGGACATTTGAGAAAGGAAGCAAAAATAATGCTTGTCCAGGAATATATACATTCACTCCTCTTCTGTGAAATGAAGGTACAATTGAAAATTCTGCAAATGAGAAAAATAGATCACTCAGAAACTTATTTACCAAATAAATTGTAAAGAAATTAGAATCAAGTTTCTCTTTTCAAGGCCAGGGCTTTGAATACATCAAAGCAACTACTGCACTGCATGTCATTAGCAGTCTCAGTGATCTTTGGAAACTTGCATTAAATGGCTAAGATTTTTTCAAACTACAAGAAGAAAGACTTGAAATAATTGAACTTTAACATTTTGGTTAGCTCCAAACACCATCCTATAGATTTATTCTAAGTGTAATGACTTAAGTTCACTAGGGTTAATTTCCATTACTAATAACAAGCAAGGTGATTTGACATTGTTCATCTCCACTCATTGACATGTCTATATGATTATCTTAAGTACTCTCTGAATACTTGATAAATGATGCTTAAAATTCACAATGTTACTTTGGACTTAAGATTATCACAATGGTTTAGGGTTTTTCTTTTTATCTTACTACTTTCTTTTTCAATTTATATATGCATATATTTTTTTTCAAAAAGATGCACTTTAGCATATTCTAAAATGTGTAATTATATTAAAATTGCATCTTATAATCTAATCATTTAAGGTATTTACCAAGACAGAGGACCCAAAAAATGTATTCAACGTATAATGGTTGAATACGTAAATGGAATACTGAAAAGTTATGTGTGTGTGTGTGTGTGTGTGTGTGTGTGTGTGTGTGCAAGAGAGAGAGAGAGAGAGAAATAAAGAAAAAGAGCCAATGATTTACCTTGCCTATATCAAGAAAAAGATTAGTACTTTGTTCATAGTGTTGTAGGGACAAATGAAGCAAGGCACTGAAGATAGCAGGAAACAGTTTTATTTGGCTGCAGCCAGGTTCAGAGGGCACAGCTTTTGCTGTAATCAATTAATCCCCTGAATCCTGAGTTCAGGTAGTTTCAGAGTTTTATACCAAGCATGTAAGGGGAGGGGCTCAGAAGTTCACAGTCTGCAAAAGTTAACATAAAAGCAGTTTTTTCTTTCACTGTTCTGGGCATGTTAACCCTTCAAGGACAACACCTGAGAAGGGGAGAGCTTCTTCTCCCCTTTCTATTCTCCCCCCTGCCAGCTGTTACCACGGAGCCCAGTTGGTAACATCTCTTATCTTAAAAGTGTAGACATCTCTGTGAAGCCCAGCTCAAGGTCAGAGGCCTTGTTTGCACATTTCTTCAAAGTACTATACTAGATATGTTTGTGAAAAACTAGTAAGGGGGTGTCCAGCACCTGGAGTGCTGGTATCTTCTCAGTCAGTGGCCAAGTAAACAGGGTAACATGAACATAGGAAATGTATCTATATTGGACTCTTCTGCTGACAGTCCTAAACTCAGTCTGGGTGAAGGTTTCTGGAGAGGCCCAGTTAAGACTTTTCAGTGGAGAAAAGGGGAAGGGGAGTACCACTTCAATAGTTTTACCATAATATTCAATTAGAGAAAATTACAATAAAAACACTAACAAAATATTTTGGAGAAATTAAAATCACTGCAAAATTAATTTGTATGTGTGCTATTAAAGTAAAGCCAATTTAAACATACATTAAAATCTGTATTTAATAAAATATAATAATGAATCCATGAATTGTCTTCAAGGGTAGAGATATTTTAAAATCCAAAATAATACCGCCTTTAAAAATAATCATATGGAGAACATCACACTAAGTGAAATAAGCCAGATTAAAAAAATCCAGGGTTGAATTTGTGTCTCATTTATAGAGTAGAGAAAAATAAGAAGAAAAAAAAGTGGGAGGTAATTGGATATCATAAAAATATAGGGAAAAAAGAGATTTAGGGAAGAAATATGTAGTAGGGAAAGATGATCAAGAGGGTAGGAAGAGGGACAGGAAAGGGGAAGAACTAGAGAATGAATTTATCAAAATCGTACTCTGTGCATGTATAAATATACCACAGAGAATTTCACCTTTTATGTATGTAAAAAGCATACAAAATAAATGAAAGAGTGAGAGGAAAATCAGTAGAGTATAGGAAGGAAAAAAAGGGTGAGGGAGGAAGAAAAAAGGGATGGAACAGGGACTTAAATGTAGTCAAATCTAACATACGTATGACTTTGTCAAAATGGACCCAACTACTATGTGTAAGTATAATGGTCTAATAAAAAATATAAAGAATATCTGACATTGACCTTTTGATATATTTTAGATGAATAATTGCATTGAGTTCAGATTGAGTTTGAATGATTTATTTTAGACACACACATATATTCTGTCACTTAGCATCAGTAGAGTTCATATTATACTAGCTCATATACAAATAAAGTGGCAGAACATGCATTTAAGTCTAGACCTATTTAGCACCAAAGTTCTTTCCACTTTTAATTTTTCACAGTAAACAAAATTATACTTTGCCAAGAATGAACACTTTCTATCAGAATATTATGAAAGCTCATTCCAAATCCACTTTTATTAAATAATTATTTCTATCAATTTAAAATAAATATGCAACTTATTAAACATATTAAAATGAAGTTCACGACTAACTGAGATTTCAACTTTTTATGTTTCAGATGTAGCAGTTCTTTGGGTTACCTTGGCAGATTCTCTATTATCAATGTTGAAAATTGCACAGGAAATTTTAGTACATCATTGCATGCCCTCTGCCTGGCCTATCTGCACAACTGTAACTGTAGCTATCTGCAAAGAAATGAAAGAAACATCTGTGAAAGACAAACTGAGAATTGTAAAACTGCACACTGCAAAAATGGAGCAACAAATATTCACTTGACTTGGTATTTCTTCTGCAAGTCTATCCCAGGATATACAGGCAAGTATTTCCTGAGAAATCAGTCTTTAGTGGATAATTTTGTTAATACGTTTATTTGAAGTATCTAAACTGCATCTAATGATTGATAATATTGTAGTCTGATTTCTCATTTGGCAATGTAAAAATGCCTTCACTGGAATAAGAGAGTTGTTCTTTGGGCAATTTCATTACTGACTACATATCCTTACTCATGCAAATTTGGCTAAGAAGGGCAGCTTAAACCATTGAGAATATGATGGCATATGTCAAAAGTCCAAAGAGCAAAACTGGCAGTCACAATCTTCTAATAACTTTGCCTGAACACGTTCAGAACTGCATTTCATCTTCCACTTTGACTGCATCAGCACAGTGAGTGCCAGTTTTTTCTTACTTTAGGAATAAAAATGTTATTTCAGAATTGGCAAGGTCATTTTTATGACCTGAAATTAATACGATAAAAATAAAATAAAATCACATACATATTACATCATTTGTACAACAAAGGACAAGATTCACAGTGGCTATGTGGTACAAAGGTAGCTTTTAGTATAATAAAATCAGACTCTCATTTATATAACTAGAGATTTTATTCTTAAAATGAAATGATTCTTTTCCAGAGATTGTTACATTGAAATGATAGTTTAAAGTAACTTAAAAACTTTTTATTATTTTGTTTATAAAAACCATACAGAAGCTAAGCAGGGAGAAAATAATGCCACTTTTAAGCCATATCTATCTTTCAGTAAATTACTAATAATTAAATATTATTTCACTTTATTAAACAAACCAAATTCTAAAAGTTATTTGGATTCCATCAAAAACTGAAAAATGTATTTTCCTATTTGATATTTAAAGTAATATGCTACAGGTTTTGGAGTCATTGGAGGCAATCTTAAAATATTACATTCCAAAACTGAAAATAGTGATATCACTGGAATAAATGTATGGCTATTCAGATTAACTTCTCTGAAGCTGGAAACACATTTGAGTGCACAAATTCAGGTAATTTCTCTAAAAATTTATCCCATTGCTCCATACACACACAAAAAAACTGTAAGTAAAAATAAAATGGCATAAATGTACTAACATTATTAAAGATAGTTGCCTACATTTGAAAACATAATATATTTGTGTGTTTGTGTGTGTGTGTGTATTTATATATATATATATACCCGTTTTTAAAACCTGAGCTCTTTCCCAAATTATAAACATCTAAAGTTAGTCTACAAATGCATATGAAATATAAGAAAGAACTAGTACACACATAATCAATGAATGATTTATCATTTACTCTCTTAAGACTATATTGGTTGTACATTGTATGATCATTAAATATTTATTTGTCATATTCTATTCATATAGTTCTACTATACATACATACATATGAACACACCCAATACCACACTATATCGTGTATAATTGGCATGACCCACATTTCTGACTTGTTATTAAATATATGATATTTTTCTTTATTATTTAAATAAAATTCAGTATAAGCCTCATGAGGTCATATTAACAGCAAGAACTATTTTCTCACTGAGTTGTAAAAAATCCTGTGGGTTTCCTTAAATTAAAAATATTTAGTCTGACTTCTAAAGTGTTCACACAGAGATGTGAAGGAGCTGATCTCTCTAAATTTTCCCAGGGATAGGGGTAAAGCAGAATATTTGGGGGGCAGTTTGGTGCCCTCATCCTCTCTTCCTAGTCTCTCCTTTCTGATTCCTCGTAATTCGTCAATTGTCTCTCTCTTCATACAATTATTTCCCTCCACCTGATGTCTTCCACCTGGCTTCATCTCCATTGTATCCTCCCTGCCTTTACTCTTTTCCTTGATTGTTTCCTGCTCTGCCTTTCACTTCCTCCAATCTGGTCTCTTTTAGCTTTACAATTGAATTCTCTAGTTAAGTCTCTATTCTCTGTATCTGTAGCCCTGAAGAAGTCAGACTTAAATGTTCACGAGAATCACCTGGAGATCCTGATAGACCAGGGATCATCAGCTACATGGGGAGTTTCTTATTCAGTAGTTGTAGAACTCAACAAGTTTGGGGTCATACTAAAGTTGCTGGTCTGGGAGACTTTGAGAAAGCTGTTCTAATCCCATTAATGCTAATGAAAAGGACTTGTGTGGATCCAAAGATGCAAAACTCATCTTTGAATGTGCACTATCATTCACGACAGCATGTAAAATCATCTAGCCCAGTTTTCTCTGCAGGAAACCCACTAAGCCCTGGAGTAGGAAGTTGATGCCTCTACATGGGAAAGCTCTATACGTGAGTGAATTTTTTATTATTGAAATCTGATTCCAAAGCTATTATCCGAAATTTCACAAGGATTTTATACTCAAAATAATTCCAGTGGATTTCTTTCAAGTTACAGCCTATGTACAATTCCCATGTTATCAATCTCCATGATACTTCAGTGATGAATTCTAAATTTGATTTTTAAGTTTTTTTTTCTTTTTAAATTTTTTTAGACTTTTTAAAAAACACTTCTCTTTTCTAAAATTCTTTGTGGTCAAATAAGAGCACTCAGTTGGCTACATTTTTATATATAGTAATGCTTGTTTCTGTTTCAAATATTCTGGGTTTCCTCTGTTCCTCGACTTGAATAAACATCTTCTCCTATTTGTCTTGATAACTGATTTGTCAGAAAGAGCTCTTTTGGCCAGTTAGAGGACCCAAAGTTATTTTTAGAAAATTAGACTCAGACTTTTCCTATTAAGGTAGGCCTAAGCTAAGATTCCTTGATATAGTCTTTCCTTTCTTTTTTACCTAATGTTTGTGATGCTTGTACCCTAAAGCAAATTCCTTACTGCCACAGCTTTATATATTGTATATTTGACTTACAAACCTACGTGATTCTCTATTCTTCCAGATGTCAGCTAGGGAGTATTCTTTATAAGTCTAAGTTACCTACGTAATACAAATTTTTTTCAATTCCAGACATCAAAACTTTTTCACGGATCTATTTTCTTTCCTTATCTATTAATTTCTGTCTATAAAATTCAGCAGTGTTTCAACCAAGTTTACAGATTAGCTGATACTCAGCTGTCATTATGCACTGTCAATTACTGTGTCTAGTTTTCACTCTTCTAATAGATTGGCTTATTTTTCAGATGCTATGCCCAGTATGAGGTGGAACAGCCATTCTTTTAGAATAGGACCCTGGTGAAATAATATATTATACATGTATTCTAAATAGTAGAGCTTACCAGAGCGCCCTAATCATTTTCAATTACACCTAAAAATGATAGAAGGAAGTCAATGAATGTTATGAGTAAATCAACCCTAACCAAATAATGTACATTAAATTTTCACTTTCCCCAAATCAGTCTGTAAGTCCCTGAAAATCAGGAAAAAGTGGGATACAAAGAGATTCATAGCTACATTTATACTTCTATGTTCAGGAAAATGCAGTTTCTCTGTTTATCAGAACAGCAAATTGAGTGATCACAAAACCCAGGTGATCCCATTCACTACAGAATTGGAAGACTTTATATGAGGTGTTTAAATGGACACCTGTTTCTAGGATTTAATCTACCACACTTCCTTCCTTCCACATTCTTCTCCATTTTTAATAGAAACAGAATTAATGTAACCTTCAACATTGTCAATTCTGTTTCTCACAGATTTTTTTAAATGTTTTTAGTTGTACATAGATACAATACCTTTATTTATTAATTATTTATTTATTTTTAGGTGGTGCTGAGGATCAAACCCAGTGCCTTACACGTTCGAGGCAAGTCCTCTGCCACTGAGCCACAATCCCAGCCTTCACAGATATTTTTAACCTCAAATAAATGTATAGAGTAAACTCTTTGTATTCTGATCATTTAGACACAAACATACAGAAATATCAATCCTTGTGTTTTATTTGTAATTGATTTTATTTCATATCAAATATATTCTTATTTATGCCTGAGAGTAAGGGTTAGGATCTACATCTGGTGTCTATATTAATGACTTTCTCCAAATTTAACTGTGACAATATAATCCTCCATCAAACCAAAGGAGTCAGTGTTTGTTTGTTTTCACTTATTTGCTGAAGTGATGCTTTAAATCTGTTCCTTTCCTGCTGTCCCCTACTCCACTTCACTCTGTCCCTCACAGGGCTGAGTGTACATTTGCTCTTTTCATGAAAATTCTATCAACCTTTAGTACCTGCCCAAGGTTTTCAATACATGTAGGATTTCATCAAGCTCTGTTTCATCACCGTCAATCATATTCAGCTACATTGTTTCTTGAGCCACCCAGCTAGTACAGATCTCTGACAATGGAAGGGCAAAACTCACTACTTCAGCCTATGGTGACTGTTACTCCTCATGGGAATGAGCCTGGTCTCCCAAGAAACATAATTCTTATAGTAGAGCATGGAGATGAGTCACCAGAGACTGATATGTCCCTAGAATTCATCCCTGAATATACTGTGGTGAGCTTATTTTCAACTCCCTATCAGTTCTACTTCATGGGAGAAAAAACTACCCAAATAAAAGATTAATACTGGTTTTTGTACACGTTTATACTTCCTCTTTTTTTTCCCCTTACAGATAAGTGGTGAACACTAATGTATATCAGTAAGATAGATATACATTTTCTCAGTATTAATGGCTTCAGAGTATTTGCTTAAGTGAACCAACCAAACTTGAAATAGAGCTATTTAGTCAAAGGAAGTATGTATTTTTTTTTTTATTGTTGTTGTTGTAGTCGTGGTGGTTGTAATTATTGTTGTTTTGGCACAATCTTATTTTTTTGTCTTTGTTTGTGTATCCACCAACAGTATGTAAGAGTACTATATTGTTTACACATTTATTATACCAAGTATTAATCATTGTAGTTTTGAATTTTTCTAGTTTGTCATGAAAAATTATCGCAAATCTTGTTTTGATTTTAATTTCTTGGGGTACTAGAAAGGGATGAGAATTTGCAATGTGAAATTCTTTTATTTGGAATAATATATATTTTTTGGAGTACCAGAGATTGAACTCAGGGGTACTTAACCACTGAACCACATCCCAGACCTTCATGGCATTTTGTTATTGGTGGTGGTGGTTTCGGTTATTGTTGTTGTCGTGTTTTTTTTTTTTTTTTTTTTTTTTGAGATAAGGTCTTGCTAAGTTGCTGAGCCTGGCTTTGGACTTGTGATCATCCTGCTTCAGCCTCCCAAGTGGCTGGGATTAAGGCTTTTGCCAACAGGACCAACTATTGTTATGGAAGTATTTCTTTTTCCACAAAGAAGTATGCCTTATTTAATGATTATATTTCTTGAAATACTGGATTTTGCATACTTATTTTATATTTCCTCTTTTTTACTTACACATAATTGGTGAACATTACTGTATATCAGTAAGACATATAGTTTTTTTAAGTTAAAAACCAAAATCTACTTATTTAAGAGATAACCATATCTTCTGCCAATAAAGGTAATATTCATTTATTTTTCCTATTTACTTAGTTGGTGTTGTGGTTTGGATGTAAGGTATCCCCCAAAAGCTTACATGTGAGATAATGCAAGAAGTTTCAGAGAAGAAATAATTGGGTCACAAAAGCCTTAACCCAATCAGTGAATTAATCACCATTGAGATTAACAGAGTGGTAATGGAAGGAAGGTGGGGTATGGAAGGAGGAGGTGGGGCATTGGGGATATGGCTTTGGGGTGTATATTTGTATCTTGTGAGCTGTGTCTCTCTGATTCCTATTGATTATGTAAGCCCCATCCTTCTACCACATTCTTCAACACTGATGTTCAGCTTCACCTCTAGCCCCAAGGAATAGAGCCATCTTTCTATGGACTATGACCTCTGAAATCATGAGCCCTGAATAAACCTCCTTTAGAGTTGTTCTGGTTGGGTGTTTTAATCACACCATCAGAAAAAGCTAACTAAAACAGTTGGTTTTATGTAGCTGCTTGTTGGAATGTGACCAGTTATTGGATGAAGGAACATAATTAGTGTTAATGAACATCCTTGTCTTACTCATGGATTCAGTGGAATTTAGGTCATATTATGATTACACATGCTATTTGCTTGGCATTAAGAAGGTAATAAATGATACCTTAACCTTTACAATTTAAAATATTTCAGGTTGATTCCCAAGTATTTTATTTTTTTTGAGGATATTGTGAATGGGGTGGTTGTCCTCATTTCCATTTCAGAGGATTTGTCGCTGATATACAGGAATGCCTTTGATTTATGCGTGTTGATTTTATATTCTGCCACTTTGCTGAATTCATTTATTAGCTCTAATAGTTTCTTTGTAGACCCTTTTGGGTCTGCTAGGTATAGAATCATGTCATCTGCAAATAGTGATAATTTGAGTTCTTCTTTTCCTATTTTTATGCCTTTAATTTCTTTCGTCTGTCTAATTGCTCTGGCCAGTGATTCGAGAACTATGTTGAACAGAAGTGGTGAGAGAGGGCATCCCTGTCTTGTTCCAGATTTTAGAGGGAATGCCTTCAGTTTTTCTCCATTCAGAATGATGCTAGCCTGAGGCTTAGCATAGATTGCTTTTACAATATTGAGGTATGTTCCTGTTATCCCTAGTTTTTTCTAGAGTTTTGAACATAAAGGGATGATGTACTTTGTCGAATGCTTTTTCCGCATCTATCGAGATGATCATATGGTTCTTATTTTTAAGCCTATTGATGTGGTGAATAACATTTATTGATTTCCGTATATTGAACCAACCTTGCATCCCAGGGATAAATCCTACCTGATCATGGTGCACAATTTTTTTGATATGTTTTTGTATCCGGTTCGCCAGAAGTTTATTGAGGATTTTTGCATCTAGGTTCATTAGACATATTGGTCTGTAGTTTTCTTTCTTTGAAGTGTCTTTGTCTGGTTTAGGAATCAGGGTGATGTTGGCCTCATAGAATGAATTTGGAAGTTCTCCCTCTTTTTCTGTTTCCTGAAATAGCTTGAAAAGTATTGGTATTAGTTCCTCGTTAAAGGTTTTGTAAAACTCTGCTGTATACCCATCCGGTCCTGGGCTTTTCTTAGTTGGTAGTCTTTTGATGGTATCTTCTATTTCCTCAATTGATATTGGTCTGTTTAGGTTGTCAACAACCTAACAAAAGAGGTGAAAGACTTATACAATGAAAACTACAGAACCCTAAAGAAAGAAATAGAAGAAGATATTAGAAGATGGAAAAATATACCCTGTTCATGGATAGGTAGAAGTAACATCATCAAAATGGCGATATTACCAAAAGTTCTCTATAGGTTTAATGCAATGCCAATCAAAATCCCAACGGCATTTCTTGTAGAAATAGAGAAAGCAATCATGAAATTCATATGGAAAAATAAAAGACCCAGAATAGCAAAAACAATGCTAAGCAGGAAGTGTGAATCAGGCGGTATAGCTATACCAGACTTCAAACTATACTACAGAGCAATAGTAACAAAAACAGCATGGTACTGGTACCAAAACAGGCAGGTGGACCAATGGTACAGAATAGAGGACACAGAAACCAATCCACAAAACTACAACTATCTTATATTCGATAAAGGGGCTAAAAGCATGCAATGGAAGAAGGATAGCATCTTCAACAAATGGTGTTGGGAAAACTGGAAATCCATTTGCAACAAAATGAAACTGAATCCCTTTCTCTCGCCATGCACAAAAGTTAACTCAAAGTGGATCAAGGAACTTGATATCAAATCAGAGACATGGCGTTTGATAGAAGAAAAAGTTGGCTATGATCTACATACTGTGGGGTCGGGCTCCAAATTCCTCAATAGGACACCCATAGCACAACAGTTAATAACTAGAATCAACAAATGGGACTTACTCAAACTAAAAAGTTTTTTCTCAGCAAAAGAAACAATAAGAGAGGTAAATAGGGAGCCTACGTCCTGGGAACAAATCTTTACTCCTCACACTTCAGACAGAGCCCTAATATCCAGAATATACAAAGAACTAAAAAATTAGACAATGAGATAACGAATAACCCAATCAACAAATGGGCCAAGGACCTGAACAGAAATTTCTCAGAGGAGGACATACAATCAATCAACAAGTATATGAAAAAATGCTCACCATCTCTAGCAGTCAGAGAAATGCAAATCAAAATCACCCTAAGATACCATCTCACTCCAGTAAGATTGGCAGCCATTAGGAAGTCAAACAGCAACAAGTGCTGGCGAGGATGTGGGGAAAAGGGTACTCTTGTACATTGCTGGTGGGACTGCAAATTGGTGCGGCCAATTTGGAAAGCAGTATGGAGATTTCTTGGAAAGCTCGGAATGGAACCACCATTTGATCCAGCTATTCTCCTACTCGGTCTATTCCCTAAAGACCTAAAAAGAGCACACTATAGGGACACTGCTACATCCATGTTCATAGCAGCACAATTCACAATAGCAAGACTGTGGAACCAACCTAGATGCCCTTCAATAGACGAATGGATAAAAAAAAATGTGGCATTTATACACAATGGAGTATTACTCTGCATTAAGAAATGACAAAATCATAGAATTTGGAGGGAAATGGATGGCATTAGAGCAGATTATGCTAAGTGAAGCTAGCCAATCCCTTAAAAACAAATGCCAAATGTCTTCTTTGATATAAGGAGAGTAACTAAGAACAGAGTAGGGACGAAGAGGATGAGAAGAAGATTAACATTAAACAGGGATGAGAGGTAGGAGGGAAGGGGAGAGAGAAGGGAAATTGCATGGAAATGGAAGGAGACCCTCAGGGGTATACAAAATTACATACAAGAGGAAGTGAGGGGAAAGGAGGAAAAATATAAGGGGGAGAAATGAACTACAGTAGAGGGGGTAGAGAGAGAAGAGGGGAGGGGAGGGGGGAGGGGGGATAGTAGAGGATAGGAAAGGCAGCAGAATACAACAGACACCAGAATGGCAATATGTAAATCAATGGTTCTGCAACTGATGTGATTCTGCAATCTGTATATGGGGTAAAAATGGGAGCTCATAGCCCACTTGAATCAAAGTGTGAAATATGATATATCAAGAACTATGTAATGTTTTGAACAACCTACAATAAAAATTAATTTAAAAAAAAAATTGAAAAAAAAATAAAATAAAATATTTCAAATAAGAATAAAAATAATTATACTGACCCATGGAATACAAAGAAAATTTACTTTTATAATTTTTCAAGCCTTTTCATATATCTACACAAGTGATATTCGTCTTTCATGTGTGTGTTATAGAAGCCTTATTTTTAGTTTTACCAACTCATACAGGCTTTATACAAAGATATGAAGAGTGCTCATTTTTCTGAAGTTTTAAAATAAAATGAGACATCTCAATAGTTTGAAAAGATGCAAAAATTCCTTAGGTTTTACTAAAACTTAGCACTAGTTTCTTGTTTATGAATACTTTGCATTTCACAGGGAATTTTAAGACTCAGTTTCATTCCATTTGCCCTTCAAAGTTCAGCTCAAATATTACATTCTCTGATCCCACAGGCAAAATTATTGAACATCTATCAAGACAGATTCTTGACTGAATTTTTACAAGTAGTTTCTACATCTTTTGAATTAAAAATCAGGACCCACTAACCCTTAGAAATATACATTTTTTTACAATTTAATATGATATTTTTAACATTGATAAAACTATATTATCCATGTATTTAAGATTTGTAGATATGACAACTATCAAGTTGTACTAATTCTTTCTTTAAAAACATAAGAAATTTTGGACTCCAGATATTTAACTTATTTGGTCTCATGCTGCTTACTATTTGATATAATTAAAATGTAGTTGTGGGATTTGATAGTGTTGTGTTGGTGTATTTGTATGATTTTTGAGATCTTATTAACTTCAGTGGAAAATTGCAAGAATATAAAAGTATAGAAAAACTTGAGCAGTTACAAGTTCTACTAATGTTATCATCTTATGTAAATACACTGGATTTCCCTGAGGAAGCTCAAATCCTTTCAGTATTTCCTAATAGTAATGTGAGATATGTATACAAAAGAGAAATGGGATGCTAACCCATATATTGGTAAAACTGAAAAATGATGTGAGGCATTTTCTAGCCTTGTCTAGCTGAAAAAGGACCCAAGACCAGGTCCCCTGTAGCTGTTTTGTGCAGAGTGGATGATATGCAAATTTTTGCAATTATTTGCTTTGAAATATTTTACAGTATAAAAATGCTCTTGGAATAAATATATCAATATTGATATTCCATGTGTAAGATGAATATATTTGGTCATTTCCCTTAGGAAGTTAATTAGGACTACTTCTGATGAAAAACTGTGTATTCTCCATATTACAAGATGGTTATTTTATAACACTGTAGTATAAATGCTTGACCTTTAGAAATCTAGTTCTTATGGAGAAAATCCCATATGTGAGTACAATTAGAATCACTGTTGAATATTTTTTATTGCTAGATCACAATTAAATTCCTGCACATAACCTTTTACTTCCTGGAATAAAACATATAGTAAAATATTTGATAATTATGCAGGCAATCCTTTGTATAAATTTTGCATCTTAATGAGGTTAAGAAACTACCATTTACGATTAAATCAGAATCTGAAAGACAAATGTGTTGTGCTATAGCTAAATATTTGCCATCCAGTCATAATAACACACCCTACTTTCAATGAAGCTGCAATCCCTTTGCCATTTTAAAAGTCACAATTTCTGTTTAATTTTGTTTTCTTAGATGAAGTTTAATTATTTAAACTCACAAAAGGCACATAGCAATTTCCTAGTGTGAAAAAACCAGTTCTTTCCCCATAGCCTTTTCTTTAATATTGCCTTTCACACATGTTTCTGTCAACCCTCTTTCCTGTTTGGTTTGTTTAGGCTTCAATAGACCCAAGTCCAGGCATAAGAGTGAGAATTAAGTATGAATCCTACCATCACTCCTTGATTTCAGCAGTCCCTCAAATACAAACTTAATAGAGCAGTATACTGTTAATAGAAATAAATCTATTAATTGGTAAATAAAATGATATTTATATAGTAGTAAAGTAATGACCTGAAATGTTTAATGTTTGATATGTTCAATATTTACCTCCTCAGAATATAATCAGTTTACCTGAGCTTCAACAGATGAAAACTTATATATAAGGGAATCTTACAATTAGTATCTGGAATGAATTTTTCAAGTTGCAACATAAATTATGAAAAATATTTGGTATTTCACTTGTCTAAGATTTTTTGCTAAATACTTTGTACCTTGATATCTTTTAGAAAATATAGGAATCAGTGAATGGTAGGTCAAAGGTATTATAGGACTAGTAACATCAAAGCGACAGACATACTTCCAGACAGACAGATAAATAAAAATGTATATGTAGGAGGTATGTGCCTATATATGTGATCATTAAGGGCATACATTATTAAATAGCTATCAAGACACTTACAATTATGTATAGTTTGTTCATTTATTTTTTTAATTATACATGACAGCATAATGTACTTTGACATGTTATACATGCATGTAGGACAACTTCCCATTCTTCTATATATGATGTGGAATTACATTGGTCATATATGAACATAGGAACCTACTGGCTGATTCATTCTACTCTCTTTCCTATTCCCATTCCCCCTTCCTTCCATTCATTCTCCTTTGTCTAAAACAAAGAATTTCTATTCTTACCACCCCCACCCCTTATTATGAGTTAACATTCACATTTCAAAAAGAATATTCATCCTTTTTTTTTTTTTTGAGGATTGGCTTATTTCTCTTAGGATAATGTTCTCCAACTCCATCCATTTACTGAAAAATGCCATAATTTCTTTTCTCTTCATAGTTGACTAATATTCTACTGTGTATATGTACCACATTTTCTTTATATATTCTTCTGTTGAAGAGTATCTAGCCTGATTCCATAGGTAAGTTATTGTAAATTGAACTGGATAAACAATGATGTGACATCATCATTATAGTATGCTGATTTTAAGTCCTTTGGGTATATGCCAAGGAGTGGAATAACTGGGTCAAATGGTTGTTCCATTCCACATTTTTTGAGCAATCTCCATACTGCTTTCCAGAGTGGTTGCATCAATCTGAAGTCCCACCAGCAATTTATGAGTGTACCTTTTCCCCCACATCTTCAGCAACATTTATTGTTACTTGTATTCTTGATAATTGCCATTCTGACTAGAGTGAGATAAACTCCCAGTGTAGTTTAAATTTTCATTTCTCTAACCACTAGAAATATTGAACATTTTTTTCATATATTTGCTGATCGATTTTAATTCTTATGTGAAGTGTCTGTTCTGTTCCTTTGCCCATTTATCTCTTGGGATATGTTTTTTGGTGTTAAGTTTTCTATGTTTTTTATATATCCTGGAGACAAATAATGCTGGGAATACTGGAAATCCATATGTAGCAAAACCAAATTAAACCTCTGTCTCCAATCTACACAAAACTCAACTCAAAGTGGATCAAGAACCAAGTTAATCAACTAGAGGCCCCCACACCTAATGGACAAAAAGTAGGCCCTAATCTACATCATGTTGGCTTAAGAACCGACTTTCTAAACAAGAATCCTAAAATGCAAGAACTGAATTCAAGAATCAACAAATGGGGTGGTATCAAACTAAAAAGCTTCTTAACTATCAAGAATGTGAAGAGAGAGCCTACAGAATGGGATAAACTCTTTGCCACCTGCACTATAAAATATCTTTTAAGTATAAAAGATATTTACAAAAAATGGGAAACATCACAGCAAACTTATTAAAAGGATATTTGATCTCACTGTTCTAAGGAATCTAAAACAATTGATCCCATAGAAGTTTAGAGTACAATAGTACTTACCAGAGGTAGGGAGCATAGGAGAGGAAGAATGAGAAAACATTGATCAATACGTACTGAATTACAGTCACATAGAATTGAGAAGTTCAGGTGTGCCATTGCACAATTGGTTACTGTAGGTAACAGTAACATACTGTACATTTCAAAAAGCTAGAAGAAAGAATTTTCACCATAAATATATAAGGGAATAGATAAATATATATATATTTTTTTATTTATATATTTATTTAAACATTACAATATGTGTACATTTTTCAAAATCTCACATAATATCCCATTAATATATATAATTTTTTGTGTTTTATGCTTCAGATAAAATACTAACAACGCTTATATACATCTTAAATATATACAATACAAATAAATTTTAAATTACATGCTAGCCATGTACGGTGGTGCATGCCTATAACCCCAGTAGCTTGGGACACTGAGGCAGGAGGACTGCAAGTTCAAAGCCAGCCTTAGTAAAAGCAGGGTGTTAAGCAACTCAGTGAGACCCTGTCTCTACATAAAATATAAAATAGGACTGGGGATGTGGCTCAGTGGTCGTGTGCCAGGAGTTCATTCCATGGTATGACCTCCATCCCAAAAATTAGATGCTGTATGAAGATTATCATAAAGATGGTAAAATATTGTACTTGGGAGCTTGGAGATGTAGCTGGGAAATAATCACAATGAGAGTTAATTATGTGGGTTAATGGAAATATTGGCTCTACAACATGATAATATCAATGTCTTGGGTAGTTTAAAATATAGAGAGAAAAACATAAAAATACTAACATATGTTTGAAGAAGGTTAAATATATTTAATATTTAAAACCCTTGCATTGTGTGACATGTACTTCAAGTAACAATTTACATTAAAATATTGTAGGCTAATAATGAATGCTGCAGTCCCTAGCCAAAATACAAAGTAGTAACAGGGTGTGTAAATATAATTAAAAGGAAGTGGGAGAGTGCAATGAGAAAATAATCCAAAAAAACATTTTAACAAATGGAAATATAAAATAGAAATGATGAAAGAAATGGAAATTTTTGGACGTATTTAAATCCAAATATAAAATTAATTACATAAATATAAGTGAACTAAAACTCTGGATAAAACATAAAAGCAAAAATAATATGAGACAAAAAATACCCAGAAATGATTATTTCATGGGAAGTATGTTTATTTTTTATGAATATATCTGATAATATTTGAAATTAAATTTAACACAAAAGAGCTTTGAATTAATGCTAAATAACAGCAGAAATTTAAGTCAAAATTTTAGAAAAACTATTAGGAAATCATTTAAAAAATAATTAGGACTTCTAATTTATATTGTATGTGAATATGTACATATTTCTGTGTGCTTGTTATTATATTAATTTCTATGAATAAACATAAACATATAGTTCCACCATTTTGGTATACATGGAAACTAGCTGGGCGAGAGATGTCTATATTTGGCAAAAATTGAAGTACTATTCAAGATTAAATTGTTAATTTGAAAGTGTGTTTCAGATAATGTACGGTAAGTTTAATTATTAAACCACTGAGTAATAACTGAAAATAAATGAGAATTGTGACCAAAATAAATAAGTACAAGAATGACATTTTTAAGTGGGAATTAATTTACTTGCTGCAAAGCTTAACTTACTTTCTGAGTTTATCGTCTAAAAAACACACAGTGTGGAGATCATTGGGGAAATTACTTGAGGCAGGTCAAAATTTCCCTATTGCCATCTGAAAGTCTTCTTACTCTGGAAAAATTTATTTGTTAGCCCAGGCAACCTTGACAAGTAGGTGGAAGCCAAAGTAACTAATTTGATCACCATCCAGAATAGAGTAAGATATGTAAGTTCCAGCAATACCAGGGGAATATTTCCTCTTGATTTTTACATACTAGTGTAGTTGAATTAGTGTAGTTGTCAAATCTCTTTCTCTGTCAGGTCCTGAGTATCCTCTACATTTATAACTCTATGTGATATGCCAATAATATTCTGGTTTTGTATATTTAGGGAAATTTCTATCATTTTATAACTTTAGTAATTGTGGGCACTGCACAATTTCTTAAATTTTTATAGTTTTCTATTTTTTTCAGAAATTCTGCTTTTACATTATATTACAAGATTTCAAAACCTCCTGAAGAAAAAAATACTTTGCCAAAATGACTTTTTTTTATGAATAGAAGATAGCATGGCTTTTATTGCTATCAGGGCACTTCTTAAGAGACTTATAATCTGTACAAGGTTCAAAAATGCTGACTAAATATAAAATGCAGTAAAAAACAGTAGCCAAAAATGAAGACAGGAAAATATGTGTCTCTTGTATTTCTCATAAAATAATGTCACTTTTGTGTCTTCTGTTGGTATGACTACAACATAAAATTAATCTTGGTCTGATCTCATTAATTAGAAACTACTCAAATTTTAATTTAAATATTATATAAAATTGAGTAAAATGGGCTGTTACTACCATAACAGCAAAATGTAATTACAGAGTATAATATCAGAATCATGCCACAAAATGTAACAGAAAATAACATAGACAGTAAATGCTATCCTCAGGACAAATTATTATTTCAATATTTTGCATTTATTTTGTAATTTTGGAAAAGATATCAAAAATCCAAAATAACTTTAAAATCTATAATTAGATTTCTTTTTTTATAAATTAATATTGGAGTTTCCAGAATTTGAAACCATTTTATTTCAAGTTAACATATTAGTGTTCATGAGAACTTTAGGGGGAATGGGGGGCACAGTGAACAGGCTGACAATAGCAATATATGTCACATCAGAAGATGTAGCAGATAGAAGTTATTCAAATTCACTTATCACTAAAAAAGAAACAGTGACTACCTACAATAGTTAAACATATTTTGTAGGAAAGTTTATTTTTCCTTTTTATTTGTTCTTTTTTAGTTATGTATGACAATAGAGACTATTTTGACATATTTATACAAACATGGAGTATGTCTTATTCTAATTAGGATCCCATTCCTGTGGATGTACATGATGTTGAGATTAACTGTGGTATATTCATATATGTACCTAGGAAAGTTGTGTTAGATTTATTCCACTGTTTTTTAAGATATTTCACTCTGTTGTTTTGAAGAAGAACAAAATACCTCTTACTATAGGAGAAGTATACAAAGAAATACAAATTAATCAGATGTGTTATGATGAGCAACAAAGTAGTCAAAGCTTATTGCTTCATAAAAAGTTTGTAATCAGGCATTTTTAAATATGCTGTAATAAAATTGTGTGCATTCATCTATCTACAACCTACTTATGCTTATGTGCATGAGTTTACTTAGCTTGATAAAAGGTATCAAATATAATAAGGTCATAGAGAATAAGTATATGTTTGGAATTGTGTAGTTATATTGTACTTGCCATAATTAAGCACTAAATGAGAGGTAAATGGAGTTATATCAGCATTAAAGCTAGATATGTCTGTTAGGATATTTTTACAGAAGTATAGATGGGATCTTATTCTATAGCATTTGATGATGCTAATCAATATGGATTAACTTATCAATTTTAAAATTTTAATAGAATATGAGCACATATGGTAAAAATTTCATTTCAAAAGCATTACTACTTTTTGGAAACTACTTAATAGGCAGCTGCTTGCTTATTTATTTATTTATTTATTTATTTATTTATTTATTTTTGTCGTTTCCAAGAAAATTGTACTAGTTTTATTCCTGTTGTAACTATAGACAATTAAAATATATTAATGGCAGCAAAATGGCATAAGCAAGAAGTTTCACATTTCTATATTTGTTTTACTACAATGAAAGTATAAAATTTTACTGTGTTTCTTTTAAAGAACATGGGTTTTACATGACCTGAAAGACATTACCCTCATAAAATATGTGGCTACAGCAAGGAACCGCTCATCATATGAACCTGGCATGAGAACGGGGGCCAATTAGACATTATGAGGGCATGGGAAATGTTCCATGATTATTTTCACTGGCTGAGAATATCAGCATCTTTCTACTGCTCTAACAGTAACAGTACACTATATGTTTGGAAAATGTATTAACACTCAGCCTATCAAATTAAGATCCTCTAAGTAGATTTTAAAAGGGGCCATGGAAATGGCAAGAATATTAAATTCTAAACATTCTAAACTAAGCAATTATTTTCTTTTAGGTTTTTGCACATGCAGATTAATTTATATAATGTAAGCATCAAATATAAAGCAAAGCCCATAAAAATGTACAGCATGAATAAAGGTAGAAAATATAGTAATAATGAAGCTGAAAAATATGTTCTTTTTTCTGAGATCTGCTTAAGTTTATAAAAGATAGTTTGAAATTATTTTCTTCTCTTAAAAGCATATATATCATCAACTAAGTTATGAAAATAAGAGAAAAGTAAAAACAAACAGCATCTGAAAGAAGAAAAGAGATTGGCATGGTGGCATACACCTCAAATCCCAGTGACAGTGGAGGTTTAGGTAGGAGGATCTTGAATTCTAGGCCAACCTCAAAAACTTAGGGAGGTTCAGAGCAACTTACTAGGGTGTAACTCAGTGATCAAAAACCCCAAGGTTCAATCAATCTCCCATACCAAAACAAAAACAAAAACAAAACAAACAAACAATAAAAACACTAATGGAAAATGAAGTTAAGTATTATTGTGATAAAAGAAATATTAATCCATAAAAGCAATAATGAGTTCCAAAAAGTCAGATTTGTGATATAAGTAATAAATGTAAAAGATTTCTGAAAAAGCATAAAGAAAATAGAAAACTAAGGGATGTAATTATAGAATACAACAGACAATAGACAAAGACATGCCAATATATTGATAATTGATATAACTAAATGAAAATAAAATATATTAAACAATAATAATAGGGTAAAAAAATAAAAGGGATTCCTAACATATATAAAATAACTAACAATATCATTTGAAAAATTCAATATATGTAAATGTATCAAATTGAGTATCATGAGCTTAAACTACTTTTTAAAAAATAAAATTAAAGACTAGTTAAGAATAAGACTTGTTCTTCCCAAATTTCAATGCCCTAAAGAACAATTACTGCAATATATATGGATGTTTAATGATAAAAATTTATTTATTAACAAATAATGCTGAATTATATTTATCATTTAAGAAGATAAGAAAAAATGTAGTATATACCACAATTTACAATTTTCAATTGGCAGGGATAAATAGTATCACTTTGAATAGTTGAAAGTACAATGATATAATAGACAATGATCATTAAAATTATTCATTTTATTATTGGACCATGTATAATAATATATATTTATATATTTAACTGTGTCTACTATTCTGCATATGTTATATTCCAGTATTTGTATTCTTAAATTTTTCTTAACATGACCCAAATAATAAGAAATCAAAACTAAGATTTGGAACAAACCTTGTAAAAGTGGAAATTTATATGACAACCAATGGTTCTTCATGCATCCATTCTGAGTGGGGAGGCAGTCAGTATCAAACTAACAGGAATATTTTTAAATGAATAATTTAACTTCATTACAATGAAATATTTACCCATTATTTTTTGAAACAATTTTATTTACATTTTTGGTGCCTTTGGTAGCAGGCCATTTTTTATCACTGATAATCTACTAACACTAATGTAAAATAAACAATATTATCAAAAGTAAAATATTTAAGGCTGTCTGTAAAAGGTTATATCTATTCACACTGTAAATCTGTTGTGTTTTTCATCATGACCTGGTAGATTTTACAAGATGACCACAGTGTTTAAGTAAAAAAGCAACACAAATATTAATTATAAAATGATTGCTTTTATTAAATAGAACAGATTTTTGAAAGAAAACACCTATGCTATATTGACATGTGCTTTGAATATTTGTTATTATTGTTTACATGCACATAGATATGAAAGAATAAAAAGGTAATTTAGTTATTTAAATATAATATGATATTAATTTTTGTATGAATTTGCAGACTATAAAATAAAGCATTTACTCAGAATACTTAGTGAGAATGTAAATATTGATTATCTTCATTCCCTTGAGTATTTTTTTAAATTATTTTTCTTGAAAACATGTATTTTTTATTGAAAATGATAATATGTATCTTATATTTATGAATGTCAACATGTTTAGATTAAACTTGAAATTTTGATACTATGTAAAATGTTTTGTTTCTGGACTGTGGTATTTTATTTAAATTAAAGTATTTGGTAACATATACTAACTAAGATGATTATAGCAGGAAGACTACTTATATATCTTTTGGCTTATTAAATATCCAAATAAATGCATTTTACTCTTTTTCTCCCATGAAATTCGTCATAACCAGCTGTGAGTTATGACAAATTATAAAATTGCATATTATACAAATAATAAAATAGTAACATAAACAATATATACATTTATATAACTTTTAACTCCCTATCTGTCTCCTCTGGAGGAGTTCCTTCAATTTTAACACGTACAGTGGTAACAGAATTGTACGAAAAAAATGATATAACAAATATATTAGATTTTATTATATTTTTCCAATTACACAGTATAGGAAGTTTAACTTGGAAAATATTTAGGAACTAATATATATACATACATATATGTATGTATATATATAGGCTATTAACAATAATCTAATAATCTATTAATTTTTACCTTTTGTCTATTTATTATTTACCTTTTATCCTAAAACAAAAGAAAATAAAGAAAAATTCTCTTTAAATTGCACATTCCCAGTTTTTCTGACTAAACTAATTTCCATTATCAAGTTCAGTTTACATACCTTTTCCAAAAAACTACCTATTATCATTGTATTTTAAGTCCTTGCATTCTTTCACTGGTAGGCTGTTGCAAAATATCAGTACACAGGGCACCTATCAGATAAGATCTCAATCCTCCGCAAGGAGTAACAGGGATTTATAGCAGACTTTATTTTCATGAGCAGAGTAAAGGGTATAAGAGATCAAAAATATTAACATTAGGAGATCAAAATACCAAAGAACATACTGCTGAGTTTAAACATATTTTTTCCTGTAAAACCAGTGGTATTTGGCGAAATGAGCTAAATTGCATGAAACTCATTGAAGAGTCCTATAGTTTGAGAAACTCCATAGAAGAAGCCTTTTAACTGTCCAAATAAGACCAAGAATCAGTAATGTATGAGTGATATTAGATTTATTCATAAAATTCTCCCAGGTATAAAGCAATAAAATTTTATTAAATGAAAACATTATACATAGAATTTAATATTGAAGTGTTAAGTTGCCTTTATGGAAATTCACTATAAGTGATCTCTTCTGATAATATCCACTATTGTTTTAAAATTGTTGTAGCTCATTTAGGCATAAGGAAATATAGGATGATTATAGTTTTTATTTAACAAAAATGGACTATATTCCCCAAATCCATTCTCCATTATCTAATAAATTAGTTTAACTTAAAAGTTGAAGATTATACACAAGAATATACTTAAAAATTTGTGTATACATAAGTACTTTTATTTTTTTATTATTTCTTATACTTTTAGTTATTTTGAGACAACTCAATGCCTTAAATTTTAGGGTTTTTTCTATTGTTTATTTAATACAGACATAAAGTCAAATTTTAAGTTAGAAGCACCATGTTAGGGGTAAAGCAGGTGTAATTATTATTTTAGAAATGGAGTTATCCCCTGAAGGACCCAGGGGGCCTAGGTGACCTAATGAGGGCATTCATTGAAAGAAGTGCCCAGTCCCATTTACTTTCAATCCATTCCTATTCTGTGTTTGACATGGTTCCTAGTAGATGTACATGATTTTTCTCTGATGCTATATATGATCACCAAGTCATGATCCTTTTTAGTTGAGACTTCAAGTAAAATAGTGGCATATGCGAGAATGATTACACATTCAAATGTACATTTATGTGATCTTTCAAAAGTATGCAGCTGCAAGCATTCACAGAGTTATATTAAGATTGATCTTTCTGAAATGTAAGAAAATAACATAATGCACATGCTCAGGACACTATTTCCAACTTTTGCAACTTTATTTCAAAGCCTAAATTCCAGTGACTAAGCAGAGACTTTAAATATTCCACAATTAGAACTACATACTTGTGGAGTTATCAAATGAGGTTATTTTACTGTAATTATAATAAAAATGTCTCTGAGATTCTCTTAAACATTTACCTTAAATTTTGCTAGTTTACTTATAGATAATACTTTGAATGAATGGATAAATATCAAATAAATTTACTCAAAGTTTAAAAAATACTCCAGAGATATTTTCTTTGATTTATTTATTTTTGAAATTCTTACAAACTTAGGAAAGGTGGTTTATGAGATTCCAGGTATTTTAAGTGTTCACACACATACAATTTACATAGAAATAACAAAACCTCATTAAGGAAGTATCAAATTAATATACTGTGAACTATTTTAAAATAACATTTGGGATTATAATTTCATATCACATGAATGTGAAGTGCTACATCTCTCAAAGACTTAATTTCTTGGATAAATAACAATTGGAACGATGTATAAATAGCTCCCAAAAGTCTTGCAATTACATTTATGTACAAATTTCATACAATTAATTCTTAAGTATAGTTTTAAAATAACATTTAAAAGTATATCAGTTTGCCTAAATAAGGTACATTAGAAAAAGTACACTTGTAGTTATCTAATACATCTGGAAAATGTAGGCTCTTCACCCAGCATGCCTGCTGTCTATAGACATTTGTTTTTGAAGAATATGTCTGTCTCTTCCTGAGTTCACTCACCAGTAGCCTTGCAGTGATGGGGGTGGTCTGGGTGACATGTTATTCATTAAAGAATTATTCTGTGGATTGCAAGAGTGATTAAAAACTTGACATTACCAACTCTCTTTTAAAAACTGGCTGTTGAATAGGTTAGGGGAAATCAGAGTTAAGTTTATCAAACTAAGGTGCTATAAGAACATCAAAATGAAAACCAATCAGGTGGTGTGATTCAGTACTTTATTAAGTGACCTGGTAGAAGGATGCGGTAACAAGTAATTGCTTGCTGAGCTGGCTCTATGTCCAACTTATACTGAAATTCCTCTAGGAAAGCTTACTTGCCTTAGGTCATTATTATTTAAGTGATTTCCTTCTAGGAAAATGGGATAGTTTTAGGAAACTGTCTCTATTTCTCAGGTTACTAAATGTCAAAATCATAAAATTGAATTCCTATTAATAAGACAATGGATACATTCTCTTTTTGTAAAATCATAGGCAAATTATAAGTTATCAAGATACCACAAAATAGAGGAAAGGTACATTTCTAAGGGAGAAAGGATTTATGTTGATTTTTAGCATTGATTCCAAAATTATTCAAAGAATATTTTATGAATATTTAGACTAGAAGTCCATTCATTCACTCAATAAGTAATTGACAGTTGTTATGATGATTATTAGTTAGGAATGCTACTGTTTGTGGGGAAGTACTTACAAAAATCCCAAGTGAACATACAGCATCTCTTCCAAAAGGTAGCCAATTTTTTAATGGGGTAACTAAGATAAATATGAGCAAAGGAAGACACAATAGATGCCTAATTCATAACATGTTATAAAGGAAAACATAAAGTAGGGCAATGGGAAGAGAGTAATATGATGAGTAGTTTGCTACTTTAGATTGAAGGGAAAAAGAGAAATCTAAGTAAGGGACATTTTAAATAGAGAGCTATGTAAACTGAAGTAAATAACTTTGTGAAGACCAGGAGGAATAATGTTTCATGCAGGATCCCTGAGCACAGAGATCCTAAGTTAGCCAAGGACCCTGTCATTTAAGACCTTAGAGGTCCCTGTTAAAAAAAAAAAAACATGGCATATCAACAGTTAATTATGTTACATTCCTATACTATTTGGAAAATACTTAAAGACTGAGTGTCAGTACTTATAGCTTACTATGTACCTAGGTATCTATGTATGTGGCTATAATCTAACATTTCTCAGTCTCATAATATCAGGTACAAAAGAGAAAATTATGAAGTAACTAGAAGAGTCAGCATCAGACATTAAACTATATACAGAGATTGAACATTTCAAAGTTAATTCCCATGTCCTGAGCCTTTACCTCCTATCTCCTAATGTAAATAGAACCATGCTGAAAATTATACTGAATGATTTTGAAGCTGAATCTCAAAGACAATAATTAGATTCTATATCCAGAATAATTTGACAAGATAAAAGGATGTCATTATGAAAATGTAATGCTATGGATAAATATATTAATATGAGACACTATATTAATCAAGACTCTAAAGAGAAACATAAACAATAGAATGTATATGCCTATGCAAATAAATTTATTGTAAGGAATTGATTTATGCAATTATGAAAGTTGACACTTCATAAGAGTTTTCTGGAAAACAGAAAAGCTAATAGTATAGTTGCTACCGAAATACCTGAGATCCAGGATAGACAATGTTCTAGTGCCAGTCAAAATGCTAGCAGGAGCAAGACCAAAGAAAATCCAAGGTTTCAGTTCAAATCTGAAACCAAGGTAAAAAAAAAATGATAGATAACATGCAATCATAAAGGAGGAGGAATCCCCCCTTATTCAGGGTAGGATCAGCATTTTGCTCTTTTCAGGCCCCACACTGCTTAGAGGAGGCCCACCTTAGAGAAAGCATTGTTTCATTCACTCTATAAGTTTAAATGTTAAAGCTTATGCAAAGATACCTTCTTCACAGAAACATCCAGAAAAAAAATATTTGTCTAAATTTGGTGCCTTATTGCTCAGTTGGGTTGACAAAACTAATCATCATTAAGTCCAACTCCTTATTAACTTTGGCTCTTATAGCATAATCAGTTTCCAAATGAAGATAATAGCAAGGTCTTAATTTTTTCTAATATGACAAAACTATTCTATGTGTAATAAAAAATGTACTAACCCCTACACCAGAAACCTTTGAGTGATGTTTTCTCCTCTGTTTTCTATCCTATAACTTAAATTGTATTCTTATCTTCATCACTGTGATTTGTTATAACAAAGTACAATAGACTGGATGCCCTCCATACAAAATAAATTTATTTCTCACAGTTATAGATCAGGTGCCAGCATGACTGGGTTCAGGTAAGTGCTCTCTTCCACTTATTCAGTATAATAACTGGAGAATTTTCTGGACTCTTTATTTGTAAGGGCATTAATCCAATTCATATTGGTCCAATTTTATTACCTAATTGTCTCTTAGAGGTATCCTTTCCCAATACAATCATATGGGGGTTAGATTTTTAATATATGAATTTGAAGGAAACACAAAGAGTAGTATATTGTGATGGATAAAATTAATAATAATTAAATGCTATTTTATTAAACCAACACATCTTATGCTAAATGACTAAAGAATAAAAGAAGAAGGAAAAGATTTTATAAACACATGATACACATATATACATTCATTACAAAATAAGTCAGGACACATGATAATTATAGTCCTCACTTATATAACTGGTCAAGGGGTGATAGCTAGCATTTATGATTTCCTTCTTCCATTCTCCTTACTGTATCCCCAACTGTCTTCATCAAACACCTCAACAGGTCTTGATTCTTTACCTACTTGAGTGACTCAAACTTTTATTCCTGAGGGACTAGATTATTAATAGTCCTAAATTACTGGATCATCATAGTTTTCCTTTACTTAATCAGAGGGAATGATAATATCAAGAGATACCCAAAGGATCTTCAGAATTACAGATTTTCGTTCTTGTCTTCCATTGAAAAGCAGTAAGAATTTTTTCCTGGTATTTGGGATCAAAAACTCTGTTCAGCATTTTTCTTTGCCTGTTGATTCAGAAGCTTGGAAAGTCCATTGTGGCTTGGTGGTAGCATTAATTTTCAGTCAATGGAATCATTATTGTTTATTAATGGAAACATTCTTCATTTTGAGCCTCAGATCTGTAGTAACCCAAGTATGAGGTCACAGAGATAGAAAGCAAACATTTAATTAGAGAGTGACTAGGATTAGTATTGCTTCTACTGTTGCATTCAGTCCTTGATTCCTGAAAAGTGAATCTCTTTGTGGGAGAAGCATTACATATATGGTGTTTATTCATACCATTCAAACCCTCCTGGAAAACTCTTGTGTTACCACTTTGCTGGTGCTGTACTTGAGTCTTTAAAAAGCCACCACTCTTCTAACAAAGATGATAGAAACATAGTAAGGTTAGTGAATTCCATGAATATGGACAAATTGGATTGAAATTAGTTCCTTATCAAAAATAAACTTTCATATGTGCATACATGGATATGGTGGTGAATTCTGTTACTGGGTGTATCCACAAGATACTAATTAAAAAAAATGTAAACTGTAAAGGGATTGGTGGAGAAGAGGGAGGGGAGGGGGAGTTGGGAGGAGTGAATTAGAGCATGCTTCTGTGATTATGTCAGGGTACATCCCAGTGCATATAACCAAAAAGAATTGTTAAAAAAACAATGCTATGTGAATATGATGATGGTGATTAAGATATTCTATAAGTACAAAGATGGTAGTGAGAGCTTGATCAGTGCTACAGAGAGGTCAAACTCATGCCCAGACAAATCATCTATTTCAGTAAAATCAAAAGGACACTCTTCCATGATGAAACATCTTCAAGATAATAAACTTGCCATCAAGTCAACTAGCTAGCTTATCACTCTAAGAAATGGTGCTATAATGGGCATCTCTTCTCTAAATTTTCTCATCACCTGCTGTAATGAGGTAAAATGTTGTGGCTGTTGGAGTAGAATGAATGCCTCTTGCATATTAGAAAGACATGGAGACTCAGGTGGAATATTAATGGACTGAATATTTGTGTTCCTCCAGAATTTATATTTTGAATTCCAATCCTCAATATAATGATATTTGGGGAAGGTACTTTCAGGTGGCCACTAGGTAATAAGAGTAGAATTCTTATGAATGAAATTAATGCCTTTCTCAGAAGAGGCTAAATAACTAGCTGGTCTTCAGTTTGCTATGGGACAATAACATCAGAAGTCAACAGTCTAAGACCTAGAGGAGGGCTCTTATCATGGGCTAATTATTCTGGTTTGGGACTTAACACCAGAACTGTGAGAAATGAATATCTGTTCTATATAGGCCTCTCAATGTATATTCCAGATAGGTCACTTTGTTATGAATACCAAACTGACTAAGAGCAACTCCATGAGCCCAGAAAATCAGATTTTGGAGCTCTACAGACAGAAATCATATCTAACCAGGACACCACAGTGGCTGCTGTCACGGAAACTGAAAATTACTAGGTCCTGCTCTACTGACGACTGGATGTCACAAGTTCTGTCACTGCTAGGTGCAAATTACAAAAATGATCACTGCGGCTTGCACTTCTCTGTTGATGACACCTGATTATACAGCTACCTCCTCAGGTTGCTCCCATTTGTATCTAAGTCTTTCATTGGGACATCAAGAATCTAAGACACCTACTTATACCCACTTCAAAGAACTCTAAATATATTTATTTTCTTTCTTTTAGATACTGAGACTTTGGAAAGTTAGAAAGGTAATGTGGGTGATTATAAAATGCAGGGAGTATATTCAAAGACAAGAAGACAAAATTTGGTGACTATCTGGATTATTGAGTAGAGTCTGGCTGCCATGTGTATGAGCAGCTAGTGAAGCACAGAGCATGGATTCCAGAGAGAATGAAAAATATGTGGACAAGACTGTATAGCTACATATAGTTGTAGATTGGAGATGAATTTGCCCTCAACCTTTAAAAAAAAATTAAAATATTTGCTATCTAAAGAATTAAGGTGATTGATTATAAATTTATAACCAAAACTATAAGGAAGTTTACTGATTTGAATTAGTTTTTACACTTTCATAATTCAAACTGCACATCAATAAAATATAAACATAAGAGAAATATTAAAAAGAGCATGACATCACTATAAAACCTTATGTTGAAGATAATCATATATTAGGTTACAGAACAAAAAAGTCCTCATTGTATTTACTTATACAAATTTCTCTCTCCACATAAAATGATATTCTTCCTCTTTCTAAATAATAAGAATGATATAATCCCCTTACATTTCCTATTTTAACTGAGTTGGCAGGAAGTTCAAAGTTAAATATCTGTTTCTGGTATCAGTAACTGTCCTGTCCTGGCTTATATGTTTTCATAGTCATTTCCATTTTTTTTTCTTGTCTATGGAGCAATTCTTTTATCATTTTCCTCTTCAATGACTTCATTTTGCTTTGATTTTTTGTTTTAAGCTTTCACAAATAAAATGTTAAAGACTAGGAGATATTGGAAGATATAAATTATAACACAAACAGTATAAATGCTAGAAGTTTTCTCTCACTAAATAGGATATTTAAATACATACAAGTCATGATTATTTAATAATCCATCATTTTTTATTGCAATCTACAGCCATAACTATGATTTACTGAGTACAATTTATCTCTGTAATAATTTGGTAGGAGCCAAAACTTTTAAATGGAGAGAATCAATTTTAGTGATATATTTTCAATTATGTTCATACATATATTAGCAAAGGTACTTTCAGGATTAACCAGTAGGTATTTCCATAAATGTTTGTTAAATAATTATAACTTATTGACTATTCATTGAATATCCATAATATAGAAAGAACTTTGTGAAATATGTAATTCATTAATTCTTAAAGTAAGAGCTATTACATTATACAGTATTCTAAGCATAATAAGATGCAAGTATATATTGTATTACATTAGCCAATGTCCTAAGCATAATTAGATACAAGTATCTGTGTGTGTGTGTGTGTGTGTGTGTGATTTTCAAGTTAACTTAATTTCAACAACAAGACTTATGTTTGAAGGAGTAAGAAGCCCAAATCTGCTTTTCCCATGGATTTACAGAGAACAGTTATGCTTTATAGAAATCAAATGATTGTTTTGATTTTAGAGTTCATCTATTTAGATTTCAATATACCTAGTCTGGATTTAAGTTTAGCTTGCTTTATACATGGTTGTTTCTGAAGAGGGTGTTTAGAAATATGTTTCTATTCTTCATCTAGATAAATTATGATCTATCAGGTCTATGGTGAAGGACTATTGAAAAATAGTAGTCTAACAATGTGTGACTTCATGGTGTTCTAAAAATACTTAAATGTGTGTGTGTGTGTGTGTGTGTGTGTAAGAGAGAGAGAGAGAGAAAGAGAGAGAGAGAGAGAGAGAGAGAGAGAGCGAGCTTGTTTTAAGTTGGCTTAATTTCAACACCTATGCCTACTTTTGAAAGGGTAAATGTTAATTACAAAGTAATTAAGTACTTTGTAAAGATTGGGCATCTCAAATTCAGGCAGATGCTTGTTGATGTCTCCAACAAGTGACATTGTTCATAATATCCCTTCACTGTTGTGTAATTAGTAACATTTTTTCAAACTAAGGATAATTATTTTCTTTCAGTGGGAAATTGCTAGTCTAGAACATTAGAGAGAATATTTTATGACTAGGTATTCTAGAAACAATATCTAGAAATAATATTATAGGGTGAAAAATAGTTTACCCAGTGATAAAAATTGGAGCTTTTATAGATTTGCATAAGTAGAGCAGGCATGTTTCCAAATCTGTTCCTCAGGACCACAAGTGTTTCTGCTTAAAAAACATACTGAAAAATTCTGGGAGAATAAGATTTATGAAAAATAAATAAATAAAAATAAATAAATAAATATTTTTATGCTTGTAATCTGTACATCTAAATGTATCAAGATGTGTATATATGTGTATGTATACATATATATTCAAATAATTGTATATATCTGTATGTATTGATGTGTACATCAATCAAGATGAGTGTGTTTATCAAGATGTATATATACACATATATAATAGTTATAAAATGTAATAAATAAAAGCATCAATGTTTTATGTTAAGCAGACATTGTGGAATAGCTTAACAAGGAATTCACGTACTAGTAATTTTACATATGCTTATTTCCTCCTATGAACTAGATTTAAATATTTTAATACTTAATATAGATTTTATAAAAGTATTTCTAATATATTTAAAATTTAGAGTCAGACTTTAATTTCTAATACTTTCTGAAATAATCTAGAAGTTAAATTTCAGTTTAGTTCTAATTTTATAATAATTATATATTATAAAATATTTATTATTGAATATTAATGCTTAAAAAATAATAAAAATTAAATCAGAATGGAATTGAAAAACATTTATATGAATGCATCTATATGAATGTGTTTTAAAAATAATTTCAAAGAATTTCATTTTAGAATACTAATATGAAAATATTTCAAATGTTCTTAGGTGTCCTGAAAATGGACAGTATTATATCAACAAGTCCCTGGGACATTCTTCCATTGCTATCAATATGATGCCTTTAAAACAATGAGACTAATTATGCCTAAGGCAAGGAAGCAAGCAAAAAGCAAAAAGCAAAAAAAAAAAAAAAGATGATGACTAAAATAAAAGATATGAATGCAGCATACCGATAAGGATAATAGCAAAATCCATAGCTTATGAAGTAATATGGTCTATATAGTTCTAAAAATTTGATTATTATTACATACTGTCCATTTTTCTGTTGATTTTACTGACAAAAATATTCTTTTGAAAATAAAGTAAGTGAAAGTACTCATTAAATTTAAATATTTAAGGATTTATAAATAAGTTTATATGTTTTGAGGTACATTTATTTTCTAAACTTGTTTTTAATGTAGTTTTAAGGGAGTATCCTTTGTGTATGAAAGGTCTGCCTATCTTTAAAGACCTAATCTTAATCTTAACCTATTTGAATATAGTGAAAACAATCTGCACTGAAGTGTAGTGTTTGGTTTTGAACACAAAGGGAAAATTTGGTGTTTTATTTATTGTCACTTGTTAGTATACTTGACTTATGAAGGAAAAAAATATTTATGTATTTGGCAGCTTTTTTGCTAATGTATCTCATTATGCTCAATTTAAAATACCTTTAAATTTATTCAAATATTTTTATACTAGATACAACAAATGCTGGGAAGATATTTAATAACCTAGCTCTGATAACTTCAGATTGCAAGAATACAGATTTATTAAGATTTCTTTAAATAGGAAATTCCAAATATTTTACCACCAAAATATAATTTCAATTTTGAAATCTACAGAACTCTTCTACTTTCTTCTCAGTACTTTTTCCTCCAGTATTAACCATTATGACTGGCTTCTCTTCTCTTTGCTGAAACTTTTATACTATTTTCTACTCCCTGCTTTTCATTTAGTTTAAACAACACACACACACACACACACACACACACACACACACACAGACTCCTCTTTGCCTTGTTTTCTCTTTTTAGGTTGAACTTATGCCTTGTTTGCAATACAGCTACTTGTTACCTTGGTGATATAAAGAGCATATTTTATTTATCCAATGCTCATAAATATAATCAGAAAATAAGTTATGATGCCTTACATATTATGTTTTAAATTTATAAGACTATTTTTAAAACTGATTTTTAAAAATCTAAATGTCTATGAAATAGTCTCAAATGTTGGAAATCCTATCTATATAGAGGGTATTGATGCTTTATCATCTTAGTTTACATTATTTTGGTTTTGATATAAGGTACTTTGCATTTATATGATCAACAATCTCTATATTTGACTTTTGACCTCTTTGTTTAAAATTTGCTGCCATCCTAAACTGTTACTACTTTTGTGTGTTTTGATTATTTAATTTAATGTTCATTTTTATTATATAATAGTCCTCTGAGCTGTAAAATTGATTCAGATTAATATAGTATCAATGAAATACAGAATCTATTTGTGAATACAGCAAGACATGCATGGTGGACAGATACTTTACTAAAGAAAGATCACTACTTAACCATACTCTTAGCATGTTCCATTAAAATCTTATGAAAGTGTCCTTTAAATTTAAATATAGTTACATTTTCTTCAAATAGACCGAAGTAGTACATCTCAAAAACACAATGTATACTTCAAAATAGATCTGGCATCTAGTATATTATATTTCACTGAAGAAATAACAAAAAAATATATAATGTCTAGAAATCATATCATCCATTTCATATGATGAAGTACAAAAATTTCAAAACAATTCTAGAACAATTCTTATAATTTCCAGATAATAATAATTATTATTATTATTATAACTGTAACTTTTAGCTCTCAAATAACAAAATATTATTTTCTAAGATAGTTAGATAATGTGTTTCTGGTTTTAATTGACCATTGAATATTATTCTCAGCAAATAATACATCATATTCAGTAAGATATTTCTTACTTAATATTATGTTAGTTTGTTTTTTAATCATCCTATTTGACTAAGCATGTGCTTAACAATATATGACATGTAATGTGTTGATACAAATATCTATGAATAAGATTTAGACCAACAATACATGAATCCTTTAGTCATAAACAACATCAATCTCCCTAGCTAATTGGGTCAAAAGTATGTTATAGTGAGCTTTCATGATTGGCAGAGAGACTGGGCTGGGAATAAATCACTTGGGCATTTTTTAGAACTAAATCAGGGACAGGAATTTGGGGGTAGATGCAGGATTGATCTCATCACAGGAACCATCTACTCCATTCAGATTCTCAGGAGGGAACATCTGATTGAATAGTTTGATTCACTGACCACTGGAGTACAGAGGGCATGATACAATCTCAGCAAATCCTATACAGCTGATATAATTGTTCAAAATAATTTTACACTTTTTTAGAAAAGCGTATGGAAAGTCTCATAGCCAGGAAAGAACAAACATTTTTGTATAATGATAACAACACTCTGTGAGCATGCAGGCTTCACTATTTGAAATGGATAAAGAAAAAGCACAATTAAGTCTTTCCAGGTAGAAACATTTTGAAATAACATTCATGATTGGAGAAACAGTACACTAGAGCTTTCGAGAAAAACAGAGAATTTATAACAATTTATCTTGAATAAATAACTTAATTTCCTCATATATTTTATAGATAAATATTTCATCTATTTCATGTACTTATATGAACATGAAATATAACACAAGAAAATGTTATCACTATGAAAAACATAATTGAGGTTATTATTGCTTTGAAGATATTACATCAGCCTTTTATTGTAAACTTGAAGAAGCAGTTTTAAGGTCTCCTTGATTTTTCCTGCATAAGGAATGATGAACATAAATGACAGATAGTTATGATCTCTATTTTGTTATCAATTTCTGCTCATGTAAAATTTCAGTGACATGTAAACTTATGGATAAAATATATTTACAATTTGTATGTACTTTTTCTATAAGCAGAAAGTTTAAAATTACAATTAATTGAACTTACAATTCCTTGAGTCCACACTATAGCAATAGCTATTGTGCAAGATAACCCAACAGAACCAGAGTGGTTCATGTAACATTTTTCTGCTCTTAAAATGTTCCTAATGCATTTTGAAATGCTGTTATACTCTATTATTTCAGGATCAGTAAAGTGCAAATTTCCCCCAAGTAAACTTATTACAAATAATGATTATAGTACACAGTAACTCTATGACTTAGATTAAGTTAAAGCCTTCAGGTTTTAGACAAGAGGAAAGTAAATACAAGTATAATATTTGAGGAAAATTGATTAATGGAGTAAAAGAACAAATAATTTAACTTGATAGCTTAAAGGTTGTGAATTTTCTCTAATAAGCTCTATAGGCACCTATTCTATGTAAGACCTTCCTCAGCTTTTATTATTATTAATTTTGTCCTTAGGTTCTTTGGTGCTATTTATCCATTGTCTTAAAAGTATATTAGAGCACATGTGACAATGAAGGTACAGAATGGGTATTGTGTGACATACAAATAATCCTATACTTACATTGCATACTTCATGAATTTATAATACATTTGATAGGTAAAATGTGAAAATAAATAATGGATGAATTGGAAAATTACAAATACCTTGAGAGACAGTGACAATGTGCTAATGTCATTCAAACATAGGTAATTTTAATGGGAAGAGGGAAAAAAACTTTTTGGAAGAAGTGTCTTTTTTATGAAGACTGAAAGTATTGATAGGCACCCAAATAATCTAATATGTCAAGAAAACAATGAACTAGGAAGGAAAATATTGGTCAACAAAATGAAAACAGCAGAAACTAAGTATAATGTGTGCCAAAGTAGAACAGGGATCTGTAGATGAATCTTCACAAAGCTTGATAATATGAGCTGTTCAAGGACAGGTCTTACTTAAAACATATATTCTTATTCTCTGGCAATATTCTTTTCTCCTGACGTTTTGTCAATTTTAAAACCCATGACAAAGGGGCATAAAGGGAAGGGAGAGGGCATAGGAACAGAAAAGACAGTGGAATGAATTTGACATAACTTTCCTATTTACATATATAAATATACTAGAGTGAATCTCAACATGATGTACAACCACAAGAAGAAATCCTAGGTAGAATAAAATATACTCCAGAATATGACAAAATATACTCTACTGCCATGTATAATTAAAAACAACAAATAAATAATAATAATAATAACAATAATAACAACAACAATAATAATAAAATTAGAGAAAAAAGTTCCCACTAATAGCAGCTAGAAATTGAAAACTAGGATTTAAATTCCATGTGAAGGAATATCATCTTAACTGATCGGTCATATGGAACCAATGGGCATTTTGAATAATTGACAATTTTGGTTTTCTGTATAATTTACTAAATATTAAAGATACATTTTTCATTTCCCCATAGTATTATTTGATGTGGTAATTCCTATGTTTCTACTTTACTATCTAAATTTGTAATTATGTACAAAAACACATCAGACATTTTTAAATAGTTTATTGAATATATATCTCCTAGGATAGGATATGTTATACTGTGGTACACAAAGACAGAATCCCAGAAGATTAACACTACAGACATTTAGTTCACCCTCACAGAAAATTTGCTGCAAGTCTGCAGGAAGCTCTAAGGCACTATTCCTGCTACATAATTGCCCAGTATTCTCAGCTGCTTCAATGCATTGAACCTCCATTTTTTTTTTTAACCACCAGGGGGGAGGAAGAGAATGGGGATCAAGTAATAACTCTTAAATGCTTCTCTGCAGAAATTACTAATATTGTTTCTCCTCACTTTTTATTGAACAAAGAAAATCTTAAACAGCTTGAACATGAATTAATAGTGATGTACATAGGAAAGGAAATAAGTAAGATACAAGCAGTATTTACAGTCTATGATTTGTCATTTTAGAAGTTTATTTATAGATAAATTTAAATTATTCTAATCAGTGTTCTTCATTCTGCATAGATGTGTGCTTTCATTTATCAAGTACCCAGACAAAATAAAAGTTAATTATTTCAACTTCTACTTCCAGATTGCATATCCATATGCAGGATTTTCCTCTTCTCTACTTGTATCAATTTCTCTTTTTCCCAGTTTTAAAAATGTTTCTTTATATGAGATTTTTCACAATTACATCATTTCACAAATGCTTTACCAATTTTAGCAAATTTCAAATGGTTAAAAAATAGACAAAATGTTCTTTTAAATTTCAGACTTATCCATATGGTAGATTCAGGTTTTGAGAAATCCTCAGTATACATTGCATTATATCTCCTGCAACAGTACTGTTATATTAACATTCATTTAACACATTTTCCACAAAAAATTCTCTGTGGGTGCTAGGCAACCCAGACAGTGTTGCTTTTATAATACCTGATAGGAGTTTTATTAGTTTTTAATCTTGCAAAAAAGACATGTTTTATTATGTACCTTATGATTACTTATTGGCTGAAATACATTTCACCTTCTTGCAGTGCACACCTGTGACATGTACTATGCTAACTTTTAAAAAGTAACTGCTTTTCTCTTTTGATATTACAGTACAGCAAACAACAACATATAGTAGAACATGTAAATGTTCATTATGCCAGTAATAAAAAATTCACAAGAAAGATTTATTTCCACAAATGGCAATGCAATTCAAGTAATAGCCAAGTTTGGGGATTAACCTAAGTGTCTGCCAATGGGTTAATGAATAAAGAAAATTGGGTGTATATACACAGTGGAGTTTTATCAAGTCACAGAGGGTTAGAATTATGCTGATTGTAAGAAAAATGATGGAAATGAAGAACATAATTTACACTGAAATTGGCCAGACTCAGAAAAGTGTCACCTTTTCCTTCTTTTCCCTCACATGTGGAAACTAGAGAGGAGAAAAAGGAGGCCTTGAAAGTAGAAAGTAGTAGGGTAAATAATGGGGTCTGGGGAGGGAGAAGGTGAGGGTAGAGGAGGTATAGGGGAGTGAAACTGATCAAATTGTGTTTTCATATATGCATGAATGAAATTTACCATTCTGTATAGAGATGTACCAAGTAAAAATATCCAGGAAAATTTTTAGACATTCATCTACATCCCAGTGAAAGGTAAAAGTAGAATTATGAGAATTATGGGGGCTGGAATATAGCTCAATTTGTAGAGTACTTGCTTCACAGGCATAAGGACCTGGGTTCAATCACCCGAACCACCCACATACACACACACACACACACACAGTTTGTGAGAATTGTAGACTAAATTATTTGAACTTGTAAGTTTTGCTTTTTCCTCTAATGTATCATCTCTTTTTCTGCCTTGTTTTCAGTGCATTCTAAATGGTTTTTTTGTTGTTAGTGGTGGGGTTTTTGTTTTTTTTTTTGTTTTGTTTTTTGGTTTTGCTTTGTTTTGTTTGCCTCCATTGTTAAGTTTCAATCGCTTTTTCTGTAACAAATTTCAAGATTGTACTTTTATGCAAATGATGGCTCCTCGTTTTTTATTTGAAATTTATTTTGCTCAAACTAATTAGAATTATTTATTTGTCTACTAAGGTTTTAACATGATGAGCACAACTCATTTAAAAATGTGTAATTTGTGCATATATATTTCAAAAATGAGTTGCAAAAAAAAAAAACACATTCATACCTGTACCAAACAATACTTCATGTTGCAAAAATTTGCTTCCCTTTTTGTACCATTTTAAAAGACCAGTGTCTTTAAATTCAGAAGGAAATTAATACTTAAAACAACAGATTGTTCTCCACAACACCAAAGAGCCACTTAGAACAGCCCCACAGGACTTTCAACTATTTTCAAAAGTAATAAATTTGGAAGATAATTAAAATATAAAAATTTTGTACTAAATTTCTATATTTCAGTATGGTCATGCTTTGAAGTATGTGTTAATAACTTAAAATTTTTTCCACAGTAACTCTGGAATCTAACACGGTTCCACTCCTATCAACTTCTCATTGTACTAAGTATAATTTTAGAAAAAAATATTTGAAAAGATGTGAATTCAATATTTCTTTATTAGGTATTCAAAATATAGGATTTTTTTCTTCTTGCATATATCATTCTTTTCTATTCCATTAGATTCCATCTGTAGCTGCTGCTTCTACCCCTTCCTACAGAAGTTGTATTGTTTGTTCTTATACCTTAACTGTGCTTTTCTTCACTTCATTCAAAAGTAGATGGAGTTGGGATATTTACAGTCTGATTAGATGTGTTTAACTTCCCAAAATACCTCATTATTGAATCCACTAACAGCTCAGCTGATCTGCTATGTTTGCAATTTCCTCTGTGTGTGTGTGTGTGTCTGTGTGTGTGTGTGTGTCTGTGTGTGTGTGTGTGTGTGTGTGTGTGTGTGTGTGTGTGTGTGTTAGTTATGGGGGATTTGTGGATTTGTTAGAGAAGAGGAATGCTCAAATACCCAGGTGATTTGAAATGTTCTAAGAGATAGAAGTAAATCTGTCTATCAAAGGAAATGCTGTACTATCTCTATATATGTTCTTTCAGCAACCTTTCTTAGAACTTTTGACATTTCTAGGTGACTTTATAGATATAAAGAACTTTTAAGCTTCCTACCTTAAAATTTCTTTTAAATCCTCTTAATCTTTTCAATGAGATTAAACTTGACTGAGAATTGAGTATGAGAGTGTAGTGTTTGTATTTAGTAGTGGAGATGCCTTAAAAATCTAAGGAAAATGTGAGATGTTAAACTTTTTAGTAACAAGCCACTACATAATAAATAGAAACAAACTTCTATTTATAATGAAGACTATTCTATATACATATATATTTTTCTGAAGTATCATGATATTAACTGGAACTTTCTATTTTACATGAATCTTCTTTACAATATTACTATGGTCCAAAATGGTTTCTATTCTGTAATATTTTCTCTGAGTTGTTGCAAAACAGTACATTATTTTAGACTAATTTCATAGATGAGTTTCATTTACAGTGAAGGATATTATAGTTACACAATAACTTGAGCTTATGCAAGCATTTGCACTTACTTTGACATCAGAGAACTGAACTTAAAAATGTCTCAAATATTTTAAAATTATAGTACCTAAGTACTTTAAGGATCATAGAACTAACAATCAAAAGTACCTTGGATCACTATGAGTAAAATGATATCATTGAGCATTTTATTATTTTTGCACAAATTTCAATTTATAATGGTAGATTCTCTTAGAACAAAGGAATGGAAACCAATTTAATTATGTAGAATTAGTAGAATATGATAAGAAAATTATTAAAATAATTTCTGCCAGATGAGATTAGAATAAAACATAGATTTATTATGTGGAAACTTAATGTTAAGAACTTTGGTATTCCAACTTATCTTCAACTTATCTGTCATGTTTGTTAATATATGTCAAGCTATATTGCCTCTTTTAGTACTCAGTAGTTTCTTTTTGATAGAAATGACATTTTTTATTTTTGGTATTGTTATATGATTTATATTTGAAGTTTAATGTACTATTTAAATCTGCAGATTTATATCTTTTAGCACAGAGGGGACATATTCAAATATTATTTATTCAAAAATTGTCTAACACTGCATTCTTTCTTTTTTTTTTTTTTTTTTTGGTACTCTGAGGGCACAAATTCGATGGCTTTAAGACAGGTTTTTGAGGCTTTATTCATTATTAGCCATATGGCAAATTCATATTGATTTATATTCAAATTTGCTGACTCTTTTTTCTCTGTCATTTTCATTCTGAATTGAGCCCGTCCAATGAAAATCTGTTTCTCAGTTTTTCTAGTTTTTAGATTTTAAATTTCTATTTTGTTCTTCTTTATGTATTTTTTTCCCTTGACATTTTCTAAATTAAAATTGGTATCAATAGAGTCCTCCATTACTTATGGAGCATTTTTAAATATCTATTTCAAAACTTTGGTTTGATAAATGCAACATCTCAGCATTGGTATTTTCAATTTTTTTTCCATGTATGTTAAAGTTTGTTGTTCATGTGTTGAGTAATTTTAGGCTGTATCCTGACTATTTTAAATAATATACATGAGATGTTGGCTCTTACATGAGTCCAATAAAATGTATTTATATTTTGTTGTAGTAAGCAGTTGGCCTCATTAAGTTCAGGCCCCAAGCCCAATCTGTCTTCTGAGAGCTGTGTTTTTAATGCCTATTTAGTTTTCAGGACTTATAGTCTCCTATTGAGATCTAAGTTGGATGTGGGCCACCAGTGTGAATCTGAATGTGGGTTGCAGTGTGTCTGTAATTCAATTCCATTTGTCTTTAGTACACATCAGATTAGAGAGACCCACATGATTATCAATCATGAGGGAATCCAGGTGTTCCTTAGAAATTTGATGGGGTCACTTGACTCTTTTCCTCTGCCATCTCCTCTGCACAATCTGATTCCCTGGGATACTTTCTTTATTCTTGTCAGATGGTTAGGCTTTAATTTTTGCTCTGCTCTACACTTAAGCTACTAAACCCACATCTTGTGCTAAAAAGGAAAAGGACCAAGAATAAAGGAAGAAAAGCAAAGCAATTGGATTTACCCCTACCTTTCATCAAACAATAGGAAAATTTTCATAGTTTTAAATATTGTAGGCTAGTGTATTTTCAGTTACCAGAATTATAATGGACAGCTTAGAGGCTAAAACAGAAAACAAGGAAAAAAGGGCAGGGGGTAGGTGGTTTGGGAGTAGGAAAGGAGATTTTCTATTGTTTATGAGCATTTGAAAATTTCTTTCCCATTTCTAACTCAGAAGCAGAGTTCTGTAATACTCTCTGATTCTACCCCACTATCCAGTTCACACATAGGCCATGGATACTAGAGGTTAAAACAAAACAAAAAAAGCACTGTGATTTTGGTTTTCTATTCATTCTACTTGCGACTAGTATTTTTCTGAGTCCTCAGCAGCTGTTGCTTCCTTTAGACCTAGGTTTACAGCTGCATTCAGTGAGAAATAGAGTAAAATGTGATTACTACATCTTTCCCAGAACCAGAGCTAGTCTGCTAACTACTCAACAACAGTGTATCTATCTTGAATTTTGTATTTTCCACAAGAATTGAACTCCCACTTTTTATTATTGTTTTGAAATCCTAGGAATTTAGAGTTACTTTCAAAAGTTGTTGAAAATAACTTTGACTCTTGACTATATATATATATATATAATTTTTTTTTTTTTTTTTTGAGGATAGTGTCTTTCTTCATTGCTCAGGCAGGTCTTCAACTCCTGGACTCAAGAGATTCTCAGCATCCCAGGTGTGGAGGCTATTGGCACTTGGAATCTCACCCAGTTAAGATTTTTTTTGACACTATGACAAATAGGTCACTTCAATCCTCCTCGAATTTCTGAGTGTGCCCTATTTCACTTAGTGTGATACTCTCCAGTTCTATCCATTTACAAGCAAATGAACAATATAATTTCATTCTTCTCAATGACTATGTAAACCTCCATTGTTTATATATACCATATTTTCTTTACCCATTCATCTGTTAATAGGCACCTGGGATGGTTCCATGACTTAGCTATTGTGAATTACACCTGTTACAAACATAGATGAGACAATATCATTGCAGTATGCTGATTTTAGTCCTTTTGGCTAAATACTAAAAGAGTGGGAATATCTGTATCTTGTGATGGAATCTTCATACTGCTTTCCAAAGAGGTTGTGCTAACTTTCAGTCCCACTAATCATGTGTAAATGTTCCCCCTCATCCTTACCAGCAATTGTTATTGTTTATATTCTTGATGATTGCCTGTCTAACTGTAATGAGATGAAATTTCAGGGTGTTGTCATTTGCATTTCCCTTATTGCTATGTGTAATTTTGAAAATGTGCATTCTTTTTATATTAAAGTCTGATTATACACACACACACACACATTTCTGAGTGTATGCAGTGCTGGGGATTGAACCGGGGCTCACACAGGCTACATATGTGCTGAACCATACAACATCTCCAGATTTTGTTTCTGTCAATTTTTTTATAAAAATATTTTTGTTGGCATATTGCAATATTTTATGACATAACTTTATCTCTTTAAGTTTGTTTGTTAGACTAGCCTAAGATTATGGTTGGAGATAATTTCAGAGAAAATATAGAATCAAAATTAAACTGTCATCCATGGTATCATAATGACCCCTTTTGTGAAAAAAAATCATTTCTGTTCACACTAGTAACCCTTAAAGGATCTATGAAGGATCTGTTGTTTATACAGTAGGATCTGACTCATAAATGTGAAAGAATACCAATTGATAGTGTATTCTCTTGTCAATTAGTAAGGAGAGCATTTAATAGATTAAACCTAGGCTTAATGTTTAGACAAATTTAAGAAAACTGTCCAGATTATGGAAGCAGACTATATATTTCAACTTTGTTGGGTTTTCTAGAACACTCTCCAGTTACATCATGCTTGTAGTAAAGCACAGATTCAGTATGTTTGATTTTCATAATAGCAAGTGTGGCATCACCATCCACTCATTAGCTCTGGAAAAAATTTCAATCTTGGTGTCATCTTCAAGTCTAGTATTGACTGCACATTCCATATGCAGTATGTCAGTTGATATTTGTGCTTATTACCTAAAATAGCTCTGAAAGCTGACATCTTCCCTTGCCTAAGTCAAAACTTGGGCCAAAATTTCAGTATTCACTATGAGGTTCCCTGAAAGGTGCTCTTCAGGAGTTGCTCCACCAATGAGTATTGAAACTCTATGTTGTCAGGAACTGCCTCAGTTATCAACTCCTTTGCTGCAGTAGCTTGCTTATTATTAAAGTAGTAAGTGCCTTTAACATGCGAACTCACTCAATAATCTTACCCTTTCTTTCCATTTCATCCTAAGGATTTTCATTACCAGTGACCAATCTTCCATACAGAAGCCATTATTATAAGAATATATCATCTTTCACTCAGTAATTTTCTATTCATTAGTACAAAAACACAGCAGGTTACATCTTGTAGCTGTACTTTAAATATGAGGGAAAAAGTCACAATGGAAAATGTGTTCTGATATAATGCTTAAAATATATATAAAATATATATTTTGTGGGGAGTACTAGGGCTTAAACCCACACCTCTTAACCATTGAACCACATCCTCAGGTCTCCCTAAGCTGCTCAGTGCCTCACTAAATTGCTGATGTTTGCCTTGAACTTGTGATCCTCTTGCCTCTGCCTCCTGAGCAGCTGAGATTATAGGTGGTATGTCAAATGTCTGGGGTGGTTTGTAAATGTATACCAATATTTTCTGTGCATTCATATTATCAGTGTTTGCATGTAACACAGTTTTAATGTGTTTTCATTCTTCTATTAGTATTTTAACTATTTTTGTGAAACAAGAAAACTACATGTTTCTCTAATAGTTTGTGAAGTTAGATGATTTGCTACTAAAAAATTGAAGATATAATTCCAAGTTTAGCATCATTTTATGAAATTGTATAGAAATGAATCAAGTTGCATTGTTTTACACACTGCTGAAAATCTGTGGTTGTTTATCTTCATGTTCAAGATTTTAACTTTTTTAATGTTCTACCCATTTCCATGGATTTATGCAACCACTCATTAACATTAAAAAGTACACTATAAAGGTCATGATATCACTAGAGATAATGTATAAATATCCATATTTCAAATTATTCTGATTCTGACTTTTAGAGGATAACATTCTGAAAACAATTCTATTATTGTGCCTCTGATTTCTAACTGGCTTCTTAATGTTAATTTCATCCTATTTTTTTATGAATATCAATTGTATTTAGGAAAATTTATTAAATCTTTGAATATATCCTTAAATTATTTGATTGATGCCCCTTATTCTTAAATGCTTTTGTTTGCTCAATGATAGAAAACATAATAATATTTGGAAGCACAGCAGACCATTGTAGGCACACACATTTTAATGGCATGAGTCCATACTTTTTGTATATAGAAAAGCTTGAATATAAAATTACAGTCTAATGTTTTTCTTCCTGCATATTCCCACAAATACAAAAGTTTATCTGTGCCCTGGGTATGTATTACCCTAATTTGAAGACCCCCTCATAAACTATTGAAAGATATCATTTATAATTGATTACGAATTATATTTTATATACTATTTTTTATTCTAGATTAATTTCCTTCTATATCATTTGATTGTTGTCTTAGTTAACTCTTTTTATTGTTTTATACACAATACAACCAATAGCTGTAGTTATGCTAAATCTGTATACACTGCAGAACACTAAACTATCCCCAATGGCTCTATCATTCCACTGTGGGACAATATGACAAATGCCATTCCTCTTGCACTAAATTCTCTCTCTACAAGGTCAATTCCATGTATCTCACCACCCTTCTATGGAAATTCTGTCATAATATTTGATGACATATCATTGTTATGACTTTATTTATCATGCTTCAATAACCAAGTCTTAGGAATGGGATATAGATTAATTCACTAAAAAAAAATGCATTGATATATTTTCAGTGATATTTTCTATTATCCAAATGTTACTGTACTAGTTATGGCAATTTCAACATAAAATAAACCATATATGACTTAATAATGCAAGCTATTGTATAACATAAATGTCTGAGAGCTCTCTGGGGGGTATTAAAATTGAACTGCCTAAACCAGCTATTAAAAAAACCCCACAATACTAGTGTTTCTCGTCCCCCCCCCTTCTGGTCTTTTACTTTCTTTTTTATAACAGGTCAAATGATAGGGAAAATTGTATGCAATCTAGAATCATAAATGTGTGGTACTTGATACATTGTATAAACTTTTTAATACATAAAAACTTATTTTCAATGTAATAATCACCAAGAAGTTCCTTAATTTTGTTGAAAACATAAAATTAAATTGGTCAATTTTTATTCTATTATTGCGAAATATTTTCTTCCTCATGTATCAAAATGTTAGTGACTGCATAGACATTTTTAAAAATGATAAATAGACTATGGGTAAAATAGTTTAAAATGATTCTAGACAAAATTAGGCAGCAAGAAAAAGTATATGCAATTCATTCTAGCCTTCTGTGTGTTCCATATCTGATGGTGTCTTGTAATTAGATTGGAAGGTTTAAGGACATGATTGAAGGAGGATGCATTTCCTCTTCTATTTCATTCTTACTTCAAATAATTATTGTGTGCTTATCCTGTACTAGGCAATGGTCTTTGCACTAGAAATGTAACTGAAGATGATATGTTCCTGATAGTGGAGAGACAAACAGTGAAGAAAATAATAAGTGTTGTGAGTTACAATGAAAATGTGCTGTTGAGAAAATAAGGCAGAGGAACAGGAATGCGGGATAGATAGGCATCTTTTCTGACATGGGATTAACCAGAATAGAGGACACAGAGACTAATCCAGAAAGTTGCAACTATCTTATATTTGATAAAGGGGCTAAAAGCATGCAATGGAAGAAGGATAGCATCTTCAACAAATGTTGCTGGGAAAACTGGAAATCCATATGCAACAAAATGAAACTGAATCCCCTTCTTTCGCCATGCACAAAAGTTAACTCAAAATGGATCAAGGAACTTGATATCAAATCAGAGACTCTGCATCTGATAGAAGAAAAAGTGGCTCCGATCTACATACTGCGGGGTCAGGCTCCAAATTCCTTAAAAGGACACCCATAACACAAGAGTTAATAACAAGAATCAACAAATTGGACTTACTTAAACTGAAAATTTTTTTCTCAGCAAGAGAAACAATAAGAGAGGTAAATAGGGAGCCTACATCATGGGAACAAATTTTTACTCCTCACACTTCAGATAGAGCCCTAATATCCAGAGTATACAAAGAACTCAAAAAATTAAACAATAAGATAACAAATAACCCAATCAACAAATAAGCCAAGGACCTGAACAGACACTTCTCAGAGGAGGACATACAATCAATCAACAAGTACATGAAAAAATGCTCACCATCTCTAGCAGTCAGAGAAATGCAAATCAAAACCACCCTAAGATACCATTTCACTCCAGTAAGATTAGCAGCCATTCTGAAGTCAAACAACAACAAGTGCTAGTGAGGATGTGGGGAAAAGGATACACTTGTACATTGCTGGTGGGACTGCAAATTGGTGCGGCCAATTTGGAAAGCAGTATGGAGATTCCTGGGAAAGCTGGGAATGGAACCACGATTTGACCCAGCTATTGCCCTTCTCGGACTATTCCCTAAAGACCTTAAAAGAGTGTACTATAGGGATACTGCCACATCGATGTTCATAGCAGCACAATTAACAATAGCTAGACTGTGGAACCAACCTAGATGTCCTTCAATAGATGAATGGATAAAAAAAAAAATGTGGCATTTATACACAATGGAGTATTACTCTGCACTAAAAAATGACAAAATCATGGAATTTGCAGGGAAATGGATGGCATTAGAGCAGATTATGCTAAGTGAATCTAGCCAATCCCTAAAATACAAATGCCAAATGTCATCTTTGATATAAGGAGAGCAACTAAGAATAGAATAGGGAGGAAGAGCATGAGAAGAAGATCACCATTAAACAGGGTAGAGAGTGGGGAGGGAAAGAGAGAGGAGGGAATTTGCATGCTAAAGGAAGGAGACCCTCATTGTTATACAAAATTACATATAAGAGGAAGTGAGGGGAAAGGGGAAAAAACAAGAGAGAGAAATGAATTACAGTAGATGGGGTAGAGCGAGAAGATGGGAGGAGAGGGATAGGGAGGGGAGGGGGGATGGTAGAGGATAGGAAGGGCAGCAGAATACAACAGACACTAGTATGGCAATATGTAAAAAAGTGGATGTAGAACCGATGTGAATCTGCAATATGTATACGGGGTAAAAATGGGAGTTCATAATCTGCTTGAATCAAATGTATGAAATATGATATGTCAAGAGCTTTGTAATGTTTTGAACAACTAATAATAAAAAAAAGAATCAAAAAAAATAAAAAGAGATTCCTCACTGGTTGCCATTGAGATATGATGAAGTAAATAAGTAAGAAAATACAGAACTGAAGGTTAGAGAGGTACAGACACATACAGCACAGGTCCTGAGACAAATGAGAATGTGGTATGTTCAAGAACTTGCAATGTGACGGCATGTTTAGAGTGAGAAGAGAGAGAAAGAATGGTAAGACAGCAGTAAGAGAGGTGGGAGTTTTCTGAAGTTTATATACTCTGCTACTCTTTACTTTGAAATGGGAAGAGTTCAGGATACTCTGAATTAACCTTGCAAAGACAGTATCTCCCATGAAATAGAAAATGGCCACAACTAGCTCTGGTGTAATCTGATTAGCACCTCTCAAGTTCCCCAAAGGTTGGAGCAACGGGGGCATTTAAATAACCCTCTTATTTAACAGCATCAGTCTTTAATATATTCTTAGATGATTATGGGATTAAAATTCAAGAAGGAAAAAGTGATCTTCTGTATGCTAGTTCACCATCAAAGAAAGAAAAGGGAGATGAAAACAAAAACCAAATAGTCTTAGGCTTTTGCTTAGTTAAGAAAAGTGAATTTAGACAGGGGAAGGGGGACAGAGTGTCTTCAATTTTTTTTATGTTTAAATGTTTTCATGTATGAAAGAAATAGGAATCATGCTCCTGATTGATAGAATAAAAGGTAATAATTGCATCTGTGGTTTCTATTATTGTTATTGTTAAGTATTCTTATTATACTGATAGAAACTGTTTTTAAGGCTATATTGTAAGAGTTAGATATCAAACTATAATAGGCACTTTAGCATAATTAATTATCCCTATGGAGCTTTTTATAAATAATCTATTATTTTTTATCCTTAGAAAATAAGAAAATCTTATTTTCAAAACACTTTTAATTATTTGATAAAGTTCATAAAAGCTACTTTTAGCACACCCCCACAGATTTGGTGTAGGAAGTTTAAATTACAATTTAAGTACATTGTAATTGTTTGGGTATGGGACACTGTGCAAAGATTTTAATATTAAATATGATTAGGTAAATTTTATATTACTAGTAGAGATTACACAATATAAACCAAACCTTTATAATCAGTTTATATAATCCATGAAGCTGATATTAAATGCTGATGGAAGTAAAACTCTCATTCACACAATGCTATATGCATTAGGGAGGCAGAGAATCAAGTTCTGATTTATCACATGCATATCAATTGCTTTTTGGTCAAAATAGAATTTTTTTCACTGACCCTAATGAAAAATACCTAATAACTCAGCAAATTAATGGATTTGGTGAGATGCACAAGAATTTAGCTTTTCCATTAACTATCAAAATAAGCCAAATTAAGAAACAAAACAAAACAAACAAACAAACCAATCTTTGTCCCATTCATTGATACCTTGATCCAGTAAATTGTAGCTTAGAATTAAGTTTATGGCAAATTTTTTTCTGATATTTGGGAATACAAGTAAAATTGATCTTAAAATGTATGCCATTTCAACTGATTTTATCTTCTTAAGGTGCTTTTTAACATTATTGAGAGACAGCAAAAGTTACTAAAAATCATTGGGATCAAACTTAATAAACATTGATTGATTATACCATCTGAATACTTTTTACAATATTGCACTACTTAAAATTACAAAGAATCTCAGGAATAAGTTGCTCATCATTTGAAGAATTCAATCCCAAATATGTGAGAAACAGAGACAGGAGGCAGTCATTCCAGAAGCATCTGCTAGTACATAGCCTTCCTCTTTTTGAAATATGGAGAGTCTGATAGTGCTTATTTAATTGCCTTCAACTTGAGCCTACTCACAAGCTCCAGTTATGAGAATAATGAATCTGCTTCTGAATACATATTTTTAAAATCAAAATTACCCTATGAATTTTTTGTTTATTTTCTACTTCATCACTTGATATTGTTCTTTCATGAGACCTGGCATTGAAATAACAATAGGAGAAATAGAGGAGGTTTTTAGCTCTCTTCATTCCAGAATTTATTCTTGGCTTTTCATTTGGCTTTATGTTTATAACTTGAGAAATGTATTTGAAAAGATGCTGTCACAAAAACACAGTCACTGTGTCCTTGTGAATAAAATAAAAAGGAAACTGAAATAATGTCTTTCAGATGATGGATGGAAAATGGAGTACCTGCTTTTGTCCTTTAATGTTTTAAAAGTTTTTGATTAAGGGTTATTTGAGTGTGTATTTCTAATATGCATGCCAGAATACCACAGTAAAAATATCTTATATCAGGTATACTCAGGAAAGAAAATAAGAAAAAAAAAGACATATTTTGGGTGGGAAAGTGGAGAAAAACAAAATACTCCTACTGGTTGGACCAATTCTCTAGTGCCCACAAAGTTTCTGTTAAGCAATTACACATTTATAAATATAATGGTAATAGTGGATGCAAAATTAAGCTGAGGTCAATCTGAAATGAAATCCTATTGTTTGTTCCGGTTTTGTTCTGTGGTACACCAGAAAACATGAATGATAGAATAATGTCACAAAAATAAAAATATTCCCTTATATTTTTATTCATCAAACCTATTCAGTTGATCTTTTTCTCTCCAGTGCTATGTATTGAAATCAGGACCTCATCTGTGCTAAACAAGAACTCTGCCACTGAATTCTACTCCAGTTTTATCTTATCTACCTGATGTTTGAGTATCATACCCTACACATTTCCATATGCACTAAATAGGCTATGAAGGTCACTCACACTCTCTGTACCTCAGTTGTATCATCTACAAACTGAAAACAGTACTATAACTGCATTATAATTTTACTCTGAGCAATCATTGAAAAATATGTTCACATTTTTAGGACATACCTAGCCCATAATAAACATTCAATATTTATTGTCATCATTACTATGAGACAGTAACAATCCAAGAATTGTAGACAAGAGGTTAAGAAAGAAAAATCACTTTATGTGTCTTCCATCATATGATTTATGCATTCTCTTCATCTCTGATATAGTAGAAATAAATAATAGATTTTTATCAAATACAAAATGGAAAAAACTATATTTGGGGGTCATCATTTTAGCTATGTCAAGGGTAGAATTACCTATTCTGATTTGGATGTGGTTTGATACTATCAGTGAAGAGGTCATATGCTAGAAGGTAGAGCATTTAAGAGGTAAGTTTTAGTGAAAGGTAAGTAGATCACTGGGGACACTGTCCTTGGAAGGGATTGGAGTATTTCTCATGGGACCTCAGTCAGTTCTTATAAGAAAGGTTTTTTATTGAGTGAGCCTACCCATGCTCCTGGTCTCATCTACATCTAGTCATATACTTGTGCACTTCATTGTCATGTTTTGAGCCAACCATGGGGAATCTTACCAGGGTCAAAAATATGTTGGCTCTATGCTCCTGAATTTCCAAAACCATGAGTTAGATAAACTTCTTTTCTTTATAAGTACCTAGCTTCAAGTATTTTGTTACATCAAGAAAAAGAGATTAAATATTATCTAAAACAGATTTTTAGAACTCAAAAATAAGTTATATTATTAAATATATTCTATATCATTTACTTCTTTTAGACATTCACATATGCACACATGCGCATGCACACACACACACACAGAGCCCATCAGTATTCTTAAGATTACAAAATAAAAACAAATACTAGAAACAAACACAATGTATTGAACCTAAATATATCTAACCATAAATATTAAAACATTCTACAATGACAGTGATTTATTGCATGTGAAGGTGGCATTGAATCAACAAATTTTTGGCTTTAGAAACTCTAAACATTAGTAAATTGAAGTTTATAAAAAAATAGAAAACAGATTTTTCTCATTCATCCTCAAAATTTAGTTCAGGGAAGCATTTGGCAAGTGGACATGGATGTTAATGGATAGACATGATAGTAACCAAATTAAACTGAGGTGACTGCCTTCTATACTCTCAAAAATGCATGAAATTTGTTTCATATAAGTTACATGAATGTGACTGACATGTGACTTTACCTGTGAATGAAATATGCACATCCACCAATACCTGGGTTTTAGTTGCTCATTTTATTTCTATTTTTCAAAACATGTGCAAATTAAAGTTGACCACATGTTGTCAATATTTAAAGAAAAGTATCAGATTAGATTGCAATACCATTGAATTTTCTCTACCAAATTAACAAGGTCAGAGAATTTCATTTGTTAATTTTTCCTTTTTCCTTATTTGTCTTGGAGTGTATTGTGAGTTGCTGTGATAGAGTTGCATCTAACCTTTAGTGGCCCCTTTTTAAATTTTCTAATATAATTCTACCTGTGTCATAAACATAAAAAACTGCTAGCAATGCTCAGTCTGATGACAAAGGAATATATTAGAGTCAGAACATTAAAAAATAGAATGGCCATAGATATAATTTTCACTATTTTATTATATGCTACCTCCAAATATTTATTACTAAAATAATGTAACTATAATGTTAATTTTAATTATATGCAACATGTCTAAAAATATAAAGAGATAAATGATGATTTACTGGTATTTCAATAGGATTAGGGTATGAAACACATCACAGAAGAAATAACTTTGGGAAATCAATTCGGAAGCAGTATGAGTTTCTTGACTATAACAGTTATATAAACAAAAATTAGCACAATATTATTAGTAGGTTTTAAAAGAATGATATATGCACTAATTTAATTTTAGTTCTCCCTAGCCAAGATTCATAGTCAAATTGTATGAACAATAAAACTCTATTAGGACAAATTTGCGATAAAAAGAAATACTAGACCAATAACCTCTTTTTCTAAAAAATTCTAGTTTACAAAAAAGGATACTCTGATATTTGTTCATGTGTCTTTAAAATACTGGAAATGGGTCATCATTGATCTCTTTTTTTTCATTGCTTTGTTTTATCTTGGTGAGTGTTTCAGCTTTCTGGAGAAAGATTTGAATATTGGTGGGGTGAGTTACTTAGCCTATGCCCACACCAGAAAAATCTCTATTTTCTCTGCCTGGAATAGAGCTTCTTGCAACCCAGTTGCAGAGAATCGAATTGGTGGTCACCTGAGTTAATGATAAAAGGTCATAAGCTAGAGTAGAGGGATAAAAAGAAAAACTGACAGGAATAATGGGAGAAATAGATAAATGAACAATTGCATTTGGACTCTTCAATGCATTCTGTTAAATAGTGGAACAACTAAGCTCAGGTCACCAAATTTAACCCTCAAATTTTAACACACTTCTATGGAACAGTACAACTCACTCAAGTAGCACACACATTCTTCCCAAACACATACCAGAAATTCTCCAGGAGCAACCTTAATGTAGGATATAAAATAAGACTCCATAAATTTTACAGTATTGGTGTCATACAAACAATTCTCCAACCATACTACAGTGAGCTAAACTTAGTAACAGGAAAGAGTTGAAATTAAATGACATATAAATAAATGGCCAATACCTAAAAGAAGAAATCATGATGAAAACTGAAATATATTTTGGGATTATTTAAAATAAAAACACAACCAAACTTAATGTATCAGATAAAATATTGATTATCAGGCCTTATAAATATAAGTTCCTATTTATTTATTTTAGTTTTTAAAAAAACATTTTATTTATTTATTTCTTATATATATGACAATAGTGAAGTACATTACATTCATAATTATCCATTCACAGCACAATTTTTCATAATTCTCTATATAAAATATGTTCACACCAAAATTATGTCATTATACATGAGCTCTCTTATTTTTTTGCATACAATTCTTAATACACCTATATACCACAATTTATCATATCTCTGGATGAATAGCTAGGATGGTGGAAGAAAACGGTCATCATTATACAAAATACATGTATGAAGATGTGAATTTGGTGTCAAGTTCCTATTTTTTAAAGGAAGAAAAGTACCACATCTAGAACTGAACCTCATACTTAGATAATCTGGAATGATATTAACTTCAGCTGGTAAATTTTGCCAACATGTAAATATTAATTTTAGTATGTTTAACACTCCAAAAAATTGAAGAGTCACTTCCAAGGTCATTATATGAGACCAGAGTTACCCTGAAAACAAAATTGAACAAACCGCCTGCAAGGAAATGAAACTGTACACTATGTGTCTCATGAGTACAAATACGAAAGTCCTCAACAAAATGTTAGCAATACCAACCTAGCAGAAAAAACAATAATAATATACCATTAGTCATATCTGGGAACTTGCAAATAGTGGTGGTGAAAGAAGTGTAAAACTTCTTATTACACAAATCTAGTTTTTATTTATTTTTTTCCTCAGAAAGGAATATGCTATCTCCTGGGAATAAATATATTATTCAGGCTTACTTAATTTTTTATTATGTCAATTCTATTTAAAATTTTTGTTATTAACACTTTAATTTTTACCATTTTCATAATTTAAAAAAATTTTATCATTTTTATTTATTTTTATCATCTTTATCCATACAGTTAATTAAAAATTTGAAGTGTGTGTGTGTGTGTGTGTGTGTGTGTGTGTGTGAGAGAGAGAGAGAGAGAGAGAGAGAGAGAGAGAAAGAGAGAGAGAGACCTAGAGAGAGACCCAGAAAAAAAGGGAGAATAAACATAATTGAATCTTCAGAACATTTACCTTATACCAAACTTATTCAATTTGAATGCATTTATTTTAATTTCCTTTTATGAATACTCACTTTAGCAGAAAAAGAGGCAAATTAATTGTATCAGTCATAAAAAACAGAGATTTAATATAAAAATGTTCAGCTTATGTCAGGGAGAAATCAAAAGCTATTTAGCTATTTCAACTAGCTCTGTTAGGAAAATTCCACAATAATTAGCTTTGAGAAAAATAGTGAAATTCTTAGTATCTTTCATGGTTTGTCAAAGTTTGTGAAAGTTTTTTTTTTTTAAATTTAAAAGAAAATATGTTACTGAAATTGGTACCATAAGGGTGTTATAATCATCTATTTAGTAGTCACAAACCATTGTCTGCTAAAATAATTCTATTATCTTTTTGGTTCCATTTGTTTGATATTTAACATGTAATTTTAGTCAGTGATTGAATGGAGTTATATAAGTGTTAGAATGTCTTCATATGCTTTTTAAGTAACAGCATAGAATTTTGGTAATATTAGGAAACTCAAGAAGTTTTCTCTTTAAAGGATCATTAATAATTTGTAAGGAATGCTGATGTAGCTCAAATTTAAAAATTACTAATATAATTATGATAATACGTATTAAAACATTTTGGTATGTATATTGTTTTCTCAATTACTAGGTATACACATGATTCAAACATCAAGTAAAATTTAGCTAAGTAATATAAAATGTAAATCAACAGAATTATACAATTTTGCCATTTTAAAATATGGAAGCTCAAAACCTGAAGATTAGGGACTTGTCTTATGTGACAAAAATTGCTATGAGAAAGCTGGAATTGGAACCTATATCTTTTAATTCATAGTTCAGTTTCCTCCTATAGCTGTCAACTAGGTTTCTGGCACTATGAAGTATATAAAAAATAAATATGATATATGGAATAATTATAGTAGACAAATTGCCAAACCTTCATACCAAACACTTTTATTATGGATTCTTCCCTCATGAAGTCTTATTATACAGTTTAACCACATATTTTCTTTGCACATTTATGCATTACACTCTTCAGCGTGTCATATATATTCCATTTATTTCAATTTACTTCCAGCAGATTAAATGTGACTCAGTCACAGTATGATTTTGTATGACAATTTCCCTGCATATTTAAGGGAAACTTGAACAATGTAAATCAGTTATGCTATTTTCCATGTTAAAGAATGACATCTTGACATCCTCTTAATAACACCAGATGAAATTCTCCACCAATACTTTAAGGGAGTAGGTCTGGCTCAAATTCATATTCTAAATATCTCTTTGCAATTCTAGCTGATGCATATTGGTTTCTATGACAATTTGAGTTGAGCATACCAAGATAGACTTTAACATACCTTAAAATATCCTGCATTTACCCCTAATATTGCTCCTATCAGACTAAACTAATTTTGGTAATTTTAATATATAATACTCAAAATTTCTGCATTATTTTATTTATTATATTTGGTTGCCTACATAAATTTCTATCCAATATACATAGTATCTATGTATATGAATTTTAAGGCATTATATTCTCCAGACATGCAACATATTCTTAAACTCTTAGAACTCCAAATTATGGATGGACTTGTTCTTGGTTTGCTTCAGAATATCAATGTCAAAAGCATCTCCATATTATATCAACATTTTTTACATATCTGTATCAACTAACTTACCAAATAGAGTATATACTTTATTTGATTTTATAATTATCTATTACATTAGATTATCAGTGCTTTGAACTCAGATACTGTTTCTCATTCATCTTGGCATTTCCATTTGGTAGTATAGTGATTGATGGAAAGGAGATGTTAAAACTTTCAAATGTTAAGCTTACTCAAATTGGAAAAATCTCTCTAAATGCTCTAGAAATAATGTTGATTTTCATTGGAGAACTCCAAAGTCTACATCAATTCTAGGAGATAGACACAAACAATACATACAGGGCCCTAGTTTTAGGAAGGAAGTTCTTCCCCATAGACAGCAGGGAAAGAAAAACAGGACCTTGATTGCCCATTTCCTAGCTCTTTTGTAGAGTGGAGGTTCCATCCAGAAAGGAATAAATCAAAAGCCCAGGGGCTACCCCACAAGCAAACCAACCAAGGAAAAATAGCCACTAGATCCACAAAATCAGCAACACAACACAGAAGCCAGACATATAATAGAATCAAGCAAGCAATGGCCCAAAGAAGCTTTGCTAGGAGGATCACTGTTGGCTCCAGAGTTTAAGAAGGCTCTGGGCTGGTTTGCTCTCATGAGTAATCTGCCAAGGAGATGAAGCAAGCAATAATAATAACCACCACCTGGTGGAGGGGTAGAATGTGTTCTAAAAAGTGCTGCAATACAGTATTTAAAATGTCCGGTTTGCAACAAAAACGTATACACATATAAAGAAACAGGAAAATGTGATCCATACTTGGGAAGAAAAGTGAATAATAAAAATTCTTTTAGCAGGAAACGGTGACACACACCTATAATTCCAGCAATTCAGTAGGCTGAGCCAGGAGAATTGTATATTTGAGGCCAGTCTCAGAAATTTACCAAGATCCTGTCTCAAAATTAAATCCTCCCCCACCCCCCAAAAAAAGCAAATAAATGAAAATTTTAAAAAGACTAGAGGGATGCAGCTCAGTAGTAGACCATTCCTGGGCTCAATCTCCCCAATACTAGGGGGTGGGGAAAAAACAACAGAAAATGCTTTTGAAGGGTACCAGATGGTGGATTAACCAACAAAGACTTCAAAGGTAGTATTATGATTATGTTCAAAGAAGTAAAGAAAACTACCAGGTGCTACAGCAAACACCTATAATCCCAGAAAATCCAGAGGCAAAGGCATGAGGATAGCAACTTCAAAGACAGCCTCAGCAACTTGGGAGAACCAAAGTAGCTTAGTGAGACCCTGTCTCAAAATTGAAAATATAACAAGGGGCTGGGTATGTGGCTCAGTGGTTAAGCACTCTTCTGTTCAATCCCCAGAAACAAAACAAAACAAGAAAAGAACTAAAAGAAACTTCAGCTAAATAATTAAAATAAGGCATGAGGACATTTTTTTTTTTTTGTCAAATAGAGAATATCATTAAGAGATAGGTTCTTAGAAAAACCACTTTAGTAATTTCATAGGTGTAAAGTTTAATAATTGAAAAAACTCAACAGAGGGGCTTAACAGTATTGACACATTCTACAATAAGGATGGATTTTGGAAAGTTTATGTGAAGTCAAAAAAACAAGTTGTAAATACCATATATAGCATGATTCCATTTATATGAAATATCCAGAATAGGCAGATATGTAGAGAAAGAGGTAGTGTAATAATGACCAGAACATTACGGAGGGAAGATGTTATGGGTTTGCACCCCCTTTGAATTCTACTTCACTTTGCCTTAGACTGTGAACTTATTTGGCAATAAGGTGATGTAGTATCCTAGATGGGATCTGGGAATGAAAAATTGATATCAGACAAAGTCTAAGTAAAACTTCATAACATACGATCTTTAATTAATAACATATCATTATAAATTCATTAGTTGTGACAAATTTAATATACTAACATAAGCAATTAATAAAAGGAAAAACTGGGTGTGGGGTATGTGGGAACTAAGTGGACCATCTTACAACTGTTCAATAAATCTAAAACTACTAGCAGTATGGCAGAGCAGTGTCCAGCATCAGTGGGACCCTGTGTTCAATCCCAGTATCGGAAAAAAAACAAACAAACATCCTGGGGAGATTATCTTGAATATTATAGAGCAAATTATGGATTTTTTTCCCCAGAAATTTTCAAATTCTGGAAAGTAATTAAAATAATTAAAAGGTTTAAATAAGAAAACAAAATGATCACTTCTGAGAGTCCATTAATCTAGACATGTCAGTAACATAAGGCAATTACCATATGTTAGTTTTCATATATGTCATTGAGAAAATTAATTGATAATGTTATAAAATGTTCTTATTCTAATATCTCAGTGTGTGTGTGTGTGTGTGTGTATTCTGTAACTGTGCATGCACATAAATTAGTAGTTTTTTCACATATTAATAAAATAAGGTCTAGCCTGGTCCTGTGTTTTAAGTTAAGATGAATGAAAAATCTGTAGCAATTTTAGCTGTGCTACATTGTTTTGTTAGATGACAAAGTTTTTTAACAGTATTTCTTTGAGCAACTTATAATTATATTCTTCTTTTGATATAATAAAAAAGGACTATATATGACTTTGCCCAAATTGCATAATCTTTCATTGTTATCTATGAGTGTCAATTATTAGCCTTATATATTTATTATAAAATCCATCCACAAGTAAATTACTTTTACTGTTGCTAACATAATAAATTTTTATTTTAGTTCTTATTGTAAAAATCCATATATAATACTTTAAAATTATAGCCATGTATTACATACTATATTCAAAAGAATTTACAAACTGTTAAAGACCAGTCAAGTAACATTATATAGAATATTTTAGCATTATCATACTATATATTACATGTCAATATAATCTTGTGAAATACTTGTAAAGAACATAAAATTTCCTTGAGTTTTGCCTTTAGAATTATGTATATTGACCGGCATATAGGTAGTACATTACATTTAAAAACTAAATAAAAATGTAATTTTATAAGTGGAAAAACTTCAAAAGAAAATATACAAATACTAAGCTGTTATGTTTTCCCCAGTTCACATAAAATTTGGTCTTTTAACTTTATTCCCTTAATTATGAGAAAACAAATCTTACTTTTTGTGGTTTATAGTAATTTGATGAGAGTAGACATGTTCTTTTTGCATTATTATATCCATGCTATACTTTTGACAGCTCAAAAGATGCACATATAGCCTAAATTTGATTGCTTAAAAATATCTCTTTAGAAATATGAGCATTGTCTACATTGACATATGCATTGGATTTAATAATTATTACATGAGTTTTCCAGCTTTCCGGAATTTTTATTTCTTTTAACCATAGTATTTTGAAACTAACTGTTCCACTTACATTTTATCATGGTTCTTGATTTAAAAGTACCTTTATCTTTATTTTTTATATATTTATTTTTAGTTGTACATGGACACAATATCTTTATTTTTATCTATTTAGTTTTTAATGTGGTGCTGAGGATTGATCCCAGGGCCTCATGCATGCAAGGCAACTTTTATCTTTAAATTAAAAGACTATTTCCAGGTTTTCCTATAAATAAACATTGAAAGTAATCAAATATATTCTATAACTTAGGTCTTTCAAAGAAGGGTTCATTTCACTTAAAATATATTATCTAATATTTTATTACATATCTAGTTATGAAGTAGCTTTGCAGGAAAAAGAATTGCACTAAGAATTTCCTCACAGGTTCATAATAAATTCATCCTATGCTGTTCACCCATTTCTGTATTCGTTGTCAAAGCAGAATTTAAGAGTGAAATCTATGATACTAGTAGACTTTAATGGACTTGAGTCTACATGATTATTTTCCCTGTTAGCATAAGAAAATACTTCGTAATCAGGTAAAGGGTCATCCCATAATCCTCCTCTTTGAGAAAACGTCACAAGAATGGGATGTACTTTATAAATGCCTGTTTTAGAACTCAACTGTTGTAACTATTGGACTTTATTAAAATAAGCTGTTCCTTTTTTTATTTCCTAGTTTTGTCTTATTTGACATTTTTTACCCTCTGAATATTTTAAACATTTGTTGAATGTGTATATATGTATGTATGTGTATTTAATGAACATGTGTTTGTGTAAAGAGAGTATACACGTATATGTGATTTTTATTAGATTTATTTTTTTACTTATTAAATATATATTTTTTGTTACCCTTAAACATTTCCAGTATGAGTAAAACATCATCTAGTTAAAAGTAAAGTTTTTTTGTCTATACAATCTCTAAGTACATTTTCCTAACTGACAGTAGCTGGGACACACATAGTACAATGCAAATTTTAAAATTTTCTACATGTACAAAAAACATAGTCTAGTTAAATCTCAGGCCCTACTCTCTAAAAATATGTGACATATGTAATATAATTATGTGTCAATGTTGTAACTCTGGAATGAGTGAAAAGTGAGAGTAACCCTCCATTTTTTGAAAAAGGCTCCTTGCTCAAAATCAGAGTCTAGGACATGCAAGCAGGAAAATAAATTTTGCATTGTTGAAAATCTCATTTAATCAAAATTGTATATTTGCTATCTCAAAAATTTTATGGAATGGGGGTTAAAATTCTATGTTAAATTTAAAATGAAGAATTAAAACATAATATTGGATGAAATTAGTCCTTTGGAAGAAAACATGACTAATTTTATTAATATATTTATCTTACTTGATGGTCTCTGAGCCCATATAGATGATACTGAATAATCTGTTATTCATCAATTGTTTGTATTTTTTTTCTATTTTGTGTTTAAAATCTGTCCAGTTATGGAACAAACTACAGAAACACAATGTAATTAATCTAGGAGAAAATTGCATGAGTGTAAAGTAAAAGCAAGAACTGTGACTCACGCTTTTAAACTTGATCATTTAATTTATCTTTAGATTGCTTCTATGGTGTTATTAGAACAGATGTTTAAACTTCAAGTATACTGCAATGCATTCTACCTTTTATTACTCAGTGGTCATTACACAAATATTCTCTTTTGACTCTCCCTCCACTTTCTAACAATCTGCCATTATTCCTTTCTTTTAATTTCTCCTTATGACTTTAAATTACATGGTTGATTATTTTAGGAACACTCCCTTAAGACCTTTTGATGATGTATATATGTATCACAGATCTCTGCCAAACCTATACTATGCACTTTCTGAGCCTTTAATTCAGCAATTACACCTACTGTACTATTTCATAATAAAGTAAAAGTATCTAACCACAAATTTATGATTCCTATGTATTCCACTAATTAGACACCTCCAGTATGATGTTAGAAATGGCAAAGCATATATCTTCATCTTGTTATCAGTCTTACATGAAAAATTTGAGTTTTTTTTTACAAAGAATGTGATGGTATCTATAAACTTCTCAAAGGTATGACCACTTAAAAACTATGTGTGTACATGCATATATAATATTAACATGTCATACAATTTATCATCAAACCTATTTTAAAGGACATAATTCATTAGCAATAAGTGCACTCATATTGTTTTATAACAATAACCTCTATTAGTCATCAGAATATTATTATGGTCCCAAACTGAAATCCTTTTCCCTTTAAATTAAAACTACCCATTCCTCCTCACTGTCCCTGGTAATCATTCTCCTACTGTCTGTCACAGTATTTTTAGCATTTAAATCACATAATATTTTTAACCTACTGGCACCAAACTTTCCTTAGCATGGCATATGGACTTGTTTTACTAGAGCCCAAAAAACACCACACGTCCCATCTTTGGCTCACTGTTCCAGTTTCAGGGTTATTTTGACACCTGCTATTGATGCTCTCCATGATTATAAAAACTGTTTGTATTAATTATTCTTCCAGCCTATATCATTCTCTCCATTGCTTCCATGCTCACCAATCAAATGTCCATCCAGCCATCTCCTCACAATGCCTGCTGGTAATACCCTAATGTAAAGTGTTCCACTCCTTTGCTACTGTCTGTCACATATCCTAGCTTCAAATCTGGTTTAATCTTCACTAAATGTGAGCAAGTTAAAAAAAAAAAAGTATGGTTAAATATTTACTGATATTCAAAAATGCTAGGAAATTCGTAAAGTGAGTTTATTTATTTCATTTTATTATTATTATTATTATTTGTATGTGAGGGGGAGAGAGAGAGAGAGAGTGAGTGAGAGACTGAGAATTAAATCCAGGGATACTCTACCACTAAACTACTTCCCTGGCCCCTTTTATTTTTGTACTTTGAGACAGGTTCTCTCCAAGTTGCTGATGCTGGCCTTGCTTGAACTTGCCATTTCCTTCCTTAAACTTTAGAGAAGCTAGAATTGTAGGCATGTATCACCACACCTGGCTAATATTTTAATATTTAATGCTTTAATAAAATGATAACACAATTTCCAATATTTTAAGATCCAATTTTTTTGAAGAGTATTACGACCCATAATACTTTATCATCATGGAATGAAATAGACATTAGATTTGTATTATTGTTTAAAATTTTATGGTCTAAACTTATACATGTATAAACAATCTGTAAATAAAGTGATATTTTCAAAATGATATATGTAATTTGGTTTCTATCTAAAAATCCCATAAAATTCATTTACTTCCCAAGAGAACAATATATTGCTCAAGGTGGTCACCAGATCATTTGGTATTCTTTTATTTCTCCTAATTGGATGCACTATTAAAACATTTTGATTGCCTTGTTCACCTGGTCCTAGTAAATGGACCATAAGTTTTAAACAGTATTGTTGAGGCTCATTTGCTTAGTAATTCTAGATTGATTGGTTGATTAATTGATTAACATGATCCAACAATTCTCATTTAAATGTGGGTTTTATTCAAATTAGGGTTGCATTAATTTTGAGATACACAGTGGTGTTGCATGATAGATTAGAGAATTATTTTGATTTTTTTAATTGAGATAGACCCAATACATTTAGTTTATTTACTTTCCTGTGATGCTCAGGATTGAACCCAGTGTCTCACACATGCTAGGCAAAGACTCTACCAGTGAGCTACAGCCCCAGCCCTGATTTTGATTTTTTACCTGTCAAAAATATGCATTATTTTGGGGAACAAGGCTCTAAAAAATATATCCTCAAACATAATATTTGGAACTTGTAATTGATATACATGTCAGTATTAAAAAAGCAAATAAAGTATTATAGTTTAGGAAACTGTGGTTTCGTATTACTTATACACAAGGTACTAAAGGTACTACTGAGTACCAATAATATTATCACTTTAAAATTCTTGGTTATCTTCTGTTTTACTGAATTTTATAAGTTTAGGTCCTACCATATATTTTATTATATTTTAGTCATCCTGTATTGTTTTGCATTTAATGCATTCTTTTATGAAAAGGCACTTTCATCGAATGAATGAAACAGTACTTCTAATATAATAGTATTTCAAAATTCACAATAATGTTTATTTTTAAAATAATTCTTGAAGAAAATAAAATAATCTATATTATTTATGTGTAGTGGTAGTATATCTAACATTATCTTTGTGGTATTGGTTACATAATTATGTAAATTAATATTTGATGTTATGCTATTTACATAGACACTATAAATTATGTATACGTATCTAAATAATTATATATTATGAATGCTAGCTATATGCACAGGTGTAGAACAGACTCCACTTCAATAAATGGTTTTTACTAATTTAAAACAAACCTCAGAAATAAATTACTGTCAATATAGAGCATCAAAATAGAATTATAAACCCCAAAACTTAATTTAAATATAATTTCTTTACTATTATTTCTAATTTAAGAACTGTGAGCATTTTATTACATCTATTTAAAATGCACATTAAAAATCACAATATTTTACAAGTAAACATAACAGATTACTAGACTGGCAGAGGAAATTGGCTATATAGTATTGCATTTAAATTATTATAAAAATAAGATGATATTTTACTTAGAAATATTTATAAAGAACCCTGAACTCTGTTGCTGTGTCATCAGCTGAAAGGCTTTGCAGAGCTACATCTGGTTTGAGATAGTATATGGTTTCTCTCAACACCACTGTCTCTTGGATAGAACCCTGTATCTCAAAATATGACATTTAATAATTTAACAATTTCTGTTCTCTTTATGTGTATCTCATACATAGGTATACCATTTTGTTTTAAAATTGGTATATTTCTAACTGTAAAATAGCTTGACTGACTATAAATACCTACGTATCAGGACTAAAACATTTTTTAAAGGAAAAATACTGGATATTTAGAGAATTATTATTATACATTAAAATTATATAAAATGTGAATATAAGCCCAATTTGTTTGCCTAAAATTGGGACCAATCACAAATAACTACACATCTTTATCATACTATTGTGGGAATATTTTCTGGTATGGTAGATTTTTCTCCTAAATCATAGACTTACTTTGTTCATATTTGTTATAAATGTAAATAATTCATTAGAGCAATAAAATATTATTGAATTTTTACACATTTTCTTAATATATGTGAATAAGCTAAATCTCCTTATACATAAATCTTCAAGAGTATTTCTTGTTATTTCCTTAAAATGATTTTCCAGAACATTTCTATTCAATTGATTTTTCTGCCTTGATCAAAGTGTTCTATATCTTCATTATACAATTCAGTAGCCACTAGCAACATAAAGCTATTAAGCATTTCAAATGGTACTATCCAAATGTAAAAACTAAATGTTTAACTTAATTTAAATTTAAATTTAAATATTTAAAATTTAAGTTAAATAGTAATACATGACTAACTACTACCCTATGAGAAAGTAACATGTAAAATGTTAGCAAGCTTTCTATTGCTGTAATTTAAGTAAGTCTCTAATTATCCTTTTCCATCAAAAATCCCTTCAATGTTATACCAATAGGATTTTTTTCTCATTACTTTCCAGATACAAAGCCAGTCTTCTGTACTTTTCTTTTTGTGATAGTAGTTTTGAGATTCTGTGAATCTGTGAAGAAGAGATAAACTTTTAGACATCAGTATGTTTCCATTTAGAATCTGGAATTAGATAGTATGGATGTCTGTAAGGTACCAGCAACATCCCCCACAAAACCTCTCCTTGGAGATTTGAGTATTCAATCTATAGGACAACTCTATAGTTCAAAATTCTGATGACTTTGGCTCTTCCCTTTGTGTTCCCATTATTTAGTAACTACTCTTGACATTATTGCCTTTGATTATCTTGGCTTCCACTTTTATTTTTAATCCCTCTAATATACATAAAAATAATTCTCCATTTTATATTCCCTCTTAGAATTACCTAGAATTGTTTCTTTCTTTCTAATTGCACATAGACTGGTATAGTTATCTCTCAGTTTTCAGTAATTCTGTGTGTTTTTATTGCTCTGTGTGTGTGTGTGTGTGTGTGTGTGTGTGTGTGTGATGTGACTTTATAGGTAAGTTAGTAGAACATGGTAGAAGCCAAGTGGAGGGGCTTAATAGATACCATTGTCACCTAGAATTACAAAATATTTGCTTTAAAATGCATATCTAATATTTTCCTAGAGTAATTTTAAAACCTCATTGAAATATATTAAAAAATTATCAAAATCTACAATATCTGTGCTCTTCATGCTACAAATGATTTTCCATGTTTACAACTGTCAGTTGGAGTTCATATACATTTTAATGCATATTTTCTTTTTATGCATGCTTCCTTTCATGCATTTTCCTCTGTAACTTATTATTTTCTTAATTTTACTTCGCCACATACTTAAAAGTCTGCCTTTGCCTTCCAATTTTTCACATTTGAAATCGTGCCAATTGGTTTTACAATGCATGACTATTCTCCAGTGAGCTTAGTAACTGCAGCCTTCCTGTATTTTATATTATTTGAAAATTATCCTCTTGATCTTAAATGAAATTATTAAATGGGATCATTAAACAGAATCAATTATACCAGATATTATGTCTACATTCATAAGCAGGGAGATAATTCTAACACTATGCAGCCTTTCCCCTATTCTCTCAATATTTAAAACCCCTAAAGGAAGAAGAGATAAACAGGAATCCAATGGGAAAATTCCCATGTAATCATTCCAAACAAACACTCTGTTCCAGAAGGCCCTACATTGAAACAGTATTCCTGCAAAACTATCACGAGGGACAACATGAGATTATGCATGTAAATGCAATTTGTCAATTCTAAAGCACTCTAAAAGTTTAGAATCAGTCCTCTGCCTGTGTTTATGCTGTGATGATTTGGAAGCTTATTGTTCAGTAATGCATATCACTGCCTTTTCTTTTCAGCTATCATTACTTTTTATATATGACACTCTATAGTATTTGTTCTTCCATCAAATAGAAAGTTTGCTAAAGTCTACAGATTTGTACATATTTTATTAACTACAGTGCTCTTACTGTTTTTCTCCTCTTCCTTCTTCTTTGTGCTGTGTACTGGAAGCATTCAGACTTTCTATTCTTAAACAAACAACTTCCTGCCTGCAGATTTTGGGTGTGCATCTTTCTTTGTTTGAGGGGCACTAACCTATCTTCATCTGGCTACTTGGTTCAATATTGTTCAAACCCCTGCTCAATAGTTACCTATCAGAGATGTGGTCCCTAAGCATGGTCCATAACAGTGCTCCCTCCTCCAACCCTCCAATACCTTAGTTGGTTAATGTCACTTCCTTGCGTTAGTCTCTACCTGCAAGTTTATGTGGTGTATTTGGGGCTATGTGTCCTCCCATAGCATGTATGTGCTGTTAAGGCAGGAATTTTTTCTTTCCAATTACTTCCCTCTCCCCAGTGTCTACAATAGTGCCTACAATAGTGCCTGACATAATTGAGATTATGTAAATACCCATTTGCAGATAAATTAATTAATAAAACATTTAATTGAGTCATGAAAGCAAGCTTGGGGGATATTAAAAATAAATGTGAAACTTTCTCTATTTTCCTTATATCAAGTCCCTGCATTCAAAAGAGAAGAATAATTACATATTGAAAAAAATCTAAATGGTGAACTAGTTATTGTTTATTGAATATTTTTAATGTTTTGATGAGTTCAGGGTACAGAGAGTCAAGTAATAAGTAGAACAAAGATGCAAAATTAGAATTATTTATAATCGCTTCTTCACATGTTGTCCTTTGCTGTCTGTGGCACTCTATGTGTTACCAGCAGATTTACAAATGATTTTATGGAAAATATTAAATTCTTTTGCAGAGTTAAAAATAAATTTGTGTTAAAAGTGTCTTGCTGACCTTTGGTAGAATATTAAAATAACAAACTTTGCTGTTGTTCATTACGTCATTTGTAAATATTCCCAATCTGTTGGGGCTGATGTCTTACTGATAAGTCCTAATTTTCTGGGGGAATTATGAATAATTTACCAACACTATGTGAGAATACAAAAATTCAATATTATAGAATAATTTCTTACTTTGCCACTTTTTGAATGCGCTGATGACTCACAAATTCTCTGAGGTAGACTATAATATCTTGTCTATTCAAAAGAGTATATTTCCACCTGCTTGCTAGTCATATCCTCACAGATTATCAAATATTGACCACTTCCTACAATAGCACTGCTCCCTTACCAGGTTGACTTTCCTTCTTCAGTGGAACAAAACCAAAGTTTATTCAGCCACACAAAGGAAGAGCCTATGCATCATCTCTGACTTAATTTTCCTTCACCAAATGCATGCACTTAATCACTAGGGGTGATACTCTAGTTTGAAATTTCTCACAGTACCTTCCTGTCCTCTTTAATCTTGCTCATCATTTCTTTTTTGAGACATTTCTTTCAAATTTTGATATTTTGTCCTCTCCTCTACGACATTGTATTGTAAATAAAATAACAAAGTTTTCCTTTTCAAAACCCGAACATCATCATATTACTCATTCATTATTTTCAAATTCAAGTTCTTTCTGTGACTCTCCAACATCTTTTACCATTTACTTACTTAAATGTTTCGGTCTCTTCTCCAGTTCCTCTGATTCCTGTATCCTTAGTTTTACTTGTGCATTGTTTTTGTTATCTGGCTGACCATTTCTCAGCTTCTCTCATCTTTTAAAATTCTATTATCTATTCAAGATATAGTTCAGATGATTCTCCATGTATTAGATTTGTTTAACTTTCTTGAACAGAATGAATTCAGGACCCATATCTCTGTCCCCATGTACATAGCATTGAAAGAATAGTTACTATCCTAAATAGATTTTCATGCAGTGGTTTCCATGGCTCAGTTTAGTTTATATTTAAATTTTAGGCTAATTTAATGATTAAGATCTTGATTAGTTTTTAATACATTAAGTGCTTTGCTCCTTTTGGTATGAACTAAATATTAGAAGTTTTAAAAATAGGTTCTACACAGGTGATGGGGTAAAGTTACTTTCTTCTTAGAGAAGAATTTCTTTAATTTCTGAGAGGGAGAGGTCATTGTGAAGTGGACATTTTGATGGAGTGCTTTCAAGTTTAAGCTAAGAACTTTGGTATTATATTAGAATCCATACCTGGTAGAATGTATTCTAATCAAACAAGCTTCACTTAAGTTCCAATCCTTGTTTCATAATCAGACACTTCACCTCCATTTGTGGTTTTAGACATAAAATTTGGTTACAGTAATATTTTAGACCATATATAAAAATTAGAAAAATTGATAGAATCTTGTGATTCTTATAAAGTGGATACAATAATAGCAAGAAGGTGTCTCAATCAAGGTTGACTTTGCGGGCTGGGGATATGACTCAAGCGGTAGCGCGCTCGCCTGGCATGCGTGCGGCCCGGGTTCGATCCTCAGCACCACATACAAACAAAGATGTTGTGTATGCCCATAACTAAAAAATAAATATTAAAATTCTCTCTCTCTCTCTCTCTCTCTCTCTCTCTCTCTCTCTCTCTCTCTCTCTCTCCCTCTCTCACTCTCTCTTAAAAAAAAAAAAAAAGGTTGACTTTGCATGTTCCTTTAAACTAAATTAGGTTAGAAAAGCTACATGCTTGCCTGTCCATATGAGGTAACTATTGTTATCTATTTACATCTCTAACTTATGACATGAAAAGGAGAAATAATGTTTCTGAAGCACCATCTCCATGTGCTAAATCTCTGCTTTCCACATCTTAATCAACAAGTGTCCTGATCACAGTCACTCAAACTAAATACTGAATATCTTTGATACCTGCATCCCCACCTCCTCAGTTCTGTTCTCTCTGATGTCAAAATATAACCTCAAAATTCACTCATTTTTTTTATCTTTTAAGCTGCCATCAAATATAACCCACCACATCCCCATCATGAACTAATGAAATAGGTTTACAAAATAGCAAGAATGTAAACTCTTTCCGTCGAAATAAAATTTACAAAAAGAGTTAATCTTCTAAGTAGGTAAGTCAGATTATATTGCTTCTGCACCAGGGAAACTTGCTTACCTACACTGAAATCAAAAATCTCCACTGTGGCCTCTGAGGTCTAACAGTATCTTGCCTCTGGTGTTCCAGTTTATGTAAAGTTTGTTGCCTCCTAACTCCTCCAAACACAAGGCTTTTTTTTTTTTATTTTTTACATAAGCATAATTCACATATTGATCCTCTTACTGGCTTCTCTTCTTTATGATATCTCAATGGTTGTCTCATTTTGGGTATTATGGTCCCAGATGTAATGTAATTCTATTTTAGATTCTTGTTGAAGCACACAGAATTATCATCTTCTACCTTCACTCTCATTTCCATACTGGTATTTGTCACTCCCTTCTATATTCTTTCCATTTATTTATTTTCACCTTTTGATTATTTGATTTTTTCTACACTGGAGAGTATACTCCATGGAAAGAAGGCATATCTGTTCAATACTGTACTGTGTTCTGCTTACCAGTCCCCCAAACAGAGCCTACAACTTCATCTACTGCTGCTACTCTCCACAAAACTGCCAGAATTTATTTTTCAAACATGTCTATTTAAAATTCAATACACAGGTAGTTAAAGTCAACAGAAGTTCTAGGAAGCATGGCATTAACCTCTATCTCAGTGCCCTTACTGCTGTGCTGCTACCCTGTTGACTCCATAAGAGAACCTGCTGGCCCATTTCTCCATGATTACAGCAAGATCTGCCACTGCATCTCTAAATAGAAAGCACTTGCACTGATTACTCCTTTGCTTCGTTTAGGTGTTTTCTCAATGTATTCAGAGAAATAATTTGTGATAGAACTATTAAGAAATAATACTACCATCATCAAAATGTCCTTCCCTGACTATTACCTTGATGCCTCAGTTGCTTTTATAGCACTTCTCAGAATATCTACAAGTATTTGTGTATTTGTTTTCCCTTTCCACACTGAGCTTTAAGTACCATAAGAGAAGAAAATGTGTCTTTCCTCACTATTGTAACATCAGCTACTGAAATGATGCTTAGTCCTGGGTCCTAGGCAGATTCTCAAAATATTGGTAGAATGACTGAAAATCAAGAGATATATGCATATTTGTTGAATAAATAGGTGAATAAAATAATCTCAAAGGTAGACACATTTAAAACAGTATGTGTATATGTTTGCATATACAAAAAATATATTTTCTTGATTTGATACTATGAATAATAGAAGGTAATTTTTAAAAAATTGAAAACAATGAGAATATCAAATCTTATTTATGCTTGAGTACCCAGAGAATCTACTATATCTCTTAAGTATGGTGCAACTTCATGACAAGTGAAATAAGTTTGGTTAGTCATGATTCAGACACTTTGACTTATTTTTAAAATATTTCAGTGTCCAGTGACATTTAGTTGGGAAATAATATCAATCTGGATGAACAAAATTATGGCAAATGGACAGAAAAAAATAGCAAAATATTCGAGGAGGATAACGTGTTTTCTTTTATTAGCTTATATACAACATCTATTTGGGGCCTGGGATTGTGGCTCAGGGGCAGAGCTATTGCCTTGAACACGTGAGGCACTGGGTTCAGTTCTCAGCACTGCGTAAAAATAAATAAACAAAGATATTTTAAAAATCTATTTGGGAAATTATGCATCTAATTACATTTCAAAATAGAATTTATCCAAGTATTCATTGTGCACTGAAGGTTGGAATAATGTCCTCTCTTCTGCATGCAAGGGGGATGATTGGCTTGTCGATGTTACTTGAATCTAGTCTCTGAGATTCACGATTTTTATTCCAGAAGTTTGTATTTGGATGTATTCATGTTGCATGATTTATCGTTGCACTGTGATTTTTGACACAAAGACAGAACACTGTTCTGTAGAAAGCAGTATTTTCCTTCTAATATTTTAAAAAGTTGATCTCTATGCTTGCATGAGCATGAATAACAGAGGCTTTTGCACAGTTCCTTTGTGATACATGGATGTGGTATGCTCACACGTGAAATGAAGAATTGCTTGGTTGCTCTCAGCAAAGTGCCAGGGAAGATAGCAACATACTTAACCCTGCTGTCTTCAATGTATCTAGTAAGGATGATGTTCTAATGTTTGACTACCTCAGAATTTCTCAATTTGTTTTTGGTAGACACAGCTATAGCATTGTCAATGAATTCTTCTTAAAGATGGGGAAATAAAGCAGGTAGCATGGCAATAGAATAGTATGATCACGTGATTACTAGATTTTTTTTTTAATTTCAAACAATATTGAAGACCATTACATAGTCCCATTTAACTACAAAAATAAGACCATAATTCAGTACTAATGAAAATTGCCGGCTGCTGTGTTATGAATAGATGTGCATTGTTCTTAAAGAACTGATTTTTTGTAAGAGATAGCCAGTGGAATAACTGAGAGTTTAATGACAGAGCTATAAAAGTGATTCAATTACTGCATCTCACCAGTAGCTCAAATAGAGGGAAAAAGCACATATAATGATTTCCAACAGTATATAGAAGTTTATCAGCAAAATTTAAAATCCTTAATATTATAGAAAGATCTTTAATGATATGAAATATTTTAATGTTGAAGTCAAATACTGACACTATTCTAAACTTACAGTAACATCACATTAAAATATGAACAATCAGAGGCATTCCCTATATAATTATAGTTAACAAAAATTTTCTTTCATGTTAAATATTGAATGTTCATAGTAATAAAATGAAATATGAGATGAAACAAACGACCATTTTCCTATCATCTTTTTTGAGAATACAGTCAAACCAATTTTAATATTGTATAGAGTACCATTAGGAATCCATACGTAAAAGAAAAATTTGACAATGTTGAAATCCACACTGGCTGATTAAAGATGTACCAACTCTCCAGACTACTTTTAAGGGATTGAACATGGGTCACTGCTGACCCTTAATTCTGTGATTTTGGATGTGTTCTCCAGAGTCAGGAAAATCTTCCTAATTTACTTCTTTGTTCAAAAAGGAATCTCCATTCTTTATCCTCAGGATGCAAAGACTCCAATGGCAAAAGACTTACCATAGGGTTATAAACTTATTTAAAGTTAATTTCTAGGCAAGCGTCTGCAATCCCAGCGACTGAGGAGATTCAGGAAGGGAGATTACAAATTTGAGGCTAGCCTGGGCAACTTAGTGAGATCCAGTCTCAAAATAAAAAATTTAAAAGTGTGTAGATGTGTAGCTCAGTGGTAGTGTACCCCTGAGTTCAATACCAGTACCACAAAATGTAAAATAAAATAAAATGCAGCTAATTTATGCTTAAGCTCTTGCCTCAAATTTTCTGTTTTGCAAAGGAGCACAAAGCCAGCTTTTAACCTGAATGAAAGAGATAGGATGAAGGGTGGCTAGGAAAAGAAACAAAAACCAAACAACAGAGATATCAAATATCACTATTTAAAATTATATTGCATAAACGTGAATATTATAAAAACATGTCAATATTTTTAATTTAAAACAACATGAAATAAATATGACTGTGAATATTTTGGTGTGCCCATTTAGATATGTGATTATAGTTTTTTTCATATGCTATTTTGCAACTCATATTTCACTGGAAATATAAGACTTCAGCAATAGGATAATACAAAAAAAATAGAAAGTGATTTTTTATTTGTTGGTTGGGTTGATTTTTTCTAAACTCTTCCATTGAATGGCAATTGAATTGACAAAGTTTCAGAGATCGTCTACTTAAAGAATACATTTCAATCTGTTTAGAACTCACTATGACAAGAATTTATTTTTATTTAGACAATAGACCTAAGCAATCTAACTTGCAAAGTTTTTTTTTTTTTGGTGGGGCATGGTGGTGGTACAGGTTCTATCTCATAAAGAATTTCAGTGAACTCAAGGAAAGTTCATTTTAATCATTCAAAAGAAAGATAAGCTATCCTTCTAACACAATCTCATTTGAACAACTTACTCTCTGAGGGAGATAGGATTATCCCAAGTATCTCAGTTTGGTTTGCCCACTGGTATGCTATGACAGGGACTCTGGTAGCCTTCTGTTAGTTGTGTTGGACACAGACAATGAGGATGCCAAATCTTTACCTTAGTGTACCATCTATAATTATTTTTGCAATATTATAAGCTCTTTATATACTATGCTATTGACTAAACTCTCTTCCCAACTAGTGAAATAAATAGGGCAAATTGTTTTGTTTATTATTTATCTTTTGTGGTTCCATGATATGTCCTAAGCTTCTGAAACAATGGTTGGCATAAAGCAGGTGATCAAGAAATAGTCATGAAACAATTGAGTGAAAGCATGGAAATGTTGGAAAGCACTCACTAGCATATATAAAATTTGTTCTTATTTCCACATTCCTTCAGACTCATAGAAGAAAAAAATTTTGTATCATTACCCACATCCCATGATTTTGTGTTCCCATCTTTCTTCTTTGGCCCTATGTTGTTTTTATCTTTTTTTTTTTCCTTAAAGACACATTAATGTCTGTCTATCTCTTACAAAAGTATGTCTTTGAGGATTTGACAAATTTCTCATAAGTGATTTTCAGGATTGCAAAGAAGAGACATTAAACTAGACTAGGAACTGTGTAAGTATAATAATGAATTCCCTAATTATTTGCTATGTGAACCTTATATTTACTTGAAATTCATGTAAAATGCAGTAAAAAATAGAAGAACTCTATAGTACTTGTGATAATTAAATAAGGACATCTAAAAATTCTTTAGAATACTGTCTTCTGTAGATGTGTTGGGCATTTATTGGGTTCTCTAAAAAGAATAAGAACATGGATTTCTAAAATAATGTGCATTTTCATAAAATTTAGCATCTTCATACAATCTAATAATGATATGTTTGAAAAATAAATATATACATACACACACAGTTTATACACATTTAACACAACTATACTATATGTATATAGTTTGTATACATTTATACACATTAACAGAACTGCATGTCATCATTCTACTTCAAAGAAAGTCTGACATTGGAAGAAGTCAAAATTATAAATAATTTTAATGAAATATTTTTGGTCTGGATAAAAAATTCAATATACTGCTTTCTCTTAGAATATATATATATATATATATATATATATATATATATATATATATATACCTATATATAGTTTCATTGCAAATTATATATATATATATATATATATATATATATATATATATATATATATATACAGTTTCATTGTAAAAATTGTTAAGTGGAATTTGCTTAACAATTTTTATCCCTGTTTTGCTGAGTTTATATTTTTTAAAAATTTCAGGAAAAATTATATGTAATAATTTTTGGTATAAAGTTTTATAGAGAATGAAGTTTTCAAAGTCTATAAAAGATTGCACACACACTACATACTGAACATTCAGAATAGAAAAGCTATAGGAAAAAATAATGATTGTTAAGGTGCATAATCCTAGGAAGTGTAATTATAGATATTTTTCTAATTAGTTTTCAACCTACCTCACAATATATTTCAAAAGCAATAGCTATTTTGGAAGTCTTTTAAGCTTTAAAGGATATTGTACAAAATATGATTTCTGTTATCCTTAAATCAACTACTGAAACAAACCAAATTATTTCTAGTTAACAGTTCTCAAATGACACAAAGCATCATGTAAGTGACCTATTTTCACAAGGTCAGAGCTGTTTTTCATAACGTGGCATCTCTAGACACAAACCTGCCCTACTGATAGCCAAGCTCACAAATCAGTCTGCAGAGACATTTGCCTAGAGATAACTGTCTGTTGTTCAGGGTACCAGCACTGGTCAGTGAAAGTTATGTAAAACCTGATTTTCATTTGTCAATCACAGTTTTATCTCTCTCCCAATGCTGTGATGCATGTATAATTTTTATTATGGTTTAGTTGATTGCCTTGAAATTGTTTTCCATCTCATGTAAATTTGCAAATGTCTGTGTGTGATTGGTGTTCACAGTTGAAAGAACATAAATTGTTCCTATTTTACAAAGGTGATATATGAGCATATTTTTCTAAGATGCTTGGGGAAAAAAAAAAGCTGTAAAAGGCTGAAAAATCAAATAATAGTAATTTATCTGTTTCCAGGAGCGGATGTTGCTCTGGCCTAAAATACCCATTCCATTTTTTGTGTGTTTTGGGGTTATTTTTGGCCACAACGAAACCATATTCATTAGGTTAAATGATCATTTACATGTTTGGTATTCTTATCACATTTTAAAATTTTTCTAGCAGATAAAGATTATTTTTTTTTAAATTACACATTTAACAGAACTCCATGTCATCATTCTACTTCAAAGAAAGGCCAACATAATAAGTCAAAATTGTAGAACATTTTTAAGAAATATTTTTGGTCTGGATAAAAAATTCAGCATACCGCTTTATCTTAGAACATAAACAAGAAACTGAATAAGCTTCATCTTTCCAAGTCATTCCTATCAGTACTATTATTTCACAACCAGCATATGAATTGCCATTCCACTCTTCAGTTCCTCATTCAAACGTTAATTTAGGATGCAGGTTACGTTTCTGAAATTTTTGTATGAGTCATATTCTGTACCTACATATATCATTATACACTATTTGGCATTACTAATGTAATCATTTCTAATGCTGACTCACTTAATTCAGATATGAATCATGCAGATTTTAGAATATTTTCATTGCAAACATACATTTGAACACTTTGGAAAAAAAGATGAAGAGAGATTTAACAGCTTTAAGAGGGATATTAATACTTAAACCAAAAAAAAAAATTGATGAGTCTATTTGTATTTAAAATTTTAGTACTCAGCTTGCCTATGTTTTTACCAACATTGTTTCCTTTGGATGGGATGTACTTGGGACTGAATTCAGGGGCACGGAATCACTGAGTCATATCCTCAGCCCTATTTTGTGTTTTATTTAGAGATAAGGTCTCACTGAGTTGCTCAGTGCCTTGCTTTTGCTGAGGCTGGCTTTGAACTTGTGATCCTCCTTCCTCTGTCTAAAGAGCCACTAGGATTATAGTCCTGTACCATCATGCCTAGCCCAGAATTGCTTTGATTTATTAAAAATATATCATTGAGGAGATCTGAATGAACACAGAATTGTTGATGTTATCAAATAGTTATAAACAGCAGGAACAATTATTCTTCAAACATAGCAGACACAGGTTCTAATAATCATGATAATTTTAATAGGTCCATGAAATTTTTAAAATTCAGATTATTTTAAAAACCAAAGAAAAAATGTAATAATAGTTTAAAAAATGATGAAAATATATAATAATATAAAGTAAATTAAATATATTGTATATTAATATGGAAATAAGTATATATTTTATATAGATATTTTATGTACAAATATTATTTTAGAAAAGAGACTGTGAATGAAGGGGCCCAAGAATGTTGTATTGTGGCCTTGGAGTACACATGTAGTTCATATGACAAAGGTCAGTATTTTCAGTATATCATGATTCATCTCCCTTTATGTTCATCTTTTCTCTCCTTGTTGTGATTATTGCAGTGAGATCCCTCATGTATACTGTATATATATTATCCTATGGACTAATTTCCCATTTTCTTTTTGTTTTAATTATTTTTTAAAATTTATTCTAGTTAGTAGTATATTGCACAATAATGCATTTTTGTTCATTTTACACAATTGCAGCATAACCTTTCATTTCTCTGATTATACACAATGTAGTGTCGCATCATATGTGCTGTCATACATGTACCTAGGGTAATGATGTCCATCCCATTTTACCATCTTTCCTGCCCCTATTCCCCTTCCTTCCTCTCAGTCTCCTTTGCCCTATCACAGTTCCTCCATTTTTCCCATGCCCCACCTATTATGGATCAGTATCTACTTAACAGAGATAACATTCATCCTTTGTTTTTTTGGGATTGGTTTACTTCACTTAGCATGATATTCTTCAATTCCCTCCAATTACCTACAAATGTCATGATTTTATTCTTTATTAATGCTGAGCAATCTTCCATTGTGTATATATACCACAGTTGCTTTATCCATTCATCTATTGTAGGACATCTAGCTTGCTTCCACAATGTAGCAATTATTAATTGTTCAGCTATAAACATTGAAGTGGCTGTGTCATTGTAGTATGCTGATTTTAAGTCTTTTGGTATAGACCGAGAAATGGGATAGCTGGATCAAATGGTAGTTCTATTCCAAGTTTTCTTAGGAATGTCCATACTGCTTTCCAAATTTTTTGCACCAATTTTCAATCCCAACAGGAATGTATGAGTGTGGCTTTTCCTCCACATTCTCACCAACACTTATTGTTGTTTATATACTTCATTAACAAGACTCCTAAAGCACAAGAAATAAAATCAAGAATGAATAGATGGGATGGATTCGAACTCAAAAGCTTCTTCTCAGCAAAAGAAACCATCAATGAGTTGAAGAGAGAGATTAAATTTGGGGAGCAAATTTTTGCCACACACTTGACAGATAAGAGTACTAATCACCAGGATGTATAAAAAACTCAAATAACCTAAGCCCAAAATAACAAACAACCCAATCAATTAATGGTCTAAGGAAGTAAACAGACACTTCTCAGAAGAAGATATACAATCCATCAACAAATATATGAAAAAATGTTCAATGTCTCTAGTAATTAGAGAAATGCAAATCAAAACCACTCTAAGATTTCATCTCATCCCATTTTCCCTTCATTAGTATTTTAATGAAAAGCTTCAGAAACACTAAATATCACCCAGCAAAGATTGATACCTGCTGGGAGCCATCAGCCAAGTAGGTATGACAATTTCCTTGCCAGCGTACCCCCATGTTTCTTTAGTGGAAGGACTCATGGAAATAGGACATTTTGCAGGACATTGCATGTAAGGTGACCTTGCTCAAGGACCAGGGCAGGATCCGTGTTTAGGGTGTTCCCCCTTTAGAATAGGGCGGTTTAGCATAATAGGAGATTAGGGTGTTCCCCCTTTAGAATAGGGTGGTTTAGCATAATAGGAGATTAGGGTGTTTCCCCCTTTAGAATAGGGCATATCCTGCTGCTGAGTTCCTCTTGAGTTCTTAGGGTCAGATAGTATATTTCGGGAGACAGAAGCCCAGGAGTAGTGGATTAGGGCAGAGTGTAGATTTGGGCAGAGAACGTGGATTTCCCCAGAACGTGTTTGTAGACGGCTGGTGTGAGTTCGGGAATAAAGAATTGCTGTTTGAATCTACAAGCTGTGTGGAGACTCGTGATTCGTGCCCAGCCAGAGACTGTGGCATCTGGTGGCTCGTAGGTGGAACACCTGAAGCTTGGGGGAAAGTGAAATTGCTCGCCCCTGAGGGAAGGTGAGAGAATGGGTGACCATTTCAAAAAACAATGTGTTCTTCTTTTGATTTATTTTGTTTTTGTTTCAAGCTGCCTATCCCTAGAAATTTCTCAGGCAAACTGGAAAAAATGGTTGACTAAAGGCTTGAAGTTTGTTGGCCCTCAGGAAGAGAAAATTGATACAACGATTTTTTATTTCGTTTTTGCTTCATTCAGTTTCGGTTTTGTTTTATGTTATCTTATTGGGTTGCGTTATCTTTATAGTAGATTAAAACAAACTGAGAAGATGTTAAGTAAATTGTTAGAGGTTCAGAACATGGAGAAAGACATTTTAGATCAAGCAAAAGAGAAGGTCTCTCGAGCTAGTCAGACAGAGGAAGAAAATTTAAAGGAAAAGGGGTTGTTAGGAAAAAGGCCACAACAGGAGGCTGTTACTAACTCTGTTTTATCACAAGAGGGTTTAATTCAACCAACAGCCCCACCGATAGAGACAGCTGAGTGACCCTCAAACCCTGTAGTTGATAATTGGGATCCTGAGACAGGACCTCGAAGATTAGCATGCCCTGTACTTGAACAGGTAGGAGGGCAGCGAATTCACCGTGCTTTAGATTTTAAAACAGTGAAGCAGTTAAAGGAGGCTGTAACAACCTATGGTCCCCAAGCTCCCTTCACGGTAAGCATGGTCGAGTCCATTACTAACTTGGACATGACGCCAGCAGATGGGGCTAGCATGTGTAAATCTGTGCTAAATGGAGGACAATATTTGTTATGGAAGGTTGCCAATGAGGAATTTTGGGCAGAGACAGGTAGGCGAAATGCAGCAGCCGGTTACCCTCAAAGAAATCTAGAGATGTTGCTAGGGAAAGGACCTTATGAGGGTCAGCGGCAACAAATTGAATATGATCCTGCTATATATGCACAAATTGCTGCAGACGCAGTTAGGGCATGGAAGGCTTTACAAGGACATGGAGATTTACAAGGTCAGCTATCTAAGGTAATACAGAGAGCTAATGAACCTTACGCTGACTTTGTAGATAGGCTAATTCAAACGGCTGCCAAAATATTTGGGGATACGGAACAAGCAATGCCATTGATAAAACAACTGGCTTATGACCAAGCAAATCGTTGCTGCAAGGAGGTTATTAGACCATAGAGACATGAAGATTTAAACACATATATTAAATTATGTAGAGATATTAATGAACAAGGGCAAGTCTTGGCAGCTGCAGTACAACAGGCTTTAGATGCCAGGCCAAAAACATGCTATGATTGTGAACAAACAGGACATTTTAAAAGGAGTTGCCCCATAGGAGGAGGATTTAACAAAACTAGGTATCAAAGAAATAGAATACCAGGTATTTGCCCACGATGCCATAGAGGGAGACATTGGGCTAATGAATGCCGTTCTCAAACCACCATAGAGGGTACTCCCTTATCAAAAAACGGACAAGGACCAGGTATTTACCCACGATATCGTGGAGAAAGGCATCAGGCTCCATTGCCAAAAAACGGACAAGGGGGCCCAATGCTCCGGGGCCCACAACCACAAATATACGGGGCAGTGGAGGAACCCAGCAACACCATCAGAGTAGTGCCCAGGACACATTGTCCATTAAATCCCTCATCAGACAAACCAGAGGGAGCGCAGGTTGGGACATCTGCGCCTCTGCCAGAGCAGTACTAACTCCAGAGATGGGAGTTCAAATCATTCCTTCAGGAATAAAAGGACCTCTTCCCCAAGGGACAGTAGGCTTATTATTGGGACGTAGTTCATCTACATTAAAAGGACTTATGATAAGTCCTGGGGTAATTGATCTCGATTATGTAGGTGAAATAAAAATTATAGCTAGTTCTCCAAGAGGTATATCAGTAATTTCACCTGGAGATAGAATAGCACAGTTGTTAATAATACCCAGCCTACATAATAAATTTCCTAGTCATAGTGTAAAAAGAGGTTCCAGGGGATTAGGCTCCACAGGTGTAGACTGGGCTATGCTGTCTTTAAATTTAGATTCTCGCCCAATGTTAAAACTAAATATTCAAGGACACGACTTTAATGGGCTACTGGACACAGGTGCAGACCTTAGCATCATATCTAGTAAGGAATGGCCAAAACATTGGCCATTACAACAAGCCACTCAAACACTTCGAGGCCTAGGAGTGGCTACTAATCCCCATAGAAGTGCAATGGTATTAGATTGGAAGGATCCTGAAGGATGTGAGGGAACTATACAGCCATATGTATTGGATCATCTTCCTATAAATTTATGGGGACGAGATGTCCTAGATCAATTAGGTTTGACGTTAACAAATAACATCAATCCTAATGCGCCCACTACTAGGGCTAGACAAGGATTTAGGAAAGAAAAAAGATTAGGAAAACAAGGACAAGGTATAGCAGCACCAATTCAAATAGATCAAGGAACAGACAGACATGGGTTGGATTTTCAGAAAGGGCCACTGAGACAATCAAAATTACTTGGAAATCAGAAAGACCAGTGTGGGTTCCTCAGTGGCCCCTGACTAAAGAAAAGATACAAGTAGCCCATGATCTGGTCAAACAACAATTAGCGGAAGGACATATACAACCTTCCATATCTCCCCATAATACTCCGATTTTTGTCATTAAAAAGAAATCTGGTAAATGGAGATTATTGCAAGATTTAAGAGCCATTAATAATGAGATGGTTATTATGGGACCTGCTCAATCAGGGATTCCTCAATTGTCTGCTTTGCCAAAAACCTGGCATGTTTTAGCCATAGATATTAAAGATTGTTTTTTTTCAATTCCAATTCATCCCGAGGATAGTCCACGTTTTGCATTTACTATCCCTGCATTAAATCATGAAGGTCTTGATCAGAGATATGAATGGAAAGTACTCCCTCAAGGGATGGCTAACAGTCCAACCATGTGTCAAATATATGTTAATAAAGCAATCCAGCCACTTAGAAATCAAAATCCTGAACTACAAATATTTCACTATATGGATGATGTATTATTGGCACATAAAGATAAAAACATATTGCTGGAATGTTATGCCACACTTACAAACTTATTAAAAAATTATAATCTAGAGATAGCAATAGATAAAGTACAATTAAATTTTCCAATTAATTATTTAGGAGTTCTATTATCCTCAACCATGGTCCGTCCACCAAAAATTCAAATACGAGTAGATCAACTCAAATCACTTAACGACTTTCAAAAGTTATTGGGAGACATAAATTGGATAAGGCCTTATCTAGGCATACCAACAGGAGAGTTGGGACCTTTATTTGATGTTCTAAAAGGTCCATCAGATCCAAACTCACCCCGCATGTTAACGCCTGAAGCAAGAAAGGCATTGAAAATTATTGAAACATATATGGAAAATATACATTTGGATAGAATTGATATAAGTTTGCCTTTATTATTTATTGTACTACCAACAAAAAATATTCCTACAGGAGTATTTTGGCAAGAAGGTCCATTATTGTGGATACATTTATCTTATTCTCCTAACACTATTCTTACTAGGCATCCTGAGGCTGTAGGACAATTAATACTCAAAGGAATAAAAGCAGCGAAGGGAGTGTTTGGAATTTTTCCCAATAAAATTATTACTCCATATACTATGGATCAAATTGATGTGTTAGCTAATGAGTTAAATACTTGGGCAATAATCATGTGTAAATCTAATGTTTCATTTGATAACCACTTACCATCTAATCCTTTGTTGTCTTTTTGGTCTAAGCATCCTGTAGTTTTTCCAAAAATGACAAGAAAAACCCCTATCATGAATGCTCCAAATATATTCACTGATGGGTCAAATAATGGTACAGCAGCAGTAGTTACCCCTGATCAAACTTTTACATTTTTAGTACCCAAACAATCAGCTCAAAAGGTAGAGCTTAATGCAGTTTTACAAGCCTTTTTAATGTTTAAAGATTCTGTATTTAATTTATTTTCTGATAGTCAGTATGTAGTTAATGCTATAGTATCTCTTGTAGATGCTGGTAGGATTTCCCCTTCTTCTACTGTTTTCTCTTTGTTTTCCACTATACAAAGTCTAATCTGGGACAGAAAAGATCCATTCTTTATAGGACATATTAGGGCACATACAGGGTTGCCTGGAGCCCTTAGTTTGGGCAATGATTTAGCAGATAAAACTACACATGACATACATATTTTCTCTACACTAGAAGAAGCTACAAATTTTCATAAAAAATTCCATGTTAATGCTAATACTTTTACAAAAGCGTTTTAAAATAACTAAGGAACAAGCCAGACATATAATAAAACAATGTCAAAATTGTGTGACCTTTTTACCACAAGTTAATCTTGGAGTCAATCCTAGAGGACTGATACCTAACCATATTTGGCAGATGGACGTCACACACTTGCCAGAATTTGGAAAATTAAAATATTTACATGTTACAGCTGATACTTCTTCCGGATTTTTGATGGGCTCCCTTCATGCCGGAGAAAAAACTAAAGATGTTATAGCTCATTGCTTACAAAATTTTGCCACTGTGGGCATTCCTAAACAGTTAAAAACTGATAACGGTCCTGGCTATACCTCTACCTCTTTTAAACAATTTTGCTCATCATTTGGTATTACTCATATAACAGGAATTCCATACAATCCACAGGGACAAGGCATAGTTGAAAGAGCTCATCAAACTATTAAAACGTACTTATTAAAGCAAAAAGAGGGAATTGGAAAGGGGTATATATCCCCCAAAGATAAACTTAAAATAACGCTTTTTACTCTAAACTTTTTAAATTTGGATTCATCAGGACTTAGTGCTGCGGAAAGGCATATGTATCCAAAAAATGTGCATAAGCCTAAAGTTCTTTGGAAAGATATTCTAACAGGACAATGGAAAGGTCCTGACCCAGTAATTGTCTGGAGTCGGGGCTCTGTTTGCATGTTTCCACAGGGAGAACAGCAGCCGATTTGGATTCCAGAAAGACTAACTAAAACGATTTCTACAGATCGAAAAGAAGATGATTTGACTCAAATCCATAACAGCTGATATCCAGAATTCCAGCTTGGCCATTCTTACATCTGCAACAGTGATTAACCAGGATGCTTTTTTCAATATCTATTTTATTATTGCATTTTTCCACATCATAAGGTTCTATTTTTTTATTTTTTGAGCTCATACAAACCTAGGTTAATGTTTTTCTGATCTGTTTCATTTTTTGACTATGGAGTTTTTAAACATTGCAATGGAGATTTCACCTAGGTAAAGCTACAAGGCCTTTATTATTATCTTATACGTTTGTTTGCACATTTGTGTTTTGTGTTATGTCTGTGTGTGCGTATGTCCATATTTCATATATGAGGAGCGCTCATGAGAAAATGGATCCAAATTATTATTTTTTTTATTCACGTGATTTAAATGGCTTAATTTAAATTAGGTAAACAGCTGTTAAGGATTGTTTTTTAAGGAGGTTAACAGATCTGTTTGTTTACTTTCACCTTTCCTTTTCATTATATTTAATAATTCTTTTCAGGATAATGTCTTTTTAGCATCATTGCCAGAATTCCTATCTTCATCCCAATGAATATAACTCAACAAGTATGCTCAATCAAGGAGTCAACTTACTTTGGGAGGAAACGGACTTTGGGAGGAGACGGACAGATTGATAGATTCCTCCACTTTGAACCGCTTGCAGAACTTGCCTGGACTATGTAACTACGTTTAGTGCAGCAAATTGTGGTAATGCTGGCATATCTTTGCTGATGGTGTCACCAGTGATCTTTGCTGATTGTGTCACCAATGATGCAATTTTTCCAAAGGAACTGTCAATTGGCTTGGTGTCGTGGCATTTCTGTATCCTCCTCCCTTCTGCTAGTGATGGTCTACATTTGGGGGCCAATGGCTATATGCTGGACCGGTAGTCAGTGATGGGTATGATCCAATTGCAGTGGTATCAACCTAAGACAGGAGGCTGACGCCTAAAGGTCAGTTGCCTAAAGGTCAGTTTTCCGATGATGGGTAAGAACCATATGTTGAATTGGACAACCTACCAGGCACGGTCCTTAAGCCACATTAACCTCACTCCCCCACTGGCACCAAGGCCAAATTTGGGGGCCAACAGAGGTGAGGCAAAGAACCTCACCCCCCCACTGGTGCATAGACCTATCCACAAGTATGGCTGTATGCTGGACCGGTAGTCAGTGACGGGTATGATCCAGTTGCAGTGGTATCAACCTAAGACAGGAGGCTGACGCCTAAAGGTCAGTTTTCCAATGACGGGTAAGAACCATATGTTGAACTGGACAACCTACCAGGCACGGTCCTTAAGCCACATTACTTGTTGTTTAATTAATCAGAAGGGGGGAGATGCTGGGAGCCATCAGCCAAGTAGGTATGACAATTTCCTTGCCAGCGTACCCCCATGTTTCTTTAGTGGAAGGACTCATGGAAATAGGACATTTTGCAGGACATTGCATGTAAGGTGACCTTGCTCAAGGACCAGGGCAGGATCCGTGTTTAGGGTGTTCCCCCTTTAGAATAGGGCGGTTTAGCATAATAGGAGATTAGGGTGTTCCCCCTTTAGAATAGGGCGTATCCTGCTGCTGAGTTCCTCTTGAGTTCTTAGGGTCAGATAGTATATTTCGGGAGACAGAAGCCCAGGAGTAGTGGATTAGGGCAGAGTGTGGATTTGGGCAGAGAACGTGGATTTCCCCAGAACGTGTTTGTAGACGGCTGGTGTGAGTTCGGGAATAAAGAATTGCTGTTTGAATCTACAAGCTGTGTGGAGACTCGTGATTTGTGCCCAGCCAGAGACTGCGGCAGATACCAATAACACTAACCATCTGCATATAGATATCCTGGAAAGAGCTGTCTTGTGAACATATTCAGAGTTATATTCACTATCATTTTCCTTACTGCCCTCAAATAAATATGATCGTTATAACTGGAAGACACTGGAGTGATAATTAGTCATTAGTACTATCCACGAAAGTAGTAAACTGTCTTCATATTAAAACCTCAAGATGCAAAGCTGCAACGTTTGGCCCAAAACTCCCTTTAGCAGGAGGAATTGTGGCTGCTTCTGTTGTGTTTGCCAGTGTACCTGGCTTTGTGATCTACCACCTCACTACCTGCCTGTCTTCTCTGGCCAAAAGAGTATGAACTGAGAGTGGAGAGGGCTTTTATGCTATCTACATTGGCCTACAACTTGCTTTGACCTGTACTTTCATTCTTTTATTTCCCTTTTTCTTTTCTTTTGCTTCCTTTAGTGGTAAATATTCATTTTCCTCTGAAGAGGGTTGCAGAATGATAACATATGCTTTTCATCAATGGGTTTGTTCAGGTATGATGATGTTACTCAGCACCAAGGGAGCAATTTTAACTTCTGAGCACTTTATAAACATTATATAATGATAACTAACCAACTGTGATCCAAGAAGGTACATAACCAGGATAAGTAGGCATTCCATCATTTTTAGTATATGCACATGTCATTTTTAAGCTTATTTAACATAAAAGAAAGAGTCTAATAACTGAGACATAATTTATGAGTTTTATTTGTGCTGATTTTGCTTTATTTCATTCTGTTCTATGCTTTAATGGGAGAATATTTTTTACTAATGTTAAATCGCTACTATAAGGAAATGCTGAGAAACATTGATCCTGAGAAGTCTGTTTAACAGAGTGATTCATAGTCTTTGGCTGTTCATGTAGTCTCCCCTTCACACACACAGAGTTGAGGAGCAAATGACACATAGGAATAAATTGTTCAACTTAAAATTATTATGAAATGATCTTTCCAAAATAATTAACAGCATACCAGTGGGATTTATAGAGGACAAGTTGATCTGAATCAAAAATATATTACTGTGAAAATTTTTAAACTGCTATATAAGACCCTATTTTAGTTTACCAGAGTTCCTGATACAAATTGTGCAAGACTTAATGGTTTGAAACAATACAAATTCCTTACTTTGCAGTTCTGTAGCTCAGAAGACTGCATGGGCCTCAATAGAAGAATCAATGTGAGGGAAGGCTTGCATTCCTTCTGGAGCCCCTAACAAATAATACATTACCTTGGCTTCTCAAGCTCCTAGAAGCAGCCTTTATTCCTGGTCTCATGGCCCTCTCCCTTTATCTTTTCACCAGTAGTAATGATTCAAGTTCTCACATCACATCACTTTGACCTCTTCTCTGCCTTCCACTTGCACTTTTTGGTGGACCCTTATAATTACATTGGCCCTGCCTAGAAAGTCCAGGATAATATATTTTTTATATTTTAAATTTAAATTTATTTTGACTCATACATAGAAACAAAAATTTATTTATGAAGTACCATGTGTTGTTTTTATATAAGTATACATTATGTAATGTTTAAATCAGGATAGATATCTTTATCTCCGCAAACATATATCATTTCTATTTAGGACAAATCTTCAAAAACCTTTCTTCTAACTATTCGAAACATACAGTACATTATTGTTATTTATAATCAAGCTACTGTGCAATAGCATACCAGAAATTTTTATTCATACCTAAGTGTAATTTAATACCCATTAATCAAGCTTTGACCATCTCTCCCTCCCCATTACTTCCTCAAACTTTGGAAATCACCAGGGTACTCTCAACTTTTATGAGATCACAATTTTCATATCCCACATGAGTGAAATCATAGTAATACTTTCTGTGACTCACTTATTTCAGTTAGCATGTTTATCTCAGATGTATCCACAGAAATGAAAATAAGAATAATTCATCATTTTTATGACTGAATATTATTTAATTATGTGAATGTACCATATTTTCTTTATCTATTTACTATTTGATAGACACTTGGCTTGTCTATTTTGAATTGCACTGCAACAAACATGAGATTGCATATCTCTTCAATCTATTGATTTCATTTTGGGGGGTATATAACCAGAACCAAAATTGTTGAATCATATGGTAATTCTATTTTTAATTTTTTCAAGAAGTTTTAACTTTTTTACATAATACATGTAATGATTTACACTTATATCAATACTGTGCAAAGATTCCATTTTTTCTCTATATCCTTGCTAACACTTGTTTTCTTTTGTCTTTTTGATAATAGTCAATGTTACTGGAGTAAAGTGATAGCTCATTCTAGTTTTCATTTGCCTTTTTTTTCTAATGATTACTGATGTTGACTATTTTTCATGTACCTATTGGTCATTTGTAGCACTCAAAAAATGATATTGGCATTAAAAATAATCTCAAGACCAATGGAATGGAATAGATAGCCTAGAAGTGAACTCACACAATTACAACTAACCCACTTCTCACAAAAGTGCAAATGACATACATTGGAGAATGAATGGCCTGTCAATAAATGCTGCTAGGAAAATTGGGTATCTACACAGAGAAGACTCCTATTCAAGACCCCTATCTCTAGTGGAACAAAGATGTAAATGTGATCTGTGAAACTATGAAACTACTAGAATAAAATGTAGGAGAAATACTTTCTGATATTGAAATAGGCAAGGGATTTTTTGATAAGATACCAAAACCCAAAGGGAACAAAAGAAAACAGAGAAAAAAATGGGGTTATAGCAAACTCAAAACTTAGAGCAAAAGAAACAATCAACAAACTTCAGAGACATTCTACAGAATGGGAGAAAATATTTGCAAACTATTCTTCTGACAAGGGGTTGGTATCCAGAATACATAAGGAGCTCCACAAGTTATATAGCAAACCAAAACAAAATCACAAAAGACCTAATTAAAAATAAATAATGGATTTATGGATATTTCATAAAATTTACATGAGGGGCCAGTGGGTATTTAATAAAACTCTCAAGATTGCTATTTTAAAGTCAGCTGATTCAAAATTAAACTCCAACATCAGCCTTAATTCCCCGTTGCTGTATATATTCAGGGACATTTATATGTTCTGAGGTTTAGGATATAAAGATTTTTAGATTCTATTTCTCCAATTACCATAGTATTATATTTAAAATGCTTTACCTGAACAAAATTAATAGTATCGTGAGTCTTATTTAAGCATACATTTTGGGTGGATGATCTACTTTCATTTTGTTTACAACACAAACCTGCTTTTTTTCATTTTTGATAAATATAGATATTTCTAATGCTAATATTCTATTCATAAATATTTTATATATTATGATTATTGCTTCTCCATTAAATTTTATAGTATGTGTTATAGTTGCATTAATATCTTTCCAGTCAACTTAATTATTATCTGATTGAACTGAGAACAGAATGAAAGAAATTTCTTGGGTTAGGTTAATGTGGATCAAGGAACGTGGTAAATAATTGATATGCCTTCTTTAGTGACTCTAATAAAATTGATATGTGTGCACATATTTCATTAATGTTCTACTATGATTAGTTTTCATAACTATGAAAAAAATTAAAAAGTATCTGGAATGCAAATTTGGATATGATTTTACATGAAAGCATTTAATGTAAAAAGACATCAATTAAGAAGAAAAATATTCTTTTTTTTGTAATAAAGATATACTAAGTAAATCTTTAAATTATAAAAATAAAATTAATCCTAGAAAAAATGTAAAGAGCCATTTTTATGTATAAGGACAGTAAAAGTGAGAAAAGTAATTTAAATTGATTTCAAGTATCTTTAATTGTAAATGAATGTCAAAGGCAAAAAATAAACTTGTGAAGAATAAAATTTACAATTCTTCTTTATGAGCATACTCATTACCAATAAGTTTTCATGTAAATGAGTAAATGTAGTCATCATAGCCAAACTTTTTCCTCACTGTAGGGAAAAAAGAAAACTCTCAATGGACTTGTCCAATGCTTGACCATGGATAATATATTTTTTTTTATTTAGTACTAAATAATTTTTAATATTTTTTACTCAGGTTTAAATGTATGAGGAGATGCTTTTATTTAACTTATTAACTGGCAACCTGGATACCAAATATGCCTTGACTAGAACTAAACTAGAAGTAAAAATTTCACAAAAAAATTTTGAATTATTTTATTATGGAAAAATGTCTATCACTCTGGCAATAGTATTACTTTTCATTATATTATTTTTTCCCTCTTTATGCTTTTAAAATTACATACTAACACGAGTTTTTCTTAGAATATATTGGGAAAAAATTTATGTGCTGTTTCAATACTTGACATAAAAAAATCTAAAAGGAATTCTAGAAACTGTTACATTATTATTCTTTGATATTTCCCCCATCTATTTTATTTAGCTTCTTAACTTAATAAAATGTACTAAATTTTATTTAAATGCAAAACTAAAAAATTCCAACAAATTATATGAATTTTATTTGTAAATTGATTAGTGAATAGTTTATGTGCACAGAATAAATATATCATTCTAAAATATAAAGAAAATATATAAATAACACTTAAAATTTTTTAAAAGTTTAATCTGGTTGGATTCCTGCTATTTCAACTTCAACATGCAACTCCATATTGTGCACCTGTTAATATACCCTATTTAAATTTGCTCAACAGTTTATAGTATAATTGTGGATTCTGTTACAGTTGTTTAAGGCAGGTTCCCTTTGTGGAAATATCAAAATATAGATTACTTGCTTCAATGTATTTTGAATAGAAATAAAATTTGATTATTTAGGAATAAGCTATATTGGGTGGACTTAATATTATTCAAATGTATGAGAGTTTGCCAAAATTTAAAGGTTTGAAAGATTAATTAACACTCATTTGGTAAAAATGCCCCAAATAAATTGTAATATTATATTTGTTTTAATATTGTTCACTTTGACCTAGGAAAAGACACTGGTCTGAGATATAATTTTCTAGAAGACATCAATTTTTTCATGAAAATTCATGTTTTATGGTAAATAGCTATACTTGTGAAGTACAATTGATTCTTAGTCTCAGTGAATTCTATCATCTCATGTTCAAAGTACCTTTAATTTCACAATTGGACCTGTATTGTCATTTTATTCTGTGTCTTTCACTCCTGTGATGAATCACTGTGCACAGGTCATTCCCACAGTGATGAGCTATACTAGTTGACTTTATTAAAGATATGCAGCATCCAGCAATCCAAGAGCCATAAGAAAGCCCCCAGTCTACCCCGATTAGTGCAGCTTATCCCGCTAGATCTCTGGTATGCTTCCAGTGTAAGTTTTTACCTAGAAATCCCATATCAAGGAGAAGGAGTCTTGAAACGTTTCATATTAATGGTTGCCTCTCATATTTTCATCACATTAGTTGCCAAAAACCTGCATATATTTTTATGGTTAAAAAACATTATTCAATTCTACCCCTTAATATTCTTTAAGTAAAATACTCTCAAAAGTAAAATTTCAGGAAGAAAGTTAATCAACATTAAGTTATCCAAAACATCCTGAGTAACCACTTTGTATGTAAGAATTTGTGAATATATAAAGCAGAGTATCTACTTAATTACCCATCTATAATGCCAGAAAGAAAGTTGATATTATATCTATGATTCTATTACAATAACTGCAGGGGACAAATACACAAATGGAGATAAATGTGAGATGATTTATAATTTGGTAACTTAATCCTGACCCCCCAAAAAAAATTAGATGTAGAAATTCATAGTTTTTCAAGTTTCTAAAATAGTGTAAGATTTGTAGACAATATTATTATTATGTTAAATATAAATGTGTTTAAGTCTGCTTGTATGATTTAAGTTATTTCAAGTAAAGATAACACTGATAACATTGATACATGCACTTTAAAAATGAAGATTGAAGAATGTTGATGCTTTAGTTGCTCTACATGTCTCTCTATTCATGAAAAAAGATAAATTGTAATGACAGATTTCCTAAAAATGGGAAAATTTTAATGATAAATCAATGTTGATGAGCTTATTTAGGTTTTGATTGTGATGATGCCCAGTTGCTTTCCAGAAGTCTCCTACATCTGTTCAATTGAAGAGACTAGATGACCAAACTTTTAGCAGCATTGAGTATTATTTTTCTTAATTCTTCGGTTTTCAAAAACACATGTTATTTATTTTCCTTTTGAACCAATTCTTATTTATAATAACTATGGTTATTTGTCTTTGTTGACTTTTTAAGTTTAAAATCAGAATTCCAATGCATGATCTAAGGTTTATTGTTGCTTATTTGTTTGAATCATGATAACTTTTGTCTTTTTATTGACTGTGATGCTGGGGATCAAATCTAGAGCCTTGTGCAGCTAAGCAAATGCTCTGCAACTAACCTACAAGTTCAGTCATGTATCTTCTTATTTGATTGACTTATTCTAAATCATTTATGACTTACTATGCTAAAATCATTTCCAAATACATCCAAAGGGTAACCCAGTGCATCAAAATACTGTGGACCTACTCTAGTAAAATTACTCATTTGCCAATGGTATTCCCATTCCGCAGAGACATTAATTAGCTTAAGTAGTGTCATTCCTAGTGTGACTTTATTCAATCTCCTTAATGGGGTGGTGAGAGGCTCCAAGAAATGACAAAGAGGCACAAATTAGAGAAAGTGTAACTCAGTGGATCACCCAAACTCCTGATAGGATGGAGACTGACCAGTAGCAGTCTCTGCATGTTTATTACACAGGTTTAAACATCGAAAGGATTTACTGTAAGAAATCTTCAAGATAAACAAAACAAAGTTGTGAGCAAAATAGCTTAATTGGGGCTTCTCTCTCTAGGCAGCTGGTGTTTGAACTCAAGGCTATTGAACTTAAAAATTCCATTGAAAGCACAAATTCCTCCCTCCTAACAAGGGTCACCATCAAATGGGCAGTTTTCAATCAGTTCCTTTCCACAAAGCAATTCTCAATGGTCCTATCACTGTTGTCCAGGGCACTTCAAAGCAATGATTCATTTACCACTCAAGACAAAGTAGTGCTTGGACCCTAATAATAGATACATTTTACTTCAGCATAAAATGGGACAAGGATGTAATGGGACAAAGATGAGAAATTTGTACAGCTATTGCTTGAATAACATTTATATTGGCCTTCGTCTATGGCAGAAAATGCAAACTGGAGGGTAACCCATATCTTTCTTTTCTCTTCTATGACATACTTGTTTCAGGAGTATGAAGAGTATAAAACATAATATAAGGAATACTAAACCCTTAGAAATTAGAATAACATGGGGCACATTTATAATGGTTTTAAATTTTATGACATAAAAAAGGAAGCATAAATTAGAAATGGGTCTACCCATTAAATAAATAAATAAATATTAAATAAACACAAAGTTTTATAAAGAATATAATGAAGCAATATATGAATGGAGAACAACTTTATATTACCAAATAATTATTTCACTACTATAAAATCTGGACTTTCTTTCAAAAAAAATTTTAACATGCTGAAATTTCAAACAGAATCCTGAGAGAATTCTTTGATAATTTCAATAACTCAAAATAATATTTGTAATTATAATTCAAAGTAAATGTCTAAGAAAAATTGGGTTAAAAATATAACATATCCCACAAACTTAATATAATTAAATGAATTTTTTTGAAACATAAAAACAAGAAATGTAAAGTTATTGAAGCCAGTTGAATATAGTAGCATACTACAAAAAAGAACATATGGAATTAAAGTTAGAAGTTAAGATATAATTATTCAATTCATGGCCATGTAATTTCCAATATGTGGGAAAAACTGATGTTAGTTCTATTTCCTAACATTTAAAAATTAGATTTGAGAAAATTTGTTATAAATATAAATGCAAAATGTGAAAAAACTCATAAAATATTTGTAACAATTTAATCTGAAATATATAAAATTTTTACTAATTATAAAAGGAAAAAAATGAGGAAATACCTTAAGTATATGCAATTTTTATTCATCAATTGATAACTCAAATAGAACAAAAACATATGGTAATAATTACAAATGATTAAGCCTACATACACTTTACAGATATGCCAATAAGTTTTACAGAAGTAATGTCTTGGGTCCATTTACTAGGTGACTCAGTTAAGTTTGTTGATTTTATTAAATAAGGATGCTCAATTAGCCTTAATGATGACTTTGACACATCTTTCTACATTATTGATGCTATATGATAATTCATAGACTATACTCAAGTCTGACTATCAAATTCTTTATCTTCATATACAGTCTTACATTTAAGGATCACCTTCCTGTTCATTCATATTTGTTTCTTATTTGTAAAACTAGTGAGACACCCATTCCCAACCATTCATTTCCTAGTTGCTTACAAGCATGCACCATGCTCTCTTTTCATTATTCATTTTTCTTCATTTCTTTGTTACTTTTATTCTGAGATGTCCACTAATTTCAATGACTTTTATTAACTCTTCTTCTTTGTACTGTGTTACTATATGTTCTGTTGAAATATCTTTTATCTTTCTTCATTATTTAACTTCTATATCGTACATATTTTATAATAATGTCTGTATCATACGTAATGTCTGATAGTTGATACAATAGTCTTAGAACATTGACTATGACTGATATACTGCTCTTTATAAATGCCTAATACCCTCTTCTAATTGAATTTGTCATCAGTGCTTCAATCTCTATATGCCCAAATTAAATGACTTATGTTATCTTACCTTAAAATTTTTTTGTAACTTTTCTTTTTTGACTTTATCATTTTTTAGCATAAAATTATATTCTTCTCTATAGTACTCATTTCAGATATCTCTATGTCACTCTTATTAAAATTGAAAAATCCTACTTTTATTAAAAAATTTATAATTTAGCATGTGAAACTAAGGAAATTCTGTGAGGAGTAAGTTACAGAGAGGCTGCTCATTTGTATTTACATTCATGAACAAAAATCCCAGTTTAAGAAATAATAGTTGTAAGTTGTAATATCATTTACATTCATTAATTTGTGAACTGTTTAAATTTATCAAGATATATTTATTTGCTGAGTCAAATGTGACATGCATTGAAGATGGCATATTATCAAGATGCAAATTTGTAGTATTTTTATGAAAATTTCTGTGTTTTCATATTTAGTGCTTCACTCTAAGGTAGGCAAATGTGAGGGATTATATTCTGGTGACAAAGAATTCTAAATTTTTGAAATTATTAAAAAATGGTAGCCATTTTGTTGCTAAGTTTGACAGAGAAATTAAAATTATTTTGTAAATGTTATATCTAGCACCATAAACATAGTTTGTCGTATGTTTATCATAATAGAAAAAGTTGGGAGATATTTATGGACAATGTTGGAAAATGTAAAATCTACTAAGCCATATCCATAACTATATAATTTTTCTATGGAGCATGTCATGTAAAATTATGTTGTCCATCACAGTCATTATATTCTGTGCAAAGTTATTTTTATGTTTTGTGTAAATAGATACTCATTTACCATACGTGCTTTGTGGGTGAGTTATAGATATTATGGTTTGTATGTGAGGTATCTCCCAAAAGCTCCTGTTAATGCAGGAATATACAGAGGGTAAAATGATGATATTACAATAACTCGAACCTAATCAGTTCAATATGGTTTGAGTGGGCTGATTCACTGTTGACTTCAGGCAGGTGGGTCATGGTTGGAGGAGATGGGTCCCTGGAGTCTACCTGAAAAGGGTGGCTTTCTGCCACCCCTTTGTTTCTTGCTTTCTCTCTGTTTTCCTGACCCTTCCATGAGCTGAACTGCTTTCCTCAACCAGAATCTTCCCCCATGATCTGCTGCCATACACACCTTAGGCCCAGAGCAGTGGAGTTGGCTGGGTATGGACAAGATCTCTGAAACCAAGGGTCTCAAATAAATTTTTCTTCCTGTAAGTTGTCCTCTCTGTGTTGGTTGTTTTAGTCACAGCAATAAAAATGTTTTATTAGTCACAACTAAAAAAATAGCCTTTTCTGTTTAACATTTTGTATTAATTTTTATCATGTGAGTGAATGTCTCCTATTTCCTTAAAGTCCAATCTCCTTAAAGTCAGAGTGTATGGCCAAGCATAGTGGTGCTTGTGTAATCCCAGCACTTCAGGAGGCTGAGAGAGGAGATTTGCTAGTTCAAAACCAGACCTGGCAACTCAGAGAAACCCTGTCTCTAAATAAAATACAAAAAAAGGACTGAACATGTGGCTTAGTGGTTAAGCACTACTGGGTTCTGTCCCTGGTACCAAAACAAAACCAAAATAAAGAGTCTACAGTATTTCCTTGAAATAAAATGGTTTATGTAAATTTTAACTGTTCAGTGGTACAGTTAAGGATTTTGATGAAATTTGTTAAATTTTGTTTTTATTCTATCAATGTAAGTACAGTATATCTCTAATACTTGGCTTTATTAAACAAGTTAATTTTAAAATACTATAAATTCAGTTTCAAGAAAATTAATTCAGAAGTTTAATAAAACAAATTTTTTAAAAAATATAGTTACATATGTGTATGTAAGATACATATCTACATTTATTATTGAAGATTAAGCTGAATATGTTATTTGCCAATATTAAATCTTCAGGCACTATACATTATTTTTTTTATATAACATAAATAGAAAAATGGTAGCTAAGTTATTTAAATTCCCTTGTGAAGATAAAACATATTCTGTATACTACAATCATTGACTTCTTTATATAATATTTGCTTGCAATAGGTTTTCATGTGAGGGTTATTTTGCAGAGGACATTTTTTTTTTTTTAATAAATGTAAAACCAACATTAGATGCCCAGGAAGTATTATTGGAATTCAGTAGTACATAGTATTTTTCATTACACTGGTTTAGTGTTTCTACTTTGATTTATATTCTATTTTTAATTTATATTTCAGTGAAGTTAATAGATTTTCAGTAAAGCACTCAAAAATGATCCCTGTCTTAGTCACTCCTGCTAAATGCTGTACAGTTATATAGAACATGCTCTAAAGACATCATTTTAGGAAGCATGTTTCCAAAGAACTAAAGATGTGAAAAATCTACTGAAGTTTAATATTTTCTGTAATATAACAAACAGAAAGACTATGAAAGCCATAATTATTTTAAATGAGATTAGGTTATCTCTTCTTATTATTAAGCTAGCTTGATAGAATCTTCTTCCAGAATCCTGGCAAACTAATTGCATTCTTCTGCATTAACCTTTTCAAAAAAAAAAATAAAAAACTACATATTCTAATAAGGAAAGGTTCAATTAAAATTAATATTCTATATATAAAACACTAAAATTTTCTTCTGATTTCTAAGCTTTCAGATTAAATTGCTTTCTAAAACAATGCAACATATATTTGATCCCTTGAACATGGTGTATTTTTTTATGCCCTGGAAATTTTTATATGCTGTGTTGTCAAAGTTTTCAAAGTAGTGATCAAGACTTCATCATTTTCTTATCTAAGTTCTTTATCAACATCAATAAGTATTATTTTGCATGGTTTTAAAATTAACCTAGAATCACTGTTTCATGTAAATGTTCTCTGAATTTTTCTGAAACGAGTTTTTATAGAACAAAATTTAAAATAGTGTTTCAGATATGATCTGATCTTCAAAATTGACAATGTAAAATTAGTCTTATTCACAATAAAGGGATGGTCAATGACAAAACTCAGAGATACAAAATAGTTACTTATATTTTCCTAAAAAGTTGTCACTATACTCAATCAATAATAGGTAAAAATAAATAATGAAAATTTACTTTACCTATGAATTGTTCAAGAATAGCTCCTTCCTGTTCTCTACTTGAAAAGCTGATCAACATATTAGAGATATGAAATAATAAATGTTTTAAAATATGTGGAAATCGCTAGTTCAATACCTAGCACTAAAAAAATTTAAATAAAAGGAAATAAATTGGGATATTTTTAAAATTTAAAAAAAATAAATATGTATTTTTATTTAAAAATAAAGAAATTGTGTTGTGAATTCAAAATGTCATTGAGCAAATTATTTTTATGTCAACATTTTTTCTCTGTCAGCCTATTTTCTATATCAGTTAATTTTCAAGCAGGATTGCCAAGGTACTAAATTTTAATTTTTACAAGTTGGGCACAGGTCTTGTACAATTTAATTTCCTTTTATGAGTTAACATACTGTTTATCTACTATTTTAATCAAAAATACAAGTTTTATGAAAGTAAATTATCAAATTAATTGTGATATTTTAAAAGTTCCATGAATATTGGTGTTTATATGAGAGTAAAATTCTTCATTAAAAGTTTACTTGCGGTTTTCTCTTTATATAGATAAATGCCAAAAGCTCAGGAAACTAAACTGAGTTTTTCAAGTTTATGTCAACATATACCTTTCTAATATTTTACTATCATTTTCTTACTTGATACAATTCTGTTAACTCACAGTGTTTATGGTATATAGTACTTCTTTTAAATCTAATATGAAGTGAAATAAAAAAATTATATAATAACACACATCAAAAATCTGTATGGATAATTTTCATCTCAACCTCTAAAGTACTTGCAGTCATCCATAAAATGTTAAAGGAAAATATGTGAACCTAATGTGATTGAATTTTTCATCTTTAACATTCCTGTAGAATAGATAGTACATTTGTGAAGGAGATGAAATGATTCTGTCAGTAGTCTTTGACTAGTATTGTGATTTGCAGGATTTTCTTTCTTTCTTTGCTTCATTTTCTCCTCTTTGTGAATTGGTTACCTGAATATGACATCAAGTTCCTTTTAGTACATCCCCATTCCATTTTGTATTATTATTTTACTTTTGAGACAGGATCTTGCTAAGGCTGTCCTCAAATGTGTGATCCTCTTGCCTTAGCCTCCTGAGTTGCTAGGATTCAGGTGGGGGCCTTATAACTTGTTTGGTCTGGATTGCTGAATCTGTATTTTCCTGAAGTTGCTAAAAACTGTTTTAGACCACAAGTCTAAATTACAGATGATTAATGACACTGTTTTGTAACCCTCACAGGCTGTGGGGCTCCTACTCATTTTTTAATTAGAATTATGAGTAAATTATTCATTGTCTGTGGGAGTTATCCTGAGGAGACAAATATTTGAAAGTTTCACAAGAGAGAGATTTGCCAATTACACTACTGGAAGTATTAGAAATAATATGGTGAAAGTTTTAATTGGCGAATCTCATTGTGTCTTAAAGTTCTTTACCATTATTGGATATTCAAAGTTTGTCATATGACTGAAAATAAGAAATATTTTATAAATAATCTTCTCCTTAGTTTAACATGTTAATTATTTTGCAGATTTCTGTTGCTCTTATACTTTAGTAGTAACTCCATTTCCAAAAAAACAAAGAATTTGCCTCATGTATTAAAATTTCACTGCATTTCCTTGAGTATTCACTAATTTCATGGTGTTTAAATAAGGGAAAGGAATCTACTTTTAATACATATTTTTTTAAGAGAGAGAGAGAGAGAGAGAGAGAGAGAGAGAGAGAGAGAGAGAGAATTTTTTTAATATTTATTTTTGACGGACACAACATCTTTGTTTGTGTGTGGTGCTGAGGATCGAACAAGGGCCGCACGAGTGCCAGGCAAGCGCGCTACCTCTTGAGCCACATCCTCAGCACTAATACTTAAATTTCAATAGCATTAAAACTATTTAAATTTTAATAGTATTAAAACTATTCTTTTCATATCAACATTTTGTTATTTCTGTAAAAATAAATTTGGTTGTAAGTTGTTTTACTTTTTGAATTGACAGATTCTAGTTTATTATACTGATCTATTTGTAGGGCTTGCAAAACCTTTTTAGAAATTTAGATTGCTATCTAGAATTGTAGGAGGTTAGCATTTCTAGAATATTTGTCAATGTTTTCTTTTTAATTCCCATCTTAATGATAAGTCCCATTTTTGTCCAAGAAAAAATGTATTTAACATATTCCGCTTGAAAATGTCACTTTATTTTAACACCAGCCTCCCCCCAGTTCTGTATATGTTTAAATGCTTCATGCATCTTTCATTTCAGGAATATTATTTTTCTCTATGTCCAATTGAATATGTTTCTCATTTTGCATATGTGTGACTGTGTATTTTAAAACCTATAAAAATCTAAACTTTCACAGTGGGGTTCTTTGGTAATTGACCATTTAACTGTTACCTAAATTGAGTCACTCATAATAGCAAAATGTCTTTATAATTATTTTATAATATCATTATTACCTTATTACAAAAATAGTTCTTACAGCTTAAAAGGAAGTTTTCCATTTTTAGAAGATTACACTGAAATGATGTTTGCTTTTTCTTTTCTATTTTATTACATACCATTCAAGACAAAGCACATTATCTGAACTTTTTCATCCAGAATTAGAACATAGCATATTCTATTTAATATCTTCTCATTATGGAAAGTACCAAAGAAAGTTTTTTATACTACATGATGTATTCATTCAGTGAGAATCTTAAAACTTTAACAAGAATCAGAAATAGAAAAGCAAATGTGCTCAAAATTTGCAAAGATTATAGTGTGAAATAATTTGTTTAATACTATAATACATAATCTTGAATACTATAGTTAAATGGGGTCAGTATATATGGAATTGCTTTTGTCTTAAGGTCAAATTTTGCCTTTAAAAAAGTCAATACATTGCCATATTTCACTTTTTAACAATTAAAATATATTTTTTAAATATCTGTATAAAGCAGCCATTACTGGAAGGCAGGTCTTGTAGTGATTTCTTTATATGACTGTCTCTGGAAAACAGAATAGTAAATAAAACAAAATGTATACTGTATTTTCTGTTTATTTCTTGCCGCAGATTGGCTGGGCACAATTCAGGAGCCACTTGTCAAAAGAAACTAACTTTATTTTTAGAACTACACACGCCAAACTAAACAGCTCCTCAGGAAAAAACCCTCAGAGCCAATGCCACCACCGGCTTCCCACAAGCCACACACCCCAACCCAGCCTCTTCCTCCCACAATCCTCCTGCTCTTGAGGCCGATTGGCTGGGTCGCATGGGCGGAGCCAAAAAAGTCCCCCAATGAGCAGCTCCGTGGTCTGAAAGGGCAGGGAAACAGCCCAATGAGCATCACCGCAGAGGAGCCAATCAGCTAGATGTTGCTAGATGTTGCTGGGGCCGCTGTGAGCCAATCATCAGCTGGTAGTCTGGAAGTTTGCTGGCAGCTGGAAGTTTGCTGGGGCCCCTTCGGCTGTGGCTCTCAACATCTCCCCCTCTCTGTTTAAACAACAAGCATGTGGCTTAGGGACAGTGCCTGCCTTAGGTTGTCCAATACTACATATGGTCCTTACCCGTCATCGGATGAGCTGATCTCAAGGCGTCAGCCTCCTGTCTTAGGTTGGTACCATTGCAATTGGATCTTACCAGTCACTGACTACAGGTCCAGTATACAGCCACACCTGTGGAGAGGTCTTTGTACCAGCGGGGGGGTGAGGTTCTTTGCCTCACCTCTGTTGGCCCCCAAATTTTAGCTGAACGATCATGACAAGCAGAAGGGAGGAAGATACACCAAGCCAGCTGATGGCTCCTTTTGGAAAAATTGTACTACCGATGACACCATCAGCATAAATACCCCAACACTACCACAAGTTGCTGCACTAACACATAGTTCACAATGCATACAAGTGAGTTTACAATGCATACAAGTGACACATAGTCCAGGCAAGTTCTGCAAGCAGTTCAGTGATGGCTATTGCAGAAGCTGTAGATTGGTTTTATCTTTGTCTTCACTGGCACTGGGATGAAGATAGGAATTCTGACAATAATGGCTAAAGAAAAAATTATTAACATTCCAGAAGACAATAAAAGAAAACAATTTTCTTAACAATTTACATTGTCTTCACCTGCACTGGGATGAAGATAGGAATTCTGGCAATAATGGCTAAAGAAAAAATTATGTAACATTCCAGAAGGCACTAAAAGAAAACGATTTTCTTAACAATGGCTAAAGAAAAAATTATGTAACATTCCAGAAGGCATTAAAAGAAAACAATTTTCTTAATAATTTACATTATCTTTAAGAGAATTATTAAATATAATGAAAAGGAAAGGTGAAAGTAAACAAACAGATCTGTTAACCTCCTTTTTTGTTCACATTTTAAAACAATCCTCAACAGCTGTTTACCCAATTTAAATTAAACCATTTAAATCACGTGACTTAAAAAAAAATTATTTGGATCCATTTTTTCATGTGCGCTCATCATATATGATATATGGACATACATTCAAACATATAACACAAAACACAAGTGTGCACACATACATACAACACATAACAAAATAGTAAAGGCCTTATAACTTTTTACAGGTGAAATCTCCATTGCAATGTTTAAAAACTCTATAGTCAAAAAATAGAACTGATCAGCAAAACATTAACCTAGGTCTGTATGAGCTCAAAAAACAAAATAGAACTTCATGATATGGGAAAGGGCAGTAATAAAATAGATATTGAAAAAAGCATTCTGGTTTTGTCGAAGATGTAAGAATAACCAAACTGCAGTTCTGGATATCAGCTGTTATGAATTTGAGCTAAATCATCTTCTTTTTGGTCTGTAGAAATCGCTTTAGTTAATCTGTCTGGAATCCAAATCAGCTGCTGTTCTCCCTGTGGAAACACACAAACAGACCCCCGACTCCAGACAATTACTGGTCAGGACCTTTCCATTGTCCTGTTAGAATATCCTTCCAAAGTACCTTGGGCTTATCTACATTTTTTGGACACATATGCCTTTCCGCAGCACTAAGTCCTGATGAATCCAAATTTAAAAAGTTTAGAGTAAAAAGGGTTATTTTAAGTTTATCTTTGGGGAATATATATCCCTTCCCAATTTCTTCTTTTTGCTTTAATAAGTACATTTTAATAGTTTGATGAGCTCTTTCAACTATGCCTTGTCCCTGTGGATTGTATGGGATTCCTGCTATATGAGTAATGCCAAATGATGAGCAAAATTGTTTAAAAGAGGTAGAAGTATAACCAGGGGCATTATCTGTTTTTAACTGTTTTGGAACGCCCACAGTGGCAAAATTTTGTAAGCAATGAGCTATAACATCTTTAGTTTTTTCTCCGGCATGAAGGGAGCCCATCAAAAATCCAGAAGAAGTATCAACTGTAACATGCAAATATTGTAATTTTCCAAATTCTGGCAAGTGTGTGACGTCCATCTGCCAAATATGGTTAGGTATCAATCCTTTAGGATTGACTCCAAAATTAACTTGTGGTAAAAAGGTCACACAATTTTGACATTGTTATATTATTTGTCTAGCTTGTTCCTTAGTTATTTTAAAATGCTTTTGTAAAGTATTAGCATTGACATGGAACTTTTTATGAAAATTTATAGCTTCTTCTAGTGTAGAGAAAATATGTAGGTCATGTGTAGTTTTATCTGCTAAATCATTGCCCAAACTAAGGGCTCCAGGCAATCCTGTATGTGCCCTGATATGTCCTATAAAGAATGGATCTTTTCTGTCCCAGATTAGACTTCCTCCCAGGAGGATTGTGGGAGGAAGAGGCTGAGTTGGGGTGTGTGGCTTGTGGGAAGCCGGTGGTGGCAATTGGGCTCTGAGGGTTTTTTCCTGAGGAGCTGTTTTGTTTGGCGTGTGTAGTTCTAAAAATAAAGTTAGTTTCTTTTGACAAGTGGCTCCTGAATTGTGCCCAGCCAGTCTGCGGTATTTGGTGGCCCGTACGGGGATGAACCCGCGACCTTGGCGTTATCAGCAATTTCTGACATTTTCTATTGAAATATAAATATATGAAAATGAAATATAATAAATGCATACGCTTATGTTTCTAAACATTTTAAGAATAAAATCTAATTCATTTGAAATATTTATTAGTTTCACTAATTAACCTATCATATTTGTTGTTTAATATGTGAAATTGCGTATGTGAATGTAAAGGAAAATAATAAAGGGAGACAGAGACAAGGTGCAGATGCAGGAAAGTGGTTTCTTGTCCATGCAGTCACATTTGTTTATACCAATAGGTTACATTAGGTCATTAGTACCGTAACTACATTATTTTTTAGAGTATCAATAAAGTTGCTTATTCTGTAGTTAAATTTCAGTTAAAATATGCAAAGTCAGGAGGTTTATGCAACTCTCAAGAAAGTCCATTGTCTAAAGTTACTGTTAAGTGGGCAGACCCAGGAGCACCAGAGCTTGGTGGGATACTGTAGTTATCTAGCAAACAAGTTCCTTTATTCCCAGGATTTACTGCCTAGGATCAAGGTTGAAACTGATAAACTCTTAACACAGAGCTTCCTTGTAAAGAACATTGCTACAGTGGTCAGGCATCCCTTGTCTTTTACAGGGAAGTTTCCCAGAAGCCAGGCATTTTTGTACTTTTGCACAGAAACTTCCTAGCCACCAAGCATGCCAAATCACCAAGTTTATCAGGGACCCCAGTCCCAAACACAGAACCCCTGCATGTGAAGTTTAAGTATGCTTTATGTAGACATTGCATATTCTCTAATGTACTAAATACTATACTGCTTGGTGATTCTCTATAATCTGACTTCACCATAAGATAATGAATTAGTTAAACTAGAATATATTTCTTCAATGTATGTCAACAGATTAATTATAGAATATAATAGTAAATTTATACACATTTTTTCATGTCTCTGGTTGTACCCAAAGTAGAGTCACACCATTTGTGTTTTCATACATGTACATGTACTTAGGATAATAATTTCCATCTCACTCCATCTCATTATGCTCTATTTGTGTATATGAATTGAATTGCATTCTGCTGTCATATATAACAAATTAGAATAAAAATAAATAAATTTTTAAAAAATTTCTAATCGAATATTGGCAACATGTTAAAATAGCTCTGTGAATATAAAATTGTTCGTAAATACAACATTAAAGATTCAATAAATGCAATTGAGAGAAATAGGGTTAAAAAATTTTTCAAAACAGTGTCATCATCCAAGAAATGACAATGTACTGTGCTATAAGAGGGTCTATCAAAGTAATTCAAAACAGGCAGGAGACCTCAGGGAAATCTTCCTCAAGTGAATGATATTTGGATTGAATTTAAAAGATGAACAATAATGATATCATATAGAAAGAGACATAATGAAGCACAGAAAAATAAAGTGAAGGATACATTTAGAAAGTAAAATAATATTTTCAGTCTTATATTAATCAATGTGTTGGGGAATAATGAAAGATGATACAAAGGTTAAGCAGTAATTAACTGCATATTCTGTACTGAAAATAAAAAGAAAATAATTCCTCAGAATTTGATCCAGTTTAAGTTGAGTTTTATGCAAGGTGAGAGATAAGGATGTAGTCTCATTCTTCCACATATGCAAACCATTTTTTTTTTAGCACCATTAGTTAAAAGGCTGTCTTTTCTCTGATATGTTTTTAGTAACCGGGTTGAGGATTAGACGATTCTATATATCTATGAGGGTTTGTCTCTGTGTCTTCTGTTTGGCACCATTAGTCTCTGTATGATTTTTGCCGGTACCATGCAGTTTTTGTTACTATACTTGCATAGTGTAATTTGAAGTCAGATATTGTGATACATCCAGCATTGAATTTTTGGCTTAGAGTTGCTTTGGGATCATCTTTTTTTTTTTTCATATGTGGAAGCTAAAGATGAAAAAGGAACAGAAACATGAAGGAGAGGATATCATGAAAAGCAAAGGGAGATTATTAGAGGGAAGGGAATAGGCAGGGGAAGGGAGCAGTGAAAAGGGAAATACTGGGGAATGGTAGTGGCCATATCTCAATGAATCCCACAGTTATGTATAATTATGATGCACCATCTAAAAGTCTGATAATAAAAATAAAGTATAAAAGATAAAAGTCTTATATAACACTCTAAAGACTATGAAATATGAACTGAAATTTATGACAAACCATAAATATATCTTAAAGAGATGACACATATAAAATTGGGATTTTAAAAAATTGCTCAGTAAAGAAGTGACATTAGGAAAGACAGGAGGCAGGGAGATAAGATAGAGTAAATGAGATGAGAAATTGAGTTCTCAAATGGCGGGAATTAGGAAATGACCTACAAAACAGGTCATCTTGGGGAAAATCTGAGAAATATAGAGACACATGGCTTCAAATTTATGTATCTATTCATAAAGATATAGCATATAATTATGTAAATCTTAAGTATATCAGATGGTTTGGGGGATATAACATTAATTTGAACCAACTGTATAACAGTTCAAACCAAGGAGAATAAAAACTTTATCAACATGTTTATTTAACATGGGCAGCAGATAGCTAAGTAAATATTGACAATTAGGGTGTCAAAGGCATCAACAAAGAATATTGAGAAGACATGGCCAAGAGCTTGTGTCACTGAATGTAATGTGGTAGTGGGTGATAATGTCAAACAGTTAAAAAGTGAAAAATGCTGTCACAAACACTGAGAGTGGCAGGAGACACTCTAGACTCATCACTGTCATTCATTTACAATCTCCAATCAATCAAATTCAAATTAACATTTTTGGCACTGCTCCTTATTCTCATTTCCAACTGTTGGTTTCAAGATTGTGAAGTAAGGACATTTATATCTCTTTTCCAAAGCTATGAGGATAAGTTAGAGAAACACTACTGTCTTTGACAAAGCTAGGACATCTGCAATAACAAATTATAGCATAAGCGATCAGTGAGCAGATGAAGAGTTTTTTAAGTGAATTCACAGGGCTGAGAGAGGTCAAAATTAAGGACCTACAGAATCAGATGCTAAGGTAAAGTATATTTTCCTGGAAAAAAACTCTGGGAAGATTTCATATTGATTAGGATCTAGAGGGGACTGCAAGCAAGAGTCCTCTGGTTTTAAAGTGTGTTCAAAAATTACTATCCATAGGCCATCTGACTTCCTTCAGTCAAAAGAATGTCCCTTTCCCACTCATAAAAGATATGATGTACAAGAATTAACCCAAAATGCTATTGCCCTATCAAATGCAAACACAAGGGAGAAGAAACATTAGGTAGTATGACATAGGAAGAGTTCTTTCCCTATTGCTATGTTTAGAACATCCTCAGCCAACTCATTTGTGGCCCTCATCTATAAAAGCTGGAAAATTTAGAAAAAAGACCTAAAGATTTGAACTGTAGATAAAAAGGCATTGATGAAGTTAAAAAAAAACAACTCTGAATTTATTTCTCAAAACAATATTATGTTTTTAAATTGCACATTACTGTACAATGCTTCATGCATTTATTCTAACACAGACTGGCTTAGGAAATCTAAGTTTTTATTTAGATAAAAATGTTATTTCTAATAATTTATTATGCTGTCAATATTAATACCTTCTCTAATCTCAAAAACTTAATAAAACTTTGCTTATAATTAAATATATTTTAATATGTATTTCTGTGACTGTGTAGGTAATAATTTATCATAATTTCAAATAACTAGGGAAGGTCTTAAAATAATAAGAATAGTGACAATAATAGGTACAGATATGCATATTATCTTGGAGATAATAAAATGTTATGAACTTGATTTCAGATATTAAATAAGATTAAAATATTTAATAATTAGTCAACATTTATTGTAGTATTTAAGCACAGATACTATAAGTTTCTGGTTATTAATATTCCAATACTGGGCACAGACTATAAGACCTATTAATTAAGTTAGTACTTTCCAAATATAAAAAATATTTTCATTTAATAGGGGCTGATAGAGAACTATTAAGAAATTAATGTTTTAGAGGAGTAAATGAAGTCAAAGCATTTGAAATGAAGAATAGTTGAATGGCAATGTCAGAAGGAGAAGCCTGATTTAGTCAAGTAACTTAACGTCAGAATTTTATAGGTAGAGTGATTCTAAATTAAAAATAATTGTGCATTTCATGAAATGCTTCAAAACCCCATTTAATATTCAAATTCTTCTTTGGAAAGAAGTGAGTCGGAAAAAATTCTACAGATCCATTTGGCATGCTCGATAATGGCAATTGCTTCAGTGTTTTGTTTGGTGAAACCTCCTGTTCAATGTCAAATTTGAAAGATTTAAAAGGAAATAATGGTACATGTTGGGTGGTGAAGCTGTTGGTATGAGCATGGCAGCCCTGCCTTTGTCTTCTTTTCATCTAATTCCCTTAGAATCAGTCACTAACATGTCAGGGTAGTTGCTTTGATGAAAGAGTTATGTTAAGGCTTAATCTAGATAAAGTGTAGGCAATTCTGAACTGTCAGTGGAAACACTGATAGAAACTGGCCTGAAATAAAGACAACTTTTCTCTACAAAACATGCTATTTCTCTGTAATTCTCAGGATGCAAAATAATTTTAAATTCTCAGTCTATTTTCCTATGTATAACAACTTATATACTGAGACAATCTAGTGCACCTGTGCTCAATTGTCTACATTTCAATATGCATGACACAAGCTTATTTTGATTTATAAACCCATTTGTCAATTAACTCATGGCCCTTTCATTTTCCATGTCTTAAAATAATATTAAAACTCATATTGTGCCTTTGGTGATGGAACCTTTTTAACTCCTTATAACTATTAATTTTGGTTGGGTGTCTTGTCTCATTTAAATTTGAAAAGAAATCACCTTGAAAATTACTATTTTACTTTCCAGTAGAATTATGTATCATGACTGCACATCTGAAACTGTGATGCCCATTTTTAATATTTCAATTGGATAAAATAATCTGCTCTAGTTATCCAGCACTGAGTATGCTTAATGGATATAAATAAATAGTACTTAGTCAAGGACTACTCAAAGATTATCCTAAACATTTAAACTACTCCTCCTCTTCTCATTTCTCCTTTTCATGTAGCTATTAGAGTTTAAAAGATATATTTTAAAAATCATCAAATAACAGAAGCAATAGTGTGATCTTTAGAATTATTAAACATATCATTAAAAATACTCTATATATCATTAAATTTCTAAATAGAAATTTTTTCACAGATGGTTTGGTTTTAGCAGTAATAAACCAATAATTTAATTGTAGAAGATAAAATTATTGAGATATGTTTTCTTAGCTTCCCATTTTCACTATATTATTCCTTGTTTCCTATCACTTTTTTTTTCATTCTACCTTTACTGATTTCTCTCTTTTTAAAAATTTGGCAACAGTTATTCATTATTTTAAAGCATTTTTCAATCATTTTTTACATGATTTTTAAAATTTGTTTTTAGGAAATAAAGTGCTTTTGGCTTAATGACAATAATAGATTATTTAGCAATTATTCAAATAATCATAAAAATATTTATTCAGATGTATGTGTACAGGACTTGGCACTGTCGGGTTTGGAAGAAATATCTGAAATAATCCCTGTTTCCCATTAGCTTATAATACTATAAAGAAATTAGGGCATACAAATGAATATGGGCATCCTAAGCAATCTATGCAGACACCAGCTGAGTGGACAGAGTGCAATTAATATCAACAAAGGAGACTTCTTTAGGCAATCATTCTGATGAGCTAGCTGCAAAACAAATGGATGTACTTTAAAGGTTTCAGGTGATAATAAATTTGTTTTAAAGTAATATAAGGGTCATTTGTGTGGTAAAGGAAAGGCCACAATAATCCCATCACTTTAACAACCATAATTAAAAATCAGAGCACAACAGGTCACATTGCTGACACTTTAGACATGTTTATGTAAATATACTGTGCTTTAAACATCCAAAGATATGCATTTCCATCTGTTTATCAACTTTTATACAAAAATGAAATGATACAATATACATATAACAAGTGCTTAAAGAAGGCCAATATTACAAATCAAAATAACATAACTCATTTTAAAGAAGAATAGTAGTATTGAGCATAGCTTTTACAAAGAAAACACTTTTCTTCAGAATGAAGAAGGAAAATTAGCCATTTTTCAGTAGTCATTAGTAGTTATAGTTAAAAATATTCAGTTAAAAAAGTAAACAATGTCATATGATATTTGAAACATTAGATTTATAATTTATTCATGCATAACAATATTACCACATGCTTAATGTATGAAAACAACACATATATATTGTCTCACACTTTCTATGGGTAAGAAGTCCAGACACAGCTCAACAGTCTTTTCTACTTATTTCTTACTTGGATTAAATATTGACAGGAACTCTTGTGACATTTAAAGTAAAAATTTCCTTACTTTGTTGGCAGCATTCAGTTTCTTGCAGGATGACAAACTAAGGGCATCAATTGTTTCCTGGTTGTTGACTAAAAGTTCCCTCAGCTCCTTGCTGTATGAATGTCTGAATATGGTAGCTCACAATATGACAGTTTCTGTCCTCAAAAAAGGCACAGAAGGGTCATTTAGCAAGATGAGTGAACAATCCTAGGTAACTTAAACTGATTTCTCAGTGAAGTAAAGTCATTAATTATTAATAGTCTTGTTTATTCTCCTATAACATCCTTGCCAATAAATGACAAATATGGGAAAAAATGAAGAAGAGGAACATCAGAGAAAGAGGAGAAAGATCCTTCAAAATAACATAGTTTCATAACTAGAAGAATAAAACTTGATCCCTGTCATTGTACACAAAATTCAACTCAAAGTGGATCTAAGACCTAAGAATTAGTCCAGAAACTAATCAAATTCTAGGAGAAAACATAGGATCAAGAATCTAACATATTCACACAGGCACTGCAGTCCTTAACAAGATGCTTACAGCTGAATGAATAAAAACAAGAATCAGTAAGTGGGATGGCATCAAATTAAAAATTTTCTGCACAGCAAAGGAAACAACAGTGTGAAGAGGGGATCTAGAAAGTGGCAGTAAATCTTTGCCAGATACTCTTCCTACAAGGGATAAATATCCAGAATATATAAAGAACTCAATAAACAACACCAAAATAAATATTTACATCCTATTTTAGTATATATAACTTTTTCATATTTAGTCTTCTGTCATTTAATACTTTTCCTAGATTCCTCTTCAATTTAATCATTCTTTTCTGAATCCCATATAGATGCACATAGTTCCATTTAAATGCAAAAGTAGACACTAAAAACTATGTTCATTCTCCATGATATCTGGGGCATAGTTTGCACTATCACTTTCTTTTCATTAATCCAATTTAAAACCTATGCTTTTGAGCAACCATTCTATATTATACCTCATATTGTATTTGTTGTCAACAAATTTCCTTTCTTTTCACAAAACTTACCATTTCAGATATTTTAAATTCTCTATAATCAACAATTTAATACTTCAAAGCAAATGTTATTATTCATCTTTGCTAAGCTTCAATCTGTCCAAAATTCCATCTTGTTTGTTTCAACTTTACTGCTATTGAATACACAAACTTCTTCAATTGTAACAAAACACTAGCACCTCTGTCTTGCCACTGGTCAGCCAAGTATATACCACATAATTACTAAGTATCTATATATTGAATGAAAAAGTACAAATATATGACACAATTAATTTCTGATGAGTGACATGTGAGAAATTTGTCATTCAAAGATATAAACATAAATTTGTTTCTTAATAATGTTTATGCTACAGAATCCCCAATTGTGAGCTCAACCTACCTTTCTATTTATGTAATGTGATATGAATTTTCAATATTTATGTCAATTGGTAATGAATTTTCATAACTTTCATCTAGAGAGATCAATAAATTATGTAAATAGAGCATATCTAGATTAAACAATAATAACATTTGAAAGTTGTTATTATGCATTCATGAGGAAAACAAAACATTTTGAGTGACTAAACCCACACTAAATAAAAGTCATACACAATATGCCATTGATATTGTATGAGTTTCCTATTCCTGTTTAACAAGATACTATAATGCTTTCAAGCTAAAACAACACAACCTTATTATATCATAATTTCTATAATTAGAAGGATTGGACTGACTTAGTTGTCTTCTCTGCTCAGGTCTCACAAGGCATCAAACAAGGTGTTATCTGGAGACGCAGTGACATCTGAGGCTGATGGTATTCTTCAAAGTTTACTTATTGATTGGCACAATTTATATTCTTTTGGTTGTAGGGCTTAGGTCCACATTATATTAGTACCTAATAGCTCCAGAACTTTCTGCTTTTAGAGACTATTCTCAGGTCTTACCATGTGGCCCTTCCCCATGGGGTTTCTTACAAAATGGTAGCTTATATCATCAGGGCTAGGAAAAGAATTTTGCTTTAAATAATTTTATATCATTAATAACATGCAAATAACTATTTTAAACATAATTTGATTAAGCTCTCCAGTCAAAAGACAAAAATTAGCTGAATGACTATCTTAAGAATTCAAATCCATAGTATTCACAGAAGAATAAAAAACACAGACTGTAAGTAAAGGAACAGAAAACATTTTTCCATGCAAGTAATACTCAAGAGTATGAGTGCTTATATTTATATCAGAAGCTTTAAATAAAAGACTGAAAATTGGGAAAAGAAAACTATTTTTAAAAACCAATTCATGAGGAAGATATATGATACATAACCTATATTTACCCAACATCAGAACACCTAAATGTAGAAAGCAAACATTCACAGATGAAGGAAGAATAAGATGGAAAAAATAGTAGCAGAATTTAACCCTCCAATTTCAACAATGGATAAAACACTGAAACTGAAAATCAACAACAGATTTGAACAAAAATATAGATTAAATGGACCTAACAGACATACACCAAACATTCCACCCAAAAGAAGCAGGGTACATGTTGAACATGCCCCAGGATAGATCACATGCAGGTTGCAAAACAAGTATAAAGAAATGTAAAAAGATTAAAAATATACCAAGTATCTTTTATTTCAATGATGAAATGAAATTAGAAATGAGTAACAAAAAAGAAAATTCATAAAAATGTGGAAATTAAGCACTATACTCTTTACCAAAAATTATGTCAAAGAAGAAATTAGAAACTATTGAATAAAGAAGTGAGAAATTTGAGAAGATCTCAAGAAAAGTGAAAACAAAACCACAACATTCTAAAACATGGGTTATGGTAAAAACAGGACTAAATGCGAAGTCCAAATGCTTATACAAAAAAAAAAAAAAGAAAATAGATTTTTTTATATATCTTTACCTCCTATTCAAGTTACCATTTATTTAACATTCTTTATGCTCAAAATCATTTTAAAGAATACCTTTTAAACTCTGTGACCATGAATTCATTAACACTGTAGTTTTGATTTCTCCCTACCACTCTGAAGAAAGTTCTGTGTCAAGGATATTGGTAGCTTTCTACTCTAAATCCCAGCACTTCTTGACTTTTTCTCTTGTACATTATCAGCACATATCCCAACTATCTTCCTCAGAAAAGAGATCTTAAAAAATTTAACTTCATATCTCAAGAAGTTAGAAAAATAAGAATGAAGGCTAAAATTAGCAAAAAGAAGAAAATTTAAAAAAGATTTTCACATAAAAAATAGTGAAAAGAAAATAATAGGTAAAATCAAAGAAACTAAGAGAGTTTTTTGTGGGGGGATGTTAAACAAGACTAATGAACCATTAGACTAAGGAAAAGTGAGAAAAGAGTCTAAGAAATAAAAACAGAAATGAAAAAGGATGCATTGAAACAGATATTACAGAAATAAATAGACAGAGACTACTATGAACATATACAGCAGCAAACTGAGTAAAAGTTATATGATAATCTCAATCGCTACAGAAAGCCATTTAACAGAACTCAACTCTCTTCATGACAAAAATTCTCAAAAGCTAGGTATAGAAGGAATGTACAACATACTAAAAGTCATATACAGAAAATAATCACTAACGTTCACTGATTTTTGTTTTGTTTTGTTTTTTACTCATTGGTAAAGACAACTGAGAGCTTTTCCTCAAATGTCAAACTAGAAAAGGATGACAAGTCTAACCAATTCTATTCAACATGGTATTGGATGTCTTACCTGGAACAATTAGGCAAGAAAAAGAAATAAGGCATCCAACTCAGAAGGGAAGAAGTAAATCAATAAGTTTATCTTTTTGCACATGACATTATATATTAGAAATCCTAAAGACTCCCAAGAACTGTGTGAAGCAATGAACAAAAAAATAAAAACATACAATGGTAGGATGCAAATTGAGCATGTGAAAATCAGCTATGTCAGTATATTGATAACAAACTATTTGTAAAGGAAAATAAGAAAATTTCATTTAAATTAGCATGAAAAGAATAAAATACTTTGTGATAAACTAAACTATGGAAGTAAAAGACTTACACACTGAAAAGTACAAATCTTTGATTAAAAAATTACAAATGAATGAAAGACATCTCATGTTCATGGACTGAAACAGTTAAGTGATTAATATATTTTTAGAGTACTAAAGAGGAGGATAAACTTTCTCATTAAACTGATAAACATGGAGAATTTCTGGGAATTGTCAGATAAAGTAATATTATTAATTAGTTGTCAAAAATTTGTCAGATTAAAAAGAATTGTAGGAGAATTTATCATTCCACTTTCAACAATGGATAAAAAAACTGAGATAAAAGATCATTAAGAAAATGACAGAGAAAAAAGAGAATATGTCATATGAAAGCAAGAGAACATATGTCATATGAAATCTAAAGCCATGCAAGCATTATAATATTTTGATGAAAACGTTATAATTAACAAAAATATAAATTATTTTTTTAATTTTAGGTCTTAATTACTTCTAGAATATTTTCATGTCTTACTCTATGTTGCAATATTAATGCAGAAGTAGTGTCCAAAAAAACTTAAGTATGATGTTCATTTTAGTAGAGGTTTGAATTTGCTAGGGATAATAAATTTCTGCTGTTTAAAACATGTAATTTGTGACTAGGAAATGCCTATATTTGTATAAATTTCTTCTTCTTATAAGGGGAGTTGAATTGGATTAGGGACCCCTAAAGTTTATTTTAATTTAATTGGTGTTTAACTTCCCTATTTTCAGACACATTCACATTATAACTGAGTGTTTGGGCCTGAACAACAGATTAAGGGAGAAGCATAATTCTTTTCATAATCTAGTTTTTTTTCAAAGAATGAAAAAGCGACAAACAGTTCCTGAAAAACTCAGGCTAGGTATAGTTATGTAGTAAAAGGAAATAAACTCAATTTCAGTTCTTAAAACATTAATTCCCTCTCTCCTGGATTCCTGGGGAGATATATAATACAATGTTGGTTATAAGTATTTTTCTCATCAAAGATTAAGATCAAACACAATTATAGAATATTAATAAAATTATGACAAAAATGCTTCATGATATAACTAGTGGTATAAACATCTACAATTTAACATTAGAAATGTTTTCTGTAAAAAAAAAACAGACTTCCTATAATAGATTAATAACTATGAGACTCTGTTCAATGTTTTCCATGAGAAAAATAAATGCATTACATGTTGACTCAAAATACCTACCTAATCTAAAATAAAACTTAAATAGGATTGAATGGGAATTTATGGAACAAAATAATAGCATGTTAGATTGAAACATACTTAAAACATTACTGTCTAATCAACAAATTATTACAATTTGTAGTGGACCAAGAACTTATTTTTCTAGCTACTAGAAGTGGTGGAGGTAGATAACTCTCTGTAACCAATTCTCTTTAGGAATGGATTTGTCACAATAATCTCACATTTATTCCTTGAGGCAGCCTGAATCCAGTTGTGGGTCATACCCACTATACCAGCCCTGCACCACTCTAAAGGATCATTTCCTTTTCAAAGCTCCCTACAGGATGAGCCGAATTGTTTCCTGGGATGGTACCAGAATGGAAATTGGCCCTCTCCCCAATCACCTATCCTTTTATTCCCTTTTACATCTGGTGATGCTAAAAGCACTCTCTAATAATTCTGCAGGCTAATATCTGATTCAGTTTTATATACAGTTACAAAATTATTACTTTTGTTGATGTTTAAAAGATTTTATTAAATGTCTATATGTGATTCTGGTGTTTTACTTTTCCTATACACCCATTTTTTGAGTGTCATTTTGTTATTAGGTCATAATAATATATTATCTCATATAATCATAGAACAAAATTGTATTGAGGCACACATATATCTATAGTTTTTTGAGTATTAATAATAACAATTTCTACAAAGAAGTGTTTCTTTTTTCTTTCTCTTTTTCTTTTTCTTTCTTTCTTTCTTTTTTTTTTTTTTTTTTGGTAGTATTGTATATTGAATCAAAAGTCTCATCTGTATGTATTAGTTCAGGCTCTGGGATCAACTCTCTACCCTCTAGTAAGAGTTAGCAACTGGATTGGTCTAAACAATACCAAAGCTAAAATTAGAAGAAAATTCAAGTATCTGAATATACCATTTATTAAACAAGAAATAATGAAAATACATGAATTTAGCAATTACTTAATCAAAAGAGGAAAAGTAAAATACTTGAGAATGCAAAAGGGTAGAATTTATAATGACAAATTTATAATGATGAATAAAAATTTTATAAATCATAAAAGTAAAGTTAAAAAATTAAATCTATATATTTAATTTTTTTTTGAAATATGTTAGGCAAAAGGTAAAATAAATTCACTGGAAAACTATTATTATTCAGATAAAAGAAAGAAAAATTCTATAGAAAGCAATATGAAAACTACAAAAAAGAAAAAATCTACAGATTGATAGATCACAAAAAAATATCCCCAGATCATGTCCCCAAAATTTATTAAGTGAATACTTTATAAAATGGGCCCACTGTGCGGATCTGACATGCTTTCTTTTCTAAGGAGCAATTCACTCTGTGCCCTTGCCTGGTTTGTGTCAACAGGATATGTCACATTCTTCAGTAAATTACCTGTTATCTGCAGGAGAAATGCAGGCATGAAATAATGTTGATAACAGGGACACAGGTTACTCTGAAGGGAGAGACATTTGTGACCCTTTTTCACAGACCAGATTCTGGAATTTGGGCAGATCTGAATAATTCCCCGTAACCAGAAAATCTGTAAGAATTTATGGTTAAGAATCCAAATTAGAATCAGTCATCATGGGTCAAAATGACCTAGAGCTATCATGGCAGTGGGGACTTGGAAGGCTGATGTCATCCTGGTTTTAGTCAAAAATCAAGAGGTGGACCCATACAAACTCTATGGAAACTTCTCTGGGGCCCCTGATAAACTGGAGTGCTGGAGAGGCATATGTTCCCTCTTCTTTTTGAGAGGACAGACACTTTCTGTCCCTTGAGAATGTCCCTCTTTCCTTTTTCCTATCCCTTCGATAGACTAATGCCCCTTACTTGGAGCAACATATCTGAAATCTTTCTGACTTGATCACAAGAATGAGGATTTGAAGAAGGGCCTTCATTCTGCTGAGTTTCCTCTAGGGCTACAGCCCTGTAATTAAATCACAATGAATCACATGAAGAGCAAAGGAAATATGGTGGAAAATGGGTTCCTTTACAATGACAGATGACTTGAGACTGATATAAGTGAGATATAAGTATTCCTGATTAAAGAAAGATATAAATAAAAGAGTTTTAGATACTCTGGGATTAACATAAGAAAACCACATATTCTATATATACAAGGGTGACTTATGTAAAAATATTCATTCTATTAATATAGAAGTATTTAAGCATAGATACCTTGTTGGAAAATAAGTGGATTCCATGTAAAGGGTCAGATATATATGGTTTTATATTGGATTGAAAAGAATTTTAAAATTCTTTAAATAACAAAGGAAAAAGAGAATAAATTGAGTTTGATAAATCTCACAAAAATATAAAATAGGAAGAAGAAAGAATCACAAAGTAAATAACGAATGTAAAATAGTATAAAACAGAGTGAAACCAGACATAACTGTGCACAATAATGTGTATATTTTATTTTTCCATAAAATGACAGATAATATGCATGTGGTCATCTCTTTGTTGATTAAGAGAAATATGTTTTTTTTAAATGAAATAAACGAAAGTTGAAAATAATGTGCCAAGAGAGGGTGATAACATTAATATTGAGGTAAGGTTGGATTTAAAATGAAGACCCCAAGTAGATAAAGTTGGACATTATATGCTGATAAGGAAAAAACATAAGAAGAATACATAATAATGACAAATCTGTATATTCCAAAAAACTCTGAAATAAATATTTAAATTTATAAATGCAACAGTAAGTTATTTTTTAAAAAATTAAAAAATATAAATATCTTCCATATAAGTGAAATATTCTGATTAATAAATAAGTATGAGGAACATTTTTGGTTAGTCAATATATTTATCTCAGTATTTATATAAACACATATGTATGTATGTTTAATCATGTACCCCTCAAATGGAGAATGCATAATTTTACATTCAGATAGTAATTGCAATTTGAAAACTAAGAAACATACTGCTATGTAACCCTTGGAGCAAAGCAAACATAACCTAAAGCTCATGGGATAAACTGTAAGTGGTCACCACGAAACTTTGCAACCTAAAATATCTCCATCATTTTAGGATACAAGAAAATAAGTTTCTATACTTATTTTGAAAAATTTAAAAAAATGGAGAAACATCTGTATCAGAAAATAAATAAGGTAAAATTTGAACTGGTAAATAGAACTTCACGAATGGTAGAAAGGATACAATAATCCAAATATGTTTCCTTTAAATGTTATGCAATTTAGACAAACTCACAGAAAATCAGATTAAGAATAAAGGAAAGAAATATAAGACTTGACAAAGTGTAATAATATGTAATTAGACTAATGGATAGAAAAATAAGCAAATAATAACACTGCCTGGGGGGAAATTTGATTGCCTAAAAAATAATTTCTTCGAAAAATATCAGAATTTATTCACAAAGAAAAAATTAATTGTTTCATTGTTTGAAAGTATCATTATAAGGATTAATTTAAGAGAATGTATAAAAGGCATTTTTCATTATGTCTGGGGCTTAGAAAACAATTAGTATAGATTTTATATTGGATAGGAATGTGAAAAAATAATGAGCATATTCCATTATTTATTCATATCCTGCTAACATTTATTTCTTATTTTCCATTTTATAATTCTCTAGAAATAATATTATTCCTAAATGCAAAATAATTAACATTAATTGGACCATTATTATTTTTATTTATGGGTTTTTTTTTCTTAGTAATTTTGGTCTCATGAGAGGATATTGCTGTTTTGCCTTGAAAATGTGTTCTTCCTATTGATAATCCAAACATTGCTTAAAGAAAGCTTTATATTTCAAATAAATTTCAGAAAGTGCTTCATTCTCAAGTTCTAATTTATGTTGTATGTTTAACTCAACAATATAAAACTTATGTTGTATATTTAAATAGATATGATCATATCTACTTAAGAATAGTTCATACGGATATTAGCATAGAGTAGTCAAAATTGTCTTCCTATAACATTGGGATAATTAGGTTGGGAACAGTAATAAAAGATGAACTTGAATTTAAAATTATTATAATTTTAAGAAATACAGATATAGAATTATGGAAAATATTAATAGCAATACAATCCCAAATAAAGACATTTGTTAAATGTAATATGTGAATTTGGTTATATATTATTTTGTGCAATATATGCATTCAAATTGTTTATAAATTACTAATTGTTTATAAATTATTAATTTTGTTGTTTATAAATTAGTAATTTTCTCCTGATACTGGTTAAGAAATCAGAGGTGATTTCCTGTAAAGAATAATTCCCACTGGTTAAATTTAGAAAATATGTGAATAGCAAGCAATGATGAATATCTCAGGATCAAACTGTGCATTATTGAATACCAAGTATTTTACCAAGGGTGCACAGCTTTCTGGTAGTTGTAACTCACTTGTTAAATTTTAGTTTCTAGCAGCTTGAGTACATTGCCATGTTATATCGACTATGAAATTTTCTTTTAAAAATTGTTCAATACATAATTGTCACTTATATTACTTAGGCATTTATTTCCTTCACATTATTTTTTTATGTTTTTTCAGTCTTAGATACATGAATTAAAATATAACAGTGAAATATGCACTGTAACCAACTCTTACTTAATGATTTTCAGACACAAGTGTCTAAAGGTACAGACTTTTAATAAACCACTTCATCCAATGAATTTATTAAGATTCAATATGTAATTTCATGAGCCAGTTTACAGAAAAATACAAAGAATTTACATGTAATTTCTCACACAATAGTAGCATAAAAATAAAAATAGCATTTATTAAAACTGCAAAATGCAAACTAATATACCCTCTTCAACTTTTTGTTTCAGTTTTAGAAACTACTAGGGTCTAAAACTATCAAATTAGGATTGGCAATATAACACATGATATTCAGTGAGTACTATGTATGAAAATTTATTTTATAGGGTGTTATTTTTTTGCCACCTATGTGATCATATAAGAGATAGTTCAAAGTACTAAGGTAAAGAATAGTGTGCATGCACACTTCTGTGTGTGTGTGTGTGTGCGTGTGTGTGTGTGTGTGTGTGTGCGTGTGTTTCAAAAGGTGATTAAACTAAGGGTTAAAGGAATTTTGTCCTTTTGTGATTATAAGTAGATGTACTTCAATCAATTACTTGTATTTTTTTGGACAAATTGAAATCATGTACTGTTCAATCTTAAATAAATGAATTATGAACATGGTGACAGGAAAAAGTAAGAGTGATACAAAGATTTTGCTTTATATTTCTATACTGTTTCTAATGAAGAATCCTTTAAATGCTTTGGGTTACTTGGATTAAAAGCCAAGATGAAAGATATTTAAAATTGATTATTAGTTTAACTATTTCTAATAAGTTTTTACATATCTCTGCTCAAATATTTTCTACCCAGTTGTAATGTAACCATGGGTCTCAAATTTTCTAATTTTATGAATAAAGAAATAATGCTCAAATGAATCGCCTAATTCACAACAACCACTTTCTAATATGGTTGCTATCTTACTCCTCTTTACTTGAGATCAAGATTTTTCACAGCAAAGATCACAAACTTGTGTCTCTCAGAATACAAACTAAAAATGGGTTGATACATACATAAGTCAGATATTTAGCCTATATGTAAAATTGGAGGTAATGTTAGGAAAAAGCTGACATTGCTCTTTTCTTGAAAATCTGAAGCTCTGAAATGTTTAGTTCATATTCCTAACATGATAAAAATGGAGCAGTATTGAGGGGCATATGCCCCCCTCTTCAGATAGATCTTAAGCTTTTCAACATTATTAAAAAATCACTTAGCACGTTTTAGTTATTTATATGAGACGGGTGATGTGGACATTTCAATCTATTAACCCCACTTTAACCCAATATGGAGGAACTCACCATTGAACACTATTAGAAAAAGATAGGTGAATTTTCTTCCTAATTATTGTTGGTTTTGAGTTGCTCTGCTGATTCTTTACCAACTGCTAGTTACAGACAAATTCTGTGCCAAACATTAGCAATAGGGCAAAAGATGAATGAAACATATTCTCAGGCCTGGAGGTATGCTGTGTAGTAGTAGAGACACCATAAAAGGAAATACTGTATTAGATGAATCCACATGATGCAATTGAAGCACAGCAACTCTCTAGTGAAGTTGACAGAGAAAACTGTGGGAGACGCTGTTTTGTAGGATAGTGAATCCAACTTGAGAAAATGAAATGAATAATCGTTTTTTACATCTCCGTCTGAATTTTTCATCATCTTTTTTTTAATTCCCTGGCGCTAAAAATGTTTATATGCAAATTGCAATAGTATGTTTTAATTCTGTACAGTTAATATTTTTTTCATTTGAATAAAATAATTTGGACTAGTTTCTCGTTACATGGAATATTATTGAATCATGATAAATTTGTATCGCCAGAAACAGAAATCCCTGCAAGCATATAGCACATTACAGGTATCTCAGAAATTTCCCTATGTTCTCTTTATATATGAATGTCCTACATACACCCAATGATGACCACTGCTTTGAAGTTCTTTTCAATATATTACATTTGTTTATTCTAGAATGTCAGATTAATTCAATAGTATGCTATACTTCATTACATAAAAAGTCTTATTGTCAGTTAAGATCTGAGGAACATCCGTGTTGCAACATCTTAATAAGTCATGTATTTTTGTTGCCACATAGTATTCCATTGTATCAGTATATCAAAGTATTTAATCTATTCTCTTATTAATGAACCTTTACATAAATTTTGGGAATATTATCAAAAAGTTGCCATTGAACAAAAAGTTTGTTTTGGCAAACATGTTTTTCCCTTCTTGGATAATTACATAGGAATAGAATTTCTTTATGGATGTATGTTTAATTTTATAAGAAGATCACACAATTGTCAAAAGTGATGGCTGAAATGGCTTTATTTGCTTTAGTCACAAAAGGTAGATTCAAAATTCAAAATCAACATGTTTTGTTTTTAAAGTGTTTTGACACTTAAAATGACCTACTATCTTCTAGCCCCACAATTTTGGAAAGGAAGTTAGGAAATGTACCCTAAATCTTGGCAACATTTTAAAATAGTCAACATATCTTATGCTTGATCTAGAATGTGGAATATCTTCAGACAAGCTTGAGCTCTCTCAATAGTACCCTTTATTCAACTTTTAAATTTCGATGAATTATAGGATAACTGGAAGATGGAAAATATCACATGGTGATTCTATTAACGTATCATCCAATTTTCCCAGTGGTTACATCCACATATAATAATATAACAAAATCAGGATATTCATATTAGAACAATATGTATATATAGCTTTATACTGTTTATCATGCATAGATTACTGTAACCACTCACAGAATAAAGTACAAAACTATTCTGTCTCTATGATGATCTACTGAAATATTTTACTTCTTTAAATGAAGTATAGAAGTCTTAATTCCTTTAAAGTCACTCTATGTCCCCTACTCATAATGTCTCAAATATTTGCTCTATGTACACTGAGATTCCCATTAGATAATTTTATACCTCTTTCTTCAAACATAATTTTGAGATTATGTTTGAGAAAATACATTTTTTCTTTCTATTGTATTGTCTTCTTGATGTTTCGAGATTCCATATTTTATTGTTTTTTTCTGTTTCAAGAATTTTCAAAATATTTATTATAAAGGAGATTTGCTGATTGAAATTTAATTTAGTTTTTGTTCAGTGCAAAATATCTTCATTTATTTTCTATAATGAAACATGGATGCTATAACTTCAATGTGCCCTTTTAAAATTTATGTTTAGGAAACAATCTCCAGTTTTATATTCATATTATTTTAAAATGGGGCCTTTGGAATATTCTTAAAATTAGGTGAGGTCTTACAGGTAGGATACACAGGATGACTTTGTAAGGAAAGGAAGAGATACCCATGCTAGCACACTTGCTCTGTTTTACTACATGATATCTCTACCATGTTATGAGGTAGCAAGAAAACTCTCACCAGATGCTGATCGGATGGCAATCCCTACCTTAGACTTCCCAGTTTTCAGAACTAAGGTCAAATAAATTCATATTCTGTACAAATGACCTGGCATCAGGTCATATATAAGCAAAGAATAACCAAATAAGACAATGGATTGCGGATTGCTAAACATAGGATTTGGGGTTAATAGGTATTTTGTGTAACCACTCTTACCACTTCATTTTGGAGTCCAAAAACTTCTGATTATAAAGTTGTTGTCAATTAATTCGTTTAACCCATATAGGTAAGGTGGTTTTTGCTCATTATTTTTAAGAACATTTTCTTTTAGTTTACTAAAGCTTGTCTGTGATGTATTTTGGCATAGATTTATTTAGAATTATCAAATAGGGTACATATACTCAGCCTCTTAAACCTGTAAGTTCATCTTTTGAAAACTTAAGAAATTCTCTGTCATTTTTTTTCTTCAAATACTTTTCTGATTCCACCCTCTTTTTCCTTTGCTCTGGGACTCTGATGGCAAGGGAGCTATGCTCCCATAGGTTTCAGAACTTATAGTAATTATAGTCCCTATAGTTATAGTTCCATAGGGTCCTAAGGTTCAATTCATAATTTTTTTCAGCATATTTTTTCTCTACTATTTAGCTTGGGCAATTTCTATTATTTTATTTCCAAATTTGTTTTCAACATGTTCCTAGTGGTTTATTGAATCATTTGATGACGATTTTAAAATTGTTTTCTGTTCATTTCAGTATCTTCATCATCTTGCTGTTGGTATTTAACATTGTATTTACCACGATTTTCAATTATATCCTAGAGATTCAGGGTATACGGTTATGAAACTTTGGATATTTTTAAAATCTTCTCTTTCAGCTGGCATCCTCTGGAACTTTGCTGGTTAGGAAAGTGACTTGGCCTCACCACTCACAGGAGGAAGTGAAGATCTAGAATGCTTATATAACATCCTTTGACATTTCCTAGTACTATGTAGAAATGGGAGAGTTGGCTTTTCAGTAAGCCTCTGATGATATTTCTAGAGCTAAGAGTTAAGAGCAGTGCCTAATTTCCACCTGGAATAGGTGCAAATCTTGTTTGTTACTCAGTATTTAATGACCAGGCAGGAGATGGGTCTGCATCTTTTTCCATAAGGTTTAGCTACAGTAGATCAGTTATTTTTCTGTCTTGATAGGTTACTGTTTTCCTGGTATTTGGCTAGAGATAGAAGGCTTCTTTTATGCTGTTTTGCCTGCTGTTGTTGGCATTTTAAGATAGATAACTTCTCTAGCACCTTGACCTAGGGTATATATAAGGCAGAAAAAAATCCCACATAACTCACCAATTAATTGTTCCTGAGACCCCAAGGCTCTTACCTGGTATTGCTTCTCTCTACTTTCTAGTTTTCTTGTTTTTGTTTTTGTTTTTCTAATAAAAAAATGCCTAAGGTTTTGAACTGTACTTAGCAAGTGTATGTGGGAGGAATGCATTTTTTCTTTCAGTTTGAATCAATTATATTCTTATAAAATATTTTAATACTTTAAAAAATATTCTATATCAATCATAAGGTTTTTATAAACATCTTACTTTATCTTCAGGATTACATTTTTAAGAAATGCAAGTCTTCCCAAAAAAGCTATAGTTATATGGAGATTGTGATATTTAATGATGAAGTTATAAAAACCATTCAACTAATTTGAAATTATGTTGACTAATTTGAAATTATACTTTAATATTTTAACTTGAATTTCTATTACTATTAGTAAAAACAGATATTTTCCCTAATTTAAGGAATTTTTTCCCCTTATTCTACCAACAATTCTTCCCATTCTTTCCACCTTCTTATATCAATCTACCATTATCACTCATCTGAGCCAATTTGGTAGCTTCCTATTTCCCTTAGTTTTTTCTTGTCTTCAATTTGTTGGTTTGTGTTTTGTTTTGTCTTGATTTGTTTTTGTACACTGAAGACAGGTTTTTCCAAAACACAAATCTGATATTTTCTTGGAATCTCCACTCCAACCCTGGCTTAAATGCACCAATGTCTTTCTATTGCCTTAATATTAACTGGTAAGTCTTAACACAGTCTTCAGTGTGGACATGATCCAATCTTTTCACTTCACCTCAGAGAGCCACTGGCTCTATCTCTCTTCTTCCATCATTTCATGCCCTTTAGAGCATTTTAACATTTTGGTCTTCCTGATTGAATTTGTTTTCCCTATCTATTCTTCAACTCTGTGCCTCATTGATTTACTATAATACATTATAAATGAATCTTTATTTTCTTAGATAAATTAATTGGAATAAATTTCATTATTATAGCATCTCTTGGAACTAGATATGTGTTTTTTGTTCTGACTATATTTTTTTTCTACTTATATATTTAGGGGATCATTTGCTTAACATTTATCTTCTCACTTGGACTATTAATTCTATAAACAAAGATATCAGAAAACTTCTTTGATCTTTTTCACCAATGTTTTCTGAATTATGCACAATTCATAACATATACCTGTTACTTTGAAAATTTTATTGAATTAATTATGAATGAAATATTTATGGCATATACCCATTACTTTAAAAGTTTATTAAATTAATTAAGAATGAAGTAATTTATAATTTTGTAATTTTTGTCTAGTAATGCACTGAGGTTTGTGTAGTCTTTGATACAGGTGTGTCTATGCAGAGTGCATAGTACTCATCATATATGTTACATAATTATTTTGCTATTTGCCTTCAATTATGTTTGCCATGTTTTCTTTATAATAAAGTGGTTCACCACCTGAGATCTTGTTTATGTATCATAAATACTAAGTGCTTAAGTATTTCGTGTCTGATGTATCAGAAGAGTAGAATTTACTAGTTTTTTCAAAGTAGTTCAAATATTCCTATTAGAAATAGTTAGAAATAAGTAATTACAATATAGAATGAAATACTTTGCTATAAAATAGCATTTTTACAATGCTCGTTTTTAAATGGAGAGTGAAAGTTTTTGTTTTGTCTGTGCCATGATAATGATTTACTTCAGTTAAAAATGGTAACTACACTTACTTAACTCTGCTTCAAAATTTCTAATTTCAAGGATGTTCATTCTGACTTAATTATATTTCATAAAAAAACTATATATTGCCTAATATTTTTATATGTGTCTATATACATTTCCCTCTGGCTAACATTTTATTCATAAAGTATATATTAATGGTCAAAAACTTCTAATAACAAAGGTACATAATCTTCATTGTATAATACCTTTCACTTATTAGTTAAGGTGAAGGCCATAAGGGCGGGATACTTTGATTTTTCTGTATGTCTTCTAATTTTGATAATTCATGAATCATTTAGAATACCTATATATATATTTATTTCTGACATGAAAGTGAATTTGTCTATTAAATTTACATACAAATATTCAAAATACATTTGCTAAGGACCATATATTATGAAATTTTAAAAACAAGGTTTTATTTTTTTATTTTTTGGGTGGGGGGTATTAGGGATTGAACTCAAGCGCACTTGTCCACTGAGCCACATCTCCAGCCCTATTTTGTATTTTATGCAGAGACAGGGTCTCGATGAGTTGCTTAGCACCTCACTATTGCTGAAGCTGGCTTTGAACTTGCATTCCTCCTGCCTTAGCCTCCCACATGTGCCACCACGCCCAGCTAAAAACAAGTTTTTGAAGATATGTTTCTGGTCCACAATATCCAACTAGTTAAAGCCAATTTGTTGTAACTGAGAAATATAGAAAAATTTGCATTTATGGATTTGTTTTCCAGCAAGCATCTCAGAGAGCTCTGTATAATAAAATAAAATCACAGTTAATGTTTAGTATTAAAATACCTGATCCAACAAAATCACAAATAACAATTTATGCCATCATGCCAAATTAAACAGATGGTTTCTAATTCTAAATTAAGAAAAAAAAAGAATGGGATTTGTCATTTTAATGTTAACTGAAATGCCATTTGATAATGCTATACAATTAATAAGTGAATTAAAAATAAATGCCTGTATGTGTACCTAACTGATTTAGTAAACAATTCTACATCCATAATCATATAACTGTAATGATATAGTATTTAAGCCACAGTTCTCCAATATCAATTTCAAACATGTCTTAGGCAAACAAGATTGATATATTGATAAATTAATAAAAGGCAGAATGGAAACAACTAATTCTTTGATATTTGCATTGAAAAAAGAAACAATTTTAAAAACTGTATTTGTCTTTTGAAAAGTTAACTTTTTAGTTGAGGAAAACTTAGGGGAAATATAGGATTAAATGTTTTAAGATTAAAAAAGAATGCCACCTAATTTTTTTTAGCTCATCTAACAATTATATTCCAAATTCTAAAACATCTCAAGCATTTCGATTATACTTGAAATGATAGATTTCTTTCTATTATTTCCTATTATATTTTCCTATAATTCCTTTAATATTTCCAAATCCGTTTTCCAAAATATAAGGTAACAGATATATATAAATTCAAATTGCTGTATGACTACATAAACCTTTCAACTTTTGTAGAACAGTAAAATTTCCAAACTAAAGTATCTCTAAGCTGGAAAACAAAGATACCAATTTCTAGACTCACAAATCTCATATCACTGATATGATCATAAATTTCTCCAAAACGTTTTCATTTTTCTCAACTCTGTTATTGTCATGATGTCCAAAGAGCTGTTCTTTAATTCTTTATAATATCTGTCTAAATTCAGTCTAAATTGCCCTTCCCATGCTAGGTTGTGGCTTAATGGTAGAGTGCTTGTCTAGCATGTGCGAGGCACTGGGTTTGATTCTCAGTATTGCATATAAATAAGTAAATAAAATAAAGGTCCATGAACAACTAATAATTTTTTTAATTGAAAATAAATAAATTGTCCTTCCCAATACATAACTCAATAATGACATTAAATTGATTCTTTCCCTTCCTTTCTTACTTTGAATATTTATTACTTATCACAGACAAAGTACTATCTCAGTTCCAAATAATATTATGTACCCTCACCCTCCCACTTAGCTATGTAAAAAAATGGTATGTTAATAAGAATGACTATATTATTATTTCACTATATATACATATCAGAACATCATATTGTAAAATTAAAATGTATATATTTAAATAAAAAATAATTTTTATTTCTCTTTTATATACTGAAGGACAAACTTATTCTTCTCCATGTATTTTATTCTTTTCAATTAAAATTACTTTTATTTTAAACAACTTTTTACCAGGTATGATAAACCATTTTTGATGGTACATTTTAAAACTTAGTTACTTTTAAATAATCAGTATTTTTAAATTGCATTCAATTGTTTTCTAACTTCAAAAACATTGCTTATCTGTTGTTTAAAACTATTTTCAAAATATGTTAGAAGTACAATAAAATGTCTATTCACAATTTCCCAAATGTAACTTATTAACACAATGGTCTCTTCTACTTACCTATTTGTATTAATTTTATATTATTCTTTGGACAGGATATCATTTATTATCTTTTATCTCTCTTAATTGGGTAGGATAAAGATTAAACATTTATAAAATTCAGTCCCCAAAATATATGATTCAGATGAGATAATTGTGTGTCTCTTAATAATTTGACAGGGGGGAGTTCTTACTGGCAGGCCAGATCTACTCCACAAAAGACATTCAGAAAATGTTCAAAATCTCTAGCAATTACAGAAATGCAAATCAAAACCACTTTAAGATTTCATCTCACTCCAAAATGGCAATCATTAAAAATACAAGCAACTATAAATGTTGGTGAGGATGTTGGGGAAAGGTATACTCATACATTGCTGCTGGGAATACAGATTGGTGCAATCACTCTGGGAAGCAATGTGGAGATTACTTAGAGAACTTGTAATGGAGCCACAATTTGACTCAGTTATGCCACTCCTCAGTTTGTACCCAAAGGACTTAAAATGAGCATACTACAGTGATGCAACCCCATCAATATTTATATCTACTCAATTCATAATAGCTAAACTATGGAACCAACCTAGGTTCCCTTCAATAGATAAATGGATAAAGAAAATGTGATATAATATACAATGGAATATTACACAGATTTAAAGAAGAATGAAATTATGACACTTGCTGGTAAATGGATGGAGCTGAAAAATATTATACTAAGCGAAATAAGCCAATCCACCCAAACCAAAGGCTAAATGTTTTCTCTGATATGCAATGCTAATTTACATTAAGAAAGGAGAGCTAGGGAAGAATAAAAGTATTTTGGACTGAGCAAAGGGGAGTGTAAGGAAGAGATGGGGATAGAGGGTAGAAAGGATAGTAGAATGAATCAAACACTATTACCCTATGTGCATATATGACTAATGACCTGTGTGATTCTACATTATGTACAACCAGAAGAATGAGAAGTATACTCCATTTATATATGATGTGTCCAAATGCATTCTACTGTCCTGTATAACTAATTAGGATAAATTTTATAAAAGATATTCAGAAAGACAATTTGTTCCATTTTGGGATTTGACATCACTTCAGTTATTACTATTATTTTCATGGCTAAAACTCCCTGTCTTCCATGTCTGTAATTTTGCTTTATGTAAGTTAGAATAGAGGAAGTCCTGAGAGAGCAGTTTATTTTTAAACTAGTGAGAAGATATTTGGCACACACATTATTCCACACATATTTAACATCTGAGAAGTTATCCTAAGGACTGAGTAAATGTCAACTGTTGGAGAGATCATATGGTTGAAAACAAAGGAAACATACTAAGGGGAGCACTGTCATTCTATCATATACTTCATGAAAAGTATAGTAAATTGATATTCAATGCATGATGTAAAACAATTCATTTTGTGTGTTTATGCTTGGTAGAAATTAGCTTTATTCTTAGATGCTTAGCTTTCTTATTTCATTAAGAAAGGCCAAAAAACACAGCTGTAATTTTTTTTTTTTTGGTCATTAATATCTTCTTTTTTGTATGTGTGGTACTGGAGATGGAACCAAAGTGCTCATTAAGACTAGGCACTCAATGTAAGACTGAGCTACATTCTTAGCCCTTTTCTCTCCCTTCCCTCACCTCACGCTGATGAGAAAGAATCATGCTAAGTTCTTTCAACCTGCAACTCTGAATCAGCCTCTGTAGCCCTGGAATTACAAGCATTTGACCTTTCCATACTTATTATTATTTCCTTAGCAAAATTTTCCTCAAGGTGAAATTATTAATGTCTGCATTTAAACCCAATTGGGTTTTCCCATACATATGTTCTCTTTCCATTCTAAGGAAGTTATGCTTGATATATTGTATACATTATCAATATTTATAAAGAAATTTCACATGGTCAGCCTTAACATTTATGTTACTAAGTAAAATATATACTCTCAGTATATTGTTGGATAATAATTTTTCATAGATTATTGAGTTAACTGAATGTCTTGAAACCAGAAACATTGAAAAAAAAATCTTTTCTGTACTGTATTTTGAAGAATGTTTATTGAATGAACAGTGTTAGAAATGCAAGCACTATTATAAATGGATAAAGGGTAGGTTTGCCTATAGTCTCAAAATACAAAAGATAGTTGACTCCTTCCAGAGCAAAAAGCAGACTTCCTTATGACCCAGATTGTAAAGAAAATGTCTGTACCCAAGGGAAATGGCAAGCACAGTTTTCCCCTGTTAGAATGTAGATGCTAATTGTTTTATATACTTTTATATAAAATTTACATACTTTAACTTTTTAAATTTTACTACTTTAATATCTACTTTTTCTAATTAATTTATTCTTACCCTTCATGAGTTGTTTGTGAATAAAATATATCATTATGTACTACAATTGTTATGATTATATATATGTATACATGCACATACACATACATGTGTGCCTGTTTCATATACACATATGAAACATAATTGAATTTTTATATCCACATATGAAACATGTAGTAGAATTCTGAATAGAGAATTGATTTCTCATTGATTCTTGTTAATTTTTTAAGGTTATTATTTCCTTGAACTAGGAAACCTATTTATTTATGACTGTATGTGCCTCATTGAATAGAAGTAAACTTAATGTGTTGATTAAAGATTTACCTCACTAACAACTAGTGTACAAATGTGATGCCTAGTTTATAAATAATTATATAAGACATGCCATTAATCATGTTATTAAATAATTAGTCCCAACGGTGCAGAATTTCAGATGGAAAATGCTTAAATCATTTAGTGCCTTCAATTTATAATTACAGATTGAAAATGTTGCAAATGTTTACTCTATTGACTGTCTGATCTCTTCTGTAGTTTACTAATTGTATTTTTTGTTATGTTGAAATTTTAATAGTTGCTTTAGAGATTAGTTACTTTTCTCTAAAATGCACAAAAGAAAAATACTTTTATATTGATTAAGGGTGTATATTTATGTATATTTATGGTTATTGTGTGATAATTATTCTTATATTATCATCATATATCTACATATATATGGATATACTTACTATTTGAGAAAATTGAAATATTCTTTTATCTCAGTATACTATCTAAATATTTGTGTAGCCCCAAGGCTGTTTTGTAAAAATGTATTAGATTACTGATAATATCACCCCAAGGAAAGTGATTCAAGTAGAACTATGTTGCATATATTTTTCACATTTTTTACTTTGATGATTTAGAATTTAATGTATTTTTTTCTAACTAGTTATACATGACAGCAGAATGCATTTTTTTTTTCATTATACACAAAGGGAGCACAACTTTTTATTTCTCTATTTTGTACACCATGTAGAGTCACACCACTTGGGCAATCATACATATATGTACCTAGGGTAATGATGTCCTACTCATTCCACCATCTTTCCTACCCACTCGCCCCCCTCCCCTTCCCCCCTTACCTTTGGTTTTTTGGGATTGGCTTACTTTGCTTAGCATTATATTCTCTAACTTCATCTATTTACCTGCAAATGCCATAATTTCTCTTTTAATGGTGAGTAATAGCCATTGTGTATATATACTACAATTTCTTTCTCAATTTATCTATTGAAGAGAACCTAGGCTGATTCCATAGTTTAGCTATTGTGAGTTGAGCAGCTATAAACATTGATGTGGCTGCAACACTGTAGTATGCTGATTTTAAGACCTTTGGGTACAGACTGAGGAGTCAGATAGCTGGGTCAAATGGTGGTTCCATTACAAGTTTTCTAAGGAATCTCCATACTGCTTTCCAGAGTGATTGCACTAATTTGCAGTCCTAGTAGCAATGTATAAGTGTAACTTTTACCTGCATCCTTGCCAACATTTATTGTTGCTTGTATTCTTCTTTTGTAAATCTATTTATTTATTTGTTCTACTTAGTTGTACATGGGAGCAGAATGCATTTCAATTCATAGTACACAGATGGAGCATAATTTTTCATTTCTCCTGTTGTACACGAAGTAGAGTCACATCATTCGTGCCATAATACATATACCTAGGGTAATAATGTCCATTTTATTCCACCATATTTTCTAACCCCATAACCCTCCCTTTCCTTTCCCTTCCTTTGCCCTTCCAAAGTTTCTCGGATCCTCCATTGCCCCCTCCTCATTATGCTTCAGCATCCCCTTATCGGAGAAAACATTCAACCTTTGGATTTGGGGAGTTGTTGCATGTATTCTTGATAATTGCCAAGAGTAAGATGAAAACTTAGAGTAGTTTTGATTTGCATTTCTCTAATTACTAGAGATGTTGAACATTTTTTCATATATTTGTTGATTATATATCCTCTTCTGAGAAGTGTCTTTTCTGTTCCTTAGTCTTGTCGATTGGGTAATTTGTTTTCTTTGGTGTTAAGTTTTTTGAGTTCTTTATATATCCTGGAAATTAGTGCTCTATCTGATGTGCATGTAATAAAGATGTTCTCCCACTCTGTAGGTTCTCTCTCATTTTATTGATAATTTTCTTTGCCGAGAAGAAGTTTTTCAGTTTGAATTCATCCCATTTATTAATTCTTGATTTTTATTTCTTCAGCTTTAGGAGTCTGGGCAAGGAAGTCAGGATCTAATCAGACATGATAAAGTTTTGGGCCTACTTTTTCTTCTATTAGGTGCAAATTCCTAGTCTAATTCCTAGGTCCTTGATCTGTTTTTCACATTTTTATATACAAAGACATCTACCTATATTTGAATGATTCTAGAATTAGGAATGCTAATATAAAATAGAATTCAAGGACAATTCCTAATATGTCAGACTTTTCCTAGCAAAGTGTTCCCTTTTCTGTCAATTTACCAGACCACGTGATTGCTAATAGCATTACACCTGGGTCCTCCATAGTGATAGATTACAAGTCATACTCTTAAATATAACTCAAAAAGCCTCAGGACAACAGCTTTCAGCATGTTACCCCCCATTAGCTGAGAGGTATTGGTTGAGAGAACCCATCCATTTATTACTGAGCACCAACTTCCCCAGGCTTTTTGGAATAGTAGCACTTTTTCATCAGTTGACTTGCTGGGCTACCCCAGTTGGAAATATAACTTGGCATTGCATATAGCAGCTATCATGCTCTAACCTGTTCTGAGGTCAGGAACACATGTCTTACTAGTATTTCATTATTTGGCTGTCTGCATAGGAATTTTGAAGAAGTGCTTCAAAATAATAGTTATTTGTAGGACCTCCACCAGATTTAACTGTTGAGTAGGCTAAAAATATTTGCCCATGTGATGCTGATGTGGTTAGCCAGGTTCCTGTCCATTAACTGGCATTTGGAAACTGCATACATGAAAGAGTTAGATGTGATGGAAAATTCAAGCAGCCTATTGGGATCCATATCTAACTCTGGCTATAAACCAGAAATTTCTCAAAACTATTAAACATTGACACTAGAGACAATGATGATATTTTTTGTTTATTATTGTTATTAATATCTACCAAGTTTTACTCCATTACTCTTAAGATAGAAGTAAATGGAGCACAACCTGTGCCAGAGTCTAGTTGCCAATAAAGACATAATGTTTTCAGCCACTGAGTGAAAGAATAATTCATAAGGCAAAGCAGATCTTTAGATGAAAGAATAAATGCATTCCCAAAGGAACAGAGTAAAATCTTGTTTTGCAAAATCTGGTGTAAGTAGCGAAGCTTGCAAAAATGTTTTACTTCTTGCTGTCTCATTAGATTATTTCAATTCACAAAGTTGAAGCAGATATAGGAATCAACACTTTATAATCTCACCAGCCACTTCTTAAGCAAATTTAAATTATAATTCTATTGTAGACTTAACTGCACTTACAAGGTAAAATCATGCATATTTGGTTAAGATGCTCAGAGGAAGAATGTACGTGTACCAAGAAGTTACAAAAAAGGTTTATTGCTTATATAATGGGCTTCTCTGGGAAGAGGAGGGCATTCCTTATCTGATCAAAACTCAGAGACTGACTTGCTCTATTTACATTAGGGAGTTGGGCCAGAATGAGGATTCCTATATATGGGAAGGTGTTTGCATGGTTTGAAGTTCACACCTGTGCCATAATAAGGAAGACCAAGAATTCATTTTTAGCTATGGAAGACCTGGGCAGTAAAGGAGCAGGGAGGAGTGAGACTTTTAAAAGTCATCAGTAACATAAAAATATAGTCAGAATTTTTATTACAAAAGCATTATTCTATAATATTAAACAATTCAATATGCAAATATTATACATATATTCTTAAAAATGCATTACTAACATTGACATGAAACTGTTTAATTAATGTTTGTATCATTCTAAGTCATTAATATCTTAATCATGATACTGATCATGGTTCCATACAATGGAAACAAAAATTCTAAACAAGTGGGATTGAGGAGTAACAGGGAAGTGATAGCATGAATTCACTTGAAGTAGGCACATCAGCAAATGTTTTCACTGAGACTACATGCATGCATTTGCTACACTGACAACTGGAATGCTATTGGCTGTACTTCATGTTTGGAAACATAATATATTATTCTGTTTCTAATACATGAAAGTGAAAAGTAAGGTTGTATTAAGTCCCAAACAAAATGTTTAAGCAGTGAACCTTTGGAACATTCTCCATTATTTTAAAGTCAAGATTAATGTATTGCAAGAAATACTATGGCCTTCCTGCCCTTTAGGTTTTTGCCACAACTTAGATAAATGACCCTCCATGGTTTTTCAAAGTGTAAAAGCTTTTCTGCTACTAGTGATGAAGGAGGATAGATTCCCTGAGATTTTAACAGATTGTCAATATCTTATCTTACTGGTGCACACATGCTTCATGAAGGCAGAGAAGGCAGTTTACCCTCCACTGTGACTATTTATTTGCTTTTTAATTGGCTTGGACTAGTTTTGTACAAGAAAACATTAAATCATAGCTGAATACAAAGGAGGTGTGTGATGGGTGAGAGCATCTGTGTGGGTAATTTCTAAGTAAATAAATTACACCTATTCAAACACTTCACAGAGCATTTACAGGAACAATTAAGTTCTCGGTCATTGCTGTTTTCCAGAGATGTACAGGTTTGTGTGGTTCCGATGAAAAAACAGTGTTGTCTTTGAAAAGAAAACTTTTGCATTTAGCTATTAATGTGTCACTATGTCTATGCAAAATGATAAAGTCAAGGGAAGTGACATTTGTACTATTCATCAGACATAATGTGGCCTAAGTACAATTAAAATATAAAATCATTTTTTCTTTTTGTTCCAATTGAACAGATCACATTAAATACATAAAATATAATTTATGAATTATAAACTAAATATGTGCAATTATCAGTTTTTACAAATATCTAAAGATGATTGAGTCCAAATCACATTTTTTTAGTATACCATAGATTTTTAATGCATCAAATTCATCCATTTGGAAATAAAGATCTACAACTTTTCTTATTATAACAAAAGAAATATCTATCTGTAACTAGTTCAATCATGAAATTATTTGTTTGCATATGTAGATGATCTATGTGTTTGCCTTTGCTTCAGATGTTAAATTTAACATTAAGATATTTTCAATAAAATAATTACTTTCACCAGTTTGAATTTAGGAAAATTCTTGACCAAAAATTGTGAGAAACTTTTTTCCCCTCACCACATTATCTTATGTATATTTGTGTCTGTAAAATAAGCAAATAAAAATTAGGAGAGCCAAGACAGTCATTTATTTGAACTTTTTCTAAGGCATTAAAGTAATAAATATTTCACCAATTCTGATTTGTCAATCTGCTCGTGTGTTGTTTCTCAACTTCAATTGTTCCACAAGTTTGAGCAGTAATCATACCATAACTTGTCTTAGAAGGTCAAACTCTTTGAAAGAACATTTAATTACATGTTTTCTTGGTTGGAAAATAAAATGTCCTAATATATCTATATGTCTAAATTAATTCAATTAATTGTATTTAATTACAACTTTTCTCATTTATGGTGTTGTGAAGTTTCTTTCTCTGTTGTCTAATAGACTCTGTTAAAATCAGCAGAACCCAAATTTAACAAAACAAAATACAACGTAATTATTTTTGCAGAATAAAATTACAGAATACATGCCTTAATTGTTTTTGTAACTTACTTTAAAAGATCATTTTAAGAAAATAATATTTTCTTAAATATTATTTTCCAGAAGATATAACTTTTATATGTACAATCTTTTTTAAAAATTTTATTTGTTTATTTTAATTAGGCCTATATGACAGCTGAATGCATGTTGATTCATGGTATGCAATTGCACATATGGTGTGATGCTAATCATGCACAATTAGATGTGCAGTCTTTATTAATGTTTGTATAGCTATTTTTCTTCCAGTTGAAGAAAAGTTTTTTACCTGGCGCTTAGCCAAGAAGTCTCTGAATTTCAAAGCACAATTGCTTTGAAGTTTTCTTTGATTTATGTAACCATTTTATTTAACTAAAATAGACATGATATTGTTGTAAGTACTCATAAAATAACCATTTGTATTTGCATTCAAATTTTTAGGAATGTCAATGAATCAATAGTTATGTCTTTATTCTACTATGTGCCCATAATGTCTATAATACAGTACATATTCAAATTGTGTTGAATGATTGAACGGATGGGTGAATACTTTATTGTGTTATTGCTCACTAAAGGCAAGAAAAGTGTTATTATTCAATTTTTATTATTTCTAAAACTGTTGCTTAAAATTTCAGATTATTTACTCAAGGTTAAAGAACAAAATTAGGGAAAATAATTTTAGTTTGCAAAAGCCTGACCTAAATTTAATTTTATTTATATTCATTCTTCTTGGTTGTAAATCCTGCAAATGTAGTCCTCATTTTATAATTTCAAATTATGTATTCAAAAATATAACTTGTTTATAACATAATTATGATATACTTATTAAATAATATAAGCACCAAACCTATATTTCTTTCCTAACAATAAATAGTAATTATTTCAAGCAAAACTATGATAGGTATTTGCTTCAGGGACATAAGACTGCAAATCCCTTAATATGGGTCACTTACCAAGTCTAATTCATCAGATTTTCTCATGAATAGTTCCTTTAAGAATCTCACCTTATTATATCTACCAATCCAAAGCAAATAATTCATAAATCTTGTCCAAGTCTAATTAGGTCCCCATCTAGAAGACACCTCCTGAACTGGAAACATGATAATCAGGCAAAAAAAAAAAAGGTGTTCTTGGAATCCCTCTTATGTATCTTGTAAATGCAAGTTACTCTGGACGAATTTGAATTACTTGTTTTTCTAGAAGACACATTCTTGTTCATTTTATTCTGTGCTTTATTTAATCTTTTTCTTGTTAAATCATCCTTTCTGGGGTTTTTTTCCTCTTTCTTGTATTTTGATATTTTAATATCTGTAACCTATTTATTTTTGAATATGAAATAGCTTTAAAAACAGTTTTCTTGAAATTTTTATTCTAATTTGTTATATAAGACAGCAGAATGCATTACAATTCATATTACACATATAGAGCACAATTTTTCATATCTCTGGTTGTATACAAAGTATATTCACACCATTTATGTCTTCAAACATATACTTAGGGTAATGATGATGTCCATCTCATTCCACCATTGTTTTTACCCCTTACTCCCTCCCTTCTCTTTCCTCTCCTTCGCCCTATCTAGAGTTCACCTAATTTTCCCATGCTCCCCTTCCCAACTCCACTATGAATCAGCCTCCTTATATCAGAGAAAATATTCAGCATTTGTTTTTTGGGAGGATTAGCTAACTTCACTTAGCATTATATTCTCCAAATCCAGGGACACAGGCACATCCATGTTTATAGCAAATGCTGTTTACCTGCATATGCCATGATTTTATTCTCTTTTATTGCTGAATAATATTACATTGTGAATATACATCACATTTTCTTTTTCCACCACTTGCACATCAGATAAAGCACTAATCTCTGGGGGTATAGAAAGAACTCAAAAAGCTAAACACAAACACACACACAAAATAGCTCAATCTATAAATGGGTCAAAGAACTGAACAGATATTTCTCAGAAGAGGATATACAAGCAATCAACAAATATATGAAAAAATGTTCACCATCTCTAGCATTTAGAGAAATGCAAATCAAAACTACTCTAACATTTCATCTCATTCCAGTCAGAATGGCAGCTATCAAGAATATAAACAACAACAATTGTTGGCGAGGATATGGGGAAATAGGCACACTCATACATTGCTGGTGGGACTGCAAATTGGTGCAGCCAATACTCCAAAGCAGTATGGAGATTCCTTGGAACATTAAGAATGGAATCATGATTTGACCCATCTATTCCACTCCTCAGTCTATACCCAAAGGACTTAAAAACAGCATACTACAGGGACACAGACACATCAAAGTTCAATAGCAGCACAATTCACAATTCACAATAGTTAAACTATGAAACCAACATAGATGCCCTTTAGTAGATGAATGGATAAAGAAAATGTGTGTGTGTGTGTGTGTGTGTGTGTGTGTGTATATCTCAAAAAACCAATTTTAACATTATATGAAAGCTTATTTTATACATAATTAAAAACTGAGGTACAGGGATTACTTTTAACTTTAAGGATATTTGTGGTGATTTAAGTAATTTTATGAATATTAGGCAAAATGAATGCTGTGAAAACTGTTTTTTTAATATTTGATTTTAGTGTTTTTATTTATATTTTGAGGTTGTAAACAAAAATAAATTAGCTATATAGAACAACCAGGTGACTAATAATTAGAAATCAATAAAGCTGAGACTTTGCAGCAAGTGAAAATAACCTAAGTAAATTGTATTTTGCTTTGATCTTTAGTCAATGGATTTGAGATACAATAACAACAACATTGATAGCTTTAAAACTCCAAATCACTGCAGAAATTTATTTTATATTCATAAATGAAAAATGGTAGAACACAATAAAAAGAAATCCCTGTTGATTAGATCCTGAGGAGGTGAATGTACTCGAAAGGTGGATCACTTATGTGTACACATTCTCTAAGCACTCACCTCCTAAATCTATCCCTAAGGTAATCTTAATTTCTACCTTAAAATCATAGCTTGATAACACTGAATTCTTTTTTTCTCAAATTCTAATAAAGGAGTCATAAAATATAAGAATCCATAAAGCTACACAAGAAAACTTAGTGATAATTATCCTGGTACCAGAATTAGGGTTTATAACAAGACTAGAAATTTAAGTAATAGACAGCTTAATTTGACCTCAATGGAAATAAAATACAAACATTCCTGACCCTTTCTCTATTTTTTTTTTCAGAAATACAAGTTATATCCCTACCTTTGAACAGAAAAAACTGCTCCCTTACTGGGTCTATATGTTCTGTCAGTCACATTCAATATGTACCGGTATTATGACTGCTGACTAGAGTCACATGAACTAGAATATTCAGTACTTGTTGGACTAGCTGCTCACTGCAGATATAAGGAAGAATAGACTATTCTTGCCTTATTCTGCTCTTTGCCAATAATTCCAAGAGTGATGCTTCTGAGAAAATCTTGGAAAGGAAAGTATCAGTATCTTCATGAATTCATAGAATTAGGGAAGTGAACATTAAAATATGAAGGGAACTATAGGGATTTGGGGGCACAGGATGATGCAGAATGTTGGAAGATCAAATATTTAAAATAGAGATGTAAGGTGCAAGCATTGAGGAGTTGAGAGGAAACAATGTTAGAATCTTAACAGTGATATATGCTATCATTGGAATTAATGAGAGGAGATAAGGAAAGAAGAAAGACTTTAAACCAGAGCTAAATTCTAACAAAAGAACAGGAAAGTGAACAGGGAGCCAGTGGAAGAGAGGATAAAATTGATTTGTGCTTCTCAGATATGTTCTGTAGATCAACAGCACTGAAGGCCTTGGGTTTTTACTGCAGAATCCTTACTCTGTTGTAGACCTACTGAATCTGTGTATCTGTACTGCATTTGTAAGAAAACCTCATACAGTTCACATTACAGTTTGAGGCACAGTGGAATAGAGAAGCAATATATATGTACCTCAAAAACTTTCATTTTTCGCTTTGAAAGAAAAGAGTAGAAATAGCTGGAAGCTTTTATAATGAATCATGAGGGCATTTACTCAGCCTCTGGTCCCTGTCATGTGATGGGTAAGAGAAGGCTTTAGAGGCAACTTTAGAAGACTACAGAGCAAACATGCTCTCTCAAGAAAATTAGTTTTCTCTCGCTCTCCCTCTCTTGCCCCCATATATGTGTATCTTTATTTTACATCAATTTTTATAGCACCTTTATCTTTAATAGCTCCAAACTGGAAACCACCCAAGTATTTATGAGTAGGATAAATAAAATAGATGTACACAACAATATGGATGATTCTAAAAACAATTATGCTAAGTGATAGAAACCAGCCAAAGAAGTACACATTATATGAATTTATTTACAAAAAAAAAAATCTAGAAAATGCAAACTTATCACAGTGACAGGAAGGTCGTTTGTGGTTTCCTGGGAGCTTTCCTTTACAGCTGTGTTTTTATGGAAGCATATTTTTATACCTGGGGAGCTTAAAAATGCTGATATTTGGGGCCCACTGCTAGGGTTTCTGACCGAAATATGGGGCGGAGTTTGATTTTTGTCTATTTTTAATATCCATGAGTATTTGCAATACAAATCTAGGGTTGACAAAAACTGATTCAAGGCAAAAGGCAAATATAAAAGGCTAAGAAACTGAGAAAATGAATACTTCTCAGTGTGAAGGAGATCCAATGGGGCACCCTGCAAGTGTGTGGGCATGATAGGTTGAGTGGAGAGGAGTCGCAGGAGAATGGGATGGATGTCTGCATAAACGATGAACAACAATGTGTGGACTTCTGGCAATGATTCAGGTTTAACTAGACTCAAAATGATATATGATTATTGGTTTTTGGGATAGTGTAAGCACTAGTTATATTATTATTCCTCCTTATGTTAAAGTTTAGAATTGGTAGCTCCTTATGTTTTGGTACAAGATGATGACTTTCATTGGAAATAACTCACAGTGTTTAGAACAGATAATGGAATCTGCAAGCATGCTACTATTTCCAAAGTTTTTTGGGGGATGGTAGAGTCCACCTGTTACAGCTTATCAAGTCTTAGAAAAGCAATTACTTAATTATATAATTCAACTTTACAAAAATATTAAATAATTTGTTTTTCCTATAAATAATAATTGAAAATATAAAAAATTGGTTGTTGATAATTTGCTTGCTTAATTTGTAATTCTTCCTTCCCTTATTTCATCCCAATTTTTTTCTGGCTGTGTTTTAAGATAAAACTCTATTTTTACAAGAGAATTTTTATTTAACACTTTAAATTTATTCATTAAACTTAAATATTTTATATCTTAGAATACAGTCTATTAATTTTATCTCAATGACAACTTGGTAGAGCATAGAATTATCAGTTATTTCTTTGTTCCTTAAAACACCTGGGAAACTTAATTATTTGTAATCTTTACAACAGACTTCCAGCTGGTCACCCTATTATAATTTTTGCCTTCTATTAATCCATTTATCCCAAAGCAGCCAGAGTAGTCCATTAAAATCTAGATTCATTTGTGCTATTAAAATGTATCTTTCCAAGCTTGAAACTACCAGAATAAAATACAGAATATCAAATTGAGCTAACCACTGTATATATGCTGATTATTGAGCACTCAGATGACACAACTGACAGTGATCATAAGTACAGAGATGGAGATAAAGTCAGTCTGTGAAACACACACGACACTGAAAGGGCTCAAATTCTGTGTGGGGAACATATCCACATTAATAATCCCTTGTGTGTAAGGGTCAGGATTTATAATTTGTCTAAATTTTCTAAATGAAGCCTCAGGAGGTACTGAGCATATGACTACCATCATTGTCAAAAGTGGACCGAGTTCCTATCTCCCATGCCATGTCACACATTTTCTTTTAGCTTCCAAAAACTTAATTTGCACTAGAAAATTTCCTTTGCCTCTACTGCAGCCACTCATAGCTCGCCATAGAGAACAAAGCTTTAAAACACTAAATCCTTTAAATCATCCCAATCTATTAGGTTTCTCCTAGTTGAAAGATTTCTCTCAATGTTAGTCTGTATCACTATCACAATCCTTCCCTATTCTTCCTCACACTATCAGTTCTATTACCTCTTTGTAGATATTATTGTCTGTAACTGCTTTATTTATGTTTTGTGTTCCTTTTTATGTCATTATTTTATCTCTTTCAGCCTCTTAAATAATTCATTACATCCCCTCTAATCTCCCCACCCCAGATTTTTTTCCCCACATAATAAAACAGAGCCCATTTTGCTTATTCACAGCAGTATCCCAAGTACATATTTCAGTGCCTGCAACATTATAATATTTTTGTTTTGTGTAAGAGACTTCCGTTGAAATCTCTCAATATATTTCTTTTCTAGAAACATGAGAATACATTATGATGCTCTTTCTTTTGAGCTCTCTTATGTATATTAATTGTATAGTAATTTGGTGTTCAAATAACCTGATTAGTTTCTCTTTAATGCCTTTTATTTCCTCCTGTGAGTCATGTGAAGAAGGACTCATCTATGGAAATTCCTGTTCATTTGACTGATCAGAGGAACAGATATTTTGGGTAATGTAAAACAGTCTGTAAATTGCTCTCTTTACATAATTGGAGAGTGAAAAGCCATAGCACTCAGCATTTGCTTATCATATTGCCCTGCAATGCCTAGCTTTTCTCCTCTGCCCTTAATATTAAGGACAGCAAATGTGACCATCTACACACTTTTGCCCTATACCTCTTTTAATTATGGAAATGATAGTGCACAAATAGCTTAGAAAGCACTTTGTCTAATTCGCGATGGTGTGGGAAAAAGCTCCAGTTATAAAAAGCAGCTTTCACAAAAGTGTTTTGGCCCGTGGATCATTTGGATTAGACTAAGTAATCGTATAGGAACAACCTACAATCTCAGGGGCTTATTGCTGCCATTGAGCTGAAGAAGTGAATATCAGAGAGTGTCAATGTAGCAGTTTAGTGTTTCTTTCTGAAAATGATTCATATCTCTCTACTCACATAAAACTGGCTAAAGCAAGTCTAATGGGCAAATCTTACATCAAGTGAACAAGATTTTTTTTTTTTCCAATTTCCTGAGAGAAGGAAAACCTGAATTCTGGTAAGGGGATGAAATGCCCATGTAAGCTCCTAAATCACTGAGAGAGGGAACAAAGAGACACAGTTGCAAGAAATAATCTGCTATAGAAATGAATTTCAAAATAAAACATGGAGTTGCGAAAGTGTAAATTTACCTTCTTTTTGAAACCACTTCAGTCATAATTCCCTTCTGTCTGATATAGATTTAAAATATACTCTTAGATATATAATTATATAATTTAAAATATACTCTTAGAAGTAAATTTAGATATCTCTTGTTTTCTTTTAATATGATTCGTATTAAATTTATTTGCATTCCTGATTATTTTCCATTTTTTTTCCTACCACCACAAGGATTTACGGCAGAATCATCCTTGGTGGGAAATGAGTAGCATGGCCACTTCCTCCTGGGCTGCCATATGCCTACATCTTGCTTCAGATAGCAGGTGCTGCCCTCATGCTAGGATGGGTCCTGCTCCATAAAGCATATCCGCTGGAAACCTTCTTGTATTTTCATTCCCTTCTCTCTTCCTTGTAGCCACAGGACAGCTCAAGGGAAAAAAAAAAAGTACTCATCTCCCATGAATCATGCATCTGTGACTGACACCACACAATTCCATGTGGAGTGGAAGGTCTATTTAGAAGTCAAGAATGTTGATTTTTTGTGTTTGCTGTAATTGGGTACATGATGAAGGTTTAGTGATACAATCATACTGACTATGTGAATGTTTGGCACATTGTGAACTAGTATTCTTGTTATTTGCTGTATTTTAAAGTATGTATTAGTTTTATGTATATTTGTAAGTATTTTATTTAAATACAGTTGAGAATAGACCATTCTGGGTATAATTTCCACAAGGTGACTGTTTACTGTGATATAATGTTTTTATTTGTACAGATCAAGCCACTATTCAAACATTTAGCAGGAAATAGAAAAGGAAGAGATAGGCAGACATAGTTATTCCAGGAAGAGAGTGTATAATAAATACAATGTTAGGAAGTAAATGTTGGAAGTTGGAAACACTTGAGTTCAAGTGCTAGAACTACACACCTTGTCATATGATATCCTACACTCTATATGTTTTAATTTTACTTTCTAAGGAAACACTATGGATGAATATATATATTTTAATAAAATATCATGTTGAAGATAGCTCTTAGTGGATTATCAGTGGTTTGTATGTCAGTCTGCTTTTAGAGTAGATCTAGAGTGGCTATAATAATAAAGTACTACGTACTTAAAAAAACTAAGAATTTTGAATTTTTCACTATAAAGAAATAGTAGATGTTTGAGGAGATAGATGGTTTTAACCTAATTTAAACTTTACATAATGCATTCATGTATTAAAACATCACATGACAATCCATTAATATATGTAATTTTATTGTTTCCGTATATCTGTTAAACACATTTAATTTAAATTTAAAATTAAAATAAGAAAATCAAAGAATGTTAAATGTTATTTCTAATTAGCATTAGTATTAGAGTATGACTTGAGTATGAATATAATTTAAGGAAAAGAGAATGTGTGATATATAGATTTTCACATTTCTCTAGTCTTTTCACAATATTTTTATTGAAGACATGTGACAAAACACTTAATACATCTGATTTAAGCCTTATTAGACAAGAGCAGATAGATCAATTAATGAGGTAAAGCTGACATAAGAGATACTTTTAGGAAGTGGGGACATGAATTCAAGCACAGAGAGGAAAATGCTCTCTGCTACTGCTAAATTAAAACTGAAAAACAGTGGTGAACTTGGACAAGTAGCTATGGTCTGGGTTTTTGAAATCTTAATATTCTTATAAAGGTATGTGACAAATTTTTGCATAAAATTATTTTAGCTTTTTAAAATGGAAATTAATTGTCCAAATTTAGGAATAAGAATTATAGTCAAATTTCTTGATATTTTAGTAATCTGAGGGCTGTACAGCATATGAATCCATGGAAGAGCACATGTAAAGGTGCCAAAAGATAAGCACCCAAGTAAAGTATAATTCAGGAATGGATAAGGGAAGCTCAAGTTGGAGTAGCAGACAAAAATAGTGTGTTAGCAATATTGTGAAGATGTTTTGATATAGACTAAACTATCCAGGAGCATCAGGGCTAGTGCTCTATTTTAGGGAGGCATCAACTTGGAGTTAGTTGTGAAGCTATTACTATGGATGGAATCATTTGAGTACAGAGTGCAGAGAGCTATGTGACCAAACAGAAGAGGAGATTTATAGCCAAGAAATAGCCCACCACTGACAATCTCATCTACTAAACTAATATTAATATCTTTGAAGAAATAGAGTATACCAACTCCATATTCAGTGAAGTTTTCTATGACACAGGCAAGGCTCTAGAGACTTTTCATATGATCCTTTCAGCCACTCAGAAACATCACATTAGGGACAAGAAAACAAACAAACAAACAAAAAATTTTCCAAAGTTTCCAGAAGGAGAATGCCTGAATTTCATTTTGAGTCAAATAAATATAGTTTATTTTGCTTCCTTTCATAAGGTTACTTACATTGAGTGTTGTCTTGTATTTTTCATTCAATGCCTTTATTTTTTAACTTTCTAGAAAAATTGGTAAAATGGGAATATATAGAATATCTGTTTTGATAATAGTAAACCTGCTTTTAATATTTCTAGGTTCCTTGTTTTATGTACATTATACACATACATTTTTGATCTGAGTATTTGGATCATATATGTTTTACTATTCTCATTTTATAAGTGGAAATACTACAAGTCAAGATGACTCTATGTAGCAGAGTAAGAATTTTCCCACAGATTCTTTAGACTCTTTCTTTCATCTGAAAACCAAAAACATAGCCCAGCTTCCACTGATAGAGTTTCTTCAATCACACCTGCACAGGGGAGTCTGACTTTCAGAACAGAAATTTTTAGTATTTCTTCTGTATTACCAATCACATAACATGGATGCTGCTGGCCTCCAGCCATTTCCAGTAATAAACTTGTCAGGAAGAAATGAAACAAAGTGGTAAATTGTCTTGTCTACCCCATAGCTTCCAGTAGGGCAAACAACTTAAACACCTTTTTCTTCCTTTTTTTTTCTTTTCTTTTTATTCAATTATGCAAAGTCTTAAGGAAGAGTTAAAAAAAAAAAAAACTAAATGATGTGAAGAAAAAACAAAAAGTTAAAGAAACTTCCAAAGAAACAACTCCTTGTCCCAAAATGTAAAAATTCTTCTGTGAAATGGCTATGAAATGTGCTCCCTCCAAATTTGAAACTCCATGGCTTATTTTTAAATGCTTTTAAGATAAATCTATATATGTGGTTCCAAATTTTGCTTAAGAGAGCAGTTAGAACATATTATGTGAAAGACTAGTAAATAGACACTGTGAAGAAATTATAGGTTTTCTCTCTGAAAAGCTCCTTAAATTACAGAAGATGAAGTTGAATCCTACCATTGGTCAAAAGCATAAGACTACATTCCATCAGTAATTTTTCCAGTAATAAATCTGTAAAATTTCATCTTTGTTTAAAAACTCAATATTTTGTATAATGATAAAAATGAAATGTATAGCTGTACACACCAAGACAGATTTTCAGGTTCCCATTTTGTTATTCACAGAAAGAATCTTTTATGTTTTCTGAATTTCAAAAGCTGTAAAACAAAAGATTTAGATGTAACCAAGATTGTATTTTGTTCTTTGGTTCTACAAATACTGTTTAGCCACACAGTATTACCATTCTGATCCTTAAAGAAAAGAGCCATTTTCCAAAGATGGAAGACTTCATACCTCATATTTCTGCTTATGAGCACAACTAATAGGAGATTTACAATAGAAAAACTGAGGTTTTGTAAAATCTCTGCTATGATCATTGTATTAGCTGAACAATTTTCCCAGCATTTTCATATTAATATTGCATGCTATCAAAATTTATTTTCACCAACTTGAAAGGTGTATAAACATCCTGAACATGTCAGCAAACTTGTATAATGATTTATTTGCATAGCATAGATGAAGCAAAAACTAAAAATATATAGCACAAATGCTTTGTTAAAAACAACATTAAGGTAATACAAATGACTACTTACTGCTAAACATTTTGCTATCTGCAAATAGTAAAAACAGTTGCTTCATTGAGCTTGCTTTTGTTACTTATTACAAAATTCATAAAGTGATATCCACTGATGCTAGTAGAGGTTTAAGTAAATTAATCATAAATACTGTTATATATTTTTACCTAGAAATTGCACTGGTTACATTATTAAGAAAACCTCTCTTTAAATTATAATAATTTAACTGAATTACTGGACATTAACTTAATGTTACTATATTTGAATTAAAAATAAAGTTTTTACTATTCATTGAATTATATTTATAACATTACTTAGTTTTATGGGCCATTCAGCATTTTTTGGAAGAAGTTCTCATGTTTAATTTTTTTAGTTGTAAATCTTAGATTGGTTTTGTACCTAATAACTCAATTTAATTATTGGGAAGTCACAGTACTGTCTTACATAGACCTATTTCCTATTCAGAATCTTTCTAAAAAGCAAAATATAATCTTTCTGTTTTTATTTTTTAAATCCTCAGATTCTTTAAATATTCCCTGAAGATTAATATTAATTTGAGCCATGGTCTCAAATTGAAAATTGCAAGATATAAATTTCATATATTGAACTTTTTCTTTGGGTATGATTTATTTATTATTAAAGCAGGTCATCATTACAGTGAGTCAGGTGATATTTCTTCTCCCTAGATAACTTTGAATATCTGTCATAAGGATAGTTTCAAAGATTATATTTGATTGACTGTATTTCAAAGAATGAATATAGCAAAATAGCTCATATGATTAGTTTGTCATTTTGCATATTCAGTAAGGTTCAGGATTATTATTATATGACAGCAGACAAACTAAAATGCCAAATATTTGTCAAATAATCAAATATTCTACCTTAGAGAAGGCATGTTGTAATGGAAAGCAAGCTAATGTAGTTATCACAAAACCTGTTGTCATAGGTCTACTTTTGACAAGATGCTAAAATGCTGAGGCTAAGTAATTTCACATATGAAGTAAAACTGAAAACACCCCCATGGATACTGTAATGAATAAGCTTTAGTTTGGAAGTAAGTAATACTTTCTGGGAAAAGAAAATATAGTTAATATTGGGGCAACAGAGTAGTTTAAGTTGCCACCGTAGATAAGGAAACCATTTTAGTAGTGAGTTCAAAATTAAGATATGAAATGTATGCAAATTATTTAGAATGTTTTGAGAAAATAAGTTTGAACCAGAAAAAAGGATAATGAGAGTTAATAAAGACTCATTTTCCATAGATTGCAAGGTGATTTTCTCCAAGAAAAAAGAGAGCAAAAGTTAATAATGACACACTTACCACAGATTGCAAGATGGTTTTCTCAGTGCTTTTGAGGGGAAAAACAAAGAAAAAACTAACATGGATTGAGATGCTCCTAAAAATTTAAGGCAAGGTATAAAGAGGAAAGGTAAAATTATCAAATATACAAACAGAAATCCAGTTAGTATTTTGTTGTCTACTTGGTTTTCCTAATTGAAATACTCTATAATTTATATTACTTACACCACACTCAACAATTTTTTCCATCTAAAGTAATTACACAATAATGAAATTTTGAAGTCTTATTTGATTAATATTTCCTACATGTACATCATTTCACTGACAATTAGTGCATTCAATGACATGTGCTATACTTTCCCAAAACATTCTGAAGTTTCAGTTCTCACATGGATGTGGCTCAGGTCCCTATAATCACTCTTTGAAAGTAGTAGATGATCTTTGCGAACTATATTCATTCTGTAGCTGTAAACTCACATTGAAATCCATTCTGTTGACCTCATATGCTGGATATATTAGAAGACATCTATTTTTGGAAAAGATAAACATCTTTCAAAATATGAACTGTAAGATGCTAAATAATTTTGTTTTCTTACAAAAAGAATGAGAAAGAACAGTAGAGATAAATAAGTTTAAAACAACAGGAAAAGGTGTTTTTTGTATGTAGCATCATTTTTGTTAAGACAATGCTTTACCACAATCATGATGTGTACCTATGAGTACTTACATAGTATGTTTAATAATACTGCATAGTAACCTAGTAATACCTAGTAATAATTGAAAACCCAATGAAAATGACATTATCATCTATAAAACTTTACCTCTCACCTCAAAGCATTTTACCTTGACAGCAATTTTACAACTGGTTTTTACTTTATTTGCCTACATAACTGTTTGCCAAGTTAAATTCAAACAACAGAATTCAGGGCTTAAATCTTTGCTGATGTTTTTCTCCCGAATTTGGCAATTAACAGAACTTATTTACCAATTATTAAATGATAGTGACTGAGTTAACAATAGCAATGGAGTGAAAAGAGAATAGAACTTTTCAGGTGCCATGACAGGCAAAAGAGGTAGAAAGTCTTGGTTTTAAAGGAAAGTTTTCTCATAGGGATCTTCCTCACAGAAGATGACTCAAACTGCTTTGGGAAGTTTTGTGCAATATGGATGCTATGAATTTACTATAGCTTAAATTCCAAACACAAAATTTAGAAGTTTATTTCTTTTAATATGAATTATTTGAGAGGTTTAGGTAAGAAGAATGCCTGAGTTTATTTGGGATATTGCACCAAATTGAAGGGAATAAATGTTTTGCTTACAGTAAAAATGGAATAAACAAGCCTCCTTAAAAATAATATTAAAATATAGACAATACACAAAGCAACTGTCTGAAGGTATGGAAGGTGGACAGAGGTAGGCAGACTCTGTTGCAGAGAATTTCTGAGATGGGGAAATGGAGCCATAAATCAGTAACTTATTGTCTTTGGGTTTTAGATTCATTCTTAGAACTGTAAGATTCTCTCACATAGTTGTGACAGGGAACCACAGTATGTCTGATGCAAGAAGTCAGTAAAGTGAAGTGAGGAAGTAAATGAAGATTTTTTAAGAGAATAGGGGAAGTATTAAAAGAGAAAGAGTCAAAGAGGAGATCTCAAAACTCAAGTCACCCACATATTCTTAACCCACATAACATGCTGAAAGGACTCAACACAATGTTTCAAGTAATGGTAAAAGTATGAGTTGATGTCAGAGGTGCCACTCAAGAAAAAGGGATTTGTAATTGAACACCCAGAAAGAATTTGTTTAAAAAATAACACTTAGAGGGCTGAGGCTATGGCTCAGTGGTAAAGCAGTCACTTGGCACTTGTGAGGCCCTGTGTTTGATCATCAGCACCACATATAAATAAATAAATAAATAAATAAATAAATAAATGTATTGTGTCCAACTACAACTAAGAAAAATAAAAATTTTTAAAATAAATAAATATAACACTTAGAGAAAAATAACAAAATTTAGAATTTCCATAATTCACATTTATAATGAATACAATATAATCCAAAATTGCCTGACAATGTAACATACATTCAGTGAAAAGAAAATCAGCACAGTTGTGCACCTAAACTAAACCACTTGTTGAAACTAACAGATAAGGTATTAGAAGTGACTATTATAACTATCCTCAAAGATTATATATATATATATATATATATATATATATATATATATATATATGAGCATTGCTTCATATGTACATGTTATAAAATACAGAAGAGATAGGAAATCCCAGCAGCAAATAAGTCTAATAAGTCATAGAACTACAAATACAAATTTGGAAATTAGAAAAAAATCATTGGTTGAACTTAACAACTGAACATGCATGGAAAAGTGCACAGAAAATGAAGACATATTGATAGAAGTTACCTCACATTCAACATATATCTAATTTTAATGATAGAAAGATGAAGTATATGACAAATATATACATATACATACACACACACACACACACACACCTATACATATATATACACACACATACTAATATATTATATATATAACATTACATTATATATAATTATATAATTATATATAAATAAATATATATAAACATATATAAATAATATATATGAATAATTATTTGCCCTAGCACGCATAAGGCCCTGGATTCCATTTCTAGCACTGAAAAAAAATTTCAAACATTTTTTATCTGTTCTTTTCAGTTATACATTACAGCAGAATGTATTTGACATATATATAACTTACCATTTTTGAGGTTCCACATGATGTGGAGTTACACTGGTGGTGTCTACATATGTGAACAGAAGAAAATTATGTCCTATTTATTTTGTCTTTCTCATTTCCATCCCCGCTTCCTTCTCCCCACTCCCCCTTGTCCAATCAAGTGAACCTCCACACTCCCCATTGTGAGTCACCATGCACATATCATAGAGAAAATTTGGTGTTTGTTTTTTTTTTTTTTTTGGAATTGGTTTATTTCACTTAACATGATAGTCTGCAATTCCTTCCATTTACTGGCAAATGACATAATTTTATTCTTCTTTATGGCTGAGTAATATTCTATTGTGTATATTATCCCCTGCCGCAGTCCTGCTGCAGCAAAATAACAGGGGGGTGACGAACAACTTGTGTAGATTGATACAGCAGGAGTAGAAGCCGTTTATTGTAAGACAACAGAGGTATTTATACATTCCACACAGCTTATCTTAATTAGCATAAACTAGATACAGCAGTCAACCAATAAGAAATCTCCACACTAATGGCTTGCTGGATCCACCTCACAAACCACTCCCCCTGGCAAAATGCCAGGCGCCATCCAGACTTTTTTACAGACTCTAACATTTGCCAGGCGCCATCCTGACTTGTTTACAGACTCTAACAATCCCCCTTTTCTTTATGTATTCATCTGTTGCAGGAATTCTAAAAGTTGGATTCATAGCTTAGCTATTGTGAATCAAGCTGCTGTGAATGTTTATGTGGTCATGTCAATACACCATGCTGATTTTAAGTCTTTTGGGTATATGCCAAGGAGTGGGATAACTGGGTCAAGTGGTGGTGCTATTACAAGTTTTCTAAGGAATCTCCATACTACTTTCCAGAGTGGTTGCACCAATTTCCAGTCCCAACAGAAATTTATGAGTGTAGCTTTTTCCCTACAACCTTGCCAACAGTTATTTTTACTGTATTCTTGATAATTGTCATTCTGACTAGAGTGAGATGAAATCTCAGTGTAGTTTTAATTTTTATTTCTCTAATTGCTAGGAATGTTTAACATTTTTCATATATTTGTTGACCATTCATATTTCTTTTCTGTGAAGTGTCTGTTCAGTTCCTTTGCCCACTTATTGATTTTTTTTTTTTTTTTTTGGTGTTAAGTTTGTTGTTGTTGTTGTTGTTGTTGTTGTTTTAGTTCTTTGTATATCCTGGAGATTAATTCTGTGTCTGAAGTGCAGGTGGTTATTTTTTTTTCCATTGTGTACTCTCTCTCTTCATGTTCTTGATTGTTTCCTTTGCTGTGAGAAACTATTTTGTTTGATACCATCGCATTTATTGATTCTTGATTTTACTTCTTGTGTTTTAGGAGTCTTGTTGAGGAATTTAGTTCTTAAGCTGACATCATGGAGACTTGGGCCTACTTTTTCTTCTAATTGCTGCAAGGTCTCTGGTCTAATGCCTAGCTCTTGAGCCACTTTGAGTTGAGACTTGTACAGGATGAGAAAAAGGGTTATCATTTCATATTGTTACATATGGATTTCCAGTTTTTCCAGAACCATTTGTTGAGGAGGCTATATTTTCTCCAATGTATATTTATGGTGCCTTTGATTAGTATGAGATAACTGTATTTTTGTGGGTTTGTCTCTGTGTCTTCTATTCTGTATCATTAGTCTTCATGTCTATTTTTGCGCATACACCATTGCCATTTTTGCTACTATAGCTCTATAGTATGATTTAAAGTCTTGTATTGTGATGCTTCCTGCTTGACTTTTCTCTCTGAGGATTGCTTTGTCTATTCTGGGGCTCTTATTTTTCCAAATGAATTTCATGATCAGCACTGAAATATTTTTTTGAAAAATAAAAAGACTTGGGATTTTCCAAATTTAATGACACAAAAATTTGCAGATACATTCTTCTCAAATATTAAGTAGCATGATTACAAATGAACCCATGCTGATGAATAACACAAACTGTTCCAAGCCAACGTCTCTTAATAGCAGCAGGAGTCAACTGCAATATTACATATATGGAAACAAAAATCAAGTTAATGGATGACTTTTCACAATAAACTACAGAAGTCAAATAGGAATGAGATACATCTTAAAGTATACACAATGGAAAACAATAGGTCAACCTTGAATTCTGTACAAAATAAATACATTTAAACAAAAGGGAATAATACATTATCTTTAGATAAACTACAAACATTTGTTTCTAGAAGAGTCATATTACAAGAAGAGCTAAAAAAATCTTAAAGCAAAAAAAAAAAAAAAAAAAATTACCCCAGATCAATGCTGAGATAGGCAGTAAAGAAAGACTGGCATTATGAATGTTAAATTTCTATTAAAAACAATATACTAACCTCTATTTTCTTTATTTTTCTCAATTTAAAAAAAAATGAGAATTCTTACATTATCTTGCACAGCTAATAACAAAATACAGATGTTTGCTGCCGCAGTCTGGCTGGTCATAATTCAGGAGCCACTTGTAAAAAGAAACAAACTTTATTTTTAGAACACACACACACCACCACACAGCTCTTCAGGAAACCCTCAGAGCCCAACTGCCACCACCGGCTTCCCACAAGCCTCTCAACCTCCCCCACTCCTCTTGCTCTTGAGGCCGATTGGCTGGGTCGAGTGGGCAGAGCTAAAAAAAGTCCCCCAATGAGCAGCTCCGTGGTCTGAAAGGGCGGGGAAACAACTCAATGAGCATCACCGCAGAGGAGCCAATCAGTTGGCAGCTAGAAGTTTTCTGGGGCCGCTGTAAGCCAATCATCAGCTGGCAGCTGGAAGTTTGCTGGCAGCTGGAAGTTTGCTGGGGCCCCTTTGGCTGTGGCTCTCAACAGTTTGCAATGTCAATATTTTCCTAAATATTTTCTTAAAATATTTTATTAACTTTAACTATAATTGACCCATGAACCATGAAGGATATAAATTATAATCTGTACAATATCCAAGTAGTATGTAAAAAATAAAATGGCCCAAACCAGCCACATGAATAGTTACATTAAATGTTAATATATGAAAACATCTGATTAAAAAGCATAACTTGCCATAATTAATTTTTTTAAACCCATAGGAAAATAAACATACCCTGAATTACTCAGTTATCATTCAGGTATCTAATCTAGAAATGTTATACATTATAAAGTTATGTAGTATGTGCTGTCACTGCTCCTAGAAATATTTTCTCAAACTATCTTGGTTACCTCAGTAACTGTTGTTTCCCCATGAAAGCCAATTGCTTAGATTTAAAAAGCTAATTTACTTATTCTTTTGCCTTCAAGAGCCAGTCAGTTGTATCCTAGGATGGGTACAAGGCTAAAATCAAAGCTGAATAAGTCAGCTTGAGGCTTCTGGAAGACTGGAGAATTCTACATTTAAGTATTGACATTTTAAAAAATTATGTCTCAGTGAGACAATTTTATGTCTTAGTAGTTGAAAATGCTAACTTTATTTGTCCCATGGAGAAACATATTTATATAATAGAGGGTGACATTAAAGATTCTTCACATTTTATATCCCGGTTCAGTAGGGACGGTGAAAAGTAAATGGAAAGAAATAGGCATAACATACAACACATAGTGAGGATAAAATGTCTGAAGCATCAAATATAAAGAATGACCCTTTGTAATTATATCAGCATCTATTAAACAGAAGGACAAAAATAACAGAAAATTGGTTTCAAATGTTATCTTTACTATTCACTTAGATATGTGTTTTGCAAGCTGATGTAATACCTTGAACATCAGTTGTCTGTAGAGAAACACCTGTGGAGGAACACCTGTGAGGAGGCCCACAAAGAACAAACAGAGACACAAAAAGTGCAAGCAGAAGGACAGGAGGAGCAGAGATGAGTGAACTGAAGTGGTGAAGAAGTGCAGAAGTGAAGTGGTCGCTCCTCCCTCTCTGGGAGTTTATTAACTCAAAGAACACATACCTCCAGTTACCAAAACTACATTCTAATTAGTACTTCTTTAACGCTGAGTCCTAGCTAACTGAGATAAGGTCCAGGTAAGAACAAACATGGGGCTCCCATTGTCCAGGGGCATCACTATGGAGACCAGATAGTGCCTACATAGTTGTCTTATTACCTCAGAGGGAAGAGGCTGGGCATCCTAGGTCTGGGAAGCAGGGTAAACTTCTGAAGGACAATGCTATGGCAGCCAGGCACCCCATGATTTTGCACAGGAGTTTCCCCATAGCTACGAATCTCCTAACAGCCAGGCATTCTGTGTCTTTGCACAGAATCTTCCTAGTCACCAAGCGTGTCACAATCACGAAATTTGTAGACCCCCCAATTCCAAACACAAAATTCCTATAGTTGTCTATTGTGTAAAACAGTTATTATACAACTGAACAAGAATTTGAGAAGCAAATATGGTTATGTATTTAAAGCACCTTTCATTTTTATTTAATAGACACTATATGAACAGAAAACTAAAACAAGTTGAATGGTAATGTCTCGTTACATGAAATTAGAAAAGTTTGTACAAGCTACAAATAAAGATAAACCTAATAAGAAAAAGACACAGGAAGAGCTGGAAAAATATGTTCATATATATATATATATATATATATATATATATATATATATATATATATATGAAGGAAGTTGTATTAGAAAAAAAATTGACCAAACTTATAGGTTTGCAGATCATATTATTTTTAGGTCCAAAAACTTTCAGCATCCTTCTGTCTGTCTGTCTGTCTGTCTGTCTCTCTCTCTCTCTCTTTCTCTCACACACACACACATTCACACACACACACACACACACACACACACACACATACACACACAAACACACACACTGGATAAGGACATATTTTTTGTTTAATTTTCCTCTGATCAAAAGTTCATTCCAGAATTCACTAAGTAGGCAGTCACTTTTCTGTGATTGCTCCAGATCAGGATGTTCTGATGTTTTGCTGTGTCATCTTTAATATCTAACACCTTTGATGCTATTTTCACTTTCACTCTGCTTTACCAAGGTCACCTGAGAATCAACATTTGAATCTTTCTTGTTTTGTTTTGTTTTCTTAGCTTGTAAAGGTAATTGCTTTTCTCTTAGGTATGAGCAAATACTTTTGCTCTTTAATTAATCTTTACAAACACAATAGTTTTCCTGTTCTTCTAATAACCTGACAATTAACCTCCAGTTTTAGGTTCATGGTGTCTCCTCAAAGAGGAATCATACACCCATGACATTTTATCTGAGTCTCCCCAGATTCTGGAGACCAGGAAAAAGCCTAGACCTCAGACAGAATCAGACAGAACAGGGAGGCAAAAACCACCCTTCCTCTTATGGTCCTTTACATAGTGTGTATAGTGATTTCACACCCAAGTTCAGATCAAGTTTCAAAGGCAAGATTGCTACATAAAATGTGACTACCTCCTACAAACAAAATAATAAGAAATATAGACTATCTATATCTCTATCTATTAAAAGTTTTATTAATAGGCAGTCTTAAATTTCCTAAATGTATGGTCAAAGAAATAATTATGTAAACAATAAGTGAAAAAAGAATCAGAAAGCATTTTTAAGAAACAAAATGTAAGTAGGTTTTCAGAATGACAAAAATAATTTATGTGTATGTCCCATATAATGATATTATAACCACCAAAATTATAGACTCCATTTTATATAGTGAAAATTTAAAACTAATATTATTATTACCCAACATTTTTTTCATTTTTTTTGAGATTCTCTAAATAACTTAAATACTGTATTATAAAAATGTCATGAATAGAGAGATATAAAAGCAGAAAAACCTGATGGCCCTTTTGTGAATGTTGTATATAACCAATTCATGATTTGTTGGAGTAATAGATTATTTTTAAAATATTTTCTCATGTGTCCTTCAATTTTTGAGATTCTACATTCTTTTTTGCTGTATTCAATTCAGTTTATAGTAAAAATGCAATTGTGTAGTTTAAAAATTTATTTATAAATTAAATCATATTTAAAATATCAGATCCTAATGTAGCAACTTAGATGTATATAATTAGTATCATGTTTAAAGCAAAATAGATTTTAGTAATCTGGAAATAAATAGACTTTAGTCATTATACTTTTATTAAAATATACTTTACTTGAAAGTTGCCAATTTTCCAGCAATCATAATTTTTAAATTCAACATATTAAGTTTTCATTCATCTATATGAAATTAATCAAGCTTAAACTGTTAAACTTTCTTCAAAATTCATTTTCAAAGTTTCAAAGTTACTTTATTTATCATTATGGCTTGTACACAAATTGGGACCTTAGAGGGAATTTAAATAAAAGAAATGAAATATGCATTCTTAATACTTGAGTATTTTTATAGCTACATTAAAGAGTGAAAAGGGCAATGTCATCCTTAAACGTCTTTGTTGAAGAGAAATGAAAGGAATACTTTTTTTTTTCTAACATTTTCTCACTATATTTAAATTGCTAATAGATTTTAGAGTATGGGCTGTCATATTGTAAATCAGCATAGAATAAATATGATGATATGATGATAGTGCATAATACTGTGTTGAGAATGAATAGTATGCCTCAAAGAGACACAAATTCATATTAATACAAGTCAACTCACTTTTAAATTGGTCAAATGGAAGTTATATATTTATATAAAGTTATTAAAAATATAGAAAAGAAATTGAATATCTCCAAAAATCTTCTAGTGCAATTTAAATTAATTTTAATTATATTGCAATGTTTTAAAGGGAGTTTTTTTCTATGCATCATAATGCCATTTAATTTTATAAGCATAATGAAATATAACTTATTTTTCTTTTTCTGTTTTAAAGAAAATATTTTACTTCAATGAGGAAATAGTATGTATTCAAATAATGGTTTGCAGTAAAATTTCAGATAAAACAATTGCTCCTTTAATAAGTTGCTTCAAGTTCACTAGAATACCACAGCACAACTGGGAGACTTGGAGAGTTTACATTAGACCATGGTTAGAGAGCACTGATGCTAATGAGTAACCTAGAGCATTGTCTGGGGAAATGTCAACACAAGGCTCTAATCAGAAAACTGAACATAAATGCCAAGTGGGTCACCAGGAATTGCTATATAGTGACAAACTAGGCCATTGCCCAAAGAGGGACTCCTGTGGACATCAAGGTCAAGATAAGCTGTGTCTCCAAACCAGAAAGCACAAAGGTGCTCTGCACTTTGATCAAGACAGTATACCTAAGATCACAGTCATCAGCTCACAAACCAAGACATCAGAAAGCATAGGAAAGTCACACAGAACACCATAAATAAATGCTATTACTTATCTGTGGACATTTATTGTTTCAGATTTAGATGTTTCTACATTTAACAACATTGTGTGTATACTCAACTTTTAGATGGAATGATGAAAATGAATCGACCTGTTGGAATATTCATAATAGAGAATTGAGTGATATGGAGGGACAGCTCTTTTCCTTCATTATTTTTGTAGACATCACATTTCATCTGCCATTCATTTACTTAATTGTCACTTCCTAGGTTTAGAACATGTTATCAGGCACATAATGGTTTATTGGTTTCTAATTTGTAATAGCTCTGTATCACATTTAAAATATTTTAAAAATGTCTTTTTTTGGCTTTGGGTTTTTTTTTTTGTTTGTTTGTTTTGTTTTGTTTGTTTGTTTGTTTTTGTACCAGGAATTAAACCTAGAGGCACTTAATCACTGAGCCATATCCTCAGCTCTTTTTTATTTTTTATTCTGAAACAGGGTCTTGCTAGTTTCTTACATTTCACGAGTTTGCTGAGACTGACTTTGAACTTGAGATCCTCCTGTCTCAGCCCAAGCTGCTGGGATTATAGTTATGCACCACCACACTCAGCTAACAAAAGTGTTTTTACTGCTGTATTGTCTCAAACTTCAAGGTCTACCCTAAGACTTATTTGATCAGTTTCCCAAATTATAGAGAACACAGTTTTTAAAGTGAGGGGTCAGTGAATATTTGTCACTTCTCCAAATTTTATCCTATTGAGCACATGCTTTTAATTACTGATTTTTAAAATATTTTATTAATTTTTAGTTTGAGTATATTTATGGGATACAATGTGATAATTTGATACACATATGTAATTTCTACTGAACAAATAGGCTAGTTAACTTTTACATCTCTTTAAATGTATTTGTTAAATGCTTCATTAACATATAATAACTATATATGATTGAGATATACTACAATTTTTATATGTATAGAATATTTTCTAGGTAAAACAGGTAATTAACATTTCTGTCTCCTATTATTACTTTGTGTTTGAAACTTTAGAGGTTCTCTCTTATAGTTATGCACAAAATATATAATAAGTTATGAAAAATAGTCACCCCATTGTGCTTTAGAAGACTAGTGCTTATTACCTCTAAGACTTTTAAGAATAAAATTTCATTTAGTCTAACTATCCCAATGTTCCTTGAATCCCAACTGTAGCACTATGACTAATGTTTATCACACTTAAGCCTGAATGAGTCCAGTGAGGAATAATTTAATACTTTCAGAAGGTATCTCATTTTATGTTTGGTCATTTAAAAATCTACTCATATTTGGAGTAATATCTGTGTCCTAATTTCCTGCTTTTATTCCACTTTTCTAATTGTGTTCCTGGAGTGATTAAAAACAAGATCAATTAACACCTCCTCCTTTTCAGCCTTCAGGTGTTTTAAGACTCCTTTGATTTCATAGAATAGATAAAGACTACAATGGATTTCCAGCTTTGTCCCTGAACAAGGATGAGACCCTGGGCAAATCATTTGGCAAGTTGCCTTATATCTTAAAGCAAACACGGAATAAATCAAGTACTTTTCAAGCACTGTAATAAAGTTTTTTCTTTTCTTTTTTGTTTTGACCACAACCCAAGGTGATTTTGTGGCTCTCTTATCACTTTTTGCAGTTTTTACAAACCTCTTTGTATTGGAAGCATTCACTATGCAAATCTTGGAATCGTATTATTTGAGGCAGACCTCAAGGCTATCAATATGTGACACAGATTCCATGATTTCATTTTGTATGTTTAGAACATGACATTTTAAAATTTGTGTATATCATAAAATGCTTTATATATTTTTTTGTGTTCTTCATTAGAATAATTTGTATTTAAGTCAGAATTTTTTCAGACAAATGCTTGCATCATTGTTCTTTATTCACATAATAAAGATGCAATAAGGACAAATTATTGACCCAGAGCTTTATCTAATCTGCGAATTCATGTCATAATGTCTAATATTATTTATCTCTTTTTCATATTAGTTTTAATATTATTTGAGTCATTTCTGATGACTAGAAATGATTTTTATTAAAATGCTTTTATTAAGCATATGAAATGATAATGTTACTTTTTTCTTATATATCCTGCATATCTGGTCATTGTAAACATAACATAGTTGTAATTAAATCTAATATATTAGCTCTATATGGAATAGGAGAAGGTCCATAGAGCACTCGCCTAGCACATGCGAGACCCTGGGTTGGATCCTCAATACCACACAAAAATAAATAAATAAAACAACACTGTGTCCAACTACAACTAAAAAATAAATATTAAAAAAAAAGAATTATTAAACCCAGTTATTTATGTAAACAAGAATTATAGCAGAAAATGGGATAATCATCATTTAATCTTTCTTTGCCAGTATGTCTTTTGTTCTTAAAGTATTTCTCAATTTGTTTCAGTTTTGTTCTTAAAACATATATCTTATTTCTTCTCTTCTCAATAATGATAGGTTTTTAAGGAAAATAGCAAACCCTCTGATGGATAGCAGCTCAGAGATATTTTGGTATGCAACAATGTTACATTATCCAAAATAAGAATCCATTTCCTTTGAGTAATTATTTGTCCATTCCATCCACTTAATGGAAAAACTACTATATTCCACGCCCATCCAACACATATATCTCATAGTTAATTTCAGAATTTCTCATGTCAATTGAATCAAGTATAATTCTTTATTTTGCAGTGTAACAACTGTATTTTAAGCCCATGACTATACTATTTATTTATCATTTAATTTTAGCACGCTATGATTTTCTTATCAATATCTTTTACTATATTTGAAACAACTATAGAAATCATTCCTATATATTACATAGTATGATTTCTTAGTCTATGCTATTTATCAAAGCATGGAATTGATTTCAACATATTTTACTTTTTTTTCTTGGTTCTGGGGATGAAACCTAGGACCCTGAACATGTTAAGTATACATTTTACCATGAAACTACATCCCCATCTTAACATATAATCTTGGTGACAATTTCTGTCTTATTCAGAAATACAAGTGGCAAAAGACCTATTGAGAATAGAATGCCTTTTAAGAAAATTATATTCTCTATTATACATCCAATCCTTGACTTGCAATGGTTAGACTAATGATGATGGTGTAAAAGTGATGTGTACTCATTAGAAACTATACTGGCTTTTTGAATTTGGTCTTTTTCAACAAAAAGGTGAGCCTAAGCCAGTTTTAATTGGTTTAGCTGAATGGTATTTCTGCAAACACCAAGCAATAAATGTGACTTTGTCTATTAATTGAATGTATGAAAAAAATAGCAAGACTTTTTAAACCATTATTATAGATTTGAATTTTTTCTTATTTGCGTATGAATTTTTCTCTTTAGTTTTTCTTTTGGTTAAAAAGTAAGAAGGGAGAACTCAATAGAAATATAAATGATATTCCATTATTCTTGACCTTAAGGGGTGAAATAAATTTTGATCAAAGCCAAACAAAGCTTTGTAACATTGTAAATACCATATAATGTCTATTCTTCCATGGTCTAATTACTTCATTATCAAAAAAATTTTGAACCCTAATTTGAACCCTAAATGCAAGTTATATTTGTTTTCTGACACTTAGATTTCATTTATCTTATCCCTCTGTTGAAAAGATAAGCCAATTTACTGCTGGTCCATGTTGTCATTTATCCTCCACAAACAGAAAACATTTAAGCAGTGAGAACTTTGCTAGGCCTGATGGGAGTTTAGTTTCAGCTTGACTAGCTCAAAGCTTACTCAAGTACTTTAAATCTTCATTTATAAGTCATTCTTTTTCACATTAAGTGAGACAGAATCTCAGCTGGCTTCATTTCAAAGCACAGAAATTCCTTTTAAAACCCCGAGGCTATAGCAGTGACATCTCTAAAGTTACAAATATCTGTGTGATAACCCTTTTACTCAAAGAAAATGCATTTACTGACTCCAATATATTCCTTTATTTCTCTAAACAGAGGCAATTCTACCCATTTATATATTCCTGACTACTGTATTGGAAAAGGAAAACACACTGATGTAGTGCATCTTCTTCAGAATATTTTCCTATCTGCTTTTATTTGCATTTTACAAAAGAGTGCAGCCTCACAATATGTAGAACATTTTGTGAAATGACAGAACACTGGCTGGGATTTGTGAGGATGCTTTTTAAATGTTGAGACTAAAAACAAAAGCGAAAATACAAGCTTGTGTTAACATCACGCAGAAACAATATGGTGTTTTACAGGAAAAACTTTATTTGGAAAATCATGTTTTGTTTGATATAAAAGCAATTTATTTTTAATCATTAAAAGCAAATTTGTTTCTAAACAAAGAAATATTTTGCAAAATTCTAGTAAAACCAAGCAACGTAACTTAGGTGGACCATAGAAATATGATCTTGAGAAAGTAGCAACCATGGTTGTCTTGTCCTTAGCATCTGAAGAGCTGAGTAAATGATTGCCCGACTTCAGTCAGTGAAGGGTATTAAACATCTATCTGCTGAATGAATGAATGAATGAATTACTACTGTATGGTGAATATAAAATATATGACCTAGATAAAAATTGCGTTTTTCTGACCTATACAATGAAACATGGGCATATGGATTAATTACTTCATGTAGAGGCCTTTATTATGTACTGTTTTCAGAGAAACAAATTCTAAAACTTGCTTTATAGTTAAACTTAAGAGACAAATATGAAATATTTGGATATGATTCTGGTTTCCATTTTTATAGTATAGCTGAATTCTAAAATTCTAATTTTCTGGAAATAGCAGCTTTACCAATCATTGACCATGTTTTGTTTGCTCAGATTATGGTTCTTTTATAGATATTTTAAGTATTTTAAATTGACATACTTTTAAATTGCATGAATTTAAATAGTTTATTTTATCAATATATTCCAGAGGCATTTGTGGCAGATTGAGCTGTGTAGATATTTTATAAACAGGAAATTTTTGTGAGATTATATCCCCACAAACTGGAGCTATGAAATTTAAATTAAATAACATATTTAATAAATAAGAAAATATTAGCCTTATGGATGGGGACAAAGAAATTGCCTTCATAAGAACTGTATTTGCAACCACTTAATTGAATATAGATCTGGTTCTATTGCCTACTTTATAAAAGTTTTGTAAAGATAATTTTTTAATTAAGGATTTAGTTTTAAGCACATAGTATGCTTTAATTATCAATTTTTAATAATATCAGCAACAAGCGCATTATCACTACTCATAGCTCCACTTCAACACATTCAGTATTATATAGAAAGTCTATTTTACCCTCCTATAAACTGGAAATAATTATCAGTTTCTCCATTTTTTTTACATAAGGCAGCTAATACTCAAGATTTATGCAAATTTCGGAAGACAATGGCTTAGAATTGAACTCAGGTATTTCTGAGATTCCTATGCATTCTGATACAATCCTTTTATAAATGGAACATCTATCACCAAAGGTAATTATAAAGTCATGCATTAGATTATGACCCTCATTATACAAATAGAGAGAAGAAAAGAAATTAGAGGAAGGCAAAGTGTTAATGCACTTAGAAGTCTTTCAAGGCCTCACTGGAAAGGTTGAGCTGAAAAATGATTTGATAAGACTGGGACACCATAATCAGTGTGGTGAACATAAACATAGGATTTAGTGAAATTTAAGATGTAGGTTGAACTAAATTGTGAAATTCTGTGTGTGGCATAGTGAATGCTGATATTTAACAAACAGGAATTAGAGAAACAAGTTACCTTTACAAAGTAGAGAGCATCAGCTTTGTTGCTGCTGCCTCTTTCTATTGGGCTCCCTCATTTATTTCTTTTTAAACATGAGATCTATTCTTCAATTGTTTTTTGTTATTGTTGTTAATTCAGAAGCTGGGGAGGGGTGATGGGGCATTGAGGAAAGAAAAACAGACACACATAGAAAAAGCTAGTGCCAAATGGGACATCATCCCCTGATGGAGGATGAATGACCGGGAGCTAGTACAGCACCATTTATTATTTAGATTTCATCAAAAGGGAATTTGTGGGAAGGTTTTAGAAAAGCAGGCAATCTAAAGGATTCAGGACTGGCAAGACATTAGGGTTATCTTGTTATGCTTAGAATTCTGTATCCTCGGGAGTTGATGCCTGAGCTTGAGGTTCTAATACAGCTCTGTGCCTTTGTATGGAGCCTCCTTGGGCAGATATCACCATGGCAATTGTGCCATGTTGACCTGCACCCTTGCTGCAGAAGTTCCCAGGAAAAGGGCAGCCATGATGCAATCAGAAACCATGATCCAAATCACTGCTCTCCAAACTAAGTTGCTGAGGATGGCTTTGAAATTTAAATCCCCCTGCCTCAGCGCACCAAGCCACTGGAATGACAGATATGCCCCACAGCTCCTGGCTTTTTTAACCTTCTTGATCAAATTTTTTTCCTGTATATTTTATTCCTGCATTTTCACTGTAAATGGAATGTGTGTGCGTGTATGTGTGCGTGCGTGTGTGTATGAGTGTACACACACTGGTAAACTAACCCAGGCCATGGGAAACATATGTTCTAGCACTGAGCTACACCCCAGACCTGGAATGGTATCTGCTGTTTCCTTTTTTCCTTCCCTCTCTTCCTCTCTTCCTCCTCTCCCTTTCTTTTGTGCTAGAGAAGCTATGTCTTTAATTTCATTTTTGGATAATTTGTTCTTGCTGTATAGAAACACATCTGATTTTTTTAAAATAGACACCCTTTATTAAATAAGATAAACAAATATTTTTAAAGCATGATTTTTTATGTTGATCTTGTATCCTGCAAATTTACTCAATTAGCTCACCATTTCCACTGGTTTCTTTTATTAGAGATTTTAAAGTTTTCTACATATAAAACACTTTCCTCTTCCAACAGATAAAAGTTCACATTTCTTTCTGATGTGGATGAGTTTTATTTTATTTGCTTGCCTAATAATTTTGCCTAAAATTCCCAATACTCCTGAATAGGCATGGTGAGATTGGCATTTTGCCATTTTCCTAATCTCAGAGGAAATTTTTTCAGGGTATTGTGCTTTTTTACCTTACTCCTTCCCTCTTTTCTTTCCTTTCCTTTTTTTCTCTCTTTCTTTCTTCCTTTCTTTCTATCTTTATTTCTATACTAAATATGATAGTAGCAATGAGCATTTTATATTGTAGCAAGAAATATGGGTCAGGACACAGATATCTGAAAGCAACACTTTCTTACTAGCTCCACAGCCCAGAGTGATAATTCCCAAAGTCTGAGCCCTGAGCACAGCAGGGCTTTTACTTTTACACATAAGTTTGGGGTACAGCAAGGCAAAAGATTTCATGCAATTCTATTGGAGGATACATTCTACTTTCCTTATGTGGGTACAAGCTTTTGACAACCTAGGGACTCTTAATTCATACAGCCTAGAGACTTTTATTGCATTAAGACTTTGCTAATTTTACCTTTTAAGAAAAAAAGTCTTTAGTTTTGTTGTTTTGTTATGGTTTCCACTATTCTCTGCTTTATTTTTAGGAGAGTGTTCTTTCCCTGCTACAAAGGAGAGTGTGGAGTTCAGGGGGAGACAGTCACTAAAGTTATAACAGTCAAAAGCAAGGAACTAAATTCCTTATCAGTATGGATACCCAGGGGCTCAAAGAATATATGAATATTAAAAATACTAATCTTTAAAAGTTACATCCAAAACCAGAAAGAAACATATGTCGTAAGATAATTTTTTGCCTCACTGAGAAATTTCCCTATGTATTATAGAAGACAAAGACAAAAATCAGAAGGAAAAAAAAATGGAAACATTAAAACAAAAAGTTAATTTAGAGTGGTCTATTTAAAACTAAAGTTCTGGGCTGGGGTTGTAGCTCAGTAGTAGAGCACTTGCTTAGCACATGTGAGGCCCTGGGTTCCATCCTTAACACCACATATAAATAAATAAAATAAACATATTAAAAAATAAAAATAACAAAAATAAAGTCCTAACCTCAGTAGAGAGTTCCATTTATCCCTGCTACAGAGCTAACCAGTCAAAGTGTTTGACATATATCTGTACATTTCATACAAAAATAAAAAATAAATAAAGAGGTTCTGATCCAGGCAATGATTTAAGAGCCCAAGGAAAGAGAAATGAAGGAATTTCAAGATTAAAAAATGGAAGGGGTAGGTGGAAACTCTCAGTTGTCTGAGATGAAGAAATATAAAATTTGTAGCTATGGTGTGTCTGGATAAATGTAAATTTTAGCAAGGGAAAATTCCTAGGTTTTGCTGTCCTGCAGATAACTACATAATACCAGCACCTTAAGTGACAAAGAGAGTAGCACTTCTCTCTTATACCTCTAGCTGGCTTCCTTTTTCCAATTTGAGGGTCTTCCAATGGGCATCATCAACCAATAACTGATTATCAGAAAGGGAAGTTTGAACAGAAGGGCTAACACATAGATTGCATTTAACTATTTTCTAAGAAATCTCTGTTCTCTTCTTCATGATGGAAAAAGACAAACTTACATTCCCATCAACACTATAAGATGATTTCCTTTTCTCTATATCCTATGCAGAATAATTAATTGATTGATTGGTTGATAATATCCATTCTAAATGGATTGAGATGATATCTTCTTGTAATTTTGATTTGCATTTCCCTGATGGTCAATAACTTTGAGATTTTTTTTCACATGCTTATTAGTCATTAATATTTCTTTTTCATAGAAATATCCATTCAACTCATTTCTTTTGTTATGTTTTTGAGTTCTTTATACTTTCTGGATATATATTCTGTCACCTTCTGTCAGATATCTAGTTGACAATTATTTCTCTTATAAGGCAGTTATCTCTTTACTCTAAAGGCTATTTTCCTTGCTGTGCATAAAATTTTCAGTTTTATGTATTACTGTTACAAGGTGCATGATATCAGATGGGTTCTTTGTCTCATAAATTCAAAGAATGAGATCCATGAACAAGGAGAAGATAGAGTAGCAATATTTATTTGAAACAGAAGAAGACTTTCAAACTACAGGAGGGCTTCCAGGGGAGGCTACCACTGGTTGTTCTTTGAGGCTTTTAGAGGCATTTCAGGTGGTCCTGTGCAGTTGATTTGTGGAGTCTATGTAAATGAGGGATACCAACCTGAGCCAATCAAACTCTTCAAGCACTGGGTTTAATAGGCCAATTAGAAATACACAAGTTTAATCCCTTATTTAGATTATTAAGAGGACAGGCCCAACTATAATATTTGTCATTTGTGTTAGTGAGAGGAAGTGCTTGGAATAGGAGAACATTTTATATATTTTTTATTGCTAAGGGTAGCTAAGGAGGAGCCATGTTGATTGAAGCTGTCAGGGACTACAATAAGATGCTTCCTTCTCTGAGGCCCATATCCTATCTGCCTATGGGTGATTTACTTCCTGTCTTAATATCAGGCTGTGTATTAGACAATAGGCCACATTACTGTGAAGGAAATGCTTTGACAAATAGTATTTTTAAAAGATACAACAATAAATTCCACTCTGTTTTTCTTTCATGGACCAGTGTGTACTGTTTATAGAGCCAGCCCATATTCCCCTAGTGATCTGAGTTAAAATTATTTCACATCCGAAAGAAAGTTGGGTCAATTCTAAGTATAGCCTGCATTTAATAATTGCAACTGACTTCTTCCCAGTATTTGTGCAAAACTCAATGTTAACTTTTTTATCATTTATGTATATTAAATGATAAAACAAATGGCATATAAAACTAACATATTAAACTAATGGCAATTTTTTTTTTCATTTTTACTTTTTGGTACTGGGGATTAAACTCAGGGACAATCTGGCTTTGAACTCCCCACCTCCTGTCTCCATCTCTCTAGACACTGGATTACAGGGGTGCACTGCTGTGCCTAGCAACTAATGGCAATTTAATAACCAATGGAAATGCCTTACAGTAAGAAAGTATCTCTTTTCAGAGGCTAATTTTAACTCAGCAAGCTATGTTAAAGAACCCTTTGATTCTGAGAAGATTACCATAAAACTGTGGAAACATTTATCTTGCTACCATTGATAGTTTGAAGGTAATTTGTATTAACCAAGAGATATTAAAACTGATCTTTACCAATGATGAAGCAAGATTCAGAAATAAAAATATTCTTCTTATGAGCATCCTTTATTTGATAAAAATGATATTTCTAATAGTACATAGTCTTTTGTAGAAGATTTCTAGTATATATTAACCATTTACATTTGAGGGGTAGCTTAGAGCAATACATAAAACCAACCAACTAATTATGAAATTATAAATCATATTAATACTAGAAGTGTTGAATCTAATAGCATATATTACATAAACAAGAAAGGAATTATTAAATTATGAAAGAGGATTTATATAAAATTTCTAAAGAAAGCATTAAAAATAAGATTGAACAAAAAGAATAATTTTTTGTGTGATATACACACACACACACACACATAAATATATAATTAAATATATATAAAATTAAATAATCTTCCATGACCAGAGGAAAGGAAATAAATATGAATAAATAAAGTATTCTTAAGTTGAGAAAATTAATAAATCAATGACTAAAAATCAACAGCTGAATAAGAAGTGGTTATTAAACAAAATATTTCTAGTATCAGACATTTATTGTACTTAATCTACTATTGTTAAAGCAAATGAATAGAAAGTTAATTTATCTAGGAAACACAATAAGTATATTTTATTATGTAGAAACTTCTGCTACCAATGATCCTCAATGTATCACAGCTTCTTCACAGATATATGAAGAGTCATAGTATTGAATATTACCTACAGATTTTTATGTATTATCAAGATAACTTTAACAGATGTAAACTATACATGGTACAGCCCAGATAGAATAAGTCAATTGAAATAGAAATAAATATACTTGTTTTTTTAAATTTTTAATTTATACTGATAAATATACATTATTGATTTTGTGAATTATAGAAAATTGGTATTTCTGCTTCTAATAAATATCAGAAAATTTTCCTCATCCACAAAAAGTTCTGTGAATCTAAAAGTGCATATGAATTCAATACATGAATCCAATTGTATTCTCTGCTAAATGGAGCTGTCAGAATGGTGTCAACAACTTTGTTTCTGCCCAGAAGGGAAGCTACTCTCAACAATGTTTTTATTAAGACAGATGGCAGATAAAAATTGACAGAAGAAACATTCTTCACACACAGCCTTGAAAGTTAGTCTAGTATTTTTCTCCTATCAATATGTTGCTCCTGAAATTTCATCAGCATTTGTTTTTTATCAGTTTATCTGTCTTCAATGAATGTTCCAAAACAAATAAACAACACTCTTTCATGCATTTTCTTAAATTGATAAATATTTGTGTAATTAGTTATATAATGTGTTACCTTTCAAAAGCTTATGAATTTGCATATTTATAGTGAAGAAAATCAAGTATTTTTAAGTCATATTATGATGAAAACAATACATCCACAATAAATTCATATCCAGGCATGTGGTATGAATCTGTAGTCTCAATTACTCAAGAGACTGAGGTAACATTACTTGAATTCAGTAGTTCAATACCAGCCTGGGAAACATAGTAGTACCCAAACAGCATCAATGACAAACAGATAAATCAAATTATAAGTACATATTAATATTACAATGACAGAAAACATCTGCATGAACTAAGAAATTTTTATTATAAATACCCTTCATTATTAAAATAAACTTCTATGTACAAATTTATATAAAATGCAATTATGAAGCAAGATTATGTTTATTTCCTAATGCAATATCTTTTAAAAAGCACTCTAATACATAATTCCCTATTTTGAAGTATTCAGATACTGCACTTGTGCTCCAAATTGTTATGATTTTTGTTAAGATGACAATCAGATATATCTGTAAAATAAAATTACTATTTTAATATATTTTTCTTTACATTTATTTCATTGGCATGAATTAATTTGAACCATTTGGTTTTGTGCATACTGCAAGGAAATAATAAGCATTATTATATATATATTCATGATTTCTTATTTTTAATAAAAAATGGACATGATTCTTATAAATTGGTTTATTTATGGAGACCATATCCATAACCTCCATCATTAGAGAGGTTGAGATGTAAGGCTAAAATGGGCATGACAATCAGGTGAATGGTAATCTCAGAAAGAGCGATTTTATTATTAACTATGCTTGACTAGGTTAGATCATTTATGTTAGGAAAATAAATCTTGACATTTATATGGATAATTTTGTGGCTTACTTGTCAACTTTCCTATGAGACATGGGTCTGATTAAACTCTGATTGAGAATGAGAACTGTAATACATTATTAATGAACTCAGGGTAATTGTAAAGTTTTATGACTTAGGGATCAGTGGAAATTGGTTCCATGGTCAGTTTGAGAAATTATGAGAATACACCTTGCACTGACAGTGCTGATAGCTTAGCATTAGTCATGGTGTTCCCATAGCCATGGCCTGTGACAGCACTAATGATAGTCATTTTGTACCGTGACCATGCATTAGAATACATTCAGAAGAGCATAAAATGTCAAATATTGGAGTAAAGATTTTTCAGCAGTTCTTGGCAGAAGAACCCTTATATTCCCAGAACTTCAAGTTTCTTGAAATTGCTTCTTAAGAAGAATAGGAAAATCTAAATTAAAATTCAACTAAGTTTATTTTTAAAACAAAACTAAATAATCTGAATATTAACATCATATTGCCAATCCAAGGTAGAGAAAATAATGTAGAAATGTATTTTATTTTATTTTATTTTATTTTATTTTGGTACTGGCGACTGAATTTGGGGGCACTTGACCACTGAACCACATCCACAGCCCTACTTTGTATTTTATTTAGAGACACAGTCTCACTGAGCTGCTTAGTGCCTCAATTTTTGCTGAGGCTGGCTTTGAACTTGCTATCCTCTTTCTCAGTCTCCAGAGCTTCTGAGATTATGGACATGCACCATGGTGCCCAGCTTAAAAATGTATTCTTTAAAGAATTCCCTTTAAGTGACAGTTACGTGATGAATTAGTTTTTCCTCACAGTTTTTTTTTTTTTTTTTTTTTTTTTTTTGTGAACAGAGAGTAGGATAAAAGAAAATATTTATTTAAATAAGAGTCTAGGTAATACTAAGAAGTTTATATTTTTTGTGAGAAATATTTGTATGAGAAATGAAAATGTTTATTATATACTTACTATAAAAATATCCATAATATTTATTTCAATAATCATAATAACATAACACATAAGGGTGTGAGTTTGGAAACAGAGATTTGGAGTTTATAGTCTCCAAATGTCTCAGTTTTGCTGTCTCATTGTCTCAGTTTAGTTATTTATCCTAAGCTTACTTTTGTTACCTTTAAAGTAAAAATTACAGTCATTCTACTAAAAGGCCTATTATAAGGGGTCACTGAGATCCTGTAAAAGTTCATTTCAGTACCTGACACAGTGAGCATGTAAATTATTTACATTATCCTTTTTGCACAATGAATTTACCTAATAGACATTTATAATTGTCTTATTGAAGCTAATGTTGAAATTACAATACTATAGTCTGCTGCAAAGAGGAAGGACTTGAGATCCTAATTTCTCAAGGTAGGTGAGACCTACCTTGAGAAATGGTTCCAGTGAGATCCATGCTACTTGTTGAGACTTTAATGCAGGATGTTTCCCTTTTTTCTTTAGGCACCACTGATTACATAGACTTTTAAACATGGGTGAAGGAGCGAGGTTGTTTGTAAAATTCAAATAAAATCAGTGAAACTAAGACATCAGTGAACATAAAAAGTACAAAATTTAGTGTTCTTGAAATATTGGAATATGTCATTCATCCTGATATAGCCCATTGAATTTTAGGTGAAATTATTAAACATCAAGGGACTTAGATAATAGCTTTGCTTTATTTATTTAAATTAATAAGAATTTGCCTATTTTGGTTAAAAATTTTTTTTCTTGAGATTTTTTTTTAGAAATACTGACCTAAAAATATTCTTTATTACTTCAAAAAACTGTATTTCATGCAGCTCCACAGTTAATTTGAGCTATCCATAATAAGCTCCTGTATTTTGAGACAATACCAAATGATCACATGTAGTATTAAAAAGTAAGTCATAGAAGCCAGTCTTGAGCTATGAAAGGGAAGTTGTAAAAGCTGGCACTTTTAGCAAACTTTTAGAGAGTTATCTTTATCTGAAAAGAATAGAATTGAATGAGAAATCATTATTGATGAAATAAATATTGTCTTAAAAAGTCAAATTAAGGGCAAAAATGCTGGTGAAATTCCTACAAGGACAGAAAACCAAGTATGTTGTTGTTTTTAGCTTTTCTTTGATCTTTCTAGATCATCCATACTGTGTTCATGATCAGCAAGATTTTCCCAAGAGCTGCAGTACTGCTCTGATGACAATCTATCTCTGGGCCTTGTCTTATAAATCTGTTTGTGGACAGCTCTTTCCCTCCTCTTGCTCAAATGATGAGTGTGTTGATCTGCTCTCTCCACTTTCTTGGAGGGAACACGGATTTACAAACAACACTGTAGAACAATTTTTGGACAGATGAGCTCCTACCCCAGTGTTCTCTCATTTCCATTCTTTTTTGAATCACTACTGTGTCCATTTGTAAAAACTGTTAAATTTGTGATTTCTAGTTAGTTCACGATAGGATTAAAAATACACACACATCTTTTTTTAAAAAAAAAGATACTTACTTTTTAGTTGTAGTTAGACACCTTTATTTTATTTATTTATTTTTATGTCATGCTGAGGATCGGCCTCGCACATGCGAGGCCAGTGTTTTACTGCTGAGCTACAACCCCAGCCCTGCAAAATACACACACATATCTTGACAACACTTAAAGACATTTACCTTCCTATCGCTTTCTTCCCATTTTGCTCCCACATCAAAACAATGCTCTAGGAAACACTATCTATTTTATGGAATAGAGTATTGCTTGACTCTAATTGAAAACTGAAAATAATGTCAATTGAGATCTTTGAAGAAATATGAGTGCTTGTTGAGGAAGAAAGGAAGCAGGGATGAGTTGGGTAGAGCTAAGTATGGAGATAAGAAGAAAAAAAACAAATTAAATTGTCCTGAAATATAGTCCTAATTCAAATCCAATCATCTGTATTCTTTCTTTTTGGGGGTAGCGGAGGGTACTGGAGACTAAACCCAGGGATGCTTAAACACTGAGTCACACCACAACCCCTCTTTATTATTATTATTATTTTTTTGAGTCGGGATATTGATAAGTTGTTTAGAGCCTCACTAATCTGTTGAGGCTGGTCTCAAACTTGTTATACTCCTGCCTCAGCTTCCCTAGTCAATAGGATTACAGATGTGTGCCACCATGCCTGGCTTCATCTATAGATTTCTATTCTTTCTCAATACTAACCAATAGAAATATAATGTGAGTCATACGTGCAATTCTAATGTTTCAGCAACTGCATTAAAAATAATTAATTCCAATTGATATTAATAGCATATTTTAACTTAATATATAAGCATTATTACATGTAATCAATATTAAATATTACTAAAATAACTTATACTTTTCTAATCTAGTCTTTAAAATCTGATATGATTTATATTTTACAGGAAATCTTAATTTTGATGTTAATTTTTCATTGAATCTATACTTATAGTCCATAAGATTTAGCTTAAAAATGTATATTTATTCAGATCAAATTGTCTAAACACACTTAAAAGTTTTCAAATAACTAAAATAGTTTTTAAGTCTACATTTAAATTAATGTAAATTAAATAAAATGAAATATTCAGGTCTTTTTGCAATATCTACCTTTCAAATATTTGAAAACCACATGTGTATTGAACATCATATGTCTGAATGTTGCTATTAAATAAAATGCCTTTCTCAGAAAAACTAAACTTCTTAATCTCAGATAAATTGAATGGATGCCATTCTGCCCAATTTAGTCATCAAATACACTAATTTTCCTTGCAATTAGTTTTTACTTACACTGCCTAAAAGTACCTCAAATTCCCTTCTCATTTATTTATGACCTGTACCAATTATTCTGCTTTATACACATTATAAAACCAGCATGAACACCACTTTGGAATTTTTATCCACTGTACATTGGAATTTCATTCATATATGTATAAAGACCTTCAGTAGCTTAGATTGATTAAAATGTCAGATATCAGTCACACTTGACCTCTGATTTGTTTCAAAGCATGACTTAAAATGCATTTTTATTCTTGGCAATCTCATTTTGTTTCTGCTTTTTCTATTTTGTTTTTGTGTTTTATAACTTTAGCAGTTGAGCTTCATCAGGAATGGACTGAGAAAACTGGCTTAAGAATAAATGTTTCACGAATTCATTTCTACAGTAGTGTTTCTGTACTGACTTAATGTTTTACTTTTGGAAACTGTTTACCATAAATGATGAATTAACAGTTTGAAATGAAATTCCAAATCTGACTGTAAACATTAAGTACATGCTGGCAAATAAGTGTGTGGGATTGCTGGAATAGAATAGTTTGTTTAAAGTCAACAAATTAAATTAAGGAACCATCTTACAGTAACATAGCACATAAGACAAACACTATAGTGAATAAAATAGAAAAGAAAAAATCAATTATGATTCAATAATGCCACTTTCCCGATCAACTAGAAATTATCAAAAGTGCATTTTTTACAGGAAGTTTGATGGCATAATTTTTTGAATTTTTTAATCTGTGAATATTAAGTAGGGTAATTTAAATTATGACAGAAAGTACAACAATCAGAATCACCTGAAAGAGAAACATTCATTTTTCCAGGAACATTAAAATTATCTCAAAGCATTTTTATTTTATAATTTTAAGTTGTTCTCTTATTATTGTTTATCCACAAACACAGTTTTTCCAAACTTGCATAGAAACCTTAATTTAAGGTGGAATAAAAAAATGAAATTACAATGATTGTTGTAATTTTTGGTAAATTATGGTTGTAAAATGCTCAATTATCTGACATTAATCCGGAAAATAATACAATGAGAAGACTTTTGTATATGTTCAACATGCCTTTCAATAATAGAATTTTGATAATAATTTTTGTTTTAATGAGTTTGAGAAGAATTTGGAAAGTTTAAAAGTTGTACTTCTGTTTGATTTTTTCAAAAAAAATTTCCTTTATGTATCTAACTAAACAATTTATTTGCATGTTTATTTTAGCTGTTACTACATTTCTTTTTCTTTATACCATGCAAATCCATTTTAAACCTAGAGCAGTTGCTTTTGTGCCTGGCTAGTTTAGCTTGTTGAGTCAAAATATTAATGCAAACAATGGCATGGATTTGAGTATTTTATTGTTTTTGTCTCTTTATATAATGCTGACAGAATAAGACCATAATTCAAACAGTTATCTTATGAATGTATACCTTGACTAAAAACATGTATGTTTTTGTCAGCATTTTCATTGTTGTGGTCAAAAAAACTTGACAAGAACACATAGAGGAGAAAAAGTTTATTTGAGGTTACCTTTTCACAGGTTTCATTTCATACACAACTGACTCCGTTGTTCTGGGCCCAAAGTGAGACATAACATCATGGTAGAAGGGCATAGAGAAGGAAAGCAGGATGACAATCAGAAAGGAGGTGTGGCCAGGAGGAAGTACTGTGCAGTGCTGTGCTTACCAGGGACAAAATGTAAACCCCCAAAGCCATGCTCTAGTGATCTACCTCCTCCAGCCACACCCTACCTCCTTGCAGTTGGAAACTAGTTAATCCACATCAGTGGATCAATGCACTGATTAGATAAAGTCTTTCATAACCCAGTAATTTCATCTCTGAAGATTCTTTCATTGACACATAAGCGCTTGAGCGTCGCTTCATATATAACACATAACAATGTACCTTTGTACCTTATGTGAAAATGTCTTTGTAAAGAGAGCAAAACTACACAAATGACTGTGATAATTTTTGATTACTAATAGGTTTATTCATGCATAGACTAGCATGAATAATGTACTTTGCAGGGAGCCCCAGAAGATTTGTATATGAAACTATCCTGCTCCCATGTTTGGCACTGTTCTGTTTAGAGGGGGATACAATAAGCCACATCCTCACTGGTTTCTCACCCCTGGGTCTACCTCAGTTGAGTGTGGACTACAGTACTTCTTTTTAAGACTCATGATTCTCAGTCTGGTTTTCTACCTGGTTTGGAGATGAGCTCCAAAGATTTCTCTGAATATCTGAGAGTTGTTAACTTAGATGGGGAAACCCATTTCTGGTAGTTAATTTAAAGGAAGAGTTGCTTACATAGGTGTGTTCAATAGCCCTTATTCTCCCTACATGTTTCTTACTGCTTCCCAAGTCCCTAATACAGAGGTTCTCAGCATGCTTTTTACCCAGAACACTGTGTGTGAGAGAGGGAGAACACACATAGATTAGTAATACACTCTAACCATGTAGAGGATAATTTCTACTTTGGACTCAGACAAAACAAAATTTGAATACAAATTTTATTGTATTATACATATGTAACCATAGTATGTTTAACTGTCTAACTCCAAGGAATTCCATCTCTAAAATTGTGATAATATTTGTTCATAAATCTGCATGAGGTCTGGGAAGGTGGCTCAGTGGTTGAACAATTCCATAGCACACATGGGTATGATCCCCACTACTGGAAAAAAAAAAAATCTGTCTCAAAAGCAGAAAAATATATATTAAAGCAATTTAAATGATATTTCAACATTATAAATTCAATACAATTATTTATTAATTTAATGCCAACATATTACTCTTATTAACAAATATAAAAAGAAAATTACTTTCTATGACATAAAATTGATTTGGCCTTTATTATTCTGAATATCTACATAAGTCTTTATATAAGAAGTTTTAAATAATTTGCATGTAAATGAAGCCTGATTCCACTTGAGCTATTTTGCATATTTTATTTATTGTGAATGAGAAAACACAAAAATATTTTTAATGCTGAACGTGATGATGGAAAAGTTACTAAAATTTAACCATATAACAAATGTATAATATAACAACCATACCTATTAAATTTTAGGAATTTTATCTGACTCATTACATATTCCAATAATTATAGAAATAAACTAATTCTAAATGTAATTTTGTTTCATATTGTCCATATTACCTCTTATTTAATCTGTATGAGACACCTTATAATTTGTTATTTTCTAAAGATAACAGAAACATCAGACAAACATATTTGATTTCAGTCATTTTTTTACTAATATTAAATACCAATAAAATGGAGCTTTTAAAATGCCACAATAAAAGAATGATGAAATATACTTCCAAATTTACTTCAATTTTATAGACATTTTTCTTTGGAGAATTTAATTTGTATAAATAATAGTTATGATCTATCATCCTCACCTTTAAAACTGTCCAGCAAAAATAAAATGTGATGTTACAATTCTCTTAAAGTTAAATTATGTAGCCATCATCTAGACTATAAAGTATGTTCTGTTTCCTCAAATCTTGCTTGATTTACTATTTTTGTGTTTAATTTTCTTTTTTATCAGATAAAAACTGCAGCAGACATTGATAAGTGTATGTCCAAAAGTTGTAAAACTCGAGGTGTAGGATTTTGCTATAGTCATCTACCAGGTAAATAATCAGACATTTATATATTTGAGGCCTATCAAATGAACATTCTTTCAAATGAATGTTTTTCAATTCACTGGAATTTAGCTCTAATGTGTTAACAACTCTCTAAGAGTTCTTATAATCTCCATAGAAATATTAAACTATGAAAAAAGACACATTTACTTTTCCATGTATTTTTAGAAATATTCCAAAAATTCAGCAACTAGGGCTGCGTAATACCTGGTATCATAGCAGCCTTTTGAACTAAGACAAATAGTAACACAATATTTAGGAAATTCATTGTAAGCTCTTAATTGTAGAATTTCTTCAGAGATTGTTAATGTTTATTTCTCTTTTTTTCTATTAAAAAGTTTGAGTAAACATATGCCTATATCAGCACATAAATTATCTAAAACTATGTAAAAAGTTGTTAATTGATATAAGTAAAAGAACCATAGATATTTATTTAAGATTTCCATCCTCTAAACAATACTTAATAAATTGAAGGTGAAAAGTTTTATAATAAGTTGTTGGTGACTCTAAAAACATTTAATAAATGTGAATCCATGTGGGCAGTGTTTTACCACATCCAAGTATCACGGCATTGTATAAGTGAGTAGATAAATATTAAGTCCTTGATTTTTAATACATGTACTCAAATTCCTGGTTGGCTATAAACATAGTCTGAAACCTTCTGAAATGTTCAAAACAGTGACTAAGAACTCATGTTCTCAACTTTAATTCCTCCTACAAATATACTTAATATAACAAGAAGATAGCATGAGAAACACAACATGAAATGAAAATTATATACATTTTTTTAGGCAGTGATTTTTAGTGTAATTATATACAGTGACTTCTTGCATTATACCAAGTGATTTTAATATCTCCTCAAGTCTTCATCTGTGGAAATTACTTAAACTATTAGCTAATATGCCTTAGTTCTTGTAGTAAGTTTGTCTGAACATTTATTCTGCTTTTCCTGCAAGCAATGGTCGCATGTCGGTCTACCAAGTCATATTTCTCTCTTAAAATAGAGGCCTGAATTTACCTGGCACCATATTCAATTATATTCCTTCAAACTTTCTAATTTAAAACCCTCTCTAAAGAATTCCTCTGTCCCACAAAGCAGCTTCTTTCTTTGCACTGTTCATTTCTATGATCTGTCTTTGCCATTGATACTATTGCTATGCTACCATTTTGTGCCCACTGCCTCACTGTTGGGAATGTTGTTATAAATTCTGTTCCTATGTGGGAAGTGGAAGTCTCTTGTTGCAATTTAACCTGAAAAGAGGTTTAACAATACGTCTTTTATAAGATTTTTAAGTTTTTTTTTTAAACAATGACCCAGAGGAGTTTTTATTTAATAACATTTTACCTTATGGTTTCTCCAAGTTCTCACAAGGATCTTGAGTAGAAGCAGTTATGTTCATAAAGCACTGAGGAAAAGGTTGTATGAAATTCACTCAGAAAAATCATTTAGGAGATGCAATGCAAGTGAAAACATAATTTTGTGTTATATCCATGATGAACCTGAGATTTCCATGTTGGTCTAATCACGGATGCTGAAGAAATGAATAATTACAGAGATCAGGGACCATACTTGCCATGGGGTCAGGATATTCCAGTCTCAAAGAAAATTGTACGTCTCCAATTTTTAGAAAAAAATCTACTGTTGTATTTTCATTTTTGATTGATAAAATACATAAATGTATGTCTTAACAAGATCTTATTAGATGAACAAAGTAACATGCCTTTATAACAACCACCAGGTGAACAAAAGAACTTTACCAGATATAATTGAAGATCTCTATATGCCCAGTGGCAATACAAACCCCTTCTTTTTGACACCAGAGATGATACCAGTGTTAAAAATCAGGATCCAGGTCCTGTTCCCCTGGTGTTGAAGATTGAATGCTTGAGAAACACTAAGGCAAGAGCAAAAAGTTTTATTTTTCAAACAGAGAGAGAAAGAGAGAAGAGGAACTCCTCTTCAGAGGAGGGGATCCAAAGCTAGTGTCCTGCCCCATTTATAGATCTTAAGTTTCCTTTCTTCTCTTGCCCCCTCCTCTTCTTACCTTGCCCAAGTGATCAAAAGGTAGATTAACCAAAAGGCAGGAAAGGAGCAGTCCAGGTGTACAGGCAGGAAGGGAGACACTCAGAAGGCATTCATTAACAACTCCTTGCTGGGAAGAACAATTCCCTGGAGCCAGGTAACCTTGGCAACTGGTTGTTAGAGGGGGAAGTACTCTGGAGGTATTAGCATTTTATTTCCTTTTGAATCACCCAAATCTTCCTGATCCAATCATTTATTTTTTACACTGATTGTTCTTTTTCCCCCTCACTTTCCACAAAAGTAACTCAAATGAATTATCTAGAAAAATTAGTTGCTTTTCCAATATTTTTATTGAAATGCTTATTTCCTGACACCAGGGTTTAGTTGCATGTCTTTTAAAACTGTGTTTTAAAAGTATATGGAAAAATTACATTCTTTTCTGGAACTGCCAATTCAAATCCAGAATTTCTGACAGTCTCTAATTTACAATGGTCTGACTTTTGCTATTTTGACTTTAAAATAGTACAAAGCTGGGCTGAGAATATAGATCAGTGGTAGAATGCTTGCCTAGCATGTGGAAGGCCTGGGTTTGGTCCATCTATGCCCAAGGGGGAAAAATACTAAAAAACTATGTGCGTTCAGAAGAAAATGCACTTCATAATTTGAATTTTGGTTTTGTCCTGGGCTAGCAGTATGTAACATATGACAGGATACTCTGTACTGCACACCAGCACTGAACTGCTGCTCCTAGCCATTCTCACAGTCATGGGGGTCAGTATTCTGAGTGCATTCAGTGTAGACCCAGTAAAGTTTGATGCATTGAATTTTTAAATGTACTCTCAATTTGTGATATTTTCAATTTAAATGAGATTTATTGGTTTCTGTTATTTGTGTTCATTTAGGCATTTTCACTGTCTATAAGCGTACTTTCGTGTTTCTGATTCTTCGTGTTTAAATAATTTTATATTTACGTGAAACGTGCTGTTTTATTTTGCTCATTTTCATACATTAATAGCCTTTCTGATATTTAAAAAGAGACACAGTTCAGGGTAGCTCTTTACTGTTCACAGAGCTCTGTTCATGGTTTTGTTTATTATTTGATTATTGTTTCAGTATATGGTGGCTTGCCAGCTGAAGTCTCAGATTTTTTCCCACACCCCAGTTTTGTTTGTTTCTCAAATCTTACTTTCTATTTTCCCTATTCTGCTCAATTTCTATTTTATGCTAAGCATTTTCTCCCTATAGGTGATGTCTTGTTTTGAAAGAGACCTTTGGCAGCTTAATTGTGTGAGTTTATAGGAATACATTTACCTGAGAATTTAAATTTTACACACACACACACACACACACACACACACACACACACATAAATGGTGCACCATATGGTATATCTCTTGGTATATCTATATATTGTATATTGTGTTTAAATCAGGCTAAACATATCTGCATATCCATCTCCTTAATCATCAATCATTTCCTCATGTTGAAAACATTCAATATCTTTTGTTGTAACTTTTCAAGATATATAGTACATAAATGTTATCCATAGCAACATCATTATGCAATAGCATGCCAGAACTTCTTGCTACTAACTGTAATTTAGTTCCCAATCTCCCTCCTGTTCTACAATCCTTGTCATTCTCTTTTCAGCCTGTATGAGATCATTTTTTTAGGTTCCACATATGGGTGAGGTCACCCAGTACTAGTCTGTCAAGCTTATCTTATTTAATGTAATGATCTCTAGTTTCATCCATGTTGTCACATATTACACAATTTCATTCCATTTTCCATTGCTTGTCCATTATTAATAGTGCTACGATAAACTTGGGAGTGCAGATGTCTCTTCAGCAGAAAGACTATATCTCTTTTGGCTTATACCCAGAAGTGAGGTTGCTGAATCACATGGATAGTTCCTTTTTAATTTTTGGAAGGATCCCATGCTAATTTACATTCTCATCACCAGTGTGCAAGGCTTCACTTTTTTCCACACCTTTTACCAGCAAGTGTTATATTTATTTATCTTCATTCTTTTAGATAGTAGCCATTCCTAGTAGGGTGAGATGATAGCTCCCAGTGGTTTGATTTGCATATTCTTGGTAATTAGTGATGTTGAACATTTTTTTCATGTACCTGTCTGACACTTTTATGTCTTCTTATAAGAAATGTCTAGTTATGTCTATTTTCCATTTTTAAATTGAGTTATTTGTGTTGTTTGTTTTATTGGCTATTGAGTTTTGGGGAGAGTGAAGGGTATATTAACCCCTTGTCAAATGTGTACTTTGCAAATATATTCTCCAATTGTATAGGTTGCCTCTTCATTATGATGCGAATTTTATTTATCTATTTACTTATTTTCCTGAGCAGATAAATAAATAAATATATACACTTTAAAATTTTTAATGCATCCCATTTATTTTATTTATTTTTTTTCATGTACTTTTGGAGATTTATCCAAAAAGAATCCTTGTCATTCCAATGTCCTAAAGCATTCCATGTTTTCACTCAGTACTTTCAAAATTCCAGGACTTACATTTAAATCTTGAATCCAGTTTGAGTTGATTTTTGTAACTGGTGAAAAGTATATATCTAGTTTCATTCTTCTGCATGTGTATGCCTAATTTTCTCAGCACTACTTGTTGTAAAGACACTTCTTTTCATCAGTACATGTTTTTAGCACTTTTAGTGAAAATCTGTTCTTCTCTTGTACTCACATATTACAGTAGTACACAAAGTCCTTTCAAGTTCTATTCTCTTCTCAGGTTGCCTTTCTATGCTTTCCAGAGTATGTGAAAGCTATTTGAGGGTTCTGTTTTCCTTGTTCAAATTATGGATGTGATTCTATCTATTCTCTGGACCCTGACTGATACTATCATTGATTTCAGGCTGCAGTACAATTTCATAATTCTAAAGCACATTTTTTTCTTCATAGTCTATCATTTCTAAAACCAGACAGCCAACAATTGATAGTGGGTTTATTATGTTTGTGTTATATCTAGCATATATCTCATTAAATATGATAGTTTTTTTTTTTTGCTATAATCTCTGTCCTAAAATCTAATTTTCATGGCCTAATTATTTTATTGTGTTCACATACTCAGAAGAAATATCCTGTCCTTGGGTGGAAACATTTATTTTAATACTGATTTTATAAATTACATGCTGGAAGACTTTAGATCAATCTAGAAATTCAAAATTTCAACTGAATTTTCCACACAAATTTCTTTACCTCTTTTTGAGTGTATGTAGCTTTCTCTCTCTAATTAATTACATTTCTTCCCTCTTTCTTTCTGATCCAACAGTCATAGATCGTTAGGATTTATGAAATAAGAGTAGACATCAAACTTTTAAAAATATATTGACATTTTCCTCCTTAAAAGAACATTTTCATAAACTGTTTAGTAGTAGGATTAGGAAATAGAGCATGAACTTTCTCTTCTCTGTCCTTTTAGGAATACAAATTCTCCACACTAAACATGACTTATCACAATTGAATGACCAGTCCCATTTGATATTCGTCCACAGTTAAGCAGATATTTTATAACTCATCTCCCAATTGTTGTATGCACAGTATCTCATTAGTACCTTCAAAGTGCATGTGTAACTATTTGTGAATGAATAAATACTTTCACTGCAGTGAGATTAGTGTATGATTAGCAAGTGTCTCCTAAGAAAGGAACTGATTTGAAAGCATAAAATCTAACCAATTTAGATAGCTTCCCTGATGAATTCAAGCTTGAATCAATTTGTACTCAGTCTTTTGAATGTGTTGTAATTTTGACTAAAAACTGAAACAAGATTATTTCTGTAAATCTAATATCTCCTTTCTGAAGTGCTCTCTGATATAAAGTCTACTGTACCATGAAATAGGTCTGTTGTACTTTTCCTTTCAAGTCTGATGGCATGCCTAATAAACTCCTGCTTCATTATACAGTAAAAGTATTCATTTCTGAGACTAAGCATTATAGGAAAATGGGTTTCCATATTGTTATTCCACCTGATAGACTATTAGAAAATCTGCAAGTGTATAATTACCAAGAGTAATCTTGTTATTACCAATTGTTCATGACCTGGAAATAGGTTCAAATTTGCTAACAGTACAATCAGAGATAATTTCTAACGTTTAAGTAGCTCATAGCTTTAAAAACTTACATAATTTCACTAAATTCATCTTATCAATTCTAATAACAATGCTCATATTTGAACAATGACAGAAGTAACATTTAATTAGAACACTTAGATTATTTTATTAATGATTCATTAATATGAGGGTCCTGGGTGGTAACAAGAATAAGATGAGTTGATATTGACCAAAGCTTATGTGCTGTTTTGGAAATGCCCTGTCATCAACAATAGGTCTTTAGCTCTATTTTTCCACTGCAATTGAATTAATTGAACTAAAAAAATTTAAAAACAAACAAAAGTAGTTAATCTTGTTATTTTGTACTAATGCCATTAAATTGTATCTATAAGTGTCATTGACATTTATTGGTTAGGTCCTTATAGAAATGAACATGGAAAAAGATGGAAGGAAAAGAAGATATTTAAAACTAAAACATGTGACATATTATTTTGTATGTTGTAAAAAAATAGGAGTTTACAAGGCCCATCACCAGTTCTAAAAGTTTAATAAACGTGAATGGCAAAGAGGAATTGATACTTATTTGACTTTGTGTATTCTCATTTAAAAGTTGCTGCTTTCCAAAACATGAATTCTACATTAGTAGATCCTATGATTTTTTCTTTAAGACTAAAAAAATTCAATCATCATTAACCAATCAAGAGCTTATATGCTGTAATGCAAATATTTTTAGTCAACAAAATGTATCACAATTATGAGAACATTTTCAATTCATAAGAAAGGCCCTCTGATTTATTTGTGCATTCATTTTCATCTGCTTTCTTAACTTATTCTCTCCATCGTGTGATTAGACAATGTGCAGTCTCAGCACACATGGACTCTTGGCCAGGACAAACAGGCCCAGTGGCTCCTTGAGGGCTAAATTGCCCAGGGAATCATGTCAGCAGACAGTCAGCTGCTTCTAGGTCTAGCTTCTGGGCTCTGTGGTAGAGTCTACATGTAGACATTAAGATTAAATAGCAAACTTTCTGTCTAGAAACACAAGGTAGAGCCATCCTTCCTGCCTCCTCAACCCCTTTGTCTAAGGTATGAGGTATTTCCTTCTCAGCTTCCAAGGCATAAGTTCACAGTTTTTACAATTCACTTCCATAGAATCAACAACTTTCAGGATTTAGGACAAATTAAAAAAGAATATGGAGTATGAAGTATTTTAAATCACAGAATAAAGAAATTATAAAACACTTGAGATTACCATGTATAAAGCAGAACTATTATTATCTGGATTGCTTTTTCATCAGTGAATCATTCCTAAAGTATGACTTCTCTGGGAGAAATGCATCACAGTTTGACTTGGCTTATGATGCAAGCAATTTAAGACATATGAGTGAAGTAACTATCATCTAGAAGCTGATAAAGGATGTGCATTTTAAGCTGAATGGAATATAGTGCACTAGTGGAACACCATTGTTTTCAATCTGCAATAGTGTAAATACAAAAAATGTTGTATGTATTAATGTAGATTTATCAATTAGAACAAATGTAATGCTTAGATGGTCGTAGTGTTCATGGGGGGATACTATGTGTGTGTGAGGGCAGAGGACAGAGGATACATGGGAATGCTCTGTACTTTCTGTTCATCATGGTTCTAAACCTAAAACTATTTAAACAATAAAATATGTAGAATGCTATTTTGTTTACCCAGAAACTCAGAATTTAAAAAAAATCATGAGTGTTATATTATTGGATGCATTCAAATGAGGTATGCTTAATAATTTGATTGTCAAACAAACATAGTTTACAGCTCAATGAGTCAAACAAATTTTATGTAAATTCCATCTACACTTTGGAATAAAAGCTCTAAAATCATATATATGTACCACTTCAATGCAACTTACTGTTGTCAGTCATGTGGAACACAGTCTGAAATTTTTGAAAATCAATCAAAAATAGGGCTGGGATTGTGACTCAGTGATAGAGCAATTGCCTAGCACATGTGAGGCACTGGGTTTAATCAGCAGCAGCACATGTAAATAAATAAATAAAATAAAGGTATTGTGTCCATCTACAACTAAAAAAAATACTTTAAAAATCAATCACAAATTCTATTTCTGGCAATATTTTTAACACTCATTATATCACTTGAAATTTTAGAATTTTGTTAATTATTTGTCCAAAACTGGACTAAAAATAATTTTTGATATTTTGCAGACACAATGCCATTGTTATTTGTGTGTATTTAGTCACTGTTAATTTTTTATTAATTTAACAAATGTTTTTGAGGATCAATATGTGTCAGTGGCAGGGATACTATAATGGATTTTCTTTTTGTAATCCTGTATTTTTTCCATGAAAATATACACACACATACAACTGACTTTTGTGGAAATTATAAACACCAACAAATTTAGAAATGACTATCTTTGATGGAAAGAATAGGGAAGAAACTATCTTATATCATCTTTGATCAAGTATCTGAAAGTTAGGTGGATACTTTTGTTGTTTTTTAAAACTAAATTTTTTAGTTGTAAATGGATTTTTTATTTTATTTATTTACTTATATGCGGTGCTGAGGATCGAACCCAGGGCCTCACACATGATAGGCAAGTACTTTACCACTGAGCCACAATTCTAGCCCCTAGAAACTGTTTTCATAGATGATTCTATGAGCTTTTCTTTTTTTTTTTCCCAGCATAATTAGCATACCAATATTTTAAACATTTATCATTTCATTCTGGTGCAACATTCGAAATCCTCTGTTCTGGCTACTTTGAAATTTATAATACATGATTCCCATAGACTAAAGAGGATAAAAGGCAGGGAGCAAGCGAAAAGTCTTGTCAATGAGTATAAAGTTAGCAGGAGTAACTTCACATATTCTCTGCATAGTAAGCCAACTAAGTCAATAGTATGCAGTGTCCTTGTTTATTTCCCTGGAAGTGTTCCACCTAGAACATTGTGCCTTAGAGGGTGAATATAAGGCTTAAGGAAAGTTGCAATAGTGATCAAGGCGTCATCTTGGTCTGCCAAGCTTCCCCTCTACAGATTTATGTTCATTGTACTATAAGAGAGAATATATATTAACACAGATATAATATGATTGAAAAAACAAGATTTGCCTGAAATTTTAAATTAAAGTGTCAAATTTGAAAATTAAAAAGCAGATAAATACCTTACTTGTTGATATCTTCTCAGACCCTTTTTATGTCTGAGACCATAAATCTCTATCCTTATTAGTTAGGACTGCTTCAATAGACCATGTGAGAAATAGGCAGAAAGGGTAGAATGCAAGTGAAGCCTAAAATAACTTAAGATTTAATAAGACTTATTTATTCATTATTTTAGAAATATGAGCTGATAAGACTGTAGAATTCAGGTTGATTTAGGAAAACTGGTATCAGATATCTCAGAGATTTATTTGAGAAGACAAGACTGGTTGTAGGAATGAGGATGGATTTTACTAAGCCACCCGTGTTTCTCAGACTTCACTAGAAAACCAGAAGATTATCATCTTAAGAATATAAATAAATACCTGGTTATTTCCTTGTGAAAGTTGAAAACTGAAGGATTGTATGAATCTTCCTAATATCTCATCTGTCACAAGACAACCTTAAAGTTTCCTACAGCTTCACCATACTTTAGGCCTGTTTCCTTCTGCCCTTGGTCCATGACCTTCTCAGACAACCATCCAAATGGCCTAAATACAGAGGTGTCTCCCCTTCCTATTAGAGAGCATTTACTTCAGAATCCATATTTTTAAAAGCTTTTCTCTGCCCTCAAAAAGCATTCATCTTTTTAAAATCCTCTTATCAGTTTTACACACCAAAACTATCTTCCTGAGGGACCTGTGTCCCATCTCTTTGAAACCATTAATAAAAATAGCACCTTTTCAGTAAGAGGTTAACATTAGTAAGCATCTGGATCCCAGTTGTAAAGCTGATTCCCATCTTGAAGACTGAGTAAAGTTATCTTTCTCTGGAGTAGAGCGAAATAGCAAACACATATGGCCTATGAGTTCTCCCAACTCAGTTCTTTAAAACTGTCTCATATGGGGGTCTGTTCTTTCTCCTCCATTGTGATGGGTGTGAATAAAATCTGTGTTGTGTGTTTAACTTTGTAGGCAATGAGTTTTTGCATTGGCAATAAGTTTCTCAAAATTATGTGATCTTAAAGTTCCCACAAAGTTCTGAGAGCTTATTTTAATTATCTGTATAAACACTGTTGTTTGCTAAAGCATGTGTCCTGGTGATTGTTGTCTTCATTAGAAAGGCCAAGCACCAGCTCGCACAGTATGTATTGGTGAGTATAATCTAAAACATTTTTCTAACCAATATTTATCAAACGTTAAACTGAGGTATGGGAAAGCACCTTACAGGGAGGGTTGGAATCCTCTTAGTCCTCAGGTATCCCATGATTCATTCCTAAACATAGTTAAAATTTTTAAAATGTGTTAAATTCCTACAGAATTATTTTCCCTGGTTTGAATTTTGGTGTGTATGAAAACAGATTATATTGAAAGTATCTTTAATAAACACTGATAATAAAACTCTTCTTTTAATATATGCATGAATATCTTAGAAAATTTACTCTTGTTCTTTATAGGAGGTCCCTCTAGCTGTATTTCTTTCTGGTCTTAGTGTCAAGAGCATTTGTTCTTTCTCATGAGTCAATAATACTTTTTATACATAAAAAAAACATTGGATATCATATATAATGGACACACTTTCACTCTGGAAATCATGCTAGAAATATTAGAACCATAATAATGGCCCAATGAAAGTGATAGGTCTTTAGGTATAGCATTTTTTGACATTTTCTTGAGCTTACTTTATAAAACTCACTACTTTTCACCTCCTCTATCTCCAACTTGAATCTAAGATTTCTCGTTGATTTCATGTGCTTTCAGATTTTCGTCAAGCAAGGCCAGGCTGTTGTACACTGGACAGGTAGATGACTACAGGGATTGCTGATTTGTTATGATAATAGGAAGTCACCAAGAATGTTTGGTTCTGGAATTCCTACTGCAGCTGCTTGGGGTTGATGCTTGATAGGTATCATTAATTAACATTTTATGGATTCAAGATGCCTGTAACAGCTAGCATGTTTACAGGAAGACGAAACCAGAAGAGATGAGGGGGAAAATGCATGATATTTGACAACCAAAGGAATCACTCTATGGACACATGAATTACAGAAATATATAGGGTGATTTCATGGAATAAGAGATCCCATTAAAGTTTATGACATAAGAAATGAGAATTCCTACAGTAGATTACTTAAATTTGAGTTATATTTCTGTGACTTATCAGATGAGAGAAATAGAAAGTTGTATATAATCTCTATCCATTTAAGTTCCACTTTTAAAATGTAGACAAGAATGTTACTTATGTCAGGAAGTTTTTGGGGAATTACAGAAGTGGGTAGATATAAACATATAAACACTGTGTAATTGTGGTCCATCTTGTTTGACCTAGATATGTATATATGTGGCTGTGTAACCAATGTGATTATGCAACCTGTACACTTGGAAAAATGAGAAATTATACCCCATTTGATTCAAATCTATGATATGTCAAGATCATTGTATTGTCATGAGAAACTAATAAAAAAAGAAGAAAAAGAAAAAAAGAAAGCAAATAATAAAAATAATAATAATAAACTCTTGTTTGACCTATATATATATAAACTCAGAAATGGGCAATTTCAGAGAACTTTATTGGGAAAATCCCTTGTATCTAAAGTAACAGCACAAGATGTACAAAAACACCATTTTTTTATGGTTAAAGAAAGCAGGATTTTTTTTAATAAGGTGGAAATCATGCTATCACTTTCATGGCATTTACCTATTGTATTCATGAGTGAATTGAATAAAAATGCCACCTGTAGGCTCTCCAGAAGATAGGTAACAAATATAGACATATATTTTTATTTCTTATATATATATATATTATATATATATATATAATATATATATATATATATATGATATGTATTAAATTTGTTAGAGATTGATAAGGATATTTCACCATTCTTTGGTTTTTAATATTTTCCCAAAGCAGTTCATTTTCCTATATTTATTCTTTATCTCTTGTTAAATCCCTTATTTTTGCTGGTATACTATTCATTACTTTGTAATAAACCATTATTACAGAAAAAATGTCTACTTATTCAAGTAGAGGCATTGGCTATAAATTAACCCTAAAAGATAGTGAAATGAGTTTGTTGTAATTATGAAACTTCTTTCTTTTGTCTGATTGAATAGTTTTCATAAAATATTATAAGAATGGTTGAACATATTACAGAAAAACATACTAGTCATTTTTATGAATTTCAAACACTAACCTTGTTAATACCTATCTACTTACAATATTTTATAACAGAACATTTTCATAAATGTTATTAAAACAATTGCAATATCAGAAATTAAAGAATGTTTTGAATCTCACATATTTATAACAAACTAATTAAAATAATAATATTAAAATAATAAATAATAGAGGGAAATTAGTACAGTAGAACAAGGAGTTCAGGGGAAGGTAGGTAGGGAGGGAAATGAAAGGTTCTGATGAGTGATATCAATCAAATTATGTTGTGTGCATATATGAATATCACATAATATCCCACTATTATGTATGATTATATGCACCAATAAAAAAGTTTGGAGAAAAAGTTGAGATTAATTAATGAATAAGCACTTGGGAGGTCCACAGATACCTTAAACTAATGTGTACATTGAAATAAAATCAAAAGAGCTTCTAATAAAAAACCATATTCCCAAACCAGATCTTACCTTCAAGTCTGACAGAAGAAAACTCTTTTTAATTTGCTCTTTATAGATATATATGGCAGTAGAATGTATTTTTGCATATTATAAATACATTAAATATAACTTATTCTAAGTAGGATCCTGTACTTGTTATTATACATAATGCGGAGTTACTCTGGCTGGATATTACAATTCAAGATTAGAAAAGTTATATATGATTGAGTCTATATTCCTTGTTCCTATTTCCCCTCCCCAACTTTCCTTCATTCCCCAGTGTCTAATCTAATTTTCTTCCCCTCCCCATCTTCCTTTGTTGTGTATTAGCATCCACATATCAGAGAGAAGATTTGGTCTTTGGTTTGGGGGAACTGGCTTATTTTCACTTAGTATGATATTATCCAGTTGAATCCATTTACCAAGTGGATATGGATAAATGCCATAATTTCATTCTTATTTATGACTGAGTAATAATCCATTGTGTACATACAGCACATTTCTTTATCTATTCATCTGCTGAAGGACACCTAGGTTGGTTCCATAGGATGACTATTGTGAATTGAGCTATTATAAACATTGGTGTGGCTGCATCACTGTAATATGCTGATTTTAAGTCCTTTGGGTATAGACCAAGGAGTGGAATAACTGCATCACATGTGGTTCTATTCTAAGTTTTCTGACAATCTCCATACTGTTTTCCAGAGTGGTTCCACCAATTTGCATTCCCACCAGTAATGTTTGAGTGTACCTTTTTCCCCACATCCTCACCAACATTTACTGTTATTTGTTTTCTTCATAATTATCATTCTGAGTAAAGTGAGATGAAATTCCAGTGTAATTTTAATTTGCATTTCTCTAATTGCTAGAAATGTTGAACATTTTTTCATATATTTGTTGACCAATCATATTTGTTCTGTGAAGTGTCTATTCAGTTCCTTTTTGCCTATATATTGATTGGATTATTTGTTTTTTTGTTGTTAAGATTTTTGAGTTCTTTATATATCCTGGAGACTAAAATGTATTACCCACACCTAAGATAGAGAACTACAGACTTTCTCTCATTCTTTAGGCTCTCTGTCTATATTCTTGATTGTGTCCTTTGCTGTGAAGAAGATTTTTAGTTGAATACCATCCCATTTATTGATTCTTGATTTTACTTCTTGAGAAGAAATATTTTTAAATAGTTCCTTGTTTCATTTCCTCTGTTACTTCTTTAATTTGCTTATATATCCATCTTGAAATTTGTGATACAATTACATATGTTATTTTTTGGTTGTTCAATGTGAAAGATAAATCTGTTCTCACTTATTACTGAAACCACCTTTCCTCTGCAACTTTCTCTCAATAGTTCATATTGTTGATTATTATTAATTTAATAATATCACTAAATTAAATATGAATTTAATGCTGTCAATCACATTAACTTAATGCATTAAATTTTATTTTTTAACAAACTATACATAATTTGTCTTGAATTTTATTAAATTAAAAATATAGGTGACTTTACTATTCTACCTACCTCTCCACCAATTCATCCTTTCTACCTACCTCTATCACCTATACTTTGCATTTATATTATCATAATTTGACTATATTACATTCAATTATATTAATGTGAATATATTTAAGTGTTCTCTGCTTTATCTAAAAGTTGAGCTTAAAAAGTGATATCCAGCCATCAACATTTACATTATTTTAAATATATAAATATTAACAGAAAAATTAAAGCTAAAATTTCATATTTCTTTTCCAAAGTTCCCTATTTTGCAACTTACAACCATTTGAAAAACAATATTTTATGTCTTCAGGCAGAAGAGCATATGCATTTTATTAAGAAATAAGAGCTTAATATATTAAGTTAATGTAGTCAACAGAAGAATTCTCCAGAAGAATATTTGAATAATTCTCTAGAACATGTGAATATAAATTATATATTAGAGTTGCTTTACTACATATTAATGTAGGCACAAAAATAGATATATTTAGTTTTCAATACCTATTTTTACTGTTGTAATTAACTGGGTATGTAATTGTGACTTCTTTTCTCACAAGTTTGATACATAATATAAATGACTGAATAAATACATTTAAGTTTTAATAAGAATTCATTTACTTACATATATGTTTTTAATATTTACTCTTTTTTCTCCCTCAACTTAACTTAATGTTCTATAGTTGAATTTTCATTTGCCTTTTCATTTTTTTTAACTGTAAAACCATTTGTGCTTTTATTACTTTGTGTTTCATTTTCATTTTGTTTGTGATAAATGCAGCATTTCATATATAGTTTAGTATGATCATTCCTATTTAGCTGAACATTATGCATTTCTCCTCCTGTCCAACTTATTGTCACTATTTTAGATAACTTTTAACAACAGAGGTAATACATCTATTCATATCATTTGTGAATAATTTGTATCATATGTCAGTGTCAATTTTTCTTCTCTTGCTGTAAATTAACAAGAAAACTGCCTGTCATTATTTATAAGAGTCAATTTAGTGTCAGTTTAGGTTATGCTTTTTAACTCAGGAAATTAACAATCTAAGTGTTGAAATATGGAAGGTCAGATTTATCAAAATAAGTTCGGGGTGCAATAATAATGGAAAACCTGAGACAGAGAACTGGGCCAAAGAAAATACTAAGACAATATAGTTAATGGATATTTCCATTTTTTTCTTCCACATAGTCTTAATTTGTGAAATTTATAGAAAGATATGTGATTCATCATCCTGGCTCCATAACATGTATAAAGCTCATGGGTAGATCCAAATGTCCCTATTCCCGTGGATTCATTACTAAATAGCATTTAATAACTGTGACTTACAAAGAACATTTTGCCCTTGGTGACATACATAAAAATGCTATTGATTCATTATTATTTTTATCTCATTAATTTTTATTTTCTATATCCTAACATTTGATTTCCTTCCCAATAATCTGAATCATCTATTCCATTCTAGACTCTGAAGCATAAGACAAAGTAGTTAATATCCACGCAGACTTTGAATGTCTATAAACTCCAAGATGTGTCTGCATATTAGTTCTAGTAAGAATTAGTTTCAAATAAGGTGAAATAAGTGAGTTCTGACAATAATATATGACATTCCTTTCTAATGAATTTAGTCTTAGTTAATTCCCCTAAATAGATTAATGTGCTTGGGAAATTTTAAGAATTATAACTGTAACCTGCTTGCCTTATTAAAACTTCACATAATTTTCATTATTTTTCAAGTTACAAGATGTGAAACATACTAATGAGTATGCCTCACAGCCCTTTAAGAAAGCAGCCACCTGCATTGACCAACTAGGTAATTATTTCTGCCAATACATAGCTCCATTTAAAGGTAATGAACACCAAGGGAGAAGAAAAAGCAAACATAATTAACTTCAAAAAGCATTTCTATCTCTATTCTGAACTCATTTCAGTCTCCCAACAACATTATTAGTCCTTCATTTTCTTAAAGATAGTTTCTAAAATGACCAACCAATTATCCTTTAGGCAGAAACTAGAGTGAAATAAGCTCCTTTATACATTCATAAAAACAGTTGAGTTTCTTTTTTTTTTCTTTTAGAAAGGCCATCAAAGAAACCAAATAATACAATGAAAACTGAATTCTATTATAGTCTATCTTATTTTATTTGAAATATTTCCCCCATTAGCAAATGGAACTGGAGAACTTTTCTTTTTTTCCCCCTAAACTAAACATTTAAATCTTTGAATGTAGCCATAGTTAGTTTGATGCACTTTGTTATTCAGCTTCCTGTTATTATAACTATTACCTGAGATAATCAAGTTACAAAGAAAAACGGTTTGCAGCCACCCTTTGTGATTTTCAGTCCATGATCAATTGGCCTCACTGCTTTTGGACCTGTAGCAAGACAGCGCATCATGAGCGCTGGTATGGCAGAGGAAAGATTGTTCACCTCATGACTTGGACTTGAAGAGGAACTGGAAGAGGATGTGGCTGGGGTACATTATCGCCTTCAAGGACATGCTTAATTCCACAAGAAGGCCTCCTACTAGGTCTCACCTCTTTAAGTTTTGCTGTCTCCCCATTGCCCCAAACTAGGGCTCAAGCATTTAATACATGAGACTTTGGGAGACACTTATCCTAACCACTGCATAGGCTAAGCCATTCATGGATATTTTTTATTTACAATCAGATTTGATTTTTAACTCTTTACCTTCAGTAAAAGTATTTCATTTTTTTCAAAAATCTAAAAATTCTTATTTTGCCTTTTACAATCCTATTTATAAACTATTCTACAAGCTAGTATATAGAAAGTAACTCACTAAATATTTCCTTCAATGTTTGTATCTTTATCCCAGGCCATGAAACTTGAAAACTTTTCAATTAAATTGATTTAGAAATTTTTAAATGTTAAACCTATTTATTTTGAACATTATTTTATTAAAACTACTTATCAAAAATTGAAGATTATACAACCCTCTTCATATGTTTTGCATGTAGTTAAACTAAGTTATAGTTTTATTAGATGTTGAATTGAAATAAAAATATATCTACCTCATTGAGTTAAATATAGATAGATTACTGAGGTGTATGATAAAAATACCATGTTGCCTGCCAAAACTAATACTTATTGTTTAATTGTAATTTCTATGTGATATTCACATAATAGGAAATATTTTATCATGTTTGGGTATATAAAATGTAAATGTATGTTTGTTGATTATACATTCTAAAAGATATATAGGGAATGGTCTAAGTAAATAAAAATCAGTTTTCATTTTAAAGATAAAATTTTCCCAGCACTGAGGTCTTTGATACTCATTTTTCACCATTCCTCAGAGATCTAGCTGGTTCCAGGTATAGGCATGAGATTTGGAGATGATCATTGGATCATGGACACTCCTGTAAAATTAGAAGATAGGGAAGTGTTAAAGAGAGAGAGAGAGAGAGAGAGAGAGAGAGAGAGAGAGAGAGAGAGAATGTCAGAGACAAAGGAACTAACTGAAGGCCACTGACTAAAGTTATAATAATTTCAGCAACAAAATTAAAAAAAAAGAAATAATGTTATCACCCCAAATGCAAAATTAATACATATGAGGTCATAGTGATTAGTGATTAAAATTAAATGATTGAATAGGTAAATGGGAAGGAATGGAATGTCTTCTATATAGAATATTCAAAAAATTTACATTAAAGGAGGTGGAACCTAACTCTCTATTCTTTAAGCTCAGGCAGCATGATAGTAATTGCCCTCCAAAAGAGTAGAATGTGGAAAGAGGAGCTCATAGAGGGAAGAATAACTTTATACTGAGAAATCTGACACTCATTACTCAATCAAGTCATCAAATTTAACATCAACATTGATAAGTCATTTTAACAATTTTGATATGAAATGTGAAAAATGACATTTTATATTTGTAATCCTCCTGCCCAAAATATATTATCTCATTCTACTCATCAGAAAAATCAACAAAGAAACCCAATTGTGAAACATTCTAAAAACTACTTGATCAGTATTCATCAAAACTGTCATGCACATGAAAACCAACAAAATCTAGGTGATTTTTAAATACCAAAAGGAGACTAAGGAAATATGACTACTAAAAGTAGTATAATATCTGGGAGCAAAATAAAGTCATCATGTCATTGAACAGAAGTATTTTTCTTGAAAAAGTAAGAACATCACCTTAAAAACAATAAAATCAAAATAAAGTATGAATTTTGATTTATAATAATGTGGTGATATTGGTCCTTTAATTGTGACAATGTGTTATAATAAATAACAAGGTTTAAACCAGTTTCAAGACAGATAGGACCTTCTTGTATTATCTTTACAACTATTTGAAAAATTTAAGACTGTTTTAAAATATAAAATTTAATTAAAAATAAATGATTGCAAATAAAAATTTCTGAAGTAAAATAAGTTGCATTTAAAGAAAACTGAGTATATATCAAAAATAATAACTGTAAATAATCATAAATATTTAACCATTACATCCTGAATATTTTAATCTATAAATTATAATAAAAAGAAGAAATTTTCATTTATTTTCAATGCCTTATTTTTAAAGAACACACTAAAGTGTTCAAAGGAATTTCACATAAACAAAATAGAACAAAAAGCAAGTACAGCTAAACTATGATAAAATTCATGTCTCTGAGAGTATATTCTATTTTCTATATTATCTCTTATAATAAAATTCATACTATAGACAAATTAGGCAGTGCTATATAAAACACATTCTAATTTATATTTTTATAGAATTTTTTCAGCTAGAAAACTTGGCCTTTTATTAATGAACCTGCTATATGTTCTTCTTTCCACCTTAAACGTAGCTTAATTATATTGCATATAGATGAGACCATGTGAATGAGTTTAGACCAAAATAAAATGATAGAAGCTTTAATCTAGCAGTTTGATCTACAAAAGTATACTATACAACCTTTTTTTTTTTTTTTTTAAATAGATCAAACTGCTCTTTTCTCCTCCTTTCTTTTTGGAAGAGAGATACCTAAAAACAAGAGTACCTCCTTTGTATTGAGTGAGGAAACCAAAAATAAATGAAAAAATGCAAAAGTTTTGTTGTGCTAAACCACTGTGATTAAAGAGGTTTGTTACTCACAGCAACTCACATTACTTAACTGAGAAATTGTCTTTTGAAGACTAATGGGAAAGACTTTCTTGAAGCTGTCCTTGGAATTGATTTTTTTTAAAAAACCAAAGAATAAATATACTTTAATTAAGTATACAAATAATTCAATTATTAATCAATTTTCTTTGTGAAGTACAAAAATAACTTCCTTTTTTCTATTTTATTAATTTCTTATTTTCTGATTAATTTTATTCTGAGCCTGTTAGCAATTTAACAATCTATTTCCAAAAGAAATAGAAAGAATATACATAAAAATGTAATTCCAGCAGAACACAGTAAAACTCATAACATTTAGTAAGTATTTAGTTGATTCAGTAATTTTAAAAGTTTAGTTTTTAGAGTTAAGGAAATATGATTTAGCAAATTCTATTTCATGAGAGAAAATCCAGACCTTTCCCTATTTTGTGCCTCTCACAAATATTACAACATTCATTCATTCCTATTTGTGGCTGGCTGCTGCTCTTCATGGTCATGGGACATATGTCCTCCTTGCTCATAAAACCTAAATTATTTACTATCTGGCCCTTTATAGAAAGTATTTGCTAACCACTGGTGTAGAAACTTCGGAAATAGGCTACATCTTTATACTAGTGCTGTGGGTTTGTTCTTACAGTGCACATTTTATCTGTGGGATCTTTATTTGCACAATAACATACATTGTGTTAAAGATACATGCATCATCTTTCTTTTAATAAGAAACAGATGACTACAGTGTGCACAATTAAATTATTATTTGTCCATTTAGAGTAAAATTTACATGAAAAATGCATTCATTTTCAATTTAAACATTTATGAACTCATTTTCTGAAAATTTAAAGATAAAAAAGAAAGTATAAAGAAGATGTGTATTCTGGTTTTTTAAATATGTAAATCTGTAAGAAATGGGGACATAAAAGTAAGGAATTTAACCTAGTGTAAACATTTTCCCATTTGTAAGGGTTATATTTCATTGCAGTTTGTAACATTAAAGTATATACTACATAAAGGAATCTATCCAAAGTGTGGACTTGATTATATAGTCTGATTATGGAGGCAATAGGAGATAATTAGAAAAATTTTGGTATAATTGCTTCTGTAGAGCTGAATACTGCAGTTTGTTATATTTGTTAGTTTCTAGTATTATAATTAGATCTTCCACAAATAGCATCATTTTCACACATTTTTAATTCTATATTTCCCTTTTGAAATCTTTTATCTTTTTTTTTTTTCAAAATAGTAGTAATACACATGCCCTTATTACAATTCTGTTTGCATGTAGTGTTCATCCACTGGACTTAGAAAATAATAAATTTTGATTTAATCTGGGCTCCCTTCCAAATTTTAGTCTTAGGGACTAAAGCTAGAAAACAAACTTAAAAAAATGTATGTTTATTTTAAAAGAAAGGGCTTTATTATTTTGTTTTCTATTCATTATAACTAAATTTTACTTCAGAAATAAATGAAAAAATTTTAATAGATGCAAATGAATTTTCCTTTACCTTATTTAGGTAATTTTTACTATTCATCTGTTAAGGTCTGTAAACAAGTCTGGATGGTGCCTGGCATTTTGCCAGAGGGAGTGGTTAATGTTAGAGTCTATAAACAAGTCAGGATGGCGCCTGGCAAAATGCCAGAGGGAGTGGTTTGTGAAGTAATGCCAGCGAGCCATTAAGTGTGGAGATTCCTTATTGGTTGACTGCTGTATCTATTTTAAGCTGTGTGGAATGTATAAATACCACTCCTGTCCTACAATAAATGGCTCCCACTCCTGCTGTATCAATGTACACAAGTTGTTCCTCACCCCCTGGTTAGTTTGCTGCAGCCGGACTGCGGCATTCATCTGTAGAAATTCTCACAATATAGATTACATATACCTTCTGTATTTTGGTTGCTATGACTTTCTACTTTAATTACAATAAACAGATATAAAGTAGCTACTCCCATTAGATACTACTCCCAATGACTGTTGTCATTGTCCTATGTATGCATTGCCATGATGAATCATTGCTAATTTAGCACACCCTATATTAAAGACTTCTATGCTTAATACTTTAAAAAATAAATTCTGATAGGAATTTATCTTCCTAAGAAAAACATACACTAAAGCAGTTTTTATTGTTTCCATGTGTGGAATACATGATAATGAATAATGGCTTAAAGCACAAGTTTTCTTTCTATATATCAACTGAAATGAAAACTATTAGGAATAAACATACATGAACATACACACCTAATATTTACCACACTTACTCCTTTTCTCACCAGCATTAAAGAGAATTGTATATGTGGCCATGTTTTATAAACACTGGTTATTCATATTTCCTTAAAAAATATGATCAGTGCTAAATAGTAATGCAGCTCTTACCCAATCAGCAATTTAAATCCTAAAATTAATGTCTATAAATTATAACAGTAGTAAATAAAGGGTGAAAATGATGAAAATTTGCTCCTGTCTGAATTTAAACACTCTTGTCCTTACAAGTGAAGCACTCAAGGTGGCAAAGTCTACTTTCAAAAGTTGGCATTTTCTCCATGGATAGAAACAATCACATCTCTTGAGCTTAAAACTGTTAACTACAGAAAAGTGCGATTCAGCTGTATGACTCTATGAGTTTACCCTTTTTACATTCCATGTATAAATGACACCATTCAGTATTTGTATTTTTGTGTGCAATTTATTTCACTTAGGACAATGTCCCCCAGGTTTATCCAAGGATGAAGTTGGGTCAACGGAGACCATATTTTAGCTAGACTGTATAAATAAAATCAAGACCCATCATATAGCATGACGACTACAGTAAATAATATATTATATACTTGCATTTTGTCCAATAGGTTTAAAAAATTATAAATATATGAGATAATGTGTATGTTAATTAGCTTATTCCAAAACATATAATATATTGAAGTACCATGTTGTACATTCTAAGTATATAAAATTTTATTTGTCAATTAAAGTTTGACTCATAAATTCAAAATTGTATGTGTATATGTACTAGTAGCTAAAATTTTGTAGATTTTATAATTAATAATATCAACTGTTTTCTAATTGAATTTCATATACTCAAGGAGACTTGGGAGAAAATAATATAGTATATACCATTGATAATATTATATTCTTTGAATCTCTATTATGTTTTGGTGCTAAAATGTAAGTTGTTACTTAATTCTTGTAAAATATACAATTTTTCAATATGTAAGCCAAAAGGACAAGGCTTTGTTGTAAATTATTGCGCAGTTCTCAAGAAAGTTGGTGCTTGAATTAATAAGAATGCCATTTTAATAAAGCTATTTTCAAGCAAGTAAAATGTAAATATTGTTTGAATGAATATCTTATCTGCTAAAGCTTTAATGACACATGTCTCTAAATGTGTAGCAATTAAGATAAAAAAGCTGAAATGGTAATTAGCCATTAAACATGTTTGCAACAGAAAGTAAACAGAGAAGAAATAAAACTCAGCAAAAAAACATGCTTAAGTATGTTGAAAGCCAAAATAATAATGCTGTTTTCTGGATAGGACACTTTGTTATGGGAACTTGTAATTAGAAAGCAGATTTAAGTATATATTTTTAAGTGTTTGTTAAGTGAAAAAGACTAGAGAACATATAATGGAGCAATTAGTTTTCAGCCTTCACAAGCTGTACCTTGGTCATTCTTCTACTGAGCTACAATGAGATTTTATAGAAGCTATAACTTAATGCTCCAGTTTGGTCAGTCTATAGTTATACTAAACATTCTTGGAGGACAAAATATTTTGGTTCAACTATACAGGCAATGATCTGTATGTTTTGCAGATGTCTAAAGGTCCACTTGAGATCAATTGAGAATATTAACAAAAAGTAATATTGAAAGTGTCCACAGGAGTATTATTTTGGAAAAGTGGTCAAATAAATAGATGGAAAGTAAAATGCTAAGCTTGTAATAAGTTATTGATCCAATTGCAAAAATTTATTAAGTGCTTGATGTTAGATTGTGTCTTACATTTATTCTATGTAAACAGGATTAAATCATCTTTTTTGACTTTAAGAACTTAATGATAATGCCATTTTGATGCCTTTTCTGCAAAAATAGCATAAGAGAAAAAAAAATTGTCACTGACCATTGTGTCAACATACCATATTAAACATACTACAGAGTTTAATCAACAAGTCATTTTACATACAGTCTAATCTGGGTAAAATAATAGAGCAATGATAGGATGATAGGTCTGGCAGTTGAAAAAAATGCCTATAGCCTACAATTAATACTAATCATTTTTGATTTGCATTGTCAACAGGAAATAATATGTTCTTGACACTCTAACAATGAAGGAAAATTATAATTAAGTTGAAAATTACAGAGAAGGACTGGTCTGCAATGAATCCATAGTAATCCGAACAATTTGCAGAATTGGAAAATGAGGACACTGCTATTGTTTTTGAAATTCTTATCTTAATTTTCAGAATACTACTCACCTTTAAATTTAATATTATTCAGCAATTCCCTCCACATGTTTACCTTTTCACTATAAATGCTTTCCAGGTTGATCAAATGTGTTCAAATGTGTCAACTACCTATTTTCCAGCAAGTGAAAAGCAGCTTTACCTCTTCAAATTGAGCTAAGTGTATGTTGATGATTCGGAAACTCATGTCATGCATTTCTTAGGACTATGAATGTTCCAAGAATAAATTCAAAACAAATAAAGTGGAGAGCAGAGGCACTAAAGAAAAAGAAATACAGAAAGAAAAAGCATAGAAATTGACAAAAAATATTAAGTGTAGCAAGATCTTTCCCTGTATGAATGAGACTGATGTGCTTAGTACTGAGTCCAAACCAGGCATACCAACTATGAAGACTATCATGCAAAGTGAAATAAGGCAGTCCCCAAAAGCCAATGGTCAAATGTTTTCTCTGATAGGTAGAAGCTAACCCATAATAAGGGGATGAGGGGATGAGGGGAAGAATAGAAGTTCACAGGGTTAGAGAATAGGAATGGAAGGAAGGGAGGGGGAATAGGAAAAGGAAAGACAGTGGAATGAATCAGACATAATTTTCCCGTGTGTATATGCAAACACCACAATGAATTGCATCATCATGTACATCCACAAGAATGGAAATAAGATATATTCCATGCCTGTACAATTATATCACAATGGATTCTACTGTCATGTATAACTAATAAGAATATATATATATATATATATATATATATATATATATATATATATGAATGATAGGGATAATAGGAAATCATTAATCTGGCAAAGCATAATCAAATGTATGAGAGATCACTCTATCTGAAGTGAAATCTACTTCTTTTCTTTCTGATTTTTTTTTTCTTTTAGAGAAAACTGGTAGTAACCAAGACTTGCAATAATCAAGCTATGGTCTAGAGTAGAGGTATGTAAAAAGACATGAGGTAATTGGATGATTTCAAGAGGTATTTAGGTAATACACAAAATAGGCTAGGCTTTGTGATATTCAGATGTGTAAAGTAAGGAGAAAAAAAATAATGTTCATATTCCTGGATGAGTAAGTGAATTATTGTTTCAGAGCCACATGGGCTAAAGAAACAGTTTTAATGAAGAAGGAAAGCAACAGAACTTCAGGCATCCTGAGTTTATTAGATTATTGTAATTTGTTAAAGCTGGTGCTTCCCTTCAGTATGCTAATGTGTATCTGAAATATAGGAGACAGTTCTGGAAGGACTATAATTGTATAAGGTATCATTTAGGAAAATATATATAGAGAGAATGACCAAGTTCTTTTCTTAGAATAGCCGCTGAGTAACACTAAAACATGTGGAATTGCTAGAGAAAGGAATGTACAGTAAGAAGCACAAGGTAAGGACAAAAGAAAAGAGAGTTCCAATTAGTAAGAAATGATAAGAAAATGTCAAATGGTTCTGGGAGTTGTTATGGTTTAGGCATGAGTTGTCCCATTAAACTCATTTGAGAAAATGCAAAAATGTTCAGAGGTGAAATGATTAGATTATTAGAGCTTTAGCCTAAAACTGAGTGGTAACTGTAGGCAAGCAAGGTGGGGCTGGAGGAAGCAGGTCACTGGGCGTGTACCTTTGAGGGTTACATTTTGCTCCTGGTGAGCAAAGCTCCCTTTCTGCTTTCTGGTTGTCCTTTCCTAATCTGCTTTCCTCTGCCATTCTCTTTCACATGATTTCTCCCCTAACCTTGGACCCAGAACTATGGAGTCAGCCAGCCATGGAATAAATTTCTGAAAACATGAGCCCAAATAAATTTTCCTTCTTAAGTAGTTCTTGCCAGACTTTTTGGTCACAGCAGTACAACACTGCATATAACAGAAGAGTGCAGGGTGATTTGTTTTGAAAATATTCCAGAAAAATTATGAAAGAGGCCTTTGTGCCATCCCAAGAAGAGTTTAGTAGAGTTTGCTTTTTGATGGTGAAAGGGTATAACAGATGAAATAAGAAGGTAGCAATACCAAGACAAGATTACCTTCCTGAAAATATTTGACAAGGAAGGAGAAAGGAGATATTGGCCAAATGGGATGAATGTAAGACAAAATATTTTTTCTCTGAAATGTTAATGGTTGAAAGGAAGAATAGCTAGCACGCATTTGCCCTTTCAAATCCATTCTATGTAGGGGAAGCTAAATTACATGACCTTCATTTCTCATACTTTCTTTTGATTTTGGCAAATCAGAGTTGTGGTGTGAAGAAAAGAAAATGAAAATGACAGAAAAACAAGAATTACCTCACTTCTGCGTTTGGATTACCATGATAACCCCTACCATGATTGAGCCCCTCAGGTATCTGGGCCGATTGCACTTTCACCAACCCCATGATTTACTCCTTCAGCCAACATATTACTCACAGCACCAGCACTGATTCTTCTGGTTTTCTTTTTTATTTCTCCAAAATAGTTTTTTTATTTTTAAAAAATTAGGAAGTGTTGAATCTAGTTGAAAGTAGAAATCATAAATTTCTTGACATTGATCTTCAAATTTGTAAGATTTTTTCTCAGCCTTAGTATTCTAAGAGGAGACACACAGAAGAGGGTTGAAGCAGTTCATATTTGAAAAAATAAAGATAAAATAATAGGACTTTTGTGTAATTGACTAATAAGGGGATTGCAGTCCCACACTTTGACCATGGAGTTCCAATTGTATAGAAAATATTGCCCTGGGCTGGGAATATAGCTCAGTTGGTAGAGTGCTTGCTAGCATGCACAAGGCTCTGACCCAAAGTTACAAGGTTTTGCTAAATAAATAATATAGGAAAAGTTTTTGTTAGCAAAAAGAGAAACACCTTAGTATGGTCTGCTATAACAACAACAACAAAAAACTATGGGGGCTGGAAATTCTCAGATCAGAGTTCCATTAGATTTGACATCTGGCAAAGCTGGCTTTCTCATAGAAGTCTATGTACTCACTCTAACCTTACATAAGGGACAAGGAATATTACTGGAGATTATTTTGTATAGGGGTTAATTACATTAACGATATTCTCTTCTTCTGACTAAATCAAAACCCGAAGACCCCACCTCCAACATTGAGGATTATCTTTCAACCTATGAATTGGGGCTGTGGGGCACACTTACTCATTGCAAAGTGCAATGGTAAGCTTTGGGGAGACAAGCCAATGGGAGGTTGGTTCAAGAGAACAAAGAAGATATTGCACAGTTATATTTTGGCAAAAATCAGAGTTTTCAGAGATCTGAGATATTGTGAATTTAGGAGAGCACACAATTTAAAAAAAGATAAAATTAAAATTATGGCAGCTATTAGTAATAGAGTAACGTATTGACAAGTCATTTCTCATATGATGATTGTAAGCTCTCAACAAATTAAAAAAGCAACTTTATGAAGGTACCAAAGTGATCAGAAGCAGATAGGAATTGAAAAGGAGTTGATTTTAAAGATATAGTAGCTAGCACTACTTGGGGAGTTAAAATAATAGAAGAAATCTGCAATCTTATGCATCAAGAGCCAGAGGAGAATTGAGGCTTCTACAATGGCAGAAAAGTAAATTCTAATAGAAGTATTCACGGAAGGAGCAAGCCTCATATGGAAGGGCATGGACATATCATTCAAACTATACAAAACTTTATTTAATGCCTGAAAAGCACACAATTGGGAATTCCTCAGTATTCAGTGAAAACAGCTACTGATAACACAATAAAACAGTTTGGTATTTGAGTTCAGCCATGTTAATGGCTTTCTGTAATAAATAGTGATTATTTAGAAGAAGAAAACTGAACATAGAGATTATACAGCTTATCAGGTACAATGTCAAGAATGCAATTAATTATCATGACAGAGATTTTTTCCTTACAATACTTTTGTTAATACTAATACTACTAGAAGAAAACACAAGGCAAATCTCTACAATATTGTTCACAGCAACAATGTTTTAGAAGTGATCCAAAAATCATAGGCAAAGAAGTCACAATTAGATCAAAAGGATGGTAATAAACTAAAATGCTCTGCATAGCAAAGGAAACAATCAATCAATAGCTAAGAGGGAAGAGAGAACTCACAGAAGATTATAAAATATTACAAACTTGATAAGAGGTTAATATCTACAATATTTATGGAACTCAACTCAGTTATAAGAAAATAAATAACAGAATTTTTAAAAATGACCATCAATCATAATCAAAGTGGTGTACACCTGTAATACCAATGAATAGAGAGACTGAGAGAATAGGATTGTAAATTCAGAAACTTGGCAAGATCCAGTCCCAAATAAACATAAAAAGGGTTGGATTCAATCCCCAGCACCAAAAAAAAAGGGGGGAAAAAAACCAAAAAAACAATGGGATTAGTAGAGTGAGGATAGCGAGATTGTAAAGGAGGTATCTGGGAGTAATTCATGGTTTAGGCATGTATGCCTATGCCCCCAATAAAACCCAGTAATTTATATAATTTAAATGAACCAGTGAAAATCTTAGAATGGGCAAAGGATTTGAACAATATTTCTTTTAAAATAACATACAATTGCCAAACAGGTACATGAAAAAAATGCTCAATATTACTAATTATCAGGGATATGCAAATCAAAACCAGTGAAATGTTGCCTCACTCCATTTAGAATAACTATTATCAAAAAGTTTAAATAGTTCTGCTGCGGATCAGAGAAAAGGAAAAACTTGCACATTGTTTGTGGGAATGTAAATTAGTATAGCCATTATGAAAAAGATTCTGATTGTTCCTTGACAAATTAAAAATAGAACTACCATATGATCCAGAAATTCCACAACTGGTTATTTGTCCAAAGAAAATGAAATATATATGTCAAAGAGTTTTTTTCATTCCTATGCTCATTGCAGGACACCATTGTCATCGTTGTTGTTGTCGTCGCCGTCCTCCTCCTCCTCCTCCTCCTCCTCCTCCTCCTCCTCCTCCTCCTCCTCCTCCTCTTCTTCTTCTTCTTCTTCTTCTTCTTCTTCTAAATGCTTTTTTAAATTTTTTTGGTTGTTCTAATTAGTTATACATGACAATAGAATGCAGTTTGACACACCATATATAAATGGAGAAGAAATTCTCATTTTTCTGATTGTACATGATGTAGAATCACACCAGTAGTGTAGTCATATATGCACATAGGGCAATAATATACAATTCATTCTAGTATTCTTTCTGCCCACCATAGTCCCTCCCCTCCCTTCACTCCCTTCTGCCTAATAGCCAAGAAGTGTGTGAGGGGGGGACCTCATTGTCTTTTGAGTGAGGAATGGATGAAGAAATATGGTACAAATATAGACCAAGATGGTCAAAACTGACCTTGTTACTATCTACTCTTAAGAATCAGCTGGGATTCCTCAGAGGAATCAGGGGACATGTAGGAAGCCTCTTATCTCCTTTAGCTTTCCTCTATTAGTGATGCCATCTGCCAGGATGGGTCAGAGTCTTGCTGATCATACATGGCTTCTCTTGGAAGCATAAGGAACATTTTCATGTCCAATGACTCTCCTCTTTGCAGAATGTACACTGTTTTTCTCCCTGTTCTCTCGAGTCCTATATCCCTAATCAGCCAACAATATGGAACATATACAGAATGAAATACTCTTTAGTCTAAATAAATAAATAAATAAATTCCTGCCATTTTTTACATCTTGGATGGAAGTGGAGATCATTATATTCAGTAAAATAAACCAGGCACAGAAAGAGAAGTACTGTATAATCTGGCCCATATGAGGAACCTAAATTAGTTGACTTTATAGATATTGAGAATAGAATGATCATTTCTAGAGACTGATGAGAATAGGTGGTTGAGAGTGAGTGATAGGGAATGGGTACAAAGTTGTAGCTAGATAGGAGATAGGAGTTCTGGTGTGCTGTACACAGTAGAGTAGTTATAGACAGCAATAATGCATTGTACATTTCAAAAAGTTATAAAGAAGGATTTCATAGGTTATTACCATAAAGAAATTATAAATGTCTGGGCTGGGGATGTGGCTCAAGCGGTAGCAAGTTCACCTGGCATGCATGTGGCCCGGGTTCGATGCTCAGCACCACATACAAACAAAGATGTTGTGTCCGCTGAAAACTAAAACATAAATATGAAAAAATTCTCTCTCTCTCTCTCTCTCTCTCTCTTTAAAAAAAAGCAAAAGAAATTATAAATGTTTGCAGAGGCAGATATGTTTACCTTAATTTTAAGAATTAAACAATAACACACATTTGTCAAAACAGTGCATGGTACACATAACTAGTACATTTTTTATATTTATATATCAATTTTAAAAATAAAATTTAAAAAAGAATATACTGTCATTTGTGACAGCCTTTATGAACCTTGCAACATTATATTAAGGGAATTAAGCCAGGTACAAAAAGACAAAGCCTGCAAGATCTATATGAAATAAGAAAAAAAAATGAAATTATAGAGTAAAGAATAGAATGACAGTTACCACGGAATGGTGAGATGGGAGAAAAGGGATGGAAAATTACCAATCAAGGGCTACAAGCTTTAGATAGATAAGAGCTTATGTTTTTAAGTGCATTGCACATTTGGATAAAGTACTGTATGTTTCTAAATAACTGGGACAGTGAATTTCAAATGTCTCATTATAAAATGACATGATGGATATGTTATATAGATCAATTTGACCATTCCATTTTTAATTAATCTATCAAAACTGATATATATATAAATTATACACACACACACACACATATATATATATATATATATATATATATATATATATATATATATCATTAGTGGGTATAATTATGATTTGTTGATTAAAATGACATTAAGTAAAATTGAATAAGAAAAGAAAATCGAATACTCAAGCCAACAAAATACTAATAGAATCAAAATCTAATGGTAAAATTTAATGCATATTAAAGTTCAAGATGTCACTCAAGATTAGTGTTTCTCAGAAGAAAGGTAATGTGAACCAAATATGTAATTTTAAAGTTTTTTAAAAACATATTTCAAAATAATTTTCATAAAGGCTGAAATACACACACACACACACACACACACACACACACATATTAAAGAAAGTTCTTCAGCTTGAGGAAAAATAGTAATGAATGGAATTTTACATCTATAAGAATTCATAAGAGGCTTGCAAGTGGAAAAAATATAGACAAATTTACTACAATATATAAAATTTCCTTTTCTTCATGTTCAAATGTTTAATACAAATTTTATAGCAGTAATTTGTGGGATGCAGAAATAACATAAGTAAACACAATGTATATGACAACCATAATACAATGAATGATGTAAATGGAAATATTCTGGTATAATACTCTTATACCTTATGAAAAATAGTACAAATTTCCCTAACTAGACTATGCAAATAAAAATCCTAAAAGCAATAAGTAAAAAACTAATGTGAAGAGATATGCCTATGATAAAATCCAGTAGAATAATAAACATATTTAACTGAACATAAGAAAATTTAAACATAGGTACAATAAAATAAATAAATGAAACAATAGGAAAAAATTGAAAAACAAATAATGTACATAAATCCAATTATATAAATGATTACATTCAATGTCATTGAGCTGTAAAAAATCCAACTGAGACAGATTGTCTATCTAGATAAAAAAGCAAGGTTTGGGGCTGGGGTTGTGGCTCAGTGGTAGAGTGCTCGCCTAGCACATGCGAGGCCCTGGTTCAATCCTCATCACCACATAAAAATAAATAAACAAAATAAAGGCATTGTGTCCAAATGTATCTAAAACTAAAAAATAAATATAAACATAAATAAATAAAAAAGCAAGGCTCAACTTTATTCAGCCTATGAAAAATGTACATAAACAAAGAACACAGATAAATTGGGGGAAAAGATAAAGATACACTCTTCAAAAGAAAAGCAAAAGAATGTGGTCATCTTTGCTTATATCAGAGCATCCAGATCCCAGCCTGAAGTAAAATGTGATTATCATTATAATAAAATATGTAGTCGTACATTATTGATTACATACCACAAGATGTGGAACAGTGGAGCCATCGAGTCAACTCACAGGGAGGTATAGCAACAAGTTGGTGTGGTAGGTCCCTGTGTGAGATGGTCATTTGTTAACACAGATAAAGATCTTTGAAAGAGAAACTTGTGCCAAGAATTGATGCATCATTATGACTAAATCTTGATACATCTGACATTGGAAGAAGCTTGGAAAGAGGCTTCAAATTTTGTTTGAAAATGTTACTGATTTCTTGAAAAACAGTGAGGACACTTTTATGGCAAGCTTAAAAATAGGAGATCAAGTTATGTTTCCACCAAATACTGGTAAAACAATCCCCTGCGTCCATGTAGAAGATTGAAAATGTATGTGGTAATATTGTTGACTGAGTTAAGATGATGTCAGAGAAAAATGTTAAAATTACAAAATAGATTGATTTACTGGTATTGAAATTACAAAATAGATTCATTTACTGGACTGTGATAAAATAGGAAAAAAAAGACATGAGCTTATGTGAAAGCGTTCAGCTAGAATTAAGGGGAAAAAATATTTTAACCCAGGATTATTCTGTTCAAAAATAAATATAATTCTTATTTTTAGACTTCCAGCTGGTAAGAGATTTTCAAAACAAACTAGAGCAATGATCAAATCTAGGATATTACCAGTAAAATCGGCTTCAGTGCAAGATAAAAATATATGGTTTTTAAATCCTTTTTTAAACTATGAAATGATATAGAAGAGGTATGTAGATCTCCTTAGGTTGACAAAATAATGTTTTTATAGACCTTAAAGACATTTTCTAACTCTCATTCCAAAGTGAGTAGGGCATAATTCAAAGAGATTTGTAGGTCTGTTGGAAGAAGGCTGAGAAAATTACTTAACTGCCACATGAGCCATTGCTTACGTTTACAGAGTAGGGGTTACAGAAGTACCATGGGTCAGTCTCTGTTTGTACCTCCCTCCTCCACCCCTCCTTTTTGAATGTATGTTCATTTCAGTATTCCTTTCTCTGCCCAGCTTTGTGTGTTAAAAATATCAATGAATAGATACTGATTTTTAAGTCTGTATATCTTTGAGTATAAATTTGTATCATCAAAAACTAAAACAGAGAAACTATATATATATATATATATATATATATATATATATATATATATATATATATGTATATCTGTTCTGGACTTACCTTTAGATATTAAGCTAATTGAAATAATGATAAGACAATTGTGGTAAAAAGAGTATTATTTGGGCATGTGAGTTAGGATGGTCAGTGGTAGGACTGTGGCACATCACTTCTAAAGTAACCGCTGAATATCCCTTTTGAGTGGTCAGACCTGGCCAAACACCCTTCTGTCCATTTTGTATTGTATATGACTCACTCATGATTCCTTAAAACATGTCAATCTAGGGATGATCTATTTTTTTTTAAAATCAATGGCTCTAACTAAAGATGAATATGGCCCTCCAGGGTACATCCATCTACATCTAAGAACATTTTCAGCTGTCATTACTAAAGGAATGAAGGGGTTCTCTAATAGGTAAGCTCTGTGTTGAATTGTGCTCTAGTTATTTTGAAGTCCTAACCCCTACTTAGGTCACCTGATTAGCCAAGATGAAAACATTCTTGAGTAGGATGGACCTACATGACTGATCAACTTATCAAAATGGAAAATGGAGACACAGATACACACTGAGAAAAGAGTCATGGTTGGTGAAGGTAGAGATCAGGATGATATGTCCACCAACCATGGAATGCCAGATTACCAGCCAAACACTAACAGCAAGGTAGAGGTATGAGAGAGGCTCTCTGACACAGAGGAATCAACACTGTTGTTTTAGTCACCCACTTTATGGTGTAGTCTTGGCAATTAATACAGTGTAGAAGTCAGGGATATTATAAATGAGTAAGATAGCGGTACATGCAAAAAATATTGCCTGGTATAAATGTCATTAGTGCTGAAGTTACAAACTTACCTTAAAGCAGGCATTCCTAGAGCAAGGGATTAGAAAGGGCCAGTCTCAAGATTCATACACCAAAATTAGCAAAATGACACTGCTACAAGATTCTATCATGCAAATATTTCATGGGATTAATTCAGATTCAAAAAGGAAATCATACTTACATTATTTTGTTTCACTTATTTTTTGCTGTATCCTTTCATGCAGCTATGATTATTTATATTCTACATTCATGCAAAATACAGACTCACATTTTTTTAATAAGAAAGTTTATTTTGTCTCACAGTTTTGGAGGTTTTAGTCCATGGTGGATTGGCTCCATTGCTTTTTCCCCTTAACATTGGGGTTCATTTTGACATAATTATACAAGCTTAAAATATAATTTGCTCTAATTCAGTCCCCAGCACTTTCACGTTCACTAATCTCCTCCCTCCCCCTGTTCTCTTTCCTCTGCTCTCCTAGTTTTTTCTTATTTTTACTTATAGTTTTATTTATTTTTTAATTAGAGCATTATAGTGGAAGAAAACATTTAACCCTTGACTTTCTGAATTTGGCTTATATCACTTGGCATGATGTTCTTCAGTTCCATCTGTTTACTAGAAAATGTCATAATCTCTTTCTTCTTTATGGCTGAATAAAACTCTTCCATTTAGTTACTGGTCTAAAATACAGACTCGTTTCTAAGACACTAAAAATCTTTATCATAGCATCAAACTTAAGAGTAAAAATTAAACTTCAAAACACTCTTTTTACAAAAGCTGCAGAAGTATAAAATAGTAAGAGTTAATTCAGTTTTTAAAATTAAAAAAAAATATTTATCTTTAGAAAACTCCAGAACATTCTGAGAGAAACAAAAGAAGATTTATAGAAAGAGAAGAAAACATTATCTGCTTTTATATTGGAAGAGTGAAAATGATTAGGATGATCCATAGATTCAATGTAATCCTTACTACTATAATGCTCGCAGTAGTTTTTGAAAAATTGACCACTTAGTTTAAATATGGAAATGTATAAACCTATAGTGAAAAAATATTTTTAAATAAATGAACAAGTTTGGGCATTTAGAACATCTGACTTTACAATATAATGTCAAGAAAGTATGTTATTGGAGAAGAAAACACAATTTGGTCAATCAAATAAAATATCTCAGAAATTAAGCAACACTTGTACAATTAATATATATTCAGCAAAATATCCAAATTAATTTTATAGGTTAATGAAAGTATTTTTAAAAAATAGTAAAGGAATATGTGCATATTCATTTTAGAAAAATGACCATGGCATCAACCTCATACTACATACAACAACATTGATTTTAAGTGATACTATATTAATATATAAGTTAAAATTATGAAGCTTTTTTTGATAAACTGTGAAAAGGTCTTTGTGACCTAGGAGAAAGATTATTGTTTGGAATCACAAAGAGCACAATAACTATTTTAATAAACAACATAAATATACTAATCAAATTTTAAATTTTTTCTAACATTGACAATGTTTAGAAAATAGATAATTAGGAAAGAAAATGTATGCAAACAAATATTTTAAAAGGACTTAAAAACAATATTCATAGAGTACCAATAATTCAGTAATATAAATTAAAACATTAAAAAATGAAGTAAAAATGAGAACAAAAACTCACAAAAGAAAATGAGCAAACACAAATTCTTACAATCATTAACATCAGGGAAATGCAAAAATAAATAAAAAATGGATAAATCTCCAAGTGCCTAAAACATTTTAAACAATTTTAAGGATGTGAAATAATTAGAAATCTCATATATTCTTGATAGAGAAATAAAATTGTTATTAGAAAATAAAAGAAAAAGGAAAAAAAAAACTTTAGAAAGCAGTTAAGAAGTTACTTTTGAAGTTAAATGCATGCCTACCTTCAAAACTGCAATTGACTTCTAGATAGACAAGCAAGTGTAAAAAAAACTACTGATTTACAAAAGGTATTTACAGGATTGTTTAGAGCAGTCTTATTCATTACAACTCTAATATAGAACCAGCCAAATGTCTTCAATATTAAAGTAAACAACTATTGATATTTGCATTGATATAATTTATATAATAAGATGACTCCCCAAAACTCATGTGTGATATAGTACAGGAAAGTTTAGAGGTGAAATGACTGGGAGAGGAAAGCATAACATAAATAGTGCATTAATACGATTGAAGGGATTAACCAGATGGTAACTGAAGGCAGGTAGTGTGTGACTACCTGAGGTAGGTCACTGAGGGCATGCCTTTGAGGCTCATTAGGTAAAATTATATGTATCAAATGGCCCTGGTGAGTGCAGCATTCTTTTTCAACTTCCTTATTGCTGTGTTCTAAGCTGCTATATAGCTATATAGGATATATTCAGGCAATATATGTAAATACAGGCAATTTATGATAAAATGTAGTACTAAAATAAAGTTTATATACTATTTTTAAATTTTTCTGTGAAATCTAAGTAATATTAAAATTAAAAAAATAACAGTAATTAAACATAATACTTCATCATTATCAGCACACACCTCTGAGTATGGCTAAAATTAATAAGCAAAAAACAATAATACTAAATTGCTGTGAGAAGGCAGAACAACTCAACCTGTAACCACTTTGGAAAACAACTTGACATTTTATTATGAATTAGCATTTATTATGAATTAGCATTATGAGAGCCATGCAAACTGGCTTTCAAGTAATTATTCAAGTGATTTAAAGACTTCATTCACATGAAAATCTATATGAAAATGTTCATATTATACATTTATACATTTATTGCTACTTTCCAAAAAAATGGGAACAACCAACATGCCTTTTACAGGTGAACAGATAAAAAAATTCTAGAACATACATACAGTGGTTTATACCTCAGCAATTTAAAAGAAAAAATTATTAATATAGTACTGATAAATTTTTTTTACATTAAAGAAGCCATCCAAAAAAGTGACATGTTACATGATTGGATTTACATGGTGCATTAGTCAGCTTTTTATGGCTGTGTCCAAAATACCGGACAAGAAAAACTAAGAGGAGTCAAAGTTTATTTTGGCTCACAGGTTTAAGGGATTTTGCCTATGATCTGCTGATTCCATTGCTCTGGGGCCAAGGACACGGTGGTGGTGGTGGGAGAAGCTGTTTACCTCAAGGAAGCCAGGAAACAGAGAGAAAGGGGAAGGTACCACAGGTCACACCCCTACACTGACACACCTTCTCCTGTCATGCCCTTACCTGCTTATAGATACCAGTTAGTCCATTCAAACTAGCATTGACTGATTAGGTTACAGTTCTCACACTCCAATCTTTTCAACTCTTAATATTTCTGAAGCTTTTGAGAGACACCTCATATTGAAACCTGAACACATGTTATTCAGTAAAACAGAGAGCTAATTTAGGAGAGGAAAGATTAGCAGTTGCCAGGTAATTGAGAATTTGATAATAATAGGACATTCAACTGAACTTTTACGATGGTGTAATTTCTTTTTTATATAGTATTGTGTCTGTGGATAGTGTTTTTCAAAATCAATAAAGGTCTACAAAGTGAAGTTTATTGTCTACAGATTAGACAAAATGAACCATGGTTTGGGATGTGGCAATCAAAAATGCAAACTATCATGAATAAATGCAAGTTCACTAGAAAAGCATGACATAACTTCACTAAGTTAGGTGGGAAGAAATGTAACTGACCTAAATAACATTGAAAAACAGAGTTTTGACTGGTAACAAAAGATGAATACTAAAGGAATTATACATAAATGTTACCCTCTTGCAGAAATTTTTTTTCACATTCACATTAAGGTTAGCAACTCTGAAACTACTTTACATATATAGTAGGATTGAAAAAGTGAATAAATTGATTATAGACAGTGGGAAACCAGCAGCTCACTGTCAGGGAAAAGAATTCCATAAAAAGGCATGGAGGAAAGGCTGGAACAAAACCTTGTGTTGATGGTTAGAGTCCGGGATATTGAATGAGTCCTTGCTTCCTGACAGTGTTTCTCAAAATGCTAAGTAGACTTTAGTATGTGCTCTCCTAAAAGAGCATCAGACACAAGGAGGCAATAGATCCATATAAAATAATCCTCTGCTTTGTTTGTGGTCCTTCCCTTTGTATACAAGGCCCTACTACCTCTTGATTTTGTCATGTCTCTGAGCCCACTTTGCCTGAAAGCCATTTCTTCCCTATCACTTTTATACCTCTTGCCAACTTTGAAGCTTCTTTATTAATTTTTTGTTCATGGAGAATGCATATAGTAAAGTTCCATCAGGCCTACAGTATTTAAGAGTAACTTAATTAAATAACATTTGCCTAATAATACCCTTGTTTCATTTATTAAACCAACAATGGTTAGAGTTGAGATACACAATAAGTTATATTACAAAATTTATGCCAAGATTTTATGAATGAAACAAGTGAATGAAATGTATTTTTAAAAAACTCTTTGGGAAGATTAAAGTATTACAGAATATTCATGGAGAAGTTATGACTAATTAATAATTAAAGCCAGTGGCAGAAGATTGAATAACAAAACTGCATGTGGCAATTTAACCTACTTTCAGGACAATTTAACTGCTGAGTATTTTGTATTTCTGGACAATTTTCAAAGTAAATCTTGTGTATCAGTGCCTCAGTGGGATAATTGTTAGAGACTTGTGTTGAAGGGTCACTTTCCTAGATAGTCTTTTATAATGACCTTTCTTTTGTTCCATAATATTTCCTTTAAAAAGTTTCCTAAAATACACATTGCTGTACATTTGCTCTACCATCTAAAATTTGAGATGCATAAAGCCAGGAATTGTTTTGTTTTCCTTCTTATCTGTTTTGTATACTTTACCAGAATATTGATCTTATACTTTGAGCAATGACTATATTCTGTGGATGATTTTCTGCTATTTTTACTTGAGTAACTTACATTTGTAAAATGTGTAAAGATAAAATTAAATAGACAAGGATACCAAGCCATCATTTTACATATTTTAAAATAAAAATGAAGTATTCTTACCTATTCATTAAGAATCATTTGTTTAAAACCAATAAACATTCTTTGTTTCAGATTTCAAAACTTTTGATATATGCTTTTTCCATATTTTGGAGGTTACTTGTAGTTGATCCATTTTTGACATGTGATTCTTTAAATGTTTAATGTAATGGGTTTGAAAGAACTTAAAACTCTTAATATTTATTTTGGCTAAATATGGTTTGTCAAGTGTACATTTTCTGGGTAATGAATATTGATTTTCAGTTTTATAATGGGTACAAAATACTTGAAATTCTATTGAATAATCTATAAAATATTGAATAGAGCATTGTCTTAGAAATTTAAATGCATAATAATATTTCTCAAAATATAGTAATTTTTATACACAAGAAGAATTTATGACATATGAATAAGATAGGGATTTTTTTTAGAAAGAGAGAGAGAGAGAATTTTTTAATATTTATTTTTTAGTTTTCGGTAGACACAACAACTTTATTTTATTTTTATGTGGTGCTGAGCATTGAACCCAGCGCCCAGCACATGCCAGGCAAGCGCGTTACCGCTTGAGCCACATCCCCAGCCCAAGATAGGAATTTATCAGCTTCTATTTCACTCAATTTTAGACTTTAACCTTCTTTTCACTTCTTTGTGTATAAAGAATTTGTAACAGAAGCTGGAGAAAGTTGAGGATTAAGGACTTGGATTTCCAAAAATTAGTGATTTGACTGATAATACTCAAAGCTTATAGGTCTATAGCAAACACTCTTTAATGTTTTTTGTTGTTGTTTGTTTGTTTGTTTTAATAAATCAGTTTGGACCAGTATAAAGCAACAAGTTAATATTAAAAGTTTTCAAACTTTTTTTCTACAGTCATGTGAATATAGTATTTGCGTAGACTCTTGCTAATTAAAATAACAATTTTTATCAAAATCTATTTTCAAAATTTAGGGATTTCAATGATGAAATACAAAGCAATAATGGATGTTTATGTTGTTAATTTTTGCAAAAATACCTGCAATGCTTTGGAGTAAAAAGACACTTAATTTTGAAACACTGAAGACCCTGGGAAGAAGCATTGCCCTGCAATTGATTCACGGACCCTGATGCCAACCTAGATGGAACACGGTTCCTTTACTGATGTCACTGCCTCACTTCCTCACCTAAAAGTGGAGATAATGATATTCTTTCTTACATGATTTGTGAGGACAAAGCGAGTTGGCTATAGAAAGAATTTACAATACTATTTGGGGATTTTTCAGGGCTAAGTAATTGTTAGTATTATGAGGATGACCTAAATCTGTGCCAGGAAGTGACTTGTGTTGACTTTATGTGACTCCTTAGTGAAAAAACCTCCCTAAACCTCTGAACAGCAAAAAATGTTTTCATTATATTGGTATCTTTATTTTTTATTTGTTTATCCTAATACAAGATTACAGAAGATACAGATTACATGAATGACTGTTTTCAATGTTTGACAATAATTTTGTCAAATGTGATGACAAAGCAAGTCTATTAGGTCAAGGGTGGGGGATCTGAGGTATATTTGTGTTTTATAGAAGAGGGTCTGGGGAGGTAACTAAAGGAGACCACTTCAGTCCTGATAAAAATCACTCCATGCTTCAGACTCTTAATATCACCAACTTATTTTACTTGAGATTATTTATTAGACTACTGTGTACTGTGTTTCAATCTGGATTTTAAATTTAAATGCTGCCGCAGTCTGGCTAGGCAAATAACCGGGAGGTGACGAGCAACTTGAAGGTTCAAATGGGAACTGCTTTATTTCGGGGCAGCAGGGGTATATATACCTAACTAATTACACACAGCTTGACTTAATTAGCATCATCCAGTTACAGTCATTAGCCGATAAGGAATCCCCACCAACTTAATGGCTCGGTGGCGTTGCCTTACAAACCACTCCTCCTGGCAAACTCCCAGGCGCCATCTTGACTTGATTTCAGCCCTCAACAAAATGCCTTCTTTCTGTAGGAGTATCCTTGAAAACTTTAACCATGTTAGTGGCATTAAGATATGGCCTTGGGAAAATGACTAGGCAGATAGCTAGGCTCAACTCCTAGAAAGTGTCCCCTGGTAAATGCTTACTGTTCTACTCATGAGCGGAATACTTAAGCATGTTTTTAACTTAGTCATGATCCACCCCAATATTGTGCAAGATACCATAGCAGTGGTGAGTTTTCTCCAGCTTCTGTTACAATTCTTCATTGTCCTTGATCTATTTTCTTTCTTTGTCCATAATAGTATCCTACACTGTAAGACAAATATTGATGAAAATGGTGGTCTAATCTCTTCTGTAAGATAAGAATAATTGTTACATGATTTTCTCCCTGTATCAGTCTCACCTTACCCCCTTTACCTTAGCTCACCATCTTACCATCTTTACCTTAGCTTTCAATAATACTAAATCTATCTTACAACTCCCTGGGTCATCGAAATTATGACTTCAATTCTTCATAACTGAGAGAGAATGTTTCTACGCATCCCTGAGAAACACCTCCCTGGAAAACTTGTCATTGGAGCAACTTTAAAAACTTAGGAATGATCTTATCTTTCTGCCAATGAGAAACTAGTGAAAGTAATGATGGTGTGCAAGCAAGTTACATCAGCTTCTTTGAGTTTGGACTGCCTGACTGCCATTGATACCTTATTGGTTTCTTGTGCTACAGGTGCAAACACATATTGAAATGCTGTTTTTATGATTCTGTACTAGCAAACCTGAGTCTCCTCTGTCCTTGGAAATTTATCTGGGGAGTTTCTATGTCTACCCATGATGTCTCAACTGGCTTCCAAAAACTGGAAGCTGGCTCTGGGAAAGCCAGGCTGATTTTTTTGTTATCTAATACTCCTCTTCCCTGTAAATTTGAAGACTGTGGTTTTTCACCCCCTCTTATTTCTCTCTCTTTATCTTTTAGATGAAAAACTACTTCAGTAACAAACCATCTGCTACCATCATTGCACTAACAGTCATAAGACTAAAGTATCTCCCAGAACAAGAAAAGTTTAAATAATTTTTCCTCAAAAGCCTTGCTTATCACATTCAAAATATCTTTATTTTTAGACTATTGTATATTCTCCAATAGAACAGAGAAAAAAATCATTCAGTAATCCAATTGAGTTCTTTGTTGTATTTGATATCTAACCTTTCCCTGAGTCAAGTAATGGGTACAGTGAGACCAATAAACACTAAAGAGAATATTAGTTAATATTATTAAAAATATTTCCGGTAATATTTTAATAGCTTTATTAATTATAACTCATATGCCTAAAATTTACTTGTTCAAATTGAACTATGCAGTGTATTTTGGTGCAACATCACCATAATCTAAGCACCACCATCACAAAAGAAAACTTATGAGAACTGCCTCTGTCTCTCCCTTCCTCTTCCTAATTCTAGCCAGCCACTAATCCACTTCATTCCTTTATACATTTGCCCAAATATTTATTATAATAGAATCATATGTTATGAGATTTTTTGTGACTGTCTCCTTTTCACTTAAAATAATTATTGATAATGTAGAATTAATTTCTATCATTTTGCTAGTTTTTCCCTCTATGTCTTAATGTTTTTTTTATTATATTTTCCTCCCTATCAGTGGATTAATACACTGATTAGTTTAAGGATCTCACAACCTGATAATTTCACCTCTAAACTTTCTTGCATTGTCTCACACATGAGCCTTTGCAGGACACCACATATCTAAACCATAAACATGTCCCCTTAAATAGTGAAGGTGGTTTGAGATATAATGATTAATTTGAAAGAGGTAGGGAATACAAACAAGAGGGTAAGAGAATTTAGTCTGTGCTTCTATGTTTTACCTAGATGCATAAACATGTATATAAATTTTTTCCTGTTATTCTCACATCATTCTCATTGGGTCAAACTTAATGCAGAAATTATTAGGTTAAACAAAAAAGGCTCTCCAGTTGTTGGACACATGTTATTTTGCCTATATGCCACTTTATTTTATTTGGAAATTTTGTATACTGAAAACTAATCTCATAAGGTTTATTTTTATTTTCAGAATTTAAAATCATATAACTCAGAAAGGTAAATTTTATTTTGGCATCTGTGATTTTAATAATATAAGTTTATGTTGCAAAAAAATCAGTTTTATTTATTTTTTTAGAAAAAAATTTCAGAAATACCAAATAAACAGCCAGTAAATACACAAAGGTGAATCAAAATGTTTTGTTTTGTTTCCAAAATCACATGTTGATAATAACCCAGAAAATGCAAAAGGTTAAACAAAACCTTTTTTTTTCGTCTTCCAGAATCACTTGATGATATTAACCCACCAATATTTTACAACGTGAACTTTTTTAGAAGGGGGATCATTTAAGATGTAATTAGTTAAACTAAAATTTAGTTGTACTGGAGCAGGAGGGCCCCTAATCCATTATGATTGGTGTCTTTATCAAATGCAAAAATTTAGAGACAAAAATGCATTAAAAGACACCTCCATGTGAAGATGGAGGTAGGGATTTAACTTCTACAAACCAAGGTATAATGGTTAATTTGGATGGTCAACTTGACTGGATTGAGAGATGACCCAAAAATAACTAAGATTATGAGCTTTCTGTTCATGAGGGTGTTTCTAGAGATGTTCAGCATGTGGAAAAGTAAACTAAGGGGCAGACCCTTCATGAATGTGGGCTGCCCTGTTTAATAGGTTCAGGGCCCGAATGGAATAAAAGGCAGAAGAAGGAAGGAAATACAGGGAATGCAAGCTCCTTTCTTCTTGAGTGAGTGTGTTTTTGCTGCTTCCATTACCTGTAGATGTTGACTTCAGCTCTGTCAATGTGGACCCTCACCATCAATTCTCCAGCAGTTTCTGGGACTTTGATCTTGAACAGAGGCTTCATCATTTTTTGCTCTTGTTCTGAGGCTCCAGCTTCATGCATTTGAGCAACTACTAGTTCCTCCAACAACTAGAGATATTTACAACCCCCCACACACACATATACACATATATATCTTGTTCTCTCTCTCTCTCTCTCTCTCTCTCTCTATCTATCTATCTATCTCTCTCTCTCTCTCTCTCTCTCTCTCTCTATATATATATATATATATATATATATATATACACATATATAATATATACACATATACATATAATATAGATTCATATACATATACATACAGATATGTATATATATATATATATATATATATATATATATATATATATATTCTGGTTGTCTGTTGGTTCTCTTATCTAGAGAACCATGACTAATACACATAGAATGTGAAAGATTGCTGGCAAGATGTTGGATGCCAAGGTAGAAGTATGAACAGATTTTTCCCTTTCAGACTTCAAAAAGAACCAAACCTGAGACCTTTTTCTCAGAATGATAGCCTCCAGAATTGTGAAGAAATAAATGCTTGTTGGTTAAGTTAACCAGCTTGTAATCAGAATGCCCTATCAAACTAATACATAAGTGTATCATACATTTCGAGGAGAATAGCAAATTTTTCCAGCCTTGGAAAGGGAATATAAGTGATTTCTGATTTCTAATTTAAAGTAGAAATATCTTGTACTGATGCCACTCAGTCAAAGACCAGAAGAAACTCATCCGTAGTTGAAAAACTTTTGAGTTTATTGGTTTCATGCAAAGAGAAAATGATATACCAAGGAGAACCTGGAGGGTATTTTGATGAGTTTTTTGACAGAGGCTTGGTAGATTCAGGCTTGTGTTTAGTGACTTTTGGGAATAGTTACAGGATGTTTGGCCTTTTATTCTACATTGCTGTCTAGAAGATGGGAGAAACTGATCAACTTGCATCTATTATTGGTAGAGCAGCAGCAGTAAAGGTAGAAAAGGGGCAAAAGCCATTTTGTAGCTTACATAACATTCTTGATTTTCGACTATGTTCATGCATGAATTTTGAGTGATCTTATTTATATCATGCTTTACATGGACATGGAAAGGCATGGTTTGATATTGAAACTCCATAAATTATTTAAGTTCAGCAGGAGAACCCAAGGATCAGATTAGAAAGCTTGTCAAACTCGCAAGACAATCTGGATGATCTCCTTCATTGTCTCACTAGAGCTATTCACAAAATATTATATGTGATAATAAATTTGGGTGTTATATGTTTAATCAGATATAGGAAGAACATCTTGTCATGGATTTTAATATTTTATTTATTCCTATTTGAAGGTATACATTTTCTGAAGAAAATTAAAATTCTCTGAAGGAAAAAAATTATAAAGTGGAAATGAAAATAGTTGACTTTGCATGCTAGATTTCACCATGTAAAGACAATTAGTTTTCTCAGTGTCAAATAAATAAAAACTAAATCTTATAAATTTATGAACAAAGTTTATACATCTATAAGATTTTACAGTTAATAAATCATTTCTAAAGATTACAAATGGAAATACTATTATTTGCATTCTTTCTATCTTACTGACCATTTTAACTTTGAGAAGAAATCAAATCCATACTACTTAAATGGAGGGAGCAGCAGATGGAAAAGTAGCACCTCTTGGTAAAAATCATTGCTCAGGCTTCATTGATCTCTGTCAAATATCTGCATAATAGATGATAATAGCCATAGCTGGTCTATTACAATGCAAAAAATGTCCACTAATATGAATTACCACTTAATATCCATTAAAGATAGGCAGAATCAGCTGATTCCTCCCTGTAGTAAAACACACCAACAAAAAAGTGTAAGAGATTCACAATGGATTTTATGAGGATGTGAGGAGATTTAGAACATATCTTTAATATTTTGAGGTATGCTCCATGAGGTTACCTGGTGTAGATCCCTGGATCACACTGTAGAGGCAGACACTCACTGTCTAGTCCGATCTTTCACTTTTTTCCTTTTTTGTAGATTATAGAATTTGTGGAATGCATTTCCATATCCCTTATCTTTATGGTGAGTGCCATCATGCACTTATTTCTGTCATATACACCTTTTATAGAACATCTCCCAGACCTAAATGTAACCTCAAGTCTATTATTGACTTATTTTAAAAATTGCCCTGTTTTTAAAATATCCAAATTCTCTATGATTTAAAATTTTAGCAACATTTTTTCTAGATTTATATAATTATAAAGAAAAATTTCAAAATACTAGACTAATATGTTCTCATGTTTAGCTTTTTCAATTTTTATAAGGATATACATCCATTTTGAAGTTTTAAATTCTTTTTCCTTAAGAATTTTAACATTATCAAAAGGAACTAAATAGTAAAATGATTCATACACTTGTAAATAGCATGGTAATTTGATCGATGCAGATTTCAATTAGAGAAAAAATAGTTCAGTTAATGAACACTTCTAGTATCAGTACAATTTCAGTGGGAACCTTATCATTTGTGTTTTTCTGAATTGATGACTTTGTTGTAAAAAGAAATTAATGAAAATAGGCTTTTAATGTTTCTTACCCCATATATATGCAAATAAAATGTATATTATCTTACTTTCTCAATTTTAAGAGAATATAGTTTTCAGCAAAATAAAGCCTCGGGGAAAGAAGGAAACATTATGTATTTTTTAAATACAACTTGGAAATACAATGTGATTCTCAGTATAAGGAGGACAACTAAACTTACATGATTTTTGGAAAGCTTTCAATGGTGCTTCAAAGTCCACAGTTTCTGTAGATCACAAAGCCTGTTATGGTCTTGCCCAACCTACTGAGATATTCTTTCAAATTAGGAAATTTAATTTAATACACCCTCCTTTTTATCACATGTTAGCATAATGATGAACATATCATAATGTTAATATTGACATCTTCTAGATCAGGATGCATTTTCACAACAATGATGTATTTATCACTTTGTCAAAATTTATCTAGTAATTTCTGTTTATTCCATTCATTTCCTATGATTGCTGTAACTAATTCACTGAAAGTAAACTACACAGATCTTTTACTTTATAACCTTGGAGGCTAGAAGTCTAAACTAAGTTGCTGCAGTACTGCATTCCTTCTGAAGACGTCTATCATCTTGCCTCTACCAGCTTCTAGAGGCTGCCTGTATTCCTTGGCTCATGACTCCTTCCTTCTATCTATCCAAACTGTTGGCTGTCATCATACTATCTCTCCATCTTCTTTTTAAATGCTTGTCTCCCTTTTATTAAAGGACCTTGAAATGCCCTTATATTACATTTCAGTTCCACTCAAATAAACCAGGATAGTACCACCATATCAAAATTCTTAACTTAATCACATTTATGAATTTTTATATGCCAAATAAAGTAGTAGTCATAGGTCTCCAGAATTAGGGCCTGGGTACTCTTGGACTGGAGAGGGGCAAGGTGATTTGCCCATATTGCGCAGAAAGTAAAGCTCCATTAAAATCAGTGGCATGTTAGAGTCAATGAAATACAGTAATGTGTTTTCCTCCTTCCTAAGTCCCGGGTTCCATTCATATTGATTTGTTCTTTATTTTCTGAATGTTTTCTGTATAGGCATCCCTCCATTTCCTTTAGGTATCTCATGTTTAACCTTGACAATATATGGTAATTCTTTAGGCTTCATTTTAAATGTATCTATTCAGGAAGTTTTTCAAGTGCTACTTAAGATATCTTAGTCATCCTTATATTTGACTGTATTCATTTTCTCTGCTGTACAGAAAGTTGTCATGAGCTTAGAAACTTGAAACAACTCATACTTATTGTTTTATAATTTCTGAAAGTTAGAAGTCTATGCATGGCTTTCCTGTGCTGTCTATTCATGGCTGTGAGCTAAGACAAGTGTTCCTCTTCCTGACTGTAGTTAGTTCCATGTACTTTTAAGACTCTGGTCTTGCTTCCAAAATGGGGGTCTCCTGGAGTATTTACAGCAACTAGGATCTACATGCCATACCCTGACATATGGTACTCTATACAGCTTTCATTTTGATTCTTCATGGACAGCAAGAGATTACCTGTGACTTAGTGTTTCACCTGATTTGGTAAAATGATCCCATGTTGATCTTTTATTTGAGTATCTCTATTTGGATTAGGGACTTGAATTATATATCTAAATCTTTTCTGCAACACAATGGAACATAACCATGGCATAAATTCTATCTTATTCACACATCCCACACACATTTAAATAAAGAGAATTACATAAGGCATGCAAACTAATGGTGGGGATTTTGCTGGCCATATTGGAATTCCTCTCACCACAGTAACTATTTAGCTGAGAAATTAAACACATTTACCCCTTTCTATACCTCATTGATTTGATCTCCTCACTATTTATGACCCTACCATCTTACCATAGTCCTTGCCACATAGTAGAAACTCTCAATATATTTGTATAGTGAATATACAAATCATGAGGGTATGAAGGTAGATTGAATTCATGTGTATTCTGCAAAATAAAATATCATATAGACGTTTTTAAAATATGAGTACAAATTATTATTCAGCTATGCAATATATTATGCATAAAATCATTTATGAAGTGACAGTTAAATTAACTTTCCACTAGCAAAAATAAAATACAAAAACTAGCCTCAAAAATAAATACTAAATGTAGATAATTAGAACAAAAATGTATGTTTGACAAATTTTTGTAAAGGACAATTTATTTCTTTATGCACTTGTGGCTGATGTTTGTACAACATAATTTCCCTAATTTTTCAAAGAAAAATACTTTTATTAGGATGAAATAATATCCAAATAACTTTAATATGCCATGTTCAATCTCATAATTTAATTACAAAGAAGAGGTCTTGTGCCCATTTGAATTGTTAATACAAACTTACCATAGCTGTTGCAAAAGTGGCTCTTATTAATCTATTTATTTATTGAAGAAAACCTTTATTTCTAAAAATGGATACTTGAAAGAATTTTTGTGGTTCCCCCTCCCCTTTTTTTTTGCTTGTCACATTTGGAAGTCAAAGATCTGAGGGTCTATTAAATTTCGTACAGTTTTTTATTCTTTTTTATGGACACTATATCCTGTTGATTCCTTTACACACTGTTGATGTCTTCAGCAACCTTTAGGTGTTCTTTTATATCTAATTTTCTTTTGGTCACAGTTGGGAAAATTATAAGGATCCTTAAGTTTTTAAATTTCTCAAACTACCATTGTTTTTTATAAACTTTGAGATCTTAAATCTCTTACTCTGATACTGTATATTATCCCCTCATCTCTGTAGTTGGCAAATTACTTAGAAAACCCAAGAAGTTTAAAGATTTAATTTTAATTGGGTTTTGTCACTAGCCATTCATGGGTTGCATGTATGTCATTGCTCATGGAAGCCTAGTGGATAGAGACATCTGGTATCTGGGAATAACCAGTGGACATTTCCTCTGGTCAATTGCCCAGGGACAATGTGAATCTCTTTCTTGTTCTGAAGTGGCCTACCCAGCACCTGAGATGGGTGTGACCTACCAAGATGTCAATCAACCTGCTGACTGCAAGACATCAGGAAGCCAGACTCTGCCCTTGAAACCTTATCCCTGCCTTTGATGTACCCCCTTAAATAAACCACTGGAGCCAATTTCCCATTCCAGAAACCATGTGGACTAGATCTATCAGGGGGTTCGCCTTATGTAAATATATTTCTGAGTATCTGTGTTTTATTACTTATTAATTATCTGAGATTGTAAGTTTTAAGGTGGCTTGGATTCCCCTGGGAAGAAAGAACCCTACAAAGAGACACTGGCCATCCTTCCTTGCAAGACATTGTTTTCTCAAAGTATAAAGCCAGTAACTTTTAGATCTCTGTTTATACATATTTGTTTTACATTTTAATGAATGAATGCTATTACTGGGATATTTCCCCAGTAGCTGATCTTCTCAATATTTTTAACATGCCTTCAAAACAGACATTTAATAATCATTTTTCTTTAATGGACTAGTTGGTTCTGTTCATGCTTTACATCTGTTTGATAGGGATTCTCTTGGGTCAGCCATTCTGTTTCTTATCTCTAAATATTTGTGTACATTCCAAACAATGACAATCACTTTATCTAGTTACTTTTCTGATAAAACATAAATCTTAATTTCAGGAGTGAAGTGTTTCTATTAAGCTCAAAAGCTTATTCCAGTACTCTTATTTGGTGTTTATTTGTTTTAAGAATATCAACAAATCCATTAAGCAAAGCTTATAGTGATAACTATCTCTGGGGTACCAGGAAGAAAACACAGGAGCATGAAATCATTAATAATGTACTTTCCTAATTGCAGCATCTTCAGAGAACACTGTTGAACAAGAGTTGGGGAATAAAAAAAAAAAACAGTTATTTTTAAAACTGGTATTTTTAAAAGTACTGTCACTTAACATTGCTTCCTGCTGGTACTTTGTTAGATGAAGCATAGAAATCATAAATAACATTACTTAAATTGTAATGGAGAGAGAGAGACAGAGAGAGGGAGAGAATCACAATCACAATGTGGAGGAGAAATAAGTCACTGTACAGTGAGTAAATTGAATGCATTTATGCAGAAATCTGCCAGGCAGATGACAGCATTTGCAGGAATTGGTTCATCAGATAAACACTGACACTTGGACTCTTTCCTTTCCAGGTTTGCACTGTGAAATTTGGGCCTTGTAAGGCTAGCAACCCTTGTGAGAATGGAGCTGCATTTAGCAAGAAAACAGATCTGGAAATATTTCCCCTTAGGTTCCAATGCCAATGTGAGAAAAGCTTTGCAGTTTTACCCTGTGAGATCAGTGTCAATGAATGCAGTTCCAGCACTTACCTGTACAGATACTGCTGTGACAGTGAGTTCACTCAGCCACTGTTGTAATATTTGCAGAGCAATCTAATTTAAAACATAACAATAGGAAGGTCCATATATATGAACATAGCCTTTCTTGAACATCAAAGCCAATGCCAGTAGTACTAGGTACTGCTCTTCTGATAAATTTGTTTACATTCTTGTTCATTGCAATTGTAGAAAATGAAGGATGCAGCTATTATGTTCTGGTTATCAGAATTAACTATTTTTGCAATTTATTTTAAACTGTAGGTTATTAAAGGTAGTTATTTATAGTCATGAGAAAGTGTTATTTTAAATGATATTTAAAATTTTTATTTTAGCTCATAGCTCATCTCTCATGCACACACACAAACACACACACACATACACACGTGTATGAGTGCACACACACACAATCACACACTTCTTCCTAATAAAATAATATAAATTCATAGAGGGAAAGAATAAGGAAGAAAAGAAAAATATGTAAGCATATGGAGAAAAAAGAGGAAAAACAAGAGACAGAATATTTAAACACTGATTTTTATGTGGGATGACCTGTTTCATTTTTTGTTGAGACTCAGGAAAAACTACATAAAATGACATTGCAGGGGGATGTAACTAAGGGGTATGATAAGGAAAATAGGTGAACTAAGAGTCCGCCTTCTTTTGCCTTATCTTACCTCCTTTAAATATGTTTTTACATAGTCCTTTGGTCAATGTGTAAATAGTGAAAATAATATAAAAACTCATTTCAATAGAAGGTCATTTACATAATATTTATAAACAAAACTAATATAAATCCATGACTAAATTTTCTAGTATAAATCAAGAACAATTAGAGTGAGATAATATGCTTAAAATATCTCAATAAAATGGTTATTAATTGTCATAAAGTGATATAATTCATTAATTGTATAGGGAAAAAATACCCTTTTATTTCTTTACTTTAAGTACTTAAACAATTATTTTTTGTGACGTCCATTTTTTCCTGTGGATCCAATTTAATAACCCAGGTTTTCTTCTGGTACATTGTTCATTTGTTATCTTTTTAGGAAAAAATGATCCACATTTTTATGTAAAATAAAAACAATTTATTTTTAACAACAATTTCTGTCTTTCAGATTCTTTGATAATTCAAAGTTACCTCTTTTTTGTTACTTTCCTTTATAAATAATTTATCACTCATCTACTTAGTTATAAACAACTATGATAAAAGTTAATTTGAGTCTTTTTGTTTGTTATTTACTAATATGCATTAGTGTCCAAACCTGAATTCTAATTATAAACATATTTTAATTATCATTATGATTGATGGTATTTCACAATATCTTACTGACATATTATATGGCACACAGTTTTAATTTAATTTATTATTATACATAATTCCATCTAAAACATACAAAGAAGCATTAATTGGCATTTTTATCACAATGATTTATTTAAAACTACACTTATATTTTTTAATCATTTGCATTAAAAATAAATGGTCCATGAAAATATAAGTAAAACAGAAGTAAATTTTGTCTAAAGGCTACTAATTCTGTGTGTCTCCCTTTTCTCTTGTTATTGGCTGGGCTGCCATGTTCTTCTTAGAAGCCATAGTTGTACACGCTTACTGAGGCACAGCTACAGAAATCAAGATGCTAATAATGTCCATCACATTCCGCCATTATTTCTAACCCCATCCCCCTCCCTTTGCCTCCAACCTCTCTGACCTATCAAGAGTTCATCTATTCCTCCCATGCTCCCTCTCCCTATCCCATTATTAATCAGCTTCCTTATATCAAAGGGTTATTAGACATTCAGAATTTGTTTTTTGGGGGGATTGGCTAACTTCACTTAGCATTATCTTCTCTAACTCCATCATTTACTTGCAAATGCCATGATTTTATTCTCTTTTATTGCTGAGGAATATTCCATTGTGTATATATGCCACAATTTTTTTATCGATTCATCTATTGAATGGCATCTAGGTTGGTTCCACAGTTTAGCAATTGTGAATTGTGCTGCTATAAACATTGATGTGGCTGTGTCCCTATAGTATGCTGTTTTTAAGGACATTAAGAAGGAAACAAAATTATGTTCAGAGAATTTGTACAAGCTCAGATTTACATACTTTCAAAAATATAAAGACCAAGATGCTGTTTCACACTAGCAGAGACCAGAAACATAACAAATCTCTACGTGGGATCCTGGTTTGGATCCCGAAACAAAAAAAGGACACTAATGGAAAAACTGGGGAAATTCAAGAAGGGTTAAAGATTAGCTAATAGTATTGTACCAGTGTTGATTTCTTCCTTTGGATAACTCTGCTATGTTTATCAAAGATGTTAACATTAGAGGAAACCAGATAAAGAATGTACAAAATTTTCCTATTGAAAAAAAGAAGAAGAAAGAAAGAAAGAAATCAAGATGCTGCTTAAATTCTGCACATTGCATTGAAAATTCTGTTGCCACCTAGGACCTAAGCATTCAATGAGAGTAATAGCAGGTACATACACAGAGGCAGAGTGGGAATGTAGATACATGGTGAATCCTGGAGATAATGAAGGACCCAGGGACTGTCTACAAATCCATTCTTGTCTATAAGTCCATTCTTGCTCCAATGACAATTCATGCTGTCACCATTTCCCTGAAACGTTTCAGATACTGGTTTTTTTTTTTTCCATCGTTAATGATAATTTAATTATTTAAAAATAGTATACTTACATGTGAAAGCTCTTTTTTTAAACTAAGGGTTAAGTAGATAAATATTAGCTTTCAGACCACTATTTGAAACTTACTTTGCAATTCATTTTCTACCCATAGAACTTTAACAACAAGTTAACTTGTATATTAAACCTAAAACAAACTAGGAAAGTTCATTGATGCAGAAATTAGCTACTAATTATGTTTTGTGTGCTGCCAAAAAGACTTGAGAGTGTGAGAAAAATGGATATATATATATCAAACTGTTATCAAATGTCCATTTTAATCTTTGTTATTTCATATAATTAAAGTTTTTTAAGTCAATAGAACTGAACAAGGTAGCAGTGTAGGAGATACTGTAGAGGACAGTGTGATAGAATATTAAATATAGAAATGTGTAATAGAGTATTAAAAATAGGAATTCACACTTCATTGTTTTAAAGGTGAAATGCATAGCTGATTACAACATTTTAAGAGTAATTTACATTACTGTATCTGTACTATGATTAAAAGAGTTTTCTCTTCTTTGTTTCAGCGCTTGGTGGCTTTTCCTGCTTATGCAACTCAAGTTATGCTGGACAAAGCTGTGAGTGGGACACTGATGACTGCATCCTGAATGTCTGTGAGCAAAATTCCACCCGCAAAGATCTGCATCTTGTTAGTATCCATTGGTCTTATTAATATATCTTACTGAAGAATAGCATACTTTAACCCCTACAAATACAGTAAACTTTTGCTCTATGGTATGTCCACATTTGAATACACCTACACATATTTTTTTAAGGTTAGGAACAGAAAATCAAACAATATTATTTTTAACTTCACTGTGTTAAAATATTTACTCAATGCCAGTTGTTATACATACTATATGAAAAATAGATTCATAGCTATCAGTGATTACTGCATTTGTATAAATTTTCAGAAATTCTTCTAAAAGTGCTATAAGTCTCACAGTCATTTTTTTGCCTAACTTGAGGTACTAAATTCACATACATACATTCACTGTCATTCACTGTCTTAACTTTTGCTGTGATTTCCATCGTGTGTTGAATACTCCATCATTTCCTTCATTCATCTGTACTGGTGCTGTCCCTTCTGTACATATCCATTTGTCATAGCCTTTGTCACAAGCATGTGCCATTCTGCCTTAAATGAACTGTGACACAGTTGGCAAATCAATGGGATCCCCTCCGGCTCCTCATTTCTCAGAAAGCCTGACATAAAACACATCTACTCAAGGTGGACTCACTTACTCACAAGCCTCAGAAAATAAATGACATACAACAAAAGTTAATGCTACAACACTGGTATAGGCTTATACTTTATTCTTTAGCAACAGAACCAATTTTTACAAAAAGACTACAGTAGTTGAAGTTAGAAAACAAGTCTTTTAAAAACAAATGTTTTCATCAAAATATTTTGACTATCATCAAGGGTCTGACACTGTTTTTACAACAAAAGGATAATTTGCAGCAATTTTTTTTTTGTTTCCCACAAGGAAGGTAGATTCATAAAAGAATAATTGTAATTAATGTTTGAATATACATGACCAGCACCAGGGATGATCCATATGTTTATTGAGCCACTATACAGGAATGTGTAGTTTCCTGTAGCTTCATCTCGATTCATAACAAACGTGTTATCTAAATCATGTTAATCTAATCCCAGACTCAGGGAAAACATTAAGAATGGGCAGGTGATACTACACTGGTCTCTGAGACAAGAGAAGTTCTTTCAAAGAAAAGGTTACCTCACCTGCACATAGGATGTAAGAGGTAGGTGTGTCCTTTTCTAGAACTTGTAGCTTCTGGATTGTATACATCTAGTTGCTGTTTTCAGGCCTCAGGTAGATGACTCTGAAGGCAGTAAAGACTCACAATTGAGAAACCCAGACCTATGATCCATTGTTGAATCCCTAAGTGAACTTCCCAGGTGCCATCTCAATAGGTGGAACTAATTATAAGAAATCATTATGGCCTCTTGTTTAGAAAGACTAATTTTCTTTTAGTTGTAGGTAAATTATCCAATGTGGCACATTCATGTATGATTGATTTTTTTTAATCCTATGGCTTCAGCTGCAACTTCAAAAATAATAGTTTTTTTATTAGTAGAAAGAGCTTCATACCCCAAAACATGGCATTTCACTTCTAGGCCTGACCACAACTTTTGTGTATGACACTAAGCTTGGTCATTTGACAAGTCAGGGGCTGACTTTAGAGGATGAATCATACCAAACCATAGAACATGCAAATATACTATTTTTTTCCATTATCTACTTTCCAAATTTCCTATAGGAACTTATTCAGACTAACTTTAGTACAGGCTCAAATTCTTGATTACTATTTCTAGAAATTATTAAAACTAGAATAACAGAGAAAGCAGGAAAGTTAAAAAAATCAAGTTTCTTAATAAATTTCACTTAGATTATCTATGTGACTAATTAATTAAAACCTATGTTTATACACAAGGGGACTATTGAAAGTATTTAATGCATATGTAAATTCACACACATTATATATCAGTTTCAAGGAAAGAACTGTCATTGGCTTTGTGATATCTGTTCCAAGATTAGTGTTGTGAACACAACAATTTGTTTTTAAAAAGTTAAGTTATGTTCAAAGTATTTTGTACCATGTTGATATTGCGTCTGGGCCCCAAGACTATCCTCACATTTGATAATTCCCAAGAAAGACTTAGAAGAGTTGTTTTACTCTTTGATAGTGTTTATTATAATGCAAATTTATAGGTTAAAAACAGAAAAGAAATGACACACAAGATCAAGTCTAGGAAAAACCTGGGATGTACATCCCACATGTTCAAGTCTTAAAGATACGTGGACAGTGTTTAAATATCAGAAACAACTCGGAACAATGTGTATGGAGTGTTGCCAACCAGGGAAGCTCATGTATGCCATGGTGTTCAGAGTTTCTATTGTGGGTCACTCACAAAAGCATGGAGGTCCTACATCATTGAGTTTCCCTGACTGGTTTCCCACTCCTATAGTGATCAAGGTGACATAGCATTGACCTACAGCCCTAAGACTTGCAAAAAATATATATAAGTATATAGAGGAAAGAAAGACTTTCAGCATTAATTACATCATTAGAATGATATAGTTTGCATAATTGAAGGTATCAAGTTTCAAAGATATCATTATCAGTCATGATATTCAATGGCTCATATGTTCCAGTCCTTCGTAATATTCAGGCTTGGAGTACCCAAGTTTGCTCAGTTAACTTTGTTACTCAGATATTTGGGTAAATATTGAATTTTGGTATTATGACAAATGGTACATAATTAGAGAAACAACATATTCTATAATAATACACTGAAACAAACAAACAAAATTATCCCCAAGACATTCTGTCAAAGAGAACGGGCTAAAATAAACTCATACTTTTGAAATAAAGCTTGAACTAGACATTATAAATACATGAAATAGAGTAAGGTTCAACTTGAGCTTTACATTTTCTTTTTTTCACTAACTCATTGGTGAAAAAATAAGCTATGAAATGCTGAATGTTTTGTGATGGAAGATAAAATTAGAAAGATATAGAGTAGAATTTTTCTAAAGAATTTGTAATAATCCTTAAACACAGAAAGATGACTTTATTTCATCTACAAGGCATTCATTCACATTTGGCAAGAGTCAGCAGCCTGTCTGTTGCAGGGCAGGACCCTAGACCAGCCCAGGCACTCACAATCACAGGAAGCTTGCTGCTTCTTTACGCTTGGTGTATGTCTAGCTTTAAATTAACCTTTTCACACATGCCACATTATCTTCTGATTATATGGCAGCACCATGATGTTGAATTTAGAATATAAAGCAGAAAATCAGGAGACTTTCAAAGCACAGTGAGAGGTTCTCCGTAACAATGAGCCAATTTTCTTCTTTTCCTTTTTTTTTATGGTTCAATAAACCTAAATAAACAATGAGACTGAGAAAAGAATGTTGAATTTTTATCAAATAATAAGATACAAATGTTAAAAACAGGTATCCTGAGAATTAGCCCCTCCTGTAACTGTCATAGGCATATTTGAAAGTAACTATTTCTTTGTGGTTGTTTAAATATGTATGATCAAATTAGTCTAGTATTTTCCTCTCATTTTATTTTCAGTTTCCTCTGTATCCTACATGAATAATGAATGATTAATTTTAATAACAGCAGGAGAAACAAAAATAGTGCAATAGAACTAATATGTGAAAAGAACAGAGTTTTTATTCATATACAACTATATGAACACTCAGACATATGATACACTACAGATTTACATTTTCTCCTGTGTAGCCAAAACAAACTGAGTGTTCTAGTAATAAATAAATATTTTTTTCCCCTTGCCAACTACATGGCCGGAAAGTTCATGTTAGTCCTTTGAGAGTTAGCTGTTTTCTCCTGTTGAGATTATAAATGCGGGGGTTGGATCAAGTGGCTGCTATTAAAATGCCTATTGTGCCACCTCTTGTCCCTTTTAAAGATAGGTTAATCTGCTAAATGATTCTAATCCTTGCATGCCATATTTGATGCCCTGGACCTTTTCTGCTTCTCTCCCCGCAAGCACATAATGCTTAGCTGGTTAGTAGGCAGGTCCTAATGCTTCTACAATATGTCCAATTGCACTATCTGAAACCTCCAGATTCTGCACTGTCTTTAGGATTACAAATCTCCTATCAGCGCACAATCCACTGCTCACTGTCACATTCTTCAACCTTCATTTCTTTCATGCCCTCCCTCTCCCTAAAGATTTGCTTAATCTGATTTGATGAAAATTAAACAGAGGTTCCTACTCAGTGTCAGAGCTTGGTAATGCCTGAATTCTTAAAACTCAAAGAATTGTTTCAACAATATCCTGATGGAGAAAAGAAAAGAAATAATTTCTGCAACAACAACAACAAAGACAATGGTAAATTAGATTATTCAGAATTTCCCTGTTACATAGGAAGGTGGCAAAATTTTCCATCCTTAAATATCTTAGATCATAAATATGACCTTTATATTGACGGTCTTATGTCTTAATATTGCATTTAAGTCATGGGTTTTATGGAATTTTGCCTAAAATGTCAGACCTGATAGAATTAGTTTTTCTATACTCATTGTTTAACATGTTTGTGTTAAACTTCTTTTAAGAATAACTTAAAAGGGTACAGAGAGAATTTGGAAATTGTCTGACTTTGACATGAATTTGCTCTGCTTTACTGCTTAATGTATTTGAGCCATAAAATTTAAAAAAATGTAATATTTACTCAAGTTCACTACATATAGTTTTATTTTATTGATTTAAGGACTATATAGCTTTGCATTTTACTTTCATATCATTATATATGTGTATACACACACATATACAAGCTATTGCCAATTACAGGCATTTAAGTATGGGCAGTACCAATTATATCAGTTTCTTCAATAAAACTTAAGAATTGGAATAAATTGTTTTTAAGTAGGGCATTGTCTTTTAAAAAGCACATGCTTAAAGAAGGCTGGGCATGAAATCCAGTAGTTAGGGTGCATGCTTAGGCTATGCAAAGATGTGCAAGGTCTGGGTTGAATCGCCAGCAGAAGGAGAGAGAGAGAGAAATAAAGGAAGGAAGGAAATGAAACACCAAAGTTATAAATAAATCTACACTAAAGAAAAATTGCAAGATTAGAGCATGCATATACTTAGCATTCTTATTTAGTATGTGGGCCCAAACACCTGGATAATTTGTGCCTTCTGATTTTGGTGTGTACTTCTGAGATTCACTGGACAGTGTATTTAGATGGCATTTCCTAGCTTTAAAATTCCATACTATTAAGGCTGGAACATAAGGGTTTCTATTCGTCTGTACTGATAATTGATCATGATATTACAAAACTCCTAAAATAGAAAAAAAAAAGAGAGAATTATCTGAAAGGTCAAGAGATTTAGCCTCTCCTTTAGCTTCATATTTCAAGGCATCTTCCTTTTATAATACTATTCTTTTTTTTTTTTTTGATTCGCCATCTGTTTCAGTATTTTTTTAAAAACAAAGGGAATAAATTCTAAACATTGCAATTACATTCATATTGTGACTAGATAACAATATATTGCTTTCCACTCACTGTTGTAATAACTTAGTGAACTGTCATCCTCCCTGTATATTGACATTTGCTAATCAGAAAATCAGTGCATGAAATCATAGCTTCTTTTAGAGACTGGGTATAATGTTTGAAATCATTTTAGGAGTATTAAAAATAATCAATGATTGATTGATTTTAATTATATCCCAAATGTTCAGTTAAGACTGTTGATTAAATTGAGTAGTTGCAACATCTCTAGCAGTGAATACATAGCCAAAACTTTAATCTAAATCTTGATGTGTAAGCTGAAAACCAATCTCATAGTTAAAAGAGGCACTGCAGTGACTGGGTCACACAAAACAAGGTTCTTTGGACCTGGCCATTCTAAATTCCGTAATTTGTTTATACAGACTTCAGATCTACCTATAATTTAATGCTCAGAGTTCAACTTTTATTATATAGATCCTAAGTTTAAGAATATACTGAGAAAATTTAGTGTTGCATTTATTCCTATGATTCTACCCTTTCTACAATAGAACATGGAATTGTTTTTCCTGTACAGAACATGACTAACACAGAATTTTAGTTCTTTCATCTCATGGTCTATACATTTTTTTCAATACATTCCTGTCAATTGTCAATTTTAAGTATGTTTATTATGCCTGTCTGAAGCATCCCCATTTCTTTCCCTCAAATCTGTTCTTTGGAATCTATGTTTGCTCTGAAATGAATAATCAAAATTCGGGGGATTACATACAATGTAGAAGTAAACAGAACCTAAGAAAAGATGTGTTGATCCAACTGAATAAACAAATATATGAACATTAATGCTTTAGACTTTTTAAATCTATTTTGGAAGCTCAGACATATTTTTCTTTCTTTCTTATTTCAAGATTCATTACAGAAAAGAGAGGTTTACAGATGGTTGAATTTTGAGGCTTAAGAAATCCATGGAGCAGTATTGAATTTCATAAATATTGGGTGAGAACATAACAGATCAGTGAGAGGAATTTTCCATTTTCAGTCTCTCTAATAAAAATGGACAGTTCCTAGAAATTGTCTAGTTTAAAAAATGATTTAGAAGAAACTGAACACCATTTTTATCGCTAATATTAGTCAAAGAGCATAAATAAGTGAATTTGTTCATTTTCAAAGAATTATGGAACCAATTAAGCTTAAGTTCATTTCAAAATAAACATTGTACTTTTTTATTATTTGAATAACTATAATTGTGACTCCTCTCTGTAAAACTTATTTCTGAGAAATCAGTGGGAGATTACAGTCCACAGTAGCTGTTTTTTTTTTTCCTAAAAAACGTTCTTTCTGCCATTTAGATGTATGCTATTTTTCAGTCTTTATAAATTGTCGCCCCAAACTAATGTTCTGTGGGCATTATGTTCACATATTATTTTTAGGAAAATCAGAAAGGAATAAAATACACATCTTCCTTCAGGATGACATGTTTCTTCAACAATATATTATAAACTGACAACCATACCTTTCAAAGAGTAGTAGATCCTTTATCTTCATCACTGAAGAACTCAATTACTAGCTTCCCATTTCATTCAACCTCCCCTCATTGTCTGTAAAAGGCTTTATCCAAAGTGAAAAAATCTAGAAAATTCAGGATAAAATAGGACATCTATGTATAGAAATAAGTTTATGTGCAGGAATATATGTATGCATGAATACACATACACAGAAAAGAGAATACAGGTGTTCCATAGTCATCCATGAACCATTCTAAGTAAAAGAAAAATTATACATTTCATAAAAATAGTTCTGGAAATGAAATCAGTTGCTTCATACTATGAAGTTGTCTTGCTTTTTCTATAGACTGTGGATATAGATGAGATATATATTTAATTTACATTTATTAGAGCTAGGACATGAATAACCTCTTTCTTTAAATTGATGAAGAGAATTGGTTGGGAATAATAGTCAGTGGTATTGTGTTCATAATAGTGTTATACTGTTAGCATATACTTTAATATCAAAAGGATGAGTTTGGAAGAGAAAGTTGGATTTGAGATAGATAGCTTTGCTCTCACTGGCTGTATTATCTCAAAAAAGATACTTAACTTTCTGTGCCTTATCAGTTCAATTTAATAAAGAATATGTTAATAGTAGCTAATTTGTAGATTGCTATGAAATTAAATACAAATGATTCATGTCTTTTACTGCGTATTAAATCTGTAACATACTGCTTGCCACATAAAAAGCAACTAGTCAGCCGGGTGTGGTGGCACACACCTATGTTCCCAGCAACTCAGAAGGCTAAGGTAGGAGGATCTAACTTTTAAATCTAGCCTCTGCAATGTAGCGAGGACATAAGCAACTTAGCAAGAATCTGTTTCAAAATAAAAAATAAAAAGAACTGAGAATGTAGCTTGGTGGCAGAGTGCTCCTAGAATCAATCCCTAGAAAACAAAACAAATAGTAAACAAAACTAAGAGGACGGGGGCAGGAGGGCTGGGGTTGTGGCTCAGTGGCCTAGCATGTGTGAGGCACTGGGTTTGATTTTCAGCACCACATGTAAATAAGTAAATAAATAAAATAAATATCCATCAACAACTAATAAAAATATTAAAACAACAATAGCAACAACAATAAAATAGCCACTAATAAAATATATCTCATGCTGAATGATAATGATGATCATTATCATGGTGATAATTTTAACTCTGAAGAAAAATAAGTTTCGCTGAGTAGGGCTAAAACACTTTGAATTTCAAAGCAAGGGTACTTTACTCAAGCTTGTGGAACTGAGTTACAATAAACTGTGATCCAGTATTTTTTTTTTTTGTTAAAAATAATTTATTTACTGACCATTTAATTTCATTATTGGTACATTCATTTTATGCTAAATTTATATGTATATATGAATGCCAAATCACCACTGCTGTTTCTAAGAATCTAAGAGTATTATGGATTCACCCTGGGGATTCTGAATTAGTAAACGGGAGGTGAGTTTGAACCACTGTGTTTTTAAAATCTTCACCAGAGGATCCAGGTGCAGAGCCATATGTATATATGAATGCTAATTTCTACATATATACATATATAAATTTATATATATGAATGCTAATTTATATATGACAGCTAACATTGCATTGTTTTATTGTAGTTTTTATCATGATGTACTGGTTACTGTTCCTGTGGGTGAGTATTATGTTTACTTTTAAACTTACATCCTCAAGGCTGAGTTAGGACAGTGGCTAGAACACAGTAGTATGCCAATAAGGAGGGAGGAGAGAGAGAAAGGGAGGGAGAGCACAGGAGTCAGATTTTACTCACTTTTCTTTAACTATTTTAAAATTTCTCTCATGGAGTGAAAAGCCCACAGTCTAGACTCAAGCCTGCATCCCAGAGATTTGGCAGCTACTGCTAACTTCTGTTAGACATGATCTCAGCCTCTTGGGGAATCTTAGGTCATCTTTTAAGGCTTGCAGTAAGATTGCTACATTTCTACTGAAATGTTCTGCATCTGATAGACACAAAGCAGAACACCGTGGCCTGATCCTTCTCCCTTCAGGTATCCAGCCTTTAATCTGGCTAACTCCACCTAAATCTTATCAGTGCTACAGCATTCCAGGTCAGCTTCCCTGATTTAAGTCACTGGCCTTTTCTGACCTCTCAGAACAAGAAAATCTCCCTTGGTCTAACTGCTGTGCTTAAAAGACTAAGAACAAAATTCTGCCCTCTATACTTTAGAAAGTTTGAAATGAAAACGGAAGACACAAATGTGCTTGATATGGAAATAAATGTGGATAAGTAGGTGAACATAATTAAGTAGAGACATAGAAACAGGTATAGAGGTTGTTACTAATTCTATGACTCTGAAATATACAATTATGGACTAGTTGCACGTCAAAAAGTATAGATATGACTTTGTTCTGTGGTATGCTTTTTCAGAACACCTTTTATAGTTCACTGGTGTATCAGAAGATATTTTGCAGAGAAAAATGTGAGATGAATGGAGATGAAGCAGATTTCTCAGGATCACACAATAAAACACAGCAGAGTTAGGACAGGTCTACTGATCACAAATTTTCCTCAAGTTTCCCTTTATGTCCTAAGCCATGCTGTACCCATGAAAGAAGTAGAACTTGAATTCATTTCCCTCTATTCCTTATAAAATTGGGGTTGGGGCACAGATTCCTAGACAAACCAATATTTCAGAGGCTCGACAACACATCTAAATCACCACTGCTGTTTCTAAGAATGTAAGAGTATTATGGATTTGCCCTGGGGATTCTGATTGAGTAAACAGGAGGTGAGGTTGAGCCATGGTGTTTTTAAAATCCTTACCAGAGGATCCAGGTGCAGAGCCAAATCACATAAATATCAGACTATCCACATTCTCTAGATTGTATAAAGCATAGTAATTTATGTTCATAAACATGTTTATGGAGCTCTCAGCACCCAGCTGATGCTAATCTGTGGGGAAGTGTGCATTGAGAAGTGTAGCAAGCATAGTGTAGGGAATAGTCTACCATCAGGTGACAGGACCCAGTCACAGACACTGAAATGCATATGTTAGTTTCTCAGTCTCTTAATGATTGAAGCTTATGGGAATTCAGAGCTAGAACTTTAAAAACTAAATTTTGAGTTTAAAATTTAGGACTACAATAAAGAGGATGCTAAGCATTCCTTTCTCTCATATGGGAATATTTTAAGGAAAAAATATTTCCCTCTTCAAATTTTGGTGACCAATTCTAGCAGCCCTAGGCAAAAAAGTGGCTCTTAAAGAAAACTGATAGGGAAAGAACAGGCAGATCATCTAATACATTTTATTAGGGACTGGTTTGAAGACTAAAGGAAAAATGCAGTTTTAGGGAATTATTTTCCAGAATGTACAATGTTTATGATGTGAGGGCTGGGGATGTGTTTCATGATAGTTGCCTATCATGCATAAGGCCTTGAGTCTGATCCCCAGCACTTTGGCAAAAATAAAATAAGTGTGTGTGTTTCTGCATGTGTTTTGTAGTATCATGGGATACTACAGAATTTGAGAAAGTGACACCAATATTTTGCTACTCAACTAAGATTTTCGTCTGTAATTTTGGACAGGAGCTGTAAGTATAAATTATCTCCAAGGTAAACTGAATCCTCATGTTACAAGCATCCTGGTGCATGCTGAGAAGTGCTATTCAAGGAATCTTACCAAAGCTTGGAAGAGAACCAGAACTATAAAGGCCATATAAATTAATAATAAATGGGCATTTTAGTCGTAGAAATGCAACAAGAAACTTACACTTGAAGTTTCTGGGTGCAGTTGCACTATACCCAAGAAAGACTACGGGGCAGGAACATTGATCCTTAGGCTTATAGACTAGTTACTAAAACAAAATTTACTACAGGATTAAAAATATACTACTGGAAAATAATTTGTAATCTTATTAACTTGGCAGCTTTTTTCTTTCATAGGAGATTCAGTTCATTAAATTAGAAGCTAATGATTAAAGTAACTGGAACAGGTGTTAGCCAAAGAATTTGAACATTCAAACGGTTTAAAACTTGGATCAGTTTATCCAACTGCCTACTAATAAGGAGTAGGAAAGGAGTTTAAATTATCCTTATTATTGCAGTTGAATGCATTTTAGAACTTGTGCATGGTGTGATTTTTATGCCTGATCAGTGAGAGAATCAGAAATAATCAGGATACAGAGCATAAGAAGCACTCATGGAATGGGGTGGAAAATTAAGGAGAATCCAGCAATAGGCACTAAAAAAACATTTGGAGTTGGCGATAGTGTCATGGCGTGAGAGCAGGTTAAGACGAAATACACAGAAGTACATTATAGATGGTAACTGCAGCACCATGATTTTCATGGCAAGTATTTATTGCCTGGCCACAGATTTCATCCTTCAGATGGCTGGGAGTTTGTCAAGTGAATGGCCTCAACCACATAATTTACCCATGAGGTGAGGGTAAAAAGCAATATTTAATCAAAGCTATTTACCTGGGAAAAGAGTAATTTAAATGTACATGCAAAGAACAAAATTCTCCAAAATTTGACATCAAAGATGTTTTACTAAATGTACCACACACAAGAAAGAATGACTTTTATAATAGGTAAATATTCTAAAATATTGCACTTTGATTCAGTCAGAAATAGGTTTTTAAGGATAAACTAGAAATTTACCACAAATTTTAATTTTAATTTAAAAAATTCAATTTAACAGGAAAATGTCATGAGAGAAAAATAACTGTCCTCAGCTTCTTTTGTATTATTGAGAACTATTATAATATGCTGATAATCAAACATCAAAATATCCCAAAGGTTTTGAAATCTTTCTTTTTTTTTTTTTAAATATTAGAAAAATTTATTCAAAACACATCAAGAAGATAGCATATTTACCCAGATATGCAAGGTTTGTTCAACATATGCAAATGAATAAATATAATTACCACATAAATAGAATTAAGAAGGAGAATCACATGATCATCTCAATAGACGCAGAAAGGCCCTTGATAAAATCCAGCACACATTCATGTTAAAAAAAAAAAAAAAAAAACTGGAGAAATGAAAGAAGGAAGAACTTATCTCAACATTATAAGGGCTATATATGATAAAACCAAAGCCAACGTCATACTGAATAGAGAAAGCACATGGAAGCATTTTCTATAATCTGAGGAACAAGATAAGGATATCCACTCTCATCCCTCCTACTCAATATAGTTCTTTTTTTTTTTTTTTATTGGTTGTTCAAAACCCTACAAAGCTCTTGACATATCATATTTCATACATTAGCATACATTAGCTTCAAGTGAGTTATGAACTCCCTTTTTTACCCCAAGTACAGATTGCAGAATCACATGGGTTACACATCCACATTTTTACATAATACCATAATAGTAACTGTTGTATTCTGCTACCTTTCCTATCCTCTACTATCCCCCCTCCCCTCCCCTCCCATCTTCTCTCTCTACCCCTTCTACTGTAATTCATTTCTCACCTTGTTTATTTTCCCATTCCACTTACAACCTCTTATATGTAATTTAGTATAACAATGAGGGTCTCCCTCCGTTTCCATGCAATTCCCCTTTTCTCTCCCTTTCCCTCCCACCTCATGTCTCTGTTTAATGTTAATCTTTTCTTCCTGCTCTTCCTCCCTGCTTTATTCTTAGTTGCTCTCATTATATCAAAGATGACATTTGGTATTTGTTTTTTAGGGATTGGCTAGCTTCACTAAGCATAATCTGCTCTAGTGCCATCCATTTCCCTGCAAATTCCAAGATTTTGTCATTTTTGAGTGCTGCGTAATACTCCATGGTGTATAGATGCCACATTTTTTTAATCCATTCATCCATTGAAGGGCATCTGGGTTGGTTCCACAATCTAGCTATTGTAAATTGTGCTGCTATGAACATCGATGTGGCAGTATCCCTGTAATACGCTCTTTTAAGGTCTTCAGGGAATAGTCCGAGAAGGGCAATAGCTGGGTCAAATGGTGGTTCCATTCCCAGCTTTCCCAGGAATCTCCGTACTGCTTTCCAAATTGGCCGCACCAATTTGCAGCCCCACCAGCAATGTACAAGAGAACCCTTTTCCCCACAACCTCGCCAGCACTTGTTGTTGTTTGATTTCATAATGGCTGCCAATCTTACTGGAGTGAGATGGTATCTTAGGGTGGTTTTGATTTGCATTTCTCTGACTGCTAGAGATGATGAGCATTTTTTCATGTACTTGTTGATTGATTGTATGTCCTCCTCTGAGAAGTTTCTGTTCAGGTCCTTGGCCCATTTGTTGATTGGGTTATTTGTTATCTTATTGTCTAATTTTTTGAGTTCTTTGTATATTCTGGATATTAGGGCTCTATCTGATGTATGAGGAGTAAATATTTGTTCCCATGATGTAGGCTCCCTATTTACTTCTCTTATTGTTTCTCTTGCTGTGAAAAAACTTTTTAGTTTAAGTAAGTCCCATTTGTTGATTCTTGCTATTAACTCTTGTGCTATGGGTGTCCTATTAAGGAATTTGGAGCCCGACCCCACTATATGTAGATCGTAGCCAACTCTTTCTTCTATCAGACGCAGAGTCTCTGATTTGATATCAAGGTCTTTGATCCATTTTGAGTTAACTTTTGTGCATGGTGAGAGGAGGGGGTTCAGTTTCATTTTGTTGCATATGGATTTCCAGTTTTCCCAACACCATTTGTTGAAGATGCTATCCTTCCTCCATTGCATGTTTTTAGCCCCTTTATCAAATATAAGATAGTTGTAACTTTGTGGATTGGTCTCTGTGTCCTCTATTCTGTACCATTGGTCCACCCGCCTGTTTTGGTACCAGTACCATGCTGTCTTTGTTACTATTGCTCTGTAGTATAGTTTGAAATCTGGTATCGCTATACCACCTGATTTGCACTTCCTGCTTAGAATTGCTTTTGCTATTCTGGGTCTTTTATTTTTCCATATGAATTTCATGATTGCTTTATCTATTTCTACAAGCAATGCCCTTGGGATTTTGATTGGCATTGCATTAAACCTATATAGAACTTTTGGTAATATCGCCATTTTGATGATGTTAGTTCTGCCTATCCATGAACAGGGTATATTTTTCCATCTTCTAAGATCTTCTTCTACTTCTCTCTTTAGGGTTCTGTAGTTTTCATTGTATAAATCTTTCACCTCTTTTGTTAGGTTGATTCCCAAGTATTTTATTTTTTTTGAGGATATTGTGAATGGAGTGGTTTTCCTCATTTCCATTTCAGAAGTTTTGTTGCTGATATACAGGAATGCCTTTGATTTATGCGTGTTGATTTTATATCCTGCTACTTTGCTGAATTCATTTATTAGTTCTAGTAGTTTTTTTGTAGACCCTTTTGGGTCTTCTAGGTATAAAATCATGTCATCCGCAAATAATGATAATTTAAGTTCTTCATTTCCAGTTTTTATGCCTTTAATTTCTTTTGTCTGTCTAATTGCTCTGGTCAGTGTTTCAAGAACTATATTGAATAGAAGTGGTGATAGAGGGCATCCCTGTCCTGTTCCAGATTTTAGAGGGAATGCCTTCAATTTTTCTCCATTCAGAATGATGCTAGCCTGAGGCTCAGCATAGATAGCTTTTACAATGTCAAGGTAATTTCCTGTTATCCCTAGTTTTTCTAATGTTTTGAACATAAAGGGATGCTGTATTTTGTCGAATGCTTTTTCTGCGTCTATCGAGATGATCATATAGTTCTTATCTTTAAGTCTATTGATGTGGTGAATAACATTTATTGATTTCCGTATATTGAACCATCCTTGCATCCCAGGGATGAATCCTACTTGATCATGTTGCACAATTTTTTTGATGTGCCTTTGTATCCGATTCGCCAGAATTTTATTGAGGATTTTTGCATCTAGGTTCATCAGGGATATTGGTCTGTAGTTTTCTTTCTTTGAGGTGTCTTTGTCTGGTTTCGGAATCAACGTGATGTTGGCCTCATAGAATGAATTTGGAAGAGCTCCCTCTTTTTCTATTTCCTGAAATAACTTGAAAAGTATTGGTATTAATTCTTCTTTAAAAGTTTTGTAAAACTCCGCTGTATACCCATCCGGTCCTGGGCTTTTCTTGGTGGTTAGTCTCTTGATTGCTTCTTCAATTTCCTCCATTGATATTGGTCTGTTCAAATTGTGTGTATCCTCCTGACTCAGTCTGGGCAAATCATATGTCTTAAGAAATTTATCGATGTCTTCACTATCTTCTATTTTATTGGAATATAGGTTTTCAAAATAATTTCTAATTGTCTTCTGTATTTCTGTAGCATCTGTTGTGATATTGCCTTTTTCATCCCGTATGTTAGTAATTTGAGTTCTCTCTCTTCTTCTCTTCGTTAGCATGGCTAAGGGTCTGTCAATCTTGTTTATTTTTTCGAAGAACCAACTTTTAGTTTTGTTGATTTTTTCAATAGTTTCTTTTGTTTCAATTTCGTTGATTTCCGCTCTGATTTTAATTATTTCTTGCCTTCTGCTGCATTTGCTGTTGTTTTGTTCTTCCTTTTCTAGGGCTTTGAGATGAAGTGTGAGCTCATTTATTTGTTGGTTTTTCTTTTTTTTGAGGAATGACCTCCAGGCGATGAATTTCCCTCTTAAAACTGCTTTCATTGTGTCCCATAGATTCCGATAAGTTGTGTCTGTATTTTCATTTATCTCTAAGAATTTTTTGATTTCCTCCTTTATGTCTTCTGTAACCCATTGATCATTCAGTAACATATTGTTCATTTTCCATGTGATATAGGATTTTCCCATCCTTCTTTTATCATTGATTTCCAGTTTCATTCCATTATGATCAGATAAAATGCATGGTATTATCTCCACCCCTTTATATTTACTGAGGTTTGCCCTATGGCATAATATATGGTCTATTTTTGAGAAGGATCCATGTGCTGCTGAGAAAAAAGTATATCCACTTGATGATGGTTGATATATTCTATATACGTCAGTTAAGTCTAGGTTATTGATTGTGTTATTTAGATCTATAGTTTCTTTATTCAACTTTTGTTTGGAGGATCTGTCCAATGGTGAGAGAGGTGTGTTGAAGTCACCCATAATTATTGTATTGTGGTCTATTTGATTCTTGAACTTGAGGAGAATTTGTTTTATGAACGTCGCAGCACCATTATTTGGTGCATAAATATTGATAATTGTTATGTCTTGTTGGTGAATGGTTCCTTTTAACAGTATATAATGGCCTTCCTTATCCCTTTGGATTAACTTAGTCTTGAAGTCGATTTTGTTCGATATGAGGATGGCCACACCTGCTTGTTTGCGAGGACCGTGTGCATGGTATATTTTTTCCCAACCTTTCACCTTCAGCCTGTGTATGTCTTTTCCTGTCAGATGTGTCTCCTGGAGGCAGCATATTGTTGGATTTGTTTTTTTAATCCATGTTACCAGTCTATGTCGCTTTATTGGAGAGTTTAAACCATTAATGTTTAGAGTTACTATTGCTATATGGTTTGTACTTCCATCCATGTTTGATTATTTGTCTCTCTCTTTTTTTTTTTTTTTAAATTTAGTTTATTTCTCCATGATTAGCTTTCCCCCCTCCGTCAGTCTTTACTGGGGCACTTCCCACTGTTGGCTTTGGTTATTGTTTCTCATTTCTTCCTCGTGTAGTGTTTTGCTCAAGATATTTTGCAATGCTGGTTTTCTGGCTGCAAATTCTTTTAGCTTTTGTTTATCATGAAAGATTTTTATTTCGTTGTCGTACCTGAAGCTTAATTTTGCTGGATACAGAATTCTTGGTTGGCATCCATTGTCTTTCAGTGTTTGAAATACGTTGTTCCAGGATCTTCTCGCTTTCAGTGTCTGTGATGAAAAATCCGCTGTTAACCTTATTGGTTTACCCCTGAATGTAATCTGCCTCCTTTCTCTTGTAGCTTTTAATATTTTCTCTTTGTTCTGTATATTGGATATCTTCATAACAATGTGTCTTGGCGTTGGTCTACTTTGATTTTGTATGCTCGGTGTTCTGTATGCATCTACAATTTGTATATCTGTTTCCTTTTTTATTTCTGGAAAGTTTTCTGTAATTATTTCATGTAGTAGATTACACATTCCCTTGGTTTGAATCTCTGTGCCTTCCTCTATCCCGATCACTCTTAAATTTGGTTTTTTAATGTTATCACATATCTCTTGGATGCTTCTCTCGTGATTTTTAACCAGCCTATCAGAGTTGGCTAGACTCTTTTCAAGATGATATATTTTGTCTTCATTATCTGACGTTCTGGCTTCTACTTGCTCCACTCTGTTAGTGATACTCTCATTTGAGTTTTTAATTTGGTTTATAAGTTCCTTCATTTCTAAGATTATTGTCTGATTCTTTTTTATAATCTCTATCTCCTGATAAAGATGCTTAACTTCTTCTTTTGTCTGTTTTTGTAATTCGTTCTCAATGTGTTCTTTTGCTGCTTGAATTTGCTGTCTCGTATCCTCTTTAAGGTTCCATTCCATCTGTCTAAGGTATTCCTTGAGGTCTTTATATGACCATTTTTCTGATGAATCTATATTCTCCTGGATATTAGGCCTTCCTGCATTGTTTGTACTCCTTTCCTTCCTTGCTTTTTCATATTGCTTCTTGTTCTGTTTGACTACTGAGTTGTTGATTACTCCTATAAATTTATTTGTAATTCCCGGCAGGTCTCCTTTCAGCGGAATTTTGCTAGAAGTCCCTCAGCAGGCCGCATGCAGGTGAATTAATGGTCCTCTCTGCTCCCGTTACTGCGGAGGCATTGAAAGTGCTGCCTCCTTGCCGGCAGCCATATTGGGTCCTCCTTGAAATCTTTCTTTGAGGATATGGTCTCAATGCTATATTTTAGCCATTAGGAAGTTTGCTTCTGCTGTATTCTAATGGACAGAGAAAATTGACGAATCTCTTAAGATTTGCCAATCCAGTTAGCAGATGTCACCAGACTTCTGTCATTTGCCCACTATTTTTTCTTTTGTCTTGAGTCTGACCAATGAGAAAATATGTATCAGTGATTACAAAAAAAATTTGGTTTGATTCTTAAAAACATATTTTAGCATTCTGAGGCAAACTGCAAACATACATTTAAAGTAAATGAAGTATCAGTAAAATACAAACAAAATATAAAATTTAAGTCACAAAAATGAAAAAGAATATAGTGTGCAAAACACTTTCAATTTATTATGTATTGTCCAATGACATTTGGCCCTTCTAATTGTCTTTAAAAGAGGATAATTTGATGAATACAGTCCTTAATGCACAGAAATTAAAAAAAAATCTGTATTCTCTTTTAATCACAATATTCTTTATCATAATAGAAATTGACCTGTGCCTTAATAGCATTGTGGATGGAAATCTAAACTGACAAAACTCTTTATTTGCCTCAATCTTGGGAAGTAAAACAAACAGAATAGAAAAAGCTACATAAAAAAGTCACCCTTGTGATAATGACAAATAAAACATTTGCCGGGTGAAAATGGATGTGATATGCATCTAGAGAGCCTAGCTGGATTCTGGAAAACTGTGATAAGAAAGAAAAGCTTGGGCTGTGGTTGTAACTCAGCGGTAGAGTGCTTGCTCAGCACATGTGAGGCCCTGAGTTTGATCCTCAGCACCACATAAAAATAAATAAATAAAATAAAGAAATCTTGTCCGACTACAACTTTAAAAAAATAATAATTAATTAATTTTTTAAAAAGAAAATCTTAAGAGAGAAGAGTATGAACAATTGGGACAGGACAGTAAAATGTCCAGCAAATTAAGGAAAACTTCCACAGTAATTTTTAATGTAAATTTTTGAACCCAATTTTTACATATTGTTTTTAATTAGTAATATATATATATATTTATAGGGTACAAGATGGTGTTTTGATATCTTTACAGTTATGAATTATGAAATAAGGCTAATTAACAAATCCATTGCCTCACCTCACATACTAATAATATTTGACCATAATATTTTTACAGTGAAAATATTTTAAAATCTTCTGTGTAGGCAATTTTAAAATATGCAATTTATTATTTTTATCATAGTCACTATTCTGTGCAAAAAATAACTAATTCTTATTCTATCTAGTTAAAATTTTGAACCCTTTGATTGACATCTTTCTTTTCCTTATCCACCCTACCTTGCCCCAGCTGGCCTTTGTTAGCCATCATTCTACTTATTTTTTGTATGAGTTTAACTTTTTAGATTCCACATATAAGTGATATCATGTGATATTTGCCTTTCTTATCTCAACTTAATGATCTCCAGATTGAACTAAATTTTCAATATACTCACTCTACACTTGATCTACAATATAAATTCAATCTATAATTACCAGATTCAGCCACCAAAAATATTCCATGAGACATACTTCCGTATTCTAAAATATCAATTTATCGGAAATTCAAATCAACAGCATGTCCAGTAGTTTATCTAACAATCCTTATTCAGTCAGCCCTACTTCAGAGATATTTATATATGAATCATTATATATCCTACTGGGATAATCTTGCATTTAAAATACTTATTTTCATATATCACTTAGACACGGAGTTTGACTAAAGGAAGACAAAATTGTTCCAAGTTATTTCTTCTAGAACTACTTAGATGTGGAGAGGGAAGAAAATCATGAAGGGCAAAGAAGGAAATAAAGTTATCTTTCTCCATGTTTAGACAGGCAGTTTGACTAAACAAATAGGGCCAATGCCTGAGGTGCTTACTGGTAGGGTTTAATTGATCAGATACCAAAATAATTTGCCACTTCTTGTTGTTCATTCAATTGACAGATTGTTAAGGATAAATTCTAGCCCCAAGCAAAGTCATGACATATCTATAGGTTAAGAACTTTCACAAGCCTCTGGCAATGTTCTGACAATGATTGTCTTTAGTGGCTGACTGTGTCTGTTTTCAATGATGACCTATAATTATATAGGTTGAACTGCCACCAAGGTCTGTCCTGCATCTGCATATTCATTATTCAAGAGACATTTCTTCTCACATGCATGTAAAAGAATTTACCAGAAAATTAATATACATGGTATTAATGAAATCCCAGATATGTACTTATTTTCTGATCTTGAACAATAGATTTTTACTCTATGAATGTTTAAAATAAAGTCTAAAATAAATAAAGTTTAAAATAAAGTTTGCTCATTAGAAATAGAATCTTAAAGATTATTAAAAAGCTGGAATGTTCAGAAGCCAGGAAAGAAACTTTTCTTTCTGTTACCAGAAACTTGTTTGGCTACAATGGGAGTGATGGAAGGATGGATGAAAATAAAACCTGGATGACCTCAGAGGGAGAAGTTCACCAGAAAAATAGCCCCTGGGCTGCAATGTAGCATAGAGAAGGATGAGATTTCTGTATTGTGTAAGGCATCTTACAAATCATCATAAACTGCTTTGCAAGAAAGCACATTCATTTCCAATTTAAAACCTTGTCTCTTCTTGCAATAATATATAGCTAGCTTTTTTTATGTTTTGAAATAGTTTCATTATCTTATTTTTCTGGTAAACCAAAATTGATTATTCTACAGAGAGTTGAGCTTCCTGTTACAATTTTGTCAATAACTCTTTAATAACATTTTAAAATCTGGCTGTAAAATTAATACATGATTTTTTGTAGGCAGTTAAGACAGGGAAAAAGACAATTAAAATTAAAAAGACAAAAACAAAATCAATCTACTAGCAAAACAGTCATAACTAGTAGATTGTGCTTCAATAAATTGTTGGGAAAATCTTATCAAATACCTTTTAGTTTTGAATTGACACTTTGATAACCTCTCTATTTCTTTAGAAAATAAGTTGTCCAGTGGTATAATCAGTTCAGAACAGTATTACCCCTTGTACATGACTGAAACAGTAAGAACAGGGGTAGTTTATTTGGAAGTATAGCACTGAATCTGACCTCAAAAGTCTAATTTGGAACCATTAAACATTTAAAATTGTTAAAGTTCAGATTGTATTACAAAATTTAATAATAAACAAATTTCATGTAAGAATTAAGGTTTTTGTCTTCTTTAAAGTAATTAAATCCAATAATTCCAGGCCAGATTCTATTACAGGCAGAGTTGAGCAGTCTTTATCTGCTTAGCACTCTACACCTCTTCTTCTGACTAGATCATGAAGTCTGATAACAACTGTTTAAAACCCTGGAGCTACATGCCAGGAAGAAATGGAGACTTGTGGCCAAGAGTGTCACCTGGTCTTGTGGTTTTATGAGCTCTTCCTTTAAAGAGTAGGTTACAATGTTTCTCCAATCAAGGCTCAGATAGTGAGAAATCATCCCCAAATAGAATAAAAAGCATAGTATGAAAGAAAAGAAAATGTTTTGTACCTGATGGAAAGTCAGCATGTCCTCTTTTCATTAATCTCGTTAACAAACAATAGTATAGAGAAAAGAAAAAAGCAGGAGGGATCCTTGAATAGACTTCATAATAATATCAGACTATCTTTTAACTAATGATTTAAAATGTTATGAACAGTGGTTTTTATTTTTTCATCTTTTTATGTCCAAAGGAACACCTTTTATGAGTAGAAACACTTAAGTACAATTTTGTGTGACAATAATGGTGTTGGTGAAGACTCAAATGAGTGAATCTGTATCTATTTATTATCTATTTATCATGACATAAATAGCTCATATACTTCCTCATTTCTTATATTCACACTGAAATATGAGTAGATTAATTGACATAATGCGGTTATCTATCTTTTTTATGTTTTCACTGCATAAAAAGTGCACTCTACTGAGACAGTTTCAGTTAATTAAGTCACTCTTACTTTATACTGTACATTATTCTGTTTAGGCAGGATAACAATCCTATTGACATTTTGCCCATGGATGACCTCTTTCAAAGCTAATTTCTATTCAGTTGTTCTCTGAAGTAAATCAAAAGATGAAATGTAATATGAACAATTTATCTTTTAAAGGATTGAGAATATCAATGTGCAGGAAAAATAAAACTGACATGAATGTTATAAAATAGGAACCATTTAATCCAAGATATCTGTTTATTTAATAGATTTATGCTTGCTATTCATTTCTCTGCCACGAGAAAGCTTCATAAGTATTTCTAAAAAATAATGATTATATATATACACACATATATGTATATTTGTACAGAATCTTAATATACATATATATATGTATGTATATCTTATTTCTTGTAAACTTAAGATTCTGTACAAATCACAAATGAAAGGATTATAATTTTTAGTAAGCATATCTTTGGTTTTATAAAATAATTGATAATTTATAAGTTTATAGGCAACCCAAGAAAGTAATTATATTTTTTATAAGTTATAAGAATATCTAGTGTTTTCTAAAATATTTACCAACTCTAAAAATAATAAATCTACTTTAAACTATTAAAAGTTAATAAAATTAAGTGTGCAAAAATTTTTCCCAAAATTTTTAAAAAACAGATATTCATTCAGGCTGAACTTGTCAGTTACACAACCAGCATCCAGATTCCATTGCAATCTATTCCATGTCCCTAACGAGTCAAACCTTTTTCCTCTGTTTTATTGTACTGGGGATTGCACTTAGGGCTACTTAACCTCTAAGCCACATCCCCAGCCCTATTTTGTATTTTATTTAGAGATAGGGTCTCATTGAGTTGCTTAGTGCCTCACTTTTGCTGAGGCTGGCTTTGAACTCAGGAACCTCCTGCATCAGCCTCCCAAGCTGCTGGCATTACAAGTGTACACCACCATGACCTGCTTCCCAGGCCTTTTTATTTTTGATTTTGAGACAGAGTCTTGCTAAGTCGCCCAGGCAGGCCCAGGGCTTGTGGTCCTCTTGCCTATAATGCACTAAATGAAAAAAATAAGTGTTAATTATTAATCTAAAATTTTGGTGTACTTTAGTTATTTAATGATTCATGAATATAGTATATGTAAATTGAGTTTGTCTTCCCTTTTGTATTCTTGGATTAATTATGCTTAGTAATTTAAAAGTTTGGTTCTAATTTCAATTTTTAAGTACTTTATTTAAAGCACTGATCAAAATGAAAAGGGTTCTATGAAGAAACACATAGTTAAAAAAGAAAGCAGGATTGTGATACTGTGTTTACTAAATTGTTACATTTACCTTTATTATCCCCAATAATTATGAGAATTCTGTAAACAGATAGTGCTGCTGGTCTGGTCTTCATTTCTATTTCTCTTCCTTTTGCTACAAGTACTATTGTTGTTCTGATGTTTAAAAAGATTACTCTTTCTACAGGGAAGTAAATTATTTTTGTATTTATTTACTTATTTATTTATATTTAATTTATATTTATTTATTCATATTTAATTTCTTGGAGATACTTACAGTAAAGCATCTGATCATAGCTTGAACCTGGTTTATTGGTCCATTTTGTGTTGCTATAAAAATATACCTGAAGTGGGAATTTTATTTAGAAAGTACATTGATTTTGATAATAGTTCTGGAGTGCTAAGAGCATAGATAGAACTGGCATCCTGGTGATTTCCTCCTTGGCTGTGTCACACCTTAGCAGAGAGACAGAAAGGGAAATAGCCACATGAAGAAGAACTCAAGTTCTTGGTGTGTCCTAACTTTCTATCAGTCCACTGTCATGAGAACTAGCTCCCGTAGACCAATATTAAACCCTTCACAAGAGTAGTGCCCTGTGGTGCATTTTCTTTTAGCAGGTTCTATTTCTTAAAAGTCTATTACCTCTTAATTCCACCACATTGAGGACCACAACTCCATTACATTGAAACTTTGAGGGATCATCCATATCCAACCCCTAGAACATGGTCAAACTCTCTCCTCCATCTGAACATGGCCCTCCTCCTTACATTATATATCCAGCCATTCTCTTCTAACACAAAGAGGAACCCCTTTGGAAAAATCCCTTTTAAAGCTGATCCAATATATATCTTCAATTTTCTGGATTCTACTAATAAGATAGTAAAATTTAAGAAGTGGCTAAGGTATTGTATATGAAACTGTGATCCAACCATCCACAGGTTCTACTGTTGAGGTGAAATTAAATCATGTATTTGTGTTTTGTCTGACAAATATTATGAAATTCATGGACATAGTAATAGTCAAAAATGCTATTTTTCTGAGGTTCTCAGGAAAAGTTAAAATATTATATTTGTATAAATATTTAAAAAGTGCATAAGGCTTTATATTGTATGGGTGTCCGTGGGAGCATTAAGATGAAGGACATGTGATGACAACAGTATGTCAATTTCTCGAACAGTCTGCTTAGCCTAGGAAGAAACATTACATGGAGGTGGGTGTGGTTGTGGTGGGCAAATAAAATAAAGAGTAGATTTTCTCAGAAAGAAGGTGTGGAGGCAGGTATGGCAGACCTGGAGTCACTTTATGACTCTGAAAATGAAGAAAGTTAGTGAAGGACTTTGAATAAAGGGACAAACTATGACTTATGTCATCATTTTTTTTCCTGAGTTCATTTCCTCCTTCACTCTGTAATGTTGCTATCCAATTCAGCAGCTTCACATGCTCCTTTGCCCCATGTAAGCCAAGGTCACTTACAATTCATCTTTGAATCTATAGAGCCTACTACACTGACTAAAGTAGGTGCTTGATACTTGTGTGCAAAAGATACAAATTGGCAAGTGGAGAACTGTTTAATTCTGAAACAGGAGTGTGATAGGAAGAGCGTGATAGGAAGAGCTCTGCTCTGAAACTCAGTAGATCTGGGGTTTCTTGTTCAGGAATATTAGCTTTGTGACCTTAAGCCACTTCTGTAATTATTCAGTCATCTGTCAAACAGTTTTTGAGTAAATTTCATGATCAAATTGTGGCATCTCTTAAATTCTATAGGCCTAGTTGTTTTGTTTCTGTGCTTGTTTTGTTTTACAGTAGAGCTGTGCCTGCTAGAAACCCTATTTCTTTCAAGGTTCCCTGTTACAAATTAAGGATACATTGAGCCTCAAGGAATTTTGGTCCTAGCTCACTTGAATGGACCATTTCACAAGTATTTTTAAATAAAATTGAAGAGTACAAACTATATCCAACTATTAAAGCCTTAGGCCTGTTGAGAAATCATTAGTTTTGTAAAACTTTAAAATGACTTCTCCCTTATTTTCATGAGCAACTAAAAAAAAATGACTTCTCCCATTCTATTTGATATCACTAATGATTTTGAATCTATTTTTCCCCTTATACTCTTATATTGTCTGATTCATAAAACTTAACAAAGCATATGTAACATATAAAACTACATCACTCTTCAAAATGAAGGAGACAGGGACACATTAAAATATATTTATCAATGCAGATTCATTAAAGCAGCTGTATTTGTTGCCACCAGATAGGCTTTGATATGAATTCAGCTACTAATTATTGAAATATGCATTTAATAATTCATGTTTCATTAATAATGTACCATAAAAATACAGCATATAAAGGAATGTATGATATATTTATTGTGGCATTCTAGAGAATTATCTTGAGGCTGTAGACTAATTTAAAATATGATTATTCTCATCACATATTCTGGGCTTTTTCATGAATACAGCCATATATTCTATTCATGACCTAGCTTTAACTTGACTTCTGAAATTTTCCTGCACTATTTTAATGCCTTAAGGGAGTATGGTGAGATTTAAACTAAGATCATTTCTGCATAATCACTGCATATTATTGTGGCATGTTGAAATAATAATAAAATTTAGCATTGCCATCTTTTACATGAAGGGATAGAAAAATCTTACAATGCATTTTCTACTGTTGTCTATTCCAGGATGAAAAGTCTTTTTGTGTTTATTTTTCTTCTTATACTTTTTCTTTTCTAATTTGAGCATGAAAGACTAAACAAAGGGTATCATTTATTTTACTTGCAGGATTTTCTACTTCATACAATGATCTGTATTTGGCAACATCTCCAAAGATTGTATAGTTTTTACATTTATGATACCTCAGTGTAATGTTCTATTTATTTATTTATTCATTCATTCACTCAGTTCTATATATTGTACCAAGATACACTCTATTACTCAGTTAAATCCCAAGACTTTTATTATTATTTTTTTTTATTTTGAGATAGGGCCTCACTAAGTTACTGAGACTGACCTTGAACCTGCCTAAGTCTCCTTCTCAAGTCACTGGAATTCCATGCATGCCTAACCCAGAGTAATTTTGATATTATTGTAATTTCATCATATTTAAAAATAATTTTCTATAGCATAGGACATGACAGATTAGTAGGAATTTTTAAAATTGTGATGTATATTCATTGATTATTCTGAGCAATACTATATTTTAAACAGACATAATTATTCAAGTGACTATGTTGCTTAAACACATTTGTTTTGTGTAACAAGAGTACTTCAGTTTGATTATATATAAGAGTAACTATTTTGCTTCATTTAAAAAATTTCCATTACATGGGTGATTTATTTTTCTGTAATTCCCTTTATATAATATACTCCATTGCAGGTGTGAGTCAAGTCCCCAAGAGCTACTGTCAACAACTAGTTTTTGCTTTGTCTCCTCATTCTTCAGCCTAGTCAGATGCTTTCAGGGTACAGGTTCTGAAGTAGTTTCCCTTGCAAAAGTCAAAGGACTCTTAATTATCTACAAGTCATTATCTGTATTAAAGGTCCTTCTAAAAATAACTGTTTTCTCATCATGATCTATTTCTTTTACCTGCTCTTCCAACAATTAGAATTATTTATTTTGTAAGGTGTCTTCCTGAACAGCAAAAGATATATTACTTTTACTTTTATTTCATTCTATTCTGAAATGTTATAAGACCCCAGGAGGGAAAATATGATCCTGGAACCAACTGCATCAATATCAGTTGGGAACTGTCAAGAAACACAAATTCTTGGGCTCCGCCTCATATCTATTAAATCAAAAAGAATGGGTGATATCTGAAAAATTTTAATCCCACACATGATTCTTTGAGAAAAACATCCATAAGTCTTTTGCATTATCTAGGATTTCGAATTTCTTCTTGTAAATGTCGCCAGCTGGCCAAGCTGACAAGATTAGCTGGGTTCAAGGAACTGGCTGTATCAGTAACTAAGGAAATGGTGAAAAAACCTCACAAACATGAAAATACCTTTTTCTCAATTGCTGGGGTCAGGGACACCTTTACAACCTCAAAGATAAGCTCCCATGGTGGAAAGAGGGTAAGAGGAGCCAGAAAGTCGAGCAAGAGAGTGAGCACACCCTGAGCCCCTCTATTTATTGGGTAAAGGACATTTGAGAGAAAATTCCACCCAAATAAGGCAAGGGATTTGGTTTCAAAGGGTGGAATATTGCTTGATGATGTCTTGTAGTCAACAGATTGACATCTTGGCAAGTCATGCCCATCTCAGGTACTTTGTGGGATCACAGGCAGATCATGAAAAAAGCGTGCAACATCAGCATATAAGTCATACTTACAGCCCATGGATGGCTCCCCAAATCCAAGTACATTGGACTTGGCTTTGACCGCCCCCTTTACATATGATCTCATGTGAATTCATTTCCCACTTTTGGTTCATGTTCTCACACTGATGTGTCAGTGGGTGGTAAGCTTGGATTCTAGACTCCCTACTTTTGTCAGCAGTGAACTTCCTTCGCTGTCCTGTGATGACAGTCAAGTGGACTGTTAAAGTAAAATGCTTTCCTGGGATGATAAATTCACTCTGTGGAGTAAAACAACTTCATCTTAATCTTCCCCAGGCAAGGTCCATCAGACAAGGTCCATTCAAAGAGACATTCCTTATCTACAAACTTCTCTATAAACCTCTTAGCTCAAAAAAGGCCTTGAAAAGTAGTATAAAGTGTAATATATCTCCCAATCACAATTACTCTACTGGATATTTAGAAAGTCATTGACTTTTCTTCTTTGCACAGGAAATAGGCAACTAGCTCTGCCTAAATCAATCCTACTAAGTTTTCCATGATCTACAGACATGCAAATAACACACTGTTGTGGCTATATTTCCATGTTGGTAAATAAAATTTTCATCTCATTTTATATTTGCATTGGCAAGTTCATATAATTATTAAAATACACTAGTAACAGAAGCCATTGTATATTGATTCAAGTTGAATGGAAATGGATTTCACAATATACAACAAATGCTAGTTAACAAAGATAGCTGTTATAGTCTGAAGGTTTATGTCCTTCCAAAATTGATGTTGAAATCAATTCTCAAAGTGACAGTATAGGGGGTTAAAGGATTTGGGAACCTAGTAAGTCATGGAGCATAACACTCATGAATGAAGTTAGTGCCTTTATAAGTTAGAAAAAGACCCCCTTCTACCATGTGAGGTTGCTGTGAGAAGTTGGCTGTCTGTGAACCAGCAACGTAGGTCCTGATCAGACAGAGCTTGCTGGCACCTTTATCTTGGTCTCTCCAGCCTCCAGAACTATGTAAAATAAGTTCCTGTTGCATTTAAATCACATAAATTATTTTATTATACCAACCCAAATAGACTACAACAATGAATATGCTAAAAAAATGGAGCTTTTTATTGTAAAGTGGGCCAATGCTGTAAAATCATAAGTCATGGCACTTTTTATGTTCCTCATTACATATTCATCACCAACTGTTTAGTGAACCTCTGCCAATAAATGTTCCCCCCCCAAAGTAGGCATTCAATATACCTGAACATGTCAAATTGACAGGTTCTTTTATTGTCACTTCTTTTCAGTAATAATTGTTTGTATTCTTAGTCCATTTTCTTTACATTTTTAAATGTATGTATATCATGATAATAAATTTGTTCAATAAATATAAAGATTAGAAAATGCCATTTTCCTTTAGTTTATTTTTAAATGTTACTGGAAATTAGGTCAGCTGTTACTCTATAGATATTCCTTAAAGTACAGTCTAAACTGTTTAATCAAATCAGTTTTTTAAATAAAGTTTAATCGTATAAAAATACCCCCCAAATTTGAATGCAATATACTGTTCTAATTGAGTAGACAATTACTTAATATATAATGTATTTTCAATGTAAAAATTACTAAATTATAATGTTTTGCTTAGAAAACTTAAATAAAATTTATAAATTAGAAAAATCACAAAGCAGATTTTTAGGGTATTGGTTCATCCAACAAAAGGTACTTTCAATTTGCTTGAGGCCTCCATGATTCCATTTGACCTTCATATGTGTACAAAGTCTTTTACCTAAGCCATGCTTGCATAAAATAACTACTTGTTAATGATCAGTCTTCAGGATTTTATTTAACATTTATGGGAGAACAACTGTTCAAGATATATGTGGGAAGTGTTATAATTATAACTGAAAAAAGTTTAAGAGAAAAAAATGTGCTAACAGATGTTTCTGTCTAACATGTTATGGATACATAGTATTCAAACAATCAGAGGACTTCCTCTTGGGGAACACTTCTTAACTTATAGAAGAGAGAGGAGGGATTTTATCTTTGAGTGCTGAATTATATGTATAGTTTGTTTTTAAGGAAGTTAATTTCTGCAAATCAAACTAATACAGTTGGGTATTGTCAGAAACAAAATTACCATAGTTATGTCTTATATGATATATGGTTCATTTTTTAGTCAGCATTTGAAGTTTTCAGATAGATTTCAGAATGAACAGCTAAATCATATTAAAATATGTGCAATTCCTTACCTAATCAATCTCAAATACAATTCAAGGAAATAAAGATTTGTAGATTTAGAACATATCATTAAAATATATGAGAAATAAAAATCATTATGACTTTTGTTCTCTGGGAAAATGTGTTTCCCAGTATGTTTAAATATGAATCTGTTGTATTCTTTTTTAAAATGAATAAAATAATAAATTTCAGAATTAATTTTAAGAATTTTAAAGTAACATCCATATACACACCCACACACACACCTGAAAATAAATTCAACACAGTACTTATCCCACCATCCATCACATGTGTATTATAAGTCAATGTCACTCAAGTCAATTCAAAATCATTTAAGGATTTATATATTAAAATTCCTGCTTTTTCTATGGGATATATACAGACCAACAAGATAATATTGCTACTATACATAAGTTTACAACTTATTTAAAAATAAAGAGGGAGATATACATGCAAATAATGCCACTGAAAACATAGTTGCATAAGAAGAAAAAAGAGTGCAAATATTGCTATGACTATGCAGGATGGGGGAAAGCACAGTTTACCAGGGATTATTTATTTTTGTAGAAAATAACAGCATTTGGAAATTTAGGATCAGAGTCTTTCTAAGAATGAATATTAAAGAGTTCAGATACCCTTTAGGAAAGTGTTAAATGCAGATTCCTAGAAGCCACCACTAGATATTCTGGTTGAGTAATTCTGCACTGTGCATATCAAGAATCCTTCATTTTGAACAAGCAATTCAGGTGATTCAGGTTAAACAGTCAAAGATCACTTTTTGAATCTTAGGAGTTGAGTTATATTTTACTTTATGAGACTTGCATTTCATTCTATATAACCCAGAGTCCTTAAATACATTTTATCCCCTGTAACATGTTTCTTTCTTTTGGCTAAACAGATTTTAGCCAAAATCTGTTGCTGTTCCCATGCTTCAGACTGTAGACAATTGTGAAATCAATGTCTCTGCTATTCTTTCTGGCCATTTTTTTTTTCCTATGTATTTTTGTCCCATACTTTACATATCCAGGCTTAGACAAAACAAAAAGATATTCATGATTTTGACTTGCATATGAGACAAAATCTTATATTGAAAATGAAAAATAATGGCTGTATGTCTTTATGAAAAAGCCAGATAATATTTCGAAATAATAATTTTTCATCATGTTTTCTGCTGTTATGACACAATATGCAGCTTGAAACTTTGAGACCTGGAACCCAACTTACTACTGCTTTTAGTCAATAAATGTCAGGAAAACACTGATGTTATGTGCTTTCAGTTTAGTTCTAGAGATTATGAACTCATAAAAAAAAAAGGTTCAAAATGTGTTTGGCAATGAACAAAGGATGATGAGCAATACAAAATCCCTTCCCTCAGGACTCTTATAGACACAGAGAAATAATCTGTCATTACCAGAAAGTGATAAAATGTATCATGTGACCCACAAGCAAAATTGTTCCTTCTTGTTAGATACATGTGATAGCATTCTGAATGCCAGCTGTTCTTTTTATTCTTAACATAGACTGTGATAATTTTATGCATACAATGTGTGTGTGTATTTATCCCTTTTCTCTTTCTAACAGCTTGTAAGCCTTAGGATAAAGGGACCTCAACTTATTGATCATTGTATACCCAGTATTTATTGCCTGTCAATATCTATCTGTTAAGTGAATGAACAAGATGCCTTTTCAATAGATTTGGTTTTTTTTGAAAGGCTAAGTTTCTCATAACTGTGCTATTTTGTCAAAGAAAATTAACTTTGTACTTAATATACTTTGCCTTTTATGAAGCGAACAGTATGCATGACTATACATGTAAATATGCATACAAAAAGTATAAAATAATAATAAAATAAGAGAGAATTGTGATCTATATTTATTATAAATTATCATATTTTTAAATGGTACTAGATATAGTGAAAGATATTTAAAAACTGAAAAGCCTACAGATTTTTTCTACTAGTGTTTCTTCTCAATCCCTCATTCATTTCATTCTAGTACATATAAATCAGGGGAATTGGGGAAGTAGGCTTCTAATTTTAATGAAATTTAATACAGAAATACCTGTAATGTGTCTTTTAATATTTGTAGTTATCAGGTACTGCATTCTTATACAATGGTCTAGCTTTGCTAAAGCTAAAGATAAATTATATGTGACATAATTATTGCACAATGTATAGATATCTTGCCTACTAGAAGATTCGGATGTTAAAGATAACAGAAAGGGCCACCAACTGAGCAATGCCAATTCAAGATTTTATGAGATTTTTGGAAGAGTTGTTTAAACCTTTTACTGCCTCTGTAAATACAAGACAGTTCAGTGACCTCTGTGTGAAGGAAGACTTGATCTTGAAGTCTTGTCAAAATCGTGAAGCTCCCTCTTAGGTGGTGTTAAATTCTAAAGCAGGGAAGTTGCATACTATATTTCAAGTCAAAAGTTCTATGTCACTTCAAACAATAGGGAAGGTTAACCACTAGAGGGTTCTAAAATGTTGTAGTTCTGCTTATAGGTAAATCCTTGGCCTGCTCCTCAGTTTTTAAAATTCTCTAGCTATGGAAATATATCTTAGGTTGTTTTAAGACTTTCTTTAAAATGGCAATTATTTACCTTGAATCTTTGTCTTTTTCATTTCCTTGATGGCCTTCAGAAAGAGCTACCTGATTCTGTTATTATAATTTCTACTTTTACCATACCTCCCATATTACATTTTCCAGTCTACTCTCCATCTTCAGTATGAAATGGTGTAATATTCCCAGGTGATATTATGTTTTAATAATTCAACTACTGCCCCATTTTCTGGACCATGCTTATTCTACCAACAACTACAGGGAGAGTTTTCTTACATATATGACTAACAGACAATCAGATTACAAACATCATTTTACTGTCTACTTCTGAGGATACTTCTGGTGATAATTCTTTTATGATAATTCCAAAAAAAAACTTTATAAAGAATGAGATTTTTTTTTTCAAGCAGAGTTTATTGTGAAATACTCTGAGAACCATGTCTGTGAGGGAGTAAAGGGAAAAGAAATGTGCAGAGTGATGATTTAAACTGCAGCATGGTTGTTAAGACACTTTAGGCGATTCCACAGATGGTGCTTGGGCTGGGGTACCTCATCAGACATGCCTTCAATGGAGGCCAAAAGGGCTTGGTCTTTCTATCTCTTCATAAAGCAATAATTGGATGTGGGCCAGAAGTTGGAGATATAGCATAACACTGCGTAAGGAAGCTCCCTTCAGGTAAAGACAAATACTAGGAAAGGAGTCAGCTATGATTTTTTTGGCTGCCTACTCTCCCCACAGTTGGGACTTAGATAGCCTGAGAGGAGTGGTAGGAGAATCTGCACAGCATACCACAGCTGCACTGTAACAGTAAAGAAAGAACCCTGACTAAACAACTCAACATTTGGCCAGAAGATTTGGGAAACCAAATTAAGTAGCTTTGGTAATGTGATTTTTATTTTATTTTCTGGAAAATTAATACTGCTTTGAGATTCTATGAAGAATAATCAAACCCTCTCTCTTTGTGATAATACTAATTCAAAAAGAGAGATTTATTTGAGAAAGACATCTTTGAATGAGGACTCAAAGATTTTAAAATCAGAGAAATTTGCAAACATGTTTTTTTTCTTTAATAGGCTAATGATACTAACAAGGTAAATAAATGTTAAAAGTATAATCAATTTTATTAGTATAATTATTTTGAAATAATAATTTTTCATCCTTTAGTTTCTTTATTTATATTATAGTATGCAATTTAAATTTTCAAGATCCAGGATCACTTGGAAAGGCAGCATGAAATTTATATACAAATGTTTCATTTAGTAATTTAAAAAATTCTATTAAAGTAAACTTTGGGTCAAGTGTATGTTTCACATATAGATAAATATACATTTACATATCTATATGTATTTTATTGTCTCTGTAAGGAATAAAGAGTAAAATTTGAATTTGTTTAAAAAGTCATAAATAGAAGTTAATTTCATGTTCAATGATTATTTTGAAGAGTAACCTGATGTAGACTATGTAGAAATCTCAGGCAGGGAAAGCTCCTGAGCTGTATTATTTCAAAGTGAGGCATTAAGTGGACTTACTTCCTTCTGGTGGCCTCATTCATTTAATTGCCACAATCACATTTGTGATGTGCCTTCTTCCTGCAAGGTCTACACTCTGAGAGTTTAAAGATGAGCTCTAAGCAGGACTTCCCAGATATCCAAATTATGTTGAGGAGATAGAGTGATAATTTTTAAGTTAAGGCCACATGACTTGACCAGAAAAGAAATATGAACCAAGGGTACCACCATTTCTTCTTTATTGCAGAAAAACTAAAATTATCATGAAAAATTCTCTGCATCCTTGAAGGATAAACAGTGACTCCCCAAACAGAAAACTAGAATTAATTCTCCAGTACAAGGTATGAAACAGTGGTAATTTTTAGCATAGTTGGAGCCTATGGTTTACTAGATGGTATGATGCTGAGTGGTAAAAAAGAAAATAGGGATTAGAATTCAGACGAGACTTAGAATGAACAGTTTGTTAGGAAAAAAAAAATAGACTTTAAAATTAGTTCCATGCATGATTAAAGTAAGAAGAGTCTCTATAGAAGCTGAACTGCAAAGCTATATTTGATTTTAATTTTTTTATTAGTTATACATGACAGTACACTGATCTTGACATATCATACATTTGAATCAAATGGGGTATAATTTCTCATTTTTCTGGTTGTACAGGTTGCAGAATCACATTGGCCATATTTGATTTTTAGAAAAGCATCCCTGGCTGCCATGAAGTAAGAATGAGTATGGTCAGAGACACATTAATGCTAAATATAACAGCAAGGTAGTGAGGTAGTGGTAGTTAATTTAGAAATAAATATCCAGGAAAAGCAAAATAAATTTAACATAATAATTACAATGAAATTTGAAGATTCAATGGCTTTAAATTTGAAAACTATGGCTTTTTGATGTGTTAACGAAAAGACTGTTTTGTGTATAGAATGTCAGAGAATAGCCAGATGGACAAAGCATATACTGAATAATGGTCCCTAAAAATATTCAGGTCAGAAGCCATAAATCTTTCCTTTATGTGGTAACAGGGACTTGGAACAGGTGATTAAACTAAATCTCTGAACAGATTATCCTGGTATGCCCTTACTATAATCACAAGTGTTCTGATGAGAGGGAGGAAGAGAGACCTGACAGATGAAGGTACCAAAGTGAGACTAAGGTAACCATAATACACTGTTAACTCTAAGGATGGAGACAAAGGGAGGTAATGAGCCAGGTACTGCAAGGAAGCAGTTTTGCAAGCAGAAAAAGGAAACACATTCTCTTTTAAAACTACCTGAAGGAAGCCATGTTGTGTTAGGTATTTGTTTTAAAAGAGCAACCATGTCACCTGGAATATCAAACATTTCTTAGAAAAAAATACCTAGTTTTAAAAAATGTTTTACCAGTGCATTGCAGTTATGCATAATAGTGGAGTTCATTTTGACATAGTCATACATGCATGGAATACAATTTGCTCCATTTCAGTCCCTAGTATTACCCAACCTCCACCCCCCCCATTCCCCCACACCACCTCATTCCCCTTCCTCTGCTCTATTGGTCTTCCATTTATTTACTTTTTAAAAAAACTGGCGCTTTATAACTATAAATAAGGGTGGTATATTCTGTGTGTACATGCATAATTTGGTCAATTTTATTCAGCAGTTCTATTCTTTTCCTGTGCCTTCACCCTCCCCATCTATTTCCTTCCTCTACTTCACTGATCTTCCTTCTATTTTCATGGAATATGCCCCACCACCCATTTTCGCTGCTGCATGAGAGAGAAAACACTGGACCCTGACTTTCTAAGTCTGGCCACTTTACTTAGTATGATGCTCTCCAGTTTCATCCCTTTCTTTACAAACAAGTGCCATTTTTAAAGTGTAAAAACTTTCAGCAACATATTCCAAGCCACAAACTCCTTCTCAGTCCATACATTGTAATATATAATGTGTTTTATTTTTGGTAATGATTTATATTGTTAGTTGTATCTAAAAACATTTTACAAAAGTTTGCTAAAAAGTGAAAAACAAAACAGCAATCAAGCAGCAAATAAAATCTGTATGACTTGTTAAAATACTTGTAAGAGGACTGGTAGTCATATAAATGTGAAAAACAGTTATGGTATCTTTAATATAAAATATCAAAAACATGTGGGTACTCATGAGTAATTTAGACTTAGAAAATTTGCCTTTGGAGGTTTGTTTTGTTTCATAAATTTGCTTTCTTCACTTACTCTCAAGAACAAAATTTGAATGGTTTTCATTTGTATGATTCTTCAATTTCTGCTGAAGAATCAGCCAATTATAATACAACAATGTCTTTCCTTAAATTAATTGTATCATTTGGAACATATTGCATTAAAGTCTTATATAAATAACTGGAATTTTTATATATTTCTATGATCAATACCACTATATTTCTATATGAAAACTATAGTAATTTTTAGGCAAATGTTCAAACAGAACTATTTTGTCTGTTTCTTCACTGAAGTATCTTAAACACCTATAATATGGAACATACATATTCAGCAAATATGTGAGTTTTTTAACACACTATATGAATTTTTATTACTATAGAATTTTTATTCATTGATATTATTCGATTTTATACAATTTATTTGTAACCCCTGATCATGAGCATAAATGATTTTATGCAGAATCCATTTCTGTGAGTTCAACTGTTATTACTATTATTAATTTAAAATTTCCCTGCCTTTGTTTCTTAAAGGCAAGGACCAATTTTACATTTATTTGCGTTCACTGAAGAGCAAAGAATAAAGCTATGTTTCAGTGAATTATTTGCTGCAGCCAGCTACAGTGGTAGAAAATTTTCCAACATTTTCCCTAACAAACTAAAAATAAATAAATAAATAAATGTTCAAGAAAATAATATGTATAAATAATCTCATTGGACAGAAAATAAAAGCAAATATATTTACCATAGAACAATTTAAACTAACAACTATATTAATAACATAGCTTTAAAATTTCTAACAACTTAAATTAATTTTAAAAGCTTTTCTGTTGAAGAATAAAGAATATTGAATCAAGAATACTGAATAACTATATGATCATGAAAATAAATTTTAATATTTTGGAGGGAGGGTCTGGGGATGTGGCTCAAGCGGTAACGCGCTCGCCTGGCATGCACAGGGAGCTGGGTTCTATCCTCAGCACCACATAAAATAAAATAAAGATGTTGTGTCCACTGAAAACAGAAAAATAAATATTAAAAAATTCTCTCTCTCTCTCTCTCTCTCTCACTCTCTCTTTCAAAAAAGATTTTGGAGGGAGAAAGAAGAGATACCTTACAATTAGCAATTATTTCTAATAAATAGTAGAAATAAAAATTCAGTTTTTAATTTACATAAATGTATATTGTTTTTGAGTGTCTTATTTTGAAAAATCACTAAGGAATTTTTTTTCAAGTTTAAACCCCAAATGAGATAGGTATTATATTCAAATTGCTTGAAAAGTCTGCATTTATTAATCTGTCATAGTAGTGATGATAAAACAAATTATTCATTTATAATTGACTACATGTAATGCTTTGTAAAATATAGTTAATAAACCATACTTCCTCAACTTTTCACAGAAAATATTGATCCCTTTGTCCTAAAGGTAAGCAGTATGTTCTTCATAGCTTATCTAATAAAAAGGGGCATATTATAGCATATGTTATAATTATACAAAAGAGCTTTTGAAAAACATGTTTTGGTTTTCTAAGGTAATATTTTGTTCCTAGTGATATTTTATGTGTTTACTATAAATCATGAACATTCAATGACATAGTGCAATAAAAGAAAATGTGCAATCATCTGACAAAATTAACAAGAATAGAACTTAAAGTTATGGAAAGTGAAACTGAAATCTGATCACAGAAATTATTATCTTTGAATTAGTAGGTATCCATAGCTAGAAATGGAAATACATGTGAATTGCCTTCTTTCCCGACTACTTCACTATCAGAGTATGACTAAAACAAGCTGCAGGCCATCTATGCTATTATGCCGATATATGGTATGTCAATTCTGTTGCTGTTTTTTCTTTGGCAGTCTCAGAATAACTTGCTAGAAAGTTTCACATGAGGCAATGCTGACCAAATTCCAGCCACCGGACTCTAAAATATTTAGCCATTTCACTAATCAATTCCATTTTTTTTACTTAACATTGCGTAAATTAAAAAAGCATTTGGTAATTAGACTGAAAGGTAACTGGATTACATGTAGTGATCATCTTTGAAATGTATTCATTTGAACACTAGCTTTCCTAGCCTAGAGGAAAAAAAAAATTCTGCCCCCAAACACCATTGTCTGTAGAGTGGACTCAGAATTACACACACACACACACACACACACACACACACACACTCTAATATGCATTCCTTTCATCACACAATTGTGAATATTTTAAACTACATAAGAAACATTATTCAAATAGCCATGGCATAGTAATAGAAAACCAAAAAGTAGTGATAATTGGAGGGCCAAGATCCCACAATTTTTAGCTTTTCTTCCTGATACAAATTATAATACCAAATAAATTAACTAGGTTTTTACTACAATTTTATAAATTTGTCCTTAATTAGTATATTCAAAATGCATTTATCCTATTTTTCTAATACAATTTAGGTTACTTATGAGGAACTAAACTTTAAAATAAAATTATCTGGTATTTTTCAGATTATCCCATATACCACTAAGTATAGGTATCCCATTTAGGCAATTAATATTTAGCTGGCAGTTAAACTAGGAAAAGAAACAAGAGAATTAAGTATTAGCAATCAAAGAAACATATTAATACATATTAATAAAGTGGGTTGAGTAAATGTGAAAAGTAAGGGGAAAGGAGATTACAGGAAATAACACCAAAAACCAGAATATCACCATTATAATTTCTTAGTTGGAAACTTGTTAGGAGAAATGAAAGCTACATTGTATTCATGCTTTTGATGACTTTAATAAAGACTAGAAACTATGGTTTGATGAGTTTTACAATCCTCACGGAATGATAAAATAATAGCAACAATACATGAACTACAACGAATTATTAGCATACCAGTGCAGAAAAGATCCCTTCAAAAATATATCTTCCCAATACACCAGTTCTTAGCCCAGTTTTACATATAAAAGATAAATTGCCCATTAGCTTATTGGCATGAATCAGATGGTGGATACCAACTCAAGCTCACAGTAAATGCATATCAGTAAATTGAGAATTGGGAGAGAGTTAATGATGTAACAAATGATGTGACAAATACTTTAATGAAATGAATAGAATACATAAGAATGTCTTATGAATTCCTTTTGTACTTACACCACTGTACTGAAAAGGCATTCATTTTTTTGTAATACCTACCAATTCCAGCTTGCAGATTTGTCTGAAGGATGAACAGAATGGCTGATGAGCATTTTTAAACAGTGATACAGATACAGATATGAATTTATACAAAAACACACAGAGTCATGTGTTACTCAATGATGGGAACACATTCTGAGAATGCATCATTAAGCAATGTTAGTATTGTGCATGCATCATAAAACATATTTACATAAACCTAGATGGCATTGGTTACTATATACCCAGGCTGTATGGTATATCCTATTACTCCTTACAAACATGAAGAACATATTACTATACTGAATAGTTGAGGCAACAGTAACAAAATAGTAAGTATTTGTGTGCCCAAATGCAGAAAAACTACAAAAAATGCAGTATAAAGGATAAAAAAATGATTCATATGTATAAAATAGGTAAGTGCTATACTATTGAACTATACTTTGACCCTTGTTCTTACTTGATAAAGTTTGTAACTTTTTTAACTTTTAGACTATTTAACAGTAACACTTGGCCTAAAAGACAAATACATCATACAATTGTACAAAACTATGTTTTTCTTATATCCTTATTCTGTAAGGTTTTTGTTACTTGAATCTCTTTTTACCTTTTAATTTTGTTGTTGTTATTGTTGTTGTTAGAAACTAAAACACAAGCACACACATAAACCTGAGCCTACAACCAGGACAATATCACCAGTTTCTGTGTCTTATCTCCATGTTCTGTCCAATAGGTCTTCAGGGCAATGACACATGGATCTGTCATCTCCCAGGAGACAGCTTTCTTCAGGAATACCTCCTGAAGGACTTAGGGTTTTTTAAAAGTTAACATTTTTGTAAGTGGAAGGATAACATTCTAAATGAATTGTAGAAAATATACTATAGAATATACATAAATCAGTAACAGAGTCGCTTTTTATAAATAATTGCATGTGCATAATTTTGCATGGCTTGAAGTATAATAGGTTAAATTTGGCATGTCATACATGTATTAACTGAAGACTGGAATTTCATATGATGCATGACTCATTATTAAGGAGATAATTGATTGCTCCATTATTATTCCTGTTTACTAAAATAATATCATAACAAGATTTCATTTACTTATACCCAAATTTCTTAGAATAATTGACCATTTTTAACAACACATTCATAAAACATCATTGGCAAACACCAAAATATTATTTTGGGACACTTTCATTTAAAGGACTATATCTAAAATCAATAGTTGAAAAATGTCAAATGGAAGAAGGCATAGATTTATTTTGTGATATACATCTAAGATTATATTACAAGTATAACTTTCCACCATGTTCAGCCAGAGGAAGGAGAAGTTGTTCTCCATTTGTGTAAAATGTGTCAAAATGTATTCTACTGTCATATATAACTAATCAGAACAAAATGAAAATCAAAACGGGGGAGGGGGTTAGGGACAGGTTCAGATTTTTAGATCGAAATTGAGAATCAAAACTTGTCTGTCCTGAAGTAGGAAAAAAAAATAAGCTAGACCCTGAAAGTCAAAATTATAATTTTTTTTTTTTTTCTGATTTGAGGAAGCTAGTCCAAAATGAGGAGAAAGATAGAAAGAAGGAAAGGAGGGGAGGGGAGAAGGGAAGGGAAGGGGAGAGGAGGGGAAAAAAACCAAGGGGTAGGCAGGGAGGAATTTCATCAAAATTAGAAAAAGATCAGTGGAGTAGAGGAGGGGAACTGAGAGGGGGAGGAAGGAAGGGATAAGGGAAGAACAGTGGAGTAAATCTGACCTAACTTTCCTATTTGTGTATATTAATATACCTCAGTGAATCTCACCTGTATATACATCCACAGGGCACTAATTTTAAAAAAATATATATATCAGAAAGATGGGTAGAGGGAGGAAACAGGGAGGGAGGAGAGGAGGGAAAGGGAAGTACTAAGGACTGAATTAGAGCAAATTATATTCCTTGGATTTATAATAATATCACAATGAAGCTATTGTCATGCATAACTAAAAAGAACCAATAAAAAAGATCAAAAGGCAAACATTTAAATGTATTGGAATGTATTGTGAAAGAGAAAGGTATAGGGAGATCTGTATTAGGTTACTGGGATCAATGTCAGTAAAATAATCATTGACAAAAATTTCAGAAAATACTGTGACTCTTAAAAAAAAAAAAAAAGAAAAAGAAAAGAAAATACTGTGAAAAATCCTTCCCAAACCATTCTTGTCCTGAAATTTTTAGATAATTGATAAAACTTATAGCTTAATTTATAAGGAAATGACTATATAATATATAATTATAAAATAACTACAGATACCACATAATCATAGACTATTCTTACTTCATTTACTTAGAAATACCCTCTTATTATGAATATTTAGTGTAGTAGGATTAAGAGAAAATGTTTATAAAAGTATTTATAAACTTTAAATAATGAATTAAATTTAGCCATTAGAAGCTCTGCTTCCAGTCAATGACAATGACAATTACCACTGATTTTATTTAATTAAAGGACACTGACTAATATCTCTATGGTATAAATAATAATTGTGTGACATATAATTTTCTCCCATGTTTCTAAAGACACATTTGCCTCATAATTTGTTTTAAGGGAATGGAAACAAAGCCAAAATTTTGCAGTGGCTTTCCTAAGAAAAGCCATAAGTTTTAAAGCACTTATTTTGTTCCCATCTGTAATTTCAGAACATAATTTTGTTAATCGGGAATTAACAAATCACTGTGAATGCTTTAGACAGCTTGTGGGAATACTTAGCACAATAGACAGATTGTCCCTATTAACACCTGGCTCATGTAGGAATCATAAAATAAAGCAATAAAATATGCTATCTTTAGAATTGAACAGATTAGAAAAAATGCCAATTACAAATTTATGGATGTAAAATTAAGATCAGTTATGACCAGTTAGATGGGATGCTCCATAGCTTCCACATATTTGTATTCTGGACCAGTTTTAAATATACTGACACCCACTCTAGTTGTTTCATTCGTATCTCTGTTCACATTAAGTCAGTAACATAAGTGGTATAGCATGTGTAGCAAATATTTACAAAGGAGGCAAGCACAGCAAGAGTTTTATTCCTTAAAAAATAAATAAGAATAAAGAAGATACAGAATGAAGAATTATCTATATCTCTGTTGTCTGATTATCCTAAGAAAAGAAAAGAGCAGTGATTAAGTCAATAACATTAAATTTTAAAATGACAAACAACCTTGTAGGTCAAGTTGTAGTGAATTACTGAATTTTGAGAATAATACATTTTTATTTGAATTATTGGAAGATCATGGCACCTCAACATGAAGATGATGGAAAGGATATTTAAGTGGTAGCTCACACTCTTTTCTAAACATTTTTTTTAGCAGTTCTACTCCTTGCCTGTTTCTACTTCCTAGGTTTCCCTCAGCTGGGCTCTTATATCACCTTTTCATTCATTACTAATTGCTGCTATAAAGGTAGCTTTATAAAATTATGATGTTAACCATAAAACAAAAGAGTCCTCATATCAAAGAATTATAACCAACAGATATGCAAAGCATTCAATAATTATTAAGATTGTGGGTGATAAAGCCAATTTACATCCTTTTCTCATTTTATTTAAAAAATATTTTTGACAGTGCTGAGAATATGAAACCAGGGCCTCCTGCATGCTAGGCACACATTCTACCATTGAGTTACATCTCCTGCCCTAGATTACTTTCTCTCTAGTGAATGCTTTTCCAACTGTGATGTGCTCCAAATTCCTCTTCAGATTTCTAGGAAATAATTATATTTTAAAAAATAAAAATATGAAGTAGCACTGCAATATTAAATCCATATGGTATTTGCTGAGGATTTTTCTTTTACTCTCTGTAATAGTAACCTTTAGATTCAGAGTAAATTAGTTTGATACTTTTTTAAGAGACAGAGAGAGAGAGAGAGAGAGAGAGAGAGAGAGAGGGAATTTTAATATTTTTATTTTTATTTTTTTAGTTTTCGGTAGACACATCATCTTTGTATGTGGTGGTGAGGATTGAACACAGGCCGCACCCAAGCCAGGCGAGTGCGCTACCATTTGAGCCACATCCCCAGCCCTTGATATGTTATTATATATAGTATATAAAACTATAATGCATACTATACACATATATGCTAAACGTTTCTGTAACGATATGTAACAACTTATCTAATTACATAATTTACATATAGTATATATTATTGGTGCACACACATATATATAGTTGCACATAAGTGTTCTCTGTTGAAACTTAGAAATCTTAAGAGAATTTAAAAAATCCTAATAAATGTAAATTATTATCAGGAACCAAAAGAATCACAGAACATAAAATAGTCAGTACAGGTTGAAATACAGTCTAAAATCTGTACATTATCTTATATGTATTGTTTTATTTGACTTTATCAACTGATAAAATATGCTATTATGGAAACTATGTAAAAACAAAAATTCAGAATTATATTAGTTGATATTGGTTCCATAGTTTCTGTGAAAAAGTACAGCTTACTTTTCTCCTTTTATAGATGCTCATTTTTTCTGGGGCCACTATTCCAGACATGAGTTTTGTATAGACACATTAATATATCTATACCCTGGGGCTGCAAATATCTCATGACTACATGTGTCAATCAAAGCCATGATTTTGATTGTTTCATCCTTATCAATCTCAGTAAGGATATACTCTATATCTATCCTGAAAATAATATTTATTGTCAATGTATTTCTGTTTATTCCTCATATTTCATTTTAAACCAAACGTTTATGTAAATTCAGGTTAGTATTAGGACTTTCTCCATGGTCATCTCTACTATGAGGGTGAGGATAATGCCTACTGGCCAGTCCTACTCTTATGACATCAAATTGTTGTCAACTCTATCATCTAACAACTTTGTGATCTACTGAGATACATGAACATGAGATTCACATTTTAAAAAGACTACCAAATGTGTAGTTCGCTCTGTGGGCCAAAACATTTGGAAATAAAACATTCCAGAAAGTTCCAAAAGCCAAAACTTAAATTGGCCATTATGCACGTGCTACCCTAACTCCACATAAAAGAAGTCAAGTGTGGAAATATTGTGCACTTACCTCCCACAATTTCTAATGACCTTTGACGGTTGCATCCATACTGGACATGTTAGATATTTTTTTCTTATCATTACTGCCCCCTCAAAAAAAAATAGTATAGAAACTATTTACATAGCATTTACAATGTAATAGTTAATGTAGAAATGATATGAAGTATATGGGAGAAAATGTTATATGCAAATACTATGCTGCTTTATATAAGTGGAGCTCTACAAATATTAGTATACAGTGGGGGTCTGGAAATCAGTTCCTCACAGATACCAAGGGACAACTAAATAAACTATTGGAAGATCATGTTAACAAAATTTTCAGAAAATACATACCAGATATTTTAAATTCATTTTAAAGTTGCAGATTACTAGAGAGAAAATCAGAGACTTGAATTCTAATTCTACTTTTGCCATCAACTAGTTGTAGTAGTTTGAACAATTAATTTCCAAGTCTTCAGTATAAAATAAAATGGATGCATCTGTGGTTCTTAATCTGTGCATTGGGTCTTATGGGGAAACAGATAAAGGTGTCATCAGGGTGGTGCAGTAGATAAGCTGATCTGCCTCTGGGCTCCTTTTCCCATTTCAGTCAGAGCAGCTCTGCATTATACTACTTTATTTATTTACAGCTTTGTATTACACTGCTTTATGTTTTTTGTACCCTAGGAAAAGGTGGTTTTATAAAGTTTTTTTCTTAAAATTAACAAAATTTTAGAACCACTGAACTAAATGATAAAACATTTAAGATACCTTTGAACAATAAATGATCTAAAACTATATGGGCTTACAAATGTGTTAAATAACTGAATATAAGAAAAGAACGGATATATAGGTTAGCTTTCTGTAAAGCATTTTGGAAAATGCCTGATGGGGAAAAAAATATATGGCTTTTAGTCCATGGTGTGCTTGCATTATCATTGTCAGTTGGCTTTCAGATTAACACAGTAATGGTCCCAAGCCTCTAGACTATTGATTGCAAATTTCACTCATATTTTGGCATCTTTATGCTTTGATGGTCTCTCAAAAGATCATGTATTCTGTATTTTTAATTTTTTTTTCTTATTTGTAGTTGGATACAATACCTTTATTTTATTTATTTATTTTTATGTGGTGCTGAGGATCAAACCTAGCACTTCACACATGCTACGCAAGTGCTTTAACGCTGAGCCAAAACCCCAGCCCTTTATTCTTAAGTATTTTATGTGTCCTGTGAATAAAGCTTTAGGTAATAGACAAAGTCAATTGTCAAATTGAGTTAATATGTCAAATAGTATTCAAGATACTTAAAAAAAAAACGTGTTTGGAGGGCACACATCAATGACAGATGCCTTATTTTTAGTTTTATCTGATACTACTACTCTAAGACCCCTTATTCTAAGTTCAAATTCTTTCCTTTTGTTTTTTAAAAACCACTGTCAAAGTTGAGAACCCTTGGGGCTAGGGATGTGGCTCAAATGGTAGTGTGCTCGCCTGGAATGCATGCTGTCCGGTCCGGGGTTGGATCCTCAGCACCACATACAAACAAAGATGTTGTGTCTGCCGAAAACTAAAAAAATAAATAAATATTAAAAAATTTTCTCTCTCTCTCTCTCTCTCTCTCTCTGAAAAAAAAAAAAAAAAGAACCCTTTTAAAAAGATTATATGATATTTAGGAAGGTAAATCCATGCCACAAGAGAACAGAATTATAGCAAATGGTTACTACTTGAAACTACAAGTCTAAAATAACATTGGAGACAATGAGCTGGAGTTTTCTGACCAATATAATATGAATTTTATTAGTAAATTAACTAGAACATAGTAAATCAAGCTAGTGAAAATTTGCAGTTGATGCTAGTTTCCTCATTCAGAATATTAGGTCCTAAGTATTTGCTCTTTTATTACTAATAAAAATATAACAATGTAAAAACAATGACTACATTTCTCACTGGTTTAAACTTACTTTAGAAAATGTTTTTACAAACCAGCATTGCTTGATTTATACTACAAAATATCCATATTTGCCATTTTGCTTTTTGTACTTTTCACATTTATATTACATTTTACAAAGTTAAGGAAATTGTATTTCTCTAAAACAGTTTTGTCTCAAAAGTATTATTCTCTGTAACATGCATTTTCACTTTTTTATTCAAACTATATTCAATCAAATTCGGCATTTACAGCTTTTTACAGAAATTGTTTTTAAATATTCCATTAACTTTCTGACAGAATAATACATATTATTTCACTTTAGATTTAAAGTACCAAGATAAATCATTTTCTTTGGTTGAATGAAATCATATTAACATAGTTTTGTTTATTTGCCTTTACAAAAAATTACTATATTTATATTTAACCCTGAGTAGCATTATTCAGCATTGAAAATTGTTGTGTCTGTGACCAAGTCTATAAGTCTTTATAGATTAAAATGAATATTTGCAATAACTTTTAAAGAAAACAGATAATACGTCAATAGAGCCATTTATTCTTACAGTATTGAATTCACTATGTATTTTAATTCAAATTTTTATTTTATTAAAGAAAAAACTAAATCTCTGTCCTATCTGGAATAATATGAACAACTAGAAAATTTATTTCAGGGCTAGGGATGTGGCTCAAGTGTTAGCGCGCTCGCCTGGCATGCGTGCGGCCTGGGTTCCATCCTCAGCACCACATACAAAAATGTTGTGTCCGCTGAAAACTAAAAAATAAATATTAAAAAAATTCTCTCTCTCTCTCTCTCTCTTAAAAAAAAAGAAAGAAAAAGAAAATTTATTTCATTTTTTAAAGAATTTATCTAAATTTTTAGGAACATAATTGTAAGTTTACAAACACACAGTTTATCCGGGCATGGTGGTACACACCTATAAACCCAGCGGTTCCGGAGGCTGAGACAGGAGGATTGCAGTATCAAATCCAGCCTCGGCAAAAGTGAGGCGCTGAGCATTGCAGTGATACTCTGTCTCTAAACAAAATACAAAATAGGGCTGGGATGTGGCTCAGTGATCTAGTGCCCCTGAGTTCAATCCTGGGTAGCCCCCACACCAAAAAAAAAAAAAGCCTCATTTCAGTAAGATGAATGTGGCTGAGACTAACTCAAATATCATGAATCTAATATGTAAATGATTTTTGAAATGAGATATTCAATTTTTCATTCATTGGGATTTTAAATCTTCATTTACAGAACTGACTTGTTTGATTGTAATGAAAAACTATTTATAAATTTAAAAAATATTTTTAGCAGTGTAATGAGATTACTAAATATCTAGGAATTATAAGCAAAGTGTTCTCAATGACTAAATCATTACTAATTGATATCATTATAAATGTTTCAAGCCATAGCATCCATTCTTTTAGACAGATACTGATAGTGAACCAAGAAGAACATGACTCTTAAAATTGATACCTCATAAATCAGAAGAGAATAAAATAAGCAAGATGATTTTTAAAGAACAGCAAGTTCTAAGCAGAAAACAGGTTAATGTGTATACAAATAAAAAATATAAAATATGAAATTTTCATATCTCCTTGAAGGTGTCTTTCTTTCTTGGTTGCACTGTGGTTTATTTTTCTGCCTGTCATTTTCAGTAGTTTTAATCAAATTAAGTTATTTTTTATATATCTAATATTGGAATAGAATACTTTCTAATTCTGTGGTTGTTCTCTTTTAGTCACCTTTGGAAAATTCTTAGGCAATGATTTTTCTTTTTCTTAGCTGTTCTTCATGAAATTAAAAAAAATATATTGGTGCATAATAATTATACAGAAAAGTGAGTATCACTGAGGCATATTTGTACATGAACTTAACATAATTTGGTTGATCTATCAAATCTCTATTCTTTTTTGTTCTCCAAATAAACTTATATTACCTTTTAATTAATTGTCCTTCTCTTTTAATTGATTTTCTGACTTCTTTTTTCTTTTTATTTATATATTTCAATGTGGATATTTATTGTTAACCATCTAACTAATCCTGTCTTAATGTTTCCGTTTTTAAATAATAGATTAGATGGTGCAGTGGCACACACCTGTAATCCTAGTCACTAAAGAAGCTGAGGCAGGAAGAATACAGGTTTGAGCCCCTCAGCAACTTAGTGAGACCCTACCTCAAAATAAAAACAAAATAAAAAGGATTGAGGATGTAGTTCAGTGATAAAGCACTTCTGCGTTCAATCTCTAGTGCCAAAAAATAATACCAACATCAGCAACAATAATAATAATAGATTAAGTAGTGTAACTTCAAGTTAATATAATTTTCAAATTCTGAATTGTTGTTGCTTCCATGTTTCAGCATTTTTTTTTTGTTTTCTATTTTATTATGTTTACTAATCTGTTTATTTAAAATTCTCTAATTACCTCAAAATATGGGAAGAGGTTTGTACTGTCTGTTAATCTCTTGGTTGTTGGTCATCAGTATTCCTCTTCACTTTTTAATACCACACATTTTTTTTTGGACATTGAAAAGTTTATCTTCTGCTAGCACCCTCCAAAGAGGATTTATTTTCCTGGCACGCACATAGATTATAAATAGATAAACTCATTTTAGTTAAGTGGGGTTTGGCGTGATCTGGTCTGAGATTTTTATTGGTTTGTCTTTACTTCTAATCTGTAACTCTGTGGGTCTCAACTAACAGCCAGGTGTATTTAATGGGACAATACCATGTTTTTTGTAAGCCCTAAATACCAATGTCTGTCTCCTTAGAACCATTAGATTTTGAAGCTTTGCTTTTGTGGAGTTTGACACTATAAATGCAAGGTTAGAAGGAAACAAATGCCTCTGAAAGATAAATAAAGAATATTGCAGGTTAACTGCTGTACTCACTTCCCTACTCTTCTCTTCATGTACCCATATTCTTGATCAGGCTGAATGCTACTATTTTCTTTCCATTAGAAGAGATTTTTATCAACAACTTCTTTCTGTGTAGATTCCATTTATTACAATTCACATTAGCAAATGTCCTGGCATAAATAGAAGAGTTCAGTGTGCTTTCACCTGAATTTGGAATCCTTCTTTCTAAAATTTAGAGGATATGGTCTTCCTTTGTAGTTTTAAGAATTCAACAATTGCAGGAAGGAGAAATATCAGACTCCAGAGATCCAGGGCATTATCTATGGGTCGTGGAGTTTAAATACCTTAGATAGATTTCTAGCTGCATGGTAATGTTTGGGGACCTTGAGAAAGTTCTGCAGGTGAACAAAGCAGAAGAATGAAGAGTACATTTTCTTTCAAAATTGTCATTCTAAGCTTTGTGAGGAGGAACAAAATAGGCTGGATGTGGATGGGTCTAAGAATTAAAAGTGAAAAAAGCATGCTGCCCCAAATACCACATCCCAACCCAGACCCTGTGGGTTGACCACCTCCTCAATGCTCAGAGGTTTTTAGAGAATTCACCCCTTGGATACTAGCAACACATATTCCCCAATAGACAGACTTCAAGCTCTTCTCTGGAATGGGGCTCAATTAGGTCTGGGTCAATCTGCAGGCTTTATAGGTGAAATGCATGACTAGTGTCTCATAAAATAACCATACCACTTTGTAGGTAAAAAGGAACACATACTGAGGGTGAATTTAGCTCTAAAGCAGACAATGTTCGCTCAGTACTCCATGGTGGGCAATGGAGACACAGCTGAGCATACAAACTCCCCTAACATAATTGGCCTTTTTAGGTTGGAAATGAGAAGGGACAAAAACTGAAATTTAACTGTGTCCCATAAACTTCTTTTTTTTTATTTAATTTTTTAAATTAGCTACACATGGCAGTACAATGATCTTGACAATTCATACATTTGAATCAAATGGGGTATAATTTCTCATTTTCCTGATTGTACAGGTTGCAGAATCACATTGATTCTAAAACTGAAGCCCTGGAAAGAAGTCTCTTTTTTAATTATATCAACAAGGAAAATTATCAGTCTTTTGTTTATGGATTTGTTATTTCTTTTACTTTTTTCATGAATTGTTTTGTTGTTCTCTTGTCTCTCATTAGTTGTTTTTACATATTTTAATGAAATTTTATGTATTTTTCAATTAAGTGGATTTTTCTTGAGATCTTTTTTCTTTCCTCTTTATAGTCCCTTCCCTTCTCCCCCTGCATTTCTTCTATATCTGTCCCTTACTCCAACATTTTCTCTTTATATATTTTAATATAAGTGTACCAACAGTACTGTCTAGTTTTTCAGCCTACTTTGTATTACTCCCTCTTTTCTTTTTGATTAGCAGAGTTACTGATATATATGTATATTTAAAACATCTTTAATTATTATGATATATGGTTTTCTCTTAAATTATCATTGCAAATTGTGATTTTACTTTCCTTCCAAAACATTAGTCATGGCTGAATCAAGAACTAGATCATACTGAGGGGGTACTTTTATGAAATACACCCCCAGACCAGGTAATATTGAAAAGAGATAACTACTCATGAAAAGACCTTCACAATAATGGTGGGAGAAAAATCCCCAAACAGATGCACAAATCCCAATATAAAATCACAGGAAACATGAGAAAAAAGTCAACATTTGTTTCAAAAGTTCATAACACCCTCATAATTGAGTACATAGATACTAAAGTGGATGAAATTCTAAAGAATGAATTTTAAAAATGTTAAATGCCAATGAAATAAAAGAAGATAAAAATAACTGAATGAATTAAGAAAGATAATATAGGATATGAATGGAAAATTTAGTAAATAGAGATTCTGAAAAAGAACCAGTCTGAAATCTTGTTAATAAAAAAAAAAATTCTTAAGTTAAAAAAAGACCAGTTAAATATATCACCAATAGACTACATCAAGCAGAAGACAGAATTTTAGGGCTTTAAAACAAATTATATGAACTAGATTCTTCTTTGTTGCTCAAGCAACAAAAAAAGAAAACTAGCAACAACACCAAAAAAAAAAAAAAAAAAAAAAAAACCTGTGGAAAGAATATTTAAGAATTCCAGGACACCATGAAAATGCTTAATTTAAGACACATAGAACATGAGAAAGTAGTAGAGATATAAACTAATGGCATTGATAATCTATTCAGTTCAATAATGGCAGAAATTTTTCCAGAACTCGGGAATGAGATGGGCATTCAGATCCTGGAGGGATATAGAACCACCAATGAACAAGAAGATAAAGAACCTCTCCATGACATAATTAAAATGCAAACTAATGGGAACAAGAAAAAAATTTAAAAGCTACGGAGAGAAATGAAAGATGCTAAAAAAAGGCAAACCCATCAAAATAATAGCAGGTTTATTAGCAAAAACTCCAAAAACCAGGAAGTTTTGGAAAATGTATTTCAAGTCCTGAAGGAAAACAACTCCATACCTATGTTACTATATTCAGTAAAGCTAGTCTTCAGAATCAAAGGAGTAATAAATACCTTCCAAGGTAAAAAAAATAAAAAGGCATTTGCCTTGGAAGTTATTTATTACCTAAAGAAGCATTTCAGAAGACATTGAAAGGTATCATATGCACAGCAAAAAAAGATAAAAATCCAATACTGCAAGGGAAAGAAAAATCTCATTAGAAGATTAAATAAGTAACTGAAAATTAGTAAACCATCAAACAATCAAAATAAAACAAAATGACAAGAATATAAACCTCTCTATAATAACACTGACTGTAAATTTCTTAATTCAGTAATTAAAAGGCATAAATCACATTTAAAAACAAGACCTAACTATGTCCTTGTTTAGGACTTTTTCTTCATCTGTTAAGATGATTACATGAGTTTTGTACTTAATTCTTCTATATGGTTTTTATCAAAAAGAAGAATTAAGTACAAAACTCATGTAATCACCTTAAAAGATGAAGAAAACGTCTAAAACAAAATATAATACCTCTTCATGATAAAAACTCTAAGGAAAGTATGGATAGAAGAAATTTATCTCAACATTATAAGACTATTAAATGACAAACCCAAAGCCAAAAACATACTGAATAGATAAAATTAAAAGAATTTACTCTGAAATCAGTAACAAGAAAAAGATGTCCACTGGAGTCACTCCAATTCAATATAGTTCTTGTAATTTTAGCCCAAGCAATTAGGCATCAGAAAGAAATAAAGAAAACAAGTCAAATTACCATTTATATATGATATGATTCTACATAGAGGAGGTCTCCACCAAAAGACATCTAAAGTTAATAAATTTAGCAAGGTAGCAGGATACAAGATCAACAAATAAAAATGAATCATTTTTCTATAATATATACCAATAATGAATCCACTAAGAAAGAAATCAGAAAAACAATTCAATTCAGAATGTTTTTAAAAATATCTAGGACTTATACAAGGATAATTAAAGAAAGCTGACAAAGAGAAATAGAAAGAGACATCAGCAAATGGAAAGACCTTCCTTATGCATGGATAGGCAAAATGGCTAATGTTACCAAATGGCCATGTTATTAAAAGTAGACAAGATTCAATGTAATTCCCATCCAAATACCAAAGGTATTCTTCACAGAACTAGAAATTTAATGTTACAATTGTAACTACACTAGAAATTTATATGGAAGAACAACAGACCTAGAATAGCCAGAGCAATTTTGAGCTAAGTGACCACTGCTGGAGGCATCAAAATACTCAATTTCAAATTATACCATGGATATATTGTAACAAAAAACTGAAGGACACTGGCATAAAAACGTACATATAGACAAGTAGAATATAATAGAAGATATACTGACAAACACACAGCTATATTCATCAAATATTTGACAAAAGTGCCAAAAGCACACAAAAAAATAAAAGGCTGCCTCTTTGATAATTTGTGGGAAAAAAAAATGGATATATGTTTGGGGAGGCAGCCAGCACCTCATTTGGGCGTTCTTCTTCCTGCCAAGGAGGCTGTAAGCCACATGAGAAATTAAAGTCTAGAATTATTAGTAAAGAACAAAACACAAAGTCAGAAGAGATATTTTTAAAAGGGGAGCCCCTGATAGGTCCAATACAGAAACTGGAGCTGAACAATTAGAAAATTGTTCCTGTGGTTTATTTAAGGGAGTACATCAAAGGCAGGGGTAAGGTTACAAGGGTGGAGTCTTGCCTCTGATGTCTTGCAGTCAGCAGGTTGGCAGGTCACATCCATCTCAGAGAGGCTGTGGGGCTACAGCAGATCACCCCTTCTCTGGGGGTCTGGGCAGTCAAACAGAAGAAATATCCATTGGAAGTTCCCAGACACCAATTATCTTATTCACTAGGATACAATGTGCAACACAGTCCACAAACAGCCCAGGGATGGCTCTCCACATATATTTGTGTAGAATGATGAAATTAAATCTCTATTTCTCACTCTGTACAATGATCCAATCAAAATGTATCAAAAACCTATATATAAGACCAGAAACTTTGCAACTGCTATAGGAAAACACACAGGACACAATTCAACATATTGGACACAAGCCAACAAAGATTGACTTCCTGAATAGGACTTATATAGCCTAGGAAATAATAGTAAAAATTGATACATGGCATCAAGTTTAAAAGCTTCTGAAAGACAAAGGAAACAGATCATAGTGTGAAAAGAGAGCCTACAGATTGGGGCAAAAATGACAACTACCATTGTGATGGACAATTAATAGTCAGAACATATAAATAACTCAAAGAAATCAACATCAAAACCACCATAATTTATTCAATGAATTTACTAATGGACTAAAGGTATGAACTTTTTTTAAAAAAATATAAGTAGCCAAAAATTGTACAAAAAAAATCTTCAAAATCTTTAGCCATTGGGAAAATGAAAATCAATCCTATATTGAGATTTCATCTTTGTAGTAAGAGTGGCAACCATCAAGAACACTAACAACAGCAAATGCTGGTGAGCATGTGGAAATAAAGGAACTCTTATATGCTACTTTTTGGAATGTAAATTGGTACAGCCACTATGGATATCATTATGAAAATTTCTCAAAGAACTAAAAACAGAACTACCATGTGATCCAGGTAACCACTCCTCAGTATTTATCCAAAAGAATTAAAGACAGAACACTTCAGAGATACACACAAATCCATGCTTATAGCAGCACAATTCACAATTATAAGTTATTTAACAGTCTAGGTATCCATAAACAGTTGAATGGGCAAAGAAAATGTGATACATATACGCACATACACACACATAATGGAGTTTTTTTGGGGGGAGGGGTGCTAGGGATTGAACTTAGGGGCACTTGACCACTGAGCCAACCCCTACCCTATTTTATATATTATTAGATACAGGATCTTATTGAGTTGCTTAGCGACTCTTTAGATTGCTAAGTCTGGGTTTGAACTCGTGATCCTCATGCCTCCACCTCCAGAGCCACTGGGATTATAGGTGTTGGTTACGTCGCCCAGCCCATAATGGAGTTATATTAAGCCATAAATATTATGAATAATAAAATTTAAAAAGTCATTTGCATGAAAATTAAAGGAATTGGAAAATATCATGTTAAATGAAATAAGCCAGATACAAAAAGACAAAGTCAGAAGAGATATTTTTAAAATGAGAGCTTCTGATAGGTCAAGACAAGTATAGTATGTTTTCTCTTGTGTGTAGAATCTAGAAAAAAAGTTTTCATGAAAGTAGGAGGGAGAACCATTACAGTAGAGAAAAGGGTTTAGAGGGATTGAGCAGGGAAGATTAAGGGGAGGTTTTTGGGGAGTGAAACCAATCAAATTATGTTATATACATGTACAACTATTACAAATGAAACCCATTATTCTATATAATTAATATGCACCAATTAATTTTTAAATAAAATAATTCAAAATGGTTCTATATTATTTTATTAAATTTGCCTAGTTATATTTGGAAAACTGATGTCTGGCATAGTTATGGCTTGCATGATAATTTTGCAGATCACTTTTGATTAATATATAGACATTCTAATTAAATTCCATGTGCTGAGAGTTTTCATCAATATGTATTGAATTTTATAATTTTTTGCATCTGAAATAATCAAACTTTTTTTGCTTTTCTTTATAGTTTTTTTTGTATTGATACATACTTATATTTCTACAAAAACTTTTACCCATGCACTATATAAATTGAAGCTTTTAGATATCACAAAATGAACATATATGCATGATTTTCTTAATCATGAGTGAAATTGGCTGTATTTGCATTTCTTCTTACATGTTTGCCAGATTTTAAAAGATAGATATTATTAGTCTAAAAAAACTAAGGTTAGCAGTTTCCTTGTTTTTCTGTTCTTTGCACCTATATGGCATAAAGATTTGGAAATAATTTTCTTTGAGTCCTGTGATTCAACCACCAATCTTCCTACTTTGGTGCATTATGAAATATTCCATGGTTTAGCATGATTTTCTATTTCTTCTTGAATGAATTTTCTCAATTTATTTTTTTTCATATCTCTCTACTTTATCCCTCTTTTATAATTTTTCTTACAGAATTTAAGGTTAGTAGATTTGGTGGGCGAAATTATAAGATGGTCCTCAGGACTAAGGCCTCCTGTTACTCATGCCCTTAGTGTGGGTGAAAGCTATGAATATGACATTCCTCCTATGAATATGTTAAACTATATGTAAAAGGTATTTTGTAAGTGTAACTAAGGACTCCAATCAGTTGCCCTTGATTTAGTCAAACAGGAGAGTATCCTATGTTGGGCTGACCTAGTTTGATGGGACTTTGAAGGGGCATGCAGCAGCTTTTCTGTTGACCATGAAGGAGTGTGGTCATGCTACAAAGGGATGAGTCAAAGGCCTCAGAACAGCTTCTGAATGCTGAGAGACATCCTTGTTTGACACCTAACAAGAAAAATAGATACCTAAGTCCTACAGGAAGAATGAAATAAAAGCTGCTACTACTACACTGATTTTGAACAACTCCCAATCTTAAATGAGATCATAGCCCCAGTCAATACATATATATAAATTTTGTGGAGGATTATAGAATTGTTATTTTTTTATGCAGCAATATAAAACTTGTAACAATAGATAACGAGCAGCAAAAAGATGGTTTTCACAACTTAAACACACTCTAACTTCAAAATTCATATTCATAATTGTGCTACCTTTCTTACTTTGTGATACTTGTTCCCAGTAACAGACATTTACGATATTTGTTGATCTGAAAAACTAAATTACAATAGAGTTCATTGAATTATTACCATTAAATTGAGGGCTTTGTCTCTTTTTTCTCACTGGCTATGGAATTCAATATATTGGACCCAGGTCATCTTTTATTGTCTTTATCTTTATTGTGTCCTTCTTATCTGCATATTTTCAATTTGGAGAAAGTGCTTTGTATGCATTTTTTCAATAAGCATAATGAATACTCTATAAAACAAGATAAAACTCATGAGGATCTAATTTTCCAAGTTGTGAAAACCTTTATTCTTTTTGATAAATATGTTTTAAATACATTTCCCTCCTCTACCAAAAGTGGCTAAAAATATTATCATTATTTTGAAAATTTACAGTCTGGTTTAAAAATAGCATTTTACCTTGAGTCATTATTCTATATTGCTGAAATTAACTTTTTAATGCTTCATGAAAAAAACACTTTTAAGAAGAATGTCAAAACTTAAAATATGCTTCTAACACAAGTAGGGTACTGATGAGTAGACATAGTTGAACTTTGGGTTGTTTCTATTTTATACTCTTTTTTGTTTCCATCAACATTCATTTATTTAATGTTTTGAAATGTCTAAAAATATATTTTCTTTATTCTTTCATGTTTCCACTTTGTGCAGATTCCATCATATTTACAGATCACTGCTATAATATCTAATATTTTAATGTTATGTATACCCTGAAATTGTGATAATTTTCTATTAATTATTAAATACAAAATGCCAAAATTATTAGCTTTTATGAAATAAACATATTCAATGAGAAACAAATATAACTGTTTTTTGATTCTCTGTATTACAGACACAGTAAAATTAAAACCAGTAATTTTTTTTTGTGCTTTTGTCTTTAAAGAAGTGATTCATACCTATTAAAAAGTGAAATTTCAGATTAGAAATAAAGAGACATGAATTTTTATTCCTGTTCTGCCCAGTCTATTGTGTTCTGGTCTCCACTGCTGAATGAGGCAGTTTTCTCCAGTTTCAGAGTCAGCATTTTCTTTTATATTGAAGAAGAGTGTCCACTACAAATAGCATGATGATAAAATTTTATCATTGCATTCAACATTTGCATATGTGCTCTTTTAGCATTACCAAAAGTAAGCCAAACACAACTCATGAAATCTGAGGTACCTTACTCAGGTAATAAGAGCAGTGTATGGAGTACAAAACATGTGAAATTGATGCAAAACCCCAGCAAATCATGAGAACTAGTTTCTACTTTGAGTGGAAATTAATACACATTGAGTGGATAATTAATATACATTGCAGGAATGAAGCCCAATGTTGACAGTAGTGTGTCTCTCATATCCCAGCTTTTCAGCTGCTTATATAGCATTGAAAACCATCTGGCCCCAGTAAGCCAAAACAGGGCACCAAATAAAACTTACATATTTGAATTATCATAATTTAGGTGCACCATACATAAAGCATGCATTTTTTTGTTCTTCTGATAATATGATGTTTCACTAAGTTTAAAACAATTTTTTTTGTCTATAATGAGTAAAAGTAATAGACTCCCTTTGAAATCTGAGTACTAACTGTAGTCTTTTCATTATGTTGCTTATTTTGTTTTATTTTTCATAACTTAAGCATGTATCCTGGAAATTTCCAAGACATTGAGATGTATTAAACTAAGTCTCATTCTCTAATCTCGTGGAACTCACGCTCCACATATGCCTGCTTATAACTGTATAGACTTTATTCACAAATGGAGAGACTGGGTTGATGTCATCTAGCATTGCTCCTTGCAATATAAATGCAAGTGTATGATTCAGCTTTTCTAGATATCACATTAAAAGAAATTTTAAAAGCTGGTAAAATTAGGTTTAATAATATTTTTGTTTCAAAATGTTTATCCTAACTATTGATATTTTTACAGGTAAGTAAAAAGGCTGTAAATGTCATACTTGCCATTAGTTTTATTCATAGTGAATTTTCAAAATCCAACATATATATATTTTATTTAGAGCATATATCAGTACTAGCCATTTTCAATGCTCTCTAATCACTTAAATCTAGTTGCTACTTCTACTGAAAACTGAAGATGTAGATAACAGCTATCATTGATTTTGGCATTTTTCATAATACTTTCTTTAGACTCTCTAAACATAAATGCCTCAATTCTAATTTATCACAAAGACATATTCTTCAAACTATTTTTTATTTAGTAACTAACTATTGCTCCTCAGTAATTTGAGGTTTTTGTTTGTTTACCTAACACAGGAAAAACAAGACCTTTGTAATGTGAATAATATTGTTTAACATGAACTCTTTGTGTGAAATGTCATGCAAAATTTTACAGTTTAATTTACTATTATTACTGAAATTTATGTTACTTATTTGTCAGTAATATTATAAATATATTTAGAAGGCTCACTTTTTGTACTTTTATTTTTTTAACTTGTGATCTAGTTGCTAAGCTGCAAAAATAGTTCTTTAGTTTTGTTCATGTTAGTAAAATCACTTTATTAATATACTACTTTTTAAAAAAATTTGGCAAGATGATAGTTATATATTGTGGTCATGATGTATAAAATGTTAATGTTGTATAGATTGTATTGACAAACTACAATATTTTATTGAATTATATATAAAGCAATGTGGTTCACATAAATTTCCATTGGAGTAAAAATCATCTGGGGAGAGAATAGATGTTTTATTAAAACTGAAAAAAAAAGATTACAAATTGCCAGAGACATCAGAATAGCTAAGAATGATGACTGGATGATAGGTATAATAACAATAAATAACTTAACAGTTTTATAATTTTCATACTCTCTTAGAGCTGCCATGCATGCCTGTCTGATTGGGAAGGAACTTTTTGTGAACAAGAAACCAATGAGTGCAAAAAGAATCCTTGCAAGAACAATTCCACCTGTACTGACCTTTACAAAAGCTATCGGTGAGTAATATATTTTTAGTTTTCTTCATGAAATTACTTGAACTGCTCAATGTCCTTGGGATGCATCCAGATACTATTTTCACTTTTCCATTTAATTAAAATAACCATCCAAAGATGAAGAGTCATTTCTTGATGTGACAGTGTCACATTAGCTTGAAATTTGCAAATACCAAAGTCCAGATGTCAAATCAGCAAAGGAATAAACAAATTTAGCTTGGAAAGGCAATTTGCAGATGTGGGCGTGTAACAGATGCATTTATTTCTTCAAAGCGTGTTTTTTCATCTCAGTGCTGTTGTGGACCATTCACACAATATGACAAGGAAGGAATGGGTCAATTGAATTAAAATATTCAGTCTGTTACCCAGATATTATCAGGAGTCTGTATTATTTTAGTAAAATTAGTTCCAAGTTTTACAACATTAATGATCACTGTGTTCTATAGTTGAATATTATTCAATACTAACAATTGACAAACAAATAGATTGCATTGTTATTTAACTTGTACTTCTTTATTCATTCAGTAAATATCAGATCTCTCAAGTGTATGCAAGATCACAAGTATTATAATCAGAATGCTTTACTTCTAGTCATGGAGGCAAAAGAAAATAATAGATATAACAGAAAATAATATTATAATTAAATATAAATATACTCAAATGATCATTTTCCAGGGATTAATCAAAACAATCACAACATGTCCTGGGAAATAACTCATACACTTCCTTTTGCCCTATGATTACAGTTCAGAATTCTGGATCATACTAATTATTTAAAGATTTTCAAAATTTGTCCCTCAATTTTGGTGACTGAAGTGGAATATAAGACTAAGAATGTCAATAGTAGGCAATTTACTTTATTAGAACAAAATTTTTACATAATTTACAATAGTTCGGTTGAAATTTTGAAGATAACAATAAATAAATAAATAATTTGGGTAACATGGAGACCCACAATGCTGATAGATGATACTAATATAAAATATAGAAAAATATAAAAATCCAAAGCTATTTTTGTGACATTATCAATTACTAAAAATGATATGTCTCTGCAAATTGATAATAATAGCCTCTCTATCTAGTATTAGGAGAAATAACCAGTTTTTTGATGGACAACAAACAAAACATGTCACATTTATCTATATTTGTTTTTCTTAAATAATTCTATGAATTATAATTCCTAATATATTTAAATTTTACAGTATTTCCTTCATTGAGATGCCAATATGTATTTTTTAGCCTGTAGTTCTTTGATTCTCAAAGATTATGTATCACAGGGCATTGGTGATGTAGACAGTCACCAAACACACGCAGGAGCAAACCTGTGGAGGGGGAAGTCAGCTATGTAATGCATTGCAATGAGGGACAAGGCACACCCCTCTTGACCCATGGCAATCTTACACACAGGTGCTAGAAATAATTATAAGTTTGATCCTGTTATATACTTTGGGGGAAGGGTTTAAGAAGTGAGACTTCATTCTCGATAGGAGCTTGTTAGAAATTGAGCAAAATTCTATTATATCTGAGTTCATAAATCTTAACCTGGAAGGATGGAAGACAAGAGGGGATAAAACACAGTTTTCTTAAAGAGGGGGAATTTCTCATACTAGCCACAATGGAGGAATGTTCTGGTTGTAATTTTACATTTGAATGATGTGTATGATGTGATCACTATGCAGATATGATTATGATCTAGTCTACTTTCTGTTATGATCCATTGGGGTCATAGCGTGGTCTTGTCTGATGTTTTGCGATATGTCTGTTGAAATGTTCAACAGGAGAATACCAAGATCCCCCTGTGAACCTAGTTTATAGTAGCTTACCAGCTCCCTGATATCCTGGGTATCAGGAGATGTTTTTACTCCCAAAATATTACAGTTTCAATATATAAGTGAAATTATCTATCTATCTAATCTATCTAATCTATCTAATCTATCTAATCTATCTATGTATCTATCTATCTATCTATCTATCTATCTATCTATCTATCATCTATCTATCTATCTACCTACCTATGAATCATACAGAGAATAGGGCTGCCAACACTTGTATAATCAAAAATTAGTCTTTAACTTTTGATTTCCCCAAAACTTAACCTAGAGCCTACTGTAGACTAGAAGTCCCATTAGTAAAAATAGATAGCAGACATTGTATGTTGTATGTATCATATTTCAAAAAATATCCAAGAATGGTGAAAGATCACTTTTAAACTGTGATACTCAATTTACTGGAGAGACAAACTACTCATACCAAGATGATTATTATCACACAGTGTTTTAAGTGACAGTTCCCAACACTGGAGCTCACCAACTAGCAACAAGAAGTAAGGATTAAATTATTACAGTAGTAAAATATGCAGAACAGTTCATTTTATGCAGCATGATTTAATACTGCATCATTTTGTTTTTCTTTCTTTACTATGAATGGTGCCATGTTGTGCTGTATGTGCTTAAATTTTGATAAACTTTAACTTTTTTAATAAATTTGTGCATAGAGATTGTAGTATATTACAAAATACTCTTCTATACAGAGTTTTTTTCATTCATGACATAACTATATTTGTTTAATTTTTTGATATTTCCAGTCTATATGGTTTATCTGCAAGGTTTTTCAAATTGCTGCAACTGTCATAAAAATTATTCACAAATAAGTGGACCCCACACAATTCAAACTTGAGTAATAAATGGGTGTGTGTATGTATGAAGAATTCGACACTTATCTTAGTCCACTTATTTGTTCAAAAATAGATTTTTCTAAAAACGTGCATCAAACAAAATAAGAACACTCAAATATTCATTTATTATCTAATGTGGAAGTGCTTTTATTTAAATAAAAATATTGCACTTAATACAGAGGTATTAAGAATTGTAAAGACGACAAGCAACAAAATAGGGCTTAATTAAAACATGCTTTATTTTAATATTCATGAGGCATAATCAGTCTTTCTAGATGACTCTGACACCACTAATTGTGAACTCCTAATGACTTAAATTTATAAATGTGTCAGAAGACTTTGTCACTTAAATTAGCACAAAGTGTCATAGTCATTTTATCATTCTTGAGATTTTTGAGAGATCGCTGGTTTATATCTAAGATATTAACTTGCATTTGGGGTAGGGCATAAAAATAAGTCTAGCATCAAGTAATCTTTCTGATTGCGATTCTATTTGTGATTTTAAAGATCATGTATTATTATTAATGTTATACTCACATTAGCTTTACCAGAATGCAGGAAGAAAACAGCATTCACTAGATGTGCTATCAATTTATATACTATGTATGTTATATATGACATCTTCTTATTTATGAATTCCCTCACTAATTTACATTTTTATAACTTTGAGAAATAATTTGCATATCATATTTGACATTTTTGAAGTGTAAAATGCAACAGATTTTAGTATATTCATGGAACATTTCAACTATTACCACCATCTAATTTTAGAATGTTTTCACTCCAGAAGAATCTATGCCCATTTGCAGTACCTCCCCATTATCCCAGAGCCTTGAAACCACTGATACACTTTCTGTCTCTGTGGATTCATCAATTTTTGAAAATTCATTTTAACAGAATGATAAATCCTTTGTAACTGGTATATTTTACTTAGCATAATATTTTGAATTTTTATGTTGAACCAAATATTTATAGTTCATTCTCTTTTTAATGGCCAAATATTTCATTTTATGGTGATTCCACATTGTTTGTTCTTCACGTTATGGACACGTAAATTGTTCCTTGTTTTGACTCTAATGAATATGCCATAAACATTCATGTACATATATGTGTATGGAAATGTATCTTCAATTCTTTGAGTATACATCCAGGAATGGAATTGCTATAACACCTGACAATGCTATGGTTAACTTTTACTAAAACACCCAAACTATCTTCTGAAGTAAATATACTACTTCACAGATTCTCCAGCAATGCATTAGAGTTCTAAATCCTCCACATCTGGCCATTCCTTATATGGCTTTATCTTAACAGTTCCAGTTGCTGTGAAGGGATATCTCATGTTGTGTTTGTTTTGCATTTTCTTAAAGACTATTGAGGGTGATCATCTTAAAATGTGCTTTCTGACTATGTGATTCTTTAGACCCTTAGCTTGAAAATTCAGTTATCTTTTCTTTTTTTATTTTGAGTTGTAAGGACTTTTTTTAATATACTTTGTATACAACTACATTATCAGATATTATCTGTAAATAGTTTCTTTAATTCTGTTTGTTATCTTTTTTTGTAATTTTGTCCTTTAATGCAAAAACTATATTAATTTTGATTAATTTTATGTCACTTTTGCTTTCAGTGTCATTTTTAGGAAACTGTTCCTTAATCTAAAGTTATAAGGATTGCTAATACTCTATTTTCTTCAAGAAATTTTATACTTTAAACTCTTATATTTAAGGATAATCCATTTTAATTAGTTAATTTTTGTGTGAAGTGTAAGGTAAGGGTCTAATATTATCTTTCTGCATGCTGATATCCAGACTCTTGAGAATTTCAGCATGCAGAAAATAAAAAGCTTTTTGTTGCTGTGACCAAAATACCTAAAAACAACAGCTTAGAGGAAGAAAAGTTTACTAGGATTCACAATTTCAAAAGTTCAATCCAAGATCAGTTACTCAATTGCTCTGGGCTTTTGCTGAGGCAGAACATAAAGGTGGAAATGCATGGCAGAAGAATGTTTTTCAGTTCATGGCAACTGTGAAGCAGAAAAAAATGGGTGAGGAGCTAGGAATCAAATATAACCCCCCAAGGCCATCCCCAGTGATTGACTTCCCTAAGCCATGGCCTGCATGCCTAGTTACCACTTAGTAGAAGAGTCTGCCAAATTAGTAATCCAGCTAATGGACTAATCCATTGAGTGGGTTACACTACTTGTAATCTAGCCATTTCAGCTCCGAATATTCCTGCATTGTCTCTTACATGAACTTTCAGTGTTGCCTCATCCAAACCATAAGAGAAGACTATTCCTTTCATATTCATTTGTCTTGTTACCTTTAACTCAGAATCAATCAAAAAATGAGGGTTTATATCTGGAATTTCAAATCTATTGTATTGCACTGTCTCTTCTTATCCTTGTACCATACTTTCTTATCATAGATTTAAGTAAGTTTGAAATCTGAAGTATGTATCAAATATATTTTTTCTATTTTAAAAATTTGGGGCAATGGTGGATATTTTGATTTTTCATGTGAATTTTATTATCAATTTGTCATTTTCTGAAAATATGTAGGATTTTGATAGAGCTTGCATTGAATATGGAGATCATTTTGAAAAGGATTAGCATGTTTATAATAATGTCTTCAATATATATTCACAGAATGTCTTTCAACTTCCTTATGAATCATTTAATATATTTCATTCATATTTTCTAGAATTTAATGTACTATAATTCATAATTTATAGATTTTAATGTAAAGTAACTAATTTTTAAATTTATTAAGAATTTGATGTTTTTGATGATATTATAAATTGAATCATTCTTTTAACATCCTTTTCAGATTGTTCTTTGCTGACTATATAGAAATAGCATTATTTTTTTTTATACGAATTTGGCAAGCTCAAGGAACTGATTTATAATTTTCAACAATTTTGGTGCATTTTCTAGGATTTTCTGTATCTTATAGTAGAGACTGTTTTGCTTGCATCTTCCCAATATTGATAAATTATGTTTCATGCCTAATTACCCAAACAACTATCATTATAATATTGAATAGAATGACAAGTACAAATATCCTTGTCTCGTTCCTGAGTGTAGAAAAATATTATGCAATCTTTCACCATTATAACATTAACTTACCCATTATGAGCAAGGCCCTAATTTCAATCTGGAGGATCACAAAAAGGGTGTGGGGCATAAGATATTTATCATTAATGCACTCTACCAGATTCTGGAAGTTCCTTCCTATTTTTTGTTTGTTGATTTTTTTTTCATGAAAACAACTTGAAAATTGTCAAATGCTTTTACTACTACTATGAATATATGCACTTTGTCCTCTGTTAATGTGGAAGATTGAATGTGGTGACTTTCCAATTTTGAACCAATCTTTCATTTTCAGTATACATCCTAATTAGTTCTGGTGTACTAATCTTTTCACATGTTGCAAAATTCCATTTACTATAATTAGGTTGTAAAATGTCAGAAATATATTTGTAAGGGATAGAAGTCTGTAGTTTTCTTTCTTCCTTCCTTTTTTCTTTTGTGTTTGTATGAAGTCATTGGTTTTGATATCAGACAAATGTTATCCAGAAAAAAATGTGTTTAGTATTGTTTTCTCCTCTTTTGTAAGAGGTAAGAGTTGCAGAGAATTGGTATTAGTTTTTAAACATTTGGCAAAATTTACTGGTAAAACCATTTTGTTTTTGCCACATCTTGTGGAAATTTTTTCTTCCTTTGATTACTAATACATTTGATTTGCATACTATAAATTTATTGTTTTCTAAATAAGACTCTGTACTGGCTTTTAATTTTCTCCTAAAGTACTTCCTTTAGTGTTTCTTACAAGGTGGGCATGCTAATGAAAAATTCTCATTCTTTTTAATCTGGGAATATATTATTTTCTGCTTTTGCTTAAAAATTACCATTATGGGATACAGAATTTTTGATTGAAAGCCTTTCTCTTTTAACACTTCAAATATGTCATCCTACTGCCTCTGATCTACATATTTCTCTTGATAAATTAATGGTTAATCTTACTAAGAATACTTGTATTGCTACAAGGGGAAAAAAAACTAAAGCAGTTACACTTAATAAAGCTTATTTGAGCAAGAAAAAGATTCTAGAACTGCACAGCATTCAAGACCACAAAGGTTCTGAATCACCTCTCCCTTCCAATGTGATGAGCTACTTTTATAACGAGAAAGAACAAAAATGATATCCAGAGATTACCTGATTGGTAGTCTGTTATTTACATTATAGAGGCATAATTTGACAGTTTGGAGCATGGGATTGGCTGAGGGATAATCTACTGTGATTGAAGATTATACTCAGTTTATAATCTGCTTGCACATCAAGCTAGATTGTAGTTCATTATATATGGAGGCCTATTTTGCCCTATTCATCATTCAAGATGAATTCCTACAACAGTAGGAAAATTTATTTCAGAGGCTAATGTAGAAAAGTTCATTTAATTCAATAAATAATGAATCACGTTTGCTGCCCATAAAAGAGACTCTATGTCTTGATCTTAGTTTGACTCCCATATCATTAAAATTTGAGCTCATTGAATTTATTCTACTTGAACTTTATAACCAACATGGGTGTGTATATTAATATTTTTCTAAAATTTGGAATTTTTTTACATTATTTCTTCAAATGATTTATGTTTCCTCTCCATTATGATTCTCATACATAAATGTCAATGTATATGTTGTGATAGCATCTAACAGATATTTGAAATTCAGGTTATACTTTCTTTTTTAAAAATTTTTTTCTTTTCTTTCTGATCCTCAGGAACAATAATATTAACAGACTTATCTTCAAGTTGACATTTTTTTCTACCAAATTAAATGTTATGTCCGTATAGAAAGGTTCTTTATTTCAGTGTTTGTACTTTTGGCTCTAATTTCTATTTTTTTATAACTGCTACAATTATTAATATTAACTTTCAAAATATCAACCTCATTCTTTGATTAATTATTTATATGATTCTATCTTTGACATATTTATTATATCAGTATATTTCTCACAATAATCAAATATCCAGGTTTCCTCATGGATAATTTTTATTGACTTTTTATTTCTATAATAAGCCATATTTTTCTTTGTATGCCACTTAATTTTTAATGAAAACTTGAAAATTTAAATAACCTAATGTGGAAAATCAAATAATATTCTGCTCCTTCCCAATTGTTATTGCTTTAGTATGTTATTTCTACTTTTTTCTCTTTTTCTATTTTAGTGTTTTGCTATAATATTTGACAGTCATGTGAGGTTATCAAAGTCTCTCCTTGTCAAATTTAGTGGTAAGCTAAGATACACGATTTGGCAGAGATTTTCTTAAATTCTTTGAACTAATAAGTCTTTCAGACTTAGGGAATTTGTGTCAGTGTGTGTGTGTTTGTGTGTGTGCATGTGTGTGTGTGTGTGTGTTGATTCAGGCCTTCAACATTCTGTCAGTTTAAAATTCTACATTTTTTTTTTTTTTTTTTTTTTTGTGGGGATGACTGGGTATTGAACTCAGGGACACTTAACCACGGAACCACATCCCCAGCCCTATTTTGTATTTCATTTAGAGACAGGGTCTCACTAAGTTTCTTAGCTCCTTGCAGTTGCTGAGGCTGGCTTTGAACTTGTGATCCTCCAGTCTCAGCCTCTTGAGCCTCTAGGATTACAGGCATGCTGGTCACCATGCCTGACAAAACTTCACATTTTTTGCCTGCACAAAATGTCAGGTTTGGTCAGAGATCAAAGACTAGGTCCTTTTCATATCATTCCTGACTTGTGCATTGCCTTTCATGCTGTGATGTTTTCTACTTTCCAAGGATATTTAGCTTTCAAAGAACTGTAAATACATCTCTCTCCCTAGATTTTATAAGTGTAAAAGTTGGCCTCTAGTTACCCTCAGTTGGAATCATTATTGCAAGGATGTGCAATATTAAACAATTGCCACTGATTATTTTAACACATTTCTAGAAATGGAGCTTTCTTGAACACAGGGAGTTTTGTATTAGATCATATTAAATCAATTCCAGGGAATGGAGTTCTTTAGAGACCAATTCCCTGGGAAGGGTCTTTTGGTGAGTGCAATGCCTATACTCTCTTCCAGTATCTATACCAGGATCCTGGTTTCACAACTGCCCTAATTATAATGTTGTTGGCTTTCAAGTTCTTTGCAGAGACGAAAAGAGGAAAATGGGACTAATGCAAAGAAAACCATTACAAAGATGATTTTACTTATGTGATTCAGTCACTTTTCTTAAATAAACACCAAGATTGTTGCACACCTTTAGTTTCATGTCCAGAATATGGAAAAAGCATATTTTGACTGTTTGCCAGTGTTCTGGATTCTTCTATGGAGAAGAATATTTTTCAGAAGTTCTTCCGCTGTTACAGAAGTGATTCTATACTTATATTTCTCATATTGGGATAGACAAAGAAATATAAGAGAAAGACAGGAAGAAGAGAGAGCAGGTGAGTCATAGAATCATAAATTTTGAATATAAATTTTGATCTATCTCTGAAAGTTGTTGTGGTTGGTCATTAGCCAGTTCACATTTTCAAACCTCCTCTTTTCTCCTCTGGAAAGTTTAATTAATAATAGCAATGTAGGATTATGGCAGTAAATTTATAACTAAATTTTTTTTGTCCACAAATTATTTAACTCAGTTTTTCATATATGGTATACTCTAAACATCACACATTTTCTTATCCCTAACCTTTATCCTGTTTTCATATATACATATGAAAATAATATATATAATATATTTAAATATAATATATATGTATAAAAATGAATATAGCTAGAGTGCCATATTATAAATGATGAATCCTTCTAATTATGTGAATATTAACTCATTCCATTTTACATATGTATATGTACAGCAAATAAAGATCATTAAAAAGAGATTAATTACTCCATTCCAATTAAGGAAGAGTTTACTTAGTTAAGTTTTAGAGCTCTCTACAGCTTTCTCACAAATTTCCACCGAGCAAAAATGTCAGAAATGTCAGTAAAGAACATAGTGGATATTATACTTAATTTTATGAAAGTAGATTCTAAAAAAGCCTATTATAAATTGCAAACAAGATCCTTAAGCATCATACTATTTGAAGACAATAAAATTATGTACATAAAAATGCTTAAAGTGGCATATTTTAATATATCAAATGAGACTTGCATTTCATTTATCTTATGATTGTATTCTTTAATAAGAAAAACTTTAGGAAAATAATCATCAGCTAGGATACTAAATCTCTTTAGGTGATCTATGTGTCCTAAGTTACCAAACTACTTACATGTGCTCAACTCTCTAAACAACTGGAGTTAACACAGTTTAGTGTTTACACAGTTTCAAGACATTAAAAAGCAAATTGGGCTAGGGATGTAATTTGAATGCTGAGTGCAACCTGCCTTCTGCTATTCCTGGCACGGTTTAGAATTTAACTGCCTTCTTTATTTCTGATTTTTCTTCCCCCAAAGCAGAGTCAACAGCTTTAGCTACAGATGGGGCTCTGTATGGCAGTTATTGGACCCAGATGCCACACTCTGGAGCATGTTTTGCCAACAGCATCTGGCTCCTTTTCTGCCTGTGTAATTGACATTCATGTTGCTGCTTGGCCTGCTTTTTCTTATGGACACAACAAAGTAGACTTTCAGACAGGGTTAATGTTTGCTGCCAGTTGACTCTAAGATATTATTTTTTCTTTTCTCAGTATTTATAAAAAAATTGACTAGATGCCTCACATTATGAAGCACTAGGCATTTAAACTTCATGTCTCTTTTAAGAAACATTTTAATGATTTTTAATGATTATAATAACTGAAAAGGTAAAAAGTTTCATAAATAAAAACCTATGCTTATGTGTACTTCACATATATGGAATAAAACTATGAAAATTCTGGTGTGTTAGTAATTTTCTTTGTGCTATTTATTTATTTTTGCTGAATTTGTATATAATACCCCTAAGTGCTAATATAAAAGTAACATCACTATAAGCTTTTAATTCAGGCAACAGCAATGTATGGCATAATACTTAGCTTTAAAAATTGAAAGATATTTTTTCCTTTAAAAAAGCAGAGTTTTTGAAAATTATATGTGAGTGTTTTTATTTAATCCCTTTTAAGATTACTGCACCATGTATTAAATTACATACATAACATTATGGTCATAAGGCAATTTTAAACATTTTGCAATTACAACCTATTATTTGAGGATTTGATTTTAAATGCCTCTCTACATCAGTAAGTTTGTTTAATTGTGGAATACATTCCTACAGGGAAATTGCCTGTTTAAAATGTATCTGCACCCAAGATTTGAACAACTTTAAGCAAACTATCTTTTGTACAGACTTAATATTGCATCCACACAAGCAATGAATGAGACTGCATAGCAGAAATGTGGTTTATATAATTTTATAATAGAATAAATCTCTGAGGTTTTATTTATGGCCAGTTAGTACATGAGTGAACTGAGGCTTAGATATTTTCAGAATTTTAAGCAAAAATAACAGAATTAGAAAGTGGTGAACATAACCATCAGAACAAGGTCTCCAAGACGCAAAATCTGTGATTTTACATCACGAAGAAGCAAGATCTGGTCTTTTTTTACAACAGAAAATAAAAATGTACCACATTCTAGGAGGGCAGTGTTACTCTGATATCAAAGCCAAGAAAAAAAAAAAAAAAAGAAAGAAAGATACTAAAACAAGAACTATACTCCAATATTTTGAACCTAGATGCAAACATTTTTTTCTTTTTTCTTTTTTTAATTTAATTTGTTATATATGACAACAGAATTCATTACAGTTTATATTACACATATAGAGCACAATTTTTTTCATATTTCCGGTTGTTCACAAAGTAGATTCCTTCGTGTCTTCATACATGTAATTAGGGTAATGTTGACCGTCATATTCCAGCATCTTTCCTATCCCTATGCCCCCTCCCATCCCACCCTCCCCTTTTCCCCTTTGCCTTAGCTAGAGTTCATTGAATCCTCCCATCCCCAACACCCTTGCACCTTGTTATGGATCAGCATCCTTAAATCAGAGAAATCATTTGGCATTTGTTTTTTTTAATTAGCTAATTTCACTTAGCATTACATTCTCCACCTCCAACCATTTACCTGCAAATGCCATGATTTTATTGTCTTTTAATGCTGAATAATATTCCATTATGTATATAAACCACATTTTTTTATCCATGCATCTACTGAAGGGCATCTAGGTTGGTTCCACAGTTTAGCTAATGTGAATTGTGATGCTATAAACATGGATGTGGCTGTGTCCCTGTAGTATGCTGTTTTTAAGTCCTTTGGGTTATAGACTGAGGAAAGGAATAGCTGGGTCAAATGGTGGCTCCATTCCCAGTTTTCCAAGGATTCTTCATACTGCTTTCCATTTTGGCTGCACCAATTGATGCAAACATTTTTAAGAAAATACTAGCAAATTGAATCCAATAAGCACATTAGAAATGATACCACAAAAGATCACAAGTACTAGCTAAGATGGAGAGAAAGAGAACCCTTGTATACTGTTTGTAAGAATATAAATTAGTTCAACCATTGTGGAAAACTGTCCGAAAATTCTTTAAAACTTAAAAACAGATCTTCTATAAGATCCAGCAACCCCATAATAGGGTATATATCCAAAAGAAATGATATCTTATGTTAAAGAGACTTTCAAGTTCATTGTAACACTATTCACAATAGCCAAAAAGTTGAAATGAATTATCTGTCCATCTAATAATTAAAGGATGAAGAAAATGTGGTAGGACTATACAATGGGATACTATTCATTCCTTTAAAAATAATCAAAACAGTAACTTATAGAATAAGGATTAAACTGGAGATCATTATTTTGAGTAAAATAAATCAGGCACAGAAAGACAAATACTGCATGAACTCCTATGTGGAATCTAAAATAGTTGATTTCATAGAAAAAAAGGTATAAAATGGTGATTATCAAAAGATGGATAAAGTTAAAGGAAGGGAGTTTTGGGGAATTGTGATCAGTGCATATTAAAGTTACAGTTCTGGGTTACTATTACACGGTATGCTAGTTATAGATAATATGTAATGTAACTTTAAATTTGAAAATCTGGAAGAAGGGATTTTAAAAGTTTTCACATCAAAGAAATGACAAATATTTTAGATAAGTATGTTTAACCTCTTTAAACATTATGCAGTATGTACATGTTTTGAGTACTACATGGTATCCCATTAATAAATATAATTCTTGTATTTTTGCTTATCACATAGGAAAATAAAAGTTAAAGTAAGGAATAATGCAAGAATAGCAAGAATAACATCTAGAAACAGGAATAAAAAAATAAGTAAATATATTGTCACCACCACTCCTCATTTTCCATTGGAGAGCAGGTGCCAGTATATTTCTAATGAATTTGTGAATGAATAAATAAAACTTATCCTTTCTCAATGGAAAAGTCACAGAGTTTAATTTTTATCAGAAATGAATAATTCAAGATTCATGTACACTTTCTTTAAAAGATGAATAAATTCAAGACAAATTACAATTTCATAAATAAGCCTTAGAATGCACTGATTAAGTAACTTCAGGTTCATTAGCAATTGTACAAAGAAAGGGAAAGAGAAATCATGCTATCTTGCAGTACCACTCTTGCATATGTGTGAAGCAATGTAATATTATTTGAATATATTGGTAGGATAAATTATTTTAAAAACATGTTTTGAATGAAAAACATGAAGCTGATTTTCAATGAAGCTGTGTTGAAGAGCAGAAGAGAGACAGTTTTATCAGGAACCCGGATGTTTTTCATAGATATAATTGCTGGTTGCATCATGCTAAATGAAATAAGCTAGTATGAGAAAGTCAGGGGTCATTTGTCTTCTCTCAAATGTGTAAGCTAGAGAGAAAAATAGAAAAAAAAAATTACATAAAAATAGAAGAGAGATCAGTAGAAGAAAGGAATGGGATTGAGAAAGGAGAGGGCCTGAGGAATGAAATGACCAAATTATGTGAAGATGTAAATTTATAATAATTAATTCCACTTTTATGTGTAATTATGATACACAAATTTAAAAACATATAAAAAAATTACCTCTGTACTCTCCACATCACTTTATTTTGGCAATCTTTTGTATTCCTTTATTCAGCTGCATCCCCCTAACCTCTCACTCTCCTTTCTCTTAGTGTTTTGCTGTGAACATGTCAATTGCTGTCCAAATTTCCCTTTTTTATAAGGACCTTGCTCAGATTACAGCCACCCTAATAAATTGACTTTAATTTGATTACTGCAATAAAACCTTCTTTTAGTTTTTAATCAGTTGTTATTTTTAATTACACATATTTATGTGGTGCATTGACCAATTCAGGATAGTTACATCTCCATCTTCTAAACATTTAACATTTTTTGATTAACACATAATTATACATTTTTATGGGGTATAGTGTGTTGCTTCAATTCATGCATATAATGTCTATTGGTCAAATCAGATAATCACATTCCATCTCCTCATCATTAATCTATGTTTGGAACTTGGAGTTCCTTTCTTCTAGTTTTTATTAAATTTATAATAGGCTATTTAGAACTATTATAATTACCCCTCTACACCAGAGAACACCGGCACTTACTGAATGTATCTTAACTCTGTTTTGGCATCTGTTATCCATATTGTGAAAGAGGTCAAATTGTAAGGTCTGGAAGGATAATATTTAACTTATCACAACCACTGATGTATTAGGAGTGCAGATATTAAAATGTTTCTTGTGACTGTGGCAGCCCACAATTTTATTATTTAACATAGCTATACTAAAATCCTTTAAATTTTATTACCAAAACTCTGTAGAATCATATTTAAAGATTACATTTATGACTTACAAAGAGAGTTAGAAAAGAATTGCTGTTAGATCATCTCATTATTTTATATTGAATCATAGAACCAAGTTTAGAATAAAAGGTAAGCCAATACTTCAACATATTGGCAGAGGAACTGACTTCCTGAAGAAGATTCTTAAAGCTCAAGAAATTTTAAAATAAAAATCAATAAATGGGATGGCATCAAACAAAACAAAACATTTCTTCCCACCAAAAGAAGCAATCAAGAGTGTGAAGAGAGAACCTACAGAATGGGAGAGAATCTTTGCCACCTGAACCTCAGATAGTACATTAATTTGTGGAATATACAAAGAACTCAAAAAGCTTAACACTAAAAAAACCAAAAAACAAAAAACAAATACCAATCAACAATGGACAAAGGAACTGAACAGACTGTGCTCAAAAGAAGAAATACAAATGATTAGCAAATTCAAGATCTCTAGCAATCACAGAAATGCAAATTAAAACTTCAGTGAGATTTTATCTCATTCCAATCAGACTGGCAGTTATCAAGAATACAAGTAACAACAAATATTGGTAAGGATGTGGAGAAAAGTGAATGGTCATACGTTGCTTGTGCAAATTGATACAACCTCTCTAGAAAGCAGAATGGAGACTCCTCAAAAAGCTATAAAATGGAACCACTATTTGACCCAGTTATCCCACTCCTTGACATATCACAAAAATATTTAAAATCATCTTCCTACAGTGACACAGCCACATCAATGATTATAGCAGCACAATTCATAATAATTACACTATGGAACCAACCTAGATTACGAACAACAGATGATCGGACAAAGAAATTGTGGCATATAGACACAATGGAATATTACTTATCCATAAAGAAGCATAAATTTATGACATTTGCAAGTAAATAGATGGACCTGTACAATATTATGTAAGTGAAATAAGCCAATCCCAGTACCAACTAAACAAAGGTCATTTTTTTTTTTTTTTTTTTTTTTGCTGATATGTGAAAGCTAAGTCACAATAAAGGAAGGTTGGAGGGGAAGAATAGAAGTTCAGTAGACTAGACAAAGGGGATGAAAGGGAGGGGAGATAGACGTGGGAAAGACAGAAGAATAAAGCTAATATAATTTTCCTATGTACATCTGAAATTACCTAGGCGAATGCAACCATTGTGCCCATCCACAGGAAAGGGATCCTAATTTGAATGAGATATATCCTATGCTTGTAAAATTTCACCAAAAGTGGATTCTAGTGTCATGTATAACTAGGAAGAGCCAATAAAATAAAATTTTAAAAAGTTATTTTTTATTATTTATCAATTGAAAATAGTTACATTAAATTTAGAAAGTGTTAGTCTCAGAAGAATGAATTTTATTTGCTGCTTTTTTAGCATTTGCCTTAAATGATGTTGACTTGTTTTTATGCAGAGTCATAAAACTGGTAAAATTTAAGAAAATGCAAAAACATATGGTGACAAAATGAAACAAAAGTGATCCAGACACATTCAGAAAGAATTCATTAGAAATAAATTGAAAAACTTTGGTCATTGTTTGGAACAGATTAAATATTGCATATGAGGACAATGCCTATTACTTTCACAAACACAAAATACAAACTTTAGATTATGGTATTTTCAGAAATAATATTTTTTTATTGAGCAGCTGAAGAAAGCTAATAACCAGTTTTAAATAAAGGGAAAGAATGTAAGTGATAATGTTCTCAGTGTAAAACCTGTATTTTCTTTTTCTGAAAGGAGATTAATCAGAATCTGATGTTGCATTCTTGAATAAAAAGTAAAATCATGCACATTGGGTTCTACTTTTTTTTCCCAATTTTCTAAGTTTTTCCCTTGTTTCTTTTTTATTCCTATCTTGTAGGGAGGACAATGTTTTAAGAGAAAGTGCCCTTCATAAGTCATTACATTTTCTTAAAGATGTTTGAAATTGTGGTTACATATAATAAAATAGAAAGTATACACAAATAACTACAGATATTTTACTGTAAATACCAGCAAAATACACGTGTGTGTGTGTGTGTATATATATATATATACATATATATATATATATATATATATGTGTATATATATATATACACATACACATATGTGTACATATATGTATATATATATTCCATCGATCCCCAAATCTTCTTTTGCCCCATTATAGTTTATTCTATCTTTCTTGCTCTGGCTCTTTGATAGTATTTTTTTATATTTTTGCTTTTGTAATGATTTCCAAGTAAACAGTTCACAAAACACCAATGCATTCCTTTTTCAACCAGAAAAATATTTGTGTAAATGGAAATGATTTATATATTATGTTCATATTAACAAAGTGTTTACAAAAACAAGCTTTTAATGTGACTATTATCATAATTGTGGCCAGATGCTATACTGATACAATTTCTATTAAGTGAATACCACAAAATTCTACAGATTAGCTGTTTTTCCAAATGAGATGTTATTAGCAGAAGTAATGATAGAATTTAGGACATATTTCTCTGTTTCTCTGGAATTTTCTATCTTCCTTTTTTCCCAGTGCTGAGATCATACCCAGAGGCCTTATCCTGCTAAGTAAGTGCTCTTCCCCTGGGCTCTGTTCAGAGTTTTTAAGAAGTACCTAAATTATTTCAGTTATTTTAATTTTTACCTTCCATTGTTTACCAATTCAGAAATGAAATAGGTTTTCAATGCTTTGCTTTTTCTTATATTTGGAAGTCTTCATATAAATGTAATGATGAAAACTTTTACATCTACATTTATTATTCTAAGTTATTTCAGTAAAAAATGATCATGTAAATAAATTGATAACATTTTCTGTTGTCTTTCTGAGTAAATAAAATTTGTTATTAATACTTTAGAAATATTTCTTATGAGATGACTTTTTCCCCTTAAAGCAATGAAAATGTTCAAGTGGCTTTAACCACATGTAATATTCAACTCTCCAAATCAGTATTATTTATCATCCAAAATATACATGAACACACTGAATATCAATGTCACTGAATGTATCTTATTCTAACTGGTGTCCTAGTTAGAATAAGATACATTCCATATTTATTTAAATATATCAAATTAGGCTCTACTGTCACATATAACTTAAAAGAATAAATAAAAAGAAGAAAAATATAAATAAAAAGTTTTGTTAATCACATGTACATTTCCTGCATATTCCTTGTAATATTATCTATACTTAAATTCTAGTCTGAAAATAAGATCTTGACAAAGACTACCTGCAGTCTATAAAGAAAACATAACCCTACATTCTTGAAGCCTAGGAAAACATTAAAATACTTAAAATACATTAAAAATAGTGATATATCTGGTTAATTTCTTTTCACATATTTTTTGCTAAATAATTTTTATATATTTCAAATGCATTCTGAGACTGATAAGTTTCCAAAATGATAAAACAAATTGGGCTTTCACAAAAATTGAGAAATTGAGCTAGACATATAGCTCAGTGGTATTGTACCTGCTCAGCATGTGTGATGCCCTGGTTCAATTCAGTACTAAATAATAGTGATAATAATAAAATAAAGGAAAGGAAAGAAAACTATTACATACTTTTCTTCTAGATCTGTGCCTCAAGCCTGTTATTCGAGCTAATACTTTTTTTTCCACAAAGCTACCATGTTACATTATGCTTTCAATTTTCATGCAGAATCAGCTTAAGAGATGGACTTTCAACATTTCTATATCTGTTGCAAAGTCATATTGGAAGACATGGTCCATTAGTTTTTCAATGTCCTATATTAAAAGATCTAGGAATAAAACTCTTCCTTGACTTCAGAGTCCAGAAATATCCCTTTGCATAAGAAAACACACACTTTATTTTGTTCAGAAATTATAATATGTTAAACTAAATACTCATTGTATTTGGTCTTCATTATCAAAGTTATTCACAATTAACACAGGCCATATTTTAGCAATTCTTTACAGGTACTTAACTTTTAGAGTTCACTATTCCCCTTTTTTTTTCAAATATTTTAAACCTTGTTGTTTAATTTTCCAGGCACAAGGCTATATTTTTAGTTTTAAGTCACTTGTAGTATTTTGAGAAGTTAGGAAATCAATGGGGGGTGAATACTGTACATAATACAGAATATTGAAAGGCTAATATTTCCTATATTTATTTATTTATTTTTATTTTTTTTTTTATTTTTTTGGTGGTGCTAGGGATTGAACCCAGGAACTTATGCATGCTAGGAAAGCGTTCTACCAACTGAGCTATATACCCAGCCTATATTACTTTATTATTCACTGTAGATCAGGACTTTTGTGGCATTATGTCAGACCTTTAGACCTTGCTTTATGTAATGCTATTGTTTTAGTATGTAGAGAAGCTTAGGCAATAACAAATATACATGATTCTCACATTATTTTTAATAGAAATCAATTAACTCTCTAAAAATACAACTAATTTTTGGATAATTATATATTATCTATCTATGGTAATTATCTAATTTCTTTCACCAAACTTTGTACTGTTGTTCTTTATGGATCTCACCATACACACCAAAGCATCCCCAATACTTCTTTCCTTCCCTCCCTTTTTTCTTCTTTCTTTCTCTTTTTTTCCTTTCTCTTTTTTCTGTCTTCATTATTCCTTCAGCCTAGAAATCACATTCTTATTCTCAACCTTACCTTCTACAGCAATAAACTTTGGAAATCAGTTTAAAATGGACCATAGAAAACCTCTTTAATTCCTAAACCTGATATTCTCTTATTTTTATGCTATCAAAATTTATAAATGACATTTTATTTTATCTACTTTTAAATTTAAGTTTTATTTTAACTAAAAACTCCTAATTCATGGAATGCAATTTCATGTTTTGATATATATTTACATTATTGAATGATTAGTTTAAGCTAGTTAACAAATCCATTACCCCCCCAAACTTACTTTTTGTGGTTAGAACATTTAAAATATAATTTTTGTTGAAATATATATTATTATTTTTACAGTCACCATTTCATTCAATAAGTCAGTAAAACTCATTTCACTCTTTCTAGTTAAAACTTCAAATCCTTTGACTAATACACTTCACTTTTTCTATCCACCCTCCTTCACCTGCTTCTGGTAGCTACTCTTTGGCTCTCTGCTTCAACAAATTCAACTTTTTGAGATTACACGTTAGTAAGATCATATGGTATATTTCTTTCTGTTTTTATTCATTTAGCATAAAGCATTCAGGTTCATTCATGTGGATGGAAGTGACAGATTTCCTTTCTTTATAAAGCTGACTGGTATTTCATCATGTGTTTGTATATGTATATATATTTATAGTCAATGGATAAAGAAAATGTGGGATATAAAAATGCATTGTGTGTGTGTGTCTGTGTGTGTGTGTGTGTGTGTGTTTATTGCAATGTAGACACTTAAATTGTTTCCATCCCTAGTTCTCTATTTCATGCCCATCTCTCTCACTACTTGATGCTAAGGTGCTCTATGCCATCAGAGCATGACTGTACATAAGGCATCTGCATACTTCAAGACACCTGATCAGGACTTATGAAAAATTAAATCAATGAATATTCATTAAGTTAATATTATGATGAATAAAAGTGCACATTCCTATCCATTTAAGAAAATTCCAGGTTGGCATGATATTTTTTTGGATAATTACTGAACTTGTTCTATTGTCACACACTTGCTTGTTTTATAATGCTTCTGGGCCTTTTCTTTTTTTTTTTTTTTCAATCAATAGAAATTTTATCAACAAATTTTAGGGATGGAAAATTAATGCTGTTAACTTCTTTTAAATTATGAATTTAATACATTTTTTTTTCCTTTAGAGAAATAGATCCCTTAAGAAGGAGACTATTTTTCTGAGTAGCCTATCTCCACTATGAAAATTAAATTATTTTACTGTCTTGAGTTGGGGTTGTGGCTCTCTGGTAAAACGCTCGCCTCGCAAGAGCGAGGACCTGGGTTTGATCTGCAGCACCATATAAAAAATAAATAAATGAATAAAGGTATTGTGTCCAACTACAACTAAAAATGAATATTAAAAATATATCTTACTGTCTTTATGGTTTATCCTTTTACAGAATATCATTTAGTTGGAATGATATATTATGTAGATATTTTTTTCCCATACTGTCTTCCTTCACTTGGTACAATGCACTGTTTTGTGTAGCTTGATAGTTTTATTTTACCACTGAACAATATTCTACTAAATAGATATAGCAAAATAAAAAAAGTCCTTTTATCCATTGAAGAACATCTTGATTTAACCAATTTTCAGAAATAATGTATAGGCTACTATAACATCTTCACATATGTTTTATGTGGACATGTGTTCAGCTCATTTAGGTATCTACATAAAAGCTAGATTTCTCGGTTCTATGTTTCATCTACATTTAGGTTTGTAAGGAATTATTAAATTGTCTTCCAAAGTGAATGCACCATTTTACATCCCTACAAACAATGAATTAAAACTTCTATTGCTGCTAATTCCCATCACCGTTTGTTCAGTTTGCTGTTCTGAATTTTATCCATTCTATGTGTATATTGTAACTTACTTTGTTTTATTTTCAATTCCCAATGGCATGTGAATTTGAGCATCTTTTCACATGCTTATATGCCATCTGTGTCTTTCCTTTGGTGAAATGTCTTTGCTAATTTATCCATTTTTATATTGAGTTCTTTCCATTTGTTGAGTTTTATGAGCCCTTTGGAGACTCAGGAGGCTGAGGCAAAAAGATTACAAGTTCAGTTTCAACCTGAGCAATTTAGCGAGACCCTGTTTCAAAATAAAAAGAGCTTCAGATGTAGCTCAGTGTGGTAGGGCATCCCTGGGCTCCATCCCCAGTACTATAAACAAACAAACAAAAAAGCCACTTTGGAATATTATTTTTAATTCAAGTTATCTCCTAGAACTAACCAGTTTACATTTTAAGTATAAATCTACTAACCTGCTTGAAACCCTACCCTATTTTAGATATTTTTTGTGCAAGTTGGGGTTATCATTAAAGATCTGCCTCTTAAACTAAAATGAGATGTTCTTTTTCCAATCTTGTTTTGAGATAGTATAAATATAGTCCCAAATAAATTATTTTGTACAAAAATTTATAAATATTAATTTTCTTGGCTCAATATTCCTATCCCTAATTTTATTCCCTAGCATTCCTAAATGCCGCAGTCTGGCTGGGCACAAAATAACCGAGCCACCACAAAAACTTGTAGATTCCAACAGCAACTCTTTATTCCCGAACTCTCACTGGCACTCTACAATCACGTTCTGGGAAAATTACACTAGCTCCACCAGGCTCTGTGTACCAAATCTCTCAGAATCCCGAGAGAACTCCACAGGAACCCCAGGAGCTGGCGCCTGAGGCAGCAGGATATTCCCAGCAGGATCCACCCTAAACCTGGAGCCACCCTAATCCCTGAGCAGGGTCACCTTAAAAACCAAAACTCTCAAACATTCATGCAATGTCACTGCAAATGATCTGGGTCTAAGGCAAGCCCATTTCCACAATGGAGAGTCCTTCCTCTAAGCAACATTGGGTAGGCTGACAAGGAAATTTCCATGCATCATTCCTCCTTGGCTATGGCTCTCAGCACTTAAAGACTATTATTAAAACAAACAAACAAACAAAAAGCACTTTTTTTTTTTTTTTTTTTTTAGGCTTCAGCTAAATTCAGGTGACTATAGAGCTCTCTAATAATGGAAACTTTAGTATTTCTCATCAGCAGGCCAGTGTGTCTTCAGACATTGTTTTGCTGGAACTGAAATCACTTGCTAATGCCAGCATGCCAGCACATTATTATGTTAAAAGTCATTAAGATTCACTTTGGAAGACATCAGAAGTGAATGCTTTTCTTAAATACACTGAAGAAGGGATATCTGTGATTTTTATATGTCAGAGAGTTTATTAAAAAATAAAGGTTTATTGTGTCATACGCCTGTAATCCCAATGGCTCAGGAGGCTGAGAGGCAGGAGGTTTCAAGTTTAAAGTCAGCCTTAGCACCTTAGTGAGGGTTTAAGCAATTTAGGAGAACTTTTCTCTAAATAAAGTACAAAAAAGGGCTGGGGATGGGGCTCAGTGGTTAAGCTAGATTTCTGGATTGAACCCTAGGTTCAATACTCGGTAACACACACACACACACACACACACACACACACACATACACACACACAAAGACTTATGATGAATGTAAAAATTAAAAAAACACACACACAAACCATGCATAATTGTATGTTATTTAAAGAGGGATGGTAAACCTTTAAATGTAGAGATTGTTTTGGAATAAACAAGGAAAATGTGATTTGACAGGGATTAATAAAGAAATTCAGATACTTTGGGAACACATTGCTTTTTAATAATGATGACATAAACCGAGTAATGATATGATCAAATGTCAAAAAGTGATCAGACAAAACTAGTGCTATTGTCTGTAATATCTAAAATGACCAAGATTATTACATAAAATTTAGGATTGTAGACATATTCATATTTCAAGCAGTAAAATGTCAATAGAAATAAGTGGATATGAACCAAATTATGTATTTTTATATGGAAAAACTGTGTTGATTTCATACACATAGTCCTCCTTTCAATCTGCCAAACTAACTACCAGTTTTTGTTTTTGTTTTGTTTGTTTGTTTGTTTGTTTGTTTTAATACTGGGGATAGAACCTAGCATTAGTTTACTACTGAACAACATCCCAAGGCCTTTTATTTTTTAAAAATTTTGAGACAGAATCACAATAAATTGCTGAGTCTGGCTTTAGACTTGTGATCCTCCCACCTCAGCCTCTTGAGTAACTTTCATTACAGGCATGTATTAATGACCCTCTTTATGTGAATGTATGTACATGTCTGTGTGTGTGTATATATACTTGTGTGTGTGTGTATATATATATATATATATATATATATATACACATATAATATGTGTATATATAATATATATATATATATATACAATACATATTAATAATATATAATATACAATGTGTATATATATACACATATAATATGTATATATATAGTACAATATATTTATACTTTTATATATTTACATATATATAATTTGACAGTGAAAGATAAAGTGAGTTTCAACTGTAATTATGAAAAAGTATGATTTAAACTGCTTTGACTAATATCAAAAACAGCAACTCATTTTCCTGGAAGTTCAGAGATAAATAGAACTGCTGGAATAGAAAAATAAGCCCATTTCTCTTAGGTACCCTTAGCTCTTTCACGTCCTCTGTGCTGAATGTGCCTTAAAACGCACTGTGGCAGAGTGAAATCAAACATTCAGGCTTCACCCTCATTTGACTGACCATGCAGTATAATGAAAGAGAGTATCATTTTTGGAGGCTGCTTCATTAGGATGAGAAAGAGCATTTCTCCCAAGATCCCAGCAAATGTCATAACTCTGACTTGAGGTATCAAATGTTCATGCCAAGTCAATACCATTTAGGCCTTTGTTCCTTAACCAGACCCTGCAGGAAGATTAATAAACAGGGCTACACCCTGAAACCACTTTGAGAAATGCTAAGACATATGTTCCACCCTGAGAGACTCATATTTAATCTGTCTTAGATGCAGTCTGAAATTTAGGAATTTTATAAACTAGTGAAAGATTCAGATTGCCCGCAAATTTGAAATTCACTGTCTTTGAACAATCAGATGCACCCTGGGATGAAGTGTGTGCATAAGATCAACTTCTACTTAACATATGTAATACAGGAAAGGGAAGCCACCTGAATGAAATCAGTTAAATAAGGAAATGGGCAAAGGGGAATGGGTACAATGTTAAAATACAACCATACTGCCTGTCTAGTTGTACCTTAACATATTTTTAATCTGAAGCTAAAAAGACTGTGAGGGAAAAATCAAGTTATTTATTGAGAGTTTAAAAGGACATGAAAATATAATAAATGATGTTAAATCAGATTCTAAAATGTTGTATTGATTCATGTATAAAAATAGGAAAAACAAGGAAGCATACAAAAATTCCTATAAAAGTTTCCTATATTTGTTCTCTCTGGTAATAAAATTTTTATGGATATAATAAAACTGGGAAAAGAGTGAGCTACTATTGTCATAAAAGTTAGAGAATTTGTTTATTTCAATTAAAATTAGCATAATAACGGGTGTTAGAACACACATTATCTTTAACAAAATTCATATATTATTTGGCCTCAATGGCAAATGTGCAACATAGAGACATCAAATAATTTTATTAAAATGAGAATGAGTGGGAAAAGAATAAACATTTTATTTTACTTATTACTAAAAATAGCATATTAATTAGACACTAAACAAATTTCTAAGGAAGCAGGATCTAAACACATAAGATTTAATGAGAAGAAAATAACAGGAAAGCTAAAAAGTAAAGGAACTTATCCTGAGTGATCAATTGGACAACAGTTTTAATTCTTTGGACAACTGAAGAATGAATATGAGAGTTAGCCTGTAAACCTCTGTGTCTCCAAATTTTGCAGACCTCACAATGTGACCCTCTAGTAGTAATAAAATTTTTAAAAAATTACTAAATATTCTGAAGTTTCACACCAAATAGAGCAAAGACATAAATACAGTAGTAGATTTTGTATTGAACCTTGGTAAATTTTAAACATTTCCTTCAGAAAACCTGGAGGAAAAAAATTAAATGCAACCATGTATTATTCCAATTTGGAGTTCCTTTTACCTCTTGAGCACTATGAAACAGTGTATATTGAAAGGAAACACCAAAAGATCATGTGTTTTAATTTGCTTACAATCATGCGCTGGAAAGCAAAATGATATTTCAGCAACGTGATATCATCAATTTTCCAGGTTTCAATACCACATTTATCAAAATCTAGCCTATTGCTTCCAACATCCAACTTTTCTACTCTGACTAGTCAACTTGAATTCAATTCTGCTAACTGTTAAATACATCTCAAAACAAAATGAAATCATTGACTCATTCCACATAATCTTTATAGAATAGAACTTTTGAATTATTGTACCAGAAGTCAAATGTTTGATTTTTGAGCATATATATAGAAATAATAAAGCTTTCTTCAACAAATATTTCATATTCTTCAAAGAATAAAAAATGATTTCTACAAAACCACTAATGACATAGTAATGCCAACATTTTAGGATTTCAAATACACTGTAATTTTCTAATTGACCAATTTTATGTTCTTTTTAAGTCAATAATGAAAAAAAAATTAAGACTGCATTAATCCTAGCAAAAGGAGTTAATTCCATTTGATGGAAATATTGGGAATGTAAGTCAGATATATTGTGATAATATTGAAAAACAAACAAATAAACAAAATAGAGAGCTATTTCCTAAAAAATCTTTTCACCCTAATAATGGAGAATATGGAATACGGAGAAGTGTTAATCTTATCTTCATTTTAGAAGAGTCAGGGTCAGAGGCAAGAATTCCATGCACTATTGTAGACCAACTATATTCAGAACTTACTAAACTGGGAAGCTTCAGCATTTGTGCAAAGGCTATTTCAGCAGAAATTTGGCCAGAAAAAAGGAGCTTCTCTCTGGTGGAGCAGTGCTTTTCTTTTTCTTGCCAAGACAAAACTAGTACCAGAGAGGAAGGTAAGCACTTCCATATCATTAACTTGGCAATGGTGCTAAGTTAAGCAGGAAGTCAATTGCTGGATGATGACTTCTGGTGCTGTTGCCCAATCCCAGAGATGTACTGCAAAGAAAGAGTGAAGTGCATATTTATCACATTTCCAATGAATCATGTTAGAGGACTGAAAAGCCACCAGGTGGACAGTGAGGAGATCCAAAAAGGATTCAACTCTCCTTTTTTGAGACAAACACTACGCCTAGCCAGATTTATATAAATAAGAGATGAAACCAATCAAATGAAGGAAAAAGCAAGAAGTATGGGCTGCTGACCATAATTACATGGAATGATACATAATAAAAGAAGCCTTCAAATTAAGATTTTAAAAAAGCCATTTTAAAAGAGAAAAAAATGAATTTACTCTAAGAATATTTTTAAATCTTAAATGACAATTAGTTTTACAGAATTATATTAATAGAAATAAAATCTTCCGTCTCCTATGCATCCACTTCTCAAGAAATCCATACTTAATAATAGTGATACTCTTAATCAAAATGTCCATTATTTTCCCAGATATGTTTCTAAGTACTTGACAGGTATTGGCTAGTTTGATCCCAACCCAGGAAAGGTATTTTATTGGTCTTATTTATAAGGAAGTAAGAGTCTGAGAAATAACTCAGGTTTACTAAGATATTACTTAAAATTTGAACCTGAAACATAATTCTCTCAATATGTTTTCACACCATACTCCTTATTACCTCTTATATGCTTCTAGAGATCACACAGATGCAAAAATAAACACATATAAATGTACATCCATATATGTATATTTACATTTGATTTAATTGTAATCATGAAACCATAAGATTCATATATTGTATTATATATTATATAGTAATATTACAAGCTATTATATATCTAAATCATGTATAAGGAGATCATTTCTTTAATTACTTCAAATTCTATGATCAGTGCCCTTTTAATGTTCCATATGTTCTTTTGAAGTTTTGTTACAGCAGACAATGAAACAGAACTCTGAACACACGCCTAATTACCTTGCACATGTATATTTCTAGAAGTAGAACAACTGCATCTGACATTTACCCATGGTGAATGCATTATAGGTTGACTTCCCCAGGAAATGAAGTCCAAGATGGAGTTTGACAGCAGAAAGGTTAAAGGTGGAGAATTTTTGATAGACATACATTGTTTTCAGACATCATTTGTATCTCAACTGTTTGCCCTAGCTTCCAAATCATTCCATTTTATTTATTTTGATCATGTAGATTTGAGAATACCTCTGTCTCCCTATCTACCTTGCTTTTATTGAAATATGTTCTATTGAGTCTCTATTAACTATAAGACTGTGGGTCAGGCCTTCCTTGAACTTCCTCTGTAACCTTTGTACTCATTGTAATTATGCTTAGTTTGCTCTGAGGGTTATGTTCCCTTATTTGTTCCTGTTTTATTTCTGAAATTCTATAATCTGTGTCATATACAGGGAGCCTATTTCCATAATAGCATCTTACAGTCAGTCCTAGCTAATTGGGGAAGATCAACACTTATCTTCACTGAAGTTTGTACATCCTCTGAAAAAATACAAACCTTATTATTTTGGCAAACACACACAGAAAGGTTTCTAGGTCCACTTGCAGAACATGGCCAGTTTTAGCACTTAACATAAAATGCAGTATTTGAGTTGCTCATTTCTTTGAACTTTTGATTTAGAGAATGATTTTTCATTCTCTTAAACTTTTTGTAGAAAACCATTATTTTCCTTAAAAATTTGGATATTTCTTTTCAAGTTGGTTTGGGCTATCAATGTCCCCAAATTTCCAAGAGTGAGTGCCAAAAGTGAGCTAGTAATAACGCTAGCTCCAACACAAAATTTCTTCTGTTCTTTTTTTATGATCTTTTGGATATCTCAGTTCTGCCAGACACAAATTCCACAATTATATTAACTTCTAGATCATGTATGTTTTCACATATGTAAAACCACAGTAAGAGGCAGTGGTATGTTAACACATAACAAACATGCGTTCTTCAATTATATAAAATAGGCAAGATAAAAAAAATAAAACACAAATGAATTACAAAAACATGTAAAAAGTAAAAAATTTTATCAATTTAATCTGATTAATATTAGGTCTTCTTTTCTTTCCTTATGTTTAAATTTTTTTGGATAAAGATTTTGTAAATTTATTTTAGCAATTTGTTCTAGTATTACTATTCCTAGTTAATCTTAGATTAATATTTAAATAGATGAAAAGCTCATTACTATATTTTCTTAACCATAGTTCTTAATTCATAGTGTAGTTGGCTCCAGTACAACCTCTATCAATAATCACATACCAGAACATACTTTAGGAATATATAATATATTCAATTATTATCTGTTAATTAAAAATAAAATCACAAAATTCTTAAGGTTTGCATTTGAGATGCCCCCAAAAGCTCATGTGTGAGACAATGCAAGAAGGTTTGGAGAAAAAATGTTTAGGTTGTGGCAGTCTTAACCCAATCAGCAAGATTATCTTCTATTAGGATTAATTGAGTGGTAATTGAAGTCAGGTAGGGTGTTGCTGGAGAAGGTGGATCATGGGGATATGACTTTTGTGTATAAATTTATATTTGGCAAGTGGAGATCTCTCTCTCTCTCTCTCTGCTCTCTGATCATCATGTGAGCCACTTCCCTCCACCACACTCTTCCACCATGATGTTCTGCCTCATCTTGAGCCCTGAGGAATGGAGCTGGCTATTGAAGAACTCAGAAGTCTGAATCCATGAGGCCCCAAATAAACTTTTCCTTCTCTACAGTTGTTCTGGTTGGGTCTTTTAGTCATAGCAACTAAAAAGCTGACTAAAACAAAACTAAAATTAAAAAAAAAAAAAAATATGTGACTTAATTTCTGAGTCTTTGGATGATTATAAACATTTGCTTACATTAGTAATAGTTCTCCTTTTTAAGATATTGAATATTAAGTGCCACTTTCTTTTAAAGGATTTGTTGACACTATTTTATTGTCTTCTTGAATTGAATTTTGCTAGCGTGAGACTGACTGACCTTTGTACTTGATGGGTGTCTTACACTTTGTTTTCTATGAACAATGTTTCATTTTTTTTTCCTTTTTGTCTTTGAAATGCAATAATTTTTTCCTCTGAACTTTCATTGTTGATTGACATTTAGCATTATTATTGTTTTTTTGAGGGGTAGCAAAACCTTCTATGCCATTCCAGTCACTATATTTGTGTCTTTATTATGGAGAAAGCTGTCTTGGATGATAATTTCCTACTTTTTGCCTCTTTACAAATCTAACAATTTGTTTCCAATTTTTGAAAGAACTTTTAAATAGTAACTTTTGTTACTATTGGGATTATTGTTAAGCTTATTTTTCATAAGCTGCATTTTCAGTATTGTTTAGTTACCATTATTATTAAGCTTTCCACGAAACCTCTATTTTTATAATAAATTTAGTTTTAACCTCAATTTTTTTTCTGGAATTCTGTCATTATATTTCCTATCATTGTATTTAAATTTCTTCCCTGAGTCCTCTATGTCTGCTGAAATACATTGGTATGAAGATATAATATTTACCCAGCTGTTTGAGATACTAAGGAGGATCAAAAATTGGAGGCCAGTAGGAGTAAATTTGCAAGATCAGGCCTCAAGATAAAACAAAAGTGACTGGACATGTAGTTCAATGGTAAAGCACTTCCCTGGCATGTGCAAGGCCCTATGTTTGATCCCCCGCTCTGCCTCCATTCCACCCCCCCCACCCCCCCACCCCCCGCCGCCCAACACACACACAGAAAAAGGGAGTAGTATTTATATTTTTATTAGTTTTTAAAATTTTCTTAAAGTTCTCTAGTTTGTAATATTATTCTCTTTGTTCAAGTAATATTTATATGTCATGTTTGCTCTTTTTATTTTCAATTAATTTGTCCATATTCATATAAACACAAATAAAAACATGAGTCCATTATGTGCTGATTACTTTTCAGATTTTTTTAACTTTGAGTGAAATGAATTTTTCATTTCCTGAATATAGTGGAAACTTGTGAGTTAAGGCAATGTCCATGTTGAAGGTCTACAAGCAGAAATTGTCTTGGCTATGAGCAAACTGATATGGTATTGGGTTTTATTTGTTTATTTGTTTGTTTCTTTAATGTAAATTTGTGTTTACTTACTTATTTACTTACTTAATAACTTATTTATTTATTTATTCCATCCCCCTTTCTGCCATTCCTCTTTGTCTAATCCACTGAACTTCTATTCTTTGCTTCCCCTTCACTGTGCATTAGCTTCTGCATATTTAAGAGAGCATTCAATCTTTGATTTTTAGGAATTGGCTCATTTCACTTAGCATGTTATTCTCCAGATTCATCCATTTACCTGCAAAAGTCATAAAATAATTTTTTTATGGCTGATTACTATTCCATTGTGTATATGTACCATACTTTCTTAAAAAGCTATTTGTTTTTAAATCATATGCATTTGTTTGTCTTAGAAAGAGTAGGGAAGAGAGAGAAACAGAGACAGAGGAATGGTTCCTTTTTTAACCTCACCATTATAGAGTAGTGTCTTCAGGCCTTCTTATTTTACTTCATTAGCTCGAAAGATCACACACCTCTGAATTACCAAATATTACTAATTTCTTCTCTATGGCCCTCCTGCTCGTGATGGGAAATTTACCTTTATGTTTTAAATATGGGGTTTTCACCAATCCCCACCCCTGGACAACTCTACTCTGTGCCACTTCTGCATTTCTCCTGCTCTTCATATTTACTCAGGTCTTATTATATATTTTCCTATGTAATATAGGAAAAATTTTTTATTCTGGGCTGGGAATATTTATAACTGTTTTAATGAAGATGACATTTCATTGTCTGTTTCTAATTTTCCTTGTCACATTGTTTACACTCAGAGAGAGAGAGAGAGAGAGAGAGAGAGAGAGAGGCAGACACTGGTGACTTTGCTTCATATTATTCAAGAAATTTCCTCTGTTTTGGGTGTATCAGTTATTCCCATGAATTAAAAATTGTCATTTAGAGATTATTTTAAAACTAAATAGCACAAGAACCCTGGATCAACTTGCCAAGTTCCCTGAAAAGCCTTGTCAGGAAATACGATCATCAGTATAAAAACTCTTCATATGACCCCTGTGTGGCAGGTTACCCATGAATGATAGTTTTGCAAGAGGTTTTTCTGTTCTTCCTTCTTTTCACCTTTTTGTTGTTCCTCATCTTTGAAATCCTTATGTATTTCTCTGGTTTTATGCTTCCTTTTAAATAAGTGAGATTCGATGTGGATGCTATGCAAATATTTTAAAAAGAGAAATGTTCTATAATCTTGTATTTCCATAAAATAATGGGTCCATAATAACTTCTATATGTGTAACAATATGTTAGCTTTCTTCATAAGTATTTTCACATAATTTGTTACTGTATCACCAAATTTATGTAAAATTTTTACAGTAAATTTTATTATATGCACATAGTATAGAACAAAGGGGATATGATTAGTAATTGAGTACATATTTCTAATACATATTACTGCTAAGAGATTTACAACAGATAACACATTTATTATAATGCTAATCCCAATAAAAAAGAACACAAAGATTTATTTTATTTCTCACTTTTTTTAATACCCTTCTAAACATTTAAAAATTCTTTAGCTTTTGCTAGTTCAGTTGATATTTTTTACAACATAAACTGTAATGTTCATTAAAATTTAAGTTACTATACATTTGCTTATAAAACATGTGACACAACCTAGGCTTATGACTTATATGACACAATGTTCATAAATTTGCTTAAGTTTTACATTTAGTGCTTCAGTTTCATTAAGCAACATTTTTGCATCTTGTTTTAATATTCTAACATTCTGCCACCTACTCAAATGGTACTTGAAACAAAGGATTATTATGTAGAACATATATATATATATACATATATATAAAAATATGTACGCATACACTCATATACTATAGGCCAAAGATCTGAACAGACACTTCTTAGAAGATTATATACAATTAATGGACAAATGTATGAAAAAAATGTTCATCATCACTAGCAATTAGAGAAATGCAAATCAAAACCACTCTAAGATTTCATCTCACTCCAATCAGAATGGCAGCTATTATGCATACAAACAACAATAAGTGTAGGCAAGGATGTGGTGAACAAGGTACCCTCAAACACTACTGGCGGGACTGCAAATTGGCTCAGCCAATATGGAAAGCAGTATGGAGATTTCTTGGAAAATTAGGAATGGAACCACAAAAGATCCCAGCTATCCCTCTCCTCGGACTATACCCAAAGAACTTAAAAACAGGATACTTTAATGTTTATAGCACATCAATGTTGATAGCAGCACAATTCAAAATAGCTAAACTGTGGAACCAACCTAGATGCCCTTCAGTGGATGAATTGATAAAAAAAAATGTGGCATATAAACACAATGGAATATTCCTGAGCATTAAAAGAGAATAAAATCATGACATTTGCAGGTAAATGGATGGAGTTAAAGAACATAATGTTAAATGAAGTTAGCCAATCTCAAAAAACTTAAATGCCAAATATTTTCTTTGATATAAGGAGGCTGATTTATAGTGGGATAGGGACAGGGAGCATGAGAAACTCTAGATAGGGCAGAGGGGTTGGAAGGGAAGAGAGGGGACATGGGGTTATTAATGATGGTGGAATGTGATGATCATTATTATCCAAAGTACATGTATGAAGACACAAATTGGTGTGAACATACTTTATTAACAACCACAGATATGAAAAAATTGCTCTATATTTGTAATAAGAATTGTAATGCATTTTGCTATCATATATAAATAAAAGATGATTGCATATTATTTTCAAGTATATCTTGAATACAATATTGTATTTGAATACAACTTTACTGCTTAAAGTTTAAGCAGTGAAATTGATGCAATTACAATTTCATCTAAATATATAAGACATTATATTTAAAAGCAACTTATATTGACTAGCCCAAAGAATCCCTTTCTTTAGGAAAAACCAAGAGGGATAAATAATACTTACTAGATTAGGAAACCTGACACATCATCATATATCTGTGTTTATATTTAGAGTCACTCACGTACCATTAAAGAAAAAAAAAGAATTGAGATGGAAGATATTATGGATGATGAATTAAATGTTTTGTTTTTTTGTCTTGATTTGTTAAGTCAATTTACTTTTAACTGATACCTGTATAGCTTCTATGAGATAATTTTTGATTGCATATATATGTGATTGTACAAAAAATGCTTTTCTGTTCCTCTCTTCTTTCACTTAACATAATGATCTCCATTCTACACATGTTGCCACAAGTGGTGGGATTTAATTCTATTTTTATGGCCAAACAGTATTGAATTATGTATATGTACCACATGTTCTTTACTCATTCATCACTTGATGGACATTTAGGTGTTTCCACTTTTTGGATATTTTGAATACATTACAATGAACATGGGAGTGCAACTGCCTCTCTAACTCACTACTTCATCTCCTTTGATTGTATGTCTACTAGTGGGATTGCTGAGTCATATGGCCATTCTATTTCTAATTTTAAGAAACTTTCCTGCTGTTTTCCATAATGATTGCACTAATTTACATTCACCCATCATCACTAGCACTTGAACTTTTAGCCATCTGGAAATAAGCATTCTTCCTTCGATGAGGAAGTATATCATTGAGGTTTTGGTTTACATTTTCTTAATGATTAATACAGCTGAGCATTTTTCATGTACCTGGTAGCCATTTGTTTGTCCCCTTTTAACAAGTTTTTATGTCTAAAACCCATTTTTAATAAGACTATTTTCTTGTGTTGAATTTTGTAACTGTTGAGAAAAAGAGATCAAGTTTCATTCTTCTGCATGTGGATATTGAATCTTATCAATATTATTTATCAAAAAGACTGTCCTTTCTTCAGGGCATGCTCTTAGTACCATTGTCAATATCAGTGGACTGTGAATGTTTGGGTTCACTTCCAGGCACTCGATCTTCTCAATTGGTCTCTGTTTCTGTGTTTATGCCAGTTCCATCTTGTTTCGATTACTATGCCTTTATAGTATATTTTGAAGTCAGATAGTATAACACCTCCTGGTTTGTTCTTTTTGCACAAGATGCCTTTGGCTATTAAGTGTTTTTGTGGTTCCATACAAATTTTAAGATTTTTGTTCTAGTTTTGTGGAGAATGCTATTTGTATTTTGATAGAGATCACATAGAATCTATAAATTAGTTGGGTGCAGTAGACATTTAGCGGTACTGTTTCTTTTTCTAATCCATGAATAGTGGATGTCTCTCAATTGCTTTATGTCCCCTTTAATTTATTTCTTTATAATCCATTTATATCTTTCATTAAATTTATTCCTGGATATTTTGTAGACATTTTTAGCAGGATTGCTTTCTTAGTTTATATTTTACATTATTGGTGTGAACCAATGTTAATGATTATTATATTTTAACTTTTTATTAGGTCTATTTTTTTTTTTAACAAATGTTATTCTCCTTTATTTATTGCTGAGAATTAAACCTAGTGCATCACACATGCCAAGCAAGTGCACTACCACTGAGCCACAGCCTCAGCCCCTCTAGTAGTCTTTTTTATTTATTCTTTTTAGTTATACCTGACAGTAGAATCTATTTTGATATATTTATACAAGCATGGAATATATCTATAGTTTTTTGATGTAGGCTTTGAAATTTTCTATCTATAAGATCCTGTCATCTACAAACAATAGTAATTTGACCTCTATTTTTCCAATTTAGATGCCCTTTATTTCTTTCACTTGCCTGATTGCTCTGGCTAGGACTTCTAGCACTTGTTGAATAAAGGCAATGAAAGTGGGCATCTTTCTCTTGTTGTGAACCTTAGACAGAAAGCTTTTCGCATTTCCCCATTAAGTATTCATGTTAACTATGGCCTTATTGTATATGACCTTGTAATATTAAGGTACTATGTCAACTTTCTATTGCTATAACAAAATACCTTTAAAAAGTCAACTTAAAAGAGAAAAGACTTATTTAGTCTTGCAGTTTCAGGTTATAGTCCATCATAACTTTGCCTCCTTACTTTGGGCATGGGGTGAGGCCAAACATTTATGGATCAAGGCATGGAAGAGGAAAGCTGCTCACCTCACTGTGGCCAGGAAGCAAAGAAACAAGAGAGAACAAGAGAGAGAGAGAGAGAGAGAGAGAGAGAGAGAGAGAGAGAGAGGCAGAGACAAAGACAGGCAGAAACATAAACAGAGGGGAAGGAGGCAGAGAAAAGATATACACTTAAGGTCATCGCCCCCCCACATGACTTACTTTCTCCAAGTAGGCCCCACTTCTTCATGGTTCTACCACCGCTAATCCACAATAGTGCTACTAGTTGAGTACCAAGTCTTCACACATGGCCATTTGGAGAATATTCCAGATCCCAACTATAATGGAAACATTCCTTCTGTGCTTAAATTGTTCAGCATTTGATAATGAAAGGATATTGAATTTTACCAAATACTTTTTCTGCATATTTTGAGATGATCATTCAGTTTCTGTGGGGAAATTTTTGTTGGACAGATTGTTAATATGTGTATCACATTTACTGATTTATATATGTTTAGTATCCTTGCATTTCTTAGATGAGTCCCACCTGATTATGGAGAATAATTTTTGTAAATTATTGGATACAATTTGCTAGTATTTAGTTGAGACTTTTTCCATCTATATTCATTAAATGTAATCCATCTACATTCATCAAATGTATTGATATATATTTAGCTTTTGTTTACTTGTTTTTTCTGTTTGTATCCTTGATTGGTTTTGGTCTCAAGCTAATGTTGACCTTTAAGAATGGGTTTAGAAGAATTTGCTCCTCTTTAATTTTGGGAATAACTTAAGAAGAATTGATTTTATTTTTCCTTAAATGTAACTCATCAGTGATGCTGTCTGGTCCCAGAATTTCTTTGATGGGAGATTCTTTATTACTGACTCAGTCTTATAGACTATTATTATTGTGTTCAGGCTTTCCACATTTTCATTATTTATACTTGGAAAGGTGTATGTGTCTGGGAATTTATTGATTTCTTCTTGGTTATCAAAATTTTGGTGTACAGTTGTCTATAATTATCCCTAATGATACTTTTAATCTATGGTGTCAGTTGTATTTCTCCCTTCTCGGTTTTTATTTAGAATGTTCTTTTCCTTTGAAGCTTTTAGTTTAGCTAAGAGTTTATAAATTTTATTTGTTTCCACAGGACCAACTTTTTATCTTTTTTATGTTTCCTTTTGTTTAGTGCTTATTTTATTTATTTTGGCTTTTATTTTTTCCCTTCTATTAATTTTTGGTTGAATTTGTTTTATTTATTTATTTATTTGTTTGTTTGTTTGTTTGTTTTTTGTTCCTTGACAATGACAGGTTGTTTATTTTTGATCTCTGTTTTTAGTTGATGTAGTTGTTGCTTTACTATAAACTTCACTCTTAATACTGCTTTGGCTATTTCTCATATGTCTTGGTTTATTGCATCTCTATCTACATGTGTTTCAAAACACTTAAAAATTTTCCTTCATGACTTCTTCCTTGACTGGTTAATTGGTGAAGAGCATATTACTTAATTTCCATGTACTTTAAAAACTAAAAGTTTTTCTTGTACTGATTTTTCTTTTCTTTTTTGGTAGTGGGATTGAACCCAGTGGTGCTTAACCACTGAACTGCATCCCCATCCCTTTTCTTAATACATATTTATTTTCAGACAGTATCTCTGAGTTGCTTAGGGCCTCATTAACTTGCTGAGCATGCTGTTGAATTTTCGATCATCCTTCCTCGGCATCCTGAGTCACTGGGATTATAGTTTTATTGCATTATGGTCAGAGAAAATACTCATAATGACCTCAATTTTCAATAAATTTATTGAGACTTATTTTGAAGCTTATCATATGATCTATCCTGAAAATGTTTCATGTGCTGATGAAAAGAAAATTTATTCTGCAGCTATTAGATAGAGCATTCCATAGATGTCTTTAAGGTCTCTTTGTTCTAGGGTATAATGTAACTACTGTTTCTTTTATCAATTTTCTGTCTGGATGAACTTTCTGTTGCTGGAGATGATGTGGTAAAGTGCCCATCATTGATGTCTATATCTCCCTTTGGGGCTATAAATTTTTAGTTTGAATATTTGGGTGCTCAGGTTTAGGGTACACGGGTACTTAGAATTGTTATTTTCTCTTGCTGAAATGACCCCTTTATCATTGTATGATGATCTTCCCTGTTTCTTTTTACTGCTTTTAAAGTGTATTTCATGTGATATAACTATGACTCCTCCAGTGTTTATTTATTTATTTATTGTGCTGGAGATTGAACCCAGGGACTTGTGCATGCAAGGGAATCACTCTTCCAACTAAGCTATATCCTCAGCCCTCCAGTGTTTATTTTTATTTCACTTTCATGGAATACTTTATTCCATTACTTCTCTTTGAATCTATGTATAGCCTTACGTCTTTAGAGGCACAGTGGTTTCTTGTAAACAATTTTATTTTTATTGATTTATTTATTTTTATAAATAAATATGTCACTCTATGTCTTTTAATGGGACCAGTTAATTCACTTACATTTATGGTAATTATTGATAGTTCTACTATACACATTTTGTAATTTACTTTCTGGTTTTATTATACTTTTTTTCTCACTCTCTTTTAGTTTTCCTTTGTGGTTAAATAATTCACACTAGGAATGTGTTTTGATTTCTTGTATAATATATTTGTCTTGTCTATTACATTTTTTCGTTTTGAAGTTTTCATCAGGGTCACAAAAATACCTTTAGATTATAACGAGCTATTTTGAAATGATAACAATTTAACATAATTTAAAATGAGAAAAGAAAAAATACGAAAAAAGAAAGAGAAAAATGCACTAATAAATATGATAAGTCTAGAATCCCTGTCTGCAAGCTCCGGCCTGGAAACAGGGGGTTTTGCCTGCTATTGGGTCTCATTGAAGCAGGTTTAGCACTAAGATCCAAGACAAAGATGTGCCAGCTTCTGTGCCCTATTCCCCTTTGGGTTGAGTTGTGTTACCTTCTCTGCTACTTGAGGCTGGGGCTGGATTGTTGGAGGCATTCAGCTATCTGTTTAAAATATTTCCTGAGTTTCAATCAATGAATGTTTGAATATTGGCCTCAGGGAAAGGACTGAGAGTCACTGGGATTACAGTTTTATTGCATTGTGGTCAGAGAAAATACTCAATTATGACCTCAATTTTCAATTGCCTGGCACATGGTTTCACTGTAACAAACCTGGTATTGGAATTCTAGTATAAAAACTGGGTTGAATTCCTTCTCATTACACCCAAACTCCAGACTGCTTAGAGCTAGGGGTGTTGTGCTATTGAACCACTTTTTCCTTCATGTCTTGCCAATGTATCTTTTTATTTCTTTTTCTTTCCCCTTCTTTTTCTCTTTCTCTCTTTACTAACATAAGGCATTATGGCTTTCACCTAACTTCCCTAGCTCTTGTGAAGGTGATTTATTGTGTGAATAGCTGTTCAAACACTGTCTGTAGGGAGACAATCACTGGTAATCTTACTCAGCTGCCTCTTTCTCTGCCTCCAACTTATACATTTTTAATGTACACAGTGCTTGTATCCAATGTTGGACATAAAATTGTTCATGTTGCTCATCTTTGCAGCACTAGTCATATGCTTAGATCAACAGCTAACTCACAGAATGGTAGTTTCAACTATGTAGTCTTACAGTTAGCCTTTTATGCAAGAGTTTCATTTCAGCCTTATTCAAGAAATTGTTGAAAGAGTCATTTAGTGATTAATTGCTTAAGATTTTTGTAGTCCTAGGTAAAAAAAAAAAAAATCTATTCTACTCTGATCATCTGTCTCAGTGACAAAATGCTTTATTTTCATGGCTTTTACAATGGCAAAAAAGGTACCACTGCTCTCCCTGACCAGCATATGGTTGACTTTGTTGTACTCTCAGATTTACTTGTATGAAATTCCTCCTTTCTCAAAAATACAGCATGAGCTCCATCTGATTTTCTTCCTGTTTTAATATGTGTACAGTTGAGACTTGATCTGATGGATTTGTTGCCTCTGCTTGGCTGATACCTTAGCTTCTTGCTATAAAATGAGGAATACTCTGAATCTTGGAAAAATATGGAGTGGTTCTCAGAGATACTGACGCAGAGAGTAGCTTGAGATTATGTCAATATAAAATGGTGCATAGGTTACATACATATATAAATAATAGTACTTTCCCAAAATTTTAAAATATATTTTTTGGGGAAAAATGTATAAAATGAGATAGCCTGAGCAGAAAATATACGTTGACTACTAATATTCAAAATTCCAAAATTAAATTAAGATATATTACTCAATAACCTGTTTACCTCATACAAAGACATAAAAAATAAAAGTTTACTTTCTGACAGACCTCTGTTTATACTAAATTCATCTCATAGGATTTCTTCTCACCCAAAGATTCTTAAAATTCTATAAAATACTGAATAATGACCCAATAAAGAGTGGCCCCTTTATGCTTCATGAATAAACTTTATATTTTGTAAAGAAGGTAAAGTCAAAGCCAACTGTAAAGTCATTTGAGGTTGAGTAATTCTACATAGTGCTAGTTAGACTAGCCCTTCAAGTTTTATAGCATGTCTTGATTTCTTCTCCAAGTTCTATCTTTAACTTTCTTACTACATAGAGGACAGCATCTGAAATAATGCAATTAAGTGAATTTAAGTTATTCTGTTAAGTATTATGTATTATCATAATACATAATACATAATCATCAGTATTATGTCTTCCCTAACATTACCATTCCTCTATTACATGGTGACATCATTATCTTTCCAATATTAAAGGTAAAATCTGCTGAGTCCTTGTGACTTTTCACTCTGAATCATCTGCTTATGCTAAACATTTCCCAAATATTCTCCAGCCCAAATATATGCATCTCAAATGCTGGCTTTGTTTGGCTTTTCAGTCTCTTATCAGCAATGAAGCAACGGTTTCCTAAATAATTTCCATGCTACCAAGCCATCACTATTTTAATTCATCTTCTATTTTATAATAGTCTGATTTCCATGCTTAAAAACAGCAGCTACAAAACCATAAATATCATCAAGTGTAGAATTCACTCTTTCTGTTGTTGCTCTTGTTTCTGACTCTTGACATTGCCCTTACAGTTTAGACTGTTCCAACCTTTTATTCCACGTATGTTCATCTTTTTGGATGGTTTTGCATCTTAACCTTTTCATGGTGTACTTCAGAGTGGTCTTAAAACCATTTTCTTCTTTCCATGTTTGCTAATATAATAAGTATTTAAAAAATAAATGTTATTCTTCTAAATGAGCTAAATAGTTTCTCAAATGTCTTTCCAAGAAAACTGAAGGGGATAAACCTGTAATAGTTACCATTTAGTAATTCATTATTAATATTGCATTGTTAATAATGCACCTTAGATATAATCATCAGGTAGAACAGGTAGATAAAACCATGTGGTACGAAATGAATTACTTAGTAGCATAACCCATATTTTAATTCATTTTTCTGTGTCCTCAATGTTAGAATTTTGGAAGGATAAGAATTCTATTTTATTATTTACGGTCTTATTATTTCTTTTTTTTACTACATGGTTTGGTTTCAATTTGTTTTTATGTAAGTAATGACTGTGAGAAACACTAAGTAAACTAATTATTTTTAAATTCACAAATAAAAAGTGTGTATATTGATGTTATAAAACATTATTTTTTGATATATGGATACATTGGGAATAATTAAATTAAGATAATTAATCTATGCATTATCTCATATATTTATCATTTTTTGTGGTGAAAACACTTAATAGTTACCCTTCAGGACTTTTCAAGTATATGATACATTGTTATTAACTATAGTAAGTATGATTCAAAATGATGTTTTGACTTAGTTCTTCTAAATAAAAGTTTCTATCCTTTGACTAACATCATCCCAACCCGCCCCGCCCCAACCTCTGTTAAACAATATTCTCCTGACTGCTTTTATGAGTAGTGAAGTATTCTTGTTAGAAAATACTATTTAATGAAATACTCTTTTAAATTTCTATTTGTAAATTTATAGCCAAGGAAGCCTATATGTCTTTACCTATAAAACATATCCATACATCCTGAAAAATACTTAGTTACAAAATACAAATAATTATGGGAAGGCCAAAAGAATGATTAATGTTCAAAATAGGTCTCTATGAAGATTCTTGAAGCTAATGAATATTTTAATGAATGTTCTTCTTGGCAATTTTTCAACAATAATATCTGCTTTATAATCCAGTATCAGTTCTAGTCTTTAAACTACTAAGGTTTGAAAAGTTCTTACTACTTAAAAGGAGTTCAAAGTATTCTACACAAATTTTTTAACCATACACTAAATCTATTTTTGAGTGTTTACTACTAGAAATCATACACTTGAGAAGTTATGCCAAATGTGTTTTCTTGCTGTATTTTGTTTTTTAATCCATGAAGTCACTGTTTCTAGCTGTGAGTTTGAAAAATTCTACCAGATCAACCTGAATCTTCAAATCACTTCATGATGAAGCCTTAAAACCAGATTGGAACTCTCACATAAAATATGTTTTTCAATCCATCAAGGACTAGTTTCTCTGACCTGTAAAAAAGCAGATTCAAAATATGAACCCTTAGGTGTGATTGTTGCTTACTAATAGTGCTTTTGCTCCTTGAAACTTTATTTCCTGCAAAATATCCATTCATGTCCACAGGACTCAGCCTTGGCTTCATCAGTCCTATTGACAAACTGCCAGATGCTTTCCTGGGGTTGATCCTTGTAACAACACTACATGAAGTTTTGGCCACCTGTTATTTGAAAGGATAGAACAAATGCTTAGCACATGTACTTATATTCAATCATTATCGTCTATTCATAGAAAGTGATTTTAAATTAGCCAGGTTAAAATTATGTATACTTATAAGAAATATAATAAAGAATAATACCTAACTATTTTTGCAGCCTACCTTAGGACCAGTTCTCACAATCTGATAGTGATTACAAATTAAGAAAGTATTAATTCTACAGCTTTTATCCATTCCTGAAATTGTCCTACTATGCTTATTGATCCCTATAATCTGACTAACAGTTATATTTATAGTAATTATATTTAAAATAAATGAACTTATGCTATTTTGTTGAAGCTTTAATTTTATTTAGGTTGATAAGGCAACAAATAATTCTTTTTAATTCCATGACAGCACCTAATAACCAAAGTAGGTAGCTAGGCAATGTACACATCTCATCTACATACACAGTGTAGATACAGAGATAGAGATAAAAAGATACAGATATATACTTAAGTATATATACACACTTTTTATTTACAATCTCATTTAACCTTTACAACAATTGTATGAAATTATCAGTTGATTTAAATTTTTCATCATTAGTTCATCAAATGAAAGAATTTAGACATGTCTGTCAAACTCTGACATTCAAAGACCTTATACTAATTTACACTAAAACTATTTTCAACTTTTAATATGTACATGATAGTTTAGAGATGTAGGTTATCCTTTCACTTGTAGAGACTAGATGCTTAATAGTAGAAACAAGTCATGCAAATGGTTTTGATACAAGTCAGTATAACTGATGAATTTCATGAAAAGCTATGGCAAGAAACTTGAGGGTAATGTAAAATCATGCAAAAGCATAGTAAGTGAGTGACCATATAGTTTCTTCATTTTATTTTTTTAAAATATTCCATTTCAGTAATGGTGTATAGGAGATAACCCAAGATGTGAATAGTAGCACCATAGAAATTGTGAAAATAAAAAGTAGCCCTATAAATAATTACACTGAGACAACAGGTTAAACCAGGAATGTCCAGGAAAATTAGGATGCATATCCATCATAATAATTAGTCCACATTTTCTTTCAAAAGGAAAGTAAAAGTATCAAGGCATTTTACTCATTCTTAAAGGAAATAATATACCCATAGGCATATTCTCATAGTAAAAAGTATAAATTGTTTCAGTTGTAAAATTTGTCTTATATGAACATATTTTTCAAAAAAAGTTAAATTTACAAGGCAGAAATTACTGGGCACTGTGGCACATGCCTACAAACGGAGCTATTTGGGAGGCTAAGGGAAGAGGATTGTGTGAGCCCAGGAGTTGGAGACCAGCCTGGACAACAGAGTGAGATGTCATCTCACAAAAAAAAAAAAAAAAAGAAAAGAAAAGAAAAAAAATTATGCAGTGTTGTTTACTTTCCACATACTACCAATTTAAAATATTAGGTGTAAAATCTAATACACTTAGTGAACACTATACTTTTAGTTTATTTCAATGGCTGTTATATCTGCTTAAGAGTTCTATTTCAGATGCTAGTATAAATCATTCATGCAACTATCTCCTTTCACTGTTTTTTCACTTTCATCATTTATTGATGCAAAAGGATCATGATATTTCTGTTGCTTTGAAACAGTTAAATTTGGTTATTCCCCTCCCTCCCTCCCTCCTTCCCTCCCTCCCTCCCTTCTTTCCTTCCTTCCTTCCTTCCTTCCTTTCTTCTTTCTTTACTTTCTTCCTTCCATCCTCTTTCCTTTCTACCTTTCTTTCCTTCCCTCATCTTTTAAGCACACTATTGTGTGTTTCAGCTTTACGGTATTCCTTGTAACTTATACAACAATACAAATTTGTTAATAATGAATTTTTTTTTCTCTGAAAAAGATCTTTAGATGTCTCTTCTGCCTCGTTTCATGATTTATTACTTGCCTGAGTTGTACAGTTACTCAAGAAGGCAATTCTACATTTCTCACAAATTGATTCAAGTTCTATCTCTGAATGCAAGTACAGTTTGTGATTGACTTCCACTTAACTAGTTGGTGAACAATCTAAGTGTCTATTCTCCATCTGTGGGTTTCATTACAGCATATTCATTCACCTTATGTGAATAATATTTCATGTGAGAAACCTTTACCTGCTGCTGTTAGAATTCTCTTGCTCTTAGGAGCAGAACTAGGCTAGTTTGATGAAAGGTGATTGGCATTTGAAGACTATGGTACATATTGGGTGGTTGAGGGGTAGACTGAGTCAGTAAGATGCAGACAAAATCCAAATGCTTTTATTTTTAATTATTTACTTTCTATTCAGTTTTTCACATTATTCCAGTACCAGTTGGGAAAATATTTTTAAAAATATGTCAAATATTTCAGTGAGTAAGCCAATAAAAAATTGAACCAAACATAGATGTTTAAAGGAGAACTTTATTAAGAGTTCTGGTGATTACAAGAATCACATATTGCTAAGGACATTTAATTCATTTCAGCCTTATAAAAAGTGATCTCATCTGTAAAAAAATATATATATTTTACATTAACGAAATGGTGGGGAAAATGTGCTCAATTGGTAATTCAGCTCAATAATTATAATCTGATATATCTCAGATGCCTATGTTAGAAATTTAACTAAATGCATCTTAAATCTTATTTCAGTCAATATAGTCACTTTGATAGTAAAATATACTAAAATGTTCCAGGAAAATTAGGCAAACAATGTTTCTCAACTATGTATAATTTATTAATCCTGTTATAAGTTTAAAATACCACATATTTTGGTGCAACACAATAAATGCATGAGATAAACTTGAAAAAATACCATTCACATTTCCTAAAATTTTTATTTCAGCTGTGAATGTGCATCTGGATGGACTGGACAAAACTGTAGTGAAGAAATAAATGAATGTGATTCTGACCCATGCATGAATGGAGCTCTCTGTCATGAATCTACCATCCCTGGGCAATTTGTATGCCTGTGCCCACCCTTTTATACTGGACAGTTTTGCCATCAGCACTCTAACCCCTGTGATCTACTCAATGAGCCTTGCAGAAACAACGCAACATGCCTGACTTCAGCAGATGGAAGTCATCATTGCATTTGTAGAGAAGGTAAGACTTATTTATGTCTTAATGTTTATTTATGTCTTATGTTCCTGTGGAATAATGGCTGGTTAAGAATGGGTGAGAAGAAACCTATAAGATATTTACTTTTCAGTGTTAGAGGTTAATCTGGAGTGTTTGGACAAAAGAATAAATAATTATTGCCTTTAAGGAAGATTTCCTTGGGGAATAGGTTGAGCATATGACTCAAAATTAGAACTAAAATTCAAGCATTAAAAACATATTGTAAAATATATATCTAAAAATTTAACCTATATAACATTGGGAAAAGAGAGTAATGCTTTCTTTGTGGGGGGAACAAGGGATTGAACTCAGAGGCACTCCACTGCTGAGCCACATCTCCAGCCCTATTTTATATTTTATTTGGAGATGGGGTCTCAGTGAGTTGCTTAGTGCCTCCCTAAATTGCTGGGGCTAGCATTGAATTTGCAATCCTCCTGCCTCAGCCTCCTGAACCCAGGGGATTGCAGCCATGGTGCACAGCCAGAGATGAATGCTTTTTAACTCTTTTTTCCCATCCTTTCCTTCCTTCCTTCCTTTCTTTACTTTGTCTCTTTCAGGAATTATCTCTACTTTGGTAACAACCTCTCTTTCCTGAAGAGTCTTATACTATTCTTGACAATAACAATTAGTTAAAGGTAGGAGTAGGCCCAAGATACAATAATCAAATGATTCCATGTGACATTTGTTCTGAAGTTATCTAAAACTATCAGGTCTTCCTGCTTTGATTGCTTATGTGCTATCATGTGATTTTGGTGATCATTTTGTTCCATTAAAAAGATCCTATATAAGGAAATATAAGTAGATCAAGGGGTTTTATTTGAGTTCCTGAATTAAGCCATACAGAAGACTGATACTCCAGAGTTATTACCATCTTCACTAGGAACACTTTAGCAAAATACAAGCTCATGGAAGGTTTCCAGAGTAACTGGAGTATGTCATTAGCAAATGCAAAAACCATATTCCATTTAGTAGTTATAAATATAACTATTCCATTTATAACTATAATCTATTTTCTGTTGTTTACCTATGAGTTCATCTCTCTTTCCCTATTACTGAGTCTTAATAGGGTCCCTTCAAGATAAAGGCAATTAATTATTTAGCATTCTGTTTTTAAAAAGCCAGATTAGACTATAACAGTGAATGAAATATCTTATCCAACACTTTTTTCCCATTTGTTTTGAAAAACCATTGAGATCTTCTTTAAGATATAGGTAATCAATTTTAAGAATATCAGGGCAAGTCCTTGGAACTTTGTACATGACAGAAGTTTTGGGGCCCTATGAGGAACTGGATTTAGAAACTGAAAAGCTATCAATAATGTTTTTTTGTTAGCTGATTGATTTTGTTTAGTTGTTGTTATTGTTTTGGTATGCAGTATTGAACTCAGGGGCACTGGACCACCGAGCCACATCCCCAACCCTATTTTTTATGTCTTTTTTTTTTTTTTTTTAGAGACAGGGTCTCACTGAGTTGTTTAGCACCTCACTTTTGTTGAATAGGGCTTTGAATTCCTGATCCTCCTGCCTCAGCCTCTGGAGCTGCTAGTATTACAAGCCAGCGCCACTCTGTGGGCTTGATTTTATTTTTAATGACAAAGGCTTTTTAGAGTACACAAAAAAATTATTTTTCAGCAATGAGACAGAAACAGCAAGATAGAGGAGAAAAAATATAAAGGAAACATTTAATTTTACAGAAAACCTCTGTAATTATGAAGCACATAATTAAAATAAATAAATAATTTTCCTCTTAAAGACAAAAAGTGAAAAATTTAGAGAAATTTTTCAATATTAATGAAAGAGCTAATTTACTGGGGAGGATTTTTCTATGATACTTTATCCATTTTACTTACTTTCTCAGAATAGAAATATTAGATAAATATTTATTGAGGAAGGACATTATAATTACTCATCTTATTTTCCCAAATCCTAATAGTTTGATCACTAATTTGAAATTTATAAATACAGCTACTATTTTATATAATAAGATTCATTTACTGCTCTTGGATGAGGGAAAAATAAGTTCTGAGATATCATGTAAACTTATATCAAATTAGCAATAATATCTCCCATTCACCTGAGGAATCACAGAGATATCTTGAGGTAAATTAGATTTACTATTTTAAGGAGTAAAATCAGCTCTTCCTTGAGATTTCATACCAAGAATTCCAAGGAAATATGACTAGGTTAGTAAATTCTTTGGACTGAGTGAGTTTCTCTAAATCAGTCCTAACTGCTCTAATAATGCCTATTTAATATTGCCATTAGTGAATAAGAATAGATAATGGTCAGGCAGTGGGTCCCAACTAGGGTCTGATTCAAATGCACAGGCCACACCCAGAGACTAACTAGTAGAGATATTAATTGGCACCATCAAGATGAATTTCAAATGTAAAAGTCTTTGAGGCTCGCCTGTGGGAAAATTTCAGCCAACTCCTTTTTTCTAGAGAGGCTAGAAAATGGAAGTTGAAAGTGAATCCAGATCAGACTTAAAGAAAGGATTAACATTCAGTCTAAAAGACACAGTCAATACTTTTTCAATGCCTATTTAACAGATTTTTCTCTACACTCTACCCCAAACCATATAAGCACCTAAGCAAACACATCTAAATGTTTTTTTCTACTATCTGCCCCCCTCCCATATCTCAAGGTTCCAATCTCTTCTCTCCTAAGTGAATCTTATTCCACTTACTCTTACCTTTCATTTTTGTCAATGGATTTTATTCTTCAAATTTGCGAGACAAGAACCCAAAAGGAAATTCGGTGAAATAGGGAATCTAGTATCATCTAAAAACACCAGTTTCATTAGTAATTCAAACTCTGGAATAGATCAAAACTAAAGACTCAGATTGCTTTAAAAAAAAATAACCTTAGAAAACTAAAATGGGAAGTTATGCAATGAGTTGCTTATATAGGTTTTATTTAAGATTAAATAAGTTTACCTGAAAGCTATCATTAAAGATATAAGTTTTCTTAAGGAAAGGCTCAAATTCTATTTTAAGAGGTATCGAAATTAAAAGTATAAGGAAATATCGGGAACTGCCACATAGAAACCGAGTGCCCCTTAGCTCTGAGTGATGAGAATGTGGAGATGTGGCAAGCCAGCCATGGACTGTGTGTGTGTGTCAACTATGAGCACTGAACACACAGGGTGGACTGAACAGACATTGCCCCTCTGTTTAGGCAGGCAACTTAAGGGTCTTTTCCCTTGCTCTGCCTATGATCCCCACACAGCACATGAGATGGGCATGGCCTTCCTAGATGTCAGTCAACTTACTGACAGCAAAAACATCAGAATGCTAGACTCAATCCCCTGAAACCTGACCCCTTGCCACATTTGAATGCCTTCTACCCAATAAAAGGGTTCAGCATGTTCTCCTCACTCTCTTTCTTGCCTGCCTCGTCCCCCTTGTGGGAGCTGCAACTTAGGAGCTGTCACTGAACCCAAAGAAAAGGCACTTTCTGTGTATGTGTCTTTATCTATTCCCCAAATTCACTTGAAGTTACCTGATCAGTTTAGTTGTGAGACAAAGGAAACATAAGACAACATCTTCTTCAGATATGGGATATGGAAGCCCTATTGGATCTTTTTGCAAATTGTTGTTGTGTCAGCTGATAAAAAAAATGGCAGGACATTAAAAAACAACCCTGAAACTTAAGGGTTACAAGGGCCTATCATCATTTAAATATGAACATACATAAAATTCTAGATCTAGAGTAATTATGTAACTACATGTAGATAACTGTAAATGGCATTCTGATACATCCTGAAAAACCACCAAGTAGAAGTCTTTTGAATTTATGAAAAACTTACTCCTCAGGAGGTAAACTATTTTGGTTAGTTTGACAGAAAGTTATAGTGCAAATAATCTAATTTATTTTCATGCAACATGAGCATCTTAAAAAATTTTTAGGGATAATAAAAATACCAAAACTGTTGTGATCATGTTTTGCTAGAGAAAGTCAGGACAATGCTTCTGTCTTTTGATTAGAACTAAGGTGAGCTAATTTGATTTGTACATATAATGAGTATTTTGTAGCGGAAAATAGGTAGACAAAGAAGAAAGCAGAAGTAATAACTTAATACAGGTTTGTTTTATATAGTATGCTATTTGTATGAAGAAATATCTGTGATTGAAAAGAATCAGTTTTTTATTAAATAAAATATAGCACATACAAAGGTAAATACAATTATGTAAGATTCCTAGAAACAAATGGAATTTGACTCCCTAATAGTGTTAGTTTTGGTTATTTAGTGTGCAATCAATTTATGTTACTAAAATTTATTTTATAGTACACAAAATTTATTTTTATTTTCAAAAGTATTATCTATATATCATACACAACAGCCTTGTAATTACTTGCTGGTAGCATACTGGAAATCTAAAAATGTTTTCCTTTATTAACTGACTCAACAAACATCATGGTCTTTTATGACATGTCAATTCTTGAGAAAGGTTCTAGAGAAATTGAACATGGCAAAGACATATCCTCAAGAAATGTAAATTTTAAGGGCGAGATATACAAATTAACTAACCTGAAAGTCCAACACAGTAAGAGGTTCTGAAATTGTGGCAGAAAATACACAAGGATGATTTGTGAATGAGTGCTCAGCTTTCTTGTTCAGAGTGACAAACTCTGAGTTGTGTAGTTTCTATGATTTAAATGTGTTCCCAGAATTATCTGTGTTAGAAACTGAGTCCCCAGTGCAACAGTACTGAGATATGGTTGGGTTCCAAAGGTTCTACCTTCAAGAGTGGATTAATGTTACTTCCACAGAAATGGATGAGCTATTGCAGGAGTGGGTTTCTGAAGGAGGATTGGATTTAAAATCCTTCCCTCTCTCTTTTTTTCTTTTTCTTTTTCTTTTTCTCTTTTTTTTTGTTTGTTTTTCTCTCTCTTGCCTGCATATACAAAGTATCCTTTAGTTGTTCTGCCTTCTGATGTAGGTTAATGCAGCAAGAAGGACCCAGTGATATGCAAGTCTTTCCAACTTTCAGAACTATAAGAAATACATCTCTTATTTATACATTATCCAATTTCGAGTATTCTGTTACAGCACCACAAAAAGGCCTAAGGTAGTTCTAGATGATTTCTAAATCGTTCTCCAGCAAGCAAAACCTCAACAATGACACATTGCCCATTTCAATGCCATGCTCATTAAGCATTCCTCCTTTCTCTGTTCTATTCATCACTCCCTTGTAATAATTCCAGGAATTGTCTCTAAAATAGACTACTTATATGCATATTATTATCTCTGATTCTTCTTTTGAAAGAACCCAAGCTAAGGTATATAGCAAACACCATCCCTTTGGCAGAAATATTGATTTAGGTCTGATCATGTGATTAGAATATTGACACTCAGAATTTTTCCTTAGAATTGATGCTGAGAGTAGGGTCTTTCTACTTCTGAGATAATTTTTAAGTTGGTGCAGTCAACTGCCATGTTGCCTGTATGCAGACATCTGTATGGCAGTAGCACTATTTGAAAAGAAGGAATTCTAGTGGTTCCTATAACTTTTCTTTTCTTTCTTTCTTTCTTTTTTAATCAATTCTGTGAATAGTCAGATATCCCTCCCAGCTAAGCTGCCAATAAATCTATAGCCTGTCTAAAGATAGCATTTTTTTACATCATAAATAGCCAAAAGTTTAATAGTTAACATATACAGTGAATGGAAAAGTGAAATGAGAGAAGATAAATAAATTGGGTTCAAATTCAAGTGTTAGGCAAAAAAAAATTAAAAAATGTAAAATCCACATGAAGATTAGGGGAATAAAGATGACTTTAGATAAAACATGTGAATGTGTTCTATAGTGCAAGTATGTATGTGTATACAGTTAAACATTTAAAATAATTTTATTTTTGAAATATATTTGTTTTCTAATATTCTTTTATGAGTGATAATTTGTTTATTTTGAATTTTATCTCAGTTTATAAACAAAACCATCACATTTATTTTCAAAAATTAGTTACTTTGGTAAATAACAGCATTTACATTAAAATATTTTAAGTAAAACAACAAACTTAAAAAAAAAACTGACTTGTTAAGAAAGAATTCAGGGTTTTTGTTTTTATAAAGTCTTAAAATCTGGCTAAATTAGATTTTTAATTAAGAAATAAATAATATTTTTGAAAATAATTTTAGCATCCTTAGTTTTACATTTAAATATGTGATATTTAACCACCTTATTGGAATACATATCGTGATATACTCTTGTGTAAGGATTCTGGCTGTGGAAAAACACAAGGCAGGGTTCCTCTGGTGAGCAAACTACCAAGGGGTAACAGGAACCCCGTTTTCCATACTTGGAATATTCTGAAGTTTCTCCCAGCAATTAGTAAGATAACTAATACATGTGCAATGCCTACCTGCTATGGTAATGTCCTTTGTGAGGAGGCTCTGTACTAGATAGAGTCTTATCAACCTTGACCTTGATTTCAGATACTCAGCTTCTGGGTATTTACTAAGCCTTTTACTTCCTTTATTCTGGGAATAAAGGAACTCTCTTGTTAGACAACCACAGTATTTCACTAAGCCCAAATCTGTCTACATAACAGTAACTTTATACAATGAACTTTCTTGAGATCTACACAAAACTCCTAACATTGCAGAATGCAACTTAGTATGTAACTGAGAAATAGGCTGCATAATGTTGCTAAGTCTACAACCTGAGTAGTAGTAACAGTGAACAATAGGTACTAATGATGCCAATGACCTAAAGTAACCTATTGAAATAAATAAATCTAGCAGATCAGGAGAGCAGCTTTTGCTGTGCCTGTGCACCTTGCTTCTGTCTGCTTTTGCTTTCCTTACACTCTTGTTTTCTCCATTTATTTTCATTTTAAATTACTCCAACTTGTATCACATCTAAAGTGAGAATAGTTAAAACTGTAGTTCACAATGATAAAATGCTTCTTTACAATCTTTTATGCAAATCTCCCTTGTTAATGTACTTCTTCAGTACCATCTCTTCTATATAATCCAATGCAAAAGCCTGAATTTTTTAGAAAGACTATATTAAATAGTTTCTTAAATGATATGTGTAATCTGAATTGGTATAGATCCTAGATTTTACTTCAATCTTACTAATTTCCCATGTTTTGAAGGAGTTGGAAAATATAAAAACATTGTTATTGCAGTTGTTATATTGGTATTGGGCTACATTTATAACCCTTTTTGATGTTTTATTTTGTGATAGGGTCTCAGTAAATTTCAGAGGCTGGTCTTGAACTTGTGATCTTCAGCCTCTTAGTCACTGAGATCATAGGTGTGTGTGCCACCATACCAGATAAAATAGTATTATGTATTCATTTTCATTTGCTATAGAAAAACACAGGTAAGATGTTAAAGAAAAAAAAAATGAAGAAAATATCCATTTACTCCTCGGAGAATGCCTTTCTTTTTGTAAACAACAAGAACCTTACTATAGTTGGGAGATAGTTGTGCACACCTGTAATCCTAGTGGCACCAGAGGCTGAGATAGGAGGATCCAGATTTCAAAGCCAGCCTCAGCAATAACAAATTACTAAGCAACTCAGTGAGACCTGTCTCTGAATAAAGTACAACATGGAACTGGGGATGTAGCTCAGTGGTTCAGTGCCCCTGGGTTCAATCCCCAATACCTCCACACACACCAAAAAATAAAATAAAATAATAATAATTCATTGTACTTTCTATTTGGAGAGCCTTTTATCTCTAACTGCATATATTCAAAACAAGTACTCCTCTCACAAGCAAATTTAAACTATGGACTATGGACTATTAAATGTTTAGTTTGAGACTAAGTATGTACAAACCTCATGTCTTTAAAGTCCCTAAAAAGTGAGCTTCCTTAGTAAAACTTTGGCTCATTTTGAATGCTTTCCATATTTACCTTATGTTTTCTCCAAACGTCTACTGCATTTCAGCAATCTCATTTTCTCCAGCCCATTGACCTGTTACAAAACTCTATCTAACAAAACTCTAAGAAATGTCAAGCTTAATGAATAAGGCAAAATCATGGAAAACAGGTTATCCTGTAAGCTATTCTTGACTCAGGTTCTGAGTGTTCTGATTCATCAGCCTTATTGAGATCTAAAGGATTACTGATGTTTCTTAGTCAGCCAGTGCCTCTGAGCTCCAGTGCCAAAACAAACAAACAAACAAAAAAACAACTAATCTTGCTGAAAAGAAGGATGCTAAAATGCATCCATCTTTGTAAATCTTAAACGTGTAAAAAAAATTCCAACTACAATAAAATACTTAAAGACTTGAACACCCTCAGAAAATATGAGGACTTTATATCTACTATGACATTTACAACTTAGATATAAAAAACAGGAATGGTGACTGCAGAATGGTGAAGTTGTATCAATAATAACTTGCTCATTTAAAAGAAGAGAAACATGTTAACTGGGAAAATTTCATGTCAATTTTATTTTGACACTAAAGATACAAAATCTAGCACATTAATGAATTATAAGCCCATAACTTCAGAAGTTAACATAAGGCTCTGAAAGTGAAGAAAAGTTGTCCTGAAGGCTATGTAGTCCCATAAATACTCCAGTTCTTCTATAATTAGTGCTTCTTGAAGCATCTTCATTCTACCTTTCTACTTTTAACCTTCATCTTCTTTACAGTTCAAGTAAATTTTCTTTAGATATCATTGATTTGCTTCTTGTATTTTATTTACTCTCTCTTTACCTTTTTGTTAGTGTTTATAAATTATATTTAATGTGATTATTGATATGTGTAGCTTTAAGTTAGCCATCTTGCCATTTGTGTTCTATTTGCTGTATCTGTACTGAATTTCTTTTACTCCTTTTGTTTTCTTTTGATTAATTAATTTTTAATTTTCCATATTATGTCCTCTGTAAAGAGGCAGCCAGATTTTACAAGATGTCATACCATCCTCCCTGACCAACTCCAATGGGAGAAAGGTTTAGAGTTTTATCCAATGATATACACCACAGAGGAAGAGAATGACCATGACTTGTGATGTGTTTGGAAAAGAGAAAGCAGGTCTATTCCATGTTCCACAGGAAAATCTGAGAAAATACGGAGGGCAATTTTCCCAGCAGTAGATGCTGATGCTGTTGGGTCAGGATATAGAGGGAGTGATCAAGGAAGTTGTGCTGTATCATTCACACACCAACATTACTGATGATCTAAAGCTTTGAACATGGAGAGGTAGTTGTGATGGAAACAGAAGCTATATGAGAAGAAATAGGAACGAGAGCTGTGAGAGGAGAGCAGTCACTCACTGGTAACTAGACCACATTCTCCTTCAGATACATCTCAGTTTAAATCCTAGTCTATGTATATGAGAGCAATAGTTTCCTCAAAGTAACTTGAGTGACCTTATGTTTCTCAAACTAAATGAACCCCAATGAATATTGACATTTATGTTACCACAATTATTCAGTCCTAGTTTTATCAGTGGAAAAGAGAAAGGAAAATCATTTTGTTTTGATATTTTTAAAATAACTATAGAAAAAGTACTAAAAATCATTAGACTAAGTATATATTTTGTTACTAAATGACTATGGAAATAATTGTTTAAATGGTCATTATGAATAATAAAATATTTTATTATAGTTTTAAAAGGGATGAGTTATGGACACTTTTTCAGATATGGATGTATTGCTATCATTATAATTGCCTCTCTTATTGGTCTACATAACTTTCTTTCACTTTTATTTTTTAATATAACTGGCAAATATTTAAATGGATGACTGATTATGCAGCTATGAATCACAATAATTTGTTTTCTCTGAATCACTTGGATGTGAAAGGCAATTAAATAATTTGCCACATCTGCTAACTGTCTTGAATAAATTTGATCATTGAAGCTCAATTTTACTTGAAGATTGGTCATCAAATTAATTCATTTGCTTTACAGTTCATTTCAGTCCTTCTTGGTCAAACATTTAAATACCTTGTAAAACAATAGCAACATTTGCCACGACTGTACATTTCCAGGAGATTAAGTAGAACATCTTCTTTTGATTCTTCTGTTTGATCTCATTAATATAGACAGTGGTGTAATTTTATTCATATACTATTTTGATAGTTGTATAAGAAGTCTGAAATAAAGTTGTTTCTTCTACTTCTTTTAAATTTCCATCAGAACATATTGCCTGGATTCCTGTTCACAGATTCTGAAGCTTCACATTCTATTGCAACAATTGCTCATCCACACCCACTTCATCTCTCCTTTAGGATTTGAAGGTGAACAGTGTGAAATTGATAAGAATGAGTGTCTCTCTCTTCCCTGTCAGAATTATGGTGACTGTGAAGATGAGATCAACAATTTCAGGTAGAGAAAAACAAACAAAACCTAGATGTCTGTTTATGTGTCTGAATATATCAGGATAAATGTTTAGAATTTCAACTAACAAATTAAGCAACATATGTGACTACTAAAAAGTAGCTATGCTACAATCAGTTGAAGTTTTCAATTCTTTATATTTATACTAATACAGTTACTTCACTTTTTTGTGTTGTTTTAAAGATGTGTTTGCAGACCCGGGTTTTCTGGACCTCTATGTGAAATAGAAATTAATGAGTGCTCCTCTAAGCCTTGCAAAAATAATGGAACATGTGTGGATCTTGAAAACAGGTTAGAAACTACTTTTCATTAAATCAATGATTGCATGTGTGCAATTTAACAAATAATAAAGTGAGTGCACATATACCCATTATGCAACTTAGGAAGCTGAACTTTACTGATACATTTGTGCTTATCCCTAAGTACAACCTCCTCCATCCTACCCAATTAATTATATTGAGTAACCTGAATTTATGTTTATCATTTTCCCTGTAATTTACTGTGTTAATTATTTGTCTGTAATCTTTTAAATTTGCTCTTTAATGTACATATTCACATATGTGAAATAATTTTCTCCAGTCTTGTGAAAAATATTTTTCAATGAAAAGTTTTCTATAATGTCTGTTGCTCATTTTCAAGTTTTATAGAATATTTCATATATGCCAGCAATGTTTTATCATTCTACTGGTCATAAATAATTGGATAATTTATTTTTTGTCTTATCAATGATTTTAATAATTAGATTATATACATAAGGTTTTAAACTATTTCTCCAAATGTACCAGCCATAGTGTTATTCTAAGTTACATCAATTGAAACAGAATCATTGAACCTTGGTGTTGACATTTCTACCTCTGGTAATTATGTTTATTTTTTCTATATAATTTTGAAAATGGAATATTAATACTCTCTACAACATTGAATAATCTAGTCATTAGCATTGTCTGAATGTTTCAGTTAGTATCTTGGACCACATCACACATTCTCACTCATTACTGGAGTTAAAGAGGTTATCTTATACAAGTAGAGAGTAGAAGAGTAACCAATAGAAGATGAGAAACGCAGAAGGGAAGAAGGATATAAGTTTGATGACAGGAGAATTAGTTCAAGTATTCTATAGTACAATAAGTGAATATATTCCACAACAAATATCTGTATGTTTCCAAATACCTAAAAAATCCAAAGATTCCTAACATATAGAAATGAAAATATTTGAGAAAACAGAAATTCTAATTACCCTAACTTAATTATTACATGTTGTATATGTGTGCTGAGATATTATAGTGTACCCCAGAAATATGTATGAATACTATTTGTTAGTTTAAAAGTTTTAGAAGGACTCCAATACAATTAAAACAAGCAAAATAAACTATGCATCTCATTGCATATTCAGTATTTTCTTAGATTAATATTAAATTTGATGGATTTTGCCATATACAAGTTTTCAAATTACTATATTTCTTATACTTTATATATTAAGATATGTCTATATTCATTAAAAATTAAAATATGCAAGCCATAATATTTATAGCATGTCTTAAACATGAAAAGCCTAAAAACAAAAGTTTAAAATATTATTTGAATGATTTATTTACATTTAAGTTCAAAAAATTTGACCTAAGAATATCTATCCATTTGCAAAGATAGATTATTTGAATTCTAAAACATACTTATTAATATAAAATATGTGAATGAGAAATGCAGAGAAGAGTAGTAGAATAGTATCATAAAGGAAAAATATTAAATGCTTTAAGATTTATTATGAATTTCAAAATTTGAACTACTTTAACAAAAGCTAAAATTTCTTATCAGAAAGTTTCATGAGTGAGCTGGTAGGGATGGTACACGCCTGTAATCCCAGTGGCTTGGGAGGTTGAGGTAGGAGGATTGTGAGTTCAAATTCAGTCTCAGCAAAAGCAAGGCACTAAGCAACTCAGTGAGACCCTGTCTCTAAATAAAATACAAAATAGGGCTGGGGATGTGGCTTCCTGGTGAGTGCCCCTGAGTTCAATCCCTGGTACCAAAAAAATAAATAAATAAATAAATTGAAAAAAAGAAAGTTTCATGAGTGATATTCTATAGTTTTTTTTTTTTATTTTACAGTTTTTAGTAAAATTATATATTAAAATAAACATAGATTAAATTTATGGCAAACAGATTTTTAAATAAAAATTCTTTTTTAAAAAATCTATGCTACATCTTGGCTCTTGTAATATTTAATCTGTGTAGTGATTACATTTTTAATAACTCAGCTTTCTAGAAATATAAGAATAATTCTTCTACTTATTAATTCTTCAAATAATATAAAAGAATGATGTACATAAAATGTAAACATAAGCTAATTTTAGGACTTAAAAATCGAAGTGATTATCTTCTATTTTGCTCTATGTAATCTTTTATTGTGTCAATATCACTTCAGGTAAGTCATATTTACTCTTCCTTATCTCTACTTTATGTATTGGATTTTCCTCAATATTCATCTGTTCAAATGCATCTCAGTAACTAGAAAAGTATTTTGAAAAGATATCTGAAAGCATACAAAAGTATGTTTGAAAAAACATGTTTATCCAATTAAAAATAAAATAAAGATTTTCCATACTTTGACATTAGGTTTAAGTTTGATTCTCCTAAAATTTTTGAAGCAAAAGTCATGCATTTGAGTTAGAATCTTAATTTCATCAAAAATATATATTTCATCATCTCAATTGTTTTCTTGGAATGTAGGATGTTTTATATATGTGTATTTAAGTTGTTAAAATTGTGCTTCTATAAAGAAAAAAATGTTTTAGGAACCTATAATGTAAAATGAAATAATTATTACCAATTTGAATCACTTAAGACATTAACAAAAATGAAGATTCACTTTTATTTTTCCTTTAGCCTCAAATGGTATGTGAAGCATAAAGGGAGCCTCAGCAGGTATTAATGAAAGCAAAACTATGCCAAAGCTGGATGGATTGTTCATGTTAGCCAGTAGGAGAGATTTGGTGAGAAGCCATCAGACATACTCTATGCACTTTTATTCATTATTATTTTAAAGGGCCAGGTTAACAGGCATGGTAAAATGCTGCAAACGTTCAGTCTTGTGCTTGCCTCCCTTATTACCAAAGAGTAGGAAGAGAGCAGATCATAAAAGAAGGTGGAAGGAGACAGAAAACCTGTATTTTACTTCTTCTGGGAAAGACTAGACCCAGAAATTCAAGGTAAATGCTGTTCTGCAGTAAATATTTCCTTCTCAAAATATATGCCCTCACGTTGTATATCATGGTGGGAGATGAGAATAGAGTCAGTTAAATATCTCCTGTAAACTATGTGTTTTATTGGGATTGCTGCCAATAATGGGTCTGTGGATTTTTGTTTTTTAACCTTTATAAAATTTTAGATGATATTCAGAAATCTTTAAAATTGACCCTAGAATCCTGGGAGTATTTGGAACCACTAATAAAAGAGCAGGCATACTCCACACTTCAGTTGAACAGTCATCTGTACATTATCAATCTTTAATTATGCTTGGAACTTACTTTTTTTGAAAAATGAAGTGCATTTAAGCAGTGCTAAAGAGTTTCAGACTGAAAAAATGGTTTAGGAAATAGGAGAGATTAGTAATGGTCTTGACCAAAACTGAAAAGACAAAAGAACATACTGAAGTTGAAGTGATGCATTCTTGGATAAAATGATTATTATGATTCATAAGCATAAAAAATCCTTTGCATAGTTGTCTGTATACTGACAACTAAGGTTTGTAAATTTGCAATGTGTGTGTGTGTGTGTGTGTGTGTGTGTGCAAATGCATGTGTATATTCTAAAATCAACTTTAAAAACAAAAGCCAAGCTGGGTGCAGTGGTACACACCTGTAATCTCAGTGGCTCCTGGGCCTTAGGAAGAAGTATTGTGAATTCACAGCCAGCCTCAGCAGCCCAGAGAGGCCTTAAGCGACTTAGCGGGACCCTGTCTCAAAATTAGATATAGAAAATGTTGGAGATGTGGCTCAGAGGTTAAGCAACTCTGGGTTCAATTTGCCATACAAAATAAATGAATAAATAAAACAGAAGCAAAAATGAAAGCATAATTTTCAGAATGACTCATTTTTACATTAATTTAGGTATATTAGAAGTAAGGATATGTAGGCAAATAATAACATTTAGTAAAAACTACAAACATAACCAAAAGGTTATGAATATGAAGGAAATTCGAATTGAAAAGTGAATGAAAGAGAATTCTGGGCAGCTAAAAGAATATAAATCTCTTTATACATACTTTAAAAAACTATTCAGATAAAAAACTAAAACTAAACTATTATATATTTCAGCATATGTAGCTATATGTATCCATACATATGAAAATACACATATCAAATATCTTTGTTTCTAAATAATATTACTCACTTAAATGAGCCAGGAATTCCTTAACAAATGGCTCATCTAGAATTAGGACCAGGAATGTATTAAAACAAACCTGGAATATCTTATGTTAGAAAGAGTGGTCACAGAATGATGGAAATGTGTCAAAAGGAAAGAGAAACCACTTGATGAGGACACCAATATTCATATCCCAAACAAATTCATCATGAAATAAATTATGGTAGTTATATATTTGATGCATTGAAAGAATGGAAATCTGTGCGTCTATATAGATATGCCTACACTGATTTAATGTGTGATTACAAGAAAAGGAAAAGATGGCTCCAAGAGTAAAATGTCAAGTAACAAAAGAAGAACAAATGATGGGCTAGAAAAACATTTGGCAAAAGCATAGAGGTCATTGACTCAGTTAAGAAAGATGAAAGGAGAGCAGCTCCTGTTTTTAAGTTGATTCATGGCTGCAGTTTTATGGTATTCATAAGCCCCAGAGAAACATTTCAGAATCCACAGAAAAGAAAACAGGATACAAAAAGTCAAGGGATTTTATTATTTTCTTATTTTTCAAAATGAAAGGGGGGAATTTTGTAAGTGAATAAAATACTTTGATAAAACAAGTCATGATCATCTATAAATGATAAATGATAGACTTGATAAACAAGTCTATCATTGAGGTGCTGGGACTGGGGCTCAATGGTAGCATACTTGCCTGGCATTTGCGAGGCACTGAGTTCGATTCTCAGCACCACATATAAATAAATAAAATAAAGGTCTATCAACAACTAAATTTTTTTTAAAAAAATAAGTCTATCATTGAGAAAATATATATTCCTAATTTTTTTCCTAATATTCAATATTCCACAATAGAGAGTAGATTTCAGAACTTCTGGAGATATAGAATTATCATAAGTTTATACAAGGGATACAGACATTGAGATAAAAACCACTGTTTTATAGTAATGTGACATTTTTAAATTTATCAATATACAAAACAAATCATTTTCTGAGATGGCTTTCACTTGTTACTGCTGAGCCTTCTATGAATAATTCTTATCCACTCTGAGATTCACTAGAATCATCCTAATTCACTGATAACACACACTAGCAATCAAATCCTAACAAGCATACTTTCAGCTTAGTAAGCCATTAAATAGATTCATTAAATCATCTCACACTAGATAGTGATATATTAGCAAGAAGGAGAAGACTTTTCATTGTTTGAACATAAATTCAAGGATTCATAGTATTTGAATTAGTGATTACATCCATTCCTTAACTGCATAGAGATCTTGAGAAATATGGTTCTCTTTTATATGTACATGACACTGCACATGCAATTTTGCCTTCTGTCCACCTGATAGAAAGAACCCACTGTCTTTACCACTCTTCTTTTTTGATACCTTCACTAGCAGTTAGCTATGCTTTCTTCATGCTTCAAACCTGTCTCCAGTAACATTTGCTTTCTGCAATGTGTGCGTGTGTATATTTCTAATCTTCTTATAACACTTCCAAAAGCAAGCAAATATCTGCAAGGTGGCATGAATCTGTAGACCCACCTGTTTAAAAGTTTAAGGCAGGAATATTATTTGAGCCCAGGAGTTCAGTACCAGCCTGGGCAACATAGAAAGAACCTGTTTAAAAAAAAAAATCCATTTAAAAGCAATCCAAGCTTTACTTGCACTTGACTTTGGGTGCATGACAAATGTCTGACAATCAATTAATGTGTATCAAATGAGTAAAAGAGGAGCATTGGAATAGTAGAATGCTGGTGGTTATAAAATGATGTTAGAGTTTCCTCAGAAAATCAGAATAAAATCTGGCTCAAAAGCATTATGGAGAAACTCAGTAAAACCTCTTTATCTAGACTTCTAAAAGAGAAGCAAACTGTGTTTCAGCAGCTTTTTCACTGATGTGATCAAAAGAACTGGTAAGAATTTGAAGAGAAAAATTTATTTGGGGCTTATGGTTTTCAGGGGTCTCAGTCCAGAGATAGTCAACTCCATTGGTCTGGGCCCACTGTGAGGCAGGACATCCTGGTGGAAAGTTGTGGAAGAGGAAAGCAGCACAGAACATGACAATCAGGAAGCAGAGAAGCTCTGCTCACCAGGGACAAAATATAGACCCCAAAGGCCTAACTCTGGCAACCCACCTCTTGTAGCCACAACCTACCTGCCTACAGTTACCCACCCAGTTAATCCACATCAGTGGACTAACGGGCTGTTTGGATTAAGCCTTTAAAACCCAGTAATTACACTTCTAAGCGTTCATTTATTGTCTCACACATGAGCTTTTAGGTGATACTTCATATCTAAAATGTAACACTAGGTAAAACTATTTTTGATAAGTGTACTTTTCCTATCAATTAAATTTAATCTATGGAATTATTTTGATATTTTAATTTATATGTATCAATTTAGGTAGAGTTTAACACAGGTTAAATTATCTCTTTTTTTGCTGTTGTTAGTCCTAGTTAATTTTGAGGAAAATCAGAATCAGCAGAGATCAATATACAAGATAAAGAGGGGACAATTAGAGATTGAATAAGGGATCACTCACGTGAAGTTTCTATGAATACTTCTTCATGGAAAAGTGATTTAAGAGGCATCACCTTTTGATGCCCTTCTGATACTCTACCAGGTGTAGATATTTGAACCTGATATTTAAGCATTGAATTACATCTGATTTTCAAACAGCTGTCAATATGGTTCAGTATTCATGAAATTGTTGCTGATAAAGGGATTTTAAAAATTTTTAACTGGAAGACTTTGATATCAGAAAAGTACCATTTATCTTATAGGAGAGTAATCTTTTACTTTCAAAAGAGAATATAGATGAAGGTTTTATACAAATACCATAGAAAACACAGTTACAGAATTAAGGTCAATAATACTTATCAAACTTAAATAATTATTTATTCAACCCATTTCTTTAAAAATATGTCTTGTAACAAATATTTTTGCAGAAAAAATATTTTGGAAGTAAAATTCTGTATTAAAAACCAAAATGGATATGTTATTGTTTATTTAAATTAAGTCAAAAGTTTTAATTTAATATTTGCACATAAATTGTATATATATATATATATATATATATATATATATATATATATATAATTGTTTATTATTTCTCATTTTCCTACATTTCTCTAGATTTTTATGTAACTGTGAACCTGGATACTATGGATCTTTGTGTGAATTGAATGTAAATGAATGTAAAACCCAACCTTGTCCAGGTGGAGAAAATTGTGTCAACAGAACTGGTGGACATACCTGTCTCTGTGCTCCTGGGTATACAGGTAAACCTATAACTGATTGTCCCATCTGTGTCAATATACTACTGTTCGTAAATACATGACAACCTCATTTTTATAAACCACAAATGGCAACTTGTTGGATGCAAAAAGGGCAGGAAGGTCTAGATTCTTGGTCAAAGTGTAAAAGAATTAATGAGAATTAAAATCATGATCTTTTATCAACAATTTGGTAAGTACTAGGATTATAGTTCAATGTAATTTACATTAATATACCCTTTTAAATAGAATTTATCTGAAGTAATTTTGCATGGCTATAATACAGTTAAAAGTATGGGTATATGAATAAGAAAATTAACTTTATCTGTTAAAAATTTTATTTTTTAAATATAATAAGTTTAGCTCTTTCTGTACACTTGTATGTGTTTAAATAAGAAAATCAGTGAAAAGTTTTTGTTTTAAAGTTAAGCAGAAATCAAAATCTGGAGTTAGCTATCTTAATATTAATTATTCCACAACATAAATACTATCCAAACATAAAGATAAAATTTATCAAGGAACTTACAAAAGGTAGAGATGCATTAGACCACTAAAAAAGCTGCATTGTTTAGCACAACAGTATAATGATGTGTATCTAACAAGAATGTATTCAAATTCAAGTCTCAATTTGTTATCTGAATTTTGTAGTGCTAGATTCATATGGGTTCCTATTCTGAGGACTCTAATACTGAGTTCTTTGCTGGTAGGAGTAAAGATCACTAGAAAAATGGGTGTAACACTGGCAAGCAAAAATGATAAGGAAGTAAAAGCATTTCCAGAGAACAATGCCGCAGTCTGGCTGCAGCAAAATAACGGGGAGGGCGGGGGGGGGGGGGGAGGGGGGGGCGGTTGTTGATGAGGAACTTGTGTAGATTGATACAGCAGGAGTGGGAGCCCTTTATTGTAGGACAGGAGGGGTATATATACATTACACACAGCTTATCTTAATTAACATAAACTAGATACAACAGTCAACCAATAAGGAATCTCCACACTTAATGGCTCCCTGGTGTTACTTCACAAACCACTCCCTCTGGCAAAATGCCAGGCGCCATCTTGACTTGTTTATAGACCTTAACAGAACAAGGGATCAAAAGATTAAAAAGTTACATGACCTGAAAAAGAACATTAAAGTGTCTTTTTTGAAGGATATTGGTGGTCTCAGGGAAAGTATCTTGGTAACAATTATTACATGCTCAAAAGTCTCAGCCTAAATTATTTTTTACATACTCATTATCTGCATATTTTATTGCATAAATAAGGAGCATTAACATTTTGCTATAAAATGCTATACCTCCTAAGATTTTTATTGCTTTTCTCTTCTGGGTTACTAAGATTTCTATTTAGGACTACATATATCCTATCAGCAAAGTCATACACCATGGTGTTAACATTGCTGTGGTCAATGCAGTTGATAGTGTTGAAATAAGAAATGACACATCAAGCTCAACATGAGTGTGAAACATTCTATGAAGCTGCTACTGCTGTACTATGTGTGTGTACGTGTGTTGAGGATAACACACCAAGCACTCTCCTCTTGCATGCTAGGCAAGCAATTTACCAATGAAATACATTTCAAGTTCCTGTGAAGCTTTTAATATAGCACTTGCTTTGATATTTTACATTTGATATTTTACATTTACCCTAATGCTTCAAGAGTTAATTTTTTTTTCTTTTCACGATTTGTATCTTTACATTACAAAATAAAGTGCCTACCATTGTTTAAAAATACTATTGGCTAATACGCTACCAGTGGCAAATTAAAGATTTTGTGATGTGTGTTTGTGTGACAATTAAAAAAAAACGTAATTAAATTATTGACTTTAATAAATAGGGTTTAATTTTTCTTACATAAGAACTCTGTAGGTAGACAGCAACCAAGGTTGGTACAAGCTTGACAGTAGCAGGCTGGGTTATGATTTCTTAGTATTTAATTCATATTTATAGTTTCAGGACTCAGAATTGCTGTTGCACTTTTAGTCATTATGTCTATACTCCAGTCAGGAAAAGGAAAAAGAGTGGTGTCAACTGCATTGACCCCTTCTCTCAGGAAATCCTTCCCAGAATACAAATAAAAGATTTCTGTTAATATTGTATTGACCAGAACTGCCTCACATGGGCATTTTTAGCTGTAGAAGAAGGTGAGGAATTAAAAATTTATATCTTGTAAAATTTACCACTGAATATAGTAAGGAAATATTTAATTATAAAGTATGTGTTACATTTAGTTTTATATTAAGTATGACCTATGCCTGCATGTTCAAAAGGAGGTTATTCTCCTCAAGAGAGTTCCATGTACTTGTTTTCCTCTACATGCTACTTTGACATCAAATTTGATCTTCTCTGTCATTCAAGGATACAGGAAGCTTTTTGTTATTCTCAGACACTTGTAGCATTTATTTTGTCTTAAGCTCTGCTGGAAGTCCTTCTTCCTTTCAGCCCCTAAAGCTCTAGGATTTTGTGAAAAGATGTTCAAGTCTATTCATTTCCCTTCTATTCTGTTTCCAGGAAGTCATGACAATGTAAGATTTTACTTAGAGAATCTTACATTTTAAGACGCAACTTTTGCATGCCTCTTTTATATTTGCCAAGATCACACATCCAATAGTGACAGAGCCAGATCCAAAATATGCATCCCTTTCTCTTCCAGTTTTATGTTTATCTTAATTTCACTTCACCTGAAAAGGTAAAATTTGTGAGAAATGAAATTAGTTTACATTGAAGCAAGAGGAAAGAACATTAAACAGAACAGTCAATGCATTGATAATTGGTAATCAAAGGAGATATTCACCCTTCCATTATTATAACAAAATACCTAAATTTTTTTAAAAATTACGAAGAGGAAAGCTTATTTTAGCTCAGAATTTTGAAAGTTTAAGACCATGGTTGGTTCACCTCATTGTTTTGGGACCTGTGTTGAGGCATTTCATTATGGTAGAAAGTATGTGAGCAAGTCATTTACCTCATGGTTGTTAGGAAGAAAAGATAGCAAGAAGAAGAGACCATGGGTCCACAATCCTTCAAGGACATGCCTCCAGTGACCTAAAATTTCCCATTCTACCCCTTCTCTTAAAGATTTACCCACCTTTCAATGTCATCAGGTTGTAGACCAAACCTTTAAACCATAGCAGCAAATGTAAGGAAAATTAAGCTTCACCGGTATCTATTAATTCATTTAATCTAGTTCTTAATCATTCTTTTATTAACTCTATACCCAGAAAGGATTTCATGATCCTTCCTATTCTAAATCAATAAACTTTCAGGAAGATCACATTATATATTAAGTGTGGACATATTATTATTAATGCAATAATGTTTGACTCTATGAATTACCTGTTGATGATTTGTGATAATCAAGACTATTTTAATTACCTGTTGATGCTTTGTGATAATCAAGACTGACATGGTTCCAAGTGTTATGATGATTTCTAGAAAGTGGAACTGGAGTTGACAATAAACTAACATGTACAAAATTGATTACTTAAAACTATTCTATGATTCATTTATCCATATTTTTATTAATAAAAGATATCACAGCATCCAAATTTCACACATAGTATTTTGAATGAATGTAGAGGTCATAAAAAACAGCAGTGACATATAATGAAAAGCTTAAGTTCTGTCATAAAAAAGAAAAATTAATTAATCATTTGATTCTTTGCTTTGAAGAATATTTCCTCATAAATTTAAGTCTTAATTTAATTTTGTATCTATTTAACAAAGATAAAAATATTTTAAAAATTGCCTTTAAAATAGAATAAATCATTATTTAGCAAAAAGTCTTTCTCAGTCAGACACGATTCTACTTATATGTTTATAAAATATAAAAAGTTTATGAATTGTGTTTCTGAACTTCAAACACATGTGGTAATTTCTATATACCTATATTTATATTAGCCCTTCTATGATTACTAGAAACTATAACACAAAAATGTTTAAGTACTTCCCAGATCTAGTAATATGAATTATAGTTCCATCTAGAAAATATAGAAATGCAAATAAATAGTTTTAAATAATGAAATTTAATTATTTTTTTCTAAAAGTTCCATATTTTTCTCAGTTATATTTCATACACACAAACACACATAAAATTGTAAGTAGTTATAATATTTTCTGTGTTTGAGATAACTAGGTTATCTTTTGATTACTTTATAGAGGCAAATATGCAAATTTCATGATAAATACAATAATCTTTTTAGATCATATGAAACATAGGTTATAGTTTAGTAAAATATAATCATTAATAATTGACTTTTGTCTTTGTGTTCTAATGATATAGTTTATCATGTTATTTCTATTGCCTAACATATGCCACCTGTCCTCCTTCAACTAGTATTTACCCTCTTACCTTCTGTAGGAAGTCTTAGGCTCTTAGGCTTCTTCTGTTATTTCCTTCCATAGCCATATTTTCTCTGTTGTGCTCATAATTATTTTAAGCAATTCCAATACAATTATCTCCCTATATGAAGACACTTCCCATCATTATCAAGTTCACCATTTTGTCTCTAAAGTCTATTAAAGTTTTTTCTACTCTGGTACAACTTTGTAGCTGAGTGTGTATTTTAATATGATATGTTAAAATAGAATAATTTTCTATTTTAATATCATGTATTAGAATAGAATATAAAAAGATTAAATAGAAAATAAAAGTAAGAGCTAGATAGGCTCAACCTCAAAATTACACATTTTGCAAATATAGAAATTTAAATAAAAAGTCATGCTTTTGGTTTGATAAATAAGTCCATAGTAAGAAATATTCAGCATTCTGGTAAATATTTGGCATTTGATTATATTTAGCTTCAGATCAATGGTGACAATGTCTTTTTATCAATAATAGCAGCATTATTAGCATAACAGTTACCATTTCTACTTCCTATTGTTATAGGCAGGAACAGCTTCAGAAATAGGCAGTTGAATTGTGCTTAACCACTTTTCTCTTCAATAACAGGATTCAAAATTTATTTTGATAACTCAGATGTACAAAAATATGTTATTTTCTAATAACAAGCTCAATAGCATGTATGGGTTCAATTTTATGTGATAGAAGGAAATGCCAATGTGAAAAGTTCATGTGAATTTCTCAAGATAAAATTTACTTACTTTAGATTTGGAATCAATTATCTTGCTGATTCAGAGACCTATCATTTTATTTTATTTTTATTTTTTTGACACAAAGGCAGAATACGTCATCCCTGGTATTTTGGTGTCAAGAATTGGTATTGGCTCCTGATCCCCATGGTATCCTCCATGTTTTTGCTGAGTTTATGGGGTATCCTCCTCATCTCAGATCTAAGTCCTTTTCATATGATTATTACCTTTTGTCCTTAGTAATCCACTATTTCTCTTCTCAAAGGCTGGAACTTAGCAATTGCTATGATTTGGATCTGGAAGCTCCCTTAAAGTCTTACGTGTCAAAGGCTTGGTCCTTAATGCAGCAATGTCCAGAAGTAGGACTATGGGGAAATTATTGGATCTTGACAGCTATAACTACCTCATTGGACTAATCTATTTGCTAAACTAGGGGAAGCAAAAACTTTAGGCAGATGGAGTATGTTTGGAAGAAGTAGGTCACTCAGGTAGGCTCTTGGGTATTACAGCTTGTCTCTAGCCCCTTCCTTTCTTTGTGTGCTTCCTGGCTGCCATGAGCTGAGTGTCTTTTCTCTGCAATGCCTTTCTGTGATTATGCTCTGCCTTACCTCAGGCCTAGAGCCACAGAGCTGGTTGATATGGACTGAAACCTTTGAAACCACAAACCAAAATAAAGTTCAGTAGTATATACTGTTATTGATTTATGTATTACTAAGTCCTCAAGAACTATATGGAACATGTATTATGTGGTAAGTATAAGCATTCCTTACCATATCTACTGGGAAATCCCAATCTAATTCACTGTAATCTATCTCTTAGACTACTTCTAAAGCTACCTGTGAGTTTCTCTGATTCTTCGATCAACACTTCAGTCAATTTCTCCACAAAGCATTCAGAGTTATGCATTAATAAAATGGAAAAAATAAGCAAAAAATATCCTGCTTTTTATTTTACTCCCTCCTAAAGCTACCACCCCATTTCAAGATTACTTCCTAAATAATAATCTTCCTTTAATAAATCCTGTTTTCTCACTCTCAACAATTTAATTTTCTTACAGTCTCTTTTAAATCCACTTCAAATGTTTGAACCCTCCACTCCAACAAGCCTGCTTTAAAAAAAATCAATCTGCATTGCTAAATTCAAATGGTTAAAATTTAGTCTTATTTTCTTTGATTGAATAATAGCATTTGGCACTATTAATCACTCTTTCTACTTAAAATAATTTCCTTGATTTCCTGACTATCTGCTCTTTCTCAGTCTGGATATTGTGGATTACCATGACAAATAACTCTTACTTATGAGAAATTTTAAAAATGCATGCACGCACACACACACACACACACACACACACACACACACACACACTGGAGGAAATGTTTTTAACGGTATTTCTAGATCACAGACCTCAAGGTAAACCTTGGCACTGCATGGCAATCTGGAAATTGTATTTATCTATAATTATGTTAGTTTTCCAGTACCTAAATAATATTTTTTTAAAGCCTATTAGTTTTAACTGCTTTTGTCTTTGTAAATCTTGATCAACCCTCTGTCTAGCCAATTTTTTTCTTATATCTCCAAAATAGTAAAAGTTATTAGAAAAGAACTTTTTCATCTTCATACTATCAACTACCAATCTATGTCTGTTTTTCTGTGTTCTTGTCAATGGCCAACCCATCTTCTTGAGTGGATTCTGTGCTTTATCACCTATTATTAAAGACTATTCATCCTGTAATTATTTTCTGTAGTATAATTTCTTTCCTCCATACTTTGTCTCTGCTTTTGACATATATTAATGTTTAACTCTTTCTCATTTGATTTTTCAGTTTTACCCTTCTTGCACATTTCTGTTAACCAACTTTCCTTTTCTGTCTTTTAAAAACAGAATTATCAAACTTTTTACCTACATTGATATCAATTTTTTCATGTCCTATTCTCTGGTTAATCCACTAACCATCATGCTTTTAATCCTAAGAGTAAAAGGATACTCTTCATTTTGGAAGTCACTGATTATCCCTACTTCCCTGAGATTGAAGGTAAATATAATTTCCTTCTCTTAGTCACATCATGCTTAATATCTCACATACTCCTGAAAATATACTTTCTAACTTTACCTCCATGTTTCCACAGTCACTGATTGCAGTATTGCTAATTTCTACCTGTAACAGACGCTATAACTGTTTAGAACTTTATTATTAGTCTCCCTTCTTTATATATGTATTGATTAAGAAATTGCATTTAGATTTTTGTTTAAATATCATATGCATTCTGATAATTCCAAAATTTCTTACATAAGTCTTGGCTTCTCTCCTGAACTCCCAATTTGTTTTATTAAATAACTGCTCAACATGTCCATTCTTATGTCCCTATTACATACATAGCAAACTAATCCCGTGCTGACAGTTTATCACAAGCATGTTCTACCACCCGGGATTGTCCATCTTAGTGAATTGTACCATTATTTCTTTAGTTTCTCATGCAAAATTATGGCGTCATTCTTGATTCTTTGCTCACATTTCATTATGCAGCCTTGCAGATATCCCACTGACCAAATCTCCGAAATATATTTTAATTCAATCACTTCTCACAATTTCCATTACAATCACCTTAGTGCAATAAACCATCATCTCATGCCTAAAATATAACATTTAAATTTGTCTTTATCTCAATTTCTTGTCAAAGGAAAATATATTACCCATCTAGCAACCAAAGTGCTCATTTTAAAATAAAAAGCAGATCACTTCACTCCCAAGTTGAGAATCTTTCACAGCTTCCTATAATGATCAAATGAAACATGTACTCCTCATACTCCTTAGTTTAACCTGCTAAATCTTGCATAATCTTGTCTCTAGTTGCCTCTCAGATTATATTTCGTGCCACATTCTCCGTGCCTCTCACTATTGCTTCCACTGATACATCTGAATGTGAATCACTACTTGCAGATATGGCCATGGTTTTCTACCCTATTCTATGGGTTTCTCTGAGAAAACTATTCATAATATACAAACAATAAGACTGAGTCACTCTCTCTACCTATTTTCTTTCCTCATGGCAATGATACTCTCTAATCATTATATTTACTTCTTTATTTCCTGGAGCTGAAATCTCTCTCTTTTGTTCACTGTTGTATCTTGGTGCCTAGGAAAGTACAGGCACACAAATCTTTTTACATGAAAGAATTTTTTACACTTCAAGTAATTTGACTTCTTAACTTTTGTATGTTAATATAAATAACTTCTTTGTGAAGTCCAAGTTATCTCTATTAAAATGCAAAGATTTGTACTTACAAGATTTTTTAAAATTTTCTTCCCATAATGCCATAAAGTAAATATATGTTTTCAATTTAATATCAAGAGAAAATAATAAACAACATACTCATTTCTAAAATGGTGAATTTTTTTGATTCTATGACAAACCAGAGAAGTATTTACAAGCCTGAAAATCAGGTTCTTTCTAAATCAAAATCATTATCTATTTGAATATATAATACCAACTCAAAATTCAAAGGTGTTCAATTTAATTTAATATTATGAAATAAAATTCTTTTATGCAATAAATTTAAATCTTTATATTACTCATTAACCTGTAATAAATCTTTCTAAAATGAAACCTATGGCAAATTAAGCCAAGTGACCTTATCATTACTGATTCTTTACATAATATATACCAATCTTAAAGACATTAATTTTTATATCCTACAAAATAAGATGCTAAAAATAATGACTTGAGATGAAGTACTATCTATTAAAAATACATCAATTATGAGTTTATTATCCACTTATGTTAGTTTTTAGAGTGGTAGCATTTATATGTCATAAATTTGACTATCTGATATTTTAGAGCAATTGGGCCTTGGGAAATTCTATAGACACACCATTAAAATATGATTTTTATCTGAAAATTGAGAAATACATACTATGTAAAAAAATATTAATCAAAATAACCCTTTAAACCAGTTAGTATCAAAATGTTTTATAGGACAATCAAATGTGTTAGGCACTGACACCTAGTCATTCTTTTTATTCCCAGGAGTAAGCAAAATATGAAGTACAGGAGTCTCAGAGAAAGTCAGTATGAATAATAAACTGTTATCTAAATCCCACCAGAATATTTTATGGCCACCAATCTCACCATTGTAAACAGATTTTAGTGCAAGAAAAGATATGTGTGTTCAAAGCACACTTCACTCCATGTAAAATGCACAAAGTTGTTTTGTTGGCAGATTGGGGTCAACTGTATGGCCTGTGTGGAGGGTGACCAGTCTACAGGGGCATTTCTGGAACGCAGGCCTTGACACTTTTTGCAATAGACATAGTAATCCATCTGGTGGCAAAGTCCATATCCTCTTGGCCATCTTAGATTCAGCTGCTTTGGGAATGAGCAGTTCTGAGTGAGTTTTGAGTGAGTTCAGAGTGAGCTCACCTCAGCTGCTTACTGACTCTCGGCTCCCCTCATGATCTTTTCCAATACTGTTGAAGCCATCTTACTCAAGCTCAAAATACAAGGATTTAATATCCCTAAGTTACCCTTCAAATTGTGAAAGTTGGAATGAAACTTATAAATATTCCAACCACCTGCTTCACCTGTAGATAATCCTGATTATATTATCCACTCCTTAAAGGTCACTGTGTAACCATGCTCTCCTTGTCCACAATATAGCCATTATAAGGCCTTTTCTATTGCTTTCATTATTCTCTCATCTCATCTTTCTTCAGCTTCATTGTTACTTCCTAAGATCTCCTATTAAGTACATTATTGTACAAAAGCCATCTTCTCAGATTTGGATTTTGGCAGAGTTCAAATGAAGACATGGGAATGAGGTACACAGAACCTAAGTGTGGTTATTTTCTATAAAAATCTTTGTCATGAGTATGTGACATGTTGGTATTAGAAGGACAGATGTTTTCTAACCTGGAGGTGAAGTAAAGAGAACCTGATGTGCTTACTCAAATTTTACTTCTTTTGATTAAGTGAATCTAACGTTACTTCACCTATGAAAACTAGAGAATGATACTGTAAATATGCAGCCTTCTAAAGTGCAGTACAAAACTGAGAAGAGAGACATATCTTTATGCTTGAGACTGAAGAATTCTTCTAGTCTCTAAATGACTGTTATCTGCAGCATAGCACCTATCCACACTGCCAGCATTTAATGTCAGTGTTCTGTGATTCTGCACAGTTGCTAGATTTAAACAAATCTTAAAGACATTTTAAAATCAAAGTATTGAAGCACTACAGGTAAGTCGATAGTGGCTTTTAATGAGATAAATAAATAAAAATACAATCCAAACATCTTTGAAGACCTTCATGGGTTCTTTCTATCTCATGACCAGAATAGGGTTTTGTTTTCTTTGAGTAATTGTGGGAAGAGCTAAGGGACAAAAAATCTTTATCTAACTGTGCTATTCCTCAAAATATGCAGTGAATATGTTGAGAATGAGGCACCTCCCAGACAATTTCCCAATTCAAATAAATGTTCAGTGCATTGCCTTGAGCCACTGAACCTCTTCAACTCACCTTACCCACCTCATGCAAGGGCAGATCTAAATCTGGGTTTATTCTGGTTTGAAGATCTGAGTAGCTGTCACAGTAAATGACTAGCAACTGTGAACTTCCTTAACCAGCAAACAAGAAAGGACCAATAAAAATGAGTTTCTGAGACAAAATTAGTGCCATATGTGTTGCTTTAAATAATTTAGAGTATACGAAATTTCAGTCTCTGTTATTTTCAGTCTGTAGCTTTTTTCCAGCAACTGATTTTAGAAGACAAAAATCCTGGAATATTCAAAAATACATTCACATTCTTCCACTTTCTCATTGTTCTAATTTTTATTTGAAGAGGACTCAAGACAAAGACATAAGGGTCAAGTTTTTCATTGTTTTATTGCATTATATTTCTATAAATAAGTAAATTATTATTATATACATCTTTATTTGTAACTGTAATACATATTATACTAATATATTTATTTATAAATCATATAAGGGTATTTTCAAATCAACACAATTAAGGTATAGAATATTCCCATTAATATGGTGAGTTTCATAATTATTCTTTCCAATCATACCTACCCAAAGCCAATCATTCTGATTTCTATCATTATAGATTAGATATACATTATCTTTTAGAATCATATTGTGTGATAATGCACTACATATTCTTTTCCTTCTCACTTATTTTTTCATGCTGTTGTGTGAATCACTAATTCATTATTTTTAATGCTATGTTATAAATATTATGTAAAGATAAACTAAGATGTGTTATATACTCCATTCTATGGTACTATAAATTATGTATTCATTTTCCCAATAATGTTCATTTTTTTCTGTTCACAGCTGGTATGACTAGAGCTGTCATGAATATTTGAAAGTCAACTTTATAGAAAAAGATTCTGAGTTCTTCCATGTAAATATCTAGTATTAGGATTGGATGATAAGTTTGGTGTATGTTTAAATTTATAAAGCTGTCAAATTCTTCTTAAAGAAGTTGTGCCATTTTCATTTTCATAGACATAATATGGGAATTTCAGGTGGTTAACATATACTCTAACACTTGAAAGCAGTTTGTTTTTTTATTTTAGACATTGTATCCTGGTACAAAATTACATATTCAATGATTGTAACTGTATTTTCTAAAAAATGAATAAGGATATGAAGCAATTTATATGCTTATTTGCCATGTATAGATCTTCCTTTGTGACGCTCTGTTCAAGATTTTGACCATGTTTTACTTTGGTCTTTGTCCAGTTGAGCTTCAGTAGTTCTTTACATTTTGAATACAGAAGGGTAGGTAGGTAAATAAATTGATGCATACATACTTAGAAGATAGGTAGAATTCCTTTATCAAAGAAAGTTTCTGTTAATGTTTTTTCCCAGTCTTTATATCGCCTATACTTTTTCTTAACTATACTTTTCTTCAATTTTTATCATGGTAAAATATGTATACCACAAAATTTTGTTTCTTAACAATTAAGCTTACAGTTCAGTGGTATTAAATGTATGTGAAATGTTTGCAACTATCAGCATTATTTATCTTCATAGCTTTTCATCTTGTACACCTGAAACTCTGTATGCATTTAATAACTCCCTACTCCCACCAACCTTAAGCAATAACTACTCTATTTTCTGTCGCTATGATTTTGTCCTACTCTAAGTACCCAACATAATTAGAACAATATAGTGTTTTTTTTAATCTTTATGACTGTCTTACTTCACTTAGCATAGTGCCCTCAGAGTTCAATCATGTTGTAGTATATGTCAAATTTTTCTTCTGTTTAGGACTGAATAATATTCTATTGCATGTATATACCATATGGTATGAATACATATACAAATATTTATCCATTAATCTGTCAATTAGCACTTGAGTTGCTTCCACATTGTATCTTTTATGAATAATAATGTTATTAAAATTAATATACAGCTCTATTTCTGAAGCTCTGCTCTCATTCTTTTTGGTGTATACTCACAAATGGAATTAAAGGATCAAAGTATAATTCTACTTTTAATTATTAGAACAACTTTACTGTTTTCCATAGCAGCTATATCCTTTTACACTCCCACCAATAGTACGAAAGAGGTCCACATTTTTCCCATTATTTATTTTTTTATTTTTATTTTTGTTGTTTTGTTTGAGATATTCCCATTGGTCTCAAACTCTTGGGCTCAAGTGGTTCTCCTCCTCAGCTTCCCCAAAGCTGGCACTATAGGCACTGCCAGTACACCTATCTGTTTCTTACAGCATTCACTGTGTGGCCCAACATTTGGTCTACCTTGGAAAAATGTCTCATGTACACTTGAAAAGAATGTGCATGCTTGTGCTTGGGGGTAAAGCATCCTGTATAGGCCTGTTAGATCTTGTTGATTTACTATGTTAGTTAAACTAACTAGTCGTTTTACTAGTTATGATTGTCATCTCTCCGGTTGTTCTATTGATTATTGAGAGGGGTACATTGAAGTCTCCATTATTGCAAAAACAGTCCAGTTCTTTTTTCAATCAGTTTGTGCTTCATATATTTTGATGGTCTCTCATCAGATGCATAAATCTTTATAATTTATATCGTATCATTCTATTAAACCTTTGTTAATATATAATGTTTTTGTTACTTAAATTCTTTATTTCAAGTACATTTTGTTTGATGTTATACAGTCACCCTTGCTCATTTTGGCTAATATTTGTGTGAATTCTATTTTTCCATCTTTTCAACTTTTTGTTTTTTTAGTCGGAAATCTATCTCAAATTTATCTCTTATGGATAGTGCATAGTGGGATCACACATTTGATTATACCAATTTCTGGGTTTTTTTTTTTGATGGGAGAATTGAATCTATTTACATATGAAGTAAATCATTGATCTGGAGATAATTTTTCCATTTTGCTGTTTGTGTTCTATATGTCTTATAGCTTTTTTTCCCGTCATTTACAGAGGGTTCTCTATTTCCATGGGTTCCATTCCATGACAAACAAGTATAGAGATATTTAAAAAGATAATGTATATGTACAAACTTTTTTTTCTCCTCATTATTCCCTAAACAGTAGAGTATGGCAACTATTCATATAGCATTTACATTGTATTAAATATTGTAAGTGATCTATATATGATTTAAAGAATGAAGGAGGATGCATGTGGGTTCCATGTAAACAGTACACCATTTAATAAAAGGCTTTTATGGTTTCAGTTTCTTGTGTTGGAAATTTGGTCCTCAGTGCAGTTGTGTTGAAAAATGGGACCCTTAGGAGATAACTGGGCCATGAGAATTCATCCCTTATAAATGCATTAATAGATGAACGGGTTATCATTCTAATGTGACTTTGCCATTAAAGTGAACTCTGTATGGCTTGTTTGCTCTGTAATACAGAAGATTCTGCTGCTAAAAGTACACTGCAGAAAGCTACTTCGGTTCAGTGTTCTTTCTCTTCTTCCTTCAGCAAACATTGTATTTTACAATTAGAGATTTCAAAATAAGTATACTTAATTGGAAAGTATAATACATTTCTTCCTTTAAAATGTAGTTTCTTAAATAGCTAAGATACTAGAGAATTATTATTCTCTGATTTCAATTGTGATTTTTTTAAAGTTATGATTTTTATCATTACTTAAAACAAACTTCATTTTATATTTAATATAACAGGTTTCTCTTTTTAACCTGTAACTCTGATTCAGCAAGGGACCTATGACTTTTGAGTTTAACTGGAAAAAAAAAGTCTTGTCCCCAATGGATGTGAACATTTGTTCATAATGTTTTAATCCATGCTCAGTAGTTTTTATTTGCTGTGACATTACTAAAAAGTGAATTAATCTCATCTCACACTTTCTTTAAGTTTTATCCTATTTAAACTGCAACACAATAACTTGGGTACTTTGGGTACAGTATGATGATACGGATACACATATGCATTATGGAATGATCAAAGCAGGATATTTAGCATCTCCATTACCTCAAACTTCTATCCTTTATTTTTGTTGTAATAACATTCAAATCCACTCCTCTAGCAGTCATGCTTTAAGGATTTTTTAATACATTGAAATAGAGGACACAGACAAAATTCTTGACTTCATGGAACTTTATGTTCATGGGAAGATACTAATAATCAACAAATAATTTAAATAATTATAAATTAAGGGAATGCTGAAAATAAAATGGAAATGATACTATAATAAGGTAGCTCTGGAATACTTTATTGTAAGACATAAGTTTGGTCAATATTCTGATCATATATATTGTAAATTTGGGTTTTTAAAATAGAATCTGATGAAGTTACATGAGATCACAGTCTTTCTGAAATCATTGGTTTTCTAATTAAATCTAATAAGGAAGTAACAAACATGAAGTTCACCATTAGGGTAAGTTTGTCTAGCTTTCCCAAGAATAAATATTTTGTGATATTCATTGGTTTTAAATAGCTTAGAACAGGGCTAGGGATGTGGCTCAAGCAGTAGTGTGCCCGCCTGGCATGCGTGCGGCCCAGGTTCGATCCTCAGCATCACATACAAACAAAGATGTTGTGTCCACCGAAAGCTAAAAAATAAATATTAAAAAGTTCTCTCTCTCTCTCTCTCTCTCTTTCAGAAAATGAATCGCTTAGAACAAATTCTCACTACTAAGCTAAGAAAATATATCTAATTTTTTGAGTACAAAGATTTTTGAATTTCTTCATGAATGTATTCCAAAATTCCAAACAGTTCTTGGCACATTAGGAGAGCTTGATAAGTATTTCAAAAACAAATAAATACTAACATCATAAAACTGAGGGTAAGTTTTTTTAAAAAATCTAAAAATTTATTTAAAATCGGATTATATATAGACACATTAATAGAGGCAGTCTTGAAAAAATTTTGATATATTTTCTTTGCATGTTATATATTATAAACAATCTGTGATATTACAGCTTTTTATAAAATCTACATGAGTATGTTAATTACCCACAGCGTTTTATTAAAGAAATAAAATCAAAATTAATGATTCTTTCAGTGAAGCTTGTCTAATGATGTCAGTTGTCTCATGAAAGTTCATTGTATAACAAATGTTAATTGGAGATAAAAGAACAAGAAATGTACACAAATAATTACAATTCACTTAGTCTGAGGGGTTTTTCAAAACTAGAATCTAATATTGTATGATTTCATAATAAGGACAGGGAATTTTTAGGGAGTCAAGCAAAAAGGAAATTTGTGTCACTTGCTTAAAATTCAGAGATCAAAATATCTTAATATTGAACTACATGTTATAATAATACAAAAAACATCTAAGAAAGAGCTCCTGCCATCAAAGATATGAAAGCCAGGCTAAAAAGACAAACATAGGGAACTCAGATTTCATTGACAACTGATCCTTGATGTTGGGCTTTATAGACCTGGACAGATTGCTGGTCTCCATTTATAACCTAACCTTACTGGTAAATTGGGTCAAGAAAAGAAGAATGAGAGGAATGGGAAAGTTGTGACATTTGGCATGGCAATGTTTAAAAGAAACAGTCATATGATATTATGACCTTCTGAGTCAGGTATTATTTCTAGCTTACAATTGAGGAAACAAGACAAATAAGTTTGATGTCAAAATTATGGTAAAGGATTCAGAGATTTGTATGGTAGAGGATTTGGAATTGAAATCTAGGTTTGGCATTATCTGAAGCATATAACTCCATCTTCAGAAACCTTACATAAAAACTAACAAACAAAAAGTATATACTCTTTCAAGTTTAATTATAATCATTATATATTTATATATAAAAATATTTATATATTTTTATAAATATATAAATCATTATATATTTAATGATTGTAATCATAATTATAAATCATTAGCAAATCAGTTATCTGAAGATGAAAATAGAACTCATGTTCCCTTTGCTATTTCTTTCTTTTTTAAATTTTTTATTTATTTTTATTTTTTTGTAGTGCTGAGGATTGAACCCAGGGCCTTGTGCATGCAAGGCAAGCGCTCTACTAACTGAGCAATATCCCCAGAGCTCCCTTTGATATTTCTATGCCTTTAATTAAATATCTAGATTTGATTGACTTTTATTGAATGATAGTTATATTCTAAACTAATTCATTCATAGTAAAGCCTACCTCTTTCCAAAATATAACCTGTTTTTAAAAGTTATTATGTACTTAATACCAAGAAAGTAAACTTATTTTATATTTATAGGCATATGTAGACATTTTTGGAAAATGAAGGTGACAGATTACCTATGCAACTATTAATGATGAACTGTTTCTCGTTTTTTATTTTAAAATCAATTCTCTTTCCTGTTTCTTTGCTTTTGATGTTAACAAGCTGCTCTTTTCTTTTGAAATAGAAAAATTAATATTTTCAGTACAGTACAGCCACTTTAAAAATGTATTATGTAACAACTTTGAAAGAATAACAAGTTTAATCTTCAAAGATATATTAAAATATAGATATAATAAATTATTATAAAATAAACCTATAAACATGATCTAATAACAAAATTCAATAGTGAAATCTAACATTGGAAAAATATAAGTAAGAATGGAAGAAAAAAAGAATCACAGGAATTACACCCTATTATAAGTCTTTTGAGCATGTCCAAATTCTATCAATAAAAGAAGGAAAATTCTATTGCCCTTAAATATTTCAAAGGTTGTTGAATAAATAATAAGCCACGGGGAAACATGACCTGTATTTGTATGTGAAGAGAAAAAAATGAGGAGATATTCATTTTCATATCTCTACTTTATAAAATGGCAATCAAATAACTTTGTTAGGTGAAAGAAATTCTAGGGTCTAAAGAAGAGGAGACATGCAAATTTTTGATGCTTCGAGGATGCAATTAATCAACTAGCGTAAGACTGTAACTAATAGTAATCTAAAAGAAAAAATAGTGAAGTTCCTTAAAGTTTCTACCTGATAAGTAAATTCTAAATATTCATGAGAGATTTGATTAAATATATAATCTCACCAGCCTGATGGCATGAATTGTCATGAGCATTCAAGGTGAATAACAAGATTTTGGCAGTTTGCTAAATGTAACATTTTAATAAAAGTAAGATTAAAATGCTGTAAAAAATGAACAAAAACCAAATTATCTTTTAGGGCTAAGCCATAATACCTCCATAACTTCATTTTACTGACTTATAACCTCCTCAAAATTAAGCTGTTACTGATTTTTAAAAATATTTGACTTATTTTTATCTCTTATCAGGAAAAGTCTTCATCATCTATCCCAGTCATAAACCTGTGAGCCATATATGATTCCAATATATCTCTCATTCCTATATTCAATTTGTCACTAAGGTGTGTTAATTTACAGATCAAACTTCAATTATTCTACTTCTCTCATTCCACTACTTTTATAGATTTGTGTAGTCTAGGTTATCATTATATTTTATTAAATCTTCAAATCAAAGTTCCTGATATCTTCTATATCATCATGCTACCTTTTACTTATCAGAGCCAAAATGAACAGATAGATTAATGAGGTAGAAAAAGATATACCATGCTAACACTAATACAAACAAAGTTTGTATTTTGGTAGAATTTGCATTCAGTCAAAAGATTGCATTGAATAATTTAAACATTTTCTCATTATCAATTCTGCCAATTCATGAGCACGGGGAATCTTTTCACCTATTTGTGATTCTTTCATTTTTTTTTTAATCAGTGTTTTATGGTTTTCAGGATAGTTATTTCATATCATTTGTTAAACTTACACCTAAGTATATTTTGTTAGTATTGTTGTTGCTATCATAATTGGGATTGTTTTTCTTAAATTCCAATTTTGGATGATATTTCATTAATATATAGAAATGCTACTGATTTGTGAATGTCAATTTTATATCCTGCAACTACACCAAATGTATTTGTTTTTTATCTGGTGTAATACTTAGGGTTTTCTGATGGTAGGTCACTTGGTGAAAAGAAGTAGCAAAAGTAAGCGTCCTTGTGTTATTGCTGATTTTAGAAGAAAATTTCCAAACTTTTTGCCATTGTTAACTATGATATTGAAATAAATTATCTTCATTATGTTAGGTACATTCCCTCTATACATAAATTGTTTATATTTTTTTAACCATGGATACATGTTGAATTTTGTCAAATGCTTTTTTCTGGATCTATTGATTTTATTTTTTCCTTCATTTTGTTAATGTGTTGCATCAAATTTATTGGTTTTTATATATTGTTCCATCCTTGCCTTCCAGAATAAAACCCACTTGATAATGGTATTTGTTCACATATTGAAAATCATTCCTTAAATTTGTATGGAAACTGAAAAGGCCTTTAATAACTAAAGCAGTATTAAACAAAAGGAGCAAAGATAGCAGTGTCATACTCCCTCATTAAAAAGCATATTTTAAAGGAATTTTAATAAAAACAGAATAATATTGGTACAGAAACAGACATGCCAACTGATGGAATAGGATACAAAGCTTAAAAATAGGTATACATTTATGGACGATTAATTTTCAAAACAGGTGCCAAGAACACTTTACAGGGAAAGGACACTTACTTCCATAAATGGTGTTGGACAAACTGGCTCTTCACATGTAGAAGAATAAAAATAAAATTTTATCTCACACAATGTACAAAAATCAATTCAAAAATAAATGAAATACTTAAATATAAAACCTGAAACTCTAAAACTACTGGAAGAAAACATAAGGGAAGTGCTCCACAACATTGATCTTGGCAATGGATTTTGGATATGATTTCAAAAGCACAAGTAACCTGTAAATAAATAAAGAAATAGATGACATCAAACAAAAAAAAATCTGCACATGAAAGGAAACAAAATAAAAATTGAAGAAATAGTTCACAGAACAGAAGAAAATATTTGCAGACCACACAACTGATAAGGGGTTCTTTGTAACAAAAATATTTAATAAACTCAAAAGTGATTTGTGTATACACATAAAATACACATATAAATGTATATGTATTTATATGTGTGGTCATGTATATCTAATATGTATACATAATAAAATCAAACAAGCAAATTAAAGTGGGAAAAAACTGAAATAATAATTCTAAAAGAAGACATACCAATAGTTAACATATACATTAAAAAATGCTCAAAATCACTAATCATTGTGGAAATGCAACTTAAAACCACAACCAAATATTACCTTACATCTGTCAGAATGGCTTTTATAAAAAAAAAAGAAGAAAGGCTATAAGCATTGCTCAAGGACATGAAAAAATTCTTTTTTTAATAAATAATTTTTGGTGATAAACACAGAACCCAGAGCCTCACACATGCTAAGCAAGTATTCTACCACTGCTTGTACATTCTCAGCTTCAAGAAGAGGACTCTTATACATTGTTGAATAGAAAATAAATAAATTCATCAACTATGGAAATGTCCTATGAAAAAACTCAAAGTACCACACGATTCAATAATACTACTACTGAGCACATGTTCAAAAGAATTGAAATAAATATGTTGAAAACATACCTGATACTAAGAGTACATTGCAGCATTATTCATAAAAAGCCAAGATATGGAATAAATCTATATATTCATCAAAAGAAAAATGGATAAAGTTAATGTAGTATATATACAAAATCCATTCATTCTTAAATATAAAAATAAATAAATCCTGTTATTTGCCATAACATGGATAAATCTGGAGGGACTTATGAAAAGTGAAATAAGAACAGAAAAACAAATACACATGATTTCACTTATGGAATGTAATAAATTGATTTGGGAATAGAGAGTAGAACAATGGTTACCAGAGATTAGAGGTATGAAAGGGAAAGGAAAAGGGAGACGTTCACCAAAAAGTACAAAAATGCATATTTACAGGTTCTTGGTGGAAAGATTTTAGGAGACGCTAGTCAACTCAGTATTGTTTACTACTATCTGGCCAAAATTCATGTCTTTCCATGTGTAATATAAATTTACTTAATCCATCAAATCCCAATATTCCATTCCATTCCATCATAAACTAAAAATTCACAACTTCATCCAAATATTGTTAACTCAAAAGGACCCAAATATCATCTATACCAGATATGAGTGAGACTTTGGATGTGATTCATCTTGGATAAAATTCCTTCTCCATTTGTGAATCTTTGAAAATAGAACACAAGTTACCTACTTCCAACATATTATGGTAGGTAGGAACACTAAGGTGAGGTGGGCATAAGTTCCATGTCCCCATTCTGAATAGGAAGCATTTTATTTAATAAAAGAATCACTGGCCTCTGGGAAGTAAGAAACATAACTGGGAAAAGTCCATAGTTGTCAGGCATCTTGGGCTTTGTTATCACTCCACTCATCTCTCCTGTTGATGGCCCCATTTTCTTGTATCTCATTTTTTTTTTTTTAGTTATACATGTACACTATCTTTATTTTATTTATATTTATGTGGTGCTGAGGATTAAACCTAGGTCTCATACGTGAGAGGTGAGCGCTCTATCGCTGAGCCACAACCCCAGCCCCTCTATCTCATTCTTGATGGATCACTTTGTATTATTTCCCGAGCTTCAGGAGTTTTCTATTGAGAAAGTTGTTGCTTGCTACTGTATGCTGGAGTATTGGCCCATGTTTTTGTCTAGGAGTGGAATACTCTCTGATCTCTGATTCACTTTAATTTGACCTTTCTGCAGGGTAAGAGATAAGGTGCTAATCTCATTCTTTTACATATGAATAATCAATTATCCCAGTACCATTTCCACCAAAAACCTGTAAATATGCATTTTTGTACTTTTTGATATTTTCTTCAATGTATGTTTTTGACTCCTTTGTCAATGATCCCAGTATGTGTGTGAGTTTATTTCCATGTCTTATATTCTGTACCACTGGTCTGTGTATCTGTTTTTATGTTAGTATCATGTTGTTTATGTTACTATAACTCTGAGGCAAAATTTGAAATCAGGTATTAAGAATTGCTGTTTTGATTTAGAATCAATTTGACTACTCTGAGTCTTTTGTTCTTCCAATAAATTGTAGGAGTTTTTTTTTTTTATAGTTCTGTGAAGAATGTTGTTAGAATTTTGATGGGGATGATTTATTTTTGAGGTAGTGTAGCCATTTTGACAATATTAATTCTGCCTATCCATGAACATGAGAGTTCTTTCCACCTTTTCATATCTTCTTCATTCTTTAATGTTCTATAATTTTAATTGAAGAGGCTATCCCCTCCTTTGTTAGTTTTATTACTAGGGATATTGTTGGTGCTGGTGGTGGTGATGGTAGTGTTGCTTTGTTTTTGAGGCTATAGCAAAGGATATTTCATTCTCAGCAGATTCTTCATTGGTATAAAAAAAGTTATTGATTTTGGTATGTTGTTTTTGTACCCTGATACTTTGCTAAATTTGTTTATTATCTTTTGAAGTTGTATGGTAGTGCTTTCTGAATATTCTAAGTAAAGGATCATATCATCTGCAAACAGGTGTAATTTGATTTATTTCCTATGTTTATCCCTTTTATTTATTTCCCTTATCTAATTTCTCTGGCTAAAATTTCTAGTACTATATTGAATAGAAGTGATGAAAGTGGACATCCTTGCTCATTCCAGAATTTAAAGGAAATTCTTTCAGTATTTCCCCATTCACTAAAATGCTGACTTGGGGTTTATAACATTAAGCCTTTATAATGTCAAGATAGGTTTCTTCCATCCCTAGCCTCTTCAGTATTTTAACCATGAATGGGTGTGAATTTTGTCAAAGGCTTTCTCTGAATCTATCAAGATGATCATGTATTTTTTGTGCTTAATTCTATTTAGGTCATGTATTAATTTATTGGTTTTAGTATATTAAACCACCCTTGTATACCTGGAATAAAACCAAATTGTTCATAATGCGCAATTTTATTAATATGTTGTTGAATATAATTTGCTACATTTAAAGGATTTTTACATCTAAATTCACCAGGAATTTGGTCTGTAGTTTTTTTTTTTCTTAATGTTTTCTTATTTGTTTTTAGTATGAGAGTGATACTGGTTTCATAGAATAAATGTGTAAATATTTCATACCTTTTATACCATAATTAGAAAAACATTGACTAGTAGAATTCAGCTGAGAATCAATCTGTTGCTGGATTTTTCTTTGCTGAAAAACTTTTATTGCTGCTTCTATCTCATTGCTAGACATTGGTCTGTTTATATTTTCTATGTTCTCTTTATTTTGATTTTTGATGATCATATGTGTATTCATTTCTTCTAGGTTTTCCAATTTATTATACTTTAAGTTTTCAAAATTGTCCTAATTTTTCTCAGCATTTCTGTGATGTCTATAGTGATTACTTCTTTTTCATCTTTAATTTTATTAATTTGGGTATGCTTTCTTTTTCTTTTGGTTAGTTTGGCTGAGGACTTATCAATCTTGTTTAATTTTCAAAGAACCAATTCTTCATTTTATTGACCCTTTGCATTTTTTTAATTCTTAATTTTATTGATTTTAATTTAATTATTTTCTTTCTTCTACTGGCTTGGGGATTCAATTGTTTTTGTTTTTCTGAAGAACAGAGATGCATCATTAGGTTATTTGTAATCTTTCTGATTTTCCTATGTATGCACTCCTAGCTATAAAGTTTCCTCTGAGCTCTCCCTTCATAGTGTCCCAGATGTTCTGGTATGTTGTGTTTATGTTTTCATTTATTCTATGAATTTTTAAAATGTTTCCCCTGACTCTTACATTGTCCATTCATTCCAGAGTGATTGTTTAATTTTATATAATTTTTGTAGAGATTTTTGGTGCTGAATTCTAATTTCATTCTATTCTATTTTAAATAAAATGCAAGAAATTATACCATAGTTTTCTTGTTTTTGCTAAGAGTTGTTCTGTGACCTAAAATATGGTCTATTTGGGGAAAAATGTGACATGAGTCTCTCAAAGACTCATGTAACTCATTGTTGGATGAAATATTCTATAGATGCCTCTTCCTTTAATTTATAATGATTTTTAGGTCTACAGAATTTTTACTGAGTTAATGTCTGGATTATTTATTTGTAAGAGAGGTATATTGAAATCCCCAGTATTATGGTACTGAGGTCTGAGACGTATTTGAGCAGTGCATGTTTTAGTTAATTAGGTGCACCATTGTTTGGGGCATAATTATTTACTATCATTGTATCTTGATAAATTAGAAGCAATTATGACTAAATTGTTCTTAAATGTGAACTGATATGTTTTTGAGGCTTGTAAAATTTTACACTGTACTATATGTTAAACATTTTAATTGTAATATATTGCAAAAAACTGGGTTTTTTTTTGAGATTGTCTATTTGATATTCTGAAAAACTTCTGTATCTGGATATCTATCTTATTGTCAAGATTGGGAAAAAATTATTCTATTATTATCTAAAGAGTATATTCATCACATTATGCTGCATGTTATAACACTCTTCAAATCCAATAATTCTTAAAGTTGGTCTCTTATTTTTTTTCCAGAGGTCTTGTATATTCTTGTTATGGTTACTTATTTTCTTCTCTTTAATACTGTCTCAATATTCAAGGGTGGCCGCTTTGTTTCCAAGCTGGGAGATTCTGTCTTCATCATGTTCTACTCTTTAAGAAAGACTATCAACTTAATGTTATTTGTTTTATTATGTATTTTATTTTCAATATTTCTGTTTGTTTCTTTTTCAATATCTCTTTTTGCTTTTTGAGTTTCTCATTCATTTTTGTGTGCTGACTTCCTTAATTCATTAATTTTTATCAGGTATTCCCTTGGAATTCATTGATCATTCTAATAATCATTATTTTTTATTCTTTACCTGCTATTTCATTCACTTCAATGTCTTTGGAATCAATTTCTGGTGAATTATGAACTTGAGGAGACAACATGTTACCATTTCTTTCATATTGTATTTATTTCTATATTGGATTTTATGCATAAGTTGGATAGCTTTCTGTTTCACTTCTAAGTGTGGGCCTTTTTAGGGTGCAGACTTCTCTTGTCAACATGTCCTAAAGTAATCTAGGAGATTGAGATTGATACCACTTATAGGTGTGGAATTCACAGACTTTATGTTAATTTTTAGTGTTTGTGAGTGGAATCTGAACCTCCCCCCCCAGCCATTCCTATTTGGACCCTGGTCATTAATTTGGAGTTCTTGTCTCTTATATTTTTTTTTGTATTAAAGTATCATTGAAGTATGAGTGTGGTTAGTTTGTGTATGGAGTAAATTGCAGTGTCTCTTGGCTGGGTTTAGTACAGTAGCAGTCTCTTCCTGTGAAATTTTGGTGTCACTGTTGATTCCTACAACTTCACAGAAAAAGGAAAATGATGAGTAAAGTGAACAATATAAAGAATTAAAATAAATATCCAGTACTCATAATAACATCTACGACACTAAAATTAGCACAAACCCAAGAATGGTGGGTTCAGCAATTGTCACTACAATAAGTAGCCATGAATTGATTTTTAATTAAACAGCAGGTATCAACTATGTCATCTATACTACAAATAACTGCAGCAACATGAATGGTGAGGGAAAGAGTGAAATAAATCAAATGTTTCTAGGAAATAGTAAAAATAAAATTATTTAAAAGAATCTGTGATGGGAAGGTAAAAATCAGTTTAGAATGTTCAAAATGAGAACAGAGACCATGCAGAAGACACGTAGCAAGTGATGGCTATAATGGAGAACAAAAATAGAAAAAAAAAAAAAAAACGAGGGAAAGAGAGAACAAGAGAATATGACTATTATCAGGAGAAAAAGAGAAATTAACAAAAATAAAACAAAAGCAACAACAACAACAAAAAAAACCCAGCCCTCAAAAGATAAGTAAAAATAGCTATCTTTTAAAAAATGCTAAAAATGTGGGAATCAAGAACCAATCAGCACAGCCAGCATGTCAAAGAAGAAAAACAGAAAAAAAAAAGTTAATAAAAAATAGAAGAATTTTCCATTGCAATTTGTTGCAATTTTCAACAAGCAAGGATGGTCACTGCCTATGCCCAATTGTTCTTCTTTCCATTTCTTCTTGGATTATGTACCAAGAAAGAGAGAGGAAGAAATGGCTGGAGGTTATTTACCCCTTCCTCTTCTTTGGTTGCTCAACAAGTAGCCAGCTGGAGTGGCCTAAAACTGAAGCTGGTTGAAAAAGCTCTCAGCTTCCCTTCTCACAAGTATAAGGAAGGATGGAATGGGAAGTACTGTTAATATGAATTTTGTCTAGACAAACTAGATCAATAAATACCCAGGGGTAGTATCTGCTCTGAAGACATTAGACCCACACCCACATACTCTCAGGGCCAAGCAGCTGCTGATTTCTGCTGAGACTATGAATCTCAGGAGCATCCCAAGAATTCTACTCATCAGGGAGGGGAGTCAACCCTCCACAGGTCTCACACACTGCTGCAAATGAATATGGCGTATGCAGGCTTAATCCCTAAGTGGAAGCATACCCACCTGTTCCATTTCCCCAACCCTCTTTAGATGGTCATGTGAGCCTTCAGACTCAAAGTGAAGTTCACTCCCTTCCATATTTCTGACTTGATTCCTCCTGGGTGCAATTGTATGCTAAGTACATCCTAGGTCACATGTTAGGTATTTACTGGGACAGCAAGACAATATTTTCTCCCACACCAGCAAGCTAAAGTATGGCCTCCTCAAGATGAAACTAGCCTGTCACTCTGCTTGCCTGTTGAGAAACTCATAGTCACTTTTAGTCACCAAGTCACTGTGTGGCCTCTAGATCAGCCAAGTTCGGTCTGCTTTTCTGATCTACAGGTTTTCCTATGCCAAATTTTTTGCTGGGTTTCTCTTTCTTTTTCTCTCTAGTGAACTAGTGTCACTGCCACTGCAACAGCTGGCTTTGTTCCAATGCATTCTTTCTATTCTTTGTTCAATGAATCCAAATTTCTGAGTCTGTAAGAGACTCTGACTCTCTGTTACTGAATTCCATTGAATTCCATCTTTCATCCACCTCTATTATTATCCGTATTCCCACTACTTGAATCCCCAGCCATGGAGCAATTGGAAAGAAAATGTAGCCTTCCTCTAAGTAACCACCTTGAATCTCTCATTAACAGTTTTTCTTTCTTATTTAATCACCAGCATTAAATAGAGTTCCTAGAAAAGATGAAGTTGCTAAAAGAATGAATTAATGCTTTAGACTAAATTGATATAGTTGGGAGAGTCTGCCTAATATGTTTGTCTACAAATGTGAAGGTCAGCTATAAGAAAATATAATTTTAGGTCACCATCAAAATGTTTTAACATACGCTTTTATTTATAAATGAGATGTCCTTCATTGAGAATGAAATGTTTACCAGACACTTAGTGATTTAATTACTTATGATGTGACATGTGATTTAAAACCTAAACTCTCTACTACTCACAATTGTGCATTGAAGACATAATCTGCATTTTCACGTAAAAAATAGGCTCAATGATAAGGAAAATTCTGGGAATGACTTCACAGAAACATCATTTTAGTATAACCTCCTACTCTTTGAGTATGAGTGAAACCTATTTATATAATAAGCCATCATTTCCATAATTATGTTAAATTATATGGGAAAAAAGAGATTATCTAGAAGGATCTAACTTAATCACATGAAAACTTTTTAAAGAAGAAAATTTTCTTTAGCTGGTGAGCAAAAGTGGGAGTCATCTTTGTTGCTTTTGAAAATGAAGGGTTTTATATAAGAAAGCATTCAGGTTACTTCTAGGAAGAAAAAATGGCCTGAGTCTGACAACAAGCAAGGCAACTGTCATGCCCAACTTCATTGTAAAGAACTGAACTCTATAAAAAAAAAAAAAAATTGAATGAGCTTAGAAATAAATCCAGGTAAGAATCCAGTCTGGCTGATACCTAGTTTCAGACTTGTGAGATCCTGAAACAAAAAAAAGGCAGTGGGGCTTGCTTAGACTTCTAAGCTATAGGATTGTGAGCTAATACATAGATGTTGTTTAAGCTGCTAAATGTGTGGTAGTTTGTTACTGTTATTCAGAAATAACAAACTAAGATGTCCAATAAAAGACAATGTGACAAAAGCCAAAGATATTTTTGGCTTCAGATTTCTAACTGCTTTTTTTTTAAAGGGAAAAAAGCAATAATTTTTGATACCCCAAGAGCATCTAGCATAGAGCTGATTATTAATGTATGTTTCAGCAATAGTAGAATTTTTACAGTGACCCTCCCATCTCTTCTCTGGGAGATTTGAAGCAAAAATGAATAGAACTTCTGGGTTGTAAAGTTATCTATTTTCATGTATATCACTATAAACTTTGAAGCTAACTTTTCTCCAGAAACCCCATTGTGAAAGAGTTTTAGCTATTTTGAATGAAGCCCATTTTATGCCCTACAAATTTCATAGTTAGTTACTGAAGTCATTGGGAACATGTATTTGGAGGCAACTGAATTGTAGTAATCATACTTTAAAATGCATACCTTAGTTAATAGCTCATTTGTACCACCTGTATAATAAGTAATATTAGGATAGAAAGCAATATTTAAATAGAAGTGCTATTTTTTTATTTCTAGAGCTTCTAACATGACTATCATTTCTCATTGGTTCATCTTTCTGGAAGTTAGGCTTTTCACCTTGTTCCTATGTCACTCCCTTCCTATGTTCTCCAGAGAAGAGTCTGAAGGAATAGTAGAATAATATTTGGTAAATTTGTTCTATTTTTCTTTCTTATTTCTATAAGGCTAATAAAATCCACTTTCATCTATTTTAGTAGGTGAGTCTGATAAACACATATAAATAAAATATATAATAGATTATATATTAGAAGTTCTTCCATAAATCCATATATATATATTTATATTTATATATATTTATTTTTTATATTTATATATATAGATAGATTCATAGAAGAACTTCTAAAATTTAAAAAAGAATTGTATGTATAAACATGGCTGTATAACCAATATGATACTGTAATCTGTACACATGGAAAAATAAGAATTCATACCCCATTTGAATTAAATGTATGATATGTCAAGATCATGGTAATGTTTTCAGCAACTAATAAAAAAAATTTTAAAAATAAAAATAAAAAGGAATTCCAATTTTAAAAATTCTAAATACAGAAAGAGAGTAAATTTGAACATTCTGAAAAGCATACTAGTATTATATTGGCTGTACAAATACAATTATATATTCTTCTTAATATGTTCTTAAATTTATTGTGTACTAAGCTTGTTGTCAAAATGACTTTCAACTTCTCTATAAAATCCATGTGATATGGATAAGCATCACATTTTAATGGTAAATGAAAATCATTAAAGCAAACAGTGTAAAGGGATTATTTTAAAAGCTTCACTACCTTTATTCCATCAATACAATTTGCAGTTCTGCAGCAAAACATATTATAAGGATATTCAAACTACCTGATTCAAGGTGTTCAATGATTGCATGTGGAACTGATATAGAAATTTCTCAGCTGATAAATAGCATTGGATAAATTGCCTAGGCACAGCCTGTGAGCTTTCATCTTCCTTTGGAACATTAAATATTGGTTATTGCCGGAGGAAGAATTTTACACTAGATAGACTCATATTCTGATCCATAGTGGCAATATCTGAATTTATCATTCTCTCCTTCACTCGCTGTGTGCACTGCTACTCAGGTCATGCTATTTATACCAGCTGTACTCTCTTGTTCAGTGCCACTAAGACATTTATTCTCTAGATCATACGCCTGATCTCCTATACTGCCCCTCCCATTCCCATTGGAAATAAACTATTTGTCATAATTTTGTCTCCTGAGTCTGTTGATTGTTGGAAAACATCAAACCATCATTATAAATCTCTCTCCTCAATCTCCTAGTAATGCAGTAAACTGAAAAGACTTCCCCAGAAGTGTCTCTTGCTTTCACCAGCTTTAGTAGAAAAGCAATTTTAACTCATCTGCCTTTTACAAACCTCTGACCTATTCCTGTTTACCTACTCTTCAATTCAAGAGCAAATACTAAAATGTATATAACACTTGATTTTTGAATAAACAAAACATAATCTCAGTCATTAAAATTATTTTAAAAACCATGATAGCATTTTTAAATATAGTAAGGAAAGAAAAAAATTGGGGGAAAAGTTATCCAAGACAATCACTTAATTATATAATAAAAGTTAAAAAAATTAAAAACATTTCATGTACAAAAAAAGAAAGAGACAAGAATTCGGTTCACATACAAAGGCTATAGACTAGAGTTTTAATGAGATCAGAATCTTATAAATGATCTATGGGCCTCAATGCATTAACTGTATAGATAAATATGAATACAAAGTTAGAAATTATAAATCTCAGTGTATCAGAAAATTGTTCAGAGATAACACACCACATGATCTCAGATTCAAAGAAAAACACATTTTGATTCTTGGAGAAGGTAGGGAAAATGCACCCAAAATATTTTAGGAAGGTACTTTAATGAGTGTCTTGGACACTGATTAGAGTTCCATTATACAGATGATTCATAGTGATACTAAGACAGCAGCAATGATTTTTAAAAAAGCTTCATTTATGGTGAAAATTTCTCCCTAAGCTGGACAGAGTGGCACATGCCTGTAATCCCAACTATTTTAGGAGGTTGTGGTAAGAGGATGGCAAGATCAAGACCACTCTCGACAATTTAGGGTAACACGGTCACAGATAAAAATAAATAAATAAAAAGGGCTGAGGATGTAGTGTAGTGCCTCTGGGCTCAACCCCAGTGTCAGAAGAAAAAAAAAACCCTTAAAGGAAAAAAAAATATTGAAATTAATTTGGCACCAAAAAAAAATGCATGATTTCTTTCTCTCTCTTTTTTTTAAATAAATTATATGTGGCAGAGCTTATTGAACCAAAAAAAAAAAAAAAAAACAGTTAAGACATGGGTAAAACTGTGGTTGGAGGTATTTGCCAGAGAAATGGAGTTTTTTTTTTCTTTTTTAATTTAGATACAGCATGGAAAGATGAAATTTCTATACCTGAAGAGAAAATTGAAGATGAATACTGGAGATATAAGAGAATCAATATTAACTACTTACAATAAATATTTACTTACCATTAGTCATTTAAATATAGTCATCATATTCACTAGAATTTGTGTAAATTAATTTAATTAACATTAATATATGATTTATATTTGTCAGTGTTCTTCAGAGAAACAGAATAGTGTTTGTGTATGTGTATGTGTATACACACATACCAATATGCATATATGCATACTGTACATAAATATATATATAAACCTATATACACACATACATATTCATATATAGGTATATATACACACATACATATTAATATATATAAACATTTATATATATATATATATATATATAAACACATATATGTGTATATATAGATAGATAGATAGATGGCTAGATAGATGCAGAGAGGGAGACAGAGAGAATTCCTTTTCATTGTAAGGAATGAAGGATAGAAAGCTAATGAGGAAAGCTAATGAGGTATGTTGCAATTTGAACCAAAGTCTGAAGGCAGTAGAAAACAAAAAGAGAAAGTGAGGTGGAAAAGTGAGTTCATTCTTATTCTGTCTTTTTGTTCTATATAAGCCTTCAGTGGATTAGGCAGTATGTATCCACTTTGGGGAAAGCAATCTGCTCAGTCAACAAATTAAAATTCTATCCTCATCTTAAAACACCCTCACAGACACACTCAGAAATGATATTTAACCAGATATCTAGGCACTTCAAAATCTTGTCAAATTGATACATAAAACTGACCAGCACATGGCCTTATTTCCTTTATTGAGTAAAGAAATAGAAAATCATAATCTATTTTGCAAAAGTTGAATATGGAAAAGGAAACACTTTCTGGGATGAATTAAGCTAGAAATCCTTGTTATTATAATTATATTAGTATTAAAATCAATGGAGATACCTCAGTTTAGATTACGAAAATTATTTTCACTGAAATATTTGTTAACAATTGCTTTGAGAATATATAACAGATAGCAGGAAGTAAAACTAAGGGATAGCTTTGCAATTTTTTTTTTTTTGAGGATAGTATTGAATTGTCTTTTATATACACAGTATGACTTTTACGTTTGAAAGTTCCTATAAGACAAATGATTTTTTTTTTTTTTTGTCTTACCCTTGGAAAGGTTTATCCCTAAATAATTCTCCACTTTTACAAGACTCACATTGTCTAGCCAACAAGTACTAAACTATAACCTCAGTCTGGCTGTCTTTGCAGACTGTCCATTGCCTCACACAACCTTTCTTTCCCTAACTTGTGAGAATGTGAACAGCGATCAATACCAAGAACAACCTAAACTCTAAATGACCTTCACTCATCTTTAATGGAGATTAAATAACACCTTAGTGCTGATCTTTCACATTGCAATGTTTTAATGAAAAAACTGAGATAATTTTGTTTCCTTTCTTTCCTTCCACAAAGCCTATTATTAATACGACAAGTTTTGGCCTACTCTTTCAACATTAATCAGAAATAAGATATGTAGATTTTATTGTGTTCTCAGTAGTGTAGAGCTATTGAAAGTCTTTGAGCAAGGAAATGTTCTTACAGGAACTGCCTCTGTAAGATAACTGATTTGAAGATTCTGGGAAGCATATGTTAAGTTAAAGAGTAAAAAATAAAATGATCTTGGATGATTTTAAATACAAATGAGAGGCTTCCTGGCCCTGTGGCAGTAGTAAAAGAAAGGAAGGGGCAGCTACTTGATGCAGCAAATTTACTGAACAGTTATAATTGAATTCACTTCTACTTTTTGAGATTGGGAAGGGTATATTTTTCGTGGTCAGGATGGTGGGCATAAGCTTTGTTTTAAATTTGGATACAATAAAGTCAGTTGGAAATTTCAAGTAAGGCACCAAAAATGAAGGTCTGATGTGTAGAAAGTAGAAGTGACTACAGATGGATATTTTCACATTGCCTATATTGAAGGCATGTGAGATTGAGATATTCCTGAACAGGTTGGGAGAGAACAGAAAGGAGGAGGGAGGAAAAAAGCCTGGAGCTGGGCAAAAGTAAAAGAGGGGAGGAGAAAGAGATTGGTCTGTTCAAAGAAACTTGAATTAAATACATTATTTTTTGACAAATAAAACTTATCACCAATTGTGTGACACAATTATTTTATGCTCTGTGGAGGGATAAGAAATATTCTAAGATAACTATCTGTATCTTAAGATCAAGAACATATTATGTTTGGGATAGAAAAAGGAGAAGCACCCTGAGGCAAGAATAGATTATAATTATACAAAATATTTATGCACTTTACAGAGAACAATCTATGGTGCTGATGCACATGGGTTTTATGTCTTTGTAAAATAACTGGTGAATAGATGGCATAATAGCAGCCATTTAGAAATTATTTGATGTAAAAAAATCTGAAACTTGAGGGACAACCACACCAAAGAGGAAGTTGGATTATGGCTGTGCTTCTGCATGCATTGCTTTCCAAAGGAAAGAAAGGCTAAATGATTGTGCTATCATAAAAATCAAAGAGTGAGACAGGAATTCTGTTAGTCACTTTCGCTGTTTGAGTTTATCTGAATATAAAAAAAATGATGTTTTCCTTAGAGTTTCAATAAATCAGCACCATGAAGATAAAGCCCAGAAAGCTTATGAGAATCATCCTTTGGATCTTTTGGATTTTTCTTATAGTGAAAAAAGAACATTCCCAAAATTTAAATATTAAGAAAACTTGTTTCGAATTGATGGGAGACACATTTTCATGCTTAGAGAATGCTTAAAATTTAGTATTATCACAAATTTTTTCTGGAAGTAGTCTTTCATGATTAATATTATTTGGAAAATATTTTTTTAAATGATTTATTATTTGGTATCAAATACTGGATTTCTTCTCCTTGAAGGGATAAAAAGGCAAAAATCAATAGTATGAACAACTTAAGTTATATTTTTATTCTTACTCATTTCTCATAAAGGTGGTTTGCAAAGATCCTATTTTGAGAACGAAATAAATTTAAGGAACAGTTATTATGATGCACACAAAAATCTACACCCTAATCTGAGATTCACAACATACCTAGAGCCAATGGGACACTAACATAATCAGCAATGATGATGTTGGAAAATCAGTCTAGAGGAAAAGGAAAAATAATGGCATGCCAGTTCAACCTCTTGCATTCAATTTCTTGGTCACTCTGCTGTCCAACACCAAGACAATTTATCTCAGTCTTTTGGTAAATACTATCCTGCTCACAAATTTGTTTATGCTCATGAAGGTTAACTCGGTGTTAATTGTAAAGCAAACACTATTAGTATTGATGCACTGTATGTTAGTTCTACTGGTAAATGGCAATATATGCAGACACCAGTGATACTTGGTGCTGAACATTGTTAAAGACTGACTTACTGAAAGTTACCTCATCCCTTCCTAGGGTTTAGGGAGAAATTCAGTTTATTCCCATTTCTTTCAGTTCCAGAGGTTTAATGGGGTTCTCTAGAATTTGGGATAATTGATTCTGAGAGGTTCATCTTATTCTCTTAAAAAATGTATTTGGGGGCTGGGGATGTGGCTCAAGTGGTAGCGCGCTCGCCTGGCATGCGTGCGGCCCAGGTTCGATTCTCAGCACCACGTACAAACAAAGATGTGTCTGCTGATAACTAAAAAATAAATATTAAAAAATTTCTCTCTCTCTCTCTCTCTCTCTCTCTCTCTCTCTCTCTCTCCTCTCTCACTCTCTCTCTAAAAAAAAAATGTATTTGACAATGATGAGTAGCAGTCATCCGTTGGGGGGGGGTTGAAAATCTGATTCATAATTTTTTTCTGACTTCTGTGGTAGACATACTCTCACCATGACTGCTTTCAAGCTATCAATGTAATGTCAACAGGCTTATATGCTTTTGAAAATTTACAATTGGCACTTGTGAGCAGCTATTAGCTGGACCCAGTATATCTCCATGTTGATGTACAAAACAATGCTTGTTAAGGACTGTAAACAAGTCTGGATGGCGCCTGGCATTTTGCCAGAGGGAGTGGTTTGTGAAGTAACGCCAGGGAGCCATTAAGTGTGGAGATTTCTTATTGGTTGACTGCTGTATCTAGTTTATGTTAATTAAGATTAGCAGTGTGGAATGTATAAATACCCCTACTGTCCTACAATAAACGGCTCCTACTCCTGCTGTATCAATCTACACAAGTTGTTCGTCACACCCCCCCATCCTCCCCCCCCACCCCCGGTTAGTTTGCTGTAGCCGGACTGCGGCAAATGATATTTAGTATTAAAGTCCTGGATTTTTCACTGGGATATCAAGATACTGGCCTTATATTTACCTCATATTATCTTTTAAAATATGTTGAGCAGAAACTATTTCATTTCTTTGATCTTTCCAGTATTTACATCACTACCTGCCATCTGGGAACCAACCACTAATTCAAACCTAGAGAACTTCTCAAATCCCATCTTCTATTACTTATTTTAATAATATCGTTATTTAGAATTGAAAATACTATGAAATCAAAGACTGCACATTATATCTCCATTATTTCAAATTGTATTGCCTCATCACATTGTACGTATGTCAAGATGGGAGTTCAATTAACTTTTCTTAATCTCTAGATAATAATATTTATGTCATCATGTTAATAACATTAAATGTGACCATTTTCAGCATCATGATAATTAATATTACAGTAACAGTATGTAAAGTAGATTTTAGGGATGTTTTATGGATATAGTATAACAAAATAACAGGTACAAAGCGCTTGCATGTAGCAGAAACAGTGTCCTGAGTCAGATCTATTTGAGTGTATACTTTTATCATAACCTCAATTATGTATATTACCCACCAGCTCAAAAAAACCAAAGAACTCCATTTAGATCTTGATCTATGTGCTATTTGCTTATATCTAAGTGTGTATATTATAGCCTTAATGTGCACCAAAGCACATATGTTAAAAATTAGTCCCCTTGTTTGTAGAGAAAAGAAGTTTTAGGAAGTAACTAAGTCATGAGGGCTCTGCCCTCATAAATGGATTGATGCCTTATGAAAGGGCTGGAGGGAACAAGCTTAGGCCCTTTTCCTTTGCCCTTCTATTCCACCCTGTATGAGGACATAACATTCATCACCTCTGAGGGACACAGCAATGAGGCAACATCTTGTAAGAAGAAAGCAGCCTTCACTAGACACCAACCCTGCTAAAACCTTTATTTTGGACTTCCAGCCTCCACAACTATGAGAAATATATATTTTTTAATTATTCAGATCCAGGTATCATGTTGCAGCAGCACAAAAAAAGCATTTGTGGTGGTGGGGGGAGAAAAACTACACTGAATGTCTATACTTTGAAAAGTAATGAATATAATTCTCTATGTTAAGAACTTTTGACAAAGTACCATATAATCAATATTTTAATGACCATTTTCACTATAAATATACTATGAATTAATATTGCTATATATACATATTATGTACTATGATCACAGTAAACAATAGCTAGGAGATCATAGAAGGTCTTTTGGCAATTTTGTAATACTAAATTAAAAAAATCATTGTGGAATTGGGTTGTTCTACAAAACATATATGTGGTGTTGGTAATTATCTAATGACTAGTGAAATTTATGCATCTGATCTAATGTTTCAAAATGTAATCATGCAGTTTTTTTTGTATTTGTAGTGAACTGCTCAAGCAAAAATTAATTCAATATGATTGCACTGGATCAATGCAGCAGAAATAAAGACAGCTAGAAAGCAGAGCAAAATATTTTTAATTACCTGATGTTAATTATCAAGAATAATGACAAAATTTGTGTTATGAATGGAATATATAATTAGACTTGAGAAGGAAAGAAAATTACCCTGGTACCTTAAATTCTACTTATGTCCTAGCTTTCTAAACGGCTTCTTAATATTGAAGTTCTCAGTACAGATTAGATTACCATGGAACTGTAGCTCCTCCTAGTTGCTTAGGATTTACATTTAAAATGAAAAAATCAAACGAAAAATATTATAAGTAGAGTGTTAGGATTAATCACATTGAGAAAGTAAGCAAAAATATCATAAGTAGATCATATGGAAACACAATTAATGAATTACAGTTTTTATCTCTTATGCATTCATAGGAAGTCTAAGGAAACAGTCTACCAATTCCAATAATATTTTCTTAATAGAAAAAAGTTACATAAGCAGCCAGTAACTCATATATATCACCAAATAACAGCTCTGTGTATGTTTGTCTGTGTATGTGTGTGTGTGTGTGTGTGTGTGTGTGTGTGTGTGTGTGTAGGACACAGGAAAGACTCAATAGATAATAGCCCCCATTGAATGTATAATTTATTCTTTCAAAATACATACATTCATTTTCCAAGGGAAAATATTTTCTAATGAAAAATACTGCAACTCTATCTGTTTCTCTGAAGATACTGTGTATACTTTGCAGGCTGCAACTCCATTTAACTAGCATGAGAACTCTTAAGAAAAATAATGTAAAGATAACAAACCACCACTTGAAGAACTACTCTTATAAATTGTGTGGTCTTAAGTCTTCAGGTGCAAGGCATTAATGTAAAAGAGTTTTACCTTCACCACTATATTTAGCAGAGATTTATTCTGTTTTCATGTTCTGAAAAGTCAAGTCTCAGTCTTTATGTCCATCAAATTTGTGTCCATCAAGACTTGTTTTAATGAAAGACTAGATGGCATACTGGGACCTATTCATTTATTATCATCTTGCTCAGGATTCTTTTTGACTGGAACCATCATGTCTTTACATATTCTCCTTTTTCAACAATTGATACGACAGTAATTTGGGAGTACCTTTAATGGGAATTATTTAACTTGTAATGTCTTAAAGATAAGATTCAGACCACAATTTCCTGTGAAGACCAGAAGCTCAAAATATCCATAGACTTATGCTCATAAAAAACATGTTAGCTAAGTATCTTTCTTTTCTGGAAAATAAAATTTGTCAATACACAGAAACAAATTGAAAACCAATACTTGGAAATAGGATATAGAATGCTTGAATTGAAGGTTAAGTTAAAAAAAATTACTAGGTTAAACCTAGTGTGGTTATTGCCAAAAATTAAATATATCACTAAGTGAAATTTGGTAGCACTATTGTTGAGAAATTCAATTGTTTCCAAATTTTTAAATAGTATAATAAAAAGTAGGTTTTAGAAAAAGGAATGAATGGAGTTATGGATTAAAGTTCAAGTGACATATTAAGAGAGAAAATGAAACCACAGTACTCAGTGAAAAACTCCTCATTTGATTTATATATTTCATATATTATACTTTAAATTATACTAATATTCAATTGGTTTAATATGGATATGAATAAATGTTAAGGTAGTTCTAGTGTGTGACAGAATAGACAGTTAATTATTTTTATTCTAAGTTTCCATTTATTCAGAAATCACAAGGTGTCCTGCATTTGCGCTTGAAACAAAGACGATAGCTAAAATAATTAGTGTATCAATTAATGAAACCACTGGACAGTAGAAAAGAGGGAAGGGGATAGGAAGAGCAAGAGTGATAAGAAAAGATACAAGGTCACAGAAGAAAAGAAATTTTAAAAGATTAAAGGAAGGCTGTCAGACTCAGAGCCAAGCAAATCTCAAAAAAGCATAAATGTCTTTCAATTGCCCTCTTCAAATACAAAGTCTACAGGAGTAGAGTCAAAGCAAGGTAAAAAATCATGCTATATTTATCAAACATATATAAAAACAAATGGCAAAAGAGCACTAAAAGAAAGAATAAGCAATTTAAAATCAATAAATTTGAATTAAAAGAAAGAGAATGAGTAATAGTGTGATTCTTTGAAAACACATTGGTTGGATATGAAGGACACAAAAATATTAATCTATTTTCTTTATGAGGTTATCCCATCAAAATATAATTTCTTTCATTGAAATACAATATGTGGTTGAGGTAGAAGTACAGAAATTAAAGAAAATGTCAAAAATAAATATTACAAAATACCTATCAGAAGTCACAAAAAAAAAAACCCAGTTGTTTAGATGACACAATAAATTCCATTTTATAATTACTTTTATTCAATACATAAGATTTGGTCAAAAGAAAATTCTGTGTAGCAATAATATATTCTGAAACCACCCCATATCATTCACTGATTTTCCATTGGATCATTTTAAATAGCTGTGTAAAATTTCATCATGAGGTTACAGTGACTCTCAGATTTATGAATCTATATATTTTCCAATGTGTCACTTTTGTCAAAATACTGAAATGACCAGTGATGGACACATTTTGAAACATTTGTTGTAATTTCCTTGGGGCCAATTTTTAAAGTGGCCTTCATGGAAAAATGCATGTATATGTGTTTGTCTTTCACTACACTTTGAGAAATTATTCATAGCATTTGGCTTGCAAAATGATGTCATTTTCTATATTTAGGAAAAATTTTCAATTTTCCAATCAATATTGTAATTCAAATGACAGAATTCCAAAAATTATTGTAATTTGGAGGGCATTAAAATATGCCCCACTACTACTGGATACCTCTATTCTTTCTAGGTCATTTGTTTGATGAAAAAAAAAAAAATGCCTCTCTCTTAGTATGCATGTCATTGCCTGCTAGAGAAGCAAACATTAGGGAGGTTAGACCTTTATTTGTTTCACATAATTATTCCCTCTAGAGAAAATATTTAAATATAAATTATCAAAAAGAAAAATAGTTCAAAACAAATGTGTATATATATATATATATATATATATATATATATATATATATGCATGCATATGTGTATGTATTAACATAGTCATTTGTTATTTATGTTACTAAAATGTTAAAAACAAATGATAGCTATCAGGAAAATTATTAAATAGATTTTAGTACATATTTTTCATGAAAAAATATAGGTATGGCTTATTCATTGTTTCTGTGCATTCAAACACATATAAATTCTGTATTTGTGAAATGTATTCTTCATGAAGAAGTGAATTATTTTGTGATGAATTACTGAAAATTATGTTAATAAGTGGAAGAAAATCACGGACATAACTGTATAGAAAATTATATTTTCTTACATTGTGAAAGTGTCAGTGTTTTTACAGATGGATACATGTAGAATAAATTAAATATATAAAAGATAATTTATAAACTTGGTGTGGTGGCTCATAACAGAAATCCCAGGTACTTGAGACGTTAAGGCCTGAGGATGGAAATTATGAGGCTAGCCTCAATAACTAAGTAATACCTCATACCTCGTATACCTCATCCTAAAAAATTAAAAAAATAAAAAAAATTTTAAAAATTGGTTTTATAGCTCAGATCATTCCCACTCTTCAAACCTAAGAACTGCAAAAAAAAGTAATTTACAAAATACATAAGATTATAAAATTAGAGAAATTATTATTTTTTCATTCTTATATTCCAAACTTAAAAAAAAAATACTACTAGAGTTTTACAGTACAAGAAATCATTTGATTATGAGTCCAAAAGAAGTGGAGTTCTATTTTACATGTTACTTACATTTTAAGGTGAAAAAAAAAATGTCTCTCTTTTAGTATATATATGCCTCACCCTAATATAGGCCTTATTTATTTACAACTAAAATGATAATTTTCCTATTTAAAGTGCTTATTTTCTCTAGCCTGTCACATAGTTTTCAATGTTATTATTTGCACTTTTATACAAAATAGAATTCAAACTCCTCATAGTATGTTACATGTTGCTGCAGTCCAGCTGCAGCAAAATAACCGGGGGGTGACAAACAACTTGTGTACATTGATACAGCAGGAGTGGGAACCCTTTATTGGAGGACCAGAGGGGTATATATACATTCCACACAGCTTATCTTAATTAACATAAACTAGATGCAGCAATCAACCAATAAGGAATCTCCACACTTAATTGCTCGCTGGCATTACTTCACAAACCACTCCCTCTGGCAAAATGCCAGGCGCCATCTTGACTTTTTTACAGACCCTAACATTTCCCCCTTTTATTTAATTTAAATAATGACCATAGTGGTTTCTACACAAACACCACAAACAATCTGCTACAAGCAGAAGGGGAGGATACAAAATGCCACAATACCAAGCCAATTGATGGCTCCATGTAAGAAGCCCTTGGAAAAATTATACCAGCAATGACACCTTTAGCAAAGATACCAAGTTACAATTTGTTGTAGATTACAGTTTGTTGTCTCAGTTCAGGTAAAGCAGTGTCTCAATAGATTAACTCATAGTCCAGGTAAATCACAGTCCAGGTAAGTTCACAGTCCAGGTAAGTTCTGCAGGAAGCTAGCTCAAATCACAGTCCAGGTAAGTTCTGCAGGCAGCTAGCCTAAGCTGTAGCAGCAGAAACAGCAACAGTTCCAAAGTCTCGTCCCTTTCTTAGCCGAAGTTTCAGCAACACTAGAAATTCTTTCACCCTCATCCTCACCGGCACTGGGATAAAGGCAGGAACTCCGGCAATGCTGGCTAAAGAAAATCCTGTAGCATTCCACTAAGAAAACAACCTTCTGAACAATTTAGTACATTATCTCAAGGTTTTTTTTACATTTGAAATAAGCCTTAATAGTGCTCATTGCTCATTAGCTTCCAGGTGTGGGAGAACCATTGTAGTTACTGGCCTTGGAAATGATCAAACTTCAGGGACTGAAGTCTGCTGTCTTCTGCCTGCAGTGTCTTGGGCAGCCCCAGATGGCCCAGGGGAGAGTCCAGGAAGTGTTCCGCACTCAAACTGCCACTGGGCACAGGGAGCAAGAGTCTGCGAGACTGGGCCTCCAGGCCAGGTCTGGATTTGGGCTCTTGCAGTGGCATCCAGCTCCCCGGGCGGGGGGCGGGGGGGCAGGAAAGAGCCCGCTGCTGCTGCTTGGAAAGTCCTTGCTGCACTGTGACCAGCTCGTGCACATGGCAGCCGCTGCGCCGATTCATGCACCCTCCGGTAATGAAAAGTATTCAGTAATAGCCTTTTGCTGCAACTTTTTTCCTGATAATCCTTCTTCTTCTGAAATTTCTTTTTCTTTCTGGCTAGAGTTCCTGGGCTCTTATCAACACATGCCCTAATTATTCTTGGTTCCACTGGGGTGCCTCCTTCCCTTAGAAATTTACTTCTCACCCCTTCCATATTTTCATCATAAAGACAATACAACATTTCAAGACAAAACAAGACACAAACATACTGTATCAATCTTCTCCAGTTTCTCAAAATGGCCATTTTTTCTCTCACCCTATCTGCCTAGGGATGAGCAGATTTGCTCCTGTCCTATTTAGGGACGGGCAGCTTTTTTTTTTGTCACTTACCCCTGAGTGTCCCGGGCTTCCCGGACGGGCCACCATCTGCCACAGTCTGGCTGCAGCAAAATATCCGGGGGGTGAGGGGCAACTTGTGTAGATTGATACAGTTGGAGTGGGAGCCGTTTATTGTAGAACAGGAGGGGTATATATACATTCCACACAGCTTATCTTAATTAACATAAACTAGATACAGCAGTCAACCAATAAGGAATCTCCACACCTAATTGCTCGCTGGCATTACTTCACAAACCACTCCCTCTGGCAAAATGCCAGGCGCCATCTTGACTTGTTTACAGACCCTAACAACATATAAAATTATTTTATGTTTAAGGTGAATATTCACATACTCAATTTCCTGGGTTGAATTCCATCTCTCAGTCACAGGTTGTTCTTCAAGAGGCAACTTATCATCCATGTGGTTAAATTTTGTTATTGATAAAATGAGACTACAAATGGTAACTAAGCTTGGCGCCAGGCTATTAACACACTGAGTGCCTGGTACTTAAATTTCAATGAGATTTAATGATAAAATGATTTTTATTATCATCTTGGTACTCATCATCTTGGTGTTAAACTCCTACTCTAGTCACCTTAAAATTTTAGCTCCATTATTTGGGTCATTAACTCTATTATTTTATAACATTTTAAGGAACTGTCTTTTACACACACACACACACACACACACACACACACACTTTTTTTTATCATTGCCACACTCCAATACCCATAATTGACCACCTGGACTATTATTCCCATTCCTGTTTTGTACATGTTTTCAATTATCTGATACACTGCTCAACCTCCATATAATAGGAAATATCACTTATCTCCAGTGATAAGATGGAGCCAGCTTGTATGGCTCACAGCAGCTGAGTACTAAATTTTTATGAACTTTGTGAACTGGTTGACATAATTTTGGTTCATGGAAAATAAAAAAGATGGAAGGCTTTCATGAGCAGGATTATAAAATACAAAGAATATGACCCTGCTTGCTCTTTTTTTCTTGGGAACCAAATACATTTTTAAAATGCCCTCATCCCAGCTAGCACCCATTGACTCACTCATTTTTAGACAGAATATATCTATGGGTTTAGACCTTTGAAACCCTGAACCCCCAAATCAACTTTTTCTCCTCTACTGTTGTTCTGGTTGGGTCCTTTAGTCATAGTAGTGAAAAAGCTGAGTAAAACACAGTCCCAAAACATTAAGGTCAAATGTTTTCTTTTGATATTAAAGTCAAAAGCAGCTGGAGATGGGGCAGATAAAAGAAGAATAGAAGAGAAATCAGTGGAGTAGACAAAGGAGAATAAATGGAAGAGAAGATGGAACGAATAAGGAAAGTCTGTGGAATAAATCTGACCTAAATTTCCTACATACTGATATGAATATAGAACAGTGAATCTCATCATCATGTGCATCTACAGGACACTAACTAAACAAAAACAAAACAAGGACTAGCCAGGCATGGCGGCACACACCTGTAATCCTGGAGACTCTGAATACTGAAACAGGAGGATTGCAAATTCAAGGCCAGCCTCAGTGACTTAGCCAGACCTTAAGCCACGTGTAACCAATGTGATTCTGCAATCTGTATTCGGGGTAAAAATGGTAGTTCATAACCCACTTGAATCTAATGTATGAAATATGACATGTCAAGAGCTTTGTAATGTTTTGAACAACCAATTAAAAAAAAGACCAAAAACAAAAAAAAGACCCTGTTTCAACAACAACAACAAAACAGAAAAGAAAAATTAGCAGAAAGATCAGTAGAGTGGAAGCAAGGTAGGAGAAGCACTGGGGACTGAAATATAACAAATTATAATAAATGCTTTTATCAAAATGAATTCTATTATCATATATAACTAAAAAGAACCAATAAATTCTTTTTTAAAGAGAGAGTGAGAGAGGGAGGGAGAGAGAGAATTTTTTTAATATTTATTTTTTAGTTATTGGCTGACACAACATCCTTGTTTGTATGTGGTGCTGAGGATTGAACCCGGGCCGCACGCATGCCAGGCGAGCACGCTACCGCTTGAGCCACATCCCCAGCCCAATTTTTTTTTAAAAAATTAAGAGGAAACGTTAAGCAATTACAGAATATTATTTTTCTATTGCAGTTTATGATCTACAAATAAATTTCAAATGTGTTTATTTGACTTGTTCATTAACTGACCTGTCAATTTGAGATTATCCATTGGAAACAGATTAGGCAACAATGTAACCCTCAGTTCTAACTATTTACCAGCAAATGCCATAAAGTTTTTCTTCTTTATGACTGAGTAATAGTCCATTGTGTACATATATCTCACATTTTCTTTATCTATTCATCTGTTGAAAGTCACCTAGGTTGACTTCATAGCTTGACTATTGTGAATTGTGCTGCTACAAACATTGATGTGGCTGCATCATTGTCATATGTGGATTTAAAATCTTTTGGATATATACTAAAGAGTGGGATAGCAGAATCAAATGGTTGTTCCCTTCCTAGTTTTTTGAGGAACCTCCATACTGCTTTCCAGAATGGTTGCACTAATTTGCAGTCCCATCAGCAATGTGTTAATGTACATTTTTCCCGACATCTGGACCAACATTTATTGTTACTTGTATGCTTGATAATTGCCATTCTGACAGGAGTTATATGAAATACAGTGTGGCTTTAATTTGCATTTCTCTAATTGCTAGAAAGGTTGAACATCTTTTCAAACACTTTTTGACCATTCATGTTTCTTCTTTTTGAAGTGTCCATTTAGTTTCTTTGCCCATTTATTGATGGGGTCATTTGGTTTCCTGTGTGTTCCTGTTAGTTTTTGAGTTCTTTGTGTATCCTGGATATTAATGCCTTGAGGAACAGGTGGCAAAGATTTTCTTCCCTTCTTTTGGCTCTCTCTTCATATTCTTAATTATTTCCTTTGCAGTGAAGAAGATTTTTAATTAGATGCTATGCCACATATTAATTTTAGATTTTACTTCTTCTTATGCTTTAGTAGTCTTGTTAATGAAGTTAAATCCGGAGCCAACATGTTGGAGTGTTGGGCCTACATGTTCTTCTAGTTGTTGCAGGTTTCTGATCTAATGCCTAGGTCTTTGATCCACCTTGAGTTGAGTTGTGTGCATGGTGAGAGATGGAGGTTAAATTTCATTCTACTACATATGGAATTCCAGTTTTCCCAGCACCACTTGTTAAAAACCTATTTTTTCTCCAAGGTGTGTTTTTGACACCTTTCTCTAGTGTCAGATAACTGTATTTATGTGGGTTTCTCTCTGTTCCTTCTATTCTATTCCATTGGTCTTCATGTCTGTTTTGGTGCCAAGATTATACTGTTTTTGTTACTATAGCTCTGTAGTATAATTTGAAGTCTGGTATTGTGATGTTTCCTGCTTTTCTTTTTTTCTGCTGATTGCTTTGGTTATTATGGGTCTCTTATTTTCCCAAATGAATTCATAACTGCCTACTCTAGTTCTGTGAAGAAGGCCCTTGAAATTTTAAAAAAATATTTATTTTTTTACTTGTAGTTGGACATAGTACCTTTATTTTACTTATTTACTTTTATGTGGTGCTGAGGATTGAATCCAGGTCCTCACATTTGAGAATATTAATTCTGCCTTTTCAAGAACATAGGAGGTCTTTCTATTTTCTATGGTCATCTGTAATTTATTTATTTAGTGTTCTGTAGTTTTCATTGTGGAGTTTATTGTCACCTCTTTTGTTAGATTGATTCATAATTATTTTATTTTTTTGAAACTATTGTGATTGAAATAATTTTGCTCATTTCTTTTTCCAGAGACTCAAATTAATGGAGTATAGGAACGCGACTGATTTATAGGTCTTAATTTTGCATGCTTCTACTTTGCTGAATTCATTTGTGATCTCTAGAAATATTCTGATATAGTTTCTTGTCTTCTAAATACAGGATTATGTCACCAGCAAACAGATAATATGAGTTCTTTTCCTGTTCGAATCCATTTAATTTCCTCTCTTGACTGACAGCTCTGTCTTAAATTTCAAAAACTATGTTGGATAGGATCAACAAAAAATGGGCATACTTGTCTTGCTTCTGTTTTTAGAGAAAATTCTTTCAGTTTTTCTCCATTAAGAAAAATGTTGACCTTGGGTTTATCATATGCAGCCTTTACAACATTGAGGTTGTTTTCTTTATCCTAGGTTTTTTAGTATTTTAATCATGAATGAGTGCTGTACTTTTTCAAATGCTTTTTCTGCATGTATTGAGATAATCATGTGATTCTTGTACCTAAGACTATTTATGCAGTGAATTATATTTATTGATTTCTGTATGTTGAAAAAAACCTTCATTGTGGGATGAAACTCACTTGATTATGGTGTCCTATCATTTTAATATGTTTTTGTATGTGGTTTGCCCATATTTTATTAAGAATTTTTGCACTTATGTTCATCAAGGATATTGATTTGAAATTTTCTTTCCTTGATGTGTCTTTGTCTGGTCTGGGTATCAGGGTGATACTTGCTTTGTAGAATGAGTTTGACAGTGTTCCTGCCTTTTCTATTTTATGAAATAATTTGAAAATGATTGCTATTAGTTTTAAAGTTCTGGTAAAACTCAAGTGAGAATCTATCTGAGCTCTTGGGCTTTTCTTTCTTGAAAGACTTGTGACAGCTGCTTCAATTTCATTCCTTGAAATTGATTTGTTTAGATTCTCTATATCCCTCTGGTTCAATTTGGATAGGTCATATTTCTCTAGGAATTTGTTCATATCTTCACAATTTTTTAGCTTATTGGAATATAAATTTTCAAGGTAGTTTTTAATAAATCTCTGAATTTCAATAGTATATAGAGTGATATTTACTTTTTTCAACTTAGATTTAGATAATTTAAGTTTTTTACTTGTTTCTTTTCATTAGTTTGTTTGAGGGTTTATCAATTTTGTTTATCCTTTTAGAAAACCAACTAAAGAGTTTTTGTATGTGGTTTGATCCTTTGCATTTTTTTTTTTTAAATCTCAGTATCATTGATTTCATCTCTGGTTTCAATTATTTCCAGTCTTCCACTAATTTTGGTATTGGTTTGTTCTTCTTTTTCTAGGGCCTTGAGATGTAATGTTAGATTATTTATTTGGTATCTATTTATCCTTTTAATGTATGAGCTCAATCTTATGAATTTTTCTTTTAGAACTGCCTTCATATTGTTCCAGAGATTTTGTATATTGTATCATTCTTCTCATTTACTTCTAAGAATTTTTTTTATTTCTCCCCTTATTCATGATTCAAACGTGTATTATTTAATCTACAGTGTTAGAGTGACTTCTTTTTTAATGCTATTTTCATTACAAATTTTATTCCATTATTACTTAATAGGATGCAAGATATTATATCTATTTTTATGTATTTGCTAAGATTTGTTTTGTGAGATATAGTATTGTCTATTTTCGAAAATGTTCCATATGTTGCTAAGAAGAAAGTGAATTCTGCCATTGATGGACATAATATTCTATGGATATCTGTTAGGTTCAAATTATCAATTGTATTTTTTTAGTTCTGTAAATCCTTTACTTAATTTTTGTTTGGATGGTCTATCTAGTGGTAAAAGAGGCATGCTAAATTTGCCCAGTATTATTTTATTGTGATTTATTTTCTTCCTAATATTGAGAAAGCTTTATTTTATATTCATGCTCCATTGATTGGGGCATATATATTTATAATCATTATATCTTATTCATATGATTTCATTAAGCAATATGACCTGACCTTCTTTGTCTCTTCTGATTAATCTTGGCTTGAATTTCACCTTATCTGATATGTGAAAAGCAACCCCTACTTGTTTATAGTTCTCATTTGAATGTTATATTTTTTCCCATTCTTTCACCTTCAGTCTGAATATTTTTGCCTGTGAGGTGATTCTCTTGCAGACAGCAGATTGTTGGATCATTTTTAAAACTGAATCTTGGACTGGGGTTGTAGCTCAGCAGTTGAGCGCTTGCCTAGCATGTGCAAGGCCCTGAGTTTGATCCTCAGCACCACATAAATAAATAAATAAATAAATAAATAAATAAAATATATATATATATATATATATATATATATATATATATATATATACCTAAACCTGTCAACCTATGTTTTTTGATTGAAAAGTTTAGAACATTTACATTCAATGGTATTATTATTTATAGGTGATTTTTATTTCCTTCCAATATGATTTATTTTTAATGTTTAAATTGAATTTGATTCTCATTTAATTGGCTATTCTTCTAGTGTAATTCATCCCTCTGCTAGTTTTCATTTTTTATTTTTCACTTCTTCTGCATGAAACTTTTTATTGAGTTTGTTTTGTAATGCAGGCTTTCTAATCATGAATTCTTTTAGCTTTTGTTTATCATGGAATGTTTTTATTTTATATTCAATTCCAAAGATAAAGTTTGCTGGGTGTAGTATTATTGGTTGGCATCTTTTTCTTTCAAAAATTGGTATATATTATTCCAAACCTTCCTGGATTTTAGGGTCTGGCTTGAGAAGTCAGTTTTAATCCAGATTTGTTTTTCTCTAAATGTAACTGGTCAATTTTGTCTTGCATCTTTTCAAATTCTTTTTTAATCTGTATGTTAGGAATTTCCATAATAAAGTGTCTTGGAGTAGTTCTATTGTGATTTTTTATATTTTTAGTACTATATGCCTAATATATTAATTTCCATCTCATTGCTAATGCTTGGGAAATTATCTAACAATATTCTATTCAAAAGATTATACATTTCTTTTGTTTGTATTTCAGAGACTTCTTCTCTCACAATAAACCTTAAATTTGGCCTTTTAATGTTATTCCATATTTCTTGAATATTCTGTTTATGGTCTCTTAATGTTTTTTCTTTGTGGTCAGCTTTTTTGTCAAGATTATATACTTTTATCTTTGAGGTCTAAAAATCTGTCTTCTAAGTAGTATAATCTATCAATGATAATTTCTATTCGATTTTTAACTTGGTTTATTGATTTTTTTCATTTTGAAGATTTCCATTTGGCTCTTTTTTAGAATCTCTATCTTTTTTATTGAAGTGGTCTTTTACATCCTGTATTTTCTCTCTGATATGATTTCTTAAATCATAGCTCATAGAACAGTTTAACTATTATTTTAGCTTTTTTTGCTGCTTTGACTAAAGGATCTGACCAGAACAACTATAGAGGAAGAAAAGTTTGCTTGAGGGTTCATGGTTTACAGAGGTCTTAGTCTATAGAAGGGTAGTTCCATTTCTCAGGGCTGGACATGAGGCTGAATCAACACCATGGCACAGTGTGTGGCAGAGGATAGCAGGTCATATCATGGTGATTAAGAAACAGAGAGACTCCACTTGCCAGATACAAATATTTACACCAAAGTCATGTCCTAATTCCCACTTCCTCCAGCCACACACTAGCACTTGAAGTTACAAGTCAGTTAATCCTTCTCAAGGGATTAAATCACTAATTGGTTTAAGACTCTTATAACCCAATCATTTCTCCTTGAACCTTCTTTTATTGTCTCACCTGTGAGCTTTTGGGGACACCTCAAACCATAACAACTATAAATTTTCTAAATTTCTTCTCTGACTTTCCTTAACTGTGGTGTCAATCAAATATATTTTTGATACATTTTAGATTGTTTGGAATGGTTTGTACCCTTGCTTTTTTATATTGTTTATATATCTACTTATCTATTTATCTATCAATGTAATTCTGACAAATATATGTGTGTGTGTGTGTGTGTGTGTGTGTGTGTGTGTATATATATATATATATATATATTAGTTTTCGATGGACACAACATCTTTATTTTTTTTTATGTGGTGCTGAGGATGGAACCCAGTGCCCCGTGCATGCCAGGCGAGCGTGTTACCACTTGAGCCACATCCCCAGCCCAAATTCTGACTTGTTTAAAGCAAAGAACTATATTGTGACCTTCTTTCTCTTAAAAATTCTGGGTTGAATGAATATCCAGACAATGACATCTTAAGTAAATGGGTTACCTCTGTCAATGTGAATGTCAGCACTATTTAAAGAGATGATAGTTAGCTTTATTTGCTTCAGAGCAAAGCCTCATTCTATTCAACCTTATTAAAAAAACAAAATCTTGTTGCAATTGTTCTCTATCATTTCTTAAATTCAGGTATAAAACTGTACTAAAATTCTAGAATAGGTTAAAAATTAATCCTTAAATTTGGTAAACTTACTACAGGCTGAAATGAAGGCTAAATAGGGGAGAAAGAAAGATTGAGCAAAAAGGAGAGAAAAAGAGAGAGATAGAAAGTAAGAGAGAAAGAGAAAAGTTATAAAAGAATAATTTATATCAAGGTAGAAAGGAGAAATAGATGAATAATTTGTATTTGAGGTGGTAGCAGATAACGCAATAAGACGAGAAGGGAGTAAGAGGAGCAGATATAAACTGCAGCTAGAAAAACAAAGAAAGGAAGATTGTTTACAGTTAATGTTTCAAACCACTAGATAAAATAGATTCAAATGTGTTGAAGGTACCATGTTGGCTATTGGGATAACAATTATTATTCAAGTTAAAAAGTTATTCATATGGATAAAGTTGATGTAGGGTTATTTATAGTAAACCTTGTCTAGTTGAAGAAATATATTGTTGAATCCTGGTTTGAATTTCATTGGGGTTTGGATATTTAGTGGATATCCATCAGTCTTTGGGCCTCTCCTGAGTTGCAGTGGCCCAGGAGCTAATTCCTTTGTAGCTATGAAACTTCCACCACCAGCTTTTCATGTGTCAACTGAGCAGTCTCCAGCTGACTACTCAGAGGGTGCAGTGTTGTGAATTGGCTCTTTATATTGTGTGAAGTAATTCAGCATGCAGGTTCTGGAGTGTCCCTGTGTACCTGCCTCTCTCTATGGGATTCTTTTCACAGTAATGAATATCCTGGTGGCTCTCTGTGAGCACAAAAACTCTGGTTGTGAGTTGCCAGGTATTCTGTGGTACAGAAATGTTTCCCTGACTGACACCACTCTCTGAGGCACTCTGTATTGATGGGTCTCAGGGGGTTCACCTGGACTCTGGTTCCCACTATTCCAAGTTGTGAATGGTAGGTATTGATTTTCTCTGTTTTCTAAGTCTGATGCAAGGTCCTGTAAGTATCCAAACAATGCCTTGTCACTTGTCTATTATGATCATGGGTCAGGCTGTGTACCAGTTAAGACTGGGATCAGCCCCTTCCTGCTGAATAGACTCTGGTAATGTTCCTCTGTGTCTCCGTGTCATTGGAGGAACATTAGATATTGGATATTCAGGCAGCTTCCCTTAGATACTCAAGATACTGGGAACCTTCCTTAGGCTTTCCACACTGCTTCCTGTGATACCTTTCTCCAAAGTCAGTGGTAGGAGCGTGGTGAATCCACTTTTCTCTGTCAGGGCCAAAGCTGTGTTGTTGGTGAGTTACTCTGAGTTAAGTAAACAAACACTGTGCAGAGCTTTCACCCCTGCCTGGGTTGCAGAGGCTGAGAAGCATTAGGTACAATTCCTAACAATTTTCCACCAGCCTATTCTGTTTCCCATGTTTATGGTGAGGGGGAGGGAGAAGAGGCTTCAGCAATATTCCCCTAGTAGCATCCATCTAGAAGTTCTTTCTGGCCAATTCTTAAGAACTCCCGCTGCAGGTGAGTTCCCTCTGGTTTAATTTGCAGCTGTCTGGGCATGTGAAGAAACTGTGTTGACATAAGGGAGTGACTACGGGGTGACTGAGCTCCACAAAATGGCTAAGAACCCCCTTCTCTGGTTTCTTTTTATGATTTAATTTTAAGCTGTTTGTTCCGTCTTAAGGTTTGTTTGTCTTTCCAAATGTTTTTAAGTGGGTAAACCTAAGACATTTTCCACTCTTTCCACTCCCCTCACCTTTCTCTCTGTGTTGCCCCTACCCCCTTTTCATCCCCAGGTTTGGGTTTGAAGTTTGGGGACTAAGAGTATGTTTTCTACTCTGGTAATCTATCTTTCAGTCTCTTCAGGTATCAGAATTTGTAATATTGAGTCTTAGAGCATTTATTTTGTCACCCACTTCTTGATTCCGCTTTCCTTCACTGCCTCCTTTCAGTGTTGTGAGGAGATGATACTCACTGCCTAGCTCACTTCTGCCATCTTCCTGTCTCTTAACTGGTTTTAAAATTAAACATGATAGATATATTTTTAAAATGCCACTATTGAACAATATTATACCTTACCAAGCAATGAAAAATGTGCACTCATAAGTCATTGTCTATGTTTTGCATAAATAAAATGTATGCTATTGATTTAAGGATTAAAACATGCACTTCAATTAAGATGTTTTCTTGATATTAGAATATTAACTCAGAATTTACTGAGGTCATTGGGTACTTTTAATCATGGATTTTTTATTTCTATGACAAAACTGATTGTTTAAAGTGTATTTCTTATTTGACATAATTGCAAAATTAGGCACATGGAAAGCAATGGAAATTTATTTTTTATTTTTATTTTTTAAATTAATTTTTATTGTTGGTTGTTCAAAACATTACATAGTTCTTGATATATCATATTTCACACTTTGATTCAAGTGGGATATGAACTCCCATTTTTACCCTGTATACAGATTGCAGAATCACATCAGTTGCACAACCATTGATTTACATATTGCCATTCTGGTGTCTGTTGTATTCTGCTGCCTTTCCTATCCTCTACTATCCCCCCTCCCTCCTCCCCTCCCCTCTTCTCTCTCTACCCCCTCTACTGTAATTCATTTCTCCCCCTTATATTTTTCCCTCTTTCCCCTCACTTCCTCTTGTATATAATTGTATACCCCTGAGGGTCTCCTCCATTTACATGCAATTTCCCTTCTCTCTCCCTTTCCCTCCCACCTCTCATCCCTTTTTAATGTTAATCTTCTGCTCATGCTCTTCCTCCCTACTCTGTTCTTAGTTACTCTCCTTATATCAAAGAAGACATTTGGCATTTGTTTTTAAGGGATTGGCTAGCTTCACTTAGCATAATCTGCTCTAATGCCATCCATTTCCCTCCAAATTCTATAATTTTGTCATTTTTTAATGCAGAGTAATACTCCATTGTGTATAAATGCCACATGTTTTTTATCCATTCGTCTATTGAAGGGCATCTAGGTTGGTTCCACAGTCTTGCTATTGTGAATTGTGCTGCTATGAACATGGATGAAGCAGTGTCCCTATAGTGTGCTCTTTTTAGGTCTTTAGGGAATAGACCGAGTAGGGGAATAGCTGGATCAAATGGTGGTTCCATTTATTAATTAACAAAGTTCTCAATTTTTCCACTTTGTCCTGAATTAGGAATAATAGTTGCTAGAGGTGAGTTTAGTATAAATATAATGAGTTTAAGCTTTAGTCCCATTATGGTCTGGATGTGAGGTATTCCCAAAAATCTTATGTGTAAGAAAATGCTAGAAGGTTTCCAGGAAAAATGATTGGACTGTGAGAGCCTCAACCCATCAGTGAATCAATTCCCTGATGGGATTAGCTGAGTGGTAACTGAAGGTGGGTAGGATGTGGCTGGAGGAAGTGGGTCATTGTAGGAATGCCTTTAGGGTATGTATTTTGTATCTGGCAGGTGAACTTTCTCTTTCCTGCTTTCTGTTCATCATGTGAGCTTATTCCCTCTGCCACACTTTTCTGCCTTGAGGTTCTGCCTTGCTTCAAGCCCTAATGAATGGAGTTGAAACTGAGACTTCTGAAACTGTAAGCCTCCAAATGTACTCTTTCCTTTAATTCTTCTGGTCAAGTCTATTAGTAGGAGCAGTGAAAACACTGACTAAAACAAGTCCCATCACTTGATTAGAGTTCTTCTAATGTCTTTTTCCTAATTTTTGATTTATAATTCTGTGGGTGTTTTTAATTTAAAAAGGTCTTTACAATCATATAACTTCCAGGTCCTTTTTATTTTTTTCTGAAAAAGTACATTTATTTTCCACTTTGTGTGTTGGTTGGCAGGGTGGGCTGAATGATTGGGAGGTCTGCCTTTTTTTTCCAAAGAGTTTCTCTGATGTGTTCAATTGACTCACAGAAACTAAACCAGTCCTATGTCAGTGTCAGCATATTAACTAAGGAATAAGAGTAAACAATATTTTAATTTCCATCACCACCCTGTTTAGGGGCCTATTCAAATGAAAAATAATTACTTTAAACTTTTCATTGATCTCAAATTTCTTGGTATAATTGCCAAAGAAGAGAAACATGCACCCCAAATATCACCAAATAAAACACAAAAGACAAAAATTAGTTATGAGTGTGTGCATTTATTTCTGAGAATCTATTTTGTTTTATTGATTTACATATGTGTTTTTCTGAGCATATTATGAAATTTTGGTTACTACTATTTTGTATTATATTTTGAAGTGAGGTAATCTGATGCTTCCTGTTTTGTTCTTAGATTTACTTTACTTTCACTATTAAACATTAGCATATTAAACATCTTTTGTAGTTTCACATGAATTTTAGGATTTTTTTCTATTTCTGTGAAGAATATTGATATTTTGATGGAGATTACATTGACTCTCTAGATTACTTTGGGTTGGGTAGTATGATTATTTTAACAATACTAATTCTTCCAATCCATTGACACAGCATATTTTTCAATTTATTTATGTACTCAGCTTCTTTAATCAGTGTTTTACAGTTTTCACTGTAGAGATCTTTCACCTCCTTGGTCAGATTTATTCCTAGTTATAATTTTATTTGTAGCTATTGTAAATAGAACATATCTTAGTCCACTTTTATTTGCTATGACCAAAATATATGAGAAGAATACCTTGGAGGAGGAAAAGTTTATTTTGTTTCATAGTTTTTCGACATCTCAGTTGATGCTTGGCCAACTCCATTGCTCTGGATCTGAGGTGAGACAGAACATTATGGCAGAAGGGCATAGCAAAGGACTCATGCTCAGCTTAAGAAAGACAGAAAGCAGAGAGAAAGGATACCATGGTTAGATGTATTTTCAGACCACACCTTCAGTGACCCACCTTTTCCAGTCGTGTCCCACCTGCCTATAGTTACCAATCAAGAGTCCACTCATCTGTCAGTGGATTATTCCACTGATAAAGTCAGAGCCATAATCATTTCTGAAAAGCCCCACCTCTAAACCTTGCTGCATTGGGGATCCATTTTCAACATATAAGCTTTTCAGAGAATACTCCAAATCCAAACCATAACAATATGATTTTCTTGATTTCTGTTTCAGCTAATAGACTATTGACATAAAAAAATGCCACTTACCTTTGTACACTGAATTTGTACTGTGAAATTTCATTGAATTAATTCATTAGTTCTATGTTTTTTGGTGGATTCTCTAGTTTTCTGTATTATGCCTGCTAACAAGGGCAGCTTCTGCTCTTCCAATTTAGGTACTCTTTATTTTTCCCCCTTGCCTAGAACTTCCACTACTTTGTGGAACAAAATTGATGTGAGTGGGCATCCTTATCTAATTTCAGATTTTAGAGAAAAAGTTTTCAACTATCCCCCATTTCATATAATGTTAGTTGTGGGTTCATCATACCAAATATTATGGTACATTTCTTTATACCTAATTTATTTTAAAGGAATAGCAAATCCTATCTAATTTCTTCTGCATCTATTGAGATTATCATCTGGTTTGTCCTTTATTCTTTTTATATGTTGTATCAGACATTAATTTTGCCTATGTTGAATCATGTTTGCATCCATGGTATATACCCCTTAATCATAGATAATAATGTTTTCAATTGTACTGTTAGATTCATTTTGTTAGTATTTTGCAGAGGATTTTTTCATCTATGTTCATGAGAGATAGTGACCTATAGTTTCCTTTTTCTGTTGTGTATATTGTCTATTCTATCTGATTTGTGAAACATGATTGTAATGTTCAACTAAATTGAGTAAGCTATGCATAATTAGAAAAAAAGTCTGAATTTGTCTTTATATATAATAAACCACAAAAAATAATCTTAATTATCTCAATTCTCATGCTGACATGTTTGAAGGTGGAGAGTGGTGGCGTTAGATTGTTGAAATACTAAAATGAACACTCTAACTGCACATAAGAATATTCTAGACTATCATTTAGACTAGTTTAGAACAATCATTTCTAAAGTATATCCTTTATGCAAATTAGAATTCAGTAAATGAAGAGTGGTATTTTTAATCCTCACAATAATCTTATAAGATAGAAAATTTTAGTCTATATTGGCTAATATAGGTTTGTTTTTAGTTTTATGATATGTATCTGATATAAAAATCATATCCATTTAATATATAATACTTGATAAGTTTTGATATATGCTTTATATGCAATAATACTATCTCTACAGTCAATGTAATAAACTATACATCATCTAAGGTTTTTGTGTGTATAAAATTTTATTCTCATTGGGCAGCAAATAACCATTCCCCTTTCCCCCAAGCTGATAGCTACTATTTTATTCTTAATTTCTATATCTTCATTTAGATATCTCACAAAAGTCAAATTTAGTTTGACTGTAGAAGAACCTCTTAACTAAGCAGTACTTTAAATAATTAGTTATTTTCTGCACTATATTAGCCATGGATCAAGTAATTTGTCTGAAATAAAACCTCCTGATTTTGTTAGTGTTAATGTGACTCAGGAAATTGTATGATACATGCATGTGCCTGTATGTGTAAAGTTCATAAGTTCTGACAATATTAATTAACATATTAATTATAGTCAAAACATAGGGTGCTAAGATAATAAGTTACCATCTATTTAATAGAAAGGGAATCTAAGTCAAATATAAGCATTATTATAAAAATTAAGACTTTCTATTTTCTGATCTTTCATTTCTAACCGGCACTCATTTGTTTGTACTTAACACATATACTGTGTATCTTTACATTAAATAATTTCTCACTTTCCAAAGCTCTGCACATAAATGCCTAATTAAACACATGCCTCATTTCACATGGCTTTCATGACTCCTTCATTTACCATGATATAAAAACAACAAGGAATATATATGGCTCAGAATATTGTTTCTGTATGTGTTAGCAATTTTGTGAAAGGCATTTTTAATATCTTCCTCAAAAGATTCTTCTAATGACATAGTAATTGTTTTTATGACTTTTCCAATGAACTACAAAGTCCTCTAATGTCAACCTACATCCCTGTAATAATGAAGTCTGAGAGAGAGAAGCCCTCATTTAAATGTGGCCTGATATTGAGGAGTTGCCCCCATACTTTTCATAAAAGAGGTATGAGAAAAAGGAGGAGAGACAAGATTTAAATGAACATCATTATCATCATCATCATTTTATCATCAAATATTTATTGATACTTGTCCTTGGCCCAAAGCTATAGGACTACTGTAATGAATTTTAAAAACCTCTGTCCAATACTGAGGTGTCCAATTTCTGAGACAGAAAAAAACTAAACCATCAGTACAAGTTCTTTGAAGAAATTTTGGAAAAAAAATAGGCTACATAATAGGCATATGAACTCTTTCCAAACAATTATGTTAATGGTAAAATGATTGTTAATTAAATGGTTAACCCATGCTTGTTCAATCTAGTATTTACAATATCTAGTACTTAGATACTGCCAATCTTTTTGTTAATAATATTTTGCTAAGAACTATAATTTTCTTTCAACTCATTATTATTGTTTTTGACCAAAAGTTAAAAAGTGATCCTAAAAGTATATTTGGTTCCTGGAAATTTTTTCATAGGTTAGGCTTGTTGTGGGGCAGGTCACTCAGAAAACATAACAAGTCCCAGTTTTGTCCAAATTGAAGAGTCTTTATCTAGCTGGCCAGCCAGTGACAGCTCCCTGCAGGACCCATAAGTGTCTCTGCAAGGAACAGCCCAAAGTCTGAACATTTTTGGATATTTAAAGGCAAAAAAACACATCTGGAATGATAAGCTGCAAGCAAGCAGGTACATGTGGAGACAAATGCATGGAGTACTGCATACATGACATACATTAAGGGCATCTGAGTGGCCTGCCACTCCTCTCATGCTAAGCATGTGAGCGGCAGGCTGCTTACCCTGTAGGCACAGCCCTGGGCATGAGGCCAGGTATTGCAGTCCCTGTGCTTGCTCCATGGCCCCATCATTGAGTGGTTGCTGCAAGGACAGTTAGCAGAAATTGCACTGGTGGCTGCCTGTAATTTGCTTAGCTACTGCCTGAGTATATACACATGGTAACTGCACAATAAAATCAGACCTGCTTCCTGCTTGGTCTCCAGAGGTCTTGATTAGTGACTCCGCAGCCACACTCTCCTATACCCTGTTCCATGTACCTCCTCGCTGGACAAGAGAGACCCCACCCAGGTACAGAAGCTGTATTGGGCAGTTAGTGAGACAATGCAATGGGTACTTTGGTATTTCCCACGAGACTTTCCAGGTGGCGTAGTATCAAGCAAGCAGAAGGGAAGTGGGTCAAAATGACCCTAGTTCAGTACACGTTAGAGAATGGTTACTAACACCTAGATAATCAATATCTGACAAGGTACATTGTCCAAGAAAAATGGAAACCAATTAGAACAATTTTACATTGTATAAGAATTGCTATTTTGTGTTGCCAAGTATGTTATGCTAGATAACTATTAATGGGTACAGAGGTAGCTCTTTCCCATAGGAAAAGAATTTTTTACATGATATGGAGTCTCAGGGCAAAAGGGACTCTGGTCATTGCCCATTTAGCCTGGCCCATAACAGACTTCTCAGAAGACTCTGATATTTACATACAGGCAATTTATTGGAGAAAGTTCTCAACAATAATGCCTGTGAAGGAGAAAAGGCTGTGAGCTGAAAAAGAAAGGTGTTGAGCTAAAATGTAGCTATAAATGAATCCACACTTGATCTCTCAGGGGACTCTGAAGTGGATGGGAGCCCTTCAGAGTGATCCAGATTGAGCCACCTCCAAATATCCCACAGAAATCAGTGAAGAAAGACCTACACTTGGACAAACATTTGACGTTAGCCAAGAGCAGCAATTCAATTTATGGGGAAAAATTCAGCACTGAACCATTGGTAGTCAACTACTCTGACATTTGGGGGAAATTAATACTCCTTCGATAAATGGGAAACTGCAATGATAACTTTACCTACTGCTCAGCAACCCCATGTGCTGCTCAAATCTACTTGTTTCCTAAAGTAAATATACCTTATCAGGAAACTATTCTCCAAAATTCTGAGTTGTAACTTCTGGGTAAATGTACAAGAGGAAAATTACTGGAAAAAACTACAATTTCTATCACAAAACTGGTCTGCAGCAGTTAATCATTTTCCTTTTTTCCTCTGCAATTCATATAACCTCATTCTCAGCTACCAAATATGCTTATCAAGAGAGTTACCTAATTAGGTAACCTAGACCCTTTTGCCTAAAAGTTCTGATCTCTTAGTGAGGCCATGGTTTTCCTGTTTGTCCATTTCTGGTGATGTTGAGCAAAGGACTGCCAACACATATTTCAGTAGAACTCGTTAATACCGAGGTTCTCATCCCTGACCTTATTTTTAACAGCACTATACTTCCTACTAATCATCAGCATCAGTTACTTTGATATCATAATCAGCTAGCACTGTTATAACCAAATGTCATAGACTGGGTAGCTTATACATAATAGAAATTTATTTCTTATGGTTTAAAACACTGAAAAGTCTGAGATAAAGTTGGCAATAGATTCAGTGTCTCTTCAGGACCACTTTCTGATTCACAAATGATACCTTCTAGCTGTGTTCTTGCAGAGTGGAAAGACCTATTTTAAAAGGGTATAAATTCCATAAGGAAGAGGCTTCATGACCTAATTATTTTCCAAAAAGCTCTTTCTCCTAATGTCATCACCTAAAGGGTTACGATTTCAACATGTAATTTGGAAGAAGAACACAAACTTCCAGTTTATACAACCTGTAAGGAACCTTTGCCTTCACCTGATTATTTCTTGGCATACAGAGAAAGAAAAGCCATACATTTAAAAAAGAAGTCATATGGTTTCCCTTAAAGCAAGAATTCCTCCTCTGGTAATCAGGGTCTCTAGTATATGGAGCCTATATCTTCAGGAAAGCAAAGCACAAATTACCCAATTGTATGCAAAGAATGATGGCACATGGGCTCACTTATACATTTACCCCTTGGTTCACTATTCCATTCATTGAACCTTTTGATGACTGGTCATCATTTAATAACTGTTGATTTAGAGTATATACAGGGTCTTCCAATATGGTATCCTATCCTTACAATGTCTCTTATCCAAACTGGCACTTCAGTTGCACCTACCAATTTTTGTATAGTTTGAAATATTATAAAAACAGTAGATACCATGAATATCTTATCATTACTATATAAAGTAAGCTCCTTGGTTGAATGACATATTATGAGAAACTTGGTGAATCAAGACTATATTGGTCCTTGGGTAATGATGCTGATCAAACCCTGTTGTCAGGAAAGATAAAAAAAGACATGCTGTACTTGATGTGTAGGTCAATTCTAGTTAAAATGAACCCCTGTTTCTCCCATTCAGTGTAATCCACTGACCAACAAGAGCAGATAGTTTTGGTTTATATTTCTAAAAGGCAGAAAAGTTGGTGGAAACAGTACCTATATTAGTGTTGGAATATAATCTGCCCTTCTTTTCATACCTATTATCCTACCATGGCAATAGACTATAGATTATGTTAACTGGCTTAGCTTTGTCTATGTGGTTACTAAATATCTCTGCTGTAGCAGATATAGACATCACCATGCATTACAAAAGCCTTCAATTTTATTATTTATTTATTTATTTTAAAAGAGAGAGAGAGAGAGAGAGAGAGAGAGAGAGAGAATTTTCTAATATTTATTTTTCAGTTTTTGGTGGACACAGCATCTTTGTTTTTATTTTATGTGGTGCTGAGGATCAAACCCAGTGCCTGGCGCATACCAGGCAAGCACTATACCGCTTGAGCCACATCCCCAAGCCCCAAGCCTTCAATTTTAAAGCCAACGCCCATTAGTTCAAATCTCCTTTCCTGTATTTCCCTGATCCATATTATTTCATTATCTCATTCCTTCAGGCCAGTCAGATCATTTGCCACTACCTGAAACTCCATGCATATTCTTATCTTGTCGTCTATTTCTCCCTGTAGAGAAATACCAAATCCTCTAAAATCTGCCTACTAGAAGGGTTTCCTTTTCATTTTTCTTTCGTGGGCAATCTCTGAATGAGAGTCTAGGAAATCAGTAGTCCATTTTCTTTTCGTGCTCATGTAGCAAATCAACCCATTCATGAACCACACTCAACCTTTTTCTTTCTTCTTCATATGGTCATAGAGAAGGCCCCTTATAGCCAACGTAGAGCTATAAGAAATGAATAACACTGGATAGGGGATCTACTTGTGATCTTTAAGCTAATCACACCTGACACCTGATGGACTATTTATAATAGATTGCTTCTGGTTCTGACCAATGTACTGAAAATTTTATCCATATTGATAATTAACAATCTATTGTTAAGTGTTTCTTCTTTTCAGGGACCCAGAATTATTTCAAAAATCTTTTTTCAATTTCAGATAAACTCTCAACTACATATAGCTTGGCTTTGGTCCAGAGCCCTAGGGTCTCTGATTCAATTCCTGGCACTTGCTATAAACGCCACACAACATTTTTATCCACTGCTGATACTTATAATGTCATTGAGGCTTTTGAGATATATGGCCTAAATGACAAAACAGCTTGTACAGCTCCCTGGAACTGCTACAGAGTTCTGTTAATTTAGTAAAATTCTCATCCATTATCTCTTTAAATATATCTTCTGCCATGTTGTATTTTCCTTTTACTGTAGGGATTCCAAGTGCAAGGAAGTTAGAAGTTTTCACATCCTTTAGATGCTCTATTTTGTTTTCTTATTCTTTTTTTTTTTTTTTTTTCATTTGGGGGTTTCATTATCAATAGTTCATGATGAGTTTTTCAAGTTCACTGGTTCTTAATATGCTCAATCCTCTGATAATCTTATTATATCAATTCTTCATACCTTTCTTGCATTTCCACTTGGATTTTTATAGTTTATCTCTCTCTTTTGAATTCCTCATTGGTTCATTCATTTGTCTACATTCTCTAATTTACTTTTTACATTTTGTTCAGATTTTAAATAATGTTATTTTATATTTGATCTCTGAAAATTTTAACTGCAATTTTCTTTTTAGTTTTTATTCTATCAATTTCTTGTTTTGTTTTTGTTTACTTTTTCTATGTTCATGTATACCTTATAATTTTTTGCTGACCTATTTAAACAATAAGATTGCATGTATTCCTAGAATATTCCTTAAAAATAACTTTAGCTGTACTGCCTAACTGAAAATATTTTATATAATTGTTGAAATATTTTAATGAATTATTGCATTAATAAAATATCTTGTTAAAAATTCTCATTATGGTTTAATGAACCTGTTATTATTTAGCTATATTTTATAATTCAAAATGGTCAGACATAACTTTTAATTTTCAAAGTCATTGATTCTGAACTATGTGATTATTGTATGCCTATATTAATTTGATTAGATCATTCATAAGGATCACCCTACTGTGTAAATTGTAATAGTTTTTTAAAATATTGCTATAATTTGTGTATAATAAAAAGTATATGAACAGACTGTTTTAATCATGGACTACATTAAAAGTTTTGTATTTGACAATTTATAAGAATTAAAAATAATAGGTATTATCTCTGTGTTCAAATAGTAATTGAGAATGAAAGACAAGACCAGAATTCAAAAACAATATACACTAAGGAACATCCAATAATTGTTACAAGTTAATTTTTATTAGGCAATATCAAAGGGCATTTTAAAAATGAGTTAGAATTTTAGTAAAATCTTAAATAAAAATAGAGATGCGAAGATTACATTCATACTGAGTAATCAGGAACAAAGATTAAAAAGAAAAAAGTAAATCTTTAATTCTAATCTAGTTCAAGGATATCAGTGGTCCCATACCTACTATGTTTAGAATTATCTATCTGGGTTTTCATTGTTGTTTTTCTTTTGAATAGCTTACCAGGCCGTTTCCAGGTAGAATCAGATTTGAGATTCTATATTTTTTAAATCTCTACAGGTAGAAAGAACAACAAAAGTCTCCACAGTAATCCTATTATCCAACAAGGTATATATAACCAAGGGATTACAGTACTAACTAATAATAAAACAGCGGAAAGGAAGACATGAATGACCTAGAAGACTTGGCTTTAGAATATGGAAACTACATTTAACTCAAGCTGTAGTAAGGAGAGTTCATAATATTTAAATGTTTTTATTGATACATAATATTGTTGCATGTCATTCAGCCATTAAAAAAATGAATTCCTGTTACCTGTAATAACATGAATAAACCCAGAGAATATTATAATGTATTTTGTTAGGGTATCACATGTAAAATGAAAAATATTAAGAATTAGGATAATGACTATGAAAAATTTGTTTAATATGTAAGGCTAATCTGTAGGAAAATTTAGGTGAAGAAAATTTGGAAAGAAAGTTAAAAAAAAAAAAAAAAAAGGCCAGGAACGTTGGCACACGCCTGTAATCCCAGTGGCTCTGGAGACTGAGGCAGGATGGTAGCAAATTCAAAGCCAGCCTCGGCAAAAGGAAGGTGCTAAGTAATTCAGTAAGACCCGTCTTTAAATAAATAAAATACAAAATAGGGCTGGGGATGTGGCTCACTAGTTGAGTAGTTGAGTGACCCTGTGTTCAATTCCTATTAGGTACTATTAAAAAAAAAAAAAAAAAAAAAAAGAAGAAGAAGAAGAAGAAAACCTGTGTATAAGATAGATAAAAGAGAAATAGGTGGAAATATGGGTATACATATATTTATAAACATTTATTGTTCTATTAAAATATTGCTTATGAATGTAAATCTTTTACTGTTTATACATCTAAGTTTATGAACTTCAATGGCTTAGGTTTTTGTTGTTGTTTTGTTCTTTGTTTTCAAAGTGCTGGGGATTAAACCCAGGATTTTGCATTTGTTAGGCAAGCACTCTACCACTGAGCTACATCCCCAGCCTCTAATAGCTTGTTGTTAAAAAGGATTCTTTTTCTTCCAATGTAAAAAAAAAAAGAAAGAAAGAGAGAGAGAGAGAAACAAAAATATATATAAGCAAATATTGAGGAAAACAAGTAAAGAGAGTTTTTGGCATAATCAGGGACATGGAAAGGCCCCAAAGTCCATTGGATAACTGTAAAATCTACTTAAAAAGCAATAGGTTCTATCCAGCTTCAATACAATCCCCAACAAAATACCAATGACGTTCTTCACAGAATTAGAAAACACAGTCCTAAAATGAATTTGGAAGAACAAATGACCCAGAATAGCCAAAACAATTCTAAGGCTAGAACACTGCTGAAGGCATCACAATACCAGATTTTTAATTATACTACAGAGTTATTGTAAAAAAATTAAAAATAAGAAATAAATAAAAATTTAAATAACATGATAACATGATACTGGCATAGACACAGACACAGACCAATAAAATAAAATAAAATAGAATACTCGGTCAAACACAGATACAACAATTTGATCCTCAAAAAAGTCATCAAAAACATACATTGCAAAAGACAGCTTTTTTTTTTTTTTATAAGTAGTGCTGGGAAAACTGGTTATCCATATGTAAAAGAATGAGACTAGTTTTTTTTTTAATCTCTCTCCCTGCACAAACTTCAACTGAAAATGAATCAATGAGGTAGGAATTAGACCAGAAACTTTGTGACTCCTAGAAAAACCATAGGGTCAACACTCTCAAAATATAGGCAGAGGCAATGACTCAATAGGACTCCTAAAGCTTAAAATACCAAAAATTAATAGATGAGATGAAATTAAATTAAAAAGCTCCTGCCCAACAAAGGAAACAGTTAAGACTGTGAAGAAATAACCTACAGAACGAGTGAGAATTTTTTGCTATCTACCTTTCTGACAAACAATTAATATCCAGAATGAAGAAATCAAAAACTTAACATCAAAAAAGAAAGAAAGAAAGAACCCAGTTAATAAATGGGTAAATAAAGTAAATAGACACTTCCAAAAAGAAGAAATACAAATGGCCAACAAATATATGAAAATATATTCAACATCTTTAGCAATCAAAGAATCAAAGAATTGCAAATAAAAACTACAGTAGGATTTTTATCTCATTTTAGTTAGGATGAGAGGAATCAAGAATACAAGAAGTAATAAATACTGGTGAGGATGTGGGGAAAAAAAGAACATTTTTATACTCTTGATGGAATTTTCAATTAGTGCAACACTATTAAAATTAGTATGGAGGTTTCTCAAAAGAGTAGAAATGGAATCAACATATGTTCCAGATATACCAGAATTAAAGTATACAGAATTAAAGTCAGCATAATATAGCAACACAGGGATACTCATGTTTGTAGCAGTACAATTAACAATAGCCAAATTATGAAAGTCATCTAGATTTCCATCAAGGAATGGCTAAACAAAATGTGGTATATATACACAATGGAGTTTTACTCAGTCATAAAGAAGAATGAAATTATGTCATTTGCAGGAATTTTATGGAATTTAAAAGCATTTTGTTAAATAAATAGTTTACAAATGAGAAACTTAAATCTTGGATGGTCTGGTTCTTATGTATGGTAAATACTTTTGAACCAAGTTCAATACCCTCCACAACTTCTTTCTTTTCCATGCATCATTGAAGTCTCTTTGTTTGCTAGGGAGAATTGGTAGAAATACCATTGAATACTCCCCTTGGCCACACAAGCAAGCATACCCTTCAGGTATGCTTGAGCTTTACCAGAGGCACCATCCCTCTTTTCAGATTCCTGATTCCAGTTCTCACAGTTGCAAAGAAGCAGTTTCTCCCTACTCTCAAGGACTACTTTATTCTCAGTTGGGAAGAGCCAGGCCTTCTAAAGAAAAACAAATACAAAAGTGACATGTAAAACAAAATATAAACACACACAACACATTCAGCAGTGATTTATTTTTTAACAAACATTTGAGTGGATGCATTATTGAATAGTCAGGTCAAATACATGGCATCTTAGAACTAAGCATGTAATGGCGAAAGACAGATACAAATTTTTTTTACAATAAGCATATTTTACACAATGCTGTAAGTTGATCACTAAGAAAAAAATATAAAACAGAACACTGGCAATTGTATGTGAGTAAGGAGATGCAATCTTAAACAGTGTGGTTGAATAAACAATGGCTTGTGTCATGTGGGAAGGGAGCAGTATTGGTAGAGAAACAAAAGTACTGAGAACCTATGTGAAGAATACACATAAAGCTTTTGAAGGAGCATTAAGGAGGTCAATGAAACTGCAACAAGAGAGTCATCAACAGCGAGAAAAGGGAAGCTGCCATGCATTGTGCTGAAGGACTATGATGTTAAAGATCAGAAAATAATGGTTTACAGGGAACATAATGTTTCGGTCAGTGAATTTTTACATTTTTTATGCTCTCTGGAGTCCACTTACTATGTCAAATTATAACCATAACTTTACTTAATACAGGTTTAGGAAGAGAAAAAGCTTTAATGTAATCTTGAAGATATTTTCTGTTGTTAAATTGAGACTCTGTCTTCTGAGGGGAGGACATTTGAATAAGAGAGAGCAGTATCTTTTTGTCAAGTCTCCTTGTCTCCAAACAATGGATTCCTCCTTTCCCATTCCCTTTTAACATTTGGCCTCCAACCTATGCATTTTTTTTTATCCGTAAATTGATCATTTCTTTGTCACTAAAAGTTTTAACACTGACTTATCAGCATTGCACATGGTTATACAAACAGACATTTCACTTAGCTTTTTAATTGAAATAAGAATGCTTTTGGAAACACCTAAATGAAATTAAACATAATTTAAGTGAGGAATTTTTTACCAGAAGAATGAGTGCAGTTGAATGTTAAATATATCCCAGACATCAGGAGAATAGGTTTCAATACATTTTTACTATATTGTCTCAAAGAATTCATGATGCACTAATAAATAATTTTCATTTATAGATAGAAGTTTGATTGATTAGTGTGCCTGTACTAATTATTGTTTTGTCACAAATATATGCTCCTGTGGAAGGAACATTCATTTGTTTTCATTCCTTTTAGGTTGACTTAGTCATATGATTTTGTTGGGTCACTGGAATGTAGGTAGAAGATTTAAAAACCATCCATGTTGCATTGGCTAAACCAAGTCACATGACTAAGACCAACATAAATGGGATAGGAAATGCCCTTTTACTTCTTGAACAATTGTGACAATATCCCAGATAGAGTATACTCCATTAACCTTGGCCCAGAGTGAAGACATTAGGAAGTATCATCTGAGCTTACCATAGTCATACAGGCTAGTGAAATATAAATCTGTGAGCCATAAACATGAAATTTGTGTACGTGATGGATAGCAAATGGCCTATGTGTCAGTTATTATCATATTCTTCATCTTAATAAGTTTTTCTTTATTCCCAACTAGATTTATATTCTTGGCTGCAAGAACCATGTTTCTTTCATTTGCTTATTTTGTTTTGTTTCATTTTGGGGTCCTGGTGGGGATTAAACCCTGGACCTGGGGCATTCTAGGGAAGTACTCCTCCACGGAGCTACACTCCAACTTAGGTGCCATGGCTTTTGGTTAGTATCTACTGTATTACTCAGAACACCCATGTGTGCACATATCACCTTAGTGGCAGGGTAGGTAATTCAAAATACTGATTTGAAGCCCAGGTCAGAAAAAAACATGATTTGAAATCTGACCTTTCCATAAGTGATCTGAAAGCTTTATTTAAACTCTCTAAACCTTTATTTACTCACCAGTAAGTTAGAGGTTAATGAGATCTGACTTCAGGATTCATGAGCTTTAAGATAATATGCCTTTAGCACAAAGCCTAGTACATCAATCAATGACAATTTTTATTAGTAGATACTCAGTACAAATGAAAACAATGGGCAAAGGGATTATTTTTACCATATTACAATGATTTTCCACTTTTTCTAATATTCCAAAAATGTGAAACAAAACACAGTTTTGCTTTCCATTTAGGTTGCTTGTTTTGTCCTGTAGATGTTTCCTATACATTAATATTTTCTCTCTAAGAGCACATCTGGGATAACAGGGTGTGTATATGTATGTGTGTGTGTGTGTGTGTGTGTGTGTGTGTGTGTGCAAGCACAGAGGGTGGCACATGTCATTAATTAATAAATATTCACAACTTGGTCTTTGAAAACCACAGGTGTTCAGCCAAATCCAGGTTTTATTTAGAAATCTCAGAAAACCCACTAATAAGACTTACCAAGACAAATTTTACAACACTTCAAACTCTTTCCTAATCCCTGTGGGAAAGAAATGTTTGGCTATGAAGGGCTATTTCAAAACATCATATAAATTAGTATTCACAGTGACAGTTGGATATAATTCATTAGTTCACTAATAGTATCAACAAATAACTTCTTACAGTAAAAACAAACATCCTAAAGCAGATTAAGCTTGTGTTTTATTTTTTCTCATTCATATTAAATTAGTAGTCTGAGATTTCATAAATTCAAACATGCTTAACCTTGAAAAATGTTTTCCTTTGCCATAGGATGTCAAATTGTCCCTACAGAGAAAGGGTTTTGATTTGGGGGTGATATTTACCACAGTGAACAAACTTTGGAGTTTTGCATTTAAGTGGTTTCATCTTTGTCTTGTCTGTTCTAATGTAGGCATTGATTGTGAAGTAAATATAGATGAATGCCAATCAGAGCCCTGTCTCCATGAAGGAGCTTGTATTGATGGCATCAATCATTATATCTGTGCCTGCAAGAGTGGGTTTTTTGGAATGCACTGTGAAAGAAATGCAAATGATTGCCTCTCAAATCCTTGTCTACATGGAAGGTAGCTATATTTATTTTTTTCTATTATTAACTGTATGAAAGTATATTTAACCCACAATATTTAAGACTGACTGTCAAGGGAAAGTTGATAAAGATAATTTTAATTATGCTCTTTCATAAAACAAGAGCTTAGTACAGTTAAGATGACAGATGCTGCCTGTTTTAACTAATGCAATGTACTGATACATTATCTCTGCCCTTCTTTTATTTCTGTTCATTAGCATAAAGTAATTTTCAATAAACGTGGATTAATTAGACTTTAATATGCTTAAAGGTAACTGCTCACAGTAATAGAAATAGCAGGTAGGATGATGTGACATTCTATTATTTGCTCTGTGGAAAGATAATATGGCATATGTAGTGTTTAAAATGTTCCTAAGTAGACTGGTTCTTTTATCCCTATGAGCGTGAAGGGTATTTTGTGACTCTATGGAACTGTGTGACAACTCACCTGTCCATAGAAAGAATATTAGCATATAAAAATCGAGAACAGGGACATTTGTAGGAAAAGCAGGTGGCAAAAGAAGACTATCTCAGAGGCACCATGCTGTCAGCTGCAGCATTATTTTGTTTTTCTAGTCTTGCCACTGACTTTGTACGCAGAAAAGGGAGGATTAAGGTGAGTAGCTTATTGCAGTATAGTTTGGCTATAGCTGACTTCAGTTTCCTACATAAGCCCCAGACACACTTTATATCTTTCAGAACTGTTCCTTCTTTCCATTGCCATGGGGAAGATGGCAAAAATGAAAATTGATCAGTTCTTTCAGTTCAGTCACCTTCAAGGATAAAAAATCAGGAATAGACTGCTTTCTACTCCACATGGAATAGATAGAAATGCAGTGTGTTTATTTTTTTCCACTTAAACTAGAAATGAAAATGGTGAAGCTTTCTCAAACTATGTTTTTTTAATGTTTACTTATTTAAAAATTTAATTTTAATTCTGTGTTCCAGGTGCATAGATTTCCTTAATAAATATCAATGTTCATGCGATGCTGAGTGGACTGGCACAAGATGTGAGGTCAAGATTAATGTAAGTTTATACTTTTATTAAATTTAAATGATAAAAAATAAAAGTCAAACTACTAATTGAACATTTCTTCCACAATTACTTAGTATTTAACTACTCTCTCTCCCTTCCTCTATGGAATTCCTCAGTTTCCTTAAAAAAAAAAAAAAAAAAACTACAAATAATGGATTCTTTTAATGTTTTTCATCTTCACATCATATTATCATAAAATTTTGCAATCTGGAGCCCTCCTTAAACTAAATCCTGGAAGTGGCCATTATCTTCAGGATCTCAGATGGCCTATATTTTCCATCTGCCACCTCCTCCCTTATCTTAGGACACAGAGCTCTCTATGGATCTATAAGATGAGGGCCACGTTCATCCAGACACCAAAGGAGGAAATAAAACTGAGCCAAGAGGTGGGTAACACCTGCAATAATCTCAGAATCGGTCTTCCAAACTTCAGGAGTCAGGTGATACTATTGATACATAGTATTTTATGTGGAAAACCTTTTTCTGTTGAGAAATCTTGGTTGCCTGAAATGATAACCATCTGATCTTGGCAGATGGCAATCTTGTGAGACTTCCTGGAATAATGGGCAGGTCTTCCAAAGCTGCCTTGTCTGACAGTGACATGGCAAAGGAAGCAAATATAGACAAACCAGAGCCTTTGGATTTATGCAACAATGGGTATTTTATTTAAGTCATTTGTGTCTCTCCTCTCATTAGTAAAACATAGCTATAATAATTCCTGCATGAAAGGGTCATTGTGGGAAGGTGCACATTAGATGTGGGAGATACTTAGAAAATGGCCCTTTCCCAGGGAGGGAGGGGGTGATTAGAGGTGTTCAGCGAGAAGTGGAACTGAATCTCTATGTACCTAGTTACCTGCTGTGTTATCTTAGACAAATTAGTTATGTTCTGAAATCATATTTTAGTTATTCAGTGAGGGTAATAACAGTAACTAGTTTTTTTTTTATTCTCAGGAGGATTAAATAAGATAATGCAAGTGAATTGATTAGCACATTTTTGGAGATGCATTGATTTTAAAAGGTTTAATTATCTATTGATATTTTATTACTTGGTTCTAGACAGTGAAAGATGCTCCTGATGTGGAAAAGGAAATGTAATTAATAAATTCCCCATACATCTTCTTTGCACTACTGCAAATATTGCTTTCTTACTCTCCAAAACCATATTTCTTGGGAATATAAGTATCCCATTCTTCTTTGTGAATTAAAAATATCATTCAATAAATATTTTCTTTGACATATGAATGTCTACAAGAATTTGCACATAAATACACATTCAAATTTTTGAGGACAATTGTTCATATTCTTGCTATGTGCATCTAGATGCTTTTTCCTTATATTTTTTATTTTAATGTAAAACTATTTATTATCTTCATTACTCAGTGACTTATTATATCTTAAGAACCATTTTATTAAAATGCACAGGGCCTTGACTCATTCTTTTCAATAGCTATGAGTATTCTAAATAAATGTTAAACAACCACATTTGTTTAATGAGAATATGAGCACGCCAGCTTCCCAAGGTCCTACTAAATGAAGTCATTTAAAAAAAGTGCTGACTAATTTGATGAAGAAAACATAGCATGTCGTTATTTTAATTTACATTTTCCCAGGTAGCTACCAATATTAATTACCTTTCCATGTGATTATTTACCATTTGTATTTATTTGTGTTTTATCTACTTATAACTGTTGGCTGGTAGTATTTGCATTTTGGGCTTGCTTACCCTTTTCTTTTTGGTTTGTATACATTATTTTAAGTTATGGATAGTGTCCACTAGGTTCTGAAAAATAACAAATATTTTCTAGAATTTAGAAATTATTGCTTTTTACAACTTGTAAATTGTGAAATGTCCATAATTGTCTTTACCTTTCTCTTTATGACTGGGTTTTGCATCTCATCTTTTCGTGCAGCAATACTTAAGATAGTTTCTTATATTTTCATCTACTAAATTTTAGGATTAACAATAGTTTTAGTGTCTTAGCATGTAGAAAATATATTGTTATGATTGATAAAATATAGAGACCTAATTATATAATTTAAAGTTTTTTTTTCAAAGGCATAATCAATTTTCCCAAGAACATTTATCAAAGGGCCTGTTGTTTCTCTTTTGATTCAGGGTGACTCCTATTTCCTACTATAAATCTCTACATATGGGACAGTTTGGGGATTATCCTGTTTCTTTACTTTTTTGTCTTACTACAAACATATACCATCTGCATTAATTATCATAGTGCAACGAAGTTTCTTTAATTTGTCATTTTTTTCTCAATTACATGTAATATATTCTAATTGTAATTTTGTTCATTCATTTTACAAATATTGAATACTTATGAGAAGCCAAGAAAAAATAATTATTAGACAAATTTTTCTGCCCCACAAGCTGCAAAGTAAACTATCATCTATCTTACATATTTCCTGACCTGTTTATTTACCTATGTCATATAATCCAGATAGCCTTTGAAGGACATTTGGAGATTAGTGTCCACATCTGTTTTTCTAGGATAAAGAGTCAAGAGCTGTGGAAAAACAGTATAGCTGAGGAAAAAGATAGCTGAGGTCAATATGGGGAGAGTGTTATATGTAAAACTCTTTGAGAAGTAAAAAAAGCTTAGTTTATATTAGGGCTTGATGGAGGAAAATTTGAGCAAACAATTAAGTTGAACATTGGAGGCAAGGACTAAAAATTATAATTGATGCTAGAGAAAAACAAACACATGACTGGATACGAATGAATGCCAAGGCTAGTGAAAAATTATAATTAGTGCTTTATGTATGCACACATGCACATACACATATATGGAAAAAAAGAGAGTGGGAGTATAGAGAGTAGATATTTTCCTTTCAATGTGGATGGAGCAAAGAAAGGGACATGTGTCCTTCTCATGAAGCATGAATACAGGACAGTGATTTTTTTTTTTAATATCTAATCATAAATATATAAAAATATACTAACTTGAAATAAAATAAACTACAACTTGAGAATAAAATAAGAAATCAAGACATTCTCAGATGAAGGAAAACAAAATTTTTCATGAGGACTTAGTATTTAAAAAGAACTAAAGGAATTTCCCTAAATAAATAAGAAATGATTAGAGAATTTTGCATGTTTGTATGTGGGTATGTGTGTATTTGTGTATCTTGAAGTGTGAGCTATAATTTATGAGAGGCTTTTTATAGTTATATGTAAAAATCTATGTGTCTACCATATATATACACATATGTATATTTTCTTATTTTTATTTCCGTCTTATATATTGGATTCTGACAGTCAAAATATTTTATGTTTTTTAATCCAAATTTACAAAATCACAAAATTCTGAAGGTGATGTTTTCTGTGACAGTTTTAAAAGAAACTTACTCACAAATTCTTGTATTTTCTCATTATCTTTTTATTTGATATTAAGTGAATGTTTATCGGAGTACTTTTTAGCCTAAAGCTTGAACAGGAATCTCTCTCCCCAACTGAATGATCAGCTATTTTCTACAAATTATTATAGAGAATATCTATCTTCTTGATTGAAAACACATCTTTAAAATAAACAAGATCTCACAAATGAGAATGTTTATTACACACACACAGATTTCACACTTTCTCACTTAATTTATCACTGCAGTTTATTCTACACTAGCATGTGTAGTTCTACTTTATTTATTACTATTTCATTGTGTGGAGGTTTCACATTTAATCTGTAAAAATCTCTTGAATAGTTAAGATATTTTAAGTATATTGTTCTTAAAAACACTATTTGTATCTGAGGTGCAGAAGTTTGAGCAAACCATGATCTATATCATAGTAGGAATAGTTAATAAATTTCCTTTTGACCTCATAGCCTGATCCTTCCTTACCATACCTGTGTTTATTAAGAATGTTTCTCTACATATGCGCTGGCAGAATGTGGATGTTAATGTTTAATATATGTATTATTTGATTACACAACTGCTGTTATGTTCTCCTAGGCTTTTGTTTACTATGCCAGTTATTCTCCAGTCTACAAATCTTTGGTCTTTTAGATAAGGGCAGATTCCTGTCACTACTCAAGCAAGAGTGAGCTCAAACTTTGTAAAACTCAGCAAAACAGGTGAGGACAAAAGAAGATGCTTTTCATTGTCCAGCCATTCTTGGCCACCAATACCAGCCCAATATCTCTTACAGTGCTACAGATTCCTTAATATCAATGCAGTCAGTGTCTTCAACCTTTTTAATTCTATGTCCACGAGTGAACCTTCCCCTCAGAATGCCATTGTGTTAGAGCACAATATACCCCTGAAATTTGGATTACATACTTGAGATATTTTTTTTTTTTTTTGTTATCATTTTTCACAGAATCATAACTAGTGGTGTGATTCAGTCGGATTCCAAAAACCTGAGAACCAGGAAAGCAGATGGCGTCAACTCCAGCCTGTAGGCCAGAGGGGAAGTGAGGTGTTCAAACTGAAGCAATGAGCAGGGAAAAAAGGATTGAACTCCTCCTTTCTATTTCTTTTGATCTTCTCAAGCCTTGAAGAATTGCATGGTGGTTGTGCATTAGGAGGCTGCCTGTTTTATAGACTCCTCTAATTCAATGTTAATTTTATCCAGAATACTCTTACATGCACATTCTAAAATAGTGTTAAATCTGGACAAATAGGGTTGATATAAACATCCTGGATTTCTTCTGCAACACTTTTTGTTTACCTGAGACTTTGTGTCCAAAGTGTTAGTTATTTTTTTTTAAATGTATTTGAATCTATATGTTTTCTTTAAACAAAAATCCTGGTGTAATTTGTAAAATTGACATTCTAGATTCAGCTGTGATGAATTCACCTTTCCTATTTTTGATTTGTTTGTGCATTCCAGGCTGTCTCTGGGAAAATTATTCTGTTTTCTTGTATTTTAGTGACCTTCTTTCCCAGAAGTTTTACCATACACACTTTCAACAAAAGTTAAAATTTCTTGTAAGAATCCCGACTTTGATATTTTGTAATCTTATTTTATTTTTTTAAATAACAAAGTGAAGCTGCATTTTATTTTCATGAAATTACCAAAAGTCAGGTTAAATTGGAAATCAAACAAAATCTACTTTTTAGCTAATTCAGTTCCATGAACTTGTATATTTTGAGAAAAATTGAAATGGCTAACGAAAATTACATTGGAAATAAACTTCAAGTGTATTAACCTTTACTTTATGCATTATCACATGTACAAATTTGTAGACAAAACATTTTATTTTAAAAGGAAGATACAATTTGCAGTGCTTAGCCCTAGGTTGGAATTCAGAATATTTAGTGTCTATGTGTTTTTTTTCTGTCACAGTCTTGCTGTAAGACTCTGGCAAAGTCACTCTAATATCCTTCAGCTTCTTTTCATGTTTGTGAGTAAAATAAAACTGTTTTCGCTCCATTCTTGCTACTCAATACCTGATCCATGTTTTGTTAGTATCAGTATCACCAGGGAGTTTGTTAGGAATGGAAAAACCCAGGCCCCTGACTTACTGAGTTTTCATCTGCAATTTAACAAGCTACCCAGGGCATTCATGTGTGATTTAAGTTTAGCATACACTGAGCTACATTAGTAGTTTTGATTCGGTGCTAGACAAAGTTCCACGAGTCTGTGAAACTTAATAGGCCTCTGCTGTGGGAAAGGTAAGGGCCTAATAGACACCTTATACTGTTTCTAGGCTTCAGGTAAAACAGTTCCCTGTGTCTCTCTTTCACATTTTGTCTCTCCCCAAGATCTTCTCTGAAGACAGATTTCTACTTCTTACATATACCAGTACCCAAAAAAATAAAGCCTATGAAGTAATGAGAAAAGTATTATGACAAAGATGATCTCAGATAACTTTATTCTTCTGGGAAGTACAGAGGTCACAAGACAAACTTTAGGATTGCTTAAAACTACATCTCTCAGAAAGACTGTAGCTATGAAGTCAGTGAGAAATCATCCCCTTTCATAGGCCAGCAGGCAGTTTCCTTTGACTCAGCATTCCACCATGAAGGATTGATGTCATTACTCTGGTATTCTCAAACTCCTGTACATTTCCTGGCATGACTTTTGAGCACAAATTAATGCAGCTTAATTGTCCAGATCACCCTGGTTTGTGATGTTCCTCTCATTTTCCACCTCTTTCTCTCAAAACCCCAGGCTTTTATTTCTTTTATTTTCTGAAATTACATTAGTGAATTCCTTCTTAGGAAGCACTTTATTATATTAAATAGAGTGTAACGAAGTAATATGAATGATGATGAACAAAAGGAAAAGCATCTTCCTTGATTTTTGAACCAGGAAAGATCAAGAACTTCAAATGACAATTCGATTTTCTCTAAAAAGAAATTTCTTTTGTATTTCCCATTAAGCTTTCTAATTAATTTAGTAAAAGATTCTTGTAAACCCTAGAGACAGAACTCTTGGCAGTCTGAAAACTACCCTTGTCTTCCCATGGGAGGTATAATTCAATTACTTTATGTAATGCTTTCTAATAAATCATTCTATATATATCCAGCCACAGGACAGAGAGGGAAACAACATTGTTTCTATGCCACTCCCTACGGAATTCTGCATTTACATTCTGTAAAAATTACTGTAGGACCTTCAGGAAGTCTGCGAAGTGCCCTTGGATATCCATACATAGTTCACATTTTCAGCAAAGGTAGAACAAATATCAGAATGGCATCTATGACAATATATATTAAGTTCTATCATTCAGGTGAGTGAGAAAGATAACCATCTGGGTCCCAGGCATGACTTGAGTTTTATACTCAAGAGCACAATCCATTTCTTATTGAAAATGACACTAATTAAACTTTCAGGTAATTTTCATAAATCTTTAATTTTCCATTGGGTACATAATATGAATGTAATCTTTATTGTTAACACCTATTAAAAAATCAGTAAATATTTACAAACATAGGTATCAACTGATGACAGATTTATAAAATTATAACCTTTCAAGGTAAAAAGCTAAGAAAGCATTCCATGTTTATATATACATATAATTATCCCTGAGGATGTAATAACTTAAGACCCTAGTGTACAAATGACTCAAGTTTGTGCATGTTCTTTGAGAAATTGTGTCAACAGCACATTGCAGGTTCTTTTTAAACAGTTTTATTAATGATGTCATAACTTACCATAAAGTGTTTCTCAGAAATATAGATCCAAATCATTTAAGTTGACATTATATTAGAAAATGATGTCATATCATTTTTATGATGTAAGTTTTCTATAATGTTAGTACATATACAACCTAAAAAATAAAAAGCATATAGTATGGTATGATAGAAAATAAGTATACAGAGAAATACATTTTCTACCCAAGGCAAAGGCAAAATGACTGCAATAGGGACTAACAAGTTTGGCCCCAGAAAGGAAATGGAAGAAGTGAAGGAGGGCATGTACTGAACAGTTACTATGTGCTGGTCACAGTATCAGTTTGCTTTCTTTACATTCTTTATTTAACTCTCACAGCAACCTGTGTGAGGTTGGTAACTTTATCACCATCTAACAAATAATATACTTATAATAAATAGGATGTCATTGTTGAATAAATAAGACAACTTTAAAAATACTTTGAAACCTAAATGTAACAAAAAACTATTACCCAGATATCTCTTTTTATCACAGAATTTCTGTGCTTCTAAGATTATAGGTATTAGAAATATTTGACGTAAGTTTGGATTAATGTGTGGGAAAACAAAAGATTACAATTGGGGCTGGGGACATGGCTCAATTGGTAGAGTGCTTGCCGCACGTGTGCAAGACCCTGGGTTCAATCCCCAGGACCACACACACAGAAAAATTATAATTACTATTATAAATGTTTTAGATTTATTAGAAGGACATAAGACAATTGTGAGATATCTGATTTAATGACGTGATCAAACCTACATAATTCCTTTGAGAGTTAATGGATATCCTATTAAATCATGTCCCTGGAGAGTAGAGTTAAATTGGGGCTGATTGTGGCAAACTGGGGCATACCATGAATAATAAGGGCAGTGATCCCTGGTATTATCTATAGAGGAAATTTGCTGTATCAGTTTCATTAGGAGGAGGAAGAGTTGTCTAGTAGGGTACATATTTTAATAAGGCCTGATAGTTTCTTTTTTTGAAAAGTCAACAATGGAACATTTGACAGAAAATTTCTGGTAATCAAAAGTAAAAATCCTTTATCACTATAAGCATATTTTGTTTCTTGGAAGAAAGAAATATCATAAAAGCTTGCAGATTGGTTCCTCAAAATAGTTTTAAATAAGCATAATTTTAATAAAACAGTCTTACCATTAATAATCACATTTTATTCTGTTTCCTAATGTAGGACTGCACGTCAATTCCTTGTATAAATGGGGGCTTCTGTCAGAAGTTGGTATATGGATTTACTTGCATTTGTCCACACGGATACACTGGTACACACTGTGAAAAAATCATCGATAGTTGTCCTGAGCCTGATCTGAATTTGGTCCTCTGTCTGAATGGAGGAATTTGTGTTGATGAACCTGGACCCACCTTTAAATGCAGGTCAGCTTTTATTATTTTCAGAATTAACAAAATATGCATATGTTTAAGAGTATACTTTGAAGCATCGAAATTAAGTTTACAATAAGTTTTCATCTTAAATATATATAATCACAAGTTTTGAAATCAATGTTTACCAAAAGGCATTAATATATTTTCCAAATTCTATTTATTCATATCAATGCCAGGTTTCATATTTCCCAGGTTAACCTCATTTTAATAATAAATGTTTCATATTTCTTCTCTTTCCTGGAAATGGTTTATTAATTCATAAATGTTTCACATTTATACCATAATGTTTAGCCAGAGATTCCTTTCTGTTACTGAAATAACTATTTTCTAAGACCGGAAGGAGATACTAAATTTTTGAGTTATAAAGGCAAATTCATCTATCACTGCATTTTTATTTATTTATTTTTTAGTTGTAATTGGACACCATATTTTATTTTTTGTGATGCTGAGGATCAAACCCAGGGCCTCGCACATGCTAAGTGAGCGCTCTACCACTGAACAACAAGCTCAGCCCCTATCATTGAATTTTTGAATGAATTATTATTTAAGAAATAGTTCTTAACTTCTTTGGAGATGAATTTTAGTTTTCTTAGCTTTATGATCATATAATGTATGTGATTGGTCTTTTGAGAATTTAGCTATCTGTTCAATTATAATAAGTGAATTGAACCCAGGTATTAGGAAAAAATACATACTTTACCTCTATTTTTTTCCACTTCACTCTAATTTGTGATAGGCTGATGTTAAGTTAAAATCTGTGAACAGCTGTATTTCCATCACAGTATCTTAAATTGTTGACAGTTTTACCATGTATAATTTAGTAGTAATAGTTTACTAGTAAAGCATATCTGTTATTTTTATATTGCATCAGTTATTTATCCTTCATAAAATGTATTCTGTCTTATATTAAAGAGTGCCACTACCATATTTTCTTTGTTCAATTCTAGGGTATATTTTGCCCATTTATTTATTTTAATCCCTGCTGTAGCTATTTTTTTTTAATCTCTCATAAAGCGTATAGGTAAAAAAATTTTGCATAAACTCAAGACTACTAACATTTCATATAGCATTTGCAGAAGATATTTATCACTAAAAACATTTATTATTAAATATGTATTGCCTAACATGCCATCTTCATTTGGCATACATCCACACATATGCACACACACGTGGGTACACACCTGTGTGTGTGTGTATATATGTATGTGTGTGTGATATTTATAATCCTACTGTCTCTAATGTATCCTGTTGTTTTTAACATATATGTTTTGTTTATTGTATTTTGGAAGTTTGATAAAATGTAGAATACATTTTTAATACAAATGGAAATTGTGTGAAATAGATTTATAAAAATGACCATTGCAAGGGTCCTCAGGATTATAACCTAGAAAGTGTCTGGATTAAGTAAACAAAGCAAAACAAATATTCATCCCAATGAATGCAATGATATAAATCAGATTTCATCCATGGAAATCTAATTTGTTCAAATAAAAATAGGCTCCTAGATTTTTATAAATATTCCTTTTAGGGAAATATTATCTATGGATTAGCTAGGCTGACCTTTCTTGAAGCATGAAGCCAGTGGAATTCAGACTGCTTCTCTTCCTGGCACATCTCCCAGGGACAAGCATAGACATTTATTACACTACAAGGTTATTCAAATTGCATTTAAATTAGAGTCATTTGTCTCCAAAATTTCACTGTTGATTCAATGTGTCTGAAAGCCCCTTAAAAACTGTGAATGGCACTGCCCGAGAGGTGCAGTTTCTACAGGGACTTTCATACTGCACTGTGCAGAGTCATCAGGGTGCAAAGCAAACACTGTCCTTACTTTATCCCAGAAAAAACTCAGATGTTCTGGGAAAGAGTATTTTACAAGTTAAATCACTAGATGTTTAGATGTGTTAAAGGTTATTCAGTTATGTTTATTTAAAGTCATAATAAGATAATCAGTTTTCGTTTACTTAAAAAATGAAAATGCACTTTGCATTTGGAGTCCTATTTTGCATTCTACCAATGGAATCAAAAAGAAAGATCTCATTCTTAAAAATCTGGCAAAATATTTTGTTACTATCTTTTCATCCTAATTTTGTTTCAAAATTTGTACAGATCATTACTACATGTGATATTCCTATTTTTAATGCTGATTTATTAGTTATTCAACTTGCTAAGGTTTGTTTACCTTCTACTGGAAAAACAACTATCCAAACAAAACTTCAGGTGTTTATTCTTGTAGTTATTTTGATTAAAACTATTATATTAAAATATTTAAGCCCTCAACGATATACGTAATATTCTATAGGACTGGTTTCTTACCAATGATTTTAGGAGGACCAGTTTTCTTCCAGCATAAATCTTACGATGAATCACATTTAAAAAGAAAAAAGATTGGGGTACACTATCTCCTAAAATTCCCTAGCCAATTGGAAACTGCCAACCTAAAGTATTTCTGTGTTGCTGGCTTTGAGTATTCATTACAGAGTGGTGAACTGCACATTTCTTAGATTTTTGAAGTTTATACAGTAGCTGTGAATATTTTGTTTTAATCTCCATTGTTGCAGAAAATAAAGCAGGGTCTGTTTTCATAAATGTTATATATTTTGAATTCATTTGATTGACTTTTTTCATGGAAGCTGACATGACTTTTATTTCTTTATTAAAAAAAATATAGGAAATATTTATCCCAATGATTGCCAAATAGAGAACTTAAAATTTACATCCCTTCAGTTGTTTCATCTTTGAAATCTAAAGTGTTTATTCAAAATATGTGAAAATTATATATTTATGTTATTTATTTCTTTAAGTCTGGAAAGTTTTGAAAACCATTCTTTTACTTTGTTATTTTAAAATTGATTCATTCATTCTACATTCTGCTCTGGGCACAACCATTGCTTCCATCTTGTGTATCACATACTTAAAACTGTCCTTCATGCAGTTCACTTTCGTTCCATATTTATGACATTTTTCATTCCTTCTAAATTCTTAATTTCTCAAACTTTTATTCAATACCCTGAACTTCCTATCCTAAAGAATAGTTATCCTTTTATTTTTCAATCTTTATAAGCTTTTAAATAAGGTCGTTTTAGAGTAACAACTTAACAAGACATATTCTTATCTTCTGTTTACAAAGTAGTTTTTTTAAGAGTTCAGTTTTTTTTGTAAAGTTCTTGTCAGTGGGTTTATCTTTTTTTTTTGTTGTTATAGAATTGTGTAAGTTGACACTGAGTCTCAGTTACTACCATTTTTTATGCCTGCCTTATTAATCTTCTTTGCTGTTACCCTGATTTCATAAAACCCCTCTTGTGCTCTGACTCCATTGGTTAGACTCTTCATTGAGTTATCTCTGTGTGAACAAGACACTTTTAAATAATAAGTCTGACCCATTAAGTGATGGGTCAGATGCATGCATTAGTGCAGAGGCACACCCGTGAAAGCCTTTTTTTACTCCATGGATTTTGACTACTGAAATCTAGGTTGAAATTGCTAAGCAGTACGGTCCACTGGAACATCTTCCTTCTACAATTGACCTTCTAGGTTACAGGCACAGTAGAGTCATAGTTTGATAATTTATAGTTTTCTCATGAAAATATTTTATTATCTTTCTTTGATTATTGTGTGACTGTAACAGTGGTACATAATGAGAATATCTAGTGTTCAGTTTTCTTACTTTCTTTTTTTAAATCTTCCTGAAGCAGTAGCTAAATTCTGAAAAATATGGTAGTTTCTATAAGTGAAAAGGAAAGGAAGGGAAGGGAATTAGCTGGTTAAGCCTGAATATATGGAATGTAATATTGATGACTGTAAAATGAATGAACCACTGACATATAGTTAGTTTCCCTATTAGAGTAGAAAATGTAAATACTGAAATAAACATTAACTGTTTCAAGCAAAGCAAGTTATAATAACCTTTAAATAAAAAACAGTTACTAAAATGCTGGGTATATATTACCACATAACCTTCAAATAAGTTTACAGCTGTACTTCAGATGATTTCTGGAGAAATTAAAGGACATTTTAAAACTGACTTAATTTTAGTAATGCTTTAGGCAACCCAAACTCATGTGATATAATGGTCTAGTGAAGAAATATCAATTTAACAATATGCATGTTTAAAATATAAAAAATAAACTTGATTGATGATGGTGAGATTTTTGAAGTCTTTACCATTCATAGATTTTATATGTTTAAAATACTTGAAGGGCTGAGGGGTATAGATCCATAGTAAAGCATTTGCCTAGCGTGTAGGAAGTCATGGGTTCCACCACAGTGTCTTTAAAAAATTACAGATTTTATAAATAATGAGAAGGAGGGAGCTTAGATTTCTGAACACAAAGTAATGATGAGAAGATGAAAATGTTAATTACCCAATTTGATTAGTACATGCAGTGTGGTCTGAAATATGTAACAAATACAATATATGTAACAAAATTTATATTTGCTCATAAAATTTTTAGAAAATTAAAAACATAATATTTGATCATGTCATCCCTAGTTGTAACCCAAATGTATGTTTCTTGTTGATTTACTGACTTTTATAGCTGAATGAAATAGAGATTACCCCTAGCAACCTAGATATTGCATAGATGAGAAACCAAACACCTAAGGAGTTTGTACTCTGTCAAACACCTAAACAGAAGCCAGAGTCACTGGGAGAGTTAGTATTTGAATTCAGTGCCTTGCTTATTTATTTCCCTTATAGTACTTTTGATTTAAAATAAAAAGAAATATATACATCGGAAGAAAAGAGAAGCACAAACAGACATCAGGACTATTCTCTTCTAGATGCTGTTAAACATCAATTCTTGTACTTTATATCCCAGTGCAAAGTTTAAAGACATTAATGACTTTGTTCAGTTTAATAATGGCTGCTTTCAGAAGTCCATAAGTATTATTAACCATGTGTAACACTTTAATAGCATTTTAATGCATGCAAGTTTTATTAAACCATAAAAACTATGTTGAAATTACACTAAAATCCAAATTAGACTCACTTAGCAGAGGACTATAGAAATAAGTAAAAATATTATACTCTTTTCTGTTGCACTGTGTAGATTATAAGTATATAGCAGTTTATAAAACACAGCGCTGTGAAACAAAGCAAGTTGTTTGTGTTTAACGTGTGAAATCCTGTTTCAGACAATTTCCTCCCTATGGTGCTTTCTGCCTTTGTCTTTGCAGAGTTCCTTTTGGTTTCCAAAACTTTCCCACCCTCCAGTTGCAAATTTCTCTTCACTCTATTTCTTTTCATATGTGATTCTCCTTGGTCATTGTCTCCGTGTTCTGGAAATATTTCATCTTGTTGCCCTTCTCATTCACTTAAGTTTTATTATCCTTTCTGTACTAAACTGAGGATAATTAGCTCAGACTATCAATGCAGAGTGTAAAAGAACTTTTAAATTACGCGTTTGATATCTGCCACTATCAAGTATTCTTTTTAAATGATACAAGGAAATCAGTAAAAAATGAATGAATTTTTAAGTTGCGTATCTCAGTATCCATAAGATATTGTTAAATGAAACATTTGATACAAGTAAACCTAAGTGAACCTCCCAGTAGCATGCTTGAAGAAGGGTAGATGAATCTGAGAATGTTAGCTCAGCGAGATAGCACTTGCATGTATGTGCAATGTGTTGGAAAAGGTCCCCAGCACAAAAACAAAAAGAATAAATGTTCTTTCCTAATATACTTGGATAGAAAAACCAGGAAAGTTGGCTCAGGGAAGTTAAGTAACTCATGATTGTTGTAAGGTAAGGGTACTGATTCTGAAATACTCCATTCTCAACAATCGTTACCTTAGGTACAAATTAAACAATCTTCATACTTGTAATAAGACTCTGGTGTCTCAACAGTCATAGTGATTTACATTATATAGATCTTATATTTTCAGAATGTGAGGTGGACCATTTAGTATATAAAATTTACAACTTTTTTTTTTTTGCTTTCTCACTCTAAGAAAAAATAAATTGTCTTCTTTGACTTTATAAATAAAATATTACAAGTGACAGGTTAATAAGCAATACCCACTTCCCTTAATAGGACTAGTAATAGAGATATCATCTTTGGTATTTTAGCACATTATTAACAGTACAGGAGGAGAAGATTAAAATTTAAAACATGAAATTATTTTGATTTCTATATGTAAAATATCATGATTAAGAGTTATTATATAATTTTAAATGTTTATTTTAATTATCAAATTAATAAATAAACCTTTGCAATAGACAAATAAAGAATTATACTACTATATCATTTATTTTCAATTTCATTTTACAAATATGAAGATGGCTTATGATCTCCTAAATTTTATAACCTTTATAATTAGCTACTCAACTTTTATTTTTTATTTTATTTTTTAAAGAAAGAGAGAGAAAGAGAGAGAGAATTTTTTTAATAATTATTTTTTAGTTTTTGATGGACACAACAACTTTATTTTATTTTTATGTGGTGCTGAGGATTGAACCCAGCGCCCAGCGCATGCCAGGCGAGCACGCTACCACTTGAGCCACATCCCCAGCCCACCACTCAACTTTTTAAAATGATCTTTTAAAGACAATTGCTAGAATTGCCAATTTTCTTTGAGTGTTTTTTCAACTATATATTTTCATGTTTTAGTTCTCAAAATAATGTGAAGAAGTATGTTTTTCACATTTCATTGAAAATATTCTAGGTATTTTAAATAAATTAATCATGCTAAAATATGATTTGTCATATAAACATCATAATAAAACACTTAATTGCCATTACATTACTATTTGCATATTTCCAGTTTTTTTATTCGTCTTAGTTTTTTGAACATAATGACAGCAGAATGTATTACAATTCTTATTACACATATATACCACAATTTTTTATATCTCTGTTTGTATATGAAGTATGTTGACACCAAATTTGAGTCTTCATACATGTACTTTGAAAAATGATGTCCATCACATTCCACCATTCTTGCTAATACCCTTCCTCCTTCCTTTCCCTCCCACCCTTCTTCCCTAACTAGAATTCATCAAATCTTCCCATGCTCCCCCTCCCTTCCTCACTATGAGTCAACCTCCTTATATCAGAGAAAACATTCTGCATTTGTTTTGGGAGGATTGGCTAACTTCACTTAGCATTATCTTCTCCAATGCCATCCATTGACCTGCAAATGCCATGATTTTATTCTCTTTTAATGCTGAATAAAATTCCATTGTGTATATATGCCACATTTTTTTTTCCATTCATCCACTGAAGGGCATCTAGGTTGGCTCCACAGTTTAGCTATTGAGAATTGTGCTGCTATAAACATTGATGTGGCTGTGTCCCTGTAGTATGCTGTTTTTAAGTCCTTTGGGTATAGTCCCAGGAAAAGAATAGCTGGGTCAAATGGTGGTTCCATTCCCAGATTTGCAAGGAATCTCAATATTGCTTTGCTTATTGGTTTCACCAATTTGCAGTCTCACCAGCGATGTATGAGTGAGACTCATACATTTTCCCCACATCCTCACCAACACTTATTATTGTTTGTCTTCCAATAGCTGCCATTCTGACTGGAGTGAGATGATATCTTAGAGTAGTTTTGATTTGCATTTTTTTGATTGCTAGAGATGATGAACATTTAGTTTTTGAATAACTTTTTGAACTGACATTGAAGGTGACTCCTTATACTGTCTCCTCTGCTAGTGCTATTGTGATTTCTACTTTTCTTTGTCATTCCACAGACAAAAGAATAAAAATATATTACCTATATTGAGAATTTGCATTGCAGTTGGCTTTTCAAAATATAAATATAAAGAATTAATGTCATACAGTTCCACTTTCCAATCTGTATTATAAGTATTTAAAAAATAATAAGCATACTGCATTGTGTTTATCCTTTGTAGTACTCTTTTCAATCATTGATATATTTCTGATACATCTATATGTCTTACCATTTTAAACAAAAAAACTTCAAATATGTAAACAAGGAATTGAACAGAAAATTAGACTATGTCTAAATTTCATAGATTAATCAATTAATCAATGAAGGTAGAGATTTATAGAATCAATTAAAACCCAGAATATACAACTATTAGAAGCTTCTCTTTTTATTTCAGAAATTTGATACATGAAAATTAATACACTTAAATATGTGAAAAACAATTATAACTGATCTGTGTGGGATATGTTTTGAATGAATTTACAAAAATATATTTTTTTCAGTAAATATAATTTAGTAATTACTCATAGAATGTTGTAACTTTTTCGTTGAATTTCAATTATCTGCTGACAGAATAAACTGGATTAGCACTTCTCTTTCTTCAACAGCATACAATTATTTGGAATGTTTAATGTTTGTCCTGTATGAAAAAATATTGTATGAAAATGTACAGAATTTAAATTTCAAGGAAACCTAATAAGGAATCCCTTTAACTAATGATTGATCCCCAAATCGTATTTTTTTTTTAATTCTGATGTTTCTTGGAAGTGAATACCTTTATTAACATAAGGATGCATTTTCTAGAATTTAAAGTTGCAAAAATTGAGATAGATACTTTTAAAAATGTGGTCAATATCTCATTATTTCAGTAATATAGTTTATGCAAATTGTCAAGGGGTAATGTTTATTTTAAACATTGTTGAATAGTTCAAGATCTATATGTGTATTTACAATCCTAGATTAATCTGACATTTGCACTTGTAAAAATTAAATATTCAAAATTCAGATGCTTTTCTTTATTTTTTCCAAAATTATAATCCATGTTTTCAGCTTCATTTCACATTTAGCCACATTTTGTGACAAATTATATTCACATTGAAAAGAAAAAAAAGCCCCATTTACGTTATTGCTTATTCTTATTTATTTTTATTAAGTGAAAAAGATAAATTTTAAAAAAATAAAGTTTCAAATTTATAGGTTTGTCTAAATGCATAATACTTGCTAGTGCAAATAATTGTCCAGGAATCTGAATAATTAAATAAGGGGAGAAGTTTAAATTTATAATTTAAAAAGCTTGCTATAAAAGAAAAAATCTGAAGATTAAACTGTCCAAATATCCTGTATTTATGTGGGTACATAGATGTTTGAATTCCTGAAGAAAAACTAAAACTGCTAATGTTTCCTTTTGACACTTATAATATTTTAAGTTTGCTTCAGTGATTTAAGAGTTTTCAGAAAGTTCCAACTATTCCACAATAAAAACCAGTGTCAGAATATGATCTCTGTCTACCTGATTGGATAGAATTAAACTTTAATGCCACATTCTGCAGTCTAGGTTGGTAGTACTTTTTTCATCAGAGACAGTGGGCAGTAAGGAAGGAAAAAAAAAATTGCTCATGCTTCTTATTGTCAGTGGGATTACTGTATCTCCTCAGGTCAGGGCATCAGTACATTTATAGCATACTTTAGTTCTTTAGCCATACTTTTTGTAGAGCAATTTATATAGCTGAAAACTCTTCTTGCCTTTCAATTTTAAAAGCATAGCTTTTATTGTTCTTTATCTATAAAAAAAATTTCCAGATTTTTCCAAATATTTTAAGTCTGGCAGAACTATAAATCTGATAAATAGATTTTTGAAGATAAAGGATTTATGTTATAAGTAGTTTAAACAGAAATGTCGGTATGAATATTTGTGTTATACGTTGTGCACATATATAAATGGAGAAAAAGACAAAAAAACAAAGTAAGATAAATAAAATATCATAAATATTCCCACTTCTTTAGCAATGTAAAGGAATTTAATTTGTTTACACACATATAAAGTTGGCATTTCCTATCTATGGATTCCATACATATGGTTTTATCCAACTTCAGAAAAAAATGTTTTCAGAAATAAATGCATCTACTGAACGTATATAGATGGTTTTCTTGCCCTTATTCCCAAAGTGTACAGTTTAACAATTATTTAAATTGCATTTACCTTATATTGCTTATAACAAGTAATATAGAGAAAATTTAAAGCATATGTGTAGCTTTATGCAAATATTATGCTATTTAAGGAAGGGACTTGAGTATTTGCAGATTGTGGTTTACCAGACAGGATTCATAGAATAAATCCCCTGTGTATACCTAGGGAAGATTTTACGTGTGTGTGTGTGTGTGTGTGTGTGTGTAAAGTGCACAAGTTTATATTGCTTCATATATTGCTATTCATTCTACATAGATACCTTTATAAAATTTATTTGCATGGGAATTTTATTCAACAAATATTTATGAAGTGTTTTCAACACAACTTGTATGAAAGACAGAAATAAGTTAGAAAAATTTCTTAAATTAATAACTTTACACTCTCTTAAGAAAACCTATAAGCAAATTTGTAATAGTGTGTACAAACAGCAACCTGGAAATGAATAAAACGTCAGCAAAAGAATCAAGTAGAAAGTAACCTACGCTATTTTGTGGAACTTTTTAAGGCTTCAACTAGAGGTGTTCTTTGACTTCTGTCTAAAAGCCTGAGATCATTACAGGGATACATTTGATATCAAAGCTAAACTGCAAACAATGGAACAAGAAAATCTTTGGTCATTATAAATATAATTTCCATGTAAATAAAAATGTAATAAAATGTAATTTGTTGTGACAAAATAGGTTTATTGAGATAAAGAAACCAGACCCTAAAAATATTTGTAAAAGGTACTTTTGGGACTGATGGACTTAATTTTTCAAACAGCGAGAGAGGGTCCTTTAAATGTGTGTAATTAAGGAAATTCAGTTATCAAATGTGTATTTTATAAAAACGACCTTTGGGAGCAAATTTATCTAGGTAAAGAGATAAAGTACCAAACACTGATCAAGATGAGGGTGATGTGAATTTAGCAGAGATGGTAAAAAGGGAGAAGACTGAGTAAAATTGAGAGTGATAATGGGAGGCAAAATAATTTTGCTCTAGATTGAATGTGGGAGTAAAATGAAGAGTCAAGAATGACAACTTATTTTTTAAAGCTGGGATGGTTAAATATATCAAAATGTAAAAGTAACCTGAGCATTTATGCAAAAATCATTGTCTCTTATTCAAGTGGCAAGAGATCCTCCATCTCCTGCCTTATTTACTCAGTGAGAATGAATTGTTAGTTCAAATCCTCTCAACCTAAATGAAGCAAAAGAATCAGGCAGAATGAGTCTTCAAACCAGTTCCACTGAAACATAGAATCTACAAATCTAAAAATATATATATTAAAAAAAGAATTATATGGGAAACACAGGTCTCCCACATCTGTTTCCTTTGTTTACTGAATTTTTATTTAGATTGATCTACTCACATTTTAAGATTAAAGACCATGTAGCTTCACACTTACGGACAAGACTCTGCAAACCCACAGCAGTTCACTTTTAAACATTTTTTTTTTTTTGGTATTTCATAAATGTTTCATATGCCTATGGATTGAAAATATTCATCATACCATTCATTATTTTTTAGCATCTCTATGAACAAGAAGCTGATGCCCCTTGAAAATCCTTAAGGAAATTCAAACACATACAAAATTTACAAAAATAATGGAGTAATTTATGGATTAAAGAGTTTTGTAATGCAATAGGCTAAATATTTACTGCATATTTAGGCAACCACAAGTAGGTATGACAGTATTGTCTTTGATTCCCTTAAAGAGATGAATCTAATAAAAGATGTGCTTCTCAATTTGGGGATCTATGATATTTGTTACATGGTATTTAATACTAACATATTATAAATAATATAGTGAATGAAAGACTATTTCACTATTATGAATATATATCCTTGGTTTATTCATAAACTTATATAATGTACATGATGTTAAATAGCTCCCTTACTTATTCTCTGTTTTGAATGTATAATAATTGGGGCAGGCAGGTGTTATATGGATATTGAAAAAGCCTCCTTTTTAAAAAAGTTAGAATGCCATCTGGCTTATTGGCAACATGAATAGACAGTTTGCACTTGTGGATTTAGAGATCTCATGAGTCTATTGCTTATTTAAGGTTTACATGATGGATCAGGTGATTCATGCACTTTCCTACAGGTACTGTAGTTAAGCTTATTTAAAAAGTCTTTGCAGAATTATGCATAAAAAGTAAAATCACATTTTTATATTCATCTTTAATGTTATAAATATGACCCTACACTTTGAAAAAAGAAAGTACTTAAGCTTTATTTTCTAAAATTGTTCAACCAAGTGAGATGCTCATGCAAAATATTAAATATACCACTTCTATTATTTATTTTGGGGGCATGAAATAAATATGCTTTTGGGAAAATACAACAATGAGAATTTTTCTTAAAATTAATCCAATAATTTTAACTTATAGGTCATGAAAATGTATTAAATGTATTTATTACTTCATTAGGTTATTGTCATTTTATTTGTTTTGTTTTGCCAATTCTTGCTATAATTTTAGTGTCCCCATCATTTAAAATAATTTATCCTGCTACCTTGGACTCTTAAAGATTAAGTCTGTTCTTACTATAATATTGACTTTGCTTAGTGTTTTCATATGTGACCTCAGTACTTCTCTTTTTCTGCTCAGCCCCTGCATAGAATATATCACAATGTTTGGTAATTAGAAGGTACAACTGGCTAATATTGATTGACCTGATTAGAATTTACGAAGCAGAACTCCATTAGATTTTTCTCCTTGTTTGCAATGTCAGGAGTGTTGGAGAAATGGATGTATTTGTGGCTATCCTGGAGAGTATTATCCCCAGTGAAAGTAAAACTGGTATGAATTCCTCTTGTCAAACTCACCCCACTCCAGTGAAAGTGATAACACTTTAGTTAATTTCTCTAAATACACATGAAGTTGCAAGTCAGAAAGGTGGTATGTGAGTGAACTTCAGTAATTTGCTCTGGTATCTCTCATGCACTCTTGAGTCACACAAAAATACCTGAAGTTTAAATAGTGCCTAGTGTATATATGAGACTGTTTATTTTAGTGTAAGTGTTCACTTTCAAGGCCATCCCATTAATTTGAGGAAGACATTTCTGCTCTTTCTGGCTACTTGGCTATGCAGTATTTGACCAGGATTAAGTTTGGACACTTTGGAACACAGCCTCTGTGAATATCCTCTGTTCATCTATTTCTCCAGGGAAACTGGACACATGTATTAAGGGATAGCTATTATTTTTAGAACCTGAAACTGAATTTTATAACAAGTAACTTGAGGATATTTCTAAATCTGTTTCTCTTTTTTTTTTTTTTATTTTGAGATGAGGCTTCTCACCATGTCATCAGTGCTGCCCTCAAACTTCTGGCTCAAGCCATCTTCCTAAGCAGTAAAGGAGTACAGCACAATCCACCATGCCCATCTCTGCCTCTTTGTAAGTGGTTAGTTGCCCTATCAAATCTCTTTTTTTTTTTCTCCTAATCTTGTAAGAATGTCTTACATTGTTCTCCTTAATGGGTTTTTAGAAACACTGGTAGTATCTCTTCCAGGAAGAAGGGGGAGGTTGAGGAGAGCAATCAGCCAGAAGTTCCCCCCCCTCCCCGCCCTCACTTTCTCTTCTACAACCTCTTTCTTCAGTAAGCTTATCTATATCTTGAAGAACAACCCACTCATGGACCTCATATAAATTTGGGGCATTAAATGGATTCTTGAGATAATGCTTCTGCATAAGAAGCTGAAACTTTAAGGCAAACTAACAATAACTAATTACAAAAGTTGGACATGGGATAGGATTTCAGAAATATTTTTGCCTTCTTTATTTCAGTACTGATTCTGTACCTTCTAGCTGTGTGTTTGTGCACTTCTTATTTTGTTTGTTGCATAAACATTTTTAATCAATGCAGTTTCAGCAGACATTAGTGGTATTCTCCAAATCAGAAGCCACATCTAAGAGTATAGAATAATTCCTATATACTCCACATCTAAGAGTATAGAATATTCCTATACTGCAACTGAGCCAGATGCTTCTCTCAATCATTTTCCTTTGTTTCTGCAGATTACCACCTTTCCATAATGCATACACCTTCATTGAAGTCTCTAAGCAATTGCAGATGAGGTCCTCACACATAGTGGATCCTTATGTGTATGTGCTTGTAAAGATTACCACATGATTTTTCTTTGAATCAAAAATTGAATCTAATCTAAAATCCCATCACAACAAGCTAGTAGGGTACTTAATTTTGACCATCATTGGGTTTATTTGTCAATTACATTAACAGAAAGTATCAAAGATTGCGTACACTCAAGAGCAATCAGGGAGACATAACTCAGAGCTAGATTACTTGCCTAGAATGCACAAGGCCCTTGGATAGATCAAATGCTGTATCACCAAGTAGCTAGAAAAAGAAGAAATGTCTTCCTCAAATTAATAGTATGGCCTTGAAAATGAACATTTAAACTAAAATAAACAGTCTCCTACATACACTAGGCACTATTTAAGCTTCAGGTATTTTTGTGTGACTCAAGAGTGTATGAGAGATACCAAAGCAACACACACACACAAAAAAAAATTAAAAAATAAAAAATAAAATAAAATAAAAAGAAAGAAAAATAAAAAATTATCCTCTGGTCCTGCCAAATATTTCACAGATGTTTACATGATCCCTAAAGAGCAGGGTATCTAAGGGCTAGATGCTAATTCTGAAAGAAAAAATATATTCACCAACTTCAAGATTTCAATTCTCAGATTTCAGTCCTTTGAGATATACAATAGCAATCCTATTGGTTATCTACTTCCTCTCTATCTTCAACAGCCTACTTTATCTTGCTCTTCCTCAATGAAATTTATATGATTTATACCCCTTTAGGAGTGCCAAATATCATACTCTGCATGCTCAAAATTTAATAAGACAATTTTTACTTCTATCTTTGTAATAGAAAAGGCTAAGGTGCAGAAGAAAATAGATGTGTGAGCAGATACACACAAGCTGTGTTTATATAAACCTAGATGGTGTAAGCCAGTTGCTCAGAGTGGCCTCTTGATGAGACTGAGTGACACAATAAACATGAGATGTACAAGGCCTCTAACAACAGAACATCTATAGTGTTTTTCAGTACTCATTTTTCATAAGTTGAAGGAATACACTTTAATGATAAAATATATAGTATAGTTAACACATAAATCATTAATTTATTATCATTAGCAAATATTAGGTACTGTGCATAATTGTATATGCTACATTTTTATATGACCAGCAGTGTAGCAGGTTTGTTTACACCTGAATCCCCATAAACACATGCTATGGTTTGAAAAAGTACTTTCAAAAGTTTCATGTATTAAATTCTTGGTCCCCAGACCATGCATTATGGAAGGTATTGGAAACTTTAAGTGGCAGGGCCTGAAAATAGACTAAAGAACTAACTGTTGGTATGAATATAAAACTACTAGATGAAAACAGGAAAAATTCTTTAGGATATTGGAATGGGCAAGTATATTTTGGCAAGACCTCAAAATCATGGGAAACAAAAGCAAATACAGACAAATGGGATTTCATCAAATTATAAAGCTTTGTAATAAAAAAGAAAATAATCAAGAGTACAGAGATGACCTACAGAATGAAGAGAATATTTTTATACTATGTATCTGACAAGGGATGGATATTCAGAATATGTAAGAAATTCAACTAAATCAATAGCAAAATAACAATTACCAAATTAAAAAATGGGAAGTAAATATAAATAGACATCTTTCAAAAGAAGATGTAAAATGGTCAATAGATACATGAAAAAAATGTTCAACATCACTAATCATCAAGGAGATGCAAATCAACACTATCTCAATCCAGTAAGTATGACTATTATAAAAAGGACTAAACATAGCAAATCCTGGAAAAGATGTGGCAAAAAGAATACCCTTGCACATTGTTGGTGGAAGTGCATATTAATACAACCATATGGAAAACAGTATGGAACTTTTCTAAAAAAATTAAAATTGGATCTGTCATATGATCCAGGAATTCACCTCTGGGTATATATCCAAAGGAATGGAAATCAGTATGTTAAAAAGATACCTGCACGCCAGAGGTGTTCAGTACAGCACTATTCATAATCACCAAGAGTGGAAACAACTGAAGTGTCTGTCAACTGATGAATGGATAAAGAAAATGTAGTACCAATACAGAATAGGATACTACTCATTCATCAAAAAAGAATGAGATCCATTCATTTACAGCAATATGGATGGACCTGGAGATCATTATGTTAAGTGAAATGAATGAGGTACAGAGAAGAATATTATCTGATCTCATTCATATGTGGAGCATAAAAGTGTTGATCTCTTAGAATCAGAGAACAAAATGGTAGTTACTAGAAGACAGGAAATGTGGGTCAAGGGGAAGATTGAAGGTTAATCAATTGGTATTAACTTACATTTAAATAAGCAGAATTGTGGTATGCTATTTCACGGTAGGATGACTATAGATAATAATGCTTCACTGTCTTTTTCAAAAAACTAAGTGGACTGAGAATGTGTCTCAGTGGCCTTTGTTTGCTGTCACGTATGAAACCCTGGGTTTAATCCCCAGCACTGCAGAAAACAAAAAGGTAAAGGTAGAAGAAAAAGTATTGAAAGTTTTCCCCATAAAGAAATGGTAAATGTTTGAGGAGATAAATACGTTTAACTATGTAACCTGATTTAAACATTACACAGTATATATGTATATATCAAAAGATTACATAGTAATACATTAACATGTATAATTCTTATGTTTTATGTATTACTTAAAAATAGATTTTAAAAAGAGTGTGGCCTTGTTGGAAATCTTCCAGATGGGAAAATATTTTTCTTGATATTTTCAAATGACCTACGTGCTTGAAGGGAATATTCAGACCCTTGGACCTCTTTTTATTTTCCTGTTTCTTGGCCATCAGGAAGCAACTTGTTCTATCATTTGCTTCTAAACATGATTTACTGCCTCACTACTGGCCATGGAATGCATTCTCTTAAACCGTGAGACAAAACAAACTTGCTTTTTATCTCAGGTAATTTGTCATAGTGATGGAAAGTTGACTAACAAAACACATACATAATATAATGCTTTATGATGTCGTGTAGCCTATGGCATCACCTGACAGTAGCAAGTTTTCAACTCTTACTTTCTTAAGAGACCACACTCAAACACATTGTATTTCAGTGGAAAAAAATATTCAATATGTGGTAGAAGATTGTGTGTGTGTAGCACAAAATAATAGAAGTCTGTATCTCAGTTATTTATCTTGTGTTTTAGAAGATATCAAAATGAGGAGAACTAGTTATTAGAGTTATCCCATTGCAAGACAAGGAATAAAAAAGAATTTCCAAATATGGTTGGATTTCCTCCTTTTTAAAAGTTCAGCAATATTCCATTATATTTTTTGCCATATTTTTTTAATCAAGTTATCCATCAATGAACCTTTTTATAAAATTTTTTGGTCTTGTTTTTACATTTTGGCTATTTTAAATAAGGCTGCATGAAACATGGGTACAACTTTGTCTTTGAGATTCCTCTTTTCTTTTGGATAAAAGAAGGTGACCTGCTATGATGTATTTGACAATCTGGATGAAATTGAGGACATTATGCTAAATGTAATAAGTGAATCACAGCAGCACAAATATTATATAGTTAATTTTTTATGTGGTGTCTAAATTAAAAGAAATAGAGTATGGGGGGTAGTTGCCAAGGGCTGGTTTAGGAGGAAAATGGGTATTTGCTCTTTGATATAGACTTATATAAGGTAAGTAAGTTTTATGGATGACAGAATAAGTTCTAGAAACCTGCTGTCCTGTATGCCTATATATTTAAGATAATCTATTTCATAGTAAATATTTAAATAACAACAAAAAAAGAAAGATGGGAAAATATTTTTCTTGACATTTTCAAATTTCGAATTATATAATAAAACAGGTGAGGAATGGGACTTTTAGTAGTTGAACACAGGTTACAATCAATAATGTTCACTGTAATATTTACTCCAGAAACTCAAGTCATTGAATTTGAAAACATAAGTAAAATGAATGATAGCTATTGAATTTAATGTAGTTACATCTGCAAGAGCTAATTTGCAGTCCTCTATTAAAACAACATTTGGTAAAAAGAAAAATTGTCAACTCCACAGTTAAATGTTTTTTTTAGCTACTAAATATATTTGAGGCCTTCAGATTATTACTCTCTATCATAAGATGCTTCACATTGTAGCCGTGCCAAAGTTTGTATAGCATTCCTCCTTCTAAATCACAACTGAAATATTATGAGAACATATCAATCAACATTTTGAATGTTTAATCTGCAAACAATTTAATAGTGTATAATTTACCTAAAATATAGCTAAAAATACTAAGGAATTAGGATTAACTCTTTATTACTGGTAAATACAAGGCTTAAATTTTTAATACAGTTATTTTTCAGTGAGGAATAATTTCTACCTTGGATTCCTTTCATTTATTCTTATAAATTTTACTAGAAGATGGTTTTCTTCTTAAGCTCACATGGTCATAATTAGTAATGTAAATACAGAAAGATCAGTCTCACTTAGTTTTAGCTAAAACTTTTCACATACTAGTTTTGAAATGTACACACATTTCAGTGTGATTACAGATCTAAATATTCCGGATATTTGGAGATATTGTCCTAATATATTAATGGCAAAGGTTTAGGTCATAATTGGTAAAGACCTTCCAATTATGTTATTACTGTTATACAGTAGCTCCTTGACTTACAGTGGTGTTACTTTCTGATAAACCCATTATAATTTCAAAATATCTTAAGTCAGAAATGCATTTCAAATACCAGAAGTAGTAGACACATAGATGGGCACTTTTTAGACATGATGGAATGTGAAAACAGAAAGTGCATTAACCAAAACCTTTGCAACATGGCGTGCTGTTGAGTACCTGTTGTATACCCTCATTACCAGCTCTCTGACTAAAACCTAGTATGACCCATTACCACAGCCAGCATAGAAAGAGAGATTCATACCACATACTGCCATCCCAGGAACAGACCAAAAAGCAAAATCTGAAGAATGGTTTTTACTGAATTATCACTTTTGCACCTTTGTAAAGAGGAAAAATATCATAAGTGAAGTCATCACAGTTTCTAGACCATCTTCAAATAATACACATGCACACAGACACACACAGAGAAATCCTTTGGAAACACTACTTTTACTTAGCTTCTACACATCAGAGCTGAATATGCTCCATAAGTAAATAAATTGTATAAGAGTAGAGCTGTTTTTACTGAATTGAAAACATATTTATATCTATAAAATATTTTAATTTGCCTGTGTTTTAATACTCCTAGTATTAATTATAAATTACCTTTTGTAAATTTTGCAAAGTCATTTTCTCTTACCTTATAACTAGAAATTAATGTTAAACACAAACATTAACTCATCGCATTTTGGCACTTTTTAAATTCTGTTAAGCATAAATTTTCATAGGCTTTCATTCTCTGGTAGTGTTTTTCAAGCTATGGCTTGTAAACATATAATTGATATCTTAGAATTATCCACAATAACCATCTTAATTTCATGTTAACATTTACCAAAATATAAAGTTAATTGTTTCCTGAATATTTAGTTTGTGAGCATGTGATCAAGTACTGACCCAGAATATTAAATTTTGTGCAAGATGTGTATGTATGTATGTGTGTGTGTGTGTGTGTGCATGTGTGTGTGTTTATCATCAATTTGCAGTCTAGTGGTAGTGGTATTACTTTGACCATCAGAAGTTAATAGAAAACAATTTGAAACAGACACAGTGGTGATCCCAGGTACTTAGGAGACTGAGCCAGGAGAATCACAAATTTCAGAACAGCCTGTGCAACTTACTGAGACATGTGTCTTAAAATACAATTTTAAAAATGGGCTGGAGATGTAGCTCAGTGTCACTACATCCCTGGATTCAATCCCCAGTGTTGCCACCAGAGCAACAAAAACAACAACAAAATACTAATAAGAGAAGAAAATAATTTGGATACGGTTAATATGTATATTTTGGATTAGATACAAATTATGTTCACCTGACATCAAATACAAAAGAATGAGGGACTGTTTCACGGTAATTTGATTTTTTTTTTATTTTTTTTATTTGAGACATTGGTCTCATTTTGCTCAGGCTGCTCTGAACTCATAAGCTCAAATGATCATGCCTTCTGAGACTTCCCAGTAGCTAGTACATGCTGTCATGTCTGACTAACAGTAATTCAAATACCCAAAAGTGTGAAAGAATTGAGTCATCATAAGTCAAAAGGTAATACAAATAGTATGTGCTCCACAAAACCTGCATTATGTTGTTGAGTATCATTGTTGTGTTGTGAATAGTGGTTTCAATTCAACTATAACATTGGCCATATAAAATTACTGTTAATTTAATCTTTATTATTCTTTAAGTTCTATAAATATTGTATTAAAATCTTGCTTTGGTTATGTATAGTTTTCTCAAAGTTACTGCCATGTTTTCTATTTACAGTATTTGCCACTTATCAATATGTGTGCTATCTGTGGTTGCGTGGAACACCATGGTCAACACCAATTTGAGATAATTAAATAGAAAATCCCAGAAATAAAGAACTCATAAGCTTCAAATTGCAACTATTCTGAGTAGCATTATGAGATTGCATGCTATCTAGTTCTGTAATACCTGAGACATGAATCATTCCTTAGTCCTGTGTATCCATGCTGTATAATTAACCTGCCCCTCAGTCACTTAGTAACCATCTCAGTTATCAAACAAATAATTTTTTTATTACTTATTTTCTTTAATAATTATTCCAAAGTTCACGAGTAGTGATGCTGCAATTTGGATATGACAAAGAGAAACCACAGAATGTTTCCATTAGGTAAAAGGTACAAGTCCTTCACTTAATGATGAAAGGACAAAAATGTTGTATGCTAAAGTTGCTAAAATCTGCAGGAAGAACAAATCTTCTATTAGTAATATTGTTGAAAAAAATAATTCTTGTGAGTTTTGTTCTCCTACCTTAAACTGTGAAAGTTATACCTACAGTGCGTGGTAAGAAATTAGTTAAGAAGGTAAAGGAATACAATCATAGGATTTGATACTATTCATCGTTTCTGGAATCTACTAAGGCATTTGGAACATATCCCTCAGGAATAAGAGGGAACTACTGTATTCTTAGTTAAATGATACACGAATAAACAAACAAATAAATAAATAAATGCAATATGGCAGGGCATTTGAGTATCAATTTTACTAATATATATTTAGTTTTCAGTTTACATATTTTATAGGTTTAAGATTATTTCAAAGACAAAATAAGGCAGATCACAGTTATAGTCATTGCCAAGAATTAATTCATTACTAATTGAAAGTTGTAAATTGTGTTTTTCTAAGTTCCCACTTTGATTACCTCTTTCTGCCAAATTTCTTTTTAAAAGGTACACTTTCAGATAACTCATGAAAATGTTGCTTTCTTTAGTGGATTTTTATTGTTATGTAAATTTTTAAATTTATATACAACATCAGAATGCATTACAATTTTTATTATTACATATATAGAATACAATTTTTCATATCTTTGGTTGTATACATAGTATATTCACACCAATTCATGTCTTCATACATGTACTTTGGATAGTAATGATCATCACATTCCATCATCATTAATTACCCCATGCCACCTCCCTTTCCCTCCAACTCCTCTGTCCTATCTAGAGATCATCTATTTCTCCCACACTCCCACTTCTTATCCCACTATGAATCTGCCTCCTTATATCAAAGAAAACATTCAGCATTTGATTTGGAGGGATTGGCTAACTTCACTTGGCATATCTTCTCTAACTCCATCCATTTACCTGCAAATGCCATGATTTTATTCTCTTTTATTGCTGAGGAATATTCCATTGTGTATACATGCCACATTTTTTATCCATTCATCTATTGAAGGGCATCTAGGATGGTTTCATAGTTTAGCTATTGTGAATTGTGCTGCTATAAATATTTATGTGGTTGTGTCTCTGTAGTATGCTGTTTTTAAGTCCTTTGGGTATAGTCTGAGGAGAGGGACAGCTGAGTCAAATGGTAGTTCTATTCCCAATTTTCCAAGAGATCTCCATATTGCTTTCCATATTGACTGCACAAATTTGCAGTCGCACAGCAGTGTATGAGTGTACCCTTTTCCCCGCATCCTCGCCAAATTTATTGTTGTGGTTTGTATGCAAAATAGCTGCCATTCTGACTGGAGTGAGATGAAATCTTAGAGTAGTTTATTTCCATTTCTCTAATTGCTAGTAATGATGAAATTTTCTTCATGTATTTATTGATTGATTGTACATCATCTTCTTAGAAAGTGTCTCTTCAGGTCCTTGGCCCATTTATTTATTGGGTTATTTGATTTTTTGGTGTTTAGCTTTTTGATTTACTTATATACCCTAGTGATTAGTGCTCTATCTGATGTGTGAGGGGTAAAGATTTGCTCCCAATATGTAGGCTTTCAATTCACCTCACAGTTTATTTCTTTTGCTGAGAAGAAGCTTTTTAGTTTGAGTCCATCCCATTTATTGATTCTTGATTTTAATTCCTGTGCCACAGAAGTTTTATTAAGGAAGTTGGGGCCTATCCCACATGATTGAGATTAGGGCCTACTTTTTCTTCTATTAGACTCAGGGTCTCTCATTGTATTCTTAAGTCCTTGATTCATTTTGAGTTGTTTTGTGCATGGTGAGAGATAGGGGTTTAATTTCATTTTGTTGCATATGGATTTCCAGTTTTTCCAGCACCATTTATGGAAGAGGCTATCTTTTCTCCAATGCTTATTCTTGGCACCTTTGTCTAACATAAGATAATTGTACTTTTGTGGATTTGTCTCTGTGTCCTCTATTCTGTACCATTGGTCTACCAGTCTGTTTTGGCGCCAATACCATGCTGTTTTGTTACTATTTTTCTGTAGTATAGTTTAAGGTCTGGTATAGTGATGCCACCTGCTCCACTCTTTCTGCTAAGGATTGCTTTAGCTATTCTCTGTCTCTTATTTTTCCAGATGAATTTCATGATCTTTTTTTCCCATTTCTCTGAGAAATGTCATTGGAATTTTGATCAGAATTGTATTAAATCTGTATACTGCTTTTGGAAGTATGCTCATTTTGATAATATTAATTCTAGCTATCCAAGAGCAAGGTAGGTCTTTCCATCTTCTAAGGTCTTCTTTGATTTCTTTCTTGAGGGTTCTGTAATTTTCATTATATAGATCTTTCACCTCTTTTGTTAAGTTGATTCCCAAGTTGTTGTTGTTGTTTGAGGCTATTGAGAATGGGGTAGTTTTCCTCATTTCTCTTTCTGAGAATTTGTTACTGATTTACAAAATGCCTTGATTTAATTACTTGGTGTTGATTTAATGTCTGCTACTTTGCTGAATTCATTTACTAATTCTAGGAGTTTTCTGGTAGAACATTTAGGGTCTTCCAAGTATATATTCATATCATCAGCAAATAGTGTCAATTTGAGTTCTTCTTTTCCTATGTGTATCCCTTTAATTTATTTATCTGTCTAATTGCTCTGGCGAGTGTTTCAAGAATTATGTTGAATAGAAATGGTGAAAGAGGGCATCGCTGTCTTGTTCCAGTTTTTAGAGGGAATGCCTTCAATTTTTCTCCATTTAGAATGATGTTGGCCTGGGGCTTAGCATAAATAGTCTTTATGATGTTGAGATATGTTCCTGTTATCCCAAGTTTTTCTAGAGTTTTGAATATAAAGGGGTGCTGTATTTTGTCAAATGCTTTTTCTGTGTCTATTGAGATGATCATGATTCTTGTCTTTGAGTCTATTGATGTGATAAATTACATTTATTGATTGATTTCTGTATGTTGAACCAACCTGGTATCCTTGAGATGAATCCCACTTGATCGTGGTTAATGATCTTTTTAATATGTTTTTGTATTTGATTTTCCAGAATTTTTGTATCTATGTTCATTAGAAACAATGGTCTGAAGTTTTCTTTTTGTGATGTGTCTTTGCTGGTTTTGGAATCAGAGTGATATTGGCCTCATAGAACGAGTTTGGAAGTGCTGCCTCTTTTTCTATTTCCTGAAATAAATTGGAGAATATTGGTATTAGTTCTTCTTTAAAGGTGTTGTAGAACTCGGGTGTGTATCCATCTGGTCCTGGGCTTTTCTTGGTTGATAGATTTTAATGGCGTCTGCTATCTCATCACTTGAAATTGATCTGTTTAAATTGTGTATATATATCATCCTGATTCAATTCAGGCAAATTATATGACTCTAGAAATTTGTTGATGCCTTCGATAATTTCTCTTTTATTGGAGTACAGGTTTTCAAAATAATTTCTAATTATCTTCTGTATTTCTGTTGTGTCTGTTGTGATATTTCCTTTTTCATCACGTATGTTAGTGATTTGAGTTTTTTCTCTCCTTTTCTTTATTAGCACGGCTAAGGGTCTGTCAATTTTATTTATTTTTTTCAAAGAACCAACTTTCTGTTTTGTCAATTTTTTCAATTGTTTCTTTTGTTTCAATTTCATTGATTTCAGCTCTGATTTTAATTATTTACTTTCTTCTGCTGCATTTGGTGTTGATTTGTTCTACTTTTTCAAGTTCTTTGAGATATAGTGTTACATCATTAATTTGTTGACTTTTTCTTGTTTTAAGGAATAAACTCCATGCAATAAACTTTCCCTCTATAACTGCTTTCATAGTGTCCCAGAGATTTTGATATGCTGTATCTGTGTTCTCATTCACCTGCAAAACTTTTTAATCTCCTTGATGTCTTCTGTAACCCATTGTTCATTCAGTAGCATATTATTTAGTCTCCAGGTGTTGGAGTGGATTTTTTTAACATTTATTTTTTAGTTATAGGAGGATACAATATCTTTATTTTATTTTTATGTGGTGCTGAGGATGGAACCTAGTGCCTCATACATGGTAGGCGAATGCTCTGCCTCTAAGCCACAACCCCAGTCCCTCGAGTGGATTTTATTTCTTATTTTTATCATTGATTTCTAATTTCATTTCATTCTGTTCTGATAGAATGCAGGATATTATCTCTAATTTTTTATATTTGCTAAGAGTTGCTTTGTGGCATAATATATGGTCTATTTTATAGCAGCATCCATGTGCTTCTGAGAAGAAAGTATGCTCTCTTATTGAAGGATGAAATACTCTATATAAGTCAGTTAAGTCCTAGTTATTGATTTTATAGAGTTCTATAGGTTCTTTGTTCAACTTTTGATTGGAAGATCTATCTAGTGATGAAAGACATGTGTTATAGTCACTCAAATTTATTGTGCTGTGATCCATTTGACTCTTGAAATTGAGACGAGTTTGTTTGATGAACATAGCTGCTCTATTTTGGGGGGCATATATATTTATAGTCATTAAGTCTTGTTGGTGTATGATTCCTTTGAACAGTGTGTAGTGTCCTTCTTTATCCTTTTTGATTGATTTTGAAATCTACTGTATTTGATATGAGAATGGAAACCCCTGCTTGCTTCTGCAGTTCATGTGAGTTATACGGTTTCTCCAAACCTTCACCTTCAGTCTGTGAATGTCTTTTTCTAAAAGATGTGTTTCTTGAAGACAGCATATTGTTATTGTTGTTGTTGTTGTTTTAATCCAATCTGCTAGTCTATGACTTTTGATTTGTGAGTTTAGGCCATTAACATTCAGGGTTATTATTGAGACATGATTTGTATTCCCAGCCATTTTTTTTTTTAACTTTTGGTATTTAACGTGACTTGTTTTCTCCTCTAATTAGATCTTCCTTTAGTGTAATCCCTACCTCTGCTGATTTCCGTCATTGTTTTTCATGCCCTCTACTTGGAATATTTTGCTGAGGATGTTCTGAAGTTCAAGCTCTCTAGTTGTAAATTCTTTTGTTCATCATGGAAGATTTTTATTTCATCATCAAATCTAAAGCTTAGTTTTGCTGGATATAGGATTCTTGGTTGGCATTCTTTTTTTTTTTTTCAGAGTTGGTACATGTTTTTCCAGAATCTCCTGGCTTTGAGGGTCTGGGTTGAAAAATCTACTGAGATACAAATTGGTCTACCCCATATGTGATCTGATTCCTCTCTCTTGTAGCTTTTAAGATTCTATCCTTATTCTTTATGCTAGGCATTTTCATTATAATGTGCCTTGGTATAAATCTGTTGTAATTTTGTACATTTAGTGTCCTGTAAGCCTCTTGTATTTGGTTTTCCAATTCATTCTTCATGCTTGGGAAATTTTCTGGTATTATCTCATTGAAGAAACTGTGCATTCCTTTGGTTTGAAACTCTGTACCTGGCTCTATCCCAATAACTCTTAGATTTGGTCTTCTGATGCTGTCCCATAATTCTTGGATGTTCTGTTTATGTTTTCTAACTTTCTTCACTGTGTAATCAAATTTATTTTCCAGATTATATACTTTATCTTCCTTATCTGATGTTCTTTCTTCCAAGTGATCTAATCTGTTGGTTATGCTTTCTATTGAGTTTTTTAATTTAATATATCCTTCATTTCAAAGATTTCTGTTTTTTTTTTTTCAAGGTCTCTCTCTCTCTTGAAGTAATCTTTTGCTACCTATATTTGCTCTCTTATCTCATTGTTGGAGTGATCAATTTTTGCCTATATTTTCTTATTTAGGTCATTCTTTAATTCACAGATCATTTTAATTATGAATCTCCTGAACTCCCTCTCTGATATTTCATCAACTTCACTGACCATAGGTTCTGTTATTATAGTGTCCTGGTTTTTTGGGGGGTGCTTTCCTCCCTTGTTTTTCCTCATGTTGACAATGTGTCTTGCTTTGTTGCAGTGTAGATCAGGGATATTACAATTTCTTCCCTATATTCTTGTAGTACTTGTGAAGATTGTCTGCACCTAACCTTGATGTTGGGCTTCCAGAACCTGCTGGTGTCCCTCAACGGATGCTACTGCATCCTGGGTCTGGGACCTGCATAAGGTGGAGTAGGTGGATCTGTGCCACTGGACTTGACCTCCCATGGTAGTCTGCTTGTAGGAAGGGGTGGTGCTGTGCCAAAGGCTAGGCTCTGGCCTGTTTAATAGATTTCTATATTGTCATAAATTTTCATAGATTTGAGTTTTCTTTTTTCAATTAGTGGAAAGTTAAAATTCTTGATGACATATATTTGTCCTGATGATCTTTCTGTACAAACTCAATAGAGCAAAGTCAGGAAATTCTATATCCTAATAAATGTTCACTGTGTGTGTGTGTGTGTGTGTGCATGTGCGCACACGTGCCTGATCATACATGTGTTTTAATTTCAACAACATTTACTTATCAACTTAAAAACCAATGAACAGAGTATTTTGCTGAGTGACATTTGAAGGGTTTGACAGGGTTGTCAAGTGCATATATTTTACTGGATTGCAGCTGACAGAGACTGGGTATGTTAAATTTCTTTTGTACATTATGCAAAACAATGAACTGTGATGAAAAAATAAGGGAAAAAGCTATAATCCATGAAAACTTTCACTTATAGAGGAGAAGAGAAAATGAACAAAAAGAGAATAAGTAAAAACTGATATTTTCAGTATGTGAAAAACTGCATATATGATACCAATTATAATTTCATTAAGCTAAAAATAAAGCAAGTTGTTTTAAAATTTTGTAGGTATGCCCCTTTTCTCCTTCCATTTTCATGCTTATTCTAGTAAGAAAAAAAGTGAAAAAGAAAGAAATATAAAGGGAGACTAATAAAGAAAAAAATGTATCTGGATAATGTCCTATTTTGTTCTTTCTTCTTTCAAAAGAAAGATACCAGCAATGTTTGTTTGAAATGATGTCACCTTTATAAGTTAAACTTTACACTGATGAAAAAGTTGAGAATAAAATTCAATGGTGTTTTATTTCCTCTGTCTTCATTTTACTTTCAAGAAACAAACAGGATGTAAAATCTTTCTATTTCTGTTATTTAAAATCTACAATGGTCGATTATAATTTAGTTTTAAATTTACTGCCCCAAAACCTATATTAGAAATACCACTTACTGTATTCCATTTCAATGTACTTGTTTAGCTTGAAAACTAGTCATAAGAAAATATTTATTCTCTTCTTTCCAGTATCTTAAAAAAAGATCACTAGTTGAAAATAATGAACTTATGATTTTCTTCTTCATATATTATGATTAAACTGTTTGACTTTACATATGATGTTTAATTTGAGCCATCATTTAAATGCTAATCAGCTATTATACTTTGGTACTCTCAAATTTGAAATAAATATAAAGGCTTTATTCTACTCTTTCAGCCATATTTTTGCAGTTCTTAAGAATTTTGTTTTTACTTTTTACTTACAAAACCTTTAAAACAAAGTGAAAAGATCTCTTAAGTCTCCTCCAACATATAAACTTTTTCTTAACAAATATCTAGTGAGGAAATCAATGTGATGATAAATGATTCCTTGGCTAGTTCTTTTTTCTTTTTCTTTTTCTTTTCTTTTTTTTTCTTTTTTATTTTTTGTTAAGGATTTGTTAGCTGTGGTTTCCTCATTTAAAAAAAAATAGGAAACAAATCAAATACTGTTACTTCCCACCACAAGGTGGTTAAAACAGATTATTCACATTTGACTAGCTTTTTGGCATTTAAAATATATTGTATAATTTTAGAATTTTCTGTAGTTGTCATTTGATGATTACTTATTATGTCTTTACTGAAATTCTGCTATGTGCCAATTAGTGTACCATGAGTTAAAATTGAATGTAGTAAAAGACACAATCATACCTCAAAAGCTGACAGTCCAGGGAGTGGTATACAGGGAGAGGATAAAAGAGAGAATTCAATATAATATGGTGAATAATCATTTTGACTAAAGTGAGAGTACCATGAGAGCATATCCTATAATGAGAATATGGAAAAATGTCTTGGTGTGGATTATAGCTAAACTGTGATATAAAAAAATATATATAAAGACAGAGAACACAGAATATTTAGAGTTAGATAGTACAGTATGAAAGAAAATTTTACATATTTATAAAATGGGAAATACCTTAATATTGATGTAGCATGGAAGCATATTTGTGTATTCATTTCTGTGTGCATGCTCTTGTGTCTGTGTGTGTGTGTGTGTGTGTGTGTATAAGAAGAGAGAGAAAGAGAGAAAGAAAGGAGCCAGAAACAAAATATAGTCCAAAGCCATGCCCCCACCTCCCATGCCCTATGACCTTTCTTCTTCATCCACACCCTACATGTTTACAGTAACCACCAGGTAGTCTATTCAAATTATTATTCCATCAAATGGATTGATTCCCTAATGAGTTTACAATTCTCAAAATTTAGTAATTGAACTTCTGAACATTCTTGTATTACCTAATACATGAGCTCTGGGAGCACATTAAGGATTCAAACCCTAACCTTGATCAAACAGAAACATTAAAGAAGAACTAAGAGGACTCATAGGAAATGTAAAAAGTAAAGCACATGATTCAAAATGTAGTAAATATCCTTTGAAAGACAAGCAACATATTCCTCTATTTAAAACAACCACTGCAAAAGAGCAAGATATAAAAATGAAACTCAAGCAGCAGAGATACTACTTTCTGGAAACTACCAGATACAGAATAAATTAAAAATTAAAGAGAAAGTTTGAAAGATAAAATTAAGGCAGTTTCCCAGAAAGCATACCTCTACAACCCGAAGATAAACCACAAAGATGTAAAATAAAGGATGAGGTGATTAAGAAAAATTCACAGTCCAGATCTGATTTATAATATCCTCAGAAAGAGAGAGCAGAGTGGAGCAAATTTATAAAGGAATAGTTCAATATTACTTCCTATAATTAAAGTTCATGCCTTTTTTTATGGGAAAGAACTCCAGAAGAGCCTGGAGAAATTCAGGAAAATATAAACCCTTTGTAATTTTTCAAAAAATTAGAGAAAAAAATAATACAGAATGTTATTTTTAAAATTTTATTTATGTATTCTAACTTGTTACGCATAGCAACAGAATGTGTTTCAATTCATAGTATACATATACAACATGTTTTTTCATGTCTCTGGTTGTACAAAAAATACCCCCAAAAGCTTTTTTAAATAACACACAAGGTTTATGGGAAAATTCTCAAGTAAAACAATCAAAGTCTTAAGTCAAGAGAAATTTCAAAATTTTAGGAAAAACAATTCTAATGTTTTGTACCACCCACACTGCCAATGATATTTGAGAATTAAATAAAGGACCCAAACTGTGATGGTTGGTGTCAGGAGGTTCCTGAGAATGCAGGTGATGAAAAGAGGTCTTGACCTTGACCACTCACTGCCCAACTGGAGAGGAAGACCACAACACTGACCACGTAGACTACAGACTACCAGAGGAAGGGGTACTCCAATCAGTTAACTTTCACTGCTGGTGAACTGAGATGAATCTGCTATCTGCTGCAATATTGGAAAGCATGAGAGGAATAGTGGTTTCAAGAGCAATGGGAATTTATATGCTATTGCCAAACACTATTGACCCCCAGACAAGGAATAAAAGGTTAATAGTTATAACAATAAATTGAAAGTCAACAATCAGTCAGCAAACCGTCTTGCCAACACATAAAAAAGGTCTCATCTCCTCAGGGTTAGGTCAGAGTGAGCTGGGTTATCAGGTTCAGGATTTATCATTACTATGTCCCAGCTCAAAAGAAGGCTAAAGATGTAAACCAGGCACAGCTGCTATGCCAAGGTCAGGGTCTCAGGGAAGGCACAGATCAAAAAAGTCACACTGGGAAAGCATTTGTAGTTTTGAAGATGAATGCTAGACTTAGAGATAAAAATGTTCAGATGTTCTGAGAGTTAAGACTAGAGTGAGAACTCCAATAACCGGAGATCAGGTAAGATCAGGGGCCCCACTATGATGTCTAAGAGAATATGACATGATGCAAAATAGAAAAAATATTTATAGCTAAATGATATTTTATTGGGCATTTATACCACTTTTATTTATTCATTCTTTTGTTGATAGACATTAAGGTTGAATCCATTTGGGGCTATTATGAATAATCCTTAAATAAACATGAGAGTGCAGATATCTTCTTGACATTCTTATTCTATGTCCTTCTATATAAAGCCAGTAAAGGGTTAGCTGGATAATATATTAGTTGTATTTTTAATTTTTTGGTAAGCCTTCAGACTGTTTTCCATAATGACTACTAATTTACATTACCACCAACAGTGTGTACAAATTGTCCTTTCTCCATAGACATGCCAGCATTGTTATGTTTGTTTGTTTTAATAATAGTTATCCTAATTGAGTAAGGTGATATCTCCTTGTGGTTTGGTTTTCATTTCTCTGATGTTAAGTGATGCTGAGTTTTTTTTTCTTATATATGGTCATTTGCATGTATCTTTTTGATAAATGTCTAATTCAGGTCTATTTCCCACTGTTAAGGAGGATATCTATTTTATTTATTTTTTATTTGTTTTTGTTTGTTTTTTGTTTGCTTGCTTTTGCTATTAATATGTCTATATTTCTTTAATACTGGGTATTAGCCCTTTGTCAGATGTATAGATTGCAAATATTTTATTCCATTCTTTAGTTTGTCTCTTCAGTCTGCTGATTATTTCCTTTGCAGAAGCATTTTAGTTTGATGTCATACCATGTGGCTATTTTTACTTGTAGTGCTTGTGCTTTCAAATTTTGCCTAAACTTATGTAACAGGCTATTTCCCCTGTTTATTTTCCTTCAGAATTTTATCATTTCATGTCTTACATTTACTTCTTTAGTTAATTTTGAGTTGATATTTTATTTGGTGAAATAAAACCTCTTCCATTTTTCAGTGGGTGGATGCCCAGTTTTCCCTGCACCATTTATTGAAGAGATTGTGATATCTTCATTTTGTCTTCTTGGTAGTTTTTTTCAAAAATCAATGGTCTGTAAGTTGTGGTGTACTTTGATCCTAAATAAAATTTCCTGTGGGTCATAATTAATCACTGATGCATTCCTAACTGGTTAACAAAATCACATACCATCAAGCCCTGGTCCATTCCCATAACTTTACAGGTTTTTTCATATACTGTTTAATGATACAATTATTTTATTTTGACAATGATTATATTTGGATCTTTTTGATAAAGCAGTTATATAAACTATGAAATAGATTAATAAGTGTGAAATTTAAAAAAAAATTGTTCACCACTATCTTGGGTAAAAATTTTTAAAGAAACAAATTTAAAATACAGAATGAACTTCCCACATTTTAATGATTAGAAGAGAAATTCCTATATTTCTATTAGTTTATTAAATATTATTTAGAAAAATCTTCATATTAGTACTTAAAAATATTCTCAGTCTATATAAGAGGTACAATATTTGAGAGATGTTTCTGTGTCCATTGGACAAGATAAATTTTAATTAAAATTCATGAGCTTTTGTTGTTACTGATTTTTGACCCTAAATATATTATTGATCATTTCTGCAGGTAGACTGAAAGGAAGATATATTCATTTACTTTAAAAAAAAACCTGATTCAATGTTCTGAAAAGATAGTATTCTATTAGCTATAAATTGCAAATTTATAATCTACATTCAATTGTATTTAATATTCTTTTAAATAACATAAATAAGTACCTGCAACAATCTATTTTATCTGTACAACACTTTTTAATACACCCACACCAACACACACACACACACACACACACACACACACACTCAGCAAGCATTGAACATCTAATAAGTTATGAGTATCAATCTTAGTTTTTCAAAGAGACATTGTATACAAGATCTTATGATTCTTTAAAACTAGATGGGCAACAAATTAAACCATCAATTTTACTGTTGAAGAAATTGAATTCCACCTATACCAAATTAAATGGAATATTCAGAAAGCAGATGACTACATTTAGTGGCATAATCAATGTCTGATCCACTCTACCATCTTTAGCATCTTCAACTATTTCATACGTTATTATGAGACTAAGCATAAAACTCATTATATTTGAAATGCAAATTTCCATAATGGTATTATTTTTACTTTTGCACATATTCCTTGGTGACATTGAAAGTGAGAAAATTATAAGGATAGCAAAGTTTGTAGTTTGTTCACCAATGTAAGAAAAAGGAAACTGAGTGGAGACCAGTGTAGAGTTGAAAACTTGATGTTATTCCTCAACCAACAGAAATTACTGTGATTCAGGGAGTGCACAGGGGCTGAGCTTATTCATATCTGGAATGGTGAGTGGCCATGTACTCATAAAAGTAATTTTATGTATATTATGGGAGGATTGGTTAATAACCAATAATTAAGCACATTGATTCCCTACCTTGGTTGCCCATTACAATTACTGATGAACTTGTAAAACATAATAGATGCCTTAGTCTCACTTCTAAAAATTTTCATTCAAAAATTCTAGTGTGGGATTAGCATATTGATATAAAAACATGTATAGTATCTGAGAAATACTCATACAAAAAAATACTTGTTAATTACCTGAGATTTAAATTTAACGGGGCATCCTCTATTTTTATGTGCAAGTCTTATAGGCACAAGGCCCTGAGTTCAAACCCCACCAGTGTAAAAACAACAAAACAACAATAAAAAAACAAAACAGATGTTAACAAAATATCTCATTTGAAACTATTCAGAGGCTCAACAATCTTCTATAAAACAAGTCAAAATTCTATTTAGATCTGTGTTTAATTTTTCTTTTATACTTAGCTATTCACTAACCAATACACTCAAATTTCTGTCAGACCACTTTGATCCCTATTTCTTTAAAACCTTTAAGACTTCATCTTTACATTTATTTTCTCACTTATATAAGTATAGCCATAGTTTAAGTAGTTAAGCTCCTTGGGTGTGTGCATGCTTTTGGTTAATACACAGATATTCAGGATTATCCTGTTGCTCTCAGAGCATCATTTAAACAAAAAATTTTAACTCCAAATAAGGTATCTTTTATTTCTTATTTTGACATCTTTTCCATGAAAAAAATTCATCCAAATTTATAATCATGCAAATATACAGGTTTAGTGTAGCCAATTTAAATTTTATCAAGAGTCTCAAACTTTTTTGGTACTGACACTTCTTAAAATGAATAGATAATAAAATAAACCAAATAATTAAGTCCTATAAGTAATAAATAATATGTATATCTCTCCTCTAAATTCCTGTACGATATACTTATTTTTCCTATGAGTTTGTTTTCATTCTTAAATTTGTTTTAAAGTTTTTAGCTCTACTAATTTATATATATATATATATATATATATATATATATATATATATATATATATGGAGAGAGAGAGAGAGAAGAGAGAGAGAGAGAGAAAGGAGGGAGACAGAGGATGTAGAATATTTCTTATTTACAGGCTAACAAAAATTTTCAGAAAGGAGTTTGTCAATAAAAATGATTAAGTAATCAAATATAAATTTAAAAAATATCTCTATTCTTAAAATTTCATTGGCACAATAATTTAAATTTACTTGTTTCAAAAGTCATTTGAGAATACCATAATGCCACGGTCACTAAAATGAACATTAATAAATATTATTAGCCTATCCAGCATATGAAATATGGACATTTATTAGACATGAATTATCTAATGATTTAGAAATGATCATAATGTAAAGCTTTCTTTTCTTATTTCCCCCTTACTCTCTTAACTGTCTTAAATATCTACCATGTTTATGAAATAAAGGATGAAATAATTTCCTAAATGGAAGCCATTTTCATATCTCAAGGTGAAAACATGGATTGAAATGGTTTATTGATGAAAGATACAATCTAGATTTCATCTAATACAGAAAACAAGCATACTAAATTTTGCAGTATCCCATAAGATAGTAGTTCTCAGCTGGTTTCAATTGTATCCCCTAGGACATACTGCGCTATTTCTGAAGACATTTTTGGATGTTATAATCAGGGGAGGTGGTAGCTACAAGTATCTGATGGATACAGGACAGTGTTGCTGCTAGTCATGCTACAACTGACAAAAAGACCCCCACACCAAAAAGTAACTGGCCTCAAATGTCAGTAACACCAATGTTGAAAAACCATCCCATAAAGAAAGAAATTAGAGAAAACTGTCTATTTCAAGTAAGATTTTTTATGTTGATTATCTTGATAATTTAGTTATATAGAAAATTTCAAGCTCTCTATGATCAAATTGCAAGCCATAAGAAGAGTTCTTGATTTTCTTCTAACTAAATATATCCTAAGCTTAAAATCATTATGTACAATGTATGTCACATTACAGGGATACTGTAAAGCCAGGGTATACCTTTTCTAATCCAGGTGGACAGCCTGATGGAAATTTTACTTATTGACTTAGAAATTATATGAACTAAATAAAAAATTATAAATATTCTTTAATCTTTGGGAATTTAACACTCTTCGAAAAGTTTCTGAAATTGAAAACCTGGCGTTGGTATATATATTGAATTCTCTGGAAAAATTCTAACAAATAAAAGTTAATTATACATATATAACTTGTTTTCCTTAGATAATGGTGTTTATGTTTTTAAACTAAGAACTCACATATGTGTTTGTTCTTAAAGATATATTTTTGAATGCTAGTATAAAAGTTAAGCTGGCTTTCTTCCAGCTGTATAGATCCTGACAATGTCCGTTTTAAGAATGTAATAAGAGATTTCAAGATTTCTCTTCATCGTGTGGTTTAATTGTGTATTTCACACATATTTAAAACCACTTGACTCATCAACAGTCTATTTCTTTTAAAACAATTATATGGTTCTTAATAATTTAACTAATATCTAAGCTCCTTATAAATAAATATTTGATAAAAATGATATTCACATGGATTTTAGCATGTTTTTGGAAAGCAATGTCTTTTGGTCATGATATTCTGAAAAATATCTGAAAAATGTGACTCTATCGTGATATTTGCTATTGAATGAACCTGTAATTGAAAAGTCATTGAAGTGATGAGGATAAAATGGTTATAAAATATCTGAAGTAACTTAATTAACTTAAGTAATTAAACTTCTGGTTTAATCCAAAAAAGGTAACATATATGCCCATGGCAGCATTTGTTTACATTGTAAAACCACATTATGTAATTAGGGTTGGGAAACTTAAAATACAATCTTGTTTTTGTTTTAGTGGTCTTCTCTGATTTACATGTTAGAAAAGAACTTTTTTTTTTTCATTAAAATTCAACTTACAGCTTAATACAGAAGGGAGAGTGGAGATTTAGAAGCAGAAGATGTGTTATGTGGCTATTGGGAGAGCTCTGTGTATGAGTGTGTGTGTGTGTGTGTGTGTGTGTGTGTGTGTGTGTTTGTGCATGTGTGTGTTTGCACAAATGTTTTATTACTGAGACATAATATACCAAATTTTTTATTCTTGTTAGTTTGAGGAGGAAGGTCTATAGAGCATACTGTGTGCTGTATATACATTAAAGTTACCCATAAATTATACGCAAATTGAACTCCATATTTATCCTGAGTTTACAGTCTTAAATTGGGCTACCGAAGATCAGTTAAAATGAGTGTGGTTCCTTCAACTAAATATATCCTAATTTGAACCAAATTAATTTTGGAGAAGTACTTGATTAATCGGTGCTCCTCCTCATCTCCACCCTCCTGCAATTATTTACACAGAAATGCAGTCTTAATGTATATATGCAGGCAACATTAAAATCAGATTTATCTTTCTTATTTGAGAATAAACTGAAAATTATATGACATTCAAGTCTTGACACTCGTTCTGCCAACTGTCTGAAAAAATGTGACTTTGTAGAGATACTATTTCTAACTTATGTTGGTTAAATGGTATGCGCTAAATATCTTTACTGTGGCTGCTAAGAAGCACTTAAATTAGTGTGGATCCCCCACTAGGCATTACATTGCAAGGAAAGTACAGTTTAAAGCAACTTGTTTTGTAAAAGAAGAGGTAGCAGGGCACAGTAATGGAAAAGGACAGAAAGATAATAAGATGCACTGAAAAGGTCAAACATGTAATCCACATTAATTTGTTGATATTTTATAATTTAGAATACTAGTTGGGAAATTATAAAATATTCAGGGATACATGGTACAATGTTGTTTTGTTTCTGTTTAAAAATTAAAAATAAGAGCAAGTTAATTAAGTTAAAAGAATCAATCTCTCTCTCTCTCTCTCTCTCTCTCTCTCTCTCTGATAAAAAAAAATCTATTAACTGAACAGTGGGAGAGAATTTAAAAAAGTTCTTTAAGAAGGTCTAAAAGTTCTTCTGCAAGTGTTATAATTTCATTTTGCTCAAGCAATTATTTAATGTTAACATATAAATTTCTTCATGTTTTTTTCTGCTTATTTTCTGGAAAACACAGCCTATCAAATTAATTGATTTTTAAGACTGTGAACCTAAAAAGCTAATGTTTTTCTTTAAAAAGCTAAATACATTTTGAATCCTCAAGTAATCTGAGAAACAAAAAATTATTTATAATCCACAATAATTATTATTTGTGATATTTGTAAAGAATATGTTTAAATCTTGATATGAATGATAGAAAAAATTTACTTTCCTGTAAATTGAGGTCTTTTTCTTATTAGTTCATCCCATATTTATTCAGACATAGTGGCTTCTTTTAATCTTATTAGGTAGTATTATATATTGATGTATTATTATACTATCATGTTTTATGATGATGTAAACTTACAATGTAGAATTATACAATTTTGACAGATAAAGACCTTTAAAGAAAGGCTTTCTAAATGAAAATCATCAAACCTATAGCAATCAAGTAACTTGCACAAATTCAAAAAAAATCACAACAGAACATACAACACACAAAATTCTTTCCTCCTATTTCATGGCAGAAGTTTTGTTGATGAGTATTTCTCTACTTTCATTACAGAAATAGAACACAATATAGATCCAACCAGTGTTTTTCAGACAGAATTTCTTCATCATTAATTCTTCCTAAAGCTATAATCATGATGTTAAAAATCCCATCCACAATGTCCTTTTCTTTAACTGTTGTATTTTTCATATGCCCATAATCCACTTTTAAATGAGATATTAGTTCTATTCTTTTACAGTGGTTACATTCCCCAGGTGTCTAATTATTTAGTTCATATTTACTTCACCTGGAGATATCACCCTTGAATTTGAAAATAGATGAGGGTGCAGCTATTTCTTGTCTTTTTGTAGGTTATATACTGCATAGCTCTTGAAAAGAGTATTCAGGTAAATGATCATATATTTTGGGTCTTGAAGAGAGGTAATGCCCAGGGCAACATCTTCTTTTAAAACTAACTCACCAAATGGCACTTTTTTTTTAAAGTTACAGACCTTATTTTGAGTCATTTTCCTTAAAAATTTAGTGGAAAGTACAAAGAGTTCTCTTATCAACTCATTTCCTTCCATCCCCACTTTGCCTTTTATTGATATCTTTCATTGAGTATATTTGAAAAATATATTGATATATTTGGGAAGACAATTTTGATACATAGTGACTTAAGTCCCTGGTCTACATTCGTGTTCAGTCTGTGTTGCATATCCTCTATTAGTATAATGACATATACCCACGATTATGGTATTATACAAAATAAACTGTCCTAAAATACTGTACTCTTCCAATTCTGCTCTCACCTTAAGGCAAACCTCTGGAAGCTACTGATCTTTTTACTCTCTTGTAGTTTTGCCTTCTCCAGAATGTCAAAGAGCTGGAATTGTACAGTATGTAGCTTTTTCAGATGGTCTATTTTCACTTAACAAAATGCACTTCACTTACCTTCATGTGTTTTTCTGGCTGGGCAACACATTTTCTTCCATCTCTCCCATACCATTGAGTACATACAACACACTTTAATTATCCATTCAGCTACTACAGAGATCTTGGTTGCTTCCAAGTTTGGGCAATTGTATGAATAAATGAGCTTGTTACTTGCATGCATGTTTGTGTATATATAAACTTTAGATATTTCTGAATAAATTCCAAAGAGTATAATGGCTGTATCATGTGGTAAGAATGTGCTTAGTTTTGCAAAACTCAAATTGTCTCCTAATGTAGCTAATACCATTTAGCATTCCTATCAGCCATGAATGAGAATTCCTATTACTCTATATCCTTAACAGCTTTTTTACTATGTGTTTTACTTATTCTAATGGTTGCATAGTGATATTTCAGTGTTTCAATTTGCAATTTCCTACTGACAGATGATGAGTATCTTCACATATGCTTTTTTTTTGCCATCTGTGTATCTTCTTCAATGATATACTTCTGTGAGGTCCTATGCCCATTTTTATATTTTGTCTGTATTTTTTTTATTTTGGGGTTAAAGAAGTTTTGCACTTTTTGAATACGACTGATGAATAAGATAATGCACTTAGAAATATTTTTACCAGTCATTGACTTATTTCTCATTCTCCTATCCAAGCAACATTTTTTGGTGAGGGACTCATGTTCAAATACTTGCAGAGAAGCAACCAAAAGTAGGAAGGTTTGTTAGTTGTTATTCATCATATCTGAGTAAATTTGAGTAGAAAAGGTGATAAGAAGGCCTAGAGGCAGATGGTCTTTCTTTCTTGTATATACATGACTTCTAGATACTTTGGGCTACCTTCTTTTAATCCCAACAAAACTTGGGGACCAAGTTTTTACAGAATTCTGTGGACATGAAATGAGATATTCTACTTAAGTTGAGTTTCAACTCAAGTGTTACTCCTTTTCTTCCCCCACTGCTCATGAGCATTAATATTCTCAACCTTAAGACACAAAATAAGACCACTATTAGAATATCAAAACACTTACCATTTAAGGCAAAATAAATTGTTAACCAGCCACAAAGGCATTAGCAATCATCCATGTTCTGCATCTGAGAGGCGCATAAACACGTCCAGGATTCTCAGCAACAATGAAATTTGGAGTTATTCATTGCAATGCGATTATTTTTAACAATCTCTTTCTAAAAAGCAACATATTAAGTCAACTAGTTAATTTAAGAAGAAAGCACATCATCAGTTAGGTTGGAATCTCATTGAAACTTAAAATGTTATCCTTAAATGTTCATATGCATAATTAATTATCTTTATGACAGTTTAAGATTGCATATTGGCATTGAATAAATACACAATTCATTTTGTAATTAATTCTTTCAAGGTCTTTACTATTTTCAACTCATGGTCATTTTCTCAGATTAAGACAGTCTGTGGTTATTGTTATTAGGCTGATGGAGAAAGGATGAAGTGAATTAGAACACTAAGATTATTTATTTCCCCAGAATATATACAGTCAGAAGAATATTCTTAGTTTATAAAAAGTACAGTAATTACAAGTATTCTATGACATAGTTTATGGTATTTATTACTTCCTACCTTTGTGGCAAAACTTTCATTTAAAAGTAACAACTTTGATGTGATCTCATTGGGAACCTAATCAATAAAAAAAAAAAAAGCCAGCACAAAAATAAAAACAACAAAGAAAAAAGGAAACAAAACCACAAACACATATTTAAGAAAAGCCCAGAACATGTTCATTACTTCTTAGTTGGAATGTGATATTTAAAGCACTATAAATGTAGCAAAATAAGGAGTGCCATCTTAAGTACCTTATGTTTCTTCGTCCTTTCAGATGCCATTTATTTCTTTTGGTTATTTAACTTTACTGGGTTCATCATTCCAACAGCATGTTCACCACTAAATTAGGGTCATTGGTTGTTGTCAAGTGCTTTGAGAGTCTAAGGTAGAAAGAATAACAACTGAAATCATGTTATTATCTGGAAGCCAGAATTCCACTTAATACAGAAGTCTGCCTTCCCTATTTTATATCACAATCTGCTATATAATTAGATAACATCTGAAATCTAGCAGGGCTTCTAATGACAGGAATGTTTCTGTCTGACTTCTTAGTCTAGCTAATGAAGCAGAGAAAGAAATTTTCAGCAAGTGTCAACCATTTTAGCTTGTAATACCAACTTGACAGTGTGGCAAGTGGCATTCATTTGCTAAGCACCAAAAGCAGATATTATTACTAATATATTTATATATTTATTTGGAAAACATCCAAAAGCCTATTGATGAGATATGTGATGATACTTTAGAACGAACTGTTCTAATTTAAATGTACCACATGTAGACAGCCTTAGTATTTCTGGTAATTTCAAATAATTGCATAGAGACATCAATAATCAGCAAAAAATAAATACATAAATAAATAAAATAAAATAAAATTCTCCAGTAAAGAATGAATATCCTTTCAGATAGCTAGAAAATACACTTAAATATAATATAAAGAGCTATATTTTCTCATGTATGTTTTAAAATGGCTCCTTGTATAACCTGAATCACACTGAAAACTATTTTTCTGTAGTGTTACTGATTGGCATAAACTACTGGTTCTGCCAGTATATCTTTTATGATGTAAATAGGGTACCCTATAGCTATTTCCAGAACAATTTAAAACTCATCCTATGGAACTTCATAAGCCAGGGAAATAGGAAAAGCATATCTGGTCAGAAAAACAGGTTTTCTAGATTTGCTTAAGCAATGAATTTTTAAAAGCTTTGCTTAAAACAACAGAGTATGTCAATTGGCAATATCAGTCCACATATGAGGTTTCAAACACCTTCTTTCTAAGTCCAGGCAGATGGGTGATTTGTACAATATTTGATTTTTAGTTTGTCTGCAATCCATTTTGACTTAGTAATTTTTGTATTTTTATAAACAACAGCAGTCTTGCAGTAACTCTGTTTTTCTGATAATTTTTCAAGTTGATAACGGTGAAGGATATGGAGAGCTTGTACATGATATAAATGTGTTGTTGTTTTTTTTTTTTTAAAAAAAAAACATTACTGACAGAGAAGTCTGAGGAAAAAAAAACACAAAATAGCTTGCAATTATATTTTATAGTTTTGATTTTTAAGTCTAAATATACTATTTACTACCTTTTCTATATTCTTGTGATGTTTTGAATTTTAAACAAGAATTCATGAAGAAATATCCATAAAAATGCCTATGTATAATAGATAATAATGTTTCTCTATCCTAAGAATTCTGGTCCTGAATTCTAAATTCTAAGAACATGATTACTCCTAAGAAGATTTCATGGCCTAGAAAAATAAAAACTTACGTGGGGGAAAGAAGCAGATGAGCATGAAATTTTTTTTTTTTTAATTTTTGTCCTGGAATACCTTTCTTTGGTTATCTTTACTCTTCCCAACAAGAATTTGCTAAATTGCTATGATCATTTTGTAAAAATAAAAAAAAAAAAATGAGGTACAGAGAAGTTGGTAAATGGGTGGCTCAAGTTACAGTTGAAGACCTTTGTTTAGCTTAAATACTGTTGCCTTAGAATAAGTTCATGAAGTACAAATATGTAAGAAAAAAATCCTATTATTAGCTATAACGAAAATGCACCAATTAAACAATGTTGGAAAAAACAGAAAGTAAAACCTAATTTAAAAACAATGAGTTTGTAGAATTAAAACTATGTCAAAAATGAACCCTGTGAGTAGTTTTCATGAAAGGAAAATGAAAAAATTACAAGACCGAACTTGGACTTGTGGGGAGGAGAAATGAATTGGGACTGGAGAAGTTTCCTGGCCCATTCCAGCTTCTAATACAGAATATTACAAACAGGGTAGCTTAGAAACAATGGAAACTGACTTCTCACAGATCTGGAGCTTGGGAAGTCTAAGACCAAGGTATAAGTGATGAGGGCCTGCTTCTCAGTTCAAATATAGCTATCTTCTTGCCATATCCTAACATAGTGGAAAGGGAGAAGGAGCTCACTATTTTTTCTGAGTGCCTATCCTATTCACCAGTGCTCAGCCCAATAACCAAAACACTTCATAAAGGCCCTCATCCTCATACCATCACATTAGGAGTTAGAATTTCAACACAGGAGTTTGGGAGGTTGAACATTCAGTCTGTCTGTAGCAAGGAAACTGACTTAGGAAAAGTTAACATTTTGCCAGTGTCTTTAACCAGTAGCTGGAGGTGGCAATGCAGACCACACTTGTCTGTAAACTTGGACTTTACAACATTTGAATGTCCTTAAAGGATTATAACATTTCAGCACTTACCAGGTCCTGCTGTTTACCCCAGGAGAGTGCCATTGTTGACATTGTATGTTTGGACAACTTTAGGCATTTGAGCTTGCACTTCCTAGATTACAGTCTACTTATATACCTGATGGATATGAGAAATACTTTCCCAAGTGACAAAAGCCAGTTTGTGAAACAAATACTAAAGGCATGTAAATCTAGAATGTTACCATAACACTAATTTATTGACAGATGCAAGGAATAAAGGTAATGGGGTTTCCTGTCAGACAAGAAACAAGAATCAGATAGGACATGATTATTTCAGCAAAACATATACTTACAAGTATAGATGGGACAAAAATTTAGTCTGAATACATTTTATGATGTAAAGTCTCAAACCAAGGTGATAATTTTGGAGTCTTTATCTGATAGGACAGGTTAAGGGATTTAAGGGACAGACCTATGTTATCAAGAGATTCAGTTTTAGGAACTATTGACTTATACACGAAAGGGTAAAGTTCAAATATAGAAAAGGAAGTCCTTGTAGTAGCTACTAAATAACTAAGTCAAATATCAGGATAGAACTCCAATTTTACTGAGAAACTGGAGTAGGGAAATACATAATCAGTTAATGCTAAAATTAGCTCCTCAATGCTAAGCAGATACTAAAATGATATTTGATTTCTTTATGCTTTTCCTTCTTTATGTAGGTCTAGGTATAATCTCAGACTCAGTAGAAATAAATTTGGAAGTTAATGTTAAATAGCTCCCAACATGAGCCTTGAATCATGGGCTATTAGGGACTTCCTCTGTCTTTTCCTTCCCTTTTTCTACAAAAGAAAGAGATATTATAAGGAAAACCAAAAGGAGAAAACTTGACAAATAATCTTCAGTTTCTCAAATCTCTCTCATAATCAACCCCGGAGAACCTTAAGAAGTGTAAACAGGATCCTGTGGGTAGAATTCTAGACGGTTTGTTTATTTTATTTTCACATCTTCTGTATTTTTATGAAACAAAATGTGTAAATATGTGTAATAATACATGATCATTTGGAAGAGGTTTGATGGAAATGAGGTGAGCTCATAAACTAAGCATAATAAAAAAGGATAAACATTAACATTCTCATATAAATTAAATTATTCAAATTTTAAAAACCTGTTTGTTTTTTTTTTCTTTTAAGAATGAAGTGTTGGGCTGTAGCTCAGTAGCAGAGTGAAAAAAATAAACAAAACAGAATTAAGTGTTTATAGTGTTAGAAAAAAAGAAAGAAGGGTATTGGTGATTAAGGTATTTTGACAGATACCTGGAAGATGAATTCATAATTATCAAAGAAGCAAGAATGAAATAAAGCTTAGCAGAACAAAACAAAAACAAAAAGGTGAAAACTAGTGCAGAAGAGAAGCAATTGCAATTCCAGTAACAATCACATTGCAATACACACATGATGGAGCAAGAGAAGGGCCCAAGCCTGGGGAAATTTGGCCAATTGAAGACAGCACTGTGAAACTTCAGGTCAGTGTGGTCCACCATTCTCTTTTTCAGTGAATGTCAGTCAGCAAGGGATCTGGATTGAGGCAAAACTCGGGACTGCTCTGAACAAATGGAATGATCAGCATGGGAAGCCTGTTCTTATGGATGGGGGGGCCAGAAAGTTAAACAATGTTAAGAAAACTCCGGTCTGTAAAGTATGTATGGAGGGAACATGAAAGGTTATGTTGCCTTGCCTCTTTCTGTGTCCTCACAACCTAATCAGCTCTGCCATGTCCATGAAGAAGGAATCTGAGGACATATGTCTACCCACTCAGGTCCCTGAGAATAACTACATGCCAAATGAGCAGACTGATACAGCTGCTGACACTGATGAATGGATCTCTACAGTAAAAACTGATCAGAGAACCATGTGCACTAACTTTATGAAAAACTATCCATATAGAAGAGGAAAACTCTGATAAACCCCTAAAGTAGGGGAGAATATATAAATATCCATATCAAAATCAATTTCATAAAATAAAATAAATGTTTTAAAATAAACACAGGTTAGGTTGGTATATAACATAAAATAAAAGCCTATATAATTATCAATATTTGTATACATACAAAATTTTGTAATAGACAAAATTTGTGTATATTCAATTGTTGGTCCAAGAAACAATAGGAAATGCTACCAAGAAGAAAAGAATATTCCATGTAAAAAACTCTAAAACAGGATTTTTTTAAACACCATACTAACATTTTAAGATGCAATAAAATAATATCTATTTGAATTACAAATATTTTTGAAATATAATAGAAATTTATTTCAGAATATAAAATTTGAAATAATGAAAAGAAATAAAGACATAGAGAATTTGCAAAATGCAGTGAGACAACTTCTTATGAGATAGTAATATCCCCCAGCCTCATGAAACAAAGGACCCTTATAATTTATAGAGTAAAATCTTTCAGGAAGGAAATGAAAGAGTCAAGTTGGCTCATGGTCTTATGGGATTAATCAACATGCCAGAAAATGAGGAGTTAAACCATGGAGCAGACTTCAAGGCCATAAAATTGAGATAGCACATCAGGAGATGGGAGGTTGAGAAGTCAGCCTAGCGTTCTGAGACTATGGGGTCAGTAGAAATATCAAAAGGGCTGAGCCAGACAAGACAAGATCACTAAAATCCACCCACTGAGACAGGACAGTAGTCTTCCCTGTTCTGAAAACAATATTAGGGACTTTCCCAGAGGACAGAAAGCAACTGGGCTAGGGGCAAACACATGGGTAGAGTCCTCACTAATGTCACCAGTTATCTTACGTATCAGTATAGTAAAAGCACACCCCAGGGTGGCAAGTAGACAGATGTGTCCTGTGAAGAGGCATGATAAAGAAAAGCAGATGCAGGCCAACTAAAATTTCTGGTCTACATATGATGACATCAAGAGACTGGGCCTGCCTCCTCATATAAGCTGTAAAAGCCTTGTCCTTTGCCATTTGTTGGAGCCAGCCTGACCCTCCCTCAGGTAGTGCTGTATCTCCATTCTTGCTTGAGAAGAAGCTCTTGGTAAAGAGCCTTGTTCCTTTCCAAGGTTTGCATTTTCTTCTTACTTTTTCTTTAGGTAGCACAAGTACCCACCAAGCCAGCAACACTTCCAATTTGAAGTACCACACACAGCAGACACAAATGACCCTTCTTAGACATTCATGAATTCAGAGCAAAAAGACTTTGTACAAAATACTAAGGGGAAAAAAATCTCATTACAATTTGTAAGGCAGAGATTCTTTTAACCTTATTTATTGGCTACGGTACAATAAAACTTGAAATTAATGATAACTAAAAGAAAAACAACTAGCAGAATTCCTGTGATTAAAAATAAATCAGAACAGAAATTGTAAGTTATTAAAAAATGAATTGCAGTGAAGCACCACATACTAAAAACTGCAATGCAGACAAAACAATTCAAAGGAAAATATGTAGCTCTAAACACCTGCTGTAGAACTTAACCATTTATAATGAAAGTAAGTTAAAGAATAAAAAGAACAATAAAATAGCCCCAAAGTAATTAGAGAGAAGCCTTGTGCAAAATAGAAATCAGCATCTATATGATAAAATACAGCAATGGCAACAAATAAAGTATCAAAAACATATGTATGTCACCCAGGATAAGATGATATAGCTCTTTAAGAAGTATTATAGAACATCGAAAATTTAGCAATGTAGATTGAGGGGATTCACAAACAAATATTAGGAATGAAAAAGTGAACCTAACTAAAAATATAGAAGAAATTTTTGTAAAAATATTATAGGTAAATAAATAGCAAAAATTGGTCAAGGCTATATACATATTATAGGAAAAAAATATGAAGAACTTGTTAAATGAGAACATAGAATGAGAGATATCCTGGAGTAAAAGGAATAGACAGTTTCAGAATGGGAGAAGGAGTGTTGACCAGTGTTAAATATCAGAGAAGATTCAAATAAGCAAGGGCTCAGTCACAACAATAGGATTTGGCACTTTCAAGTACTTTGTAATATATTATACTCCTCCAGTGTAGAGAAGTACAGATATCAATAATTTGGGGTTTCTAAAGATATACAAACTCAAGCCTAAGTAAACTTCTGTTGTATCTTAGAAGGAGCTATCTCAGAGAAAGTGTCTTAGTGTTATTGGTATTTCTAAGCTCTAATGCCACTGACAAAGTTGTAAAATGCTTTGTACAAACAAAAAGTTCAATTTATAAATGCAAAAGCTCATTTGAAGATTCTATTAGAAATACTACTAATAATTCATTTAGATATATTATGTTTTAAGTAATATTTTACTCTGTCATGGTGCTGCATTCTATAAATCTTGCCATACTCACTTATTCTAAAGCCTCATGTAGGTTTGAAGATTGAGTTTAAAAGAGATTTAGTGAAACAATGGACCGACCTCTGAAGCACTGAACACTGTTATGGGTCAATACCCTTACAATTTCTATTCAATTGCACTGGTGAATTAATCTATTTTTCTATGGAATGAATCTTTTGGGATTTTTTTTCCCCTGTAGAGGCTACAATGTTATATTAAAAAGTAGTAAAAATCCAAATAGTATGAGAAGTGCTTGTCTGGGTTTTCAGACTGCAGCTGCCTGGAACAAAAATAACTGTATCTATATAGTTTTCAACCTATGTTCTTTTATCAGTGGATGAATAGAAATATATTTTTATAATCTCCACTAAATAATAATTTTAATGTCTTTATGGATTCTATAAGGCTATTCATATTTGTATCTACATCCTCGTTACACATAAAATGGGTTGGTATAATTATTTTAAGAGGTACACAAAAGAATACATAACAATAGGACCCAGTTCATAATAGTCTCCCAAACTCCAAATGTATGCTTTCCCAATCTTTACTGCTGAGAAATTTATATAATCTACTAAGCAGTACCAGAAAGATTAAGTCACAGGCAGTATCTGTTGTTAGGAAAGTCATTGTTATATTTATGTAAAGGAACATTAAGGACAAAAGTAAAAGAAAATTATTTCTTCCCCAAGTGTATATGTAAAGAGAGCCATAAATCTTCAAAGTGACTACAGTTGCAATAAAGTTAATTCACTTCTCCTTTGATATCCTTAGTTCCTTTAATTCTCTTTCCTCTTTTGTTCTCTTTCATCTCCTTGGCTTGACACATTTTATTCCCATCTTTAGCTGAAATACTTATACACCTCCTTTCTACCTGTGCTTCCTATCTCCTTTAGGGAGGTTTTCCTGTTCTATAAGATAGGGTTGGGTATATTTTTTAGGTGATCCAATTGCATATTTCTCTTTTTCATCTTACCACATAAAAATTATGTTTAAATCATCTGGTTAACCAGGTAGGGGTGTGTTTACTTTCACTTGATTGCTTACTGCATGAGTAGGCAAACTGTAGACCAAATCCAGCAAAACACTTATTTTTGTACTGCCCATCAGCTAAGATTGGTTGTTATATGATTATAACTTTAAAAACAAATTAAAACTCAATTTCATGCTGTGGAAATTATGTAAAATTTCAATTTTGATGTCATATAAATATAAAGTTTTCTTGGACTCACCAGTGCCTATTTATTACCATCTTCTCCACAGCCACTTTTAAGCTAAAAGGTGAGCAGTTGCAATAGATATATAGCCTGCAGAGCCAAAAATATTTGTTACCTGACCCACTATAGAAAGTCTTTGACAACACCTTATCTAAGATTAACCAACAATGATGTCTACAAATATAGTATCTCCAAGCCCTCAACTACCATTTCTGTTCAGTTGTCCTCAGGGTATGGAGGAATGTCATTCTTGGCTCATTACTGCTGCATCTGATGTTAGATGCTCCCAAAAATTGATGGTCCTCTAATGCATATTGCAGTGGTCAACATCAGGATGCTTACTGATGATGGAGTTAGGGCAATACCATATATTTTCTGTAGTCTTGATTAGCTCTCAGGAAGATCCTGACAAGTTTTTGGGTCTCCATGAACTCTAGTGCCTCTCATGCTACTGAAAATCTTTTGGTGCATCCTTCTGAAAGTCTGTCTCTCCAAACAAGTATTGCAGTAAATTATTTGGCCTGTTTCCAGAGTCACTGCTGTGGCTCCAGTGATTTTTCTATACTATCACATTTCCTTAAGCTATGAAAGAGGATATGTCTTCTACTTAATTTTAGAGGTGCAGCTCAGTGGAAAATCATGTAGTTAGCACTTCTAGCATTATGCTGAAGCTACTTTAAGTGTTAACAGCATGCTGTTTTCTGTGATTTTTCTTCTATGTGAACTTTCTCCCAGAAAATACCATTATCGATTTCTACCATGTTGCCATGTTCTAGCAGACATATTTTTATTATTCTGAATCTCATTTTTTCCCTGAAAGGAAGCTTCATTATCTCCTACTATCCAAAATACTAGACATGTATGTGACTGCTACTGTGTCCACCACTCAGCATCACCCAAAGATCAAGTGCCATTGCTGTGTCAGCAATCAAACATGTAACTTCAATCAGCAATTCGGTTTAGACACCAAATTCTTGTCAAATTAAAAATTGTCTGAGTTTTTTTTTTCCACTTCCATAAAACAAAAAATAAAATGACAACATCATCATGCCACTCTTGTGTGTACTTCCCATAAGTTCTCCAAGGGTACCAATGTGTCTGTTTCACAACAATGATTTCAACTTCTAGCAGATGTGCTAGGTCAGAAAAGGTTCCAGACCAAGTATTTGCTATCTGAGTGAGTAAATGATTAAACAATCAAATAAAAGCCTAGATCATTCTACTTAAAGAAAAATTGATTCCACAATGCCATTTTACTTTATTCTGAAACATAGTGAAACTCAGAGCATAGTATGGCTATGTTAAAGCAAGGATAATGAACATTTGATATTTACTAAACAACAGATAGCAGCAAAATGACATTCGGTGTATTGTAGGAACAGTGGGAACAAGCAAAAAAAAAAAAAAAAACCCACCAATAATAAATTCTTTTTGAATTTAAGATCTTACCAAAAACAAATGAAAGTAGTGCATGTCTGTTAAAAAAAAAACTTATATATTTGCATTTATGTCCCCATTTCTATGAAGTTATATAAAAGTAATACATTAGACTTCATGCACTGGTTTGTATTTACAAAGCCATTGACAATATTTTACTAATTCAATTATCATTTTGGTAAATATTTTTTTTGCCTTATAACAGAAGTAATCTCAATCTATTTTAAATATAATCCCACATGGTTCTAGGTAACAAAAGTGTGTTTGGAATTCTAATCATAACTACCTTACTCCATACTTTTCCCACACTGATTCAGTGCAATACCTGGTGGCCACAGACAAAAGAATTCTTGGATTCACAATGTACTGGAGTAGAGATAGGAGAGGTGCTAAGACAGAAGGGAAGTTATGGAGTATTGGTGTTTAAAGACAGAATAGTTTTGCTGTTCTCTGTCACCCTCTATTAAGTCAGAGAAAGAAATATAGATCTGTTGCTCAAATAACTTGAGGAAACTGTGCTCTAAAGGAGAGACAGTACCACATAAGAACATCCTCTGTGTTGGAAGAAAAACAGGACTAAAATTACTTGGAGATTAGTAAGTCTTAGTGACTAATTTGTTACCAGTGGTCCCCATGCAATATAGTAAGTTTTATGTTTTCTACTTCTCAGTTTTCAAATTCTAGCAATTTGAATTTGAAAATTCAATACACTTTGAAAATGATATAAAAGAAAGATTCATTTATTGAAGTGTGAATGATTGGGTGAGCAGTTCAGAGGTAGATCTCTTGCCTGGCATGCATGAAGCCCTGGGTACAATCCCCAGTGAATGAGTCACTTAAGGTCTGGTACTTTCTTTCTTTATTTTTTCCTTCTGTATTTGTAAGCCAGGTGTATGCTCGCATATTTTATATCATTACTATTAGGGAAAAGATGACATTCAAAAGCTGAAAACAAGAAAGAAAAAAGAGAACATGCTCTTCTCTTTCTTTTTTCATTATCAAACTACTAAAGAGACAATATTTTAGACTTTTTTTCCATATTGTTTCCTATGAAGTTTATTCTAAAGAAACTATTTAGATAAGTAGGGTTATGCTGTAGAGCACTGCTGCCTTCATAATACCTGAGAATCTTTTAGTTCCCAAGAATCAATTTTCATTCCTGGGGAATGAAACAGCCCCCATGAAGAATGCTAAGAATGGATATTTTCAAATAATACCAACTAAGTAATATCTCACACACTCCCAATTCATCTTGTAGAGGCAAAACCTTTGCGAACTTAAAAATATTGTTCAGCTCAGTCATAATAAAGTATTTCTTCATATATTTCATATGTTACATTGTTTAATAACTCTCCTATTTTCTTATGTAGTTTTCACATTGAGTTTTATGAGAAAGTAATGTTGTCATTTTCCACTTGATAAATTTTGTCATAACATCCAGGTGGCTGGCTACCTGGCAGAACTTAACTTGGGCATAGTAAACACACCACTGGGTGACTCAATAAAGTCACTGGATAAACGAAGTTTAAGTTTGTAGAAACTGATAGTACTCTTTTCCTGCCACCATAGTTCATGTAAAATATGTAGGCTTGTCTTTACCATTGCCCTATAAAAATGTCTCATTTTCTCCTGATGCCTTCTTGTTGTTTTAATCAGACTTCACAGACATGAATAATGACAGGAAGAAAATGTGTCTCTGAAGAAAATGTGCCTTTTGGTGATAAGGGAAGATCTAGCAATAAGGCTCCGCCCACTGAGGTGGCTCAAAACAAGCTGATTTTCTTCAAACTTCAAACCACCTCACCAAGAAAGTTGTACTTCTCAAGTTTCATTACCAAATGCTTTATATTATAGTTGCGTGTTCATTTAAAGATATCCTCATCAATTTATCACAGCTACCCTAAGGTCATAATAAAACTTTCTCATATGACCAAGGATACATTTAAGGGAAATACTTCATATCGGTGACCTCGATAGAAAGATTTCCTTTCCAATAATTTTCTACAAAGACCAAAAATGTAATTGACCTTTTAAAAGAATCAAAGCATATCATCAAGCTCAGTTTCAACCACCATAACTAATCTATGAAATAGAATTCAGCTCCCCCACTCTGCTCATCTTATATGTGTACCCCTTTTACTAAATATGTACATAAAAGTGTTATTAAAATTATTATCATTATCACTTTTATTTTCCATTTCAAAAATATAAATTTATGAAATTTTCTTATTTATTATTTAGGAAATATTTTGCAGAATTTGTGCATAGGCAGCAACATATTTCTAAATAATATATTTACTCTCTAATTATTTTAATATATCCATACTGAAAATACATGAATCAAACATAATGGTTTAATTTATTACCAATTTGATATTTTTCCTCCTCCTATGCTAATTAAAACTTTATTCTATTTTAATAATATTAAAATTCTTTAGCAGAAACTTGGGCTTGGGATTGTGGCTCAGCAGTAGAGCGCCCTCCTAGCATGTGCGAGGCCCTGGGTTTGATCCTCAGCACTACATAAACATAAATAAATAAATAACAAAGGTATTGTGTCCAATTACAACTAACTAAATAAATAAATATTAAAAAAAATTCTTTAGCAGAAACTTACCTGTTAGTGATTTTGATTTTCTTATTTAATTTTGAAGTAAAGATGACTTGGCTCATATGACATGAAGTTTCCCTTTTATTACTTCAATGATGTCCTCACATATATATCTTCAAAGTACACTTTTTCATTTACATTCAAAACTGAATGATCTGAAGATACATAAAGTTTTTATTTCTTTTTACTGAACATATAATTTTCTCTGTAAATTATTTCCTAGCCTTTTTAAAAATAATTAACTGAAATTAAGTACTGTTACAAAAGAAGAAAATACCCAAAATCAGTTCAAAGGATTAAGTTGCAACAAATTATGGATGTAAAAATAAGGCATATACTTAATTTTATTATCTGTGAAATTATATTTGATTTTCAGTAGAGGGTCAAGTAGTTAAGTGGCAATAGGGCGAGAACAATAAGATGGCTACTTTGGTATTTTGTCATGAAAAATATATAAATGAAAATATGGAAGGAAGGAATCTTTAGATGCTAGTATGGGGAGGTGATGGGGTTTTACCGAATGCCTTTCACTCTTCCAGAAGGCCTGACTTTGTGCTAGAGTATATTTGTATTCTAAGAAAAAATAATGTTACTAATACTTTTGACAAGTTAGAATTTCAAATTTTTCTTCCTTAGCTTAGCTACATTACTATTTTCTGGCTATAATTATTTAAAAATAGAGTGAGAATACCTTAATGAAGTACAGCTGACGGTACAGAGTTAATCTTCTCAGAACTTACTAAATCTGAAATATACCAATAAAGATATCTCTTTAAAGACTAACTTCGGTGCTTTCAAATTTATTCCTATGGCAATTTGTAACATTAGATCAAATATGTTTTTCTCAAAAATAAAAGAAGCCCTGAAGATTTGTTAAAGAATAACCTTGGCAAGTAATCCAATGCCCTGTTTCATACCGTGTTCATAATCTTTATTTGGAGACATGGGTTTTATAGCAATTTACTTTCAATAAATTCATTCATATGCTTCTACAGGGAGTTTCTTTCTTTCTAATGTGGTAGTTACAGACATTTTTTCATGGAATAAATTCCATCTTAAGACCAGAGCAATCAAACCTAAAGTAGACTAGAGATGTAAGTTCTAAAATCAATACAATAAAAAGCATGTTTTCTTTCAAGACAATAAAGCAGTAGTGTATAAAAATTTATAATCACTCTTGTAAAAATAAGAAAAAAAGACTCAGGATAGCAAATAAACACTTTTTATTATTAATCCGCAGAAAGGGTGTGTATGTGTGTAGCCTTGTATATGTGTGTGTGTGTGTGCACGCTTATTTATGTTTGCTACTGTTTGCATATATCTACTGCTCTTTATATGGAGAAAGTGGGAAATATAACAAAAAGAGAAGATGACTCTTTTGGGGAAATTAATTATGTCTAACAGTCAACAGAGGTAGTGGAATAAGCCTAATCCCCTATTTATGATATGACTCTTTTGTTACCCTTTAGAGAAACATTGTAAGCATTGGATATTTCTTTCAACTCCAGGGCTTTCAGGAAGCCCATGATGTCAGCTCATCCCTGAGCAGATGGCTGTGCAGGTTATCAGTGAGCAGAGTCCATAATTTTTGCACAATGCAGACATGAGTTAGCCTTTGTCTTCTGGAACTTTCTGGATGAGTGCTATCATTGGTTTCTTTTAATTTTCAACACAAACATCAGTCATTGGAGCAAATTATTTCATTTTTATTTCAACTTGACAATTCTTTATTTTTATGGGGTATAATGTGATGTTTTGATACAGTACACATTGTAGAATAAACAAATAGGCTAAGTAACATATCCATCACCTGACATACTTATCATTTCTTTTTGGTGACAATATTTAAAATCCACTTTTTTAGCAATTTTGAAATATGAAACACATTATTACTAACTGAAGTAATTTTGCTGTGCAATAGATCACCAGAACTTAGTCCCACTGTCTCACAGAAATTTTGTATCCTGTGACCAAAATTTCCCCTCCCTTTCTACTCCCATTGCTCAAGGTGATTTTTAAATATTCACTTATGTTTTTGATAATTCTTATTATAATTTGAAGAAATAGCTCACATTGTCCCTAAGTCTACAAGCTGACTTCTCTATGCAATGGCCAGTAAGCAGTTAACAAGAAAGTTGTGTTTCAAACAAGTATTAAGCCAGTTTTTCCCTTTCTTGATAGCTACCTGTATCATTATAATTAATGACTGATTTTCTCATATCATTGGTAGATGTAAGAGTGTCATTTCCCCCCCACTTCAAATGTATTACCTTTTGCCCCCAAGCAGAATCCTTATTTAATAAAACAGCAACAGCAAGAAAAGATTTTAACTCTATCTCTCATCTTTTTCTCCTAGTTGGATATGGAGGAAAGAAAAGATATCAGTTACCAAGGGAGATGTAGTCTATCCTGGCTTCTCCTCACTCTAATAAGGGTACAGCCACCATTCTATTGCAGAAAATGAAGAAGTCTGATTTCTTTCCTTAACTCAAAGGAAAAGAGCCAGACATGGTGGCATGCCTGTAGTCCCAGCAGTTTGGGAGGCTATGGCAGGAGGATAGAGAGTTCAAAGCCAACCTTAGCAAAAGTGAGGCACTTAAGCAACTCAGTGAGACCCTGCCTCTAAATAAAATACAAAGTAGGGCTGAGGTTGTGGCTCAGTGGTTGAGTACCCCTGAGTTTAATTCCTAGTACCTGTCCACCTCCAAAAAAAAATTAAGGGAAAAGAAGTAGTTTCATTTGTAGTTTGGATTTGGTGAAAATCATTTCCTCAAGTTGCTTCCAAGAGAGGAGTGTCATGGATACTTTCCTTTGTTGAGATGAATTATGGCTTTAAATAGTGTCATAAAGCAAATTCAAAATCCAAAAAGATTTGAAACAACCAGATAGTGGTTGGTTGTAAAACAATAATTGGAGTGACATTTTTAGCTAATATAACATTAGATGTTTAATACCTAAATAATTTGGGGACTCAATGTATGTGTCTAGTGATAGAATAAATTTCCATGTCTCTTTTGACTAGAAAATAACTCTTGCATAATAATTTATTTAAGAAGTATTCCCAATAGACTAGTCTCAGTATAAATGATTATTTTAATATAGATTGAATCTATTGTGCAATATTTCTATTAACTTATCAATTAAAAAATATCATATAGCTGGGTGTGGTGGTGCATGCCTATAATCCCAGCATCTCGGGAGGTTGAGGCAGGAGGATGGTGAGTTCAAAGCCAGCCCCAGCAATGGCCAGAACTAAGCAACTCAGTGAGATTTGTCTCTAACAAAATACAAAATTGGGCTAGGGATGTGGCTCAGTGGTTGAGTGTCCCTGAGTTCAAGTTCAATCCCCAATATCCCAATATCCAGAAAAAAAAAGTTATATATGTATATATAAATTTTTTAAGAAAACAGATTTTTTTATGTATGATTTCTTTCAAATTATTTTTTTGTAAATAAATATATTCAACTTTGTTTTTTTTAGATTTATACAATTTTAAATGTAAAACCCTAGCTTTTATCTTCTACTTTATTTATAATGAAGTTTTCTTTGGGTGACATATTATGGTAAAAAAATTTTACTATTTAGCTATTCTGTAACATTTAAGAAAGAGGAAGCATAAAGCCTTTCATTTTCCTCATTATTTTAAATAAAACTCATACTTTCATTAGTGATCTCATTTTTTTCTAGTCATTCTTTTTTCTTTTTTTTTAACTCTTAGTCTCAGTGGTTGTATTACTTCTTGCACTACAGTTACTAGAAGAATGTAGAAATCTATTATTTGGTAGCCGAGAAACAGGCAAACAATCCTAACTATTTTAGTACATTTTTGTTCCTTATTGAATTATATATTTAGCTTTTACCAAAATGTTTCTACAACATAACTTTAAATTTAGCTAAGTAATAAAGTATTAAGCCATGTTTATGCCTTTTGAAATAAATAGTATGTTCACAACTGAGTGAAGATATCTAAAGTAAACCAAGACCAATTATTTCCTTTTTGTATTCAATTTCTCCCATGTAGCACAATAAACTATAAATATATGACAAAATAAAATGCTAATAACATATTAGAAATTATAGTATTTCTAAAATATTAAAAATATTAATGATTTAAATTACTCTAAGGTATTTTATTATTAGCAATATTAAAATAGTTGCTATACTAGATTAAGTGCTAACCTTTGTTCTTGCAAACTCCATTATTTATTCATTCATTATTTTTATTTGAAAATCAAAATGTGTAAGCAAAAAGGAAATCCTGCAAAATGGCACCCTGGCTATGATTGCAGATTCCAGACACCTTCACAGCCAGGTGATAACTCTCATTAGTCATGTGACCATCATTTAACTTCTTCTAACCTCAGTCATCCTGTTTATAAGTTCCATGTGTTTCAGTGTTATGTTTGCAGAAAATAAATGTTCCTATAGTGTAAGCAAAAAGGGATTTCTCATACAGGGTATTAATTTAGAGATGTTCAAGTAGGCTGCAAAAAACAGGCTTCCTGTGTTGGAACAAGCAGACAGTCTGTGGAAGGTCTAACTAGGTGTTAATCGTCCTTGTAGAATCCTCACCACAGCAGCTGCCTTCAGCACAACAGCTAGGGTGTCAGGACCTGCATGGAACCACCTCGGGCACCTGAGCTCCAGAAACACAAAGTGCTTCAGCCACAAGACATAGGATTCTTATGGCTTTTTTCTCAAGGTGTTCACATCTGCTTTTTAATGTATGGTGCTGCACCTGCTTGACAGAATCTGTGTGCTGGAATCAAATATTCTCACTCTTTCTGTTTTCTTACAGAGAGATTTGCTAAAATGTTTTTAGACTGATTCTTGAATTATTTGATCTGTATCAGAAGTTGAACAACTTGATATAACATTAAGAGCCCAATATGTGACCTATATTTTACATAGTGTTTGTCATATGATAAACATTCAAATCTTGCAATTACCTTTTTTTTTTTCACTTAGCTTTTCTTTAAACTCTTGGGCCCTAATCCAACTCTTAAGAAAAGAAAAGGGACAAAGTATCTCTAAAGTCTGTTATTTGATATTAGAAAATAACAGGCTTTTAATAAACTCTAACCTCCATTCTAAGATCTTAAATAAAGGAATCAGATATTATAAAAGGCTTATAACCAGATGAACAAAAGATGTGCAAAACACATATTCTGCATCAGCAATCTATATAATTTTCCACTTTGTTGTCATTTTGATAAGAAAATTAAAGTAACCAACTAAGGTTGAAGATAAGTGCACGTAGAATCTCTGGAATGAAGATTTTAAAAATTATAGAATCATAATTTTTTATATTTCCTCAAACCCAAATCATCTGAGCAGTGTTAAACGGTGACATTGCAGGGGAAAGGACAGATAGTGTACCCAACAAATGATCAGGTCAGAAAGATGGGGGCTAATTCAAAGAAAAGGAAATAAAATGCTAACAACTCCAGAACCCCTCCCCCAGCCCTCTCAACCTGTTGTTAAGGTTACCAACATCTCTAGAAGATCACTCTTCCCGACACAAAGAGATACTAATGAATAACCCCTGGATGCTCTTTTCTGCCTTTTGGTCATGTAGGCAAGATAGGAAAAGGAGAAGGCAAGGGAAGAAAGAAAACTTGAAATCTATCAAGGAACAAAACACACCCCCTTCCACAGATTCCAGCTTTGGGTCCCCTTCTCCTCTTCAGAGAAGTCTATTTCTGTTCTATCTCTTAAATTAAACGTGTTTTCTACCCTTGCCTCATTGTTCTCTGGTGTTTAATCTTCAATACCAAGGGAATAAGGACCTGATACTGATTTTCAAGACTGGTGTCACTTTCGCTGTTCTAGACTCTGATATCATCTTTCCATGCCCATTTGGGTAATTACAGTATATGAGAGTTTCAGATTCCACTAACATAATTATAAACACACATCAACCTGCTCAAGAAATGTTGATATTTTGGCTACTCCACCTGTGGAAACCCTGTCTTCTGTCCCATGGGATACGCAGATCCCCTTCCCACTTCCTTCTGTGGATAACTGTGCTAATAAATTGGTTGAAAAAGCTAACCCAGATTTTTAGATGAAATGTTTGGAATGTAGATAATATGAAGCTAAGAGATCTATTTTGGAAACTGTGACAATAGAAAGAGATAAGTGGGGATTGGAAAACATTTTTATTAAGGGAGAATCAGTGACACAATGATGTGAATGTTCATATGCAAGGGCTGATAATTAAGATTTTCTATAGCTTTAAACAAACAAAAATGGTGATGGTGTCCTAGTGTCCTAACAACAGCAACAATAACAACAAAATGAGAAAAAAAAAAAAGGTAGAATTGAAACAAATACAGCATAAAGCAATGAATAGAACAAATTTTATTTTAAGGAAAAAATAATAACCACTTTAGGCTTCTAGATGAAAAGAACCACTGTTTACAATAAAAGGAATGACAAGAGAAAAATAAATCATTCACATATATAGGGGATACCAACAACACAAGTAGTTTTTAAAGAAATAGATTTGGATTCAAGCTTATATGGCACCTTCAACACTTGACAGCGAATTTTTAGAGAAGTGACAAAAAAGGGAAGACTTCAATTTCTATAGGTGGCAAGCTTGGAAAAGGCAAACAATGGCAAAATAAGGCTACATAGTAAAGCTTTTAGTATAAATTTTCTTGTGTCATTTCCAGACTGATAAGAGTATAAAACTATCCTCAGTAGTTTACTTGGTTCTCTATGGTAAAAAAAGGGCGAAGGATTCCCTTGTCTCTGCAAACCTGTTACATTTAGATAAATGAAAGTGTAGAAACCCTTTCTGCGTCTGCTTCTTCTTAACTGTCTTCAATCCAGCAATTCTTCACGCTTTGGAGACGAGTATTCTGGTTCCCAATTGTACTCACTATCTTTTCCTATACCTGCCCTTCCATCCCACAAAATAGACAAAGACCAACATTATATCCAGGATAATATAGATGCCATGATTTCAGTACGTCTGGGTACTCCAATTTTCACAGATGGAGTAGCTGGAATATCAACATTTCTGAAACAGGTTGATGTATTTATAATTAGGTTTATTATATTCCTTAATGAATCATGTGTCTTTAAATATGTAACCCAAGAAATGGTTACTTTTTTAAAATGTTATTTGTTTTGTAAATAAGACACAATCAACTTAACTACTAATTCAGTGAAAATCCATGTTCTAAGCATTTATATCAGTTCTATATTCTTGATTACATTTATTCAGACTGCTTCAGTTGATACAAATGGTAGATATGTGAAAATAAATATTATGTGAAAAACATCAAAGAGAAACACCAACAGCTGACAAAGTGCATGTTCATCACCAGGCATATCCAATTACCTCCTCCCAGTTCCTTATTCTTTTGGGGGTAAAAGGCAGAGAAGAAGATATTTCTGGCTCCTTTCACAAATCCTAAACCAAAAGAGAGAGAACCAGGCCTCTCTCAGTACAGTGATTCCCAGTGTGAGTCCTTGAATGTGCTATGTCTTTCCACCACACACACTAATGGCTAAAACACATCACTAAGATTGATGAAGGACCCATTATATAATTCTGAGGATAGAGAACTGAAAGCAATCTACAGAAAATTCAGAAAATAAAAAATATTTAAGAGAGTACAGAAATTACTAGGGAGTGTACTGTCTGGAAATTCAGGTATTTATATGCAGTCTAAGTCATGTCTTATTGAAGAATCAAGAAAAATTACCCTAGACCTTGAATATCTGACCTTTTGAATATAAGAAGATCTCATTGATCCTCATAAACAATTTTAAAGTAATTTTGCTCAACTCATAAAAACCAAGCTAAGAGTGTGTTGCTTTTACTGTTCTTTCCTTGAGGATGGTTATAGATTCGTGACCTACATAAGAGTTGTAGAGGTGGAAAAATTACATTCTCAAGCAGATGCTTTGAGAAAGACAGCTCCAGGCAAGGAAGGTCTGACCAATAGCAATCTGCTTATTTGAAACATCCTGTTTTCAATACCAGACCAAGACCACAGAAGAATTAATCAGTCTCAGAAAATTAAAATTATCCAACAATAAGTAAAATTATCCACAATAAGTAAAAGTACAGGTGAGTTATGCTACCATACCAAAGGGCATTAGACAGGAAGATTTAGAGAATCAAGATGACTGTTGATGGCTGAACTGAGCCTGACTTTAGCTATACAGGAAGCACATTAACTTGTATACTGCCTGTATCAGGGATTATTAAGAATAGATTTTGGGGTAGAGTTTACTCAAAATGTGTATTAAGTATCCATGGAAACAGCAAAATGGATTCTGAAAATCTAGTGGTCCCCAAATTTTTTAATCATGTTCTTCTGAAAAGTCATTCATTTAAAAACCACAGATGTGCTATTATATATCATAAAAGTTTAAAACATATTTATCAATTACAAATTTAAAAGATGAAAAATAAAAGTTCTAATGTTTGCTACTCATACTTTAGTGGCTCATATTCTCCATGCCCTACAGTCCACCTCAACTTTGGGAGGGTCCTGCTCAAGGACCTCCCAAGGACATGTGTAACCCTGACAGGGAAATAGAACAAGTTCATTAAATGTGTTTAACATTGTTTTAGTTAAATGAATTAGACATGCATCTTCCTCACTTAGAGGTGCTTCCAAATTTTAATGCATATAAAGAGATACATATACATATATTAAAAATGGAAAATAATGTGATAAGAATTTACCAAGGTAGAGTTCTCATAATAGTTCAGAAAACATAAAAAGTTTTCTTTTCCTCAATATTTTCTCATATGGTGCCATTTTTGTGTATTCTAGTGGTTGATTAGAACATTTATATTTAAGTGAGTTTGTCAGTATATTATTTTAAAGTAATGAAAATATTTTGGAACTTGACAGAAGTAGTGATTGTGCAACATTATAAATGAAATAAGTATCACTGAATTGTATAATTCAAAATGGCCAATTTAATGTCAGATGAATTCTACATCAATAAAAAAATGTTAAACACAAAAAAACACAAAAAAAATTATTTTTCATTTTGCACACTTTAAATCTCCATTCCCTATTAAATTCATTAAATAATTGTTCTTATGAATATTGACCTATATTTACCACCTTTTAAAATCCATATTTTCCTATCATTTTATTAATAGTATGTATTTTTAATGTGTGTCTTTCAGAATAGTATTTGTAAGGCTTCATTAGTGAATTTTTTCCTGCTCTTTCTGGAAAAACTAAATTTTTTGAAAGCTAAATTTGACTATTTTTAGAAATGTTTCAAAGGAAAAAAATGCTACAGTTTTCTTTTTTTAAAATTGTGTGAATCTGATATCAAGTATGATGAATTCATTTTGTCCTCTCATAAGAACACAGAAGTGCTGTAGGGGGTGTGGTACTATTTTCCCTTACATTGCATGCAAGAGTATTACCTTGGATAAATAAGAAAATATAGGTAGAAATTTGTTCATCTTTATTCTGGTGTTAATAGCAAATATATCTGTTCCCCACAGCTTTTAAAGTCTACCAGGGTAACTGGAAATGCTGTATAAGAACCACTAGCATGAAATATGTGAAATATGGTATTTTTAGAAGTTGAGGTGATTGACATAATTATCTCTCATTCTTTGCTCTCTTTTAAAATATATTGTAAAGATTTTTCTGAGATGAATTTTTCTTATTTATATTTTATTTCTGTTTCAGAAAAGCAGAATTTATTTGTATAAGGTTATTCCAAAACTCATGTTGCCTTTAATTTCTCTATATAATGTATGAATCTTCATACACACATTCATTTAGCTTGTTTATTTTCAAATAGTTCATTGTATTTGTTTGACTGGCAGCCCATTTAGCTTTTAATCTACTTTTATAAATGTTGACAATAGTTACATAGAGGCAATGAAACTTTCTCTGGGTCCTATTTTGGCTGTGAACAGATGAGAACTGTCTTAGCAAATGCCCAGAATAACCCAGCACTGGGCCAGTGTGGAGATGCCTTGATTCTGTCTCTTGAATGCAATCTCTGGAGATCTGGTTTCTTCTAAGAAGCACAAAACAAGCAGCATCTGTTTATCCTAGTCTTAACTAATTTGGGATTTAAATCTCTTTTAACTGGAAAATTCAATTTATAGATTAGTGGTGTGTGGCTCTAGTGGTTTTCAGCTCATTTCCTCATTTCTCTGCCAACTGGAAATTACTCAGTGGTGCTACTTGATAATATGCTTTACCGTTTTGCTGTTTCTAAAACTCATTGAATGGTAAATATGAGTTTTATTTTTCTAAATGTTATAAAGTAAGTTCAATATGTTCAAAGTTTGCCATTAAACAACACTTTACCAGGGTTCAACGTCAGTCGGTAAAGACATAAATATATGTCAAAACTTGGAGTCATCTATGCATTATAAAATTATCTTAGGGTATAAATAGAAAATAGATTGATAGTATTTTATATTTTTTAGAGTTTTGTAACAATCACTGAAATTTGATGGGATATATATGTCAACTACAGAGGAGTGGTGCTTTGATATCATTATCCCTTTTTTCAGTTTGTATTATGCTTAGTTTCTTTTGTTTTCATGGTAAGAACACTCACTTATTTTCTGATTCTTTTTTGTAATGATTTCAATGATTTTTGCATTCTATAATGTAGATGGTATTAGCAGATCAAAGGCTAAAAACAAAAATCAAGTCAATTCTCTAGAATTCATTTGATGTTTGCATCAATGTATTTGTATAACCATACTTTTTATGTATATCCTAAGATATATGCATATCTTTAAACCTCATGAGATGAAGATTCGATTCGCTTTTATTGGAAAATTACTATTATTATTTGAAAAAAAACATTTGAAGCAATAAGAGTAAGATATTTGGTGAAGAGAATTTTATGAAATATCAGTAGTTAAGAAGGACATAGACTATCAGAAACATATTTGAAGATTGACAGTAAATCTTCATTTGCTACTTCTATCACTAAGAATAATTGGAAGTTTGTCAAATAAAAACTTCATTTTACGTAAGTGTAGCAGTTATGTGGTTTGCACAGAGGCATGAAAGTAGAAGCAGTTTTGTTTGAGCCTGATGCCCTTTATGTTTTGTCACCAACACATCATATTCCTAAAATTATGTAATGGTTCTTTAGTTTAAATCAAGAAGGTTCAAATAAATTATAGACTTATTTGTGTAAATAAGAGTATATTTTTAAAATAAACTTTCATAACAGATATTATTCGTATTTCATACACTGCATTTCATAATTTAAATCTCCCCTCAGCTTCCATCTCAATTTCCCTCAATTGTAGGGAAATTCAGCTGAGGTCACCTTTATATTTCCTCTCCTCACAACAGGGAAACAAATCTTAGAAGACAGCCCAGTATTGAAAGAAAGGGAGAAAATCCTCTAATCTTCAGACTTCCTATTCACTGATGAATCATTATTGTTCATCCTACCTAATTCCCTATCACTGGAAGTTTGTGGCTTTCTTTCATACCTCACTTTGGCGGTGAATGAAGCTTTGACAAGACTCAAAAAAAATGCACTTCATTAGCCTCCCTAGGTGCATTATGAAGTCATCTACTCTGCATTTCTATAACTCTCAGGAAAATATTCCTTTTTCATTTTTAAAATACTTTATTAAATGTGATCAACATGAAAAATGCTGTGTATATGTAATATACACAGTTCATTGAGTTGGGCATAAGGTTATACATGTGAAATCTATCACCACTATCAAGGAGATATATATATACCACTATCAAGGAGATACGATATATATATATATATCACCTCCAAAATGTCTGCCTCATTTTTAATTTTTAATATATATGTATATTAAAAACACTTAATGTTAGATCTATTCTCTTATTCAGTTTTAAGTACACAATATGGCATTGTTAGCTACAGGCACTATGTGTATAGTAGAACTAAATAACTTATTTGTCTTGTATAAGCAAAATGTGGTAGCGTTTGACCATCATTCTCTCTCTCTTTTCCTCATTTCCCTCTCTTCTAAGCTATTAAAATTGCCATCCTACTCTCTGCTTTTATGAGTATAACTAATTTAAATTATATAAAAATATGTATGTGAGATCAGGCACCACTTGTCTTTCTGTTGGGTTATTTCACTGAGCATAATGTCCTCCAGGTACATCTATGTTGTTGCAAAAAGTAAAATGTGCTTTATAATAATATTCATCTTTGAATGAAACTGAATGTATTAACCATATTTCTTTGACCATTCATCTATTGATGGATATGTAGGTTGTTTTTATATCTTGCCTGTTGTGAATAATGTTACAGTGAATATCCAGTATTCAAATCCTTTGGATAAATATCCAGCAGCAAAATTGTTGGAGCATACTGTACCTATGCCTTGAACTTCCAGGCTGTTTTCTGAATGGTTGTACCAATTTATATTCCTATCAATAGTGTACCAAGGTTCTTTTTCCCCACATTTTTGCCAACACTTGTCATATGTATAAATATTTTAATAAGAACCATCTTTCAGGTATGTGTAATAGTGGTTTTGATTTTAATTTCCTTGATGATTAGTGATATTGCACAACTTTTGACTTTTTTTTATTAAAGCACTACTTAAAAGAATTAAAATTAAAGAGACTATAAATAAACTTAACCAAAAAAAATAATAATCTGTATACTGAAAAGTAAATTATGCTGAAAAAAACTGAAACAGACACAGATGAAGATAAGGCTATCCCATGCCCATGAATTGGAAGAATTCATATTTTTAAAATATTGATATTAACCTAAGGTAATTAGATTCAATCTAAATGCCATCACTATTAAAATAGTAAAGGTATATATATGTATGTGTAAATTATATCACAAATATAATATGTGACATATTTAAAATATGTAAATTATGTAATAAAATATTTATGTATGAAAAATATAAATATACACATTTTTTTTCAATTATAAAACTCATTGCTATCAGGAGGCTCTAACAGTGCCCCTGGGAAAGAGGTTATACTACTACTCTGTCTGCTCAAGAAATATTCTGTCAAATTTGTAGGAAATTTTTATTCAAAATTTTATTCAAAGCCACCTTTGAATGAAGATAGAAGGAAGTTTATTGTCTCAAAACTTTTATTGTCAAGTCTGTGAAGTTGAGCAGAATTTTTTAAGGAGAAGAGGCAGGGAAGAAGAGACAGCTACATCCATTCAAGTGAGAGGGAAAACAGGAAACATACATATGGAATTGTATTTAGCCTATATCAGACAGACCTGAGATGGGGCAATATGGCTCCCAGCTTCTTTGGCACCTCTCAGGGTAAAGGGTTGTAGTCCCTTAGTTTCCATCTTTCAGCAAGACAAAATTACTCTTAATTCAGAAGGGACCCCAAAATTCAGTCTGCTTCAATGTGAAAGCAATAAAAGAATCCAAAAGCTACAGCAGTCTTGAACAAGAACAAACCTGGTTACTTATAATCAAAACAGTGTGGTAATAGCATTGAAAACCAATATATAAAATAGTGCAACAAAATAGACATGCAGGACAATTCTTTGGGTGGCTTTGAACTGATCCAGTTCTTTCCCCTTTATTTTTGGTAGTTGTGGGGAATAACCATAGATAAATAGATATCACACATATTGGTAATGTGATATCTATTTTTCTTAATTAATTAAAATCCTTTATTTGAATGTGCTTCTTTATAAATGACCACAAGACATCTTAGGACAATCAAAGTATTCTCACCATGCAACCAAGACCTGATCACCTACACTGTACCACAGAGAGGATAAGTAAGAACTGCCTGAAATAGCCCAGACAATATTCTTGTCACTTTTAGTGAGTGTAACATTTACATTTAGGCAAGAACTGCCCATGAGAGAACAAGCTTTGTTCCACTCTTTCCTGGAATCAAGATGTCCTTCAAAGTTTTACAAAGAATGTTCCAGGACCCCTGACTTTTCTAACCCAGGACAAGCTGCTTTTCAGGATTTCTCAGTTCTATTTCAAAGTAGGGGATACACAGGCAAGACACCATCCAACAGGCACTTCCTTGAGTCTTCAGGTATCAATTTATAATAGATCCAAGGATTCTGTTGCTTGTTGCCTAGCTATAAGTAATAAACCCACTCCACATAAGTTTTATAAGTACATTCTGTCTCACTAGATTCACTCAAAAATATAATTAGGCATGGTGGACCTTAATTAGTAGCCCAAGGTAGAGTGCGTAAATGTATGGATTCCTGTTTCTGGTAGTTTCCAGAATGATGATCATTGCTATTCTTCTGCAATAGGAGTATTCTTTGGGCATTGGCCATTATGGAATCTATTTTATAAGACAGCCTATAAATAAACCTATAAGTACACAGTCAATTTATCATGGACAAGCACAGAAAGAATGCAAAATGGGAAATGAATGCATTTTCAATAAATGGTTGTGGGAATACTGGATATCCACATGCAAAAGAATGGAATTGGATCCTTATGTTACATTATACATAAATGTTAACTAGAAATGGATTAAAGATGTAAACATAAGACCTGAAGTCCTAAAACTCATGAAAGAAAACATAGGAAAAGCTCCTTGACATTGGTCTTGATATGACTTTTTGAATGACACCAAAACCCAGATAAAAAACAAAAAAATAAACAAATGGAATTACATCAAACTAAAATGTTTCTGCATGTCAAAGAAAACAATTAACAGAAGTAAAAGGAAACCTACAGAAGAAAATATTTGCAAACCATATGTCTGTTAAGTGGTCAATATCCAGAATATGTAAAACAAAATCTCTTATAACCCTATAGAAAAAATAAAATAAGTACCTGTTATGGTTTAAATATGAGGTGTCCCCCAAAAGCTTGTCTATTAGAAAATGCAAGAATTTTCATAGGTGAAATTATTGGGTTATGAGAGCTTTAAACTAATGAGTAGATTAATCCACTAATGAATTTACTGGGTGATAACTAAAGGCAGGTAGGGTGTGACTAGAGGAGAAAGCTCACTAGGGATGTGCCTCTGGGGCTCATACTTCGTCCAGGTTGAGTGGACTGTCTTTCTGCTTCCTGTTTGCCATGTTCTGAGTTGCTTTTGTCTGCTCTGATCTTCTGTCTCACTTTGGACCCAGAACTATGCAGTTGACTGTCTCTAACCTGAGACCCCTGGAACCATATGCCACAAGTAAACTTTTGCTCCTCCAAAACATTCTTCTCAAGGCTTTAGGTCACAGAAAAGAAAAACTGACTAAAATAATAACCCAATTAAAAACTTGAGAATTATTTTCAGGGAGAAGTAACTGGATTATACTTGTTTATAGATCTCACTTATGGTTTCCCCCAGTTTGGGAGACTTTCTCTCTCTCTCATACTGCCCTCAAAGTAGAAAGAAGAACCATTTTTTTTTTCTCTTCCTCATCAAGACCCTAGCAGAATCTCCCCAAATAAATTTAGACATTAACAAAATAGAAGAAGGAATGATTGTATGAAACAGATACTAACTAGTCTCTGAAGCTATGGATTATAAGATTTTCTAACTATTTCGTGTGTACTAGATGGTGTCAGGTTAAACCCAGATGAATAAAATTTAAGGTTTTCTCTATTTGCATACCCTATGCCCACATAATGCCATGAAATAGAATCCTGTTCATTGGCATGCCATTCTTAAAATAGAAAAAAAACTCATAGAATTGATCATTTTTTTTCCTCATCAGATTATACTGGGATTATTTATTTCCCATGAACTATTATATATCTTGCAAGTTAATAATGAAACAGAGGTGACATATGAGAGGTGCCAATCTCAGTAGAGCTATCACCATGCCTTGGAATAGGCATTCTATTATCTCTGTTCTTCTTAATTATGACAGACTATAGGCTTCAATAAAAAATTAATAAATAAAAGATAAAAAATGAATAAATACATGTTGGTTTTCAAAGCAATAGACAAAAAAACTATTTTGCTCTTCTTCTGTAGATTATGGGTTCTCCAAGGTAAGTAGAATATATAAACCTTATAATGGTAAAAATAACAGGCAAACTGATACCCCTTTAACAATCATTTACATTCCATGCCCCAAAACTGTGCTATATAACTAAGATAATGTCTTGTATTTTTGTTTGTTTTTTTAAAACTTAGCTTTAATTATTAATGTACACATTTCAAGGACAAGACAACCAAGTATTCTGAAATCTAGAATTTCAATGTAATTGCTCATACATATATTTTGTGTAGATTTTTAATAATATATTTAGAGTAAGTATTAACAGAATTATGAACTAATTTTTAGCATGAAACAGAACTTTAAAAGCATTGTATCTCATTAAGTTACTTTATTGTTCTGATAGTTGTATATTTTTGTATTTTCACACTACAAATGGTTGATAGATCCTTGACCAGGTTATTCTGAGCCCTACAGCAAAGCATACTTTATATTTGAGAATCTGGATGATGATGATGTTGTTCTTAGGTCCATATGAAATTTTAAGGAAAATAACAATTTTAATATTAATTAGAAAAGTAATAAAAATTTTTGCTGCAGACCATATTTCAAGTCCTTCATGGTATAGACAAGTCATGGTTCTGGGAGGAACAATAGGAACAAAGGGGTATCAATAAAACAATTATAAACACCTTCATAGACCTGCTATCTGTATCATATAATAAGAGACCAAAATGCCTAACCAGATCTTCCTGATATTAACTTATTTTGATAATAGTACAATAGAAAATCTTTTTATATATGCTCATTATAGTTTATTTATAGAGATACCTATATTGTATCTGATAAAAGTGATAACTTTTTTCCTTGTTTGACCAGTTAACACAAAAAAACAATTGCCCCTAATTTTTACCTTTGTCTCTTTAGAGTTTAAGCTACCACATTGCAAGTTACTCCAAGAAATGGTATTGAAGAATGGATTTTATTGCCTAATATAAATAAATAGTTTTGCTTTTTTTAAAACAAAGTATTGATAATCAATTTATTGAGATGGAACCAAAATTGTTACATGACTGACCCCATTGACTTGAAAAATAAAAAAGACTTGAGGCTATTGAGGACTGATTAAATAACGTGTAAGACCCAAATGAAAAATGAAAATTAGTCTTTTGATTCTGTTAAAATTGTTAACATACACTCTTTTTTTTTTCTTTTATTCAATGATCTCTCCCTGGTTTTGCCATGGTGTTTTAATTTGCTATCACTGTTTGAACAAAGAAAAGTTAATATTTTAAAATATTAGCATGGAATTTGACATTCATTTAATATTATGCAATGATAGTTGTAAATGCAAGAATATAAGAACATTCAACTTGAAAACAGAATCATCAGAATTAAATGATAACAATTTCCTTCTACCAAAATGATAGAAATATTACACAAACTTGACTCTTCGTGTTTCATTTCTTAATAGCACACATCTAACAACCTCTTGACTTTTGGCATAGCAATGAGTTAAGGAAGGAATACACAGAAATAGAATATGACTTTGAGCCTAGATAGTTGACCGATACAAAGAAGTAACAAAAATAAGAAAGAATATGATGATTCATCTTTCTGCAGTTACAGAAAGTACTGATGCAAATGAAAAAGGGTGACTTATGGAGGATATCAATGCCCTCCTTTTTTTTTTTTTTTTTTTTTTTTAACAGATTCCTGGGTTTGGTGAATCCACAATAATTCTGTGCTGGTGGGGAACTCAGCATGATATTTACAAAAGGGTAGGGTAGGCCTCATGAGTAGGCCTCATTGTCCTGTTGAATTTTGTACAAAACACCAGTTCTAGGATAAAATTAATAAGGATTTCAAGATGTCAAAAGAAGTGTATTCAGTCAAATGCTGAGCTTATAAATCTGTCCTTGTGGTTGAATCATCTTTTGGAAAAGAGATGATATACTTAAATTTTACTTTATAGTATTTTCTTCTCTAAAGGAGAAAAAGGTCATTAGATACTAAATCAGCATTTCTTTACTGTACCAGATCAAAGTGTGGCTATCCCCCCCTTTTTTTTAATTGAATGTTGTATAACTTCATAAATTATATTTTACCCAGTAAAATTTAGTCTTCAACCAAATTAAAACATACTGTAAAAATAATAAAAACAAATATTGAATTAGGGAAAGAAAGAAGCCAGAAAAAGGGCGTCCAATCAGCCTACTTTACTACAAAGATGTATCTTATTTTTATTATGTTTTTGAAGTTGTATCTCTAGAAATGTAGTATATAACAGTAGATTATTCTAGGATTTCTATGACAATAAAGATTTTCGTATGTGTGCATGATGATAAGCTGTCAGTTTTATGTTCCATGTGCCTAGATTTAAATTACCTAATTTAAAATGGTACATTGTATTTTTCTTTGTGATGGCATACAAATTAGAAGTCAACATATATTTATTTAAAATGAAAAGAACCAGCAAATGGAACATTATAACATAATATGAAATACCAAATTTTATCTATTTATTCCACGAAGGACAGGTCCCTCATCTTATCATAAAATTTGCTTTCACAGGATTTATCACATTTAATTTTACATTTATTTGTGTGATGGCTTCATTCTCTCTCCTCTTTCATAATTAATAAGCTCCCCCTAATTGATTTTGCTCACTATTGTATTCTCCATCCTTGGTTCAGGATTTGGCAAGAACCAGCATGTATACATAACAAGTACTACTAATGAGCAAATACAGAAATATTTAATTATAGACTCGGTTTGCAAAAAGAGCATAGATAGTTGACCAATACAAAGTAGTAACAAAAATAAGAAAGAATAGTGGCTTGTCAGGAAAGACTTTAAAAAGATGAAATAGTGACAATTATAATAATGGGCCAAAAAGAAAAGAGTTTAGAGACAGATTTAGTAATCAATACTCTTTAATGTTTCTAAGAAAACTACTTTAAATTCATTTTATTGATACTGAGTCAGAGAGTTAGTGCAAAAACATTAAAAGAATGAAGATGGTTTTGGGAAATTAACATTACTGTTACTTCTCAACCACTCTTTAGTAAATTTTGTTTTGAATTTATCTAAACTTCTGGGAAGTCATTAATTTCTTCATTTTTATTCAATCTTTTAAAAATAGAATTTCATTTTAAATGACCAAAACTTTGTTTATATGTCACATAACAAAGTTTGTAATTTTCATAAAAGGTAATATCTATCCAAGTTTCTTTAAATGTATTAAAAATAGAAATTAAAAAAATCAAGTCTGTATTAGGATAATCCAAAATTTTCAAGGTTTGATAAATTCAAATTATTCTAAGTTGATAATAGTATGATAATTTTGGTTTGAAACTAGTACAATTTCAGTGACATTTATTGTGAGTATTTATTAATCTGTAGTATAAGCTATCAGAAGAAAAGCTAATTATATGAGAAAGGCTTCAGAAATTCAGTAGCTGAGTTTTGAATATACAGCCAATTATAAATATTAAATTTAATTCTTTTTAAAACTGAAAGGATTAAGCTAGTAGCTTGATAATAATTGAAATATAAACTCTGAAAAAGCTTTGTTTAAATTAATATAATTATAATATATGTTTCAGTTTTAGGATTTCTGAATATGGATCTTGATTCTTGTGGTTTTTAAAATTTATTTTTATTTTGACATTGGTAGGAATCTGTATTTATCTCTTGGCTATCAATATGCATTGTATAATACACATTACTAAACAGCTGTCTAACAACTTCATGAAACTTAAAATAAGCTTCTGTCAAAAATAAAAATAAATAAAAATTTTCAAATACCATCCATCCGTTTTAACATTTATAAGTATTTCTATTTTTATATTTCCCTAATATTAAAATTTCAGTAGCATATGAAATAATTAAAATGCATTCAACCATTTTTCTTTCAGTTTATGAATATGAAACCCAACTTATACAAATTAATTGCTATATGATAGAAATATTTCTGTAAGAAAATATAAACCATGATGTTTATTCCTAATATTTTATTATTAAACAATTTGACTTTTCCTTCTTATATATGTAGATAATGTACAAAAAGTATTTTATGCAATTTTATCACTATTCAAATCTGAACGTAAATAGGAGACAGAAAATGTCATAAAATGTACATTTACCATAAATTAAATAATTTAAATGCTCTAATTTCAAACAATTTTATAGTGTATGACAGTCACATTACAGCATTTAGATTCTTATGAGCTTACTTTTTATGCAATTTCAATCATAAATTTGAGGAAACTAGAGAAAAATTAGAGAAGTAATACATAATTCTTATACAATTTTCCTTAGGTCATAATTAATAAGAATGTGTGAATACTCAAATATATTAAATATATTTTATTAATAATACATGTTAAATTAAGAAAAATGTAGTATTGAATTTGCTCTTCTTCTCTGGAGATCACTAATTATACTGCTTTCTGTCTGTGTACCTTATCGCCCACCTCTATTCTCCCTCACATACACCACACATTCTAATGTAGTTAGTTTTATGTAAAAAATCAGGTTTTTATTTTCTCAAGAGAAAACTTAGAAATATGTAGGTATCAATTTCTACAAAAATTGTAAATCGTTAATTTCAATACTTAAGAAAAAGGCAAGAAAAGTTTCTAACAGTTTGTCTATGGAAAACCTTGAATTTTTGATAAGGAGATTAAACTAACTGTTCTGATATCTATGGTTTTACACTATTTCTACAAAACAAATTGCATCAAGATGTACATAATCTAAAAATTATGCCTCTTCTATATCCCAGACATCTGCTCTTTCTTTCCAAACATAAATTGCTAAGGAGTACTTCAAAGGAAACATGAAGAGAAAATGAGTGGACAATTTTTTTTTTTTTCTGGAAATAACTTCCATGGGTAAATGGGTGCTCTTGGGAGTGAAGGGAGCAAATTGTTTTTTTACTTCAGTACTCAAAAAGGTCTCTCTGAATTCTACAAGTCTGTTTTACATAGGATCTCTTTGTATGGACAGCAGCAAATTTACTTTTTGTTTTTATTATTTTTCCCTAAAGTGTCTGCAATGTGGGGAAGTTAAAGGTTAAGTGAGAACTGAAAATATTATCTCAAGATTTAGTTAGTTTTTATTGTGGAGTGGAAGATAACTACCATGAGAATATCATATTGTTATTGACAAATATTCTGTCATTTCCTTTAAAGTGATATTTGTGTAATTTATACGACTTCTATTCTTATCTCTGTACCTTATTTTTCAAAAGAAAGTAGTTTTCTTGTTTGTGTGAAAGATGAAATTATTTGAGTAAATCTTTGATTCTCTTCTTTCCAAGGTCAAATTATAGTTATTCTATACTGAAAATAAGAAACAGAAATAAATGGACATGACATATTGAATTAGCTGCACCAATGAAATCTTTAGGGCAAGTGAAGGTCAGGTTTTAGGATAAACATTACCAAGAAGAGATAGTGGTATTAGTAGTGCAAATAAAGTCAGATTTTTGGAAAGTCAGTTATTATTATTATTTCTTTGTTGAAGAGAGAAATGTGTATTGATATTCACAAAAAGATGGCACAAACTTGTAAGCACAGGGCATAAAGGAAGTGATCAATACATTCTCACACACCTGTCCCAAGTGCTTGCATCTGACTTGGGGAGAGAAGGAAGTTATATGTTAGATTCATGGATAGGAAACAACAAATCTGTGCTATATCAAGTAAATGATGAAAGACTGTGAGAGCTGAAGAGTTCTGCACTGTGAGAAATCAACATAAAATAACTGAAGATGGAGAAATATTCTAACAGAAGATTAGAATTGAGATCCTTTAAGACAATGAAGGAACAGGGAATCATCATATGTGGAACATAATTTTAGAAGCTTGGAGGAAAAATTATATACTTGAACACGGAATTATATTCCTCTAGAGGGCATGAGGAGAGCAATGGTGGATGAACACCAATGAATCCTAACCTAATGACCACCACTGAGGAAAGCAAAATTTGCCACTTGGCTACTGGTGTGCCATTAAGGGATTAATTCAGAAGAGTGAGGAAGTCTGCAGGTAACGTGTAGGGCAGAAGGGAGACAGAGAAGCCACATAGGAAAGATCTGGGACAAAATAACGCTCCTCAAATCACTGTATTCTTTTCCTAGCCTTCAAAGCATTACTTAGAATTATTGCAAGTATAAGTCATTTATCATGAGCATCACCAGTGTCCAGCCCCTCATTTTAGCAAATCTATGTGGTCACATCTTCTTCATGTCTCTAGAATTTTCTACAGCATCACTATTTTTCTCTATCCTTCTGTCTCACAGGAACAATTTGTTTCCTTTCTTTCACTGTGTGCTGAATGTCATTCATAGCCCAACTGAGCTAGAACTTTGTTTAAAATCAGTCAATAACTCTCTGCCTTGCATTTTAATTCTACTTCAGTGCTGTTTTTCTTTTAATTGTAAATATATTTAAATCCTTTGTACTTTTAGAGGAAAAAAAATAAGAAAACAAAAATGTCTTCTTTGTCCTTTAACATCCGTTCTATTATCAGTCTTCTCTTTTGCACTAACAAAATTCCTAAGATTTGTGTATATTTGCTTTTTTCTTCTTTATCCTTCGCCAGGAATGCTACCTTTCAAAATCTTCAGTTGTTAATTTCTTTAAAGGCAAAACAAAACTAAACTTTCACATTTTTCAACTTTTTACCCACCCAAATCAATACTCTCACACTCTATGGACTTTCAAAGTCTTCAAACTCTTTGTACTTAGATGAAATGATTTTCTTGGTGTATTAGTGATCTGTTTCCATAATTATATTGGGTTAAAAAAAATTTGGTGATATATACAAATAAGCCTCTATTTCTTACTCAGCTATGGACTGGCAGGAATTCAGCTTATTTAGATTTTGCTTCATTGGGCTTGTTTTCTAGCTGTAACTAAATTCACCAAGTTCTCATCATCTTGAAATCTGAAGATAACTTAGGTATGTTCTTCTTATGAAGAAAGAAGCACAATAAGCCAAGTGAAATCACACAGCACATTTCAAGTTCTGTTCATATATTTCCACAGTCATCCCATTAGACTAATGAATCCTAAAATTATGCTCAGTATCAATTGGATAGGAAAATGTATTCCTTCCATGGAAGGTGAGAATGAATATTTGCCAAGGAATTCTATAACTTCCCTCATTTGAGTTTTATAATACTTGGTAATTATTGTCTTGGTAATTATTTCAATGCCATAATTATTTCATCTTCAAACAGGGCTAGAAAATGTGACATAAATGATAATCATCATGGTATTCAAGTATGTTGTTTTAGACAAATGTATTTACTGGGCAATTTGCAAATAACTTACTTATTTCTCTGAGCTATTTTATAATCTCTGTTTCCACTTTTTATCTAAAACACAAGAATTAAGTTCACACTATGCTCCTGTATTTAAAGTTATTTTCTAAGCATCATGCACTGTGATTGTGGACTAAGATGATTTGGGGGTAAAAATAAATCAGAGAATTTTGGTAAACATAAAAACAAGTCTCAACTTTACTTTTGACCATATTATTAAAATTTACATTTTTAACTTCATTAAGAAGATCATTGATTTGTTTTTCTACTTTAGTTTCAGATATAACTATGTAGTTGACTCCTTGTAACACATTTAGAGAGAAAGAAACTAGTATCAACAACCCAAGCTTTCCCATGACCTGGTAGGTGATAACAGCTGATGATACCTCAATGCAGGGGCATCAAAATTCATGGGGACTCTTGTAATTTCTGGGAGACTATTGTTTAATGCATATGCAAATAAAAAGACCAAATTAAAAGGCTACTAAATTCTTTAAATTCCAGAATTTCATGCTTGGAAGAAAGTGATATATTTGAAGGAAATGGAATTTCTAGAAAACATAATTATATAAAGGAGAAAAGAGTGTCCCCCTAAGATGAAACTTAATGTTTAATTCCTCCATCTATGAGTGGCCTAATCATCTGAACTATATATCAATATGTTAATGAAAACAAGTGTTGAATTATTTATATAAATTTATTTCCAGTTAAAAATTACACATAGACAACATCACAATTATTTTCTTATCTCCATGTTCCTCTGAAGAGTATTTCAGCAACATCAGCATGCATTCCACCACATGCCTTTGCTTGCCATTTGGTGACAGGATTCATTGCTTTTGCTAGAAAATAAGATTACTGTAGTGCAAATTATGCATACTCAGTTGCAATTTTCCTCTGTGTGAGGTTCTTTAAGTGCACGTTATTCATTGTTTATGAAATGTTTCATTTATAAATCTGTTTTGAAAGCCTGAAATGGAACATTATGCTTCTATGGAACTCTCTCTTATAGATTTTGTTTTCATTTTAGAGGAATTATATTTTAAACATTATATCTGCTTTCTGCTGTGTTATCTTCTGCACCCTCCTTTAAATCTCAATACATCACTATCACTCATGTGAAACAACCATTAACTTTGTTGAATAGGCTTAGAGGATTAAATTCCATAAAAGGACTTGCTATGGTTGAATTAGTCAGGAATATATTCTTTTTTCTTTTTTCTTTTTTCTTTTTTTTTTTTTCTTTTTGAACCCAGTGGCACTTAAACACTGGGCCACATCCCCAGCCCTTTTCTTGTATTTTATTTACAGACAAGGTCTCGCTGAGTTGCTAAGTCTTCCCTAAATTGCTGAGGCTGGCTTTGAACTCACAATCCTCCTGCCTCAGCCTCCCAAGTGTCTGGGATTACAGGTGTGTGCCACTGCAACTGGAAGAGATATTATATTTATCAAACAAGGAAAGTATTCCTTACAATTGCATTTACCCTGAATCTTTTCTTGAACATTTTGGTGGAAATGTAACATGACAGAACTTTAAGACATAGTTATATAACATCTATCTATAATTAACTACTAAGTTTAAGCATGTTTATTTCAATAAGATATATGGACTTCATTTGCATATTTAAGATTAGAGAAGTTTACTCGATTTGATAAATATTTATGAATGCCAGTGCTAGGCAATGTGTGAAATACTGGGAATTGAAGATGAATTAGAAATTTTCTGCCCTGAAGAAGCTCATTTACAAGCAGGCATGTAAATTGTTAATAGACATTCATCATATATAATAGTCAAATAATTTGAACATGTAGTAAAAGAAGTGCATAAAACAAGGCTTCCAAAAGAGAGGTGAGTTTGAACGTAGGCCCTGGAGGATTGGTTGTATATTGTCTGCCAGAGAAGATGAAAGGCAAACTATGAAGAAGGAAAAGAAGAAGGGAAAGAAAGTTTCAAAAACTGTCAAATCATTGCACATGTGGGAAATATGAGAAACTCTTTGAACCTGCAACATGAGCTGTTGATCACAAAGGGAATATTTTGAAACACTAGGCTTTATATTACATCATAACAAAAGTTTTAGATTAAAATTTGTAGGCATTGGGGAATAACTAGATTTACCAGCAGGAGAGGGCATGATTAATTATTTGTTTTATGAGGATAGCTCTTAGCTCATAGGTATGGCAAAATTCAGATTACATAAGACTGAGAAATAAGGGTGGGTAAGTATATGCACGCTCACACACAGAGCCTGACAGTGATGTTGTGTAAAGTGGAGAAGGTGAGAGGACGCTACTCCTCCAAGATTTCTAAGTGACTACCTTAAAATTGTCAAAATTTATTATTTTCCTAATACACAGAAGGGAAGGGATAGTTAGTGACGAAACAGAATAGAAATTAAAATAAGGATTTCTGGATAAGACCTAGAAAGGAAATGTGCAAGTATTCTAAAAATCATTTTTTTTTAAATCTAGTAATATAACCTAATAAGGGCAATATAATGCCAAAAATCAAAATGGAAATTTTACAAATAGTAAATCTTACTTTTAAATCATTATGATGAGTTGTATGACAAATTCCTTATCAAATATTGCTATAATTGTTTGGAAATTGAGAAAAAAATATAAAAAGTTATGACACTGTTGCTTTCAGAAATGTATTTGTATGAATGGATAATTCAGGTTTAATATTCATAATAACACTAGTTCAGAAGAATGTTTAGATTTGCATTTTAGATGAAGTTTGTCTACCAATTGAACCAATATTGATTTAAATCATTGCTTAGGTGAGTCTAAGGGGAAAATACAATAATAAACAAAACTCTGAGAGTTTGGCCCTGTTATGAGGATGGGAGTGGGATGGAGTAGGAGAACACTTTAGGGCAGTGATACAATCTCTGAAACTCTCCTCTTAATGTGGACTGAATGCATCACATTGCTTATTTATTTCATCATTACATGACTACCCATTTCTCTCATGATGACTTTCCACTGAGATGTAAGCATCTGCAGGTGAGTACTTACTTGTCAATGAAATTGTGGTCACAAGGGGACTAATTATATCATCAGCATATATTTATATAAAAATCTATTATAAGCCACAGTTATCATGAAGAGAGACTTATATATAAGATTTCACCATTCTGTTACCAAGAAAGTGAGATTTCAGAGAAGAGGCTTTTAGTGCCTTCTTATTCTTTTACATGTTGAACTTATGACATCCAATGAAGATACACTTTTGTATCTTAGATTTTTTTGATTGTTCTGTTTATTGTTTGTTTTTCATTTCTGTTAAGTGTGTGCTGTTCAGTTTCTTAGCATAGTAAGTTTATTTGAGCATACTTGAAAGAATTTTGTGATTAAGTTATTTTCTCAATTTATCTAAGTAGAACTTGAAGCCACTCTTGCAAATTATTCTAATTGCAAGGAGTATATTATTTGCATTATTAGCATGTTAATTGTTTTTATTTTGAAACCTTTACAGATCCACAAATGATATTTATTTAATATTAATAAAACCATTGTTCATGATTTAGATGTGATGTGTCCTCCGAAAGCTTATGTGTGAGACAAAGCAATAAGAGTCAGAGGGAATGATTGTGTTTATAAGATTCTTAACCCAATCAGTGAATTAATCCCCTAATAGGGGTTAACTGAGTGGAAACTGAAGGCAGTTAGGGTGTAGCTGGAGGAGGTAGGTCATTGGGGGTGTGGCTTTGGGGTATATATTTTGTATCTGGTGAGTGAAGTCTCTTTCTCTGCTTCCTGATCATCATGCGAACTGCTTTCTTCTGCCATACTCTTTCACCATGATGGCCTGCCTCACCTTGAGCCCTGGGGCATGGGGCTGGCCTCCTATGGACTGAAACCTCTGAAACCGTGAGGCCTAAATAAAATTTTTGTTAGGGTCTGAAAACAAGTCGGGATGGCACCTGGCATTTTGCCAGAGGGAGTGGTTTGTGAGGTGGTGCTAGCGAGCCATTAAGTGTGGAGATTCCTTATTGGTTGACTGCTGTATCTAGTTTATGTTAATTAAGATAAGCTGTGTGGAATGTATATACACCCCTCCTGTCCTACAATAAACGGCTCCCACTCCTGCTGTATCAATCTACACAAGTTGTTCATCACCACCCGGTTATTTTGCTGCAGCCGGACTGCGGCACTTTTCTTCCTTGACAATTATTCTGGTTAGGTCTTTTGGTCACAGTGGTGAAAAAGCTGATTAAAACAATCATTTTATATTTTAAGTATATGTCAAATGATATAACAACATAAAATATACTTGTTGTGGAGTTATTCTTATGTAATGCGGAAGATTCAATATTTATCCCATTCATCATTAATGCTTTGTGTTAGCATGTAAAGTTTCAAAATAAATCAAATTTTAAGATAAAATTGTGCTTTATTCAAATAGAGTTACAGATTTTGTGATTTTTGAGTAGTATATGGACTCTGATAATTTAAAGTGGCATCATGTCAGTCAGGAATGGTAGTGCACACTTGTAACCCCAGCTCCTTGAGAAATGGAGGCAATTTGAAGCCAGCCTGGGCAACTTAGGGGGCCCTGTCTCAAAACAAAAGGTAAAAAGGGATGTATATGAATGGAAAATCTCTTGCCTACATGTGCAAGGCTCTGTTTTTAATCCCTAGTGCTGCAAAAAAGTAAAATAAAGTAATATAACATGAAATATATATTAGACTGAGAATCTGTAAATATAAGGGCGGACCTACTTTCATTTGCAACTATGGATTTCTGCTTGAAATTATAAATCTGCAATGGTGAATGAAAGTTGAAAGTTATCCAAATTCCTTTCTTCACCGCAAAGCCCTGTCACCTGGTAAGCAAGGCAACAGATACTGTCAAAACTGCACATACTTGGAAAGGTTGGCAGGCAAAAGAAATATAACACAAACTGCAGATAGGCTTTCCTGCAGGAGCTCCAATCTGGATGTTTTGAAGAACTAGTGTATGCCTGACTTTAACCTCTTAAACCAACCCCTCAAGTTCACTGTTAAATCATCCTTAAATTGTTCTCACTGCAGCACAATCCTTTGTATTAAACAGTTAAAAAACAACTAAATCACTATGAGACATTATGGGTGCCAAATAAATCCTTCATGATTAACATGTTAGCAGATGGAGACTGATAGAAGTAGAACTACCATGGAGTTACGGGGAAGGAGAATGTCACGCAGCAGGACAGTGCCATAGTTAAAGATGAGAACATACACAAGGCCATGGAACACAGTGCATTGATTGTGATATAACTTCTGAGTTGGCCCCCCAGAGTCATAGAGTTAACAGCGTGAGGCTGGTAAAACAACAAAACAACAATAACAACAACAAAAAAAAACATGAAAGTTCCCCCAACAATCACCGGCAAATTTCCTCAGAGTAGCAAGGGAGTAGTAAACTGTGCTACACATCCAACTTTTCAGCAATGCTCAGATAAGCACAGAACAACTCATTCTGCAGGGCCATCTTCAAGGAAAAAGGGTAATGATTTATAGAAAATGATATTAGACATAAAAGATAATGATACATAGATCACAGATGTGGCATCAACATATGGAAGAGTTCTTGCATCAGCAAATAAAAGGGGTCAATAATGTGAAGAGAGTGAGTATAAGATTTATTAGGAGGCTTTATTGCTCTGTGATTTATGAATTGCCACAGATGGCAATGATGTAGTATAATATTCACAAATATCATGCAATAAAGATTATTAAATCATCTAGTAGTGCTGTTTTTAGTTTGAGCTCTAAGCAAAAAATATCTATGAGCACTGTGTTCTTTACATAGAAGATGTACAACCTTGCTTGATTTTTTAAAGAAATTACAGTAGTATTTTTGTCTACTCTGGGATTTATTCTGAAAGTGTTTTGACATTAATGTCAGATTTTTTTTTCTGTTTTAAATGTATATATGACTGCTCAGGGTAACCAGCAAGGGAAGGTTTGATAGGTATTGCTCATGAGTTGGTATGGAAAAGTGATTAAGAGTATGGATTATGTGTTTCCACTGCCTACCTTGATACCTTCATTTTGCCTATGACTTACCTGAAACCAGATGCTGGGATCTTAGGGCCTTCCTTTCCTCTCCTGACATCCTCAACTATGGAGCCATTATATTTTATCCTTTCCACATTTTTATATACGGCGTTTTTGACCTATAAATATTCAGAATTTGAAAGATGTGTATTTTCAACTTAAAATTGAGATATTTTCTCTGTGATAATAATATAGAAGCCCTACATAAGAACACAGAGATAATATTGTCACTTATTAAAGGGAAAATGGGTAATCCTTTATTTGATTTATTCATTTTCTAAATATATATGTCACTTTTCAAATTTTCTTACATAGAGTTTTATCTTGAAATAATATTAGTCAAAATTGATGTAACTGGCCTGAGAAAGACTAATTCAATATAGTTGTGTCAAAAGAGATGATAATCTTATTTGAAGAGACCTTACTTCCTAAGAACATTTTAAGAGACAGTGTTAATAAAATATATTTTCTTCCTGACAGTAAGAAAAGTCAGTTTTACTTTAAGAGATCCAATAATTTTAGCTAAAGCCTAATACCATTGAAATCTGTTTCAGTTTTTTTTTTCAAGTAAGTTACAGAAAATAATAATAATATTTACAGACACGGAATAGTGCCTTTCCCCTGCTTTTTTATTCATGCTATCCCTCCTCTGCTCTGTCTTTTATCAACCTACAAACACTCCTGTCCATCTCCCATACCCTGTTGCCTTGGGTTGTGAAAAATTAACTATGCATCAGCTTAGCACACATTCAATTATATCTTCCCGTTTGTGCAGCCCAAGATTCTGATTTGTGAACTGTCAGATTCATCCTATTTCTTGTCAAAGTATCTTTTGACTTTATTACATACAGCACAACCATCTGTCACACTGACAATCCTAATATATGCTATTTCTTTTAGACCATCTTCATTGTTAAAATTGAACACAATGCACTTTTTTTCTCTCCTGTCTAAATCAGATCTTTTGTCCCTTGATCACAAACTGAAATCTTCAACTGTGGATCCATTTCTATTCCACTATACTGTTTATTATGTTGAAACATTTACAGCCCAGTTGACAACACTTTAGCTTCTCCCTAAATCCATGATTTATTTTATTTGTGTGACATATATTACTCTGGAAACTGTGTAATGTTTGAATAAACTGGCTGCATTTACAGGGTTTTAGACTCTAGGAAATAATCTTCATAAAATCAGCTTTGTTCCAAATGTCATCTGGTTTCAGCTGAGAAGCCTGACAAATACAAGGCCTTGATGCAATGGAACCTGAATTCAGACTAATAATAAGCAAAAAAAAAAAAAAAAAAAAAAAAAAACCCAGCATTTTCCACATGATTCCTTCAGCAGCCAAACATTTTCCTATGAAAATAATTTCTAGTGTGTTATACTAAGCTTTAACGAAATCTTTTGTGGTTAACATGCTATTCTTGTTTCATAAATAGGAAAATTTATTTTCCCTCATTTTCAGAAAGGTGATTGTGGAATTGAATAGAGTAATGTGATAGAAAGTCAATTTCCTACTGAGAACAAAAAGTTTTCTCAAGAAAGGGAGTGTTTTGCTCTTTGGTATCTTCACCATGTGCCTAAAAGTGGCCACCAAGACAGGCAGTAAATATTGGCTGAAAGATGGGGTGAATGTTCTTAAGGAGTAAGTCTCACTCACTGTTTTGAGACATTGTTTCCAGTTTCTCTCCATTAATAATTTTTTTTTCTTGAGACATTCTTAAGGCTTACTTTTCCAACACATTTAAAGTCATATTTTCCTCTGGAATCCACTTGGCCCTCATCCCGCTGACTGCCTTTCCTCTCACTCCTTTAATACTATCAGTACCTGTCACATTTTATTTGATCAACTAATGCTTTTTCCATCTATTTTCTATCTGAGTTCCATAAGGACAAATATTTGTATCTGGTTTAATTTTCTTCCCATTGTTGTTGTCTATGTTCCTACTGACTCAACAATATGCAGAATAGAGTCTAGAAATTTGTAGACACTACATAATTATCGTAAAATAAAGTATAAATTGGACTATTTGATTTAGAGATTACGAGAACAATTAAATACATTTATTTCAGTTTACAGAATGTTGACTGGTTTTAGATCTATAAAATGTGCTTAATAATGGGAAATAATCTCATCCTACCTATTTTAGGCTACCATAAAATGCAATTCTTTGTACATTTAGACACTTAAATAGGACACCAAGTGATACACCAAAAAATCATTTTGAAAATAAAATGTTTAAGTACATAGGTAGACAGGAATGGATAGATTGACAAATATAAAGGTAGATGTACATTTTTATATAACAAGATATTCACAATACATTTTTATATAACAAGATATTCACAAGTACCATGAATTATTATGTGGACATCTTTTTAGGGAACTGTTCTTCTGCCTACCACACATTTAACATGTATTATGTACAAATGGTCACCAACTTATGATAGCTCAACTTAAGATTTTTTTATCTTTATGATTGTTTGAAATTGATACAAATTCAGTAGACATTGTACCTAGGATTTTTAAATTTTGAACTTTTCCTGAGCTAGCAAAATGCAATATGATAGTCTCTTGAGATGCAGGGGTGGCAGCAGAGAGTCATAGTTTCCAATTAGCCATGTCATCAACAAGATGAATAGCCAATGGTCTACAGTGTAATGTGTTGCTAGGTTGTGATGATCTGTAGGTTAAGGATATTAAATATAATACAGCATTTTTCTCTTCAAAATCTCCAGCAATTAGAGAAATCCAAATTAAAACTGCACTGAGATTCCATCTCACTCCAGTCAGAATGGCAATTATTAAGAATACAAGCAACAATAGTTGTTGGTGAGGATGTCATAAAAAGGTACACTCATACATTTTTGCTGGGACTGCAAATTGGGGAAACCACTCTGGAAAGCAATATGGAGATTCCTTAGAAAAGATGAAATGGAACCACTGTTTGGTCTAGTTATCCCATTCCTCAATATATACCCAAGGACTTAAAATCAGCATACTACAGTGACACATCCACATCAATTTTATAGCAGCTCAATTTACAATAGATAAATTAAGGAATCAAAATAGGTGCCCTTCAACAGATGAATGGATAAAGAAATTGTAAGATATATACATACATATGTATATAGACACATATATACATATACATATATATATATATATGTATATATCTCACAATTTCTTTATCTATATGCAATATTACTCAGCCATAAAGAAGAAGGAAATTATAGCATTTCCTGGTAAATAGATGGAACTGGAGGCTGTCATGCTAAGTGAAATAAGTCAGACCCCCGCCAACCAAAGGCCAAATGTTCTCTCTGATATGTGGATGCTAACATTTAGGGGGTGGGGAGGAATAGTAGAAGTTCACTGGATTGTCAAAAGGGAACAAAGGGAAGGGAGGGGGTGTGAGATTAGGAAAGACAGTAGAATGAATCAAATATAACTTTCTTATGCTCATATATGAATATAAAACTAGTGAAACTCCACATCAAGTACAACCACAAGAGTGGAATCTAAATTAGAATAAGTTATATTTCATGTATGTAGAATATGTCAAAATACACTCTACTGTCATGTGTATCTAAAAAGAACAAATAAAAATACAGCATTTTCAATTTACAATGGGTTTATGAGAAGCAATCCAATCATAAGCTGAGGAGCATGATATTGCACAATGTATGCTAAATGGTCCTTCAATGTTATTTCTTTAACTTATCAACAGGCTTATGAAATTAATATTAATATATTTTGTCTTTTACAAAAGAAGAAAAATGATTCTGGGAACTTGAGTTCATGAATAGAGTCAGTTCTGTTGTGTGGCATATAAATTCATAAAACATATTACAATTACATAAAACATATGAAATTATACAATTTAACAAATATAAAAGAAAAATGTGGCTAAGGTACAATATTCAACAACTTTATGGACACATTTGAAATTATAAATGTATATATACATATATATACAAATATTTAAATATAAATATGTAAATATGTAAAACTAAGATTAGTAGTGCATTATATACACATTAAAAATTAACAAATACATAAATTTATATAAATTATATACTTTACCTTGAAAAATATCTGGTTTATTTTTGAGAATAGGCATCAGAAGTTTTCAGCTTCTGAATTATTATAAAGCCGTGGAAAAACTTATTTGAAATGAGATGAAAAGCTGTAACTGGCTGGGTGTGGGAGTACTACAGAACATACAGGGATCTAAGGGAGCCAGTGCAGATTTGGTGTGTGTTTGGACTGTTGTGGAACCCAAAATGACTCAGTTCAGCTGAGTGCAGTTTTGTGCACTTACCTGGTGTCTCTCAGGAATGAATTAGTGCATAAACAGATGCAAGATTCATATTATGCATATGTTATACACTAATATATCATTATACTGGAATAAACATGTTTTTAAAACAAGTGTTAGACTGCCTGAAGAAAGTGGTTGAAATATTGGAGCATTCTCATACTCCATCTATCCCTCTTTCTTCTTACATTGAAGAAAATAAGACATAAGTAAAAAAAGAATTTCAAGAAATTTCCACATTGGAATGAAGTTTAATATGTATTATAATCCTTTCTCAGGAGCTTTGAAGGTACTAACTCTTATAGTATGACCAGATAAATAACATTCTGCTGCAATTTTTTGCCTCCATCAACTTTGATCCTAACTGTAAAACACTCATATATCTGTATATCACATGATGGGATTTTTGAGCAAAGCCTCATAGCATAAATTCGAAGGGCATGCACTTTGATTTGATATATTCCTTTTGAAGTTAACAGGCAGAACTTTGTATTCCTGAAACTGCAGTTTGCTTTAGTCAACTACACCTTAACATGGCTATCAAAAGGAGATTGCAGAGTCTGGGTTCAGTGAATATTTTCAATAACTTATGAAGTTCTAGCTACTTTAAAGATACATTATTTAATTTTATTCTCCCAGAAACTGGATGGGGTGGGGGCATCTCATTAACTTATTTATGTTATAGATCATGAAATGTCTCAGGTAAGTCAAACAAATTCCCCAGTATCATACTGAGACAACAGATGATGAGAATTTTTGAAACATGTGTTTCTGTCATGCTGAAGTTCATTCTTCGATTTTCTCTTCATATCATGACCATGAATGAGTAAAAAAATGAAAGTATGCATCCTCACTTTTTCTCATTTGTTTGTAGTCTAAATTTGGCAACTATAAAAAAATCATAATAAAACCAAACTAGCTTTCTCCTTTTTACCCTCATTGTTATTAACATGATTACCTCAAGGTCAAAACTTGACATTATCTGTGTCTTACCCTCACTTTCCACATGCAATAATGCACTAGTTCTTGTTTATTAAAGCATATTTCAAATCTAAGTCTTTTCATTTATTTACCTACCTTTCTAAAGCAGATCTTATCACCTCGAAACTCCATTACTAAAATTATTCTAACTCTTTCTTAGGCAAGGAAATCCAATATCAACTTTTTCAAATTCACCTCTCAAAACACCAACAGATTAAGCTTACTGGTATGAAACCTACAATCAATTAATACAATTAGGTTTCTGGAAATAGTTGGCTTTATGAGTCCTTGAAATGTTTTTTAAAAATGAGAACCTTACATAGTGGAACATAATGCCTGAAGTAGTGCATTTTTATGCACATTTCCCAAGGTTATTAGTTTCATGAAACTTTGCCAAAGTGGTGGATTCCCTTCCAGGAATTCAGTGAAATGAGAAGTATAAGAAAACCACTTTTAATATATGAAGAAATTTCACAGAAAACATTAAGCACGTATATTGAGTAGCTAGTACATAAGTCTCTTTGAATCACAAAGAAAACCCGAAAGCCTTCACTTTCTCAAGCTTGTTGAACTCTCCTGCAAATATAAACAGGTCTTGCCCTTCTGTAAAAAGGTGTGCAACATATGGAGTTTTGTAGTTGTTTTCTCTGTGTCTACTAACCCCACAGATACCTGCTGCAAGCTGCTATCATGATTGCTTTTAATAATCTGTAGTAGTAGACTAATTAATTTGACATCTAGAGTTTTTGAAACCTACCAAATATTTCCTTTTCAATTAACAGAGAGAAATTTTTTAATTCAAATTCTATTAAAAATAATGTCATTTAAAGATAAAGCTTAGGACACAATCGTGTTTTCATGTTCACAGTGTCATGAAAGGAATTTAAATGCATCCTGTACAGAGAACATAGTTGACTATTGTTCCAATTCAGACCAGCTTACACTGACTGGACTTACAGAGACAGGTTAAAAATGTGTCTTTTTTTCTGCAGCAATTTTGGAAAGCATATTCTGAAACCCATAAGGGATGCTGTTGAAAGTTTCAGTATGTGTGAAGGAATATTTACTACTTTAATTTTATATTTATTACCCATAATACTGGCAGTTTAGGACATAAAGTTACTTTACAAAGTCATATTAGGTGTACTCATTTAAAGGATGCATTTCCCTTGGCTGTTTTGCACTTTAAAAGAAGGATAGGGACATGTGGATGCTTGAACCTTGTTAAGTTTAGTTTATGAATAATTTGAGTGTGTCAGTGTTGTTGGGGTGTTTTCAGAATGCCTTGTTCTAACAGTTGTTTTGATGTGTGGCTTTATGAATTTGATCCTTTGAAACAAACTGTGCCACACTCCACTGCCTTGGAGAATTTGGCTCTGTTGTTACATGGTTGCCTTCTGTTTCACCTTAGAGCATTTCTGTTTTATTCTCAGGGTACTCTTCCTGAAATACCTAAGCCTTTCCATAATTTAAAACAAATTGCTAGACAAATGAACCAATTTTTCAAAAAATTACTACAATGGCAATATGTGGCACTAGTTATGGAGCTGGTCTGTTGTAGTTTGAAAGTTTTTGGGGTGAGAAGTTTGCTTATTTGGAGTTGTTTTCTGACAAAGATACAAAATCTTCAGAAATTTCACTTTGTGTTTTTTGTTCCTGTTTTCTACTCTGATAGTTCTGGTCTTTATCAGGCCTTCGTTGTGCAGGGTCATAATCAGTTGCTCAACATAAAGTTCTTGTAAGCCTCCAATTCATACTAGCCTCCTCCTCCCATCATCACCATGATTACCACCATCCAATACTTTTTCACTGTCACTATTGCTATCTTTCTGAAATACACTAATCATCTTTTCACCCATTTCTTTCTCTCCTTAATGGTAATGGTCAGAGTAGGATCAGTTGATGAAATGAAATAGAATTGTATCTTGACTTGTATGTAAAGCATAAACTCATAAATTGCAATTATTTTGGATTTTTTCTCTCATTAAAGAAGTTCAGTAACAGAATTCACCCCTGTGCAAATGATTGAAGTATACACTGTCTTCTTAATTATTTTATTAGGTTATCTAATTACAGAAATAACATCTAATTCATGTCTTGCCAAGATGAGATGATTTTGTCAGAAGATGTATTTTTACAGAGATCTCTATGACTACATCTTACAGTATAGTATTCTTTAAGGCAAAATTTTTTCTCTGTCCTTGGACATCACAAAATTCCTGTGTAAACGTGCAGGTTTATTAGAGTTGGCAGCAACTATATAATTTCATAAAGCAAAATCCAGGCTGCTGCTTTTGAACTCTAAAATAAGTTGTTTAGCCATAACTCAAGCCATCCACCAATCCTTTGGTGACAACCTGCATTTTCCACAGAAAAAATGGAAAACATGAAGTGTATGGGTGATGCGTCCTATCCACGTCATAGAAAAAACTATGTGAGCAAGTGAGAATTTATTTTATGTTATAGCAATATCCTTCTATGTGACTATCAATTTCCCAATAAGACTGAAACTGGGTGACAGACTATTATTTTTAAATTCAATACCTGCTTACATCACATCAACTTTCTTACTGCTAACTTCGAAACAAAAATTAATATTGTACTGATATTTTGAATGTTATTTGTTTCTTCAAATTATCATTTTGTATTGTTATTCAATAAAGTTGTACTGTTTATAATCTTTAATAGCATGTCTTAAATTTTAAAGAAATACAAATATAATTCACAAGCAATGATAAGAATCTTAGAGATCATTATTCTTGACCTTCTGAAAGAAGTGGAACAGGGGGAATCACATTATGAAATTCCATTTTAGCAATTTGTTTTTTCTTCAGCGTCTGACATTACATGACAGCTGTTCAATTTCCTCCTTGTCTTTCTGCTCAAACTTCTCAAAACTTCCATTTTCCTGTCTCATAGGCCTCAGGGCCTTTCCTACCCTTTATGCCTTCACAATTTAAATCATCTTGTCTTTTATAACTTCCTTGCAGTAGGAGCCTGAACCCTTTACTGCTATGAACATAGCAAAATATGCTAAATCTAACTTAGGTTACCTTGATTAAAGGGTATGGGCAGAAAGTGAGAAGCCATGAGTATTTAAAATTTTCTAATTTTATATAATTTTGTTAAATTTTATTTAAATCTTAGCTTGCTGTATATAACAATATTTTCCAAGTAGTTATTACAGGTAGGCATGAACTTAAGTGTAAAGTATTTTTCAGGAAACTTTTCAATGTGGAAAAAACTAAAATAAAAGAGATGATGCATGTGCATATTATGTGTATGTCTAGTTTAGTTAACTACAAAGGGATAATAATTGGGACTGATTCCCATGTAGCCTAATGTTTGTGAGCATGTGGCATAGGCCAGGAATTCCTGGGTTGCAGTTCTTCCCTGAGGGCAGGATCAGTTTGACTTGGGGAAATTTTTAGCCATTTTTAACTTTTTGTCTCTTAAAAAGAAGAGATAACAATGATATACATTACATAGGCTTGTACTCAGAATTGAAAAGTAGATAATCCTTATAAAGTCCATGGAACACAGCGGGCTAATTATTAAGTTCTAAGTGCAAGTTGGTAATAACAGTGGTCTAGTTCTATTCAGAAAAATGAAGAAAATAACCCTGAATACAGTTTTCATCCTGATGACTCATTCTCTCACATGAAAACTAAACCATATTTGTAAGATTCCAGATTCACTTTTGATTATGTGTAATTAACTTTCTGCTCAAATTTTATTGCCCAAATTGCCCATACATATTAATTATATAGCTAATTTTTAAAATTGAGTTAGTGTATAATGTAGAAACTTTCTTAAAGGGGAAAAAATCTATGTTTCAGAATTTATTGATTAATTATTTCTTGAATTTCTTGAAATGCTGATTTCAGTGTATTTTCTGAACAACTTAAAGTCTAAGTAGAAAAGATAAGAAGAAAGTTAAGTTTAGGCCATGGATGGATAGACTATTAGGATTGTTTTATTTTGCTTATGTTGAGAATTGACAGTTTGTGCTCTAAAGATTTTCATGAAATTTTTATTATGGCTTAATATCATGAAACAAGTTTTGGTACCACAGAACAATTAGATTGCTCTTTGTCTAAGTTTTGAAGTAAGTAACGTGTTTATTGGATTATTTTCCTTTTATTCCCCTACAGAAAATGTCATCCTATCATCTTTGAAAAACTCTTGCATAGAGATGGACTGTCATTTCTGCAGATATTTATCCTGGTCAGAATCTTAAACAATATAAGAATGGCAGTCCTTTTCTTGTCTTAGCACATAGAATCAACTGTTGGCTGTCTTTTGCACCATAGAATATAGATACTTAGTGATCCTGGAAGATCTTGCATTGTGTTTATAAAGATAACACAGAGAAAAAAATAAGTGACTAGCTAGACTCATTGTTTGCGCTCATGCCCAACCACTATAATAAAACGATGCCAGTGGAAGACAGTTTTGTACATTGTCCTCAGTTTCATTGAAAAGTAGAATATCATAGTTTTATGTCTGAGTCAACTTTGAATATAGGACTATACTGAATTACACCATCCATATCAAATGCATATACATGTATCTTTGCTAAATGTGCAAATACATGTATGTATTTACAAAGAGTAGAAATAAACAAGAAAATCTATTTTCTAAATTGCTTTCATTTAGTTTGCCATCATTAAATTTCTCATGTTACATATTAGTCAAAATTATAGCCCAGCTTTATGTACTGAACACATAATAATGATGGGAAATTTCTGTGTTAAATGTTCCTTTGTATTTATGGGTATGTGCACATGTACAAAGTAAAAATACTTGCATATTGAACAAGGACTTTTATGATTGGACATAAGTTATTGCAAAATCACAGATCTGTTCTGAAATGTCATATACAAAACAACTACAAAATGAGAAGACATGGATTTGATTTTGCTTCCATTGATTCTTAGCTATACCACCTTGGGCAAATTTCTAACATTTTTGTATCTAAGGTTTCTCATTTGTACAATGAGAATTTAATGACTTGATATTTATGTTCTTTTGTTTTTAAAATGTGTCACTAGCATATTTCTTGCAGCCACATGTTTTTCAAAAAGAAGTTTTTTACTTTTGAAAGCATGTCTTCTGCAGGTATTCATATTTCAATATTGACTATATCTTCAAAAAGCAACTTGAGGGATTAATTCTGTATGTATCAAGGTTGAAACACAATTTTGTCATAAACCTCAAAGCAAATTCCTAAATCGTTAGCTGAAGGGCACAAAAAAAAAATTAGGTTACAAACATTTTGGAAATATGCCTAAAGAAAGTGCCACCAGAAAAATTACCAGTTTGCAATAGCTCATGATTTATTAATTTTCATGCTGTAAGCTTAAATAAATGGTCTATCATATTAATGAATAGCTCACATTTTAATAAGAATAATGTGTTACAAGATACCACCCCTCTAGGACAAATTTCATAGTTGGCATCTAACTCCCCTATACAATCTGTCTTCTCATCTTGGAATTTTAATGATCTATACAATTTGCATCCTACACTGGTATTATATCTTCATTTCTTCTGGAACTCCTAGAAGTGATTTATGATGAATGAAATTTTGATTTCTCTAGCATAGGTGCATACATTACACAAACAAAGATATTGCTTAAAATAATTAGTAGCGTATTGAATGTAGACTACTTATATACCATTTAAAATGTGGATAAATTTATAGATTTATAAAGTGGAAAACAAAGAAGAAAATATTTACATTAACTGGTAATATCATCTAGTTGGATTTAGAAAAAAAAATACCCAAGAATGGACTCCATTAAATGTGAGTTTTTAACCTTAGGATAATTATTTAGAAAGAGAAACCCTTTGCAAAGTTTTATTTCTAAAAACACTGTGATCACTACCATCACTTTCACTTTCATGAAGAACCACAATCATACATATTTCAAATATTAAAAAGAGAAAATATACATTACAAAAGAATATAGGCTCATTAGAAAAGAAATAAAATAGGCAAAAGAAAGCTAATAAAGGAAAATCCTAAAACCTGTAGATAATCAGTGTATCATTTTACAATTTGGTTATTTTTCTTTGTTGTTGTTGTTGTTACTAGGGCTTGAACTCAGGGGCACTCGGCCACTGAGCCACAGCCCCAGCTCTACTTTTTGTATTTTTTTATTTAGAGACAGGGAATTATGGAGATGCTTAATACCTCTCTTTTGCTGAGGCTGGCTTTGAATTCACAATCCTCCTGACTCAGCCTCCTGGGCCGCTGGGATTACAGGTGAGCACTACTGTGCCTGGCTTGGTTATCATTCTTTAGACATATTTTAATATTATCATATCTCTATGTCTATACATTTTTCAGTTGTACATACAATACTTTGGTGCATTGCTTACTGACATATACAGGGAGCAAGTGTACAGGCAATAATATTTGCATTTTACATTAGTTATTGAATATAATATTCAAAATAAACACAAGATGTCAAGATCTGTAAAGGGTCTAAGATTGCAACCTTCTTACAAGCTTATGAGATGGACTGTTAATGATTTAAAAATTCAAGAATACAAGAGACACCTCAGCCCATATAAAAGGACTTGATTTCTCATGGCACTGTAGACCTCATGAGCTTCATATTTTGATTCCCCTTGTTTCCCAGGGCAATGCAGACTGTCCAGGCAGATGCTGTACATGTAGTGGGTTTGTATCACAGCTGGAAAAATCCAGGTGTGGGTAACACTAATCTTTCATGAGAGAGCTGCTAGCAAACCTGCCCTGTCTTTGCCCTGAAGGGAGATGTTATCTTTATCCAGAAGAGCAAACAAATCTGTACTTTACCCTGGAGGAAGACAAAATCCTTGTGAAGATAGCCCAGAACATTGCCTCTTTTCCTGAGACAAGCACAGACATAAGATAACCATGCAGAATTGTCTCCCAACAAAAATAATGCAATTTTAAAGATCTAAGCAAATCGAACTCCCCTGCGCAGAAATCTGGAATTCAGAATAAGAGGGATTAAATTGGGAGTTGAAAGTAAGAAGACTTTTATCTGATCTATTTAATAAAAGATAAACAAAATTGGGAAATATAATTTTGAAGGAGAGGGAGAAAGAGAAAGAGAGCGAGACAAAGAGAGAAAGAGAGAGAGAGAAATGAACAAGGAGCCAGGGATAATATAATCCCCAAGTGTTTCTCTAATGATCTACTTTCTCCAATCATGACCCACCTGCATACAGTTGCCACCCAGCAGTTCATGAAAATTAATAACTGATCAAATGAATTAGTTCACTAATGAGGTTAGAGCTCTCATACTCTAATCATTTCACCTCTGGACATTGGTACATTGGATATCAAAATCCCAACACATGAGCTTTTTAGGGGACTTTTTATATCCCAACCATAATTTTTTTTTTCTGTGTATATGTGTGTGTGTAAATGTGTAAAAACATACATATAGAAAAATATAATATGTATTACATTTTAATTATTTTCTACATAAGAGACTTAGTTCTTTTTTTTTAAATATTTTTTTTAGTTGTCAATGGACCTTTATTTTATTTATATATATGCGGTGCTGAGAATCCAACCCAGTGCCTCACACATGCTAGGCAAACACTCTACCACTGAGCCACAACCCCAACCCCAAGAGACCTAATGTTTTCCAGAGTATTTATAAGTTTACTTCTTCAGTCTTAAAAACAAATAAATTGGTTCTGTATGTGCTGATGTGGATTATTATCTATTATTTGTCCTAGTGTTTATAATTAAAGACAATATTTTGTTTGTAAAAGTTTACTTCTATTATTTTCTTGGATGTGTTTTCTCATCTATTTTTTCTTAGTTAGAGGGGTGGATAAAAATGATCAAATAATCTTTTTTGTCCATTTTATATCATAAATTATGTGAAGGAAGTTCAAATAAAAACATGGGTCTGAGATAGTTATCATAGATTTGGGGTTCCCATAGAGTGGATGTTCTTGAAGTTCTGCTTCATTACCCTATGTTGAAGTTAAACTTGTCCTGCTCTTTAAACAAGAATTGCCTTATTTTAATTTGAAAGTTCAGCACATTTTTCTCATAAATATTTTTCACCTATAAATGAAAAATAGACTTCTAGTATCTTGTTCATCTAAGTAGGAATGCTGCGTTAGAGAAAGGAGATGGTTTAACATTTGTCCACCTAACTGCAACTGTTTTTTATCAGAGGCACGAATATGTATTGTTATTTTTTCTTTTCCTTGCCATTCTAAAAAATAATTTTAAAAAATGACGATTCAGAATATCCCGCACTTGGTTATAACAGCATTGTATTGCACTTCTAGTATTAAACTAGTTCAAAATGAATTTTACATGGCAAGTTCCATAAGAGGCGATTTTTAGCATATGTAAACTTTTCTGCCTCTTAATTTATGTTTGTTTATTTCAGTAAATTTTAAGAGGTAATATATGCTGATTTTGACATCTTTATGAAAGCTGGCAGATGGAAAAAAAATCAAAGATTTTTATCATTATGAAAAGGCTCTAAAGGTTTATCTATTTGAAAGTGGTATATGCAAACACAGCAAAATGTAATTTTATTAATGTCACTGTTGATTTTAAATATAATATTGGAATAATTATTCTCTGAAATGTTAATTTTTCATATGTTGGAGGATCATTGAGATGTTTTATTTCCAATGTATAAATTTTCTTGCATGAAAAAAATGAAAACTATAAGTGCTGATACAGTATTGACTTTTTATTTAAGTTAAAATTTCGATAGTCACAAATTTGAATAAAATTTGGTTTAAAGGATGCACTACTAAAAATTTCATGTTTAATAATTTTATTCTAAAATGATTGTTGGGAGAGTTTCTCCATGTTTCACTCAGATATTTGCATATTTAGCAAGTAGAGGTGCTGGTCATAGGATTTTTGTATATCTGACAGCCTTAGAAAGAAGCTACAATGTTTTCTTCAGAAACAGAGAACAGGATTGTTTACTGTTTAATAAAATAAGGAAAATGTCTTCTTTGGGGCAAGTGTCAGACAAATTATTAGCTCATAATACAAGTGTTGGGTTTCCAAACCTGGGGTTCCTTGGTTGTGTTGCAAATACATTCTAGCTTTATCATCCTAGATCACTCACTCTCTGTTGTACCTTAGAATCTAGGGAGAGAGGAGAACTAATGTAATAATGAAACTCATGTTATCTGCTATTCAATGAGAAATCACGACCTTTCTCTGACCTTGTCTCTTTTTCTTCTGTAAACCTCCATAGAACTGGCATGTTGACATCTTAGTTCACAAGTAGAGAAAAATTTTAGAACTTTCTCTGTTCTAAAAACAGTATAATCACAACATAATTTAATCATGTATTTAATTTTACCTAGAAATAAAATATTTTCTTCAACACTTGTATTACTTTTAGTTGGTAGGACTTTCCTACACCTCATACTCTTAACTCCTCCATAAAACTGGTTACACATTCAATATATCCGTGTACTAGAATGTCTGGACTCATGTTTTATAAATATTTATGTCTGTATACACAGTGCACAGAATAGAATATAGCGTTCAGTAATTCAATTACAGATGACTAAATAAATACATGAAAAATGAATTCCATTTTTAATCTGTGTTCTCCATATGGCCCTTGATAGCATGACTTCCAATGAACCCAGGGAGCAACAGAAAGAAACAATTATCGCTCTGGAGCTCCTTGAAGTGGTTCATTTCTCTAGGTCTATTTCAAAATTTCACTTACATATCTGAACCTGACCTTGATAACATTTTAAATGATTACATAAATAAACTGACAATTTAAGTGACAGATATATACAATTATTAACTTGTACTTTCTAAAGCTACATTTTTAATTTTTAAATTTATTTTACAAAGCAGTATGTGTTTGTGCATGTTTGCATGTTCTCATTGACTTGGTCCACCTTGAACATATTGTCTAAATGCACTAATGTCTTTTAATTTAGAAAATGTGCTGTAAATAAGTAGCATTGGTATTGGTAGGCGCCATCTGGGGCTTTAAATAGAAAGAGTTTATGAAACTTACTTCTTATTCTCTATTTATAAAAAATATCCATTATAGAGAACTGTCCTTCCTTTCTGAGACTGCTTTTTCTTTTAAAATGTGTAAAAATTGTCCATCTATATTTGAAGCCCAATTACCTTAGAAGATAATGGCTACCTTATTCATATTTAGGTGAAGGTGAATCACATAAAATGTTCTGGATTGACAGCAGAAGGGGAATTTTTTTTTTTTTAACAATAACATGAGGGTAAAAGCTTTACTGCATTTTATTTGAATAGTTAACCCTTGATGTATATTCAGTTATCAAAGTAACTGTTAAAATTCTAAATCAAACACACACACACACACACACACACAAAACCTCCACATCATATTTTTGAAAATAAAGCCATTATTTAGTTCTGTTTTTCATTTTAATTTTCAACAGAACAAGAATTTTTAAAAAAGAACAGGATAATTTCATAATTTGCTGCTCACTGGTTGATATAAAATGCAATTTTTTCATAATCATACATTGTGTGGATGCTACATCCTGAAAATGACTAAGCTTACTTATTAGTTTTCATAATTATTCTATAAATTTCATATATTTTCTATAAATTTGTTCTCTGAATAGTATGACATTTTTATTTCTGTTCTATCCAAACCTTGTGATTTAAAGTAGCTAAAACTTTAGTAAAATGTTATACTAAAGATTTAGAGTTGTCACCCATGCCTTGCTCCTGATCTTAGGAGTAATATAGCTAATATTTCACTATAAACTATAAAGTTAGTTGTTCATTATTTTATAGATATCTTTTATTAGACGTTTATGTGCGGTTTTCCAAGATTGTTTTATCACTAATTGGTGTTAAATTTTTTTTCAATTTTTAAATTTATTAAACTGATGATGTGATGTACATTTTTATTCCTTTAATATTGCATATACTTTAAGTGATTTTTAAAAATTTAAACCTATTATATATTCCAGAATAAACTCCGATGATCCTGATATTTTATCCTTGTAACATATGGCTTGATTAAATTGTTTAATATTATGTTAAAGATTTTCACAACCATGTTCATGAGTAAGATTTGTTTATAAAAATTTTTTAAAAATACCTGTGTAAACTTTTGGTACTGAGGTTATCTTGATCACAATGTTACTCGAATGTGTTTTTCTTTTACTTTCTGAAAGTATGTTCAGCATTTGCACTCTTTCTACTTCAAGTGTTTGATAGAATTTGCCAATGAAGCCAATTTATTAAATAAACATTAGGAATATTCAGATTTTTTATTTAATTTTGCCCTCATTTTTGGAAACTCGTTTATTAGGAATAATTCTATTTATTTTTTTTCAGACATGTAGAATAAAATTTATCATGCTATTCCATCATAATTCTTTTAATGTTGTAGAATTCTTTTTTTATTTTATGATATCAGTAATATTGCTTAAGTTCCTTTTATGTGATGAGTATTTCTAGGCATTTATTTATCAATTCAATAATGCAAAGAATGAGCTGCTATATTTGCAAAATGTTTTATGGCTTCATGATATTTACTTTCCTCTAGTTATTGTTTCATTCATTTATCTTTCATTTTTAGCTTCGTAAGGTAGAAATTTGGATCATTAATTCTAAACTTTTCTTATTTTCTAATAACTCTTAATATATATTTTTCTCTAATCACTGCTTTTGCACTTTCTCACACATTTTGCATTTTTTAAATTAAGAGCATTTCCTATTTTCTCTTTAGGTTTTAAAATTTTATTCTTGAGTGGTTTAGAAGCCTATTTCTTAATTTCCAAATATATCTGATTTTTTTTTAGATTCTAATTTCTCATAGAGCGTTTTTTATTGTTTTCTGTTGAATTTACTGTGATCAGAAAACATTCTGTGAGATTTCAGTTTTTCATATTTACTGAAACATGCCCATCTATCATGTTGCTTGCCTTGGTTTATATTGCAAGTGTTCTTGAAAAAATTGTTCTGAAGTTGCTGAGTGTGTTTTACAAAGAAAATTAGGTCAAATAATTGGCAGTTCAATTCACATCATTTATATCATTATTGTACATTTTATACAGTACAATTTTGCTTCAACATTTATTGTACTGCAGTTCTGTTGATGAAGAATTATTTCATTTATAAGGAATCTTTAAAATTTTAGTAACATGCAGTTTGAGACTTTCTGCCTTTTACTTGGAGGTTTTAGTCTATTATCATCTGACTTAAGGTAATCATGGATATAGTTGGATTTGGGTACACCATTTTTTGTTATTAGTTTTCTGTTTATCCTGTCTGCATTTGATCATTTTCCTCCTCTGTCTTCTTTCATTACCTTGATGGTGTTTAATATTCCATTTTAATTCTTCTATTGACTGTATCTCTTTGCATTACATTTTTGTTGTTGCTCTAGTTTTTTAAACCTTAATTTATCACACTTCCACTAGAATTAATGTTGTAATAATAAGTGAAAAAAAACTGAACTCTATTTTCCTACTCCTGTCCTACCACTGTTGTTTAGTGTATTTCCCTATGCATGCTCGTGTGTAAACATGGTATCACAGAAACAAGTGTTACTGTTGACTTCTGGAAAATAAGTAGAAAATGAATACTATTTTCCGGAGTGGCAAATAAATCATTTCTTTGAACTCCATAGCCTTGAACAGCTTGTCTATTGCATCTGGAAATCTTTCCACTGGACGGTACAGAAAAACGGTGAACGCTGTTAATGGGGCCCATTCCATGCTGGACAAGGAATTTATGAGTTCCATAGCTTTGAATTTAGATGCCTGCTAACCTTGAGTAAAAGAGATACCAGTGCGTGTAAACAGCCTTGAGGCTCCAGGTGCAGAGAGGAGGAAGAGTTATTGCAAGAGTGATAAAGCCCCACTTGGACCAATTTCCCATAGCTCCTTTTTTTTTTTTTTTTTTGGACTGGGGATTGAACTCTGGGGAACTCAACCACTGAGCCACATTCCCAGCCATATTTTGTAGTTTATTCAGAGATAGGGTCTCATTGAGTTGCTTAGTCCTGGCTGTTGCTGAGGTTGGCTTTGAACTCTCTAACCTCCTGCCTCAGCCTCCCCAGCCACTGGGATTCCAGATGTTTGCCACAATGCCCCGCAGTGTCTCACCTCTTGCTTACCTTGAAGAACACTCCTCACAACAAATTCCTTTGGTGTGTTTCACAATAAATAAAGCATATGCTGGCTTTTTCCTTTGTTAGGATCAGACCCATCAGGTTTATTTCGAACACCTGCTTTGAAAGATATTTTCCTTTGTCTTTTGTTTTATTTCTTGATGTTACTTTTTCTGAATTTTTATTTCCAGCCGGCCCATACCTATGAGGATTTCTTATTCCATCCCCATTCAGCAGGCCATGGGTGACAACTATTTCTATTTGTCCCTACATAATTGCCATATCTGGTTCTGCTTTTTATTTTTTAGGTGGTGCTGGGGATTGAACCCAGGGTGCATGTGAGGCAAGCACTCTATCAACTGAGCTATATCCCCAGTCTTCAGTATAGTTTTTATATAGCACAATTTGACTTCAATATTTGTTGTACTGCAGTTCTGCTGATGAAGAATTATTTCAATTATATTTTACCTGAAAAAACTTTTCCTAATTAACCTTTTCAAAAAATATTTTAATGTAAATTTATTTTAGGGCTGATACTTTTGATTTTTCTGATGTTGCTGATATTAATTTATTCAGCTCTTTAAAGATGTAATTATATTGTTTTCAAGTCTAATTTTTTTCTTTTCTGACCAGAAGTCACTTATTTGTTTTCTTGCATAAATGAGTCTCTTTGATTCCAACTGATTTCAAGATGATTTTTTAAATTATTGTTGGTTTTCACTGTTTTTGCCTATTTGTGTTTTATTGACTTTGTGTTAAGGTTTTGGAGTAATCTATACTTCTCATCATGTTTGGAAAGATATACCCATTAATCTTTCAGATAAATTTTTGCCCCCCTTTTTTAATTCCTCTCCTTCTAAGACAACATCATAACTCTTCATTTTCAAATTTTTGTCCCATAGATTCTTAACATTTTATGAATTTCTGTTTTTATTACTTTATGTTATGGTTTGAATGTGAGGTGTCACCCAAAAGTTAACATGTGAGACAATGTAAGAGGATTCACAGGAGAAATGATTAGGTTGTGACACCTTAAATTAATTAGTGAATTTATCCCTTATGGGATTAACTGAGTGGTAACTGGAGGCAGGTGGGCTGTGGCTGGTGGAGGTGGGGCATTGAGGGTGTGACTTTGGGGTATTTATTTGCATAAATAAATGCAAGTGGAGTCTCTCTCTCTTTCTGATCATCATGTGCACTGCTTCTCTCTGCCACACCCTCCTCCATGTTGTTCTGCCTCACTTCGAGCCCCCAGGAATGGAGCCAGCCTTCCATGTCTAAGACCTCTGAAACTGTGAGCTCCCAAATAAATTTTCCTCCACTATGGTTGTTCTGGTTGGATATTTAAGTCACAGCAGTGAAAAAGTTGCCTGAAATATTTCTATTTCACTGATAGTCTCTTTTGGCATCTCTAAACCTGTTAGAAGTGTATCCAATTAATTTTTCATTTAAGATAGCTTAATTTTTACTTTTAAAATTTTTATTTGGTACTTTGATTCTGTTTAAATTTCTCTGCCAATATTCTTCATCTATTAATTCATGTGGCCAGAGTTGTCTCTAACTAATTAAATCTATTTGTACTGGCCATTTTAAATTGTCTGCTAACCAGAATGGCAAAAACATTTGTGTATCCCAGGGTAAAATTAACATGTGGGTTACATTTTATTGTTCTTTGCATGTCTTGAAAACATTGGTTATATATTGAACATTAAGGGTGATATGTGGTAGAGCTTCTGGGTTCTTTTGCTAAAGAAATGTGAACTTTTCCTTTAGCAGATTAAAGTAGATTAAAGTTCAAAGATCTGCCTTCCCTGTGGTGGTATCCACTGGAGTCACTGCTGAGACCCCTCAGACTTACATGTAGCTCATGCTTCCTTTTGAAACTTTGTATTTTTCCCTGTACAGGAATGGCTTCTGGGTTCATCTAGGATATAGGTGAAGTTTTCATGAAGTTGTATTATTTCTCATTTCATGGCTGCTATCTTCTGAGCATTTGCCCATCAACTTCTAATTATTCTTTTGGATATTGTCACACTCTATCCAATGATTCATTCAGCAAATAAAATTGCACTTGATCTCCAACCCACCATATATAGGAGAGCATGGCGAGGGACTGGAGACATTTATCTAGGAAAGCCAAGAACATTGTCCTGCTGCAGCTGGGATAGATCTTCTGCCTTCTCACTGGGGGCTATGCAGAGGAATGGAAATCTTAATTTCTCAGTCATATTAACCAGGTACTCATGGGATAAGAAGCACTGGTGGCCTTCCCATACCCAGTGAAAAGTCTTATCTCTTAATTGTGAACTGGGGAGGCAAAAAGCTTTGTCCTTTTAGTCACCCCCCACACTGAAGTGGGGATTTCAACATACTGAGCTGGAAACTGCAGTGAATGAGTCATAGCTCAAGTGTCACAGACTCTCAGCAATCTAAAGAGCATTAAATGATACTATAAATTTCACCAGATGTTGTTTCATTAGGGACCACACCAACAGGCAACACATGCTGCCATTCTGAAAGCCGAATTCCCTCTGCTTCACGTTGAAGGCTGTCTTTCTGTTCCCATTGTTTTCAAAGCCTTCTCCTTTTTCCATAAGTTCTTTGATTCTGATACACGAGTAATTCTCCTCAACTCACTCTATTTTATATTTTAAGTAACTATGTGTTTTTACATACAGAATAGATTTCTTGTCCATCATCTAGCTTAAAAATATGTGTTTCCCTCACTTTGAGGCAAAAAATATGAATTATTTTATTTGATGTATATGAAGCCTAATTTATATATTTTTTTTCTATTGAATAATTTGGTCCAGAAAGTAGGATGCCTTTTGTAGAAGAGATAAGAGCAAAACTGGAAATAATACACAAGGAGAAAATAACTTGAGACAAAGAACTAATCTCCATAACACTTAAGAGTTCTCACTTGATGAGACAAAAGGATTATTTTCTTTTAGAAAATATTTTTAAAATAATATGTGCAATGAATTGCTCATAAAAATAAAGGCAAGTAGCCTCTAACATATGAAAAGATATTCATCTCATTCATAATAAAGGAAATGAAACTAAAATCCATTAAAATATCTTTTTAAAATTATAGCTTCAGCAAATAACCAAATGATAATAACAAACTCTGCTGTCAAAGTCATGAAAGGCTCTATCACATAATGCAGTTGTGAGTGCAAAATTATTTAACCATATTGAGAGGAATCTGGCAATATTTGATATGAATGCATTACATAGGCATTTGCCCACTAACTCACTCTCCTCCTTCTAGAACTGCAAGGGAACAATAGTTCTATAAAGAGAAACATTATGAGTGAAAAACCAGCCTCTACCTCAGAGCAAAGCCTGTCCAAGAAAGGCGCATGACCTTTGTCCTTGTAAAGACCCACAGAATACTCTCAGGCATATTCCCACCCTGCTAAGTTGTTTATCTACAAATAACAGGTGAGATCTGCTGTTCCAGGTGTCCTTGACTCAGTCAGGCTAGGTGGGGACCCATAGCAACCCCCTAGAAGCCACCAATCAGCATGAGACAAGGAAATACCTGGAATGCCAGATGACCCTCCCAGCAGTTTATGGTGGTTGATAACATGTTGGGAAACCATGTAGCTCAGCATGAACACCCCTCTTTGCTTAAACCAATCAGTTCAAATGAATCCCCCTCTTGTAGTAACCAATCATCCCTTCCTAACTTGTTCCTGCCAGTGAATGTGCTAATCATGTTTTAGAGTTGTTTTATGATTTTCCTGGCGTGTGTGATGATTTGCTAAGATATGCTATTATGTATGTGAAGTCCCTGCCTTCCCCAAAGAGTGTATAAAACTGCTGCAAAGCCTGGGCTCGGGCCTCTCAGCATCACCAGTTACTGTGTGTGCACGGAGGACCAAGCCAGCTCGCAATAAACACCTCTTTGCTACTTACATCGATCTTGGTCTCAGGTGGTCTTTTGGGGGTCCCAAATTCGAACATAACAATATGCATTGAAAACCATCCAGAAGTCCACCAAAAGTAGACCTTCTGGAAAATAATGCATATACATAAAGATATAATAAACAGATGCAAAAAAAAAATCACTAGGAAGATTATGGTTTACTTAGAGTAATTCTTGGACTGTTTGTCCTTGTAAACACTTTTTCCAGAAAGAAAAAGTGCCAAAGAAAAGTTTGCAACCTTTTTTATATAAGGAAGGAGAACAATACACATAGGACCCCCAGATATACCCAATAATGAACACATGTGTGTTCACACACACCTTCATACCTAAAGGGATTATTGGAAAGGTATCAGAAGCTAATCAAGAGAGAAATCTCTACAGGAAATTTTCTAGGGGAAGAGGTTCTGGAGGAGATAGAAATTCAACTGTGACTTCTTTAATTACACCTTTTATAGATTGTGAATACATTAAATGAATCATATATATGTATGAATATGAATTACATATTGCATGTACATTGTATGAATGTGTATTACATATCACAGACATAAAATGAATCAGAAATATATTTATTTTTTCCTGTTTTAAATTGATTCATTATAATTATGTATAAAAGTGGCATTAATTGTGATATATTTGTATATGTACAGAAACTAATTGGGCTGATTTCATTTCCCACTATCATCCCTTTCCCTTATACCCTCCCACTTCTGTTACCATTCCTCTGCTCTACTGATCTCTTTTCTGTTTTCATGAGATCCCTGAGGTCACTTTTCTTTTTACTCTTTTTTTTTCTAATTTTCATATATGAGAAGAAATCTATGATTGACTTTCTGAGTCTGGTTTATTTCGTTCTCCATAATGTTCTCAAGTTCCTTCCACTTACCAACAAATTACTTAATTCCATACTTCTTTATGGCTGAGTAAAAGTAATATATATATATTATATATATATATATAATATATATATATTTCTTTTTTTTCTTTATTGATTCATCTATTGACAGACAACTTAGGCTATTATGACTTTGGCTATTGGCTATTGTGACTTTGGCTGCAATACATATTGGTATCCATGTATTGCTAAACTATGCTGCTATGCTGACTTCTTTCTTTTTTGGATAAATACTGAGGAGTGGTAACTGGGTCAGAAGGTGGTTTCAGGCTTAGCCTTTTGAGAAAACCTCATACTCATTTCCATAGTTTTTGTACTCATTTGCAGTCCCATCAACAATATGTAAGTGTTCCTTTTCCTTGGTATCCTCATCAGCATTTATTATTTATTTTCTTGATGTTTACCATTCTAACTGAAGTAAGATTAAATCTCACAGTAGCTTTGGTTTGCAGTCCCTTGTTTTATAAATAGGTTGAATATATTTTTTATATATTTGTTATCCATCTGCATTTCTTCTGTTGAGAAATGTCTGTTTATTTCACTTGTCCACTCACTCATTGATTGATTGATTGTTATCAGCTGTAAAATTTTGAGATTTTATATATTCTAAATGTTAATCCTTTGTCAGAAGTATAGCTTGCAAAGGTTTTTGTTGTTGTTTGTTTGTTTGTCTTTCCATCATGTATGCTCTCTCTTTTAAGTTCTTGTCTCTTTTGTTGTCCAGAAACTTCTTAATTAGATGGCACCCCACTCCTTGATTTTTCGTTTTGTTTCCTAAGCTTCAGAAGTCTTTTTGAGCAAGTTAATGCCTGTGAATGCATGTTAGTGTGTTGACCCTACATTTTCATCTAGAAGTTTCAGGTTTTCAGGTCTAACTCAAATCTTTGATTCACTTTGAATTGACATTTGTGTAGGTGAGAGATAAAGGCCTGGTTTCCTTCTGCATGTCATTAGTCAATTTTCCGAGAAGTACTTGTTATAGAGGCTGTCTTGTCTCCAACATGTTTTTGTCATTTTGTCAAGGTTCAGATGCTTGTATCTGTGGATTTGTTTCTGTGCCTTCTATTATGTTCCATTGGTCCATATGTCTGCTATTATGCCAATTCAATACTATTTTTTTGTTGTTTTTGTTTTTGTTTGTTACTATGTCTCTGTACTATAATTTGAAATTGAGAACTGTGGTGACCCAGCATTGCTCTTCTTGCTCAGGATTGCTTGAGCTATTCTGGAGTTATTATTTTTTCAAATAAATCTAACAATTTTTTTTAGTTCTTTGAAGAATGTCATTAGTAATGTGATGGGGATTGAATTAAATCTGAAAATATTGCTGTTAGTAGCATAGCCATTTTGATAGTATTAATTCAACCCATCCAAAACCATGGAACATGGGAGATTTTTCCATTGTCTAAGGTTTTCTTCAGTTTCTTCTTCTTTTTTTTTTTTTTTTTAGTCTTCTATAATTGTCATTGTAAAAATCTTTTCACTTCCTTGGTTAGATTAATTCTCAGGTTTTTTTTGATATTGTGAATGGGAGTGTTTTCCTGATATCGTCCTCAACTGACTCAGGCTAAGATGATTTAATTTGGCCTTTAGATGTAATTTGCAAGTCAGTTGAATTATTTTAGGTGAAAGAGAGAATATATCTAATAACCAAATGCACAACAACTTAACTGCATCTTGTTAAAATATAAAGTTAAATTAAGAATAAAACAATTATGAAATACATTAAAGAAGAATTGAGGAGATTTGAATAAGACCAAGTTATAGGCTTGTATTAATGAATGATGATTGGTGTTGTTAAATACGATAATGGTCTACATCTTATGTGCAAAATCCTGATTTTAGAGATATATGCTAAAGTAGGTAAGGGTAACTCTACAGCATGTCTGCATGTTTGAAATCTATGTAGCATCCAAAGTAAATCCAACTTACCATGGAAAGGTCTGAAAAGCATGCATTCATGTATGAACATAAACAATGGACTGAATGTTTGTGACCTTCCTCTATTCATATTTTGATACCCTAACCCTTTAAGTGATAGTAATAGGAGGGAAAGATTTTGTGAGATGATTAGGTCATGAGGGTACCCTCAGGGATGTGATTAGTACCCTTATACAAGAGATTGCAGAGACATCCTCTGACTCCTCTGCCATATGAAGTAACAGTGAAAATATAGCAAATTAAAAACCAAGAAGTAGGCCCTAACCAGTCACCAAATTTGTTAGTACCTCTGTCTTGTACCTCCTTGACAACAGACCTATGAGAATTTAATTTCTGTTGTTTATAAGTAAATCAATCTATACACAAAAGACAGAGCAAAATGTTAGCAATTATTGAATCTTGGTGGTAAGTTTAATAGAATGTAGTATTTATTTATCATTTATTTTTTAAAATATATTTCTGTATGTTAGAAATTATTAATAATAAAATTTCTTAAAGTCAAAATTCAAATTACTTTAAAAAGTGAGGTAAGAATTATAGATAAAATATTATGCAAAAATCAATTAATTAATTAATTATAACTTATTCCTTTATATAAGATGGACTTGTATTTACCTATAATGTACACACATACATGAATAGTTTAAATCATCTATAGATTACTTACAGTGCTTAATACAATAATTATATTATACAAATAGTTGTTATACTGTACCATTTAGGGAAAATACAGAGGGATGGCTATATGTATATCTGTGTGTTTATGTTTCTATGTGTGTCTATTTTTAATCTTCCTTACATCTTTATTATTACTGCTGTTTTACAAATAAGGGAACTGAGGCATAAAGTAGTTAAATAACGTTCAAATTAAAATGACCACACATAACACTACAAAGTTTGAGAAAGTTGCAATCAGTGTCATATCAATGAGATGCTACAAAAGTATTCAATCACAGAAAAATGAAAATGATATCAGTTTAGGAGGATTTATTTTACATTATATTTAGTAAGAATTAAAGTGATGGAAGATAGCAGTAAAAAAAACTTACATGACATTCTAATGTATATGTGTAGATAATACATAATCAAAAATGACCAGAATAGAAACATAAAAGAGAGAAACAATTTGTATGTAGATGATACATAACATGGAATCTGACTAGAATTTAAGAAAAATGAGTCAATGAAAGTTTAAAACGTAAACATCTATTATTATAATATGGTGGTGTCTTTCATTAAAATTAATATGTGAAATTTATAAATTTTTCTTGGGAAAAAGTAAAATGCTTTTTGGACATGTTTATTCTGGCATTGATTTATTGAGTATTTGAGTGTGATGCTGGGCATGGCTTCATGTCACCCACGTAGAAAATATTTAGAAATCTAAAGTTGATGAAATTCCCTTTTTTCTTGTGGATTAATGGAGTTTCGGGAAAGCTTCAAGGGATTAAAGCAGAAGAAAGCACAGGCTGGAGATGTGTATAGATAAATGCCAGAAATGGCAGAAACAGCAGATGAAAGGAGCAAGAGTTTCAAGAAGGAGGTTTCCCTGAAGACACAAAATGCTTTTTCTGTCTTTTTTTTCAACAAGGGAATTTCTATCCTTTAGGCAATTAAGAATGTTTGGTCTACTAAAGATAATAACAAATACTTGGTCAGAAATTTGAGATGAAGTCTGACCATCCCTTCAAGGTTTGAGCACTTCTGCATCAAGAAACTCTTTAAACAGACTTGTGGGGTTGCCAGATTCCTTTTTATTGATAGTAATTGTATTTTTCCTGTATAAGCAGAGAGCCTGAAGTTATTAAATAAAGTTATTCAACTCCCTCCTATCACATAAGGAAAAAAAAGCTCACTTTGCCAATTGAAATATTAATATATAAAGTTTCAAAGAAATAGGGGATTTTTTTTTCATAGAGCACCTATTGAACAATATTCTACATGATCTATCAGCTGCCCTCTTCTAAAAAGGTCAGGCATCCCAAGGATATTTGTACTGCTGCTCCTCTCTACTGATAAAAGGGAGGGATAGATTCATGATACCAGGGAGAATAACTTTTAAATATGTATTGAGGTTCATAGGCTTTTATACAGTTTTTATAGGACATTCCTCTGTATCACTAGTCAAAAATGTTATCTGCATGTATATTTTGTGATTGTAAAGTTTTTTGGTCCTTGAAATATATGAACTGTTTAACTTTTTTCCATTATTTACATCTTAACACATTTATTTAGATCCTTAAATTGGCCAAGTATAATGGCTCACACCTGTAATCCCAGCAGTTTGGCAGGGTAAGACAGGAGGATTATGAGTTCAAAGCCAGCATCAACAAAAAGCAAGGCCCTAAGCAACTCAGTGAGACCCTGTCTCTAAATAAAATACAAACTAGGGCTGGGAGTGTTGCTCAGTGGTCACATTCCCTGAGTTCAATCCCTGGTACCTCCCCCCCAAAAAATCCAATAAATTGTAGCAAGATTTGAAACATAATCATTACTTAATTGACATAATTGCATTAAAAACAAATTAATTTTTCTCCTAGAATAAAGCATAGGTCTCTATTTATTTAGCTCTTACGTTTACCTAAAGCTCATAATTGCTTTGCAGCATTGTATGATTGTGGTTTTAGGCACTGTATAAAGACACACTAGAACAGGCATCAGAAAACTAGCATTGAAATTAATGAGATAAAAATAATTACCTCTGATTATTTCTGAATTTTCCAGAGACTATCATATTCAAAAAATATCCATTTATTTTTAAAGATTCTAGACTCACTCATTTTTACTAATACTGTGAATAAGATTAACTGATTCTAATTATGACAACTTTTAAAATTTCTATGATTGCTGGCTGTAGTCCATCAAAGTTTCAAGTCATTTTGAAATTGTCAGACTATGATATTTTATTAAGGACAGAGAATGAGATAATGTATTCAAATAGTAATTGAACATGTTACTTCTTAGCATCTGCTCACATGATGAGGGAGTATTATCATAACTCAGTTACACCGTGTTGTCCCTATGGTCAGCATAAATAATGCACATCTTCCATTTCCTATACTTCCAATCAAAATAACTGTTACAGTGGCTTCTCTGTCCTGGATTTCTGGGCAATATTTACCTGTATTGTAAAGGACCAGGAATCTGTCAAGGTAGTCATAGTAATATTTTGAATCTGAAATCTTACCATGGCATTTTATTTTGCAGAATGATTTAAATGCATATTTTGCAGTTTTGAATTATAAAATGAAGGACAAAATTGATTCTAAAATTAAAATACTTCTTCCAATTTAGCTTTAAGTGGAGCAAGACTAAATATAGAGAAAGATAGAAGCCAAGCAGAGGCTGGAAAGGAATATTTCTAAATTTTAAAGTCATATCTATAATTTTTTCTCAAATATGAAAGCTCTTCTTTCAACTAAGTTTTAGGCTACTGCCAATATTTTATTTCCCTGTAAGGGTTATAGGGCAGGAGTAGTAAAGTAAATAGTTTCAGTCACTTATCTATTTTTCAGGCCTTGGTTCAAGTTCAACCAGAGAAGTTAAATTAATGTTTTTTTCTTGTTGTCAGGAAGAGTCACAAAGAGAAATTTATTACTTATAGCTTCTATCTAGTGTGCAGTTACTGAATTCAAAAGACCAAGACACATCAGGTTTGGAAAGCTATTTAGTTCAGTTGTGTAAGGTCTCAGGAATCCAAATTGATTGTGGAAAGGGAACAATGAGAGAATAAAAGGGTGGAAATTATATATTTTAGAGGAATTTACATTAGTATGTATGCAATACAATATCCCCATCATACAGAGTAATAAAAAGTGAATGTCTCTCTGCTATTTCTTTTATGCCTCCCTTGAATATTTTAAAAGGCTTGAGGGAGGTTCAAATCCCATTATACCTAAATTAGAATCCTAGCCTAGGAAAAGAGGCAGAAAGTTTAGTTTTCAAAGTCATGAAGACATATAGAGTTCATGGCAAAAATCCCTACAGAACTCAGACTGTGTGTGCCCAAATCTAAATAAAGGTAGGTGCTGTCCCCATGTGTGATAGGTCAATGCACTGGAGCCTTGGCAGACTGCCATTCTGCAGATGCTGTTCCTTATAGCTGAGTAGGATGATTTGTAAAAGGGGCCTTGGCCAAGGAATGGACAAAGCAAGATGAGAGCATCAGTTAAAAGAAATGCATTATTCAAAAGCAAAATCTAACAAGATAAACTTCAAATACTCTAGAAGATAAAGTTACAAAGTGGTTTTCTCTCAAATATATTTAGATATAATCTAAAAACAGTAATTTAATAATATAAAAAATTATTTACTTTCATCTAACAAGTAAATAAAATAATTGTCCTTTAAGGATATATAAGTTCCCTTTGGTGGGTACCCATGTATTAATTTGTGTGTCCAATTACAGTGAGGTAATATAAATTATTTGATTATAGTCAACAACCATCATAATAACATTGTTTTCAGAAGAGAGGCAAATCTTCTGTGTGGCATTGAACATGGTTATGTTCCAAACAATGGATGTGATGATATGAGTAAGCATATTATAATGTGATGAATAGATTCTCTCTTTAAAATTTCTTTTCAAATAAAATTTCTATTTATATTTATAGAACTGAGAAGCATTAGGCCAATGTTTACTACTTAAGAATCAAATATGTATTTTCTGTTGTTTTTATTGCTAAAATATATAATGTTTACCAGTGAATTTAAAAAAAAAAAGATTTATCAGGTTGAGCTTTTCCTTCACCCCTATCAAGAGAGGCCAACACATTGTTTCAAAAGAATGGTGTCGTAGCTGCTTAGGCTGCCATAATAAAAATATTATGTACTGGGTAGCTTGTAAACAAGAGCAATTTATTGCTTGCAGTTTTGCAGGCTGGAAAATCCAAGCTCAAATTTCCAGGAGATTCTGGATCACAGATGGTTTTTTTGTCCCTGTTTCCTCACATTGTGGAAGGGGCTAACTAGCTCTCCTGGGACTCCTTTATAATGGCATTAATTCCATTCATGAGGGTTACACTGTCATGAGCTGATTTCTTTCCAAAAATGCTGCATTCTAGCACCCTTGTACTGGGGACTGGTTTCAATGTGAATTTTCTGGGGCTACAAACATTCAGACTATTATAGGTGATCTGATATTTTACTTTCCTTCACTTCCTTCCAAGTAAATAAGTAAATTTCTTCAGATTTGGAAATTAAAAGAATAATTTAAGTAGTTATTTTGACCCCTAAGAGAAAAAAGAAGAGGGAAGTATTTTCTTTAAAGGGGAAGAAAGAGGAGTGGGCTGGAAAATAGAGTCTTTCCCAGTGCAAGGAGAAGAAATAGGTTCAAGGAACAGAGTCCAGATATCTCCACTTATCATCTGGTCTGTGAGAAGGGAGGCTGCTGGTGAGGGAGAAGTACTATTGTTGTGGGTAGCCTTCTAATATACCTGAGGTAGCAAATCCTGGGAAAAATAGAGTATAAACCTGAGCTTCTTAGTAATGTAGAACTTGAGAAGGAAAGTCTTGTATTCCCCATGAAACATTAAGCTATCTCTTTGGCTAGTTTTCTGGCATCATCAAACCCAAGACTCTTGGGTGAGTCCATGGAAGGAGATGAAGGGTAATCTCTAGAATAAGGGATGTTGAATTTTCCTCCTGGTGGGTCAGCTGGAGGCTCAGAAGGTATGCAATGTGAAATAGCAAAACAGAGGAACTGAAGTGTCTCCTAAACCTTCACTTTGGAGTGTCAACAACTAAATCTGTGTAAATACAACCAAAGCCAAAAAAATCAGAATTTACACAGTTCTGTCTAAATATTTTGTCACTATTATTAGTCCTTTTCTTTTCTTTTCTTGCCCTTCCTCTCTTTCTCATTTTTTTTAATCAAAGAAAAAGTACACTGGACAAAGTTAAGCCCAAAAGAAAACTATTTAAGGCTTCTTAGTAGGCAAGAGACCATAACTCAATTTGTGCTGAAGAAAATAAGAGGTGGAGGGATTTTTAAGAACTTGGATGGGAAGGACCCTAAGTCACCATGTTTGTTAACTGGCCTTCTCCAAAGGAAAAGTATAGATTATGATAGAAAGTACTTTTACAACTTGTACTTAGATACCAATGAAAGTTGGATTTCTACTTTCCCTCATTGACCAAGTGATAGTGGCACCTATCTTCCATGACAAATAATTTTCAAAGAAAATGCTCCCACATTACTAAGAAAGACAGCCTTGGACTCTCAAACTGGCAAGAAGCTAGAAGATTTGCATCTCAAAGGGGCAGAAAAAGAAGTTACAATTGAAAGTTTTCTAAAACAAATGCTCTAAGGAAAGTGAGAACCTTAGAAGTCTGTTTAAAGACTCAATCAAGCTGTGGGGCCAATTAAGGACATCAGGGTCAGTATGCAAAATTAAGTGCCACACATCACTATACCAGACCATAAACCATAATACAGAGCAATAGTAACAAAAACAGCATTGTATTGGCACCAAAACAGACTGGTAGACCAATGGTATAGAATAGAGGACACAGAGACTAACCCACAAAACTACAGTTATCTTATATTAGACAAAGGTGCAAAGAACATGCACTGGAGAAAAGATAGCCTCTTCAACAAATGGTGCTGGGAAAACTGGAAATCCACATGCAACAAAATGAAATTAAACTCCTATCTGTCACCATGCAAAAACTCAACTCAAAATGGATCAAGGACTTAAGAATACAACCAGAGACCCTGTGTCTAATAGAAGAAAAATAGGCCCCAATCTTCATCATGTGGTATTAGGCTGCAATTTTCTTAATAAGACTCCTTTGGCACAAGAAATAAAATCAAGAATTAATAAATGGAATGGATTCAAACTAAAAAGTTTCTTCTCAGTAAAGGAAGCAATCTGTGAGGTGAATTGAGAGCCTACATCTTGGGAGCAAATTTTTACCCCTTACACATCAGATAGAACACTAATCTATAGGGTATATAAAGAACTCAAAAAGTTAAACACCAAAAAACCCAGTTAATAAATGGGCCAAAGACCTGAACAGACACTTCTCAGAAGATGATATACAATCAATCAACAAATATATAAAAAAATGTTCATCATCACTAGCAATTTGAGAAATGCAAATCAAAATTACTCTAAGATTTTATCTCACTCCTGTCAGAATGGCAGCTATTATGAAGACAAACAACAATAGTGTTGGTGAGGATGTGGGTAAAAAGGTACACTCACACACTGCTGGCGGGACTGCAAATTGGTGCACCCAATATGGAAAGCAGTATGGAGATTTCTTGGAAAATTGGGAATGGAACCACTGTATGACACAGGTATACGTCTCCTTGGTCTATACCCAAAAGACTTAAAAACAGCATACTACAGGGACACAGCCACATCAATGTTTATAGCAGCACAATTCACAAGAGCTAAACTGTAGAACCAACCTAGATGCCCTTCAATAGATGAATGGATAAAAACATGTGACATTTATAAACAATATAATATTTCTCAGCAAATAAAAGAGAATAAACATGGCATTTGCAGGTAAATGGATGGAGTTAAAGAAGATAATGCTAAGTGAAATTAGTCAATTTCCCCAAAACAAATGCCCAATGTTTTCTCTGATATAAGGAGGCTGATTTGTAGTGGAGTAGGGAGGGGGAGCATGGGAGGAATAGACGAACTCTAGATAGGGCAGAGGAGTTGGAGGGGAAAGGGGGGACATGGGGTAGAAATGATGGTGGAATATGATGGTCATTATCATCCAAAGTACATGTATGAAGACATGAATTGGTGTGAGTATACATTTGTATACAATCATAGATATGAAGGATTATGCTCTATATGTGTAATAAAAATTATAATGCATTCCATTGTCATATATAAATAAAAACACTAATTAAATAAATTAAGGACCACAAGTTAAGTTACCTTTTGCAAATATAACAAGCTCAGATTGATAATCACCTTTTCCTACTAATATGAGGAAATTCTGATTTTTAAGGTGCCTCTCATTCTGAAAGGGGCTGGAATGGAAAAAGAAATGACATTATAAAGGAAATAAAATATACATAGCCTTTACAAATTCTAAGGCCTGAGTAACCAAGGTTCTGCCGAGATTTGCATGTATTAAAACATGGGCCAGTGCTCACAAGTAATTAAAAAGGAATTGCAACACTTAATTGTGTCTCTTAAAGAACATAAGAGAAGAATCATTTCATTACACACAAATTTACTTCTCAACATCTCTTTTCTTTTTCTCTCCAGTTTACCCATTCACAGTACTGGTCCAGGGCACTTCAGACATAAATTCCACAAATCTCTGACACATACAGACAGTGTATGGATTTTTTTTTCTCTCTTTTCTCATCTTTTTCCCATTCTGAGAACTTATGTGTTTTTTTAATGAAAGTGTGAATGTCAGTATTTTTCAGCTACAGATCCTATTCTGCACAGATTAAACCCATCCCATTGTCTAAATTCTTTATGTGATTCTCAGCATCTTCATCTAATCTGTCAAATAAGATCATATTACTCTATTTCAGCTCTTTTTAATCCTGTTTGGTGAGGATCACTTACATATGTTCCAACTGAAATGAGTTAACTCATTTCACTTAGTTTCCTAAGAAATAAAATAAGTAAATCTATGAAAGCCATGTAAACAGTAATATGTGAATAGTAATAGGGCCATGTTGACAGCAATATAAAAGATATTAGGTTATCTAAGTTACATGAGGGCTGCATCAAGTTATTATTTTTGTATCCCAGTATACAGCATAACATATACAGCATAGGAAAGATAGTCGTGTAATAGAACTAAAGCTTTTACTATAGTATGATAATATTTTATTTATGAATAAAATATGAATTTATGAATTCATTGATAAATTTTAAAAGAAGATCATGTGTGAAGCAAGTGACCAGGTGCCACTAAGAATATAGTGTAAATACTAAACAGTTCTTAACTATAGAGATGTTATATGTAAATGAAGCAAGGTTTCGAACAACACAAGCAGAAACTATAGGAAGGAAGACTGGCATAATCAATGACAATAATCAGTGACAATAGTTAAAATAAATGGTTTCTGAGCAATAGCCAGAGTATTAGTCAAATTGAGTCCACAATAATTACAATCCTAAGGTCAAAGTCTGGGTGAGAGTTGATGCCATCAATAGGGATAAAAGACACTGATTTAAAGAAGAAAGTGTGCTGAGTGTGCTAACACATTCCTGTAATCCCAGAAGCTTGAGAGGCTGAGACAGGAGGATCTAGAGTTCAAAGCCAGCCTCAGCAATGGAAAGGTACTAAGCAACTCATTGAGATCCTGTCTCTAAATAAAGTGAAAAATAGGCTGGAGATGTGACTCAGTGGTCGAAATGCCAATGAGTTCAATCTCCAATACTAAACAAAAAAAAAAAAAAAAAAAAAGGAAATTATACCACATAAAAGTAGTTCAAAGTAACAAATATGGTAATCATTTAGAGTTAGTATTTATTTTGATTATTTTATTACATGTATACTATAAGGGACTTTTGTGAAATATATGTTGAAAGTTATCAGAACTTTTCTGCACTTTTAAAATCAAACATAATATTCTTATTATGACAGATTTTGTTTTCAGTATTATTCCCATCTATGTTGTTTTGTTTTGACCACTAAACACTTATTATTATTCTCTTAGTCTTCTTGGCATGCAAGTGTTAAAATAAGTAATACTGTAATGTGGATATATTATTGATACTGTCTGCATTTACTGTGTTCTAAAATGAATTTTTAAAAATATTTCTAGAAATTCACTAGAAAATCATGGTTTCTAGAGTAGCAGCTGATTTACTTGAAAATTTACTACAAATGCAAAACCCTTTGCTCAACCTTATACATACTAAAAGAAAAAGTCTGCAGTGGGTGATAACAATATATATCTTAATAAGCCTTCCAGATGTGATGATACATGACAAAGGTACATTGACTTAAAATATTTGTTGATATAAAGGAGGCTGAATCTATTTACTGAGATACATGGACTCCTTGTCTCCTTCCACCTTGGAAAATATTTCTCATCACTCTATCCTTTTATATAAATGTATTCATTTACATATGGACAATTAAATGACCAAAATGAACTTAAAGCATACTTAGGAATATTAAAAAAATTTTTAACTAATATTTAAATTTCCCTTTTAAAATGTTTTAATTTTTTTTCTTTATAATTACTCATGACAGTAGAATCCATTTTGATATATTTATACAAGCTTAGAATGTATCTTATTCTAATTAGTTTCCCAGTGTTGTGGATATACATGCTGGTAAGATTCACCTTTTATTTTTCCACATAATATAATAATAATTTGAGGGTGCTAGATCTGTACTTAATCTATTTCCAGTACATAAAACTATACTATGCCCAATAATCAAAGGAAAACTAATACTCCTGAGAGAAAATGAAAATATCAATAATATATCAGAAAATATGATAAATATTTTATGAAATAGTCATGAGTTCCCAGTTGAAATTTAAAATAAATGCTTGGCAGAATAGCTTCTACACTATTTATGGAATAGATAATATTGTCTTCTGTATATTGACTCAATGCTGGAATGAGACACCCATAGCATTGCTCTCTCCACCCATGTTATAATAGAGTCTGCCAGGAGACATAATGGGAAGCTTCCACATACCTGCTGTCTTTAATAAATAAGGTATTATAATACAACATACATTTTAATTGGTGGAGTGATTTGGATATGAAGACTCCAAAGTTGTTTTGTGTTTTGAAGGCTTGATTCTCAATGCATCATTATTCAGAGGTGAATCTTTTGGGAAGGGATTGGATCATGGTAGTTCTAACTTCATCAGTTGAATAATCCATTGATGGAATCGCAGCAAATGGACTGCTGGGAATGGTTGGAGTTGGAACCTTATAGAAGGAACCAGGCCCTTGGGGAAATGCCTTTGAGGACTCTATATTGCTTCTGACCCTTCTCTCTTTCTCACTGTTTCCTGAGTACCACTATGTGAGCATCTTTCCTTTGCCATACCCTTCCACCATGATATTCTGCACTGACCCAAGTCCAGAGAATTTGATCCAGCTGATCATAGATTAAAACCAGGAGGCAAATTAAATATTTTCTCTTTTAAATCTTGTTTTTTTTTTCTTCAAGAATTTTGTCACAGTGATGAAAAGCTATAGCTATTTCTTTGTTTTCCTTCCTTCTTTCTTTTTTCTTCTTTCTTTCTTTCTTTCTTTCTTTCTTTCTTTCTTCCTTCCTTCCTTCCTTTCTTTCCTGTTTTTTTTTTTTTGTACCTGGTATTAAACTCAAAAGCATCTTACCACTGGGCCACATCCCCAGCTCTTTTTATGTTTTTTTTTTTTTTTGAAACAGTGTATCATTACATTTGAACTTTACTAAGGTGCTGAGACTGAATTGAACTTGTGATCCTCCTGCCTCAGCCTCCTGAAGAGCTGGGATTATAGTTGTATACCACCATGCAGGTCTGCTTTTCTAGTTTAGATGTGAGTTCTCCCCCCAGAACTCTTGTGTGAGATAAATACAAGAATATTCAGAGGTCAAATGATTAGGTTCTGAGAGTTATGACATAACCATATTCACTGATAATGGATTACTTGATTGATAATGTACACAGGTAAGGTGTGGCTGGAGGAAGTCACTGGAGTGTGCCATTATGGTTTTTATTTTGTGCCTGTTGAGCAGAACTGTCTCTCTCCTTCCTGGTTGCCAAGCCTGGAGATGCTTTCTTCTACCAGCCATGTACTTCTGCTATCATGTTTTGTCTTATTTCAAATTCAGAACAATGGAGTTAGACATCTGTGGACTGAAACCTCTTAGCCCTTGAGCCCTGAATAAGAATAAACATTTTTTCCCCTCTGAATTGTTCTTGTAGAATATATTGGTAAAAAAGAAAGAAAGAAAGAAGGAAAGAAAGAAAGAAAGAAAGAAAGAAAGAAAGAAAGAAAGAAAGAAAGAAAGAAAGAAGGAAGGAAGGAAGAAGGAAGGAAGAAAGAAAGAACCAGAAAACTAAACCAATCATCTATTTAACAGAGGAAATCTGGTTGGGAGAAATGTGAGGCAAACATTTTAGTTTTTGATGGGTTCATTTTGAGGTGTCTATAGAATTTCCATGTGGAAATATCTCAATTGCAATTAGAAATACAAGTGTAGTTCAATGAGAAAAATCAGGACTTGTTATGTGAACTTTGTGTATGTGTGTGGGGGTAATATTAATTAGCAAGAATTTGTATAGAAGAAAAAGAAGACAATAGATCATAGAATCCAATAGAAGAACAAATTCTATTGGAAAGGGATAGTTAAATTTGATACAATTAAAGAGAGAAAATATACAAATAGGAAAAGATTGGGATGAGATATGGAAGCTAGAGGAGAATTAAAATTGAGAAGAGACCAACCAGTTACACCAAATCTCAAAACAAAGTCAGAATTTAGAAGATAGTCTTGACTTTTGTGATCATTAGAGTGGATGATTTCTGTTTGGACAATTTAAACTTCAGAGGTGAAAATTTGTTGTCATAAATTGAGGAGTAAATGGGGAAACTGAAACTGAAAGCAATGGGTTCTGACTATTTTAATGGTGAAGGGAAACAGATAATAATAAAACAGGAATCAGAGTATTCTATTTAGAATAAAGAAACTTGAGTATGTAAGAAATTACTAAATATGGAAAGACTGGGATTAGTTTTAGAAATTAGGAAGAGCACAGCTTCGTGTGAAGGGCAGGAACTGAGATCAGGATGGGCAAAAATAAAGGGGCTCATGGAGGTGAAAAAGAGTGGCAATTGGATAAATTAAAGCATGAAAATGTTAAGGGTACTTCTTCTTTTAGTATCACAATGACTTCATGAATTGTTTTAAATGCATCTGTACAATTAATTTACAAACTTATTAATAATACTTCTAGATATAGATAAGCTGTAGAAAAATAATTTTGAAACAAAAACTTGAGAATGACAATATTGGTAGTGACTAGAGCTTTTTGAGTTTAAATTTTATATGAAGCCCAGAAATGAAAACAAAGTATAAAGGGGGAAAAAAATCTTTGAACCAAGGAAAACTGAATTTGATTTAGACTCTAATAGTTTGAAATCTAATTTTGGGTAAATCCCTTATGCAAAGCACTTACTAAGATTTAATTATATTTGCTCTTACTGTCTCTTCCTCACTCTTTTATTTTTTTCACTGCTTATTCCTACTTTGTCTACAAATGATTATTTCATTATCTTAATAAAAACATATATGAACTTGCTGATTAATAAAACCTCACTTGTAATACTTTATAAATGCTAGTACATCATTACTATGGACAAAGTTTCACATTAAAACTCTATATTATCTTCATCACAGATGATATAATATAAATATATAATTATAATACATATTTATTATATATTCTTTTGAAAGGTTAATAAAATAGGTACTTGTCATTCCGTTTTTCTGTATGCTTAACAAAACACTATTGAAATCTTAAGAACTGTTTGCTAATCTTGTCCCCAGAATGTGCTGACCCCAACTTCCAAACTGCAGAATGTAACTTCCCTCCCTGCCCTCTCCAAGGAAAGTATATAAGCTCTGCTTAAGCTGTTCTCAGGGCTCTTTGCTCTATTCAAGTGAGCTCTGAGCTCCAGCATGCTGGACCCCCAATAAACCCTTTGCTGTTGCATGAGACAGTCTCTTGGTGGTCTCTTCCTCCGACGCTCACCTGACCTTTACACTTTTATTATATATTCTTGGTTATGCATATAGGCAAATATAAAGTTTTTGTATGTATTTATTACTCATTCAGAAATAGAAAGAGAAATAGCTATAGATTATATATATATATATATATATATATATATATATATATATATATATATAAATGTAGATATAGACAATCATATTATGTAGTGATTCTTTGTTTGTTCAGGCTGCAATAACAAAAAAAGCATAAGTGTTTTTTTATCATATTTCTGGAGCCTGGGAAGCCCAAGTTCAAGGCACCAACAAATTTCATGTCTGATGAGGGTCTGTTTCCTGGTTCATAGATGACCTGTCAAATGAGTTTCCTTGGTGCTTTGATAAAAGCAGGAATCTCTCATATTCTAACCAATTGCCAAAGGCCCCTTTTCTTGAATACTTTAGTTTCCTCAACCCATCAGGCAGGGTAATTGTCAAGTGTGCTTTTTAATTGTTGATCAGTGTTTGTCAGGGGAACACCTGCTTATGATTGATTAAATAGTACAAACTTTATTTTCTGCATTCGATTCCATCTACCAACTTACTCAGCTTCAGATATTTTCTATGGCTTCCAGAATCTATTTTTACTAGAATTCTTTGTTCATGTTGGCCTTCCACAGAATTCCATCTATGACATACAAATCCTTGAAGATTCTTAGAACCTACCTTATCCTGTATCACCTAGTCAAGTCTGGAAGGGTAACTAACTAAAAGCCCTGGGATCCCTACATTGAGACTATTGATACAAGATAATTTTGAATATTCTTCCAGCTCATCCTCAAAATAAAATGAATAATGAAGTCTTCTTTCCCTGCCTCCTACCCACTGACAACTAGTCTTATTTCCCAGTATACACTTTCAGAAAGTAGGAAGCATTTATTCTTTAGTGTGATATTCACTTTTACCTATTGGATTATGACCTCTGTAAGAATTATGTTTCTTTATCATCATTGTATGAAAGCTAGTAAGGTAGTTCATATATAATCAGTAGTTGACAAACATTACTTAAATGCAGTTCAGAAAGTAAAAGTGAGAAAATAGTAGCAAATATAAAAGTGGCACTTTCAAATTCTCAAAGAGACTGAAAAAGAAAAAAAATCCACAGGCATCTTCTCATTACATATTCTTAGAAAAATTAAAAATGGAAATATTATAAATGTATATATTTTTAAATGTCAATTCTTACAAAACAAAAACAATGCTGTGCTTACCCTTATACTCCAACATCTACTTTATTTTCATGTATAACCTAATCACATTGTTGATAACAGATTGTATCTTCTATATTTATTTTTAAATAAAATAGGAGCCATGTGATAGAGATCTGTAAGAAGCCATTTTTTTTATAAGATTTCTAAAAAAGTTTAAGCAGTTAAAAACAAAACTTCTTTCTACAAGGCACTATCGAATGGTGAACCCAGATTCTGAGGAATTAAGTATAATTATATCTTCTTTATTTCAATTGTGTGAACTATGCATTTTATGGGTATGCTGTCCCTAACTACTCCTCTTTATTATATTTTAAATATTGATAGACTGTATTTATCTGTTGCCTTCTTAAATGAAAATACATAAGAGGCAAAGTTAAGTTTGTCTCTGAATATATCTGAGGCCCAATAACTTGGAAATAAAGGCATAAGGCAATTATTTTTGGTAGTTACTTATCCATAATTTTTTGTTATATAAATATATGAAAATCATAAAAGAATAAGACATAACACAAACATTTTTTAACAGGTTTTGTGCTGCATTTTATTAACTAAAGCAATGTTTTATATAATTTAGTTATTGATCACTTTTTAAGATGAATTTTATTGTTTATATTTAATATATACATTATGTTATAAGACACATATGTAGAGAAACACAATTTTCCTTTATTGGCATATACATTTTATATTTTTTCCTGGCTATTATTAGTTTAAAGAATCTTATTTTAATGGGTTTTTATTACTGCTCCAGAAAGGACAAAAATAGTAGATCCTAATAATGTTCAAATTCACAATATACATAGGAGACTTTAAATGAAATATTGTTAATAATTTTAGGCATTTTGTGGGAATACAAGATTGATGTCCTGATAATATTAGATTTTGAGTAGAAAAAGATCCAAATGCAGATTTTAAAAGCGTGAAACCTACTTATTTTATCAAAATTAAAAATGCCACAGTGAAATCAATCACCTATCTTAATGTGGTTCAACAAGGGCATTTCTCCTAGGTATTAATATAACAGAAAAGCACCTATCTCAAAAATTTCTGGTTACACTAAAGATGCTTGAGTTTTATAGCTGTCCTTGCTCACTCTTCTTGGAGCGGGTTGGGGAGAAAGAGGGCTGCAGGTGAGCATTGATTAAATGAATGATAAGGTCTTTGATGGATCGATTTTTTTTTCACGTTTTTAATTTAGAAGGTAAAACTTTCCATCACAGTTTAAGCTAAAAATTATGGCTGAGATAATAGAGGTCTGATTCCAGTGCAAGTTAAAGAGGAAAAAGTTGCTGCTCAAATGTCAAGACATCTTGTGGTCCAAGATGATTAAAACTAAACTGTTTGCTATATGAATCCCAAGGTGCAGCTATATCTCAGCTTTAGTGACATTTAGCCAGTGACTTTTCATAGCTTGTTAATAATGTATAGCTGTCCCTATATAAATTTGCAGTGACAGAAGTGGCCATTTGGAGTGGAGCAGTTAATGAGATTTATTCTTGACAGAAAATGCAGATTTGAAAAGTATTTTTAAAAAATCAAGATTGAAGACAAAAGAAATCATGTATTTAGCAGACAACAGCATTGTTAACATTTTTTTTTCCAAGTGTTTTAACTGAAATCACTGAACTTTGTCAGAGAATGTGTGTTCTATTTTAATCTATGATCTAATCCCCAGCCCCCTCTGCAGCTAGTTCCTATGTATATAATGCATAAATCAGAAAATTTCAGGGCATCTCCTAACCTTTGAATTAGTTAGCTCCATAGAATTCATGAGAGGTGCATTATAAGACGAACCAGGTGTTCTTGTAATTACTTGTTTGAAGTCCTTCGTATGCACTAAGCAACATTAATGTATTTTTAGAAAAGTTCTGACTTTCAACAAACATTTAAATGATTACTGAATGATTGAATCAACACTAACATGTTTAGTCATGCATAGTCTTTGCAAAAGTGGAAACTGTTTTATCAGACAATAAATTGAAAATGTTCAGCATATATTCTGATATTCATATTACTATCATATTATTTTATTCTAGTTAAAGGAGAAAACTGCTGTTTTTAATCATGTTTCTTTGTAATTTTTCAACATAAAATCTGACAGATACACAATGCATAGACTACGAAATAACACAGAATAGGTATGAAGACATTAATTCTGTAAACAACATAAAAGAAATTAAATGATTTTAGAGCTTAATTATTCATCTTTATTCAATATGTATTAGATTATAGATAAACCATAACTTCTGCTGATTTGAAGAGGGTTATCTAATTTTTGATATTACTGTTGAATTTATTTGTCTGCAGAAATAATTAAAAGACTGAAACATGAAATTGGCATGTTTACAAATCAAATGTGGTCCTGGTCAAATACTAATAATTGCATTTGAACCCACCTACATAAATTTCCAACATCTGAGATTGTTGCCACTAAATTTTGTTGTAGTATACAAGCACGTATATTTATTTCCCTGCTACCATGACAAAATATCTCAAACAGGGCTTCAGCAACAGAAATGTATTTTCTCAACGTTTTGGCACTAGTCTGAAATTAAGGTGTTTTCAGAATTGGTACAACAGAGAACTGTAAGAAAATCCCCTCCCTCTCTCATAACTTCTGGTAGACTCAGGCATTCTGTGGCTTGTAGGTGTGAGGAGGGGGTTTTCCTATGGCTTCATAGTCTTCCTTCTGGGAATCTGTTTCTAGATAAGTGTATGAGAGCCCACCCTAACAACCACAAATTCACTGTATCTACAAAGATCCTATTTCCAAATAAGATTACATTCTGGCATACTGGGATGCAAAAGGAGAATGGGGGAAAGGAGGGAGGACTGGAGGAAAAGGAGGGAAAGGGGAGGATCATGAACTAAAATTTAATTCCATGTTTGTAAAAGTATGTTAGGATGAATCCAACTACTATGTAAAAATTTAAAAATTTCTACATTTGTGTGTGTATGTGTATGTGTGTGTATGTGTGTGAGTGTGTGTGTTCACACGCACGCTCATGTGCATGCCATGCAATAAAGTCAATAAAATCATCAGCATTAGTTAAATATAAAAATAAAGGTTTAGTTCAATGTATAACAATATGAAAAATAAAGATGAATGTATATAACGTACTCATGAGATTTTCTAACTGTTCTTGTTTCTGTTTATTGGTTTGATTTTCAATTTTTCCTTTATTTAGGCAATTAATTTCCATTAGACCCAAGATTGCTTTTAATAATTTTGTTTTTAAAATTCTGGGGATTAATTGTGTATATTGATTTTTTAATTGGTTGCTTGCTTCTAAATTTTTTTTTTGGGGGGGGTACTGGGACTTGAACCCAGGGGTATTCTACCACTGAGCTATATCCTCAGTCTTTTTTTGGTTTTTGGTTTGAGACAGGGTCTTGCCAAGTTGCTGCAGGTCTAAATTGATGAGGCTGGCCTCAGACTTGCAATTCTCTTGCCTCAGCCTACTAAGTGGCTGGGATCACAGTCATATGCTACCATTCCTGGCATTTACCCATGGAATTTATACATGTTTTTTACATAGTCTACCAATAGATTTTGGAAACAGAGTTAATTGGTATGGATAATGCCTTATATTAGGCTAAAATCTGGCTGTCGGCTGGAGTTAGTTTTAGCTCCTCTCTGGGGATTGAGTCCTCTTTCATGCTTGCTAGTTGGTGGCAGAATTCTTTTCCTGTGCTTACAAAACTAAGGGTTCCATTTTCCTGTGAGTTGAGTGAACCCTTTCAGCACCTAAATGCCCCCTTTTAGATTCTTATTACATATTCCCCACCCAACAGCATGGGTGGAACCATTACATTCTTCCAGGACAGACAATAGGGATCTTTCTACTTTTCTGTAACCACTCAGAGAAAACTTTTTTAAAGAGCTCATCTGATTATTTTGGAACTAACCCAGAGAATCTCTCTATTGCCATATCACTTACCATAATTACTAAGTGATATTTCATCTTATTCAGAGGATTCATGTACATGTAAGGGGGGAGACTGTAGAAGAAAGTGGGACAGCTCAGAATTCTGTCAACTATTCTCATTATTTTGTCTTTGTCTTTTTGAGGATAACTTTAATAGAATAACTTCTTGCAATGTAAATGCAAATTTTTGTATAAGCTTTAAAATGTATTGCCAAAGTCTGATTTTTAAGTTCTACAAGTTCAGTAGGGAACTTATATAGCAATACATCCCCAGTAAAAGAAATCTATTCAAACATTAAATGATAGCAGTAATAATGGCAAGAATTTTGATAAGTACTATGATTTTTAAAATGGTATCTAATTTTGTTTAAATATAGCTTATTAGAGGATTAATTGAGTTGAAGTTTGAGGTTTATTGTTCAATAATATGTTTTCCTTTATAATACTCATAACTTTATCCATTTTTCCTATTTTCTATTATTCTCTGTGGTAGGTTGAAGTTTTTAGGGTGTTAGCATCATTGAAACACTCTCTTATATGTATATTGCAAATATTTTTACAAATATGTCATTTTATTTGAGATTTTTCTTCTTTTTTTCACTTATTCATTTTACTTCTCTCCCTCTTCACCCCTCTCCCTCTCCCTCCCTGCCCCCCATCTTTCACTCTGTGATTATTCTCATTAGTTCACTTTTTAATCTAATAGCCAATTTGTAGGCCCCTAAGACAAAACAATATTTTAAAGTGAACATACAATATGTGTATATATTATCAACATGAATGATTTAATTTCAGACTATAAAATAACTTAAAATATCTTTGATCTTTTCCCTTGAAACTCTTTGGTCCCTTTCCAGAGTAGTTTACAAATATTAAAAGATTTACCACTAAATACTTCAGCATTTCCTATAAATGAGAACAATTGATTTTTTAATTAAAGGAAATTATTAATATGTGATGTTAAGCTATATGTTTTCTCCAATATATAACCTTTGTTCAAATTCCATTCATCATCCCAGTAAAATTATTTTCTTTTTTCTGTCGTCTCCCATTTATTATCATTATTTGCAGATTGGCCTTCTAACTCACTCATCTGAACATATCTTGGCTTTTCTAATGAGCTTTGATGACTTACTGTAGGCCAGAACAAAGTCCTTCACATAGAATTGCTTTGACCTCCAGTTTCATTTAATTTCCTACCACTTACTGTTACACCCCTCATACCAGTTGACACCTCTGGAACTTCCCACCTACTTTTGCTGTATGCTTGTTTATCTCCCTTCTCTCCTGCACAGTACAGTCATATTTTAAGAGCCAAATCATTATTAGTTCTCCATGAAGCTTCCTAGAATCTCAAAGCAGAGTAAGTTGACTTTTATGTCCAATTTATAGATATTTCTTTTAGTGTCTTCTATATCTTGTTACCAGTAAAATTATTTTCTAGCAGTTAATTCATTTCCTATTTCCCCATCCAGGATCTATTCCTAGATTATATTTATTAGTAATATCTGCTCAGAATTTCATCAACCTTTCTTTTTCTTTTATTATTATTATTATTTTTTTAATGCAGCAGTGGGTATTAGGTGCAGGCCCTTGAGCATACCAGGCAAGCACTCCACCACTGAGCTACACCCCCAGTCCCCTTTTTCTTTCATGACTTCCATCTTTTAGTAAATGTAAGCCATTTGTTTTATAGAATATACTGTTTTGTTTTATCTAATAATACCACTAGGTGTGACTCAGAATTTTTACCTTAAGGAGAAACAACATGTCAATTCTTTATCAATCAGTATTTAAGTGCCTTAAGCCAGTGTGATGTATCTTGCAAATTGTGGTTGTTTTATAATGTGTCACCACATTATCTGATAATCCTTCTACAAAAAGGCAAAGTCTCTTTCCCTTTCCTTAAACTCAGACTTTTATGACTGTTCAACCAATACTCAACCAAAAGGGATGCTAACAAGCTAGTTAGAAAGTGCCTGTGGCTTCTCCCAGTTTCTCTAAATACTCTTTTTCTGGGAATCTTTGGCTTCCATACCAAAAATGCAATGAGGATGAGACACCACATTGAGGTGGAGAAAACAGAGATAAGGGATATGTAAAAAGTTCAGCTGTTTCATTCATTAGTTGTTGGAGTCTTCCCAGTCATGGTACCAAAAGTTGAGGTGACAACAGGGCCAGCCCTTATCTAACTGCAGTCATAGGCCATTTAGCTGGACCTGCTGTCACCAGATTAGTGTACAAAATAAACTACTTCTTGATTGGGTATCTAGGCTTAACTCACTATAAAATGCTTATAATTGTTCCCTAGTTTATAGGATAATTGATATTTTCATATCAATTAGTAGGCAAATAATGGAAAAATAGATATTTTTAGAAAAACAATTTTTCCTTAAAATCATTGATTTGTTCATGCATGCATGAATTCAAGAAACACTTATGAACACAGACTAATTTAATAAGTAATAGAGAATCAGTAGACCCGTTTTTTTCTATAAAAATGGCAAATGTCATTTGATGTAAATCCTCTGGTAAAAAAAATAAATAATGTTTTAAAAATAAGAATAGTTGAGAGTTTTCTTTATTAACTGAGTTTTAATATATTTCATCATGTAATTTTATGATTATGAGAGCAACAAGTGTTGTCATAATGTATACACAACACACACTCTTATATTAAAATATATTTAATGTGATAATTTTATTATTTTGGAATATTAATTTGACCCTATTTAGTATTTCGGTTGTCTACATTTATTTATGATTTATGATTTAGTATAACCTGATTTTGTCAGGATATGCTTTTTCAAAATTTGTCAATTAAAACAAGGCATGATATAGTGAAGAATTTTCTTTTTTTATATTTATGCATGTAAATATCCTTTTTATTTTGATGATCAAATATAATATAGATATTATATTACATTTACTGAAATAAAATTTGATACCATATTAATCAATGTGACTTCTCTGATGACATAGAATTTGTTACTGGTGGGATTACAAAAGTATCATGGATTCCATGCTTACAAACATACATATACATAGGCTATCTCTCAATATATATGTATGTATTTATAAATGCACACACATCTAGATGCCTATATATCTCTATATACACACACGTACATACACACATATATATGTGTGTGGACACTTACATGTAGATATTCATATATACAGACTTTTAGAAACACTTGCATTCTTAATTTCAGTTGTACTAAAACTGAGTAGCATTGCTATTTTTTTCTGAAATTTTGTTATTCTAAACTTCCTTTAATTGCATTGCAGAGTGGGAGACTAATTCATTTAATTCAGATGTGCAGATATAGTTATTTTGTCTATAAGTAATTTAAACACCTTTCTTAGTCTCTGAGCTACTAATCAGAGGGGAAAACTATCCAATACAGTTTAATGTTTAGTCCAATTTAACAATATGAAGTGTCAATTCAGCTACTTCTCGCTTTCTTTTGAATAAATATGGAAATCCTTGGTAATGTGAATCTTTCCTTGGTTCAGTGTTGGATAAACAATAATTTATTCCTAGATTATGTAAATATTCTGCTTGAAGTAGCATGTATCTTACAGTTATACAGTAAATGGTATAAGACTTCAAAAAACAGAAAATAAGTAAAAAACTTTCATATCTTTATTAGCATCATTTTGATGTTCCTTCCTTTCAACAGACTTTCTTCAGGAAGAAAATCTGTTAAAAAATCTATTATAAAGAACACAGTAGTCCAACAGTTCAACAGGTGTTTTTAGCATTAATGGGTTTATGAGGAATTATGCAACAGTATTTGTAAAGGATTTTCTTATAAATATTTTAATACCAATCCTTTTAACTGTAACTCTCAAATACTGTAAAACATTGACTATATTTTAGCAGAAACAGTAATATTTAAAATACACCTTTGTAATGTTTAAACAATAACAACTTGGTTTCTTTTTAAGGATATAAATGCATGAAAACAAGTTTTTAACGAAGCACGGTGGCACATGCCTGGAATCCCAGCAGTTCAGGAGGCTGAGACAGAAGAATCCAGAGTTCAAAGCCAACCTCAATAAAAGCGAGGTGCTAAGCAACCCAGGAAGACCCTGTCTCTAAATAAAATACAAAATAGGGCTGGGGATGTGGCTCAGTTGGTTGAGTGCTTCTGAATTCAATCCCTGGTACACGCCACCTCCCAAAAAAAATAAAACAAGTTTTTATCTTAGTCATCTCAACATTGTGACTTTTATATATGATAATATAAATAACAATAAGCACAACAATAATACTTTTTTATGTGTGTGATATTGGGGATAGAATCCAGGGTCTTGCACATGCCAGGTAAGTTCTGTACCACTGAGCTACATTCCTAGCCCACAATAATAGTTTGTTAGGACTACAAAGAGAAGGTCAGGTGTGGTGGTGCATGCGTGTAATTCCTGTGGCTCAGGAGGCTGAGGAAGGAGGACCATAACATCAAAGCAAGCCTGAGCAACTTAGCAGGGCCCTGTCTCAAAATAAAATATTAAAAAGGGGGCCTAGAGATGTGACTCAGTGATTAAGTGCTCCTGGGTTCAATCCTGGTAGAGAGAGAGAGAGAGAGAGAGAGAGAGAGAGAGAGAGAAGCTTTTAAAAAATCACTATCTCTAAATAAAAAATAAAAGTCCCACTTTTTTTTTTTTTTTTTGAGAGAGAGCTCAGTATGTTGTCCAGGCTGATCTTGAATTCTTGAACTTCTGGACTCAAGTGATCTTCCAAGAGCTAGACTCCACATCCAGCCATTAGGTCCTTATTTTTTGAAAGCATTCTAATAAATGAATTTTTGCATTTATATTCTCATTTATTATTAAATTTGTTATATTAATCCATCCTACAAACAGACTTATGACTTTAGTTCTAGTATAATCCTGAAATTATAGACAGTAAAGTTTATGGATATTTATATATAGAAAACATATGTCATTTATCAAGGTTACATAGCCAGTAATTGTCAGAGATCTTATTAATCTCTACATTATCTTTATGTGAAGAACTTCAATACCCTAAAAGCAAGATCACACACCCTTCATATCACAAACGATAATCTCTGTTCTTTTTAAATTAAAAAATGGTCTCATGGAAAACTCCTTATGGAGTCAATTTTAGTACTATTATTACATACAGAGCTGTTCCCAGGGAGGATTCAATATTGTAATTCGTATAAAATAGTTCTACTTTAAGTTGTTTAAGTACATTATTGCAATCTTAATGCCTTTGTTTTATTTGTTGATTCAAATGCACAACTATTCTAGTGTCGGTTTGTGATGTTTCATTGCTCAGATAATGATGTGTTCATTAAAAATCTCCTAATTGCTTAGTGTTCAGCCTGGGATTAAGTGGTAAAATAGGCATAAAACTTTCTATTACTTGGGTGGGAAAGAGTAGTGGCAAACAATATTTATTCCCCCAAAGAGATCCAGCTACTTTGTGAAGGCTGGTTAATGTAAAATAATAATGCTCTGATGAATGGAGTCCTAAGTGATAATTCTAGCTATTTACTCACTAGGTGTGATTAGGGATTTTAAAAAGCAGTAATAAAACTTTGCGTAGCAAAGAATTTCTAAGAGGAGTTTAGACAGCTGATATTCTGCAGACTGATATATTGATTTCTCCCATTCAGTAAATATGTACTGCTTTGATTCTGATCTATTTTGCAGAGGTAAATAAATTGTGCTAAATGTGAGAAAAGCATATGGAAACATGCTTAGCAATTGCAAAGGAGAACCCAGACTACCATGTTAACTATATTATCATACATATCATATCAATTAAGGTCAGTTGAAGTCAGAAATTGGCCTGCAAAATGTATTTTTCCACACATATAGTTTCCCTGGTCCTCATCTTTTCATAACATATTTTAAATATCCAAAGTAATAGAAAATATTCTATTACTTTGGATATTTGAAATGGTTAAGGATAAGTATAAATCTACTGAATATATTAGCTTTATAATAATTCTTCTGAATATACTTTCTGTGTCCAGATAGTATACATTCCTAGAAGGCACATTAAACATGAAAATAGTATACATTTTCCCATACTCATCATGATCCTGACTCAGAGAATTAAAGATTTTTCTGTCTTAATTTCTCTTATTCTCTTGATTTTTCACTCTCTCCCCTCCATCCCAATTCTTTAAAATCTTAAAATGGCAAAATGCTGTTTTAAGACTCAGCCAGTTAGATTAAAAATAATCTAACTCAATCTAATTAGAACATATATAGAACTTTTAAGGTCATAAAACTGGGATGTTTCTTATGACACTAATTTCAAGTATAACTGGATCTATCTAGAAATTATTTTCCTATCTTTTTTATTATTTTCCTCTGTGTAACCTTTTATATATTGGTTTTATTGAAAGGTAGACTATACATATGGTGGAAAAATTGCTGTCGATAACTTCAATTATCATCTCAGGCTACAATCCAAAAAAAAATTACATCTGTTGGAACCTCCAAAGCAATATTCGTGTATCTAATAAAGGGAATATATGTATATACACATGTATGTGTGTACACATATGGAACAGAGGGTTCTAGAAATAAACTGCTTGTATCAATAACTTCCACCCCTGAAAAGTATGTGATAGGACACCCCTGTTCACATCCCACACTGCTTCACTCCCAGCACCACCCCTCACCCCTGTTCAGGATATATGAATTGATTCCCTCAGAGGAAAAGATGTTAAACATCCAAATAGCTTTGATCCTTTATAAGTAGGATTACTACATACACCCTGTTTGTTTGAAATAGTTCTAGTCTATGCCTGAGATTGAACTGGATTGATTAATAGTAGCATTTCCTCTAACTCTCCAAAATATATAGATTTAAATGTAAATTGTGAATTTACAAATAAGAGCATATATATTCTCTCTGAAAAAGAAATCAGTGCATTTAGATCAACTAAGATAAGATGAAATTTCTTTTCTTTAATTAAATCTCTTAGTGAAAGGTGCACATGAAGCATGCTTAGCAAGAAATTTCATTTCTTCTTTCATTGTAAAGAGGATTTTAGAATTAAAATGATGATAAATGGGTAGGTTTTAGTGGTATGTTAGTTGGAAAAATGTTAACTCTCAGTCAAGGCAGGAATCCTGAGGACTTAAGAAGTGAACAAAAATTTTATTCACAGGCACCATTTCATTTATTATTTCTCCAAGAAGAAGAAAACTACATATGACTAGATCATATGGACAAAAAAAATATGAACACTAGGGTACAGCATGGAGTGGGTGACAAAAATTACATGCCCTATCACCTATCAATTGAATGTTACAGGGGAACCAAAGAAAATATCAACTGTAAGCATAAAAAACTGTGTACCACTATGGAGAAATATAGAACATAATATATAATATTATTCAACCTCAGCTATCATAATTTAAATAATATTATCATATTTCTATTTAGAAATACCTTTGAACATAAAAATCTTAACAAGATAAAAGTTAAATACAAATATATAATGAGTGATATTTCAAATAAAAATGACATTATTTAAGTTGCTTTTGACTTTAACAACAACAGTAAACCGAGGCACAAACAATAGGGATTTATTTTTTTCCAAAGTAAGAAATCCAGACTCTGGGTCTATTTCAGCATCTTGTTGATACCATTGAGAAGGCAGGATTTGTCCATATTTGTATCCTACTCATGTCTGCATTTTTTTTGTGTGTGAGCACATTGGAACAGATTCAAGTCTCAGATCCTCATACTATATTTTTTAAAAATATAAAAAGGAGGCTGATAGTGACATCAACTGTTCTTCTGTCAAAGTGAATTCCACCCCTCACCACAATGTCTGTGTGTATGCATGTGTGTGTGTGTGTGTGTGTGTGTGTGTGTGTGTATTATGCACCTCCAATGTTACACTGGTGTATGAAACCAATGTATTTGTCTTTCTCTTTGGACCACATAATCTGTTCATGTCCAGTAGCAAAACAATACGAATTTTAAACCGCTCTCTTGTGAAGATGTAGCTTTGAGTATTCTTCTCTACTTAGTAAGGCAGACTTTCATTCCAACTCTATGTAGAGATCTCATGTTGTTAACTGGAGAGGGGTGTTTAAAGTCCTAAGCTTCTGGAAAAGGGCCAGTCACCTTTCTGAGCTAAGTGACCCATAGACATTTATCTGAGATGAACCACTAAATGTGCTTAGGGATTACAAAGAGCAAGAAGAAAGAATAAGAAGCTGTTTTGTTTTCATCATGCAGTGACTATTTTCTATTATTAAGTAATTAATTAATAATTATTAATAATGACTATTATTCATTCACTATATTTTTGTATGAATTCTTTTTAAAAAATATTTAATTGATTTTATTTTAAAAATACATGAGGGTGGAATGCATTACGATTCTTATTACACATATAGAGCACAATTTTTCATATCTCTGTATATAAAGTATGTTCACACCAATTCGTGTCTTCATACATGTACTTTGGATAATGATGTCTATCACATTGTACATTACTGCTAATCCCCTGCCCCCTCACTTCCCCTGCCACCCCCTCTGCCCTGTCGAGAGTTCGTCTATTCCTCCTGTGCTCCCCCTCCCTATGCCATTATAAGTCGGTCATCTTATATCAGAGAAAACATTTGGCATTTGATTTTTGGGATTGGCTAACTTCACTTAGCATTATTTTCTCCAATGCCATTCATTTACCTGTTTTTGCATGAATTCTAATCTTCCCATTAAGGACTTCTATTATGGTCTTAGATTTAAATGTTCTTTCGATTAAGGCAGATGGTGGTGTACTTGGGAGGTGGTGGAACCCTTAGAAAGTGGGGTCTGGTAAAAGTAAGTTAGGTCAGTGGGACTTATTCTTAAGGGAATATTTAGACCATGGCCTCTTCCTCTTTCTCTCCTTGCTTCTCAGTCATGAGATGTTCTGTCATGATGTTCTGACGCGCCACAGCTCAAAAGTAACAGGGTCAAACCACCATAGAGAAAATGTCTGAAACTTTGAGCCTAAATAAACATTTATTCTCCTTTATTTTGATTATCTCACCTATTTTATTACTGCAATGAAAAGCTGACTAGCCTCCCATAAAATGCCTTTTCATTGAAAATGCTGAAGGGTTTTTAATTAATGGTATGTTCATTTATAACTAAGCTTCTATTCTACTTTTATGATCTGTGTAGTGACAATAGAGAGAGTATTTATATAATGCTAATAATTAAGTATAATGAAAAGCCATGAAATTGAATAAGAGATTTGTATTTACATATAATACTAGTACTTGAAAATGGAAATGCCTATAAAGGCTCTAAAAATGGTAATTTACATAATTTCCTAGGAACTTTAAAAAGTTTTTTGACATATTTTTTTTTAAATCTGCCTTTATTTAAAAACTTGTCATATCTTTGTTTTCCTGCATATGACCATATTCTTATAATTATAATATTCTTATAATTCTTCTTCTGGAGATAATAAAGGTAAAATGAGGCTGGCAGAGGGTGCAATTTATACAATATTCATTCTTATAAAAAGATAATGTTAGGATAGACACACACAGAGGGAACAGCACATGAAAACACAGGGAGAAGGTGGCCGGCTGCAAGCCAAGAAGACTGGCCTTAGATAAACTAACCTGCAAATGCCTTTACCTTGGATATCCATCTTCTTGAATTTTGAGAAAACAACCAGTCTGTGGCTCTTCATTGTGGGGAGCACTAGAAAACTGTTTGAAAGGAAAAGAAGAGAACAAAAAAGTAATGACTGAAACAACCAAGAAAAATAAGACATTATTGGGGCTAGGGATGTGGCTCGAGCGATAAGGCAGTCACTTGGCATGTGCGGGGCGCTGGGTTCAATCCTCAGCACCACATAAAAATAAAATAAAGATGTTGTGTCCACCGAAAAATAAATGAAAAATAAACATTAAAAAAATTCTCTCTCTCTTTAAAAAAAAGACAAAAAACATGACGTTATTAAAGACAAAATAAGTGGCTTGAAAATGATGATAATATGACATCATTGTAGCAAACTAGGAAACCCTGCACCAGATTCCTCATAACCTTTGAAGTCCTAGAGGAAAAGATGTATGCTCAGGAATCATCCCTTGAAATGCAGAGCATTTCAATGGAAGGTTTTAAACCTTCCATTATTAAATGTGATAGATGGTTTCAAGAAGGATTCTTTGACCTGGAGTAACAACAGTTTTAAAACAACACACTCCAAAACAAGCTAGATGATCTGTTCTTTCTACAATCTTCCAAAGAATGAATACAGACAAATGTTAAAAATTAAAATAACATGAAAATTGGAGAGAACATACCTGAGCCAAGTAAGACTGTTATGCTGCTATGTGTGTGTATATATATGTGTGTGTCCAGATGCATGGTATTTTACATATCTTAATAATTATAAAGGTGACATTTTTCATTGATTGATTTTAGTAAATACTTAATTTACTGATTTGTTTTAAGTTTTAAGCACAGATTATATTCTCACTATTTTAGAGATGATATTTAGATAGATGATATTTAGAGATAATAGTCACAGCTTTTTCAGGAGAGTCACATATAGTTCTCTATAATGAAACACTATTATAAGAAGCACCAAATTCTCTAAAATGTTTATTCCTGCTCCCGACTCAGAAAGACCTGTGAGTTTTCCAAATGAGTATATACAAAGTCCAAAACATTTTGTGTATGTTTAACACTGTTGTTTCATAAATTAAAGGATTGATATTTAAAATATTAAGTAGCATGATGCCTGCAGTGCCATTCTTGTTTTTACAATTGACAGAATCCTACGCTTCTTATGGTTAAGTGGCAATCATTGTGTATATGTACTGTACTTTCTTTATCCATTCATCATTGATACACACTTTGGTTATTTCAATTTTCAGGCTATTGTGAATAGTGCTTCAATAAACATGGGATTTCAGAAGTCTCTTTGACATACTGATTTCATTTCCTCTGGAATAACAATCTTCTTATACAAAATAAGCCAGGCACAGGAAGAACACTACCATGTGATTTCACTCACATACAGAATCTAAAAAGTTCATCTCATAGAAGTAGAGAGTAGAATAGTAGTTACCAGAGGCTAAGAGAGCTGGAGAAAGATGGAGCTAGTGATAGGTTGATCAATGGGACTATTTTACAAATATGTAGAAGAAATAAGTTCTGGTGTTCCTTGCAAAACAGAGTGACTATAGGAAATGATAATGTACTGTACAATTCAAAAAAAAGAAGAAATGTTTTTAGATATTTTAACCATAAAGGAATTATTGGTGTTTGAGGAGATATATTTACCATAATTCAAACACTACACAATGTATACGTGAATGGAAATAGAACAAGGTGTCTTGTAAATATGTGTAATTTCAATGAATCTTTACAAATATTAAATATTAAGAACTTTTTTTCAGAATGCACTTTTACACATTTAAAAATTCTGAATTTAGATGAGCAGATTTGTCTAAGACATTACATATGTCCTGAAGATCTGAGCATTTGCACTGTGTTGGGTTAGCCTGACAGCTTGTCTGGAATAGTTGGAATTTATTTCCAGTTCTTAGATCCCTGGGAGATCAGTTTATATGGAACCATTAGTGTGCCTTTTGAGTAACCAATGAATTCTGAAATTCCAGACTATTTGGTGTGGGCTGTGGCCTTTCATCTTAAGACAATATGGACCACCAGGTTTCACAGGGCCTAGTTGCTCTCAGAGGCCATCTTGACCTCCATGATTCCATGTTGAAGAGAGATGATGTGCATGACTTTTACTTGTTTCTGCTAAAAATCACACTTCAGCTTCCCCTGTATGTCTCTTCCTGCCTGTGGGGTATGTTCTTTTAGGGAACCCAAAGGAAGGGGATTCTATCCCTCTGTGGTATCACTTCCACCCCAATTCAGCTTCCCAGATGGCACTCAACACATCATTACCTTGAGGACTGTAATACTGGCCTCTCAGGATACCTGCCCGTGCATGGACTCTAACCAGCATATCCCATCCCCCTCCTGGCCCTCCTGAGCCTGCTACACATTTTTACTCTCATGTGGCCCACCTTCTTGCTAAGGCCCAGCGACCACTAATTTGTTACAGTATGTCTTTGCTAGTTCTGGCCAGAGCTCAGGCCCCACACTAAACAGTGAGCTTGAGCAATCAATCAGTGTGTTCATGAGATGCTTAGTATAAAGTGACCACCCCACACATGGCAAGAACTATATCTTATTTTCTCTACATATGTCAAACTCAAATTTTTTCATCTAGATTCAACTGGGCCTATTCTTAAATGTTTTGTAGATGTTTATGAATTCAATACTGAAGGCACTCCTCCAAAATCATATTCTTAGAAACTTGAAATCAAATAATTAAAATTGAGTAGATAAAACTGTTTTATAGGAAATTTCTCCTAAAATTATTTTAATATGTAAGCAAATATATTCCTAATCACTTATGTTTTGTAATATTGCATGGATTCTATTAGAAGTTATTCAGTAAAAAATAAAATATTTTATGGCATAGTTATTGCTTAGCTATAATTACAGAGTTCACAACCTATTTCTCAGTAACCTCTATAAGTTAAATATGACTCTACTATATGAATCAGCTTTTATAATTGGAGCTTGAATGGTTTTTCCTTTGCAAATTTTCTCATAATTACAAATATATTTGATATAAAAAATTATAATCAGGAAATGTTCAGTTTGTAAGAAAAAGTCGCTATCAGAGTAGTAAATCAGTATTTGAATACTATAATTGAAGCTTTGGATAATCTTTTGAGAGATCCAAATCATCTATATATAAATAATCCCAAAGGGATATTGTTAAGGTCTGTAAACAAGTCAGATTGGCACCTGTTATTTTGCCAGAGAAATGTTAGAGTCTGTAAACAAGTCTGCATGGCGCCTGGCAAAATGCCAGAGGGAGTGGTTTGTAAAGTAACAAAAGTGAGCCATTAAGTGTGGAGATTCCTTATTGGTTGACATGCTAATTAGATAAGCTGTGTAAAATGTATAAATATAGATCAGATTCTACAATAAACGGCTCCTATTCCTGCTGCATCAAGGTACACAAGTTATTCGTCACCCCCCGGTTATTTTGCTGCAGCCGGACTGCGGCAGGATATCTTTGAGTCCACTTTATGGTCTAATTCATTAATTATGATCTGAGTAAGATATGAGGGGCCAGTCAGTTCTTTCAGTCACTTCCATTCTTTCATGAAGAATTATAGAAGTCAGACTTCTTTTATATTGGAGTGTTCCTCATCATGTTGGGTATATTAGAGGCATGTTCGTTTAATAAAAACTAAAAGAATTTCTGATTTATTTTATTCTATGTTGAACTAATATATACATATACATGATGAGTTAGATATTAAATATGTATATATCATTTGAAATTTAGCTTAAAACTAAACTCCAAAAAATAGTAATTATAAAGAAGTATCTAGAAACATGCATCTTATTTCTCTGCTACGTTTTCTAATAAGATGAAATAAAAATGCAATGTAATGATACAGAGTTTTATATATCTAAAAATAGAAAATAAATAAGTGTAATAATTTTCAAAATACCTATTATATTATTATGTATGAGAGATCTTTATTCCCCTAACTAACCACTATTTCATGACAATTTTTAAAATTTTGCTGTTATTATTGGGTAAAAATTAAAAATTATTGCTTTTAATATTAATATCAATGTAAACATGACTTGTAATCAAATACTACATACCTGTTAAGGAACTGGGAATAAGTCCTAACTGACAGAAAAATGCAATGTAAATTCAAAGTAAATAAAGGTAAGAATAAAATAAAAGATGCTTTCAAGTGCTCATAAAATGGATTAGTATACTTATGGTTCATTTCTGTTTTTCAGATTGTCATCAGATGAATGAAAAGATTAGCAAAAGATACTGTAGGTGACATATGCTTCACACTTTGTAAATGTTTTTGGTTCAATTTAGTTCACGTCTGATAGTAGAACTGTTGAAAATCTCAATAAGTTTCTTTATGTATTCTTTGACATATATAAAAAAAAATGCAAATAACTCCTTGGTGGGTATCTTCTAAACAATTCAAGGACTAGAAAATGTGGACATTGTAAGTAAACAAAACTCTTAAAAGCTTTCATCAGAAACATCTTCTATAACAAAGATATAAAAAGTAAGGATTTGAACTGGCTCTTTCCATGAGGAATACCATTGTTTTCAACAAAATTTTGTAAAATTGTGCCTACCATAATTTTTTTTTTTAATTTAGACTCAGGTCTGATAAAAAGTTCCAATTACTAGATAACTAGAATGTTATTGATCTTGCATTGTATTTTGATGGTTTTCAAAACTGTATAAATTACCCTGAAGAGTACATAGTGCATAGCTAGAAAAATGGAGCTACCATTAACTTCACAATATTTGTGTGCTGACTAGAATAGAATAATATAATGTAACTTTATAAACTTTCTTAGTAATTGAGATTTTTTTTTTTTGCCTTGAGAAGATCGTTGTGATGACAGAAGAGTAATATACAAAATGTAACACAAGTTATAATAGATTAAGATAAATTTCATTGTCCAGTTTGGCCCTGAGTATTGGTATCTGATCTCGTAAAAATAACCCCTGGAATAGCAGTCAATTTTCTTATATACCAAATGTTTTAGTCTTTAAAGTGGAATTTAAAGAAATAAATCCCTCTAGAAAAAAAGAATCAATATAGTTTGGATTAAATTCCATCCTTCAATTTTTCAGATGTTACTCAACACAGAAAGTACAGTGGGGCTCCATGTGTGGCCCGGGGAACATGCACTTCTGATGTGTTTCTTCCCATCTCAGCTGTGTTATACAGTTCTCAAACATATCGACACTGCCCTGCCTCAGCAGCCTCTATTTTTATGTCTCAGAGTTTTTTGGAAACTCAGGAGTCTTCCAAGGTACACTCACAGAATAGCCACTTACAGATTAACTCAGAATCCGGGTATGTTAATGGCCTAGGGGCACCCCTTAAATAATAGGGAACAAGAGTTCTCCACAGGTCTTCAGTAGCCCCTCAATTTGCATAAGTTGTCTACTTCTAGTAACAAATAGTCCCCCCAAATTCAGTGGCTTAATACAAGAGGCATTTATTCTTACTGTTTCTGTTGGTCAGGAATTTAAAAATGGCTTTTCTGGGTGATTCCGGCTCCAGGCTTTTTATGAGTTTGAAATTACGATGCCAATTGAGTGACAGTCATATTAAGCCTTGTAAAGGGCCTGAAAGATTCTTTTCTTAACTAGCTCATGCGGCTGTTAACCAGAGGTTGTGATTCTTTTTCAGAAGGGTCTTCTCGTGGTGTTACTTGAGTGTCTTCATTATATGGCAGTGAAGTTGCCTAAGAGATCAAAAAAAAAAAAAAAAAAGAAAGAAAGAAAGAGGAAGCCTGATGTCCCTCATATCATTTATTAGAAATGAGTCACTAAGATCAGTGCAGTGGTGCATGCCTGTAATCCCAGAAGCTCAGGAGGCTGAGGCAAGAGGATCAAAATTTCAAAGTCATCCTTAGCAACTTAGCAAGACCCTAAGGAATTTTTAAAAAAGAAAAGACTGGGGATGTAGCTCAGTGGTTAAGTGCCTGGTACCTAAAAAGAGGACACACACACACAAAAAAAAAAAAAAAAAAAAGAAAGAAAGAAAGAAAGAAAGCCCAAGTGAATCCTACTCTAAATGACACAGTAAGTAGTCTTCATATTTTTAAAAAATACAATAGATGCAAAAAGTACACAGTTGTCCTGAGCCCTAGTTTCCACAGTGGCACACTGCTAAGTAATGCATACTTAATTCATTTTCCATTCTTTTCTATTTCATTCTTTCTACTCCGTCACTTCTGCTTATTTGGATTACCTCCTAAAAAAAATTAAAAACTAAAATTAAATTTTAAAAAAACTGCATGAAGTCTCTGTCTCAGTTTCTGCACAGGGAGCATTCCAAACCAAAACAATATACCACTGTAAAATTTAAATTGTTTCAGGATCAAAAGTTAAAGCAACATTTTTTTTGGAAACTAGTATGAAATGGCATCTATAATAAGAATTTTTAGTTTTATTCATTTGGAGCCACTGAGAAAGTCATGATGTCATTTCTTGTTTATCTAAATTATTTTATTTGTTCATATATAGTTTAACAGGTGTTAAAACAGTGTATTAAACAATACTCTGATTTGTAGTCTTAAGAAACATAGATTTATGTCATAATAATTGCCTTATAAAAATATTCTCCTCCTAATCTGAATGTATGATTAATAGTAATGACAGTAGAATTATTCAGGATTAAAGTTAAAATGTTAAATTAGAAATAGTAGTCTTTAAGAAATATAATTGAGGCAATACTGATAAAAGTGCCTGTTTTACATATCAATTAGAATTACACTGTATGCAATTTATTGTAGGCTATAAAAATTGAATTATACATTTGAAAAGATGTGTAATATTTGGATTCCATTCTATCATAATTTCTGCAACAAATCAATCAAATGCTTTCAAAATATCTATGTTTATTAAAATTTGGAGGATATAATAAGCTCTAGTGCATACTGCATAAAATATTGAGAGGAGTAATAATCACCTTGATTGTTGTTTAGCACTATATTGAACAACAACCAAGGCATCCTAGTCAGGTCAATGACTGAGTATTTGCTGCTGTGTCTGTAACTTATCAACCTGGTGTTTGTGTGTTGTTTTCTCCAGAGATCTGGCAGTTTATAATATTGAAATATTTATAGAAACAATAAGAAAAATTTAAAGTGAATGTAATAAATCCATGACCGGTAACATGAAGGATAAATATAAGTAAAAACCTATGGAATACCTTGACCTCAATAAGTTCATCATTTTAGTTTCAGTTTGATTGTGCAATGTATCATCTATCACCAAGAAGAGATCGGGGCATGGTGATAACAGGCCTGCAAAATGATTACATATTGTTTTGTTTTGCCTGTGGATATTCCCTGGAATTGTAGCTATTTACATTAAAACAAGCCAAAAATTCAAAAAATGCACATTTTTTTCCTCAGACCCAGATAAATAAACTTAAACACAAGTTATATCTAGGGTATGTGGATTCATAATAGGAAGCTACTCATTAAAGATTAATTATTCTTAGTTACCTATAAAGGAACCATCTAATATTCAGACAAGTATGTTTCATATTTAGTTATATTCTAATAAAATACACATTATAGATATTAAATAATTATCTAGAAGAGAAGTTGCACAGAATATCTCTAAGGATTCAAAGACTGTATGAAGTGAGGTGTTTTGTGTGTGTATATATGTGTGTAATACTTGTTAATCATTCTAATTTGAGAATTATTGGCTTCAGCAAAATTCCTAATAATGAACACTTAGCTTCTGAGCATTTAGAGTTCATGTTTTTAAAGTTGAAGCTTGTCATGTGATTTCTTCCTTGAAAATATTTAACTGCATCCTATTCAATTATATTACCAAAGCCAAGTAAATAACATTAGATATTGCAACTGTACACATTAATCTAAGGTAAATATTTCAAAGGCAAAGAAGAATTAGTGATTGTATGGAAGCTGAGTTAAGTACCATTTAAGTTAAGATGTTACTCAACTAAAGTAAACAAAAAAATTCTGAATAGAATTGCTTATGTGGAATAGAATTTCAATTTCCAAAGTCTTATTATTCTTTCTCATCCAATCATATAATGCCAGACACTATTTGTCATATAGTATATTGTCTGAAAATTTTTTTCATTATAAGTCTCATAATTTAACTTGATAAATGAGCCAAGCGGGAATTTTGGTGTGGTGGAATCCACGGAGCTGTCCATGGAGAGCAAGATGATTAGGAGTTATGAATTGTGATTTACCTTTAAGAAAGAGGGACACATTAAGAAGGTAAGGGAAAAGAAATACCACAATGTTGATTTAAATAAATGTGAAATTAAAGAGAATACCAAAGCAACAGTGTAAATAACAATAATATTGAATATACAGGAAGAATACAGGGAAGAGGTTGTGACTGACAGAGTCTTATAAGAAAGAATCCAAGACAGTAGGTCATGAAAATAACTACATAACCTACCAAATGATTATTTTTGCAAGTATTCAGAACAGGTGGCAAAGTAGTATTTTCTCATTTGAAGAATCATTCTACAGTGGGTGCTGCCTCCTATAATAATACTTTAAACTAATTTATTGGTATCAATAACCCAATGCAAGTGTGATATTGGGTCTCTCAGAAACTTATTAAATAGTTTTTATAAAATAAGTTTTCAGTGTTTCATTGTTTAAATTGCTATGCTTCAGAATAAATTGGAGTTTTATGTCCTTCTTTCCAGTACTGCAGAGCAAGTCTTGTATTAAGAACCCAGTGTGAACAATACAGAGTTTTCCTAGAAAACTAAACATAAAGCTACCATGTAGTCCAGTAATCCAGCTACTGGGTATAGATTAAAAGTAAATGAAATTGGTATGTCAAGGATATATCTATCCTCCCACATTTCTTTCAGCACTATGTACAAGAGTCAAGTTATATAATCAACTTAAGTGTCAATTGACAGATGAATGAATAAAGAAAGTAAATACATACCTACATACACAATGAAATATAGAAAATGAAACTTATTTGTGGCAACATGGATAAGTCTAAAGGAAATAAAGGAGCAATGACCTCACTCATATATGTAACCTAAAAACAATGATCCCACAAAAGCTGAAAATAGAATAGTGTTCAGACTGGGGATATTATTTTTATCTATCAAATGTTCTATTAAAATTCTATTAAAAGTTAACAAATATGCATGGGACTAAACTGCATATGATATTAATATCTATAGCTAAATTTTCCCATATGTTATGTCATGCTATAAATATTTTTGTGGAATGTAAGATTATAAACTTGTATGCACTTCTGTTTTATAAGGATTTTCAAAATGTTTTCTTCATTCAAGCTAAGAATGTAAACATCATATCAACTTACATGACAAAGTAAAATTTAACACTAAAATATTAAAAAGGAAATTTTAAGATCTTTGCTAATAATAAGATTGACTGTGTTTATGCCTAGATTGAGTAAGGAGAGTCCAGGCTAGGAAATCAGGATTGATCTAATACTCATAAAGTATTCAGTGCAATACATTAGACTAGCTGTTGATTGAGATAAAAATATAATTAAATAAATCATTAGCATACCATATATTATTTGGTCAATATGACTATATCATCAGATCAACAGATGAATAAAAAATATGATTATATTAATTGATGCAAAAAACATTTGATAAATTCAATGCTCACTCATGATAAAAACTATCAAAAAAAAACCTCGAAAAAAAGGAGCCACCATAATCCATTAAAGCTACATATAAAAATACAACTGATAATGCTTAATTATTAAAAACTAAACTCTTTCTCCATAAGATTAGGAACAAGACAAGGATCTTCTCTTTCTCTAATGCTATTAAACATGTTACTAGAAGCCCCACTTAATAAGACAAGAAAAAGAAATAAAAGATACAGAGATTGAGTTATCTTTATTCACACATGTAATAATTGTCTCAGTAAAATACCTCAGGAAATCTATTATTTGTTAAATCTACTATTTGGTTTAACAAACTACAAAGCTTGTGTAGCAAGCTTTCAGGATATGAAATCGATATATAAGTGAATAGCTTTCCAACAAAGAACACTGGAATACTGATATGAAAAAAAAGCAAAGAAAAAATTCCATTTAAAATAGCAGTCTTCCAAAAGTTAAACACTTAGATGTAAATATTGTAAAATATGTATAATAACTGCTTTTGGAAAATTACAAAATACTAATGAGAAAAATCTAAGATCTTAGTCAGTAGAGACATATTTCTTGTTTATGACATGTAAGACTCAGTAATGTTAAGATGTCATTTCTTCCCAACTTGATTTATAGGTTCAATGCAATCCCACTCAAAATTCCATAAATATTCACTACACACACACATTAAAATTATTTACTTTCCATTCTAAAAATGTATAGCAAACACATAACACCACTATAACCTTGAGAATATCAAATAAGCCTAAAATGTAGAGCAGTGTAGAAGAGTGAAAGTCAAGGAATTATGAGAAGCTTAGAGTTTAGAGAAGTCAAAGGAAACATGGCAACAGATTGCACTGTATTCTAATAGGATACTGGAATGGAAAAACTAAACAAAAGATTATTAGAACCAGTTATGATGATATATGACTATAATCCCAACCATTTGGGTTGCTGTGGGAGCAGGACCTCAAGTTGGAGGTAAGCTTCAGAAACTTAGAATTCTGTCCTTAAAAAAAAAAAAAAAAAAAAGCTGGGGATACAGTGATGGAACTCAAGGGTTAAGTACCCCTGGGTTCAATCCTCAGTTCAAAAGAAAAAGGATATTAGATTAAAAAAAAAACTAAGCAAAATCATAGTCATATATTGAACTTAGTTAATAATAACATAGAAACATTATTAGATTATTATATAATATTAATATTTTATTATATCACATGTAACAAATACCATTTAATTATTTGTGGCAAGTATACAATATTAATGTAAGATGTTAGTGATAAGAGAAATTGAGTATTCAATACATGGGACTTTCATATTTCCATTGAAAATTTTCTGTAAATCTAGAATTATTCCAAAATAAAAAAGTGTATTCAGCAATTTTTAACACTACTTCCTTAAAAATCATTATAAAGTATATAGTCTTTCCCTTAGCAGTGGAAATTAAAAGCGATAATAACATTGATGATAGATTAAGAATGTGAACCAATGGGTATTTAATATGATGCTGGCAAGTATCTAAATTGAAAATGTATTTAGAACACTTTATGATATTTAAGATACAGCACACACACACACACACACACACAAATTATTAAAAAAATGAGTCATGAATTTGCCTCAGAAAGGCAAAACTCATGAATTCAATTTTACTATAAAGAGAAGGAGGTTCACCATTACAATGGCAATTCAATATTTAAGATTTCATCTCTTTTTTGCACAATAAGCTCATAAATTCATACAGAGTTAAAATTAGTCTTATGATTTATTCTCAGGAAAGAGTCACATTCAGAATGGGTCTAGGAGAGTGGGGTCACTAATTGATTATTTAATAATTACCTAGATTTGACGGGGTAGGACCGGTTGCATTGGAACATAGTACTGGATTTTTACATCACCCAAGCAAGTATTCTGTGAGTATCCATCAAAATCAAAAAATTGCTTGATTTCACACATGATGACTACAGTATGTGGAAAAAAACTTATACTTCCTGGTTTTAAAGTTTGCATTTGTAATTTAGTAGTCTTGGAACCTTTGTAAAGTTATTTATCATAAATAAATTTTCAGTAAATATTATCTACACTAAAAACTATGATCCAATAATATATAATAATCAAACCCTCTTATATTAATTTATATAATAAGCACCACAAACACCATTAAGACCGGTCTTGCACTACATTTCATTTATTCAGTTCTATTTGCAGTTTCTGAGTTGATTCACACTATTCTTAATCTCACCTTTTCATATTCTCTTTGCCATGACGGAATGCATTTCTCTAAATTCAGATTATAGTATATATCATATCACTGCAATTGCTATTTGTCCATTTTTCTAACTAGGCTGGGTGTGTTTCTTGAAAGAAGACACTCAGCTTTACTTTTCTGTGTATCCCAAGCATTCATAACAGATCTGTCATGGCATAGGTACTATGTAAATGTGTGCATATTGCTTATGAACACTGTATTTTAGTCAATGTTTGTGGATCCTCTATCAGGTCTTAGACTGTGATTTGACAACTGGCATTTTTGTGATTTATATAAAATCATTCTTTAAAGATAACAATATGATAGCATTAATGTCATTTCATATATTGATTTCCTAGGGATGACATAGGTAATTACCACAAACTTGGTACCTTAAACCAGTAGAAACATATATGCTCTATGAATGATATTCTGACTGGGGAGAGACAGCATCTCAATGCAGTTTTGAATTGCATTTTCCTGATGGATGAAGATGTTGAACATTTGTACTTTGTTTGGTTATTAGTTTGTTTCTGGTACCGGGGATTCAATCTAGGATTGCTCTATCATTGAACCGCATCCCTAACTTTATTATTTTATTTTTATTGTTTTAAATTTTTTTAGACGTTGACGGGTCTCTTTATTTTAGCCATATATTTAGATGTGGTGCTGAGAATCAAACCCAGTGCCTCACACATGCTAGGCAATTCCACTGAGTCACAACCCCAGCCCCTTTATTTTTATTTTACTTTGGAGACAGGATCTTGTTAAGTTGCTGAGGCTGACCTTGAACTTACACCCTCTTCCCTCAGCTTCCTAAGTAGTTGGGATCCCAGGACTTTACCACCTTTCCAGGCTGTACTTCTTTAGAAAAATGTCTGCTCAATTCTTTTGCCTATTGATTTTTTTCTTTTATGTTTAAGTTTTGTCTTGTTAGTTGTTTTATTTTTTTAATACATATTCTGGATATTAATGGTCTTTCAGAAGAGTAGCTGGAAAAGATCTCCATTCTTTGGGCTTTCTCCTTACTCGGTTGGTTCCTTTGTGTGGCAGGATCTTCTCAGTTTGATGCAGCCCCATTTGTTGATTTTTGCTATTATTTCCTGATCTTTTGGAGTCCCATTCAGGAAGGTGTTGCCTGTGCCTGTGTCTTGACTTGTTTTCATTGTGTTTTTTTCATCTTATATTTTCAAAGTTTTGGGTCTGACATTTAAGCATAATGAGGGAAAACATGTTATATTTGTCTTTCTGTGTGTCTGGCTTATTTTGCTTAACATATGGATATCCAGTTCCACCCATTTTCCTGCAAATGGCATGATTTTATTTTTCTTTATGACTGAATAATACTTCATTGTATGTACTACCACACTTTTTCTATCTGTCCATCTGTTGATAGGTACCTAGACTAATTCCATAACTTGGTTATTGTGAATTATGCCATAATAAACATAGGTATTCAGGTATCTCTATACTATAATAACTTTAATTCCTTTGGATATACACCAGTTATGATATAGGTAGATCATATGTGGTATACTATTTTGAGTCTTTTGAGGAATCTCCATCCTGACTTCCAGAGTATAATTTATATTACCACCAATAATGTGTAAGGTTTCCTCTTCACCCGCATCTTAGCCACCATTCATTGTAAAAAATTCAGAACAATGAAGAGAGAAATGAAGAAGATACTGGAAGATGGAAAAACCTCCCATATTCATTGATTAACAGAATTATTATTATTAAAATGTCATATTACTGAAAGCTTGGTAGAAAGAAATGAAACTGGGTTACTCACCATTGTGAAAATTGAAATACAGATTCAAAGTGTAGGAAAGGCTATACTTCCTCTGAAGGTTCTAGGGGAAATTCTTCTATCACCTAGACAGTCTGTGTGTTCCTTGACTTGGGGCTACATACCTCTACTCTGCCTCCATCTGCACATGGCCTCCTCCCTTGTGTTTCTCTGTATCTCTTCTTCTAAGGACTCACCACTGGATTTAAAGCCCACTGAATTAATACAGGATGATCTCATCTCAAAATGCTTAATTACCTCTGCAAAGATCCTTCTTCCAAATAACATCATGTTAAGAGTTACTAGGGTCATAGTACTTGGACCTGTTTTGGGGGGTTCAAAATTCTATGCATCATACTTTGGTGACACAGATCACTAACTATATATTTGAATAACAGAATTGAAGGAGATATTTCTCATATACTATATATAAATATATAAATTTTCCTTCTTGTCACTGTTCTTCCTTAGATGCCTTCCTGGATTTTCTGGTCAATTTTGTGAAGATAATATAAATGAATGTACTTCATCACCATGTCTACATGAGGCAATCTGTGAAGATCTTATCAATGGATACATTTGCAAATGTCAACAAGGTAATTATTAAAAATATTAAGTATAAAATGAATGAATATTTAATATATATGTATGTTAGTATACAGATGTATATGTGTACATAGTACAATTTTAACAGTAGACTCCATCAATAGTTTTACTGACTACCAATCAGGTTCTAAGCAATCCCTGTGCTTAAAAAATGTGAAATGAATGTTCTGACACTGGAAAGCAATCACTTAGGCTGTCAGAAGGAATGGATTTTTTGAATTTATATAAGCTTCAGATTCTTGATCTTTATATCAAATATTTCCTGCACAGAGCAAGTCATTTATAAATGTTAGAGCTTATTGATATTGACAACATTATTTCTTTCATAATTTTCAGCACAGAAATGGACAAACTCAATAAGCTGCTTTTATGCAAGGAATAATTGCTGCTATGATCTGAAATATTTGCATTCTCCTAAAATTCATATGGTAAAACATAATCACCAATATGATATTATTAACCAGTTGTGTTTGCGGGAGGTGGTTAGGTAAAGAGAGTAGATCTCTCAGGAATGGAATTAGTGGTCTCATAAAAGAGTCCCCAGAGAGCTGGCAATCTCTCTCCACTATTCTAGGGCACATGCAGAAGGCATGGCCTAAGAATCATGAAGCAGGCTCCCGGGTCATTGAATCATCCATCAATTTGATCTTGGAAACTGCCTAGCCCCTAAAACAGAAAAATCATTGTCTTTTGTTTATAAGCCATCTTGTCTATGGCATTTTGTTAAAGCATCCATAGTCTCTTTAAATATATAATGACATAAACATTTATCATTTTTTCCTCTTCCTTTTTTTTCTTTAAATGTTCATGTTTGTTGCTCTTTTCCTATTCTTCTATCATTCATCTTCAACATTTAGGTACATCCACCCAGAAGTAATGTTGAATGACCGAATTTCCCTTAGCAACAAGTATTATATGTGGTGTATATTTTTGGATATATAAAAGTATCACTATTTTTATACTCTATAGAAGACTTCAGAATACCCCATGGGTCTGAGTTTAATATTGAGTCTACTGAGAGAAAAACATGCAGGTAGTCATGTGCGAATTAGTGCTTATAAGATTTATGTGAAGCTGTAGGAAATAGTGAGTATGTGTCAATGAATATCACCTGCATGAATTTTCCAAGTTTAGAAATCACTGAGATTCCAGATCTGTTTACTTTCATACTCATTTCTGACTTATTACTGGTACCAGATTTTATCTGGTTACATAACACATCTAGAAATCAGTGCACATGGAATTTTAAAGTTGCCTCCTATACATCAAACTTTAACTTTTGAAATAAAAGAAGGACAGATTAAATTTTCTGATACAAAGGATAAATGCAATTTCCATAGTTTGATCTCTTTTAAGCAGATCTATATTTATCATAGTCTTAACATTTAAATCCCTATGACAGTTAACATAAGCAATGGAAATAATTCTCCAAAAGACGTTGAGTGCAACCTCTACATAAATTGTAGTTTTTAACCCATCAATACATATAATTGATACTTTCATATTTTTCCATGTTCTTAAAGTTATTACCACTTCTAGATTAGTTTTGATGCTGTAAGCTAAAATCCTACTTCTTCTGGATTTACTTAGAAGCATGAAGCCATTTTGAAATTGCTGCAGCATTCAAATGAAGCTTAAGCATTCCTCCTAGTTCCATAGTAGAAAGTAGAAGACCTAAAATGAGACCCTCTAGTGTTATTAGGTGTTAAAAATTGCTGATCTTTTTGAATTAAGACAGATATTCACTGCCTTTTGCAGGAGCAAAAACAAATGAAACAAACTCTTGGAAAGTGTTGTGCATCCTCCTGCAGACCACTGTCCCTACTTCAAGTGGATGTCAGCAGTCATGGCTCTTAAACATGCCAACTCACCCTCTCTCCCAAGTTATTTGAGAAACAATCTTTATCCTATTGATCACCTTCCATCTTATCTATCTTTGTTTTCTCTGTCATAGTTGACTATATTATCAGGGTATATTTATTCCTATAACACAATGTATTCTCTGGTTACCTATCTATGTTTTTGACAAATACATAAAGTTGCATAAAAACAACCACAGTCAGTCAGTCAGTTACCACCATTTTCCCCAAGTACACTCCTGTTCCCCTTTGAAATCAAATTTTTCCTTACTCCCAACAGAAAATTTTTTTGACAGAATTACAACATTTTCTTCTAAATCTTTTAATTATAACATTTTATCTCCTTACAAATTCTGTTATTGAGCACTTTTTTCCTTATATTTTGAATTTCAGACTTTGGCAGTCAAATTTGGGAAGACTTTAACATAGAAGTTCTTAAAAATAATAATAATTATGATAGCAATAACAGTATTGGTACACAGACAGCATGCTATTCTTTTTTATATTATTATTATTTTATTTTTTAGTTTTTGGCGGACACAACATCTTTGTTTGTATGTGGTGCTGAGGATCGAACCCGGGCCGCCCGCATGGCAGGCGAGAGCACTACCACTTGAGCCACATCCCCAGCCCCAACATGCTTTTCTTTATGCTTTAACTCCTCTGGTTTTTATAACAACCTTGAGAAGAATGTATCTCATTTTCCCAGTCTCATTTTATCAAAGTGGAAGCAGTCCCAGAGCCACTCAGTAATTTCTCAGAATATGTTAGTGGCAGAGCTAGATTCATAATCAGGAAGCCTAGCCTAGCATTTATACACTTCTCATCTCTCCCCCAAAAAATGTTATGTTGCTGAATAACAACTTCCCATAAAGTCTCAGTTATGCAAGACGAATAAATTCTAGAAATCTGCTGTACAGCAACCATGTGTATAGTTAACAGCAACATACTGTACAGTTAAAAATTTGCTACAAGAATCAATCTCATGTTTAGTGCTTTTCCTACAATTAAGAGTTCTAAATGACAACCATTTAAAAAGGAATCTTCTCCAATAAGATCCAACAGTGTGTTATGGTTTAGTCTGGATTCTAATAACTGTGAGAATTCTTCAAAAAGGTCTTACACCCAGATCTGTCAGATTCTCTTTTTAAAAGCTTTTATAATCAAAATCTTTCCACTGCTCTGTCAGAGAATTTGTATTTTCACAGATATCATACAAAGATACAAAGTCTAATTCACTTGGTTGATGCTTATCTGCTTTTCCTTGTCATCCATGGAAAACACTAACCTTAAATAATATTCATAACTCTTTTTAGAGTCTTATCTTTTTCATGCCATTTTGCTAATCTTACATAGTGAGATGGAAGTCTACTTTGGCTAGGCATTCTTAGGTCTTTAAGTTATGCACCATAAATCATTGCTATTTTCTATTTCTGTCAGTTGTGGAAATCTTCCTTAACTTTACGTCATGTTGCCAATTGCCAAAATTTATTCATATTCATCAAACATCTCTCTCTTCTTTCATGGCAATAACCTTGAATGGTTCATTTATTGTGCCATAAGATTTATAATTTTATCTTTCTTTTCTCTTCCCTCTTTTAATCTAAACAGCTGTATGATTCCTACACTCCTGAAACATTCTGAACAGACCAAACTTTGAAAAAATAAATACTTGTTTTCTTAACAGATGTGTCTGTAGAACACACTAAAATTTAAATTGGATCTAAGTAGACTAAGAGGCATTCTAAATGTTATTTAGTTTTGTATTAACACATCCTAGTAGAAAAGTTGTACAATAATGGGTCCTCTGGGAGTTATAGCACAGACTGAAAAAAAAAAGGGGGGAATTATTTATGATGTTAGCCAGTGTTGCAAAGTCACTAAGTCACTGACAGAGCCATGTTTATATCAGTCCTGATTCTCTAAGTAGGCAAACTATTTGCTTATGTCCCTTCCTCCCAGCCAGTAGGTACAATGTCTGACAAGTGGATTACAGGTTGGATTTCAGACCTCACTCTTCCCCTTTACATGAAATTTTCATGAAAAGACAACCCGAATAGCATTTAGGAATGTCCTGAATATACAGTTCATCTTGTATGTATATAATGAACTGAATGGTTTATGAACTCATTTGTACTAAAGTATCAATACAGGAATTCAAGTTGCATTGACCGTAAGTTGTATTTTAGACTAAATGGTCCCATTGACATTGTTATATAACAATGCTTAACTTACACTCGTAAGTGCAGCCAGAGCCATCATACTGTGAGCAATATGAAAGTGATGAGGAACAGACTCTGTGCTGCAAATGTGATTGCTGCACCCATTGTTGTTCTGAATCCCTGGAGCAGTCATTGGGCCCAAATACGATTTATACCCAGGAGGGTACAATGATGTCGGTAGTGATGATGTAGACTGCAGAAACACATTGTGTCTTTAAAGCAGCATTATTCTTTTTGTAGCAGAAATGCTGCCTCGTCCTAATGGCAAGGAAACAGAAACATAGATTATGTCTGTTACCAGAGCTCACAATTACAAAGTTAGGAATGGGAATTCTGTGTTTAGAACAGAAGTCACACAAAACAGTTTATCTTTTTAATCAAGGCCCATAAAAAGTGAAATAATCTTTGACAAAAAGAAGAGTTTGTAAGATTATATTTTCATGATGACTTAAATATAAAAATCAATTCTTCATATTCTAAAATTATACTAAAAAGTAATTTTAATTTATGCTATTCAATTACTAGATAATATAGTAACCAGTAAGAATTATTGTAGGTTTATCACTTGGCACTGAGAAGGAGGCTGGAATTAAAAGAAAATATGAAATTCTTTGAGAGAGTGACTCAACCTAATATAACTACTCTGGGATAACATAGAGTGAAAGTATGTTTCCAGGTATTTATATAGATGTATTTAAAGTCTTTTAATTCATAAACTTAAGTATCACTATAATATTTATCATAATGTTCAATCTAAAGTCATGTTTATTTTTACTTGAATTATTTGTCATTGTTCTAACAGAATTTATTTATTTTCTAATTTGTGTCAAATATTAGATTAATAATTTTAGTTTGTAGTCACCATGATTTGACCACTTTTTTTGGATTGCTAATGAAATATTTTATTTCTTGGTTTTAATTACCAAAATATTTTTTAATACTTGGTTACCCTATTACAGTGACCATCAAACTTACATGAGGTTTAATGGACAATGTGTTTCTTCAGCTCTGCTTCACAGGACAATTTTAAATCTTGCCTAATGGATATCCATTGGTCTGATTTATATTCTCTTATTCTCTTTCCATTTCTCACCATCATGTCACCTTATGGCAGTATAAGTATCTATCGTTTTTACTTATTTCTTTATTTTTGATGAGTATGACTAGTTTTCAGCATCCATCCTGTCTGTTGTGGTTTCCTATATTGTAGTGGCAAGCAAATTAAAAGCTACAGTTTCTAGATGTTCATGAAGCTGAGGTCGTGAATATAATTGAGTCTCACTAATAATAAATATATCTGGATTCTGAAGGCTCCTGTGGTTTCTGGTGGTAAAGAAGGTCATGTAGATATGTGGTTTTCTGCAGAAGATCTCACTGTAGGTCACTGACTTTATGTATATTAAAATGTAGCACAAGTAAAAGTGGCAGCCAGACCTGGCAGTTGGTGTTCTGTCGTGAGCTCCAGGGCAGGCAGAGCAGCTGGGGTACTGTAGTGGACACTTCCCAGCAACACGGCTCACCTGGATTATACAGTGAGTTCTCCAACTCAACATTACTATTTGTCATCCCATCATTCTAGCTGAGGGGCAAAGTCCTCCCAGAAAGTCCTATCTGTCCTTGGAGATACTTCTTAGCCCTTTCTTGTAATTATTTTGTAAGCATCTAATCTCATGAGAAGGCTCTCTTTGTTTAAATATGTAAAGTGACTTATACTTCTTGAGTTGCACCCTGATTTATTTATCTTCTAATCTAGTCTTGTCCTAGGAAGAATAGGAGTCTAAATTTAGTCAGAGTCTGCAAACACAGGGGGCCTAATCATTATTAGGCCCCTCAGCCTACTCCTCCAGTTACTCTCCCTCTAGCTCACCCCAGCATTTGTTTTAGAGAAATTAAGTCGAAATGTTCTCCTCTAAAAAATAGAAGAGAGTATCTAAGAGTATCAAAATACTCTTGATTAAAATATTTATTGTCTATTTAATTGGTCCAGTACATTTTATTTATTTAGTTAGTTAGTTAGTTGTAGATGGACACAGTATCTTTATTCTTATTAGTTTATTTATTTATTTTTTAAGTAGTGCTGAGGATCAGACCTAGGGCCAAAAGCTTGCTAGTGCTCTATCACTGAACTACAACTCCAGCTCCATCTTTTTACTGTCCTCATAATTTAAAACTTTGCCATGTCTGTCCTGGTATTAAAAGCAAGAGGAAATTTATAATTTTTAATTGTTTAAAATATCATGAAACATTCTAATCAATAAGAATATATATGTCCTTACATAAAATATATAATAAGCATATCATATTTACATCAAGAAATATGATGTTACCAATAATTCTATCCTCCTCTATATGCCTCTAAGAGCATATTTCTTTCCCTCCACCCTGAAGTAACTATTCTAAATTTTATATTCAAAATTCCATTCATATTTCTTAGGTGTTTCTAAGTAATGTTACTAAGTTTTCCATGTATGTATTGTATTGTATTGTATTTGTACGTGTTCAACTTTTATTAAAACCATTTTTAGGATGCAAATATTTTTAATGAATATGCGTTATGCTCAACTAAGTTTGAGAGATTCAAAGATGTGAATAATGTGAATGACTGGTTATAACAACTTTTTACAGTAGTTGCAAAAGTCTTTTTTCTTTCTTTCTTTATTTCTTTCCTCCTTCCTTCCTTCCTTCCTTCCTTCCTTCCTTCCTTCCTTCCTTCCTTCCTTCCTTTCTTTTTTTTTTCTGTATTGTCTTTTGTAACTTCCAGAGTGGAGATCCCTATGGAATCATCTAAGCACATGAAAGAGCATTGCAAAGTGGGAAGAATCTTAGACAAAGATTTGATACACTTAGCCTTCTAGCAGATATATCTAAGTTTGATCTGGACATTACTAAGTACTTAAAAGTGGTCCTCATTTTATAAAGTAGCATTACATTAAATATTTTCTAATTTCTCTAGAATACTATATTTAATTTTCTTCTATAATTTTTCAGGAAGAACAATAAGGTTACATTTTTAAGTAGGAACAACAGTAATATTTCACATTTCTCAGTAGCTGCTTTTCAAGTTAAATGCTTGGGTAATACATAGAAATTATTTCTATGTATTGGGTAATACATAGAAAAATAAAGAAAGGTTAAAACGTTGCAATTATGCTGGCATAGTTAGTCAACTAGCAGCCAGCAGACAGCACAGGGAATTGCTCTGAAGACATGTTGTACCCATGTAGAATGAGATAGTTAGATTAATATGATGCTGTGGCTGACCTGGTAAATTTACTAAGATAATTACAAATAATTTCCTGACATGAAAGAATCAATGGTTTGAAAAAATGTACCTCGTATGTACCTAGGAGACCACAGCTGCTGACATATTATGTTGTGGGGAGCTTAGCAATGTTAACTCCAGCTTAATGATGAAGATGATGCAATACTAGGAAGAAAACAAATGAAATGCACACATGAAAACAGTGTTTTGTTATGGGAAATCAGATAACCTTTTTTAAAAAGAATTTTTACACTCAATGCTCAGTTGAGCATAGGCAAAATATTTACATTCCACAGAATGATATCTTGATAACATTAACATAAAATATTACAAGTATTATAAAAACATTGCATATATAGATATTGATAGTGTTGCTTTCCTTCAGTTTAAAATTCATATTAAATGGAATCATGACTATGTTTATTCCATTGCCTTCTATCTATTTTATACAAGGTAAAATAAATGAAGACATCTGAAGATATAATGTTGAATGGCATCATGAATAAATTCTGAAACTTTATTTTGACATGTATTTGCTTTCATTCTTACATAATGTGTGATTTTAGAGCAAACTATTTAACTTCTCATAGTTTAATTTTCTCATGTACTAGAGATACTGATTGCAACTACCTGCCTGATAAAATGATTATGAAGATGAACTGACATAAATTGTATAAAATACTTAGGCTAGTTTCACAAATAGTAAATACCAATACATACAAGCTGTCACCCTTATTATTATTGTTGAAAACTAAATGTCTGTTTGGGGTTTTATTTAACAGGATGGTCTGGACGTCACTGTGAGAAGGAACTTGAGTACATTCCCCACTCATGTACTCCCAGGATGTGCATGGAAAATGAACGTGGCACCACTTGTTTCTGCATACCTGGATCTGTGGTAAAGATTATTTATCAAAGATTATTGTTATGATAATTGTTTTTTTCATTATATTTGAAATGCAAGAAATAATAGAGTAAGATGTGATGAAAATGGGCTTTGTAAAAGTCTCCAGTATCTCTCTCCTTCTCTGAACACACTGCACTTTGCTCTGCTTTCTCCCTACCCTTCTTGTTATCCATCACTTGTACCATCAGCCCTTCCTTTCAGGAGAAAAGCATTCTAATAAATTGATCCATACCAAGGTACAAGTCACTTAATGCATTGTCCTTTAATGTTTAATGCATTTGGAAGGAGGATGCCAGTAGAGGAATTGCTTAATACTGTCAGAGTCTTGGCAGAATTCCTGTCTTGCCCAAGGACGCAGCACTACTTCCAGGGTGGGCTCAGAGTATTGTATGTTCAAGGAGGATGAATCTGCTTCCTCAGCAAATTGAACTAGTCTGAACTCCATTAACACTAAAATGGACTTCCCTTGCTAAAATAATGTCTCTATTAAAATACAGCTTTAGACCACAATACTTTATTAAAACTGATCACAGTACATGAATATAGTTAGGGAACAGCATTTGACAAAACTATATCAGGTATTTTAATGACTATTTAGATACTAAATGTATTAATATCATTGATAAATTCACTAGTCTTAACTAAGAATAAGGTAAAATAATTAGAGGAGGTTGTATTCAGGTAAACTGCTCCAAGATTAAGGAATAAGACTTCAAGAGAATGTGAGGCTTGGTTGGTGTCTAAAGATGCACAAGATCCTATGGAGCTACAGAAAGCTAGAGATTGCTTTCCAGAGCTGAAAGGTCAGAAAAGAAAGATCATCATAAGTCTTTGGAGATGGTTAAGGCATTAACAGAAAATGGCCAATAACTGTCACCAAAAGAATTTGAGAAAGCAATTATAGAAAATAAAAAAATATAAATCATCTTATATATTTACTCTTGTATATCAGCCAATACAGTATAACATAACATCTATGTAAATGACATTAAATGTTTCGAATTATGAGGAGACCCAAGCATTACATTTGTAATTTAACAAGAAACACCAAGATAATACAAAGCATTAAATCTTTTGCCTAAACAATTCATAGTAATTATCTTGTTAAGTCCTTTTATGTTAACCTAAACTTGCCTCCAACATTCTCCTTTGCATAGACCTTTAGAAAAATATCTCTTTCATATTCCTTTTATTTACACTATTTTAAGCTCTCACTAATTACATTGTTATATAAAATGTTAATTCAACTACATGTTTATAAGATTAGAGAAGATTAATATGACTACAATTTTTTGTTTGTTTTATCATGAAGAATAATGGGAACTGAACAGCCCCTGTTGGTTGGGAGTGTTGAAAGCTATTTTTTTCTTTATTTCAAAGAATTAATTTTTGGTAGATAGCACTAAAAACATGAACTTTCTGCTTTATCTTCATGTTTAAAGCTATGACAATTGCTGACAAGCTGATAATTAATGTGGATTATTCATTTTAGCAGATCCAATTGCAAGAATGTATCAAAATAAGGTAAAAGTAGTTACATTATTCTGAAATTCAAAGGCTCAGAATAAAACTTTAAGTGACAGATTACAATTTATTGGATGCCCTTGACGTGCTAAAAAATTCAAGACAAATGATCTTCTTCTTTTTAATTTGATCAGAACTGCTCATTTCCTCCATAAATGAATTTCCACCGAACAAGATTGATCCATACATTAACCCATGACTGTCAATGGGTCAGGCTTATTGCATTTTGCAAATGACAATAGTCAATAAAAAGGTTGATTACATTCTATAAACTAAAACAGAGATTTTTATGTACTCTGGAAATTGTATTTATATTAAACACAGTGGATAAAAAAGAAACTATTTTTCTAAATGAGAAGAAACTGCTCCGAGTTCTCCAGCAGTACAAATATATTTATATTATATTTGCAGTACCTGGTTTTAAATGTCATCCTCAAAGTATGAACCCAAAAAGGAAGACACAGGATAGCAAGACTGTCTAATATTTGACTGTAGTTTAGGTGTTTATTTCCTCATGATATAAAGTCATCAACATTGTTCACAAGTGTAAGCTAAGTATTTACTGTGTTCAAGATGCCATGGCTCATGCTATTAATGAAGTTTATTCTTCTGATAGAGTAAATGAGCAATGATACAATTCTTAGCAAAGACCTAATTCAATTTTTAAGGAAAGAGGTGTTTTATTGCTTTAGACATTTATTTACATTTGGATTCAAATTTTTGACATATTAGATCAGTCAAAACACATTCTTTGGACAATCACGATAGAAAAGTAGTTGAAAATCTTACAGAGAAATATAGAAACATATATCGTTCTTATATTCATATTAGGAAAAGAGGACAGGGTCACATCTTATGAATGCATTAAAAAATCAGCAACATTTCTTTTCTTGAGCCAAAATTTGATACTTTGCCTCAATATATATATTGAAGACTATCTTGTGTAGATTCCCCAAAACAATATAATAATTAATTAATTTTGACTTCTTACCCAATGGCCATTGACATACATGGGGCAAATGAGCATGCAGAGGATAATAATGAAGTAAGCCATGGGCTCAACTACAGGAAGCTATATGATGAGGAAAATAAAGGAAATAACTAGGACACTGTTTGTGGTAATAATACTGAAAAAATCATAAGGCAATTGGCAAACACTGTACAAACTAATAATTAGGAGAGCTTTCTCAAGGGACAAAGTAGTACAACTTTCTCTCCTAGAGCCTAGATAGGCACTTCTGAAAGTGATAGCATTTAATCTGAACCTCATACAGGAAGCCCACCCTGTTTTTGAGGGATTTCTCAAAACTGCTAATGAGACTAAATATTCAGTAGACATTAGAAAAAAGTGTTTGCTCTGCTCCTCAGGACAGAAGCACCACAAATAACAGAAATGTTTGGAACAGCAACTTAATATTTTATAACTCAAAGGATATGATGAATTTTGAGGAGAAGAAGAAAGTGCAAACTGGAATGAAGACATATTTTAACTGTGCAAAGAGGAAGTAATTTGCATCAAATACATATAACTTATAATGGAAAATGTAGTTTAATATTTTTAGAAGTAGATTATTTTATATAACAAAGTGTCCTATATTTTCTATAAATAGACACAGTCCAGCTGTTATCTATAATCTAAATAACTTAGAACACTGTTTTTATTGGTATATGGAGCATAGTAGAATTAGAGTTATCTAGTAGACCTAATTAGGTATTCAGGGTGATGACCATCCATCTCTCATCTTTATATATCTGTTCTATTTGCTTGGTAACATAGATCAACTTAAAGGTGAATAGAATTTACATCTTAGAACTTAATTAAATATAACGATCTCTGAGGCTTAGTTTCCTAATGTATGGGAAGAGAACATGGATGAGAGAAAAGCTCAGCCACAAGTGAAATACCAAAGTTAATCCTTTGGAGAATTGGGTGTAGGATTTTAAGTACTCAAACTTATATATCAGTGTTATTTTTTTATATCATTCCTCATTCATTTATAATTGTGATTTCTACATAAAATATTGGTAGAAGTAAGAATAGAAAATACTATTGAATGACTCCTAAAAAATAAAATATAATTGGATTACTTATTTTCTTGATATTATTTTTTCTCCCTGTGATGGTGATCAAATTGATGGCCTCACACATGCTAGGCAAATCTTCTTCCAATGAGCTACATCCTCAATCATTTTATTGTGGTTTCTTCATTCAATTAAAAATGGACAAATAATATGAATTAACATTTCTAAAACTAATAAAGTTAAAATTTCTAACAAATTTATTAAAGAAAAAATTTCACCATCTTCAGCTGTTGGGTATATGCAAATCAAACTACAATGAGATGTCATCTTTCCACAATTAGAATGGCCACTTCAAAAAGACAATAAATGCTAGGAAGGAGCTGGAGGAACAAAATTCTTATATATTTTTGATGATATAGTAAACTAGAATAGCCATTATGAAGAACATTATTCAGGTTCCCCCACAAAAACTAAAAATAGATCACTTATATAATCTAGTTATTCTGCTTCTGGATAAGTATCCAAAGGAAATGATTTCAGCACATCAAAGCAATACTTGCCCAACCATATTTATTGCTATGCTTTTCCTAATAGCTAAGATATGGATTCAGCTTCACTGTCCTTTAATGGATGAATGAATAATGGAATGTATACACACTGTGTACACAATTGCATTTTATTAATTCATAAAAAGAATAGTGTCCTATTATTTATAGTAAAATTGGATGGAACTGGAACAGGAGGACATTGTTTTAAGTCAAAAAAGTCAGACAAAAATTAATACTAAATTTTCTCTTTCATAGGTGGATGGCAAAAAGAGTTGATTTATTTATATATTTGTGATTACTAGAAGTTGAGAAGGATGATGGAAAGTATAGGAGGTTGGATAACAAATACTAGAATGTAGTTAAGTGCTGTTAGAAGTAAAAAGTTCAAGTTTTCTACAGCACAGTATAGAACTATATTGTTTACAGTACCCTAATATGAATATTTAATTATGTAGGATTGGAGACTGAACCCGGGGCCTCATGCATGTTAGGCAACTGTTCTACCATTGAGCAATACTCCCAGCCTTATATAATACTCCCTATTATATAATTTATGTTTAGCAAGAAGAGATGAGGCCAAATATCAAAACATAAAATAATAATAAAGAGATGTTTTTCATCAGGGTTATTTACCCTGATTTGATTGGTATACACTGAATGCATGTATTGAAGTTCCATGATGTACCCCATAAATATGTATAATTAAAGTAATAATATTTGATAAAAATTAAAATACAAACATAGACTGGAATTCAAAATCCTTTCCAAAGTCTCACAACTTTGTCTTGGTCAACAAGACTTTGCACAATTAGGCCTGATAGCTTCTCTAGCCTTACCTCTGGATGATCTCCTCCTAGCTCTTTATAGTACAAAGGCAACCATTGATCTTTGTACTGATTCCATAATTTACTTTTTACATAATATTGTAGAGTTAAAGTCATATAGTATGTAGACTTTTCAAGCTAGTTTCTTTCCCTTTGTGATATGAATTTGAAGTATTTCAATATATTTTTATTGTTTGAAAGTTCATTTTTTAAGATTAAATAATATTCATTGTTTGGTTATACTGAAGTTTATTTATTTATTCACCTACTGAAGTACATCTTAGTTGTTTCCAAATTTTGGCAGTTGTAAGTAAAATTGCTATAACCATACACATGTAAGTGTTTTGTTTTGTTACTGGGGATTGAACCAAGGACACTTAACCACTGAGCCACATCTCTATCCCTTTTTATATTTTATTCAGAGACAGGGTCTCAATGAGCTCCTTAGAGCCTCACTAGTTGCTGAGGCTGGCTTTGAACTGGCGATCCTCCTGCCTCAGTCTCCTAAGCCACTGGGGGTTAGAGGTGTGTGCCACCATGCCCAGTCCATGTACAGGTTCTTGCATGAACATAATTTTTAGTTAACTTGGGTCTATACTATGCAGCATCATTTTCTGAGTTATACAATAAAAGTATTTAACATTTTCACAGGAAATTTAGTAGTATATTATTATTTGTATGCAATGTTATACACCATTAAAATATAATGCATCCATTCTACAATAATAGAGTGATTTAAGATATCATTTGAATCATAAGCTACCATTAAAATTAGTTATCCTTTATACAACACTGACTGTCTTCCTGGCTGTTTTGAATGAGTTACCTCACATAATGTATAAAATATCTAATCTCAACAATAAAAACTATAAAACATTTATGAAATAAATTGGATAGCACAAAATGGAAAGACATCCTGTGTTCATTGATTTGACAAATCAATATTGTTAAAGTGACTGTACTACCCAAAGTGACCACAGATTCAATGCAATTCCTATAAAAATAGCAAGGAGACTCTCTAGAGATCTGGGAAAATATCCTAAACTTTGCAGGGAAGTACAAAAAGTTTCATATAGTAGAAGCTATATTAAGCAAAAAGACAAGCAAGAGGTCTTATATGACCTGATTTTAAAATACAATACAAAGAGGTAGTAACTAAAACAAAATTACAGCACAACCACATAAGCTAGTGAAATAGACTAGATTTTAGAAGTTAACCCATCCATCTGAATTTGGGCAAAGAGACATAGTCATTCAAATCAGCAGATTATATGAGTTAAAATTTTTAAAAATCAAATTTATTTTATGTATAAGAACAAAGAAGTATGCATTGGATTGGGTACCATGTGAGGTTCTGATATATACATACATCAAGGTTCTGATATATATATATATCACCTCAAGGTGATGGTATAAGAGGTCAGGCCTTGGGGGAGGTGATTTGGTCATGAGGATGTAGCTCTCATGGTTAACAAGAGACAACAGAGAACTAGCTTGTTCTTTCCACCATGAGAGAGCATAGCTCAATGGCACCATCTATGAGAAATCAGGCTCTTACCAGACAGTAAATCTGTCAGCACCTTCATTTTGGACTACCCAGCTTCCAGAACTGTGCAAACTAAATTTCTATTGTTTATTAACCACTCAGTTTATGACATTTTGTTTCAGCAGGCTGAACACACTAAGCCATAGTTCTTAAAAAATTCTCATATTTTTTATACTAAAATTTCTTATTCAACATGATCTTTCACTATAACAAATAAAACCATTCATTTCATATTTGCCATTTTATAGTATAAATAATTAAATGCTGGCTAGGAAGTCGGAGGAAATATAATAACTTGAATCTACTGCATTTCTTGATGATATAAACCAATGTTTGCTCCTCTGTTCTTTCTGGCATTGCTGTAAGAAACAGCAGGATTTCAGTGCTTCCCTTGTGGCCTTGGTGTCCTGTTTTATTCATATTCAATCCACCTGCTTTAAGATCCCCCCTTTAATTAAAAATAAATGAAACACAGAAAAGAGTCAATGGGTAAGGAGGAAAAGACCTGTTGATTATTGCTCTCCATGTCGCTCAGGGGTATATATCTGCAGCCTAGCATATTTTGCTTGCTGTATTTGGTTTATTTTTAGTGATAGACTGTATCCTTGTGCCATCATTCTTTGTTTGGTTTTGCCTTATTTTGTGTAACTGTTTTCATTTTGTTTGCTCTTGCATTTCCCATGAGAGGGGAGGGTTGGGAGCTTGAAGATCAGCTTCAAAAACAATTGTAAGCCTAGCCCACTTCAATCTGAAGAAAGAAAGATAAACGTATTGTGACAATATGTTATGGAATCTGAAATAGGCTTAATCGTGTTCAGAAGACATCCTGCTTAATATTTTAAGATAAGAATGCAAATTATATGTCTTAAATGATATACTAGCTAAAGGAAAGTGTAAAATATTGGTGTATTAATGAATCATTGGTATGTGTCTGTCACACAACTGTAGTAGAGTACACCAGCCCACGGGAGAGATTGATAAATAAATAATATAATATAGTAACGACTGTGTTTTATAAAGATGTATACATATATACAAGCCACAATGGTTGTCAAAATAAGGGCAGGGAGCCCAATCTGATTTGCTTAAATTGGCTCAAGATGTAGTGTCAATAGGAGAGTAAGCCTGAATGACAAGTTTGGCTGGTATATTTGGATATATGTAGACATTGCCCCCTGGGAGAACAGGTAGGGAAGATGGCAAGTTATTTACAAGTAATGTGAAAAAAAGAATATGAGGCATTTATTTATTTATTTAGATACTGTGGATTGAACTCAGGGACACTTGACTATTGAGCCACATTCCTAGCCCTATTTTGTATTTTATTTAGAGACAGGGTCTCACTGAGTTGCTTAGCACCTCACCATTCCTGAGGCTGGCTTTGAACTCATTTGAAAAGCCTTTTCAAATCTTTTTAAAAACACCTTTTATTGCCAAATATTTTTTAGCATTTAATAAGTGTATATTATTGAGCTTAGGTAAAAATATCTACTTAAGATATGATTTATAAACTAAAGGAGTAGAACTCATAACTATCAAATAAAACACAGATAGAAACAACTAAAATACAGAATAGGAAAAAATGCCATAAAATGTAAACAAATAAGAGTTACAGGGATTCAGAATGAAGACATTATTCCCATTACAAGAATTTTAAAAATGATTCATGAAATAAACGTCTTTTCTTATGAGCTCTCAGATGAATACTATGTAACTGAGGCAAGCTTCCCTAGATGGGATAGAAAGTTGGTAGTAAGAAAAAACAGAATTTTAACTTTCTACTCACCAGTTACTAAGCAAAAGTTGGGGAATACTGAGTGTTCACATCATGTGCCATTAGCCTGCCTATAGTGTCCATTAGTTTCATCTATTCTTTTTGAAACAGTAGAGTTGAGAGCATTTGACTTTTGAGTGGCTCTTACACACTTGCAGAACTCTGTGTCAGGTACCAGCTGATGATTTATAGACAGTGGGCTCAGAAAATTTGTTATTTGGTTTCAGGGAAATGGGAATTCAGAAAACGCAATTTAGAGAATTCTATTGATATTTGAACCTTAGAAATACACTTCTATTAGCCACACTGATATTTTTCAACTATAGTGATTGTAACAGTTATAAATTCTCTTATAATGATGGTTCACATTGAACAGATTGTCAATACTATATTGAGTTAAATAAAATAAAAATATTAGAATTTAAGTTCAAAACAGTGATATTTCCAGCATGAACTATGACGCAGTCAAGCATGTAACTCTGAAATTCAAAATATTTATGATTTTAAAGCCCATTGTCTGTATGTGTAAAGTGTAAAAAAAAAGACAGTTATAAGAAGATCAGTTATTTGGGGTCTTTTATTAGGATTACAGAGACCAAGAATAATTTGTATGTGCTTGAATTGAATCACTTCAGAAAATTTAAATAATAAATGGATATAATCTTATCCTCTTATAATTTAGAGGTAAACTACTAATATGTATTTTACATCAAAGTAATATTTATTGACAAATAGTCTATTCTGATTTCTCTAAAGTTGTTTCATTTTTACTGGGACTTTTAGTTCTCTTTTTTTATGTCAGGAAACCATAAAAGTATGCAGAGTACATTTATCATGAAGGGAATATTAATCCAATCCACTATTAAAGATATAAGTCCAAAAAAAGGGGGGGAAATAAATATCTTTATTAGACTTGTACTAAAATATATTATTTATGTGCACATGTTCCTGAATATTTTGTATGGATAACTCATTTTCATATGCACAGTTATTATAGGATTGTATCTTTTATTAGCAGTTTAAATTTGATTCTTGATTTATGGGCCCAACTGAGCTCTACAAGCTTATTCTGTAGGTCTGCTGTAAATTTCTGTGGAAACCAAGAACAGTAGGATCTTGTCTAAAGACTTCACTTGTCAACATTTCTCACACACTGAGCTAGACACTGAAGGACTGGTTTTGCTATTAAAAAGCTATAGACTACTGGGAGTGTAAAATGTATGAAGCAACAGTCACAATATGCTAGATAATGACAGTAGTTAATATCTTCACAGTATTCCATGAAACCACAGTGGTGATACCATAAAAACCAGACACCATTGAAGATTTCCAGGGATTTGCTGAACTGAATCTAAAAGCTGAGTACCAAGACTACTGAGGTTCTATAAGAAATAAATGGCAGTAATGGAATTTTAGAAAGGGGAAAAACATATTCAAAGTGGGAATTAATATAGCATTTGTGAAAACATGGTAAAAGTGATGAAAAATAGCCAGTAGTTTTGTATATTTGATTAAATAGGTTTGCTTTTTCCTTTGAAGTATGGTAAACTAATGATGATTTTTTAAGATGGGGAATGACCTGGTCAGTCTTTCATTTTGAAAGATAACTCTGGCACATACTCTATACTTAGCAAATATGCTTTTGAGGCCTTGAGTCTAAAACAATGTCTCGACCTCTCACCTCAACAACTTTCTGTTGTCTGAGCATCTGTCTCTAGCATTAACCTTGACTTCTCCCTGAGCTGTGCTTTCCATCACCTTTCTTATTGCATCTTCCTCTGGCCAGACTAGGAAAAAAAAATAGCCTGATTCAGTACAATCCTTAAGATATTTATCTCTGCATTCATTAGTTTTCTGGAACTTGTTCTTGCAAATTAAAACTGTTTAGCAAAGCAATGCTTCTGTGCTTTCAGAAGCATCCCAACTGAAATAAATACCTTGGAGATCTAATAGCCAAATCCAATGAGAAAAAAACAAAATTATACTCCAAGACAAAAGTGACCTCAAAAATTATATTTTTCCAGAGTAATTTTCATATTTCCAAGTTTTACGTACTATTGCTTTACTAATAAAAATAATCTTGATTTTTCTCTGCTTCTGTGGTTATCAATTATTGCTATTATTTGTGCTGCTTTTATTTGTTATTGTTGGTTTCATAACTTAGTTTGCTGACTCCATAAAAATATTAAGCCAATAAAATTTTAGACAAACTTTTTTTTTTTTTGTACTAGGGATTGAATTCAGGGTGCTCAACCACAGAGTCACATCCCCAACCCCTTTTTGTATTTTATTTAGAGACAGGGTCTCACTGAGTTGCTTAGGTCCTACCAAAGTTGTTGAGGCTGGCTTTGAATCATGATCCTTCTTTTTTGTTCTAGAAAAAAAAAGAGAAAAAAGAAAGTAGAGGCCTCACTACCACCTATCAAATAATGTGAAGAATGGAATGTCTCACATTTATAATGGCTTCACCCTTAAAACTTAAAATCAGTCATGCTGGCGCACACCTGTAATCTCAGTAACTTGAGAGTCTGAGGTAGGAGAATTGCAAGTTTAAGGTCAGTCTTGGTAATTTAGTGAAATCCTCAGAAACTTAGCAAGACCCTGCCTCAAAATTTAAAAATTTTAAAAAGGGCTGATGATGTTACTTTAGTGTTAAAACACCGCTGGGTTCAATACCCTGTACCCCTGCCCCCAAAAAACATGGAGCTAATTTACTCCCACTCTGAGAAAAATTTCACAAATTTATATTGTTCTTCCAACTGTTTATAAGTTCTTGGAATTATGGACCTATAGTCCATAGGGATATTTAAAACATTTATGAAAGAATACTGTGTACAGACTAGGATTTAAATAGAACAGTATGCTACTGTTCCAGGTGAGACTTAAAGGAGCTGTTTCAAATATTCCAAAGGAATGAGGTAGAGATAGAGATAGAGATAGATAGATAGATAAAGAGAGAGAGAGAGAGAGAGAGAGAGAGAGAGAGAGAGAGAGAGGGAGAGAGACACTCTGGAGGAAAAGGAGAAGCAGCAGAAGTGGAAGCATTTGTTCAAGGTATTTGTAGCCAGCAGCCAGCCACATCTTCTGCCAGAAGAGGAAAAAAGAGAAAATGCTGATTGGGGAAGTCAGAATTTCAGTTTTAAAGATGCTTGGTTTCTCCCTTCCTTCTACCCTCACTGTGACACTAGTGCCTCACACTGGTAGAAACCCAGTTAATAAGGAAATCCAGGACTTGCTGCCTTCATGGGTAAGTTCTTCTCCAACATCATGCAAGGCAGAGCAGGGTGATAGTGAAGAATGGTCTGAGGGTACAAAGGCCAATGTCTTACTTCAACAAAAATCTTACCACCACAACTTGATGATAAGATTCCTCACCACTGTTTTGCTTAATTAGTATTGTCTCTGGGACTGGAAAGAACTCAACTTCTTGGTGCTTAGTATGGTGAGGTTGAGGGGACAACGCATATCTATTTATACATAATAAATGTCTACAAATTCAGCATCTTAAAACAATACGCATTTATTAGCTCATAATTCTATAGATAAGATATTAGGTATGGCATGGTTGGTGTCTATGATCAGGGTATCCTAAGACAGAAATCAGTGTGTCAACTCAACTTGATTCTCATTTGGAGATTCTGGGTGTGTGTATGTGGTCGGGATCTTCCCCCATCTTTCCCTCCAGTTCTATTTCTGTTTTCTGCAAAATTTATTTATTTATTTTGTACTGGGGATAGAACCCAGGGGTGCTTTACCACTGAACTACATATCCAGTTCTTTTTTTATTTTTTAGTTTGATGCATGGTCTTGATAAATTGCTGTGGATTTCCCTAAGTTGCTGAGGCTGGCCTTGAACTTGAAATCCTCCTGCCTCAGCCTCCAGAACTACTGGCATCATGGGAATGTACCACCTCACCCAGCCAGAATTCAGTTATTTGAGGCTGATTCTAGGTCTGAGTTCCACTGTTTCTTGCTGGCTGTCTGTTGGAGGCTGCTCTCCACTCCTAAATGCCACCAAAATTCCTTGCATCTTCCCTCCCCTCTCTTTAGATAAAAAGCAAGGAAATTCTTCTTGTGCTTCAACTCTTTGGTTTCTTCTTCTGTGACTAGCAAGAAAAACTTGATTTTAAATAGATTAGTCCCATGCTGATAATCATCTTTTTTTTAAAGCCAACTGTATTAGATAGTATATCATAACCTAGTCATAGAAGAAAAATTCATAGTATTTTTGAAATTGTGGGTTATGCAGGACTTGATTTGGGGAGTGGGCAGAAAATCTTAAGAATTCTTTAAGTTCTACCTATCCCAGACAGGATGGGAATAAAATTTAAGTTTATAATTTTTCCATCTTTTCCTAAGAATAAATTTTGAGATAAGTAAGCTAATTAGATGGAAATTATTGGTGTTGATCTAATTACTGGATAGTGATTTATAACTTATGAATTGAAAATTTTATGCAGTAAGTTTATACAATATTTATAAACTAAAAATGATGTGAATGATGTAAAACTTGCCTAAAAGTAGTGATTATTTGAAAAGAACTTTACAGAATCTTTCCTAACAAAATATGATATTTCCAATAAGCATAGATTGAAAGTTTCACTGTGGTGCACTCCTGGGAAGAGTTCTGCCTGAACTGTAAGTGGTGGAGAAAATAAGCCTATACTTAGAAACTGATTTTCTGAGTTACTTTATATCGGTCCCTATGCTTGAATTTTCCTTTATAATTCTGCAGCAAAAACCATGCCATGAATTTAGCATACCAATCATTGAAAATGTTTCTTTTAATTTTCAAAAGCATTTTTATTTTAAGAAAAATAAAATATTTCAAAGAGCAAGGTGGTAGATCAGTGTTATATGATACAAAATAGTATTAATAAGCAGACTAACATCATGGGTGTGTGACCTGAGAGTGGCCCAAAATCTTGTCCTTAAGATTCCTGTGTCCCTTTGCATGTATGAGCACACTTATTCACACTCACACAAATAGCCTGCTCTTGTCTTGTCATTGAGCTGAAATACTTACTCATTTTTCAATGAGGGGCTCCATTGTCGCGTTCCTCGCAACTAAAACACTCCAGAAGAATTGGGCTGCATGAAATAATCACACAAGAGACAGAGATACCTTTTCTTTGGAGTCCTGTGACGGTTGGCTCCTTTGACCTTAAGGGTCCGCAGAAAGAGAGAGAGAGCACGTGCTAAACCTGCCTATTGAAGAGAAGCTATTCAAATAAGGCAAGCGGTCAGGTTCCTGGGGGCTGAGTCCAGCTTCGCCATATCTGCTGTCAGCAGATTGGCCATACCCTAAGGCAGAGCAAGAGAAAGGGACACACAAAGGGCATTTTCATGGAACGTTTTATCCCAAACAGGGCAAAGGGGTAATATCACAAAGGAACAGGTGAGCCTAGCTCAATCTATGGGGAGACATGCCTATGTCTGAAGATGTGTCCTCAACCTTCCGGGACCAGGGCAATGTCCAGGTCACTACAACATGTAGTGACAGTCAGAGCTTCTCTGCCTCTGGATGGAGAACACTAATCATTCAGACTGGCTGCCCACACTCCATGTTTTCATTCTGTACTGGCCCACACAAATTAGGTAGGCACTTCTATGTATATGCAATAGTGCATATTTTGATAGTGTTGTAAATTTCAAGCTGCCAATTAGTTTGAAAACTTTACAAATTTATCCTTTTGGTTCTTAGAAACATAGGTTAAACCACAGTATTATAGATATTAAATTAAATACAAACATTGGAATGTTTCTTCATTGTATACATTTTATTAGAAAATAAGAATGAGACATACAGTTACATCTTTAAATGATATGTCAACAGAATGTAAAATAATAGTTCACTAGAATGTGAATCCATTGAGATAATAAACACTATTTTACCTGGTTGTTGATGATTAAATCTAATTGTCAGTTATGTTTGTTAAACTATTAGAGTAGAACTATTAGAGTAGAGTAGTTCCTTATCTTGATTTTTGTTATCTATAATAATCAAGTGTAGAATAGAACTCTCATAGAAAAACTTGGAGATGATCCAGGAGACCAAAATAAAGTTTAGTGGCTATGAGTGTGGGCCGTGAGTTTCACTGCTTGGTTTGAATCTTGGCTTTGCATTTCTATCTCTATGATCAAAGAATTAGCAAAAAGACTATAAGATAGTGCAGGTTTCCTTTAAACCATTCTTCTTACTTCACTGAAATGATTTAAGGATTATTCTGCCTTAGGAGAGACTCATATTTTTAACTTGCTACTGGAAGCTAACAAGTTTCTCAAATTTAATGTATTTATTAAGAAATTCTGATATACCCCCAATCTATAACTGGCCTTTACTGATATTTCAATTAGTAAATGGCTTCATTAGTCATTCCATGCATTGCAACAAAAATTTAGTAATCATTCATTAAAGTTTTATTCTGACCTCATGTTTCTTGTCCTTCAGCAGTATTATAGTCTCTGTCTTCCAAATACATCCTGAATGAAACCTTTCCTCACACTATGCACTGCTTCGGCTCCCAGCAAGAGTTTATTCACCCATTTTCTAGATCATTGTAAGCAGCATCTCATCAATTGTTAGAGTCTGTAAACAAGTCAGGATGGCGCCTGGCATTTTGACAGAGAAATGTTAGAGTCTATAAACAAGTCTGGATGGCGCCTGGCAAAATGCCAAAGGGAGTGGTTTGTGAAGTAACGCCAGCCAGCCATTAAGTGTGGAGATTCCTTATTGGTTGACTGCTGTATCTATTTTATGCTAATTAAGATAAGCTGTGTGGAATGTATAAATACCACTCCTGTCCTACAATAAACGGCTCCCATTCCTGCTGTATCAATCTACACAAGTTGTTCGTCACCCCCCAGTTATTTTGCCCAGCCAGCCGGGCTGCGGCAATCAATATACCAGCTTCCTTTCTTCCCACCACACCAATCTCCCTTGAGAGTATATGTTTCTGCAAATATTTTTTACTATGTAAATCACACTATATCACTTTTTTTTGTCCTGTATGTTCCAATGGCTTCCCATCTCTTAGAATTAACTCTAATTTAAACAACTGATAAGTAAACAAAGCAGCAGCCTGAATTATCTGGTTCCTGGTCATATCTAAGGCTTCACTTCCACCTTTGCCTCTCTAGTTGCCCATTTTGCTGTTGTTTAAACTAATTCAAATTTTGATTCCTTTTCTAAAATCAAGCTATAAAATAAAATAAAAAATTACCTATGCAGTTGGCTAGTTCCATCTATAAATTGATGAGCACTTATAACAGTCATTATAGCTTGCACATTCATCACTTAGTACTAAATGAAGACATGCAGAGCTACCCAAGGTTAACGAGAAAGCAGGTGATCAGAATTTCATAAAGCACTGATTCAAGATACTTTCTGCATGTTTTCTTCAAATATAGATTCATAAAGACAATTTTTAAGTTATGACATTTTATATAAATGCTTAACATTATGTTGAAACCTATTTAGTTCTCAATAAATATCAGTACCTCATTATTGTATTTTAATCAGGCACTAAATACCTGTTTGCAAGGTGCATTTATGAAGGAATGAGTTACATTGACAAAAATAGTAAACTATAGTAACCATGAAGTTAAGAAATACAAGTATCAAATTAAAGATTTATGAGATAAAGCTAAATACTTAGAATTTTTATATGCTTCATGTGCAATCAAGTGACTATGCAAGAAGAAATATGCAATCATTTTGAGGAGTTTTGTCTCAGTTTATCTTTATTATACATAACAGAGAATGTGATCAGAAAGGTCAAGTGGTCTATTAGGGCTATGATAACTGCTATCACAACAACCTTCAAAACTTCAGTGGATCAATACAATAGAAATTTATTCTTCATTCACATGAACTCCAAATGAATGTCTTTGATTTCAGCTCCTCTCGTTCAGTGAGATATTTTAGGCACCAAGTCTACTTTTTTGTCACTCGGCCATCTTTAATACATGAATTCACATGTCACAACATAAGGGAAGAGGCTGGAAGATCACATACCACAGACTTTTATGAATCTATCAGAAAGTGGCAGATTTCATGACCATTTATTAAGACTCATAATTACAAACACACAAGAACAATTGATGCATACAGTCCAAAGGGAAAAAGAAATAGGTATAGTGAGTGTGTAACAGAGATTTAATAAGGAAGAATAGAGGAATGTCTCTAGGATGAATTGCATTTGCGGGCTTTGAGGTGTATATATCATACATAAATGTATTAACATCAAATATTTGTATCCCACCTTTGTAATGACATTGAATAAGTGTATTAACAACATATACATGCATAAATATATATATATATATTTATTATACATACACTTATATATATGTATCTACATATATAGATATATATGCATATATACATAGAGAGATGTCAAACAATTAAAATCTACTTGAAGGATATTAAATAAATAAATAGATATATGTATATATATATATGTATATGTATGTATTTATATATGTTTGATGAGACGCTTATTGCTAATACTTGGGGAATAGGGAATAGAATGAGATATTTGGAATCAAGCCTGAAATTCAGTAAATAAAATCAATTTTGAGAGCAAACCTTATGAACAGCACATGATGGATAAGAGACTCAGCCCACCAATGTGTGCATATAATAGAGGAAGGAGAAAGTATGGTTTCCTGTCTGCTGGACTCAAATGTCCTTCCACTGAGCATTTGAATCACCTAATTCTACACATTCTGGTCTAATGCTTGTCAAAAACACATGAGGTTCTTAGGTAACTTGTTGATTATCACCTAACTCTGTGGTAGTGATTCCTCATCGTGGTTAATAATGGCTTCTGATTAGGATTCGAGAAAAAAGATCTGACCAGGACCACACAAGCATTTATGAGCCATGTAATAGTCATATCTTCACTGTAAACTAGTACAGATGCATTCTGGTCTCTACCCTGATTTCATGTGTATTTTAATTAATCTATGAAGTCTTTCCATTCTACAGGTTAGCCTTGAGGAAAGCATAAATCTTTTGGTCATTAAAGTATAAAATCATATTCCTTTTTTGTGTTGTTATTGTTTCTTATATTGCTTCCAGATTCATTCTTGACTATTTTTTACATGTTAGACTTTTTAATGCAATTTTCTAACATCATGAATCCTTTGACCTTTATAGAAACTTTTAGTTATAAGCTGAAAGTGAATACAGAATATAAACTACAAAGCAAAAAAGAATATATGTCTAAAACAAGACCTAAATTTGTGAAAAGTAAATACATTCGACAAATGTTATAGCAGTAAATTGGGGAAATCTATGGCTATATCTTCAGTATTGGGAAATAAATGTATAGTTGTATTTTTAAATCATTTCAAAATTTGTGTTTAATTAAAGATCAAAATGCTTCAAATAATATAACTATTTTTTTATTTTTTAATATAACTATGTTTTAACTCTACTTTTTAGAGAGAATCTCCTTGATCCATTTGTATTTATTTATGCATGCATAAAATTTCTCTTTGCAATATGCTTCAATCAATTGCTTTCTATGGAAATTATTTTATAAGGATAGGACAGAAATAGGCTATTCATGTCAAACTAAAATATACAAGCCAATTTCTTCTATAAGCCAGTACAAAGTAAAATTATTTGAGCATCACACAAAAATGTTTTCAATTATCTATTATAAATATGACATTCTTATTGGCTTTCAACTAAATATGACCTTTAGAGAAAAGGGTTTATAATTTATTATATTGCTTTTATATCCATACTGAAAATCAAAGTACAAATTTTTCAGGGGAAAAAAATATTCCTAAAGCAAATATAAGGGAGTATTATGACTTGAAATTAAAGGAACTAAAAACAAATTTAGACATTTAATTGAGTATATCTTAAATTTGAAAGATTTAACTAATTTTGAAATATGGATAAATTTTACTATGAAGATTTCATTTTTAAGTAAAATAAGGTGAATGATTTGCACTATTTAATGTAAGTATAAAAATGCAAAATGGACCTGAAAATAAACTTAAAAAAAAAATCTCCTCATAGGAACAAAGGAACTTTGAGCTTAATTTAATTATGGTGATTACCTTTTGCAGAGTTGTTCCACTGCGCTTCCTTGTGGTGATGAAATAAGCAGCATCACCAGTTCATCTCTCATCTCCCCAAGCATCTCTCCAACCATTTTTACACAAATATATTCAGTGCCTCCTTCTGAGATCTTGTTCAGTATCTTCCCATCTGCAAGGGCTACAAAAATATGGACCATAATGAATACTTATCCAGGCAATGAAGGTAAGTAGAAGTAAATAAAATATGAAGTTGAATTTGAAAAAGTTTTATATTGAAAACCTATTTTCTAAGTTTTTATTTCTAAATTATTCAATTTTTTCCCAAGATATAGATTTTTTAATGGTGCAAAATTTAGAATTCTTGTTAGTTACACACCCTGTTTTAAGTTTTAAAAATATTGATATTCTTTGCCAATAAGTACTATTTGGGGAAGGGGGTAACTGAAAAAAAAGCCAACAATCTTTATTCTGATGTGTAAATTTTGGTGAATAATTGGACTCTAATTCTAGCACATTTGTTTTAACAGTAAATCTTTTTGAAAAGGGCCTTGTACTACTTATCTCATTATGTCTTCATTTAATGTCCTCTGAATTATTATATGTAGATTTATATTCAATAATTTCTTTGAAAACTCTCAGAAACAAAAAGTGTTTATTTTTCTATTTTGAAGAATGTTAACAACTTGAGCCTCCTGATACGTGCTATGATTTAACATAAGTCAAATGATGTCATTTTTATAAACAGTAGAATGTATGTTCAATTCCAAATTCACTCTCCATATAGAAAGTGTTACTCAGAATGATTAGTTAGAATTATAGTCCTTAATAAGATATTTTTTTGTTTATGAAAGTTTCTTTGAATACTGTTGTACATTCTAAGAAGAAAGTATCTTTTTCTATTTTTGTTTATATAATTTATGTTATTAAAAAATTTTTTAGTTGTAGTTGGACACAATACCTGTATTTTATTTATTTTTTGTGGTGCTGAGGATTGAACTCAGTGCTTTGCATGTGCTAGGCGAGCTCTCTACCTCTGAGCCACAACCCCAGCTCCTGATTTATGTTCATTTAAAGAATTAAGTAAAAATAGAGTGTTATCAAATGTAAAAAAAAAAATTACTATTTAGAAATTAAAACAAAATTTTGAATATTTCTAACAAAATAGTTCAAATATTCATCAGTTCTATCCATGATAAAGAATTTTAGTTTTTAGTTTTATAATTTAAAGGAGTCATTTGGTTGAAAATGGCAATTTCATGTAACACCATTGTTCTATTTAGACCTTCCCATGGAATGTGAATAATAACAGACTTTACATTTATGCAGTTTGTGAAGTCACTAAACTTCTTCATGCACTTTTATTAGAAATGTGATTTCCAGAGCCAAATCTGTCTGCATATAATAGGTGTGAGGTGGCAGTGCAATTTGCTAAAGATTCAGCCTGAGGCCAAAGTTATTCATTTTTAACTTACTTTTCTGATTTCTTTTTTGCCTTTTCTTTTCTAAAGCTCCAAAACACAGAGATATTTTCAAGCATGATGTTCCTGCAACCACTGGTTTGGCAGCATTAAGTACTGGCATAGCTTTTGAAAGCTACTTACTCAAAGAACTGATTTCCACTAGAGAGCTTTCAGCAAAACAGAGTCTTCTTTCTTCCACAGATGTTTCCTCTTCTCAGTTTCTGAATTTTGGTGTTCATGATCCAGCACAAATTGTCCGGGGCAAAACATCTGCATCACATATGCCTATTCAAACTTCATCAGCTACACAAGCATTCTTTTTTTCTCATCAGGGAGCAAGGACCCCATTTATCATCTCTTCCTTAATGACAGATTTTATTTTTCCCACATCATCTTCATTATTTGAGGACTATCACACTGTTGCCTTTTCTGCTGCCACAATGAGTTCAGTAATTAGTAGCATTCCAGGAGCTGATATTAAGTTAAACAGGCACTCATTACTCTCCCATGGATTCCTGTTCACAACTGCTTCCACAAGTGCACCTCCAATTGTCTCTAGGAGGGCTCAAGAGGATATTGAAGAATATTCAGCTGTTTCCTTAATTTCAAGAAGAAAGCACTGGAGATTGCTGAGCCCCTCAATGTCTCCCATTTTTCCTGCTAAGATAATTATATCCAAACAGGTAGCCATCTTAAACTCATCAACTCTCTACCAATTTAGTACGCAAACTCCCAATCCCAGTGAATATCGGGTTATTACTGAAGAATCTAGCAACCAGAGACTCACAAACATCAAATCACAGGCTGCTGATTCTTTAAGTGAATTAAGCCAAACATGTGCAACATGTTCTATGACTGAAATAAAATCCTCTCATGAATTCTCAGATCAGGTTTTGCATAGTAAACAGTCCCACTTTTATGAGACATTCTGGATGAACTCAGCGATATTAGCCAGCTGGTATGCACTAATGGGAACTCAAACTATCACTTCTGGGCATTCGTTTTCTCCTCATACTGAAATAATACCATCAGTGGCATTCACAGAACTGTCATCTTTGTTTCTATCTAAAAAGAGTGCAAAAAGAACAATTTTATTTTCATCCTTGGAAGAATCCATTACCCTATCAAGTAATTTAGATGTTAATTTATGTTCAAATGAGACTTGTTTATCCATTGTATCTTCCCAAACTAAGTCTTCAGACTTGATGTATTCAGATTTGACTTCAAAACTGACTACTAATGATCTGTCAGTATCAGAAGATATTCTTAAACTATCAAAATTAGGAAAATACAGTGTAACTATGAGTCCCACTGAGGCACTAAATCAAGACAATTTATTGGACATGGAAGAGGGTAAAGTGTCTCATCAGCTGTTCAAACTTCACACAAGTGATACCTCTCTAGATTTTGAATTAAACTTACAACGATATTCAGATATAACTTTAAAGATGTATTCAGAAATCACACACTCAAATGACCTCAAAAACAATCAACCACTATATACAGACTCACTATCTTACTTTGCAGAAGTAACTCCTAGTGTTGGGTTTTATACGGTGACAGCAACTCAACCTCTTCCAATACAGACCTCTTTACCCATGTCTCTAATTAGACCAGATTGGCCATATTATGTGGATTACCTGACCTTAACACCTGATTTAAAGGAAGAGATCAGGACTTCTTCAGAATGGTCAAAATGGGAACTTCATCCTAGTGTGCATGACCAAGAATCTCCTGCTGCAGGTCAGATTCTTTCCATCACTAGATCACTTACTTCACCATCACTGGAGTCCTTCCCAGCGACTCAACAACTGATGATTGCTGGTGAGTTTCTCAGTTTCTGTTCAGTAAACTTAAAAATTAGTTTCTTTTCTAGAGAAAAGAAAGCATGTCATGGTCACCAGGTGCTCTAAACAGCTTCATTGTGATCAGGGCAGCAGCCAGTTCAATGGAGATGGCACCTGCTGCTGTACCCAACACAGATGGTGATTCTTTATGCACTGCCACAAAGGCTACCAGATCAATACAGGAGTTTGTGGGAGATGGCTAGACTGCTGGCAAGCAATCAGAAAGTGAACTAGTTCAATTCATTACAACACAGCTTTCAAAGTTTTGGAATAACTTTTATTACTCTCATTTCTTGAAATAGCTTCTTTGTAGATGGAACACAATATGACATACTTTTCTAACATTATCCTTGAGACTGGTTATTTTTAATGAGGAAAAAAAAACAAGGGAACTTCATTGAGTGACCATATTAAATTTTAAAGCTATTAGTCTTTCATTGTATATTAGTCTGTACATATGTTAAATTAATATCCTTTATTAAACAAGAACATTATACAAAAATTGAAGGAGATAATATCTCGTGTGAATTTGAATTCAGAATTTTGAATAATTAACAAGTCAATTTTCTTAGGTAAATTTCTCACTTTCAAGCACTTTTGAAATCACTAATGTCCTCTCCCTTTGTAATTACTGACAAAATGGTAAAGGTTGCTAAAGAAAAAAGTTTAAAAAACTGTAATTATTAGAAAAAGGGAATTAATAATTTAAAGACATTCTATCTTTTGGAATTTTAAGTGTTAAATTTTGGCAGCAAAGTTAAAAAAATAAGAATAATGAGTAAGAAATTTATACTTTCTTTTTTTATTTACATATAACAGTGGAATGCATTACAACTCTTATTACATATACAGAGCTCAATTTTTCATATCTCTGGTTGTACACATAGTATACTCACACCAATTCGTGTCCTCATACATGTACTTTGAATAAGAATGATCATCACATATATGTATGTGTGGTAGTGGTAGTAAATTTCTGCTTTAGAAGAAACACGTGGTACTTAAAACACTTTAGGTGTGTAATTTATGGCTAGCAACTTAGTAATGTGAAAGATCAAATCATTGATGGGTTCAATATCAGGATATTTTTATAAAGTTTTAAAAAATAATTTCATAAATTTAATTACAAATTTGAATGTGGTATTCTCCCTGTTATAAGACAATAGCTTGTGGCCTAAGTATTTTGGCTTACCTAGAATACCTAACATGTTTCTAATCACAGGTGAGATTCTTAGTAAATGCAGCTGAGTTAAAATTTCTCCTCTCAAACAATGCACCCCATAGTTACCCCTAGGGAATACTTACAACACAAATTCACTACAAAGAAATAAAACCCTAAGTTTTCCTTATGAACATAACCTTGCCACTTTTCATCATTTCCCTCTAATTGTGAAGATTGATAGTTTTGACCTCATTCAAATCTCCTGGTCTTCTTCCAGGTTTATTCCTTCATAATCAATTTAGATACAATAATGAATAAATTACAAGTAGTTTTCTAGCCTTCTCCAATGTGTTCACATCAAGGAATTGATAAACCATTCCAATTGGATTTTGGGGAAAAGATTAACAGAGGGATTATTTACAAATATATAGATAGAATAAAAAAAACTGGGAGGGATAGTATGGATCTGAAGTATTAACAATGGCATATCACCATTATCAACACTGAGCCTGAAGGGACAGAGAAAAGAGCAGGACCTAGAACCTGAAAAAAAAAAAAAAACATAAAATATGGGACACAGTCAGTTAAAGGTGAATTAAATAGAAAGGAGACAGAGATACATAAATAACCTTACTCTCCTTTTTTATTTAGTTTGTTCATAGTGTTTCATATCAGCCAAATCTATTCAGTTGCTGGAGGGTAAGTTCAGCTATCTAAGTTGGTCTCCATTGTTTAGAGGATAGCATGGACAAAGCAGAAAGAAGATCTAGAGGAACAAATGTTGATACCCTGAACCAATATTTGTTAATTCCCAGTCTATTTTCTCAGCACTCGTGAAAATGGACTATTCTACTAAATTTCATATGTTTTTCCTTAACTGGGCCCTTAAGTCTTCTAGGCAATCCTTAATTAATTTTAAGCAAACTTCATAAAATATTCCTCACAGTGAGTATTTCAGTTTTTTCCTAATCTATACTAACATAAATACCAGAACTATCTTACTTGTTTAGCAAATAAATTATTCCTAGCATTTTAGCTGACAAATATCATGCAGTCTTATTTCCAGACTCAACCATAAATTTAACTAGCAACAAAAGAAAGAGAAATAGTAAGGCTTGGTTATACAATAGTACCCAAGCCATGTGCTTAGAAGTCCATCTATCCTTTATCCACAGAATCACATTAACACTTGGATATAATTAACACTTGTATATAATTCATTTGATGATACATATGTGGATCAAATGTGGATCAATTTCTAGGATATTTATTATTTTCTATTAATCTATGTCTTTATTTTACCCAGTATCAAACTATCTTGATTACTGTTATTTTCTTCTGTGAAAGTCATTTTTAAAAACTTAGGTGCAGATGTTTTTGTAGTACTAACCTGTATCATAGGTCATCTTTTGTATAGATTTCTCATCAGTTATACAAATATCAGGTAAAACTGGACATTGTCACTACTACTTCTGGTGGGACAGCTAAATCTCCTTCAAAATCTCTGAATATCTCTAAATCTGGGTTGGCAAACTAAAGGCCTTTGGACCAAATCTTGCCAAGGCCCTGTTTCTATAAATAAAGATGAACTAACAAAACCATGCCCATTTGCTTATGTATTATGTAATGCTGCTTTTCTACTTAATGGCAGAAGTGAGTAGGTATGAAGACCATGTAGCCTGAGAAGCCTAACATATTTATTTTCTGGCAATTTACAGAAAGTATTTGCCAAACTCTATTCTAAACATCTTCATAGGATTAATATTTAATCAAAGTAATGGCTAGGAAAAAAAACTACCTAAGTATGTGTATTTTCCTTTATATGTATTCCTGGATTATCCTTTGATATTTTTTCTAACCAAATCAGTGTATAGGGATAATTCTATAGCATTCCTTTTCATAATCTCTTTTTTGCAATTTACTTTATACATAAATAAAATGAGAAATATTTCTAAAATATTATGGTATTGGTGCTGAAGCAGACTGGTACCCCCACGCAAAAGAACCCATCTCCATAATTAAGCTTTTATTCTTATCAAAACGATTTTTAGAGTATATCATCAGTATTTCACCGTTATGCAGAGAGCTCAATGTGGTTTGACACTTCCTTTTTCTTGTAAATGCCAGGTTTGCGGACAAAAAGTGTGAAACCTTTGTGGAGCCTAAGAATATGGGACAAAGAATAATGGTCATGTTCCCACTGTCGTATAACCACTCCACTCGGTATAAATCTAAAAGAATGTCCAGACTCAGGGTCCAGTGATTGTTAAGCATTAGTAAGCCCCTCTGAATGGCTGCAGCTTAAATAAGCCTGCTTCCTGAAAATTCCTCAGGTATCCAGCCTCATGTGTTCTACATCAGTTCTGTACTTTAATTTTAGTACATATAAGTGTCTAGAAATATTTTGTTTTAATGTTAATTTCATAGTTAACCATAAGTATGGTAATACATTCTTGATTAAAAAAAAATTGAGGCCATGTAGAGAGGCACATGCCTATAATTACAACGACATGGGAGGCTGAGGCAGGAGAATCACAAGTTTGAGGTCAGCCTCAGCAACTTAGAAAATCCCTAAGTAACTTAGTGAGGCCCTGTCTCAAAATAAAATAAAATAAATAGAGCTGGGAATATAGCTCAGTGGATAGCTTTCCTGGATTCAATCCACAGTACAAAAATAAATAAATAAATAAAAGAATTTTTGAGCATTTAACACTACAAGTCAACTCTATAGTTATCTTGAGATATCTCAATATGTGATGGGGATTGTTTCCAAACCCCTGACGATACCAAAATCAGTCAATGCTCAAGTTTAATCTGTGATTGCAGAACTAGCCAGTGGTATAGAAGGTCAAGTACATAATTGCCTTTCAGAAGTTTGTAATAAAATTGAAGACAGCAAATTTAAAAGTAAACATAAGTTTGAAATATTTTTTAAAACTTATGCAATGACTATATTTGTACATTATTTTTTTAAATATGAACAATATAGAAAGATACTTTACATATGTAAGCAATGTATTTATTCTTTATCACATATTCATTAAGAAAAGACAGTGTGTTTGGTCTAACTGGGAAACTTCTCAACAATAGACAACGATTAGTCACATGTACTAAATTAAAACTTAGTAAATTCCCTAAAAATATATATATTTTCCCACTGAGCTGTATATTCAATATCACTTTCTCTTAAAGATATTTCTATTACATTTTCTTGTGTGGTTTCTATAACAGTGAAAAGATCAATTTTTCAAACTTTAAATACATCACTAGTCATATTAGTAAGAAAACATCATTTGTTATTATTTCCACTATGATGACTTAAAAGATGTACAGTAGATTTGAAACTATAAACTAATCTATTAGAGTCACTACAAATCATTAATTTTAAAATGAAGCTAAAATCTGAAAATTATAGATTCTTATTGAAATATGTATTCCTAATTAACTTTAAAATATTATAAATTTAATTATTGCCTCATTTTTGTAAACTACATGAGATGTGATCCTCTCAAGCATAAAATTGAAACCAGCACTGTGTTAAAAAAAAAGCAAAACTGATCTTATGTTAAAAAAAAAGATTTCTGAATTGTTCATTCTTGTTGTATTCCTAATATCTTACTCAAAATAGCATCACACTCTATACTTAATTGTACAGTTGCATGAAAAGATTAATAGTTAAGTCTTTAAAAAATATAGCTGGAAATGATTTTTTTAAAGTATGGTATCTTTTCTGTGGAAAAAGATGAAATAGGATATAGTAGAATGGGCCATAGTGTTGAAATCTTGCAGAGTTTCCATGACACTGCCAAAATATAAAACATGTGCAATTGATGAAGGGAGATAAGTGTATGTTGTTAAAGTGAGAGATGAGTGCTGCAATTTCCTTGCTATATGCTATATTCATATTAGAAACATGTTTGAAGTAACAATCCCGTCATTCTGGGCTCCCTTGCTATGGTGGATCCCCCACTTTGTGTTGGGCTATTCAGGGAGGAAAAAAAAAATGTCACTCCAAACAACCTCTTGAGATTAGCAAAGGGAGGCATGTGGAGGTAACTCTGTCAACATGTTTCTTTGAGTTTGTGTACCCTTTGAAATGTATGATTGCTTTCTCTGTAACATAGTGACAGCTCTATTAAATTGATTCTAAGTTGTCTTTCTCAACTGTCTTGTAATGGGGACCAGTCAGTATGAGTTAGTTTAATGAATGACGCAAATGAAGTTTAAAAGGAAAGGGACAGGTTCTAGCAGTTCAACATTATTTTCCTGTAGCAACATGACTCTAGTTTTTTTTTATCAGAAATTTGGGAGGAAAATAGGAGAGAGCAACCAGAGCTTCCTCATCCAAATATTCTCCATTAGCAATGGAGAACAAATGTGGCACAAAAACAAATATTTTCTGTGAGTCCTATTTATTCCATTCTTAGTTGTTTAAGATTTCGAATTTAAAAAACAATTTCATAAAAGTCTAACAAATGACACAATGTTGTTTTTTCCCCAAAATAAAAGAAGACAAAATAAGATTTTTAATATTGTAAGTTATCACATAATTTGATACAAATTTTGACAGTCAATTTATAGTTTACTAAGAGTGTTTTTCCATTTTTTTTTTCTGAAGGGATGTGTATCACTTCCTAATCTCTTGGACATTTATTAATATTCTTCCAACATGTCAAAGTACAAATAGCTCATGACATGCAATGTCATTCTTTAAATACATTTTTAAGTTTAACTGATATCTAAAATTTTGTATATATTAATGGGAACCATATGCTGTTTCAAAACACATTTATATTGTGTATTGTTCAAATCATAGTAAACATATGTATTGCCTCAAAATCCTTTCTTCTAGATTAAAACAATGTAGCCCACTATCATCATCAATATTGACCCTATTGTGCAATAGTATGCCAGGACTCCTAACTAGTATCCATCTATCAACCTCCTCATGGCCTCTTATAATCACCAATCTCATCCTCAGCTTCTATGAGATCCTTTTTTTTATTACACACATATAAACATGATCATATGATATTTATCTTTCTGTGCCTTGCTGTTTACTTAAGATAATGACCAACAGTTTCATCCATGTTGTTACAAACGACAGAATGTCACCATTTTCATGATAGAATCATTCCATTGTGTATATGTGCCTTTTCTTGTTTAATCCAGTCATCAGCTGTTAGACACTTAGGTTGTTTTCATTTCTAGCTATGTGTATAGCATGGCAATGAACATAGGAAATCAGATGCCCCTTTGACATTCTGATTTCATTTTCCTTGAGTTTATACATAATGTAATTCCTGGAACATATATTAGTTCCATTTCTTTTATTTTCTGAGGAAATTTCAAACTGCTTTTCACAATGGTTGTAGTACACATATTTTCTTCAACAATCTGCAAGGATTCTCCTTGTAGTCATTCTCAATGCTGAAAAAAGTAATTTCATTAAACACATCAGCAAGTCAAAATGCCTTATCTCTACATATTTTTACATTACATTTATATTTATTTTTAAAATATTTTTATTAGTTGTTGTTGGACCTTTATTTATTTATTTATATGTGGTGCTGAGAATCGAACCCAGTGCCTCATGCCTGCTAGGCAAGTGCGCTACCATTGAGCCACAATCCCAGCCCTACATTTATATTTCTTAATAAGGAGAAATGCATTAAGTGTCTTAGTTCATTTTTACTGCTATGTCACATAACAGGTAATTTACAAAGAATAGAAATTTGTCACTACTGGAGGCCAAGAATCTAAGATCAACCTGCCAGAGGTTCTGTGTCTAAAGACCCAGTCCTTATAGATGCACCTTCTAGATGTCCTCATGTTTAGGAAGAGTAGGAGGGACAGAACTCACATAGTCAAGCTTATTCCTATCTGATTCAGTGTGGCCCTTAGAACGTTTTAATACCCTCCTGCAAGTCTAATACTCTTGCATTGGGAATTAAGTTCCAAAATGAATTTTTGAGGGGGCACAACTATTTAAATCATGGTGTTAAGTAAACCAAAATTCAAACTATGGTTTCTTACAACTATACAGAAAAAAATGTTTTTAAAAGGTAAAATTCTCTGAAGATCACAAAAATACCAAAATGGAGATATGATTTCTTATTTTGCATCCCCTTAATATATAGAACACTAAATTAATGTGAACATATTGTAAAAAAAAAAGTTCAAATAGAATAATACTTAGATAAGTAGAGAGATAGAGAGTCAGATAGTTCTAAGTATTTATTTATTTTTTGGTGCTGGAGATCAAACCCAGAGCCTCTTGTGTGCTATGTGATTGCCTTAACATCACAGCAGAATTCACACCACAGCCCAATCAATTAATTTCTTTTTTTGGGGAGAGGGAGGGGCTACTAGGGATTGAACTCAGGAGCACTCTACCACTGAGCCACATCCCCAGGTCTATTTTGTATCTTTTTTTAGAAACAGGGTCTCTGAGTTTCTTAGCACCTTGCCATTGCCAAGGCTGGCTTTGAATTTGTGAGCCTCCTGTGTCAGCCTCTGAGCCCCTGGATTACAGGTGTGCACCACAGGGCCTGGCACAATATATTAAAGTGCAAGAATATAAACAAGGAAATGTTGAATAGGAAGGGAAATGTGAGAAGTTATTTGTTTATATAATATACCAATATAAATTGTAATTTAATTATTGTATTGTTGTGTAAATCCAGATTTAAATATATAAATAGGTGGTCCGTATATGCGTATTATATACAAAATTACCAAAAGAAAGATATTTTGAGTTCATAGAAAAAGATTTTGATATTAACTAAATCATGTTGATGAACTATTATATTGAAAATGTTTCCTCTACACATTATACCAGAATAAATTCTATCAAAATTAGCCAGAAAAAATTGTAGAATAAACATTAAAATATCTTCAAGAAAAAAAATAAGTTTTCTGATCTCTAAATCAAAATGTTTAAGCCTAAAAACAAACAAAACATCAGAAATGAAATGTTGATGGCATGTACATTTTGTGGCAGAAAAATTGAAATGATTACCTTTCTAAGTAAAATAATGATTATGAATGTAGCTAAAGAGCTATATATATATATATATATATATATATATATATATATATATATAAATATATATATATATATAAATTATTAAATATTTATATATATTTCTTCCTGTAGCTAAAGAGCTAAGTGTGTATATATATATTTTCTGTATATGTATATTGATATTTTGCTTCCTAAGGTATAAATATGATTACTAAGTACTCTTTCAATTCAAAGAAAAATGACATTTTGAGCAATAAAACAATTTACAAATGAGTTATAAATAGTAAAAGTTTATTAACAATCATAAAAATCAATTCAAAATATCACATTTAAGATTAAATAGATTTAACCCATCACTTGCAATTTTTTTCTTATTATAATATTATGGGTTAGTAAAGATATGGGAAGGCACTTCACTCTGTGGAAAATTAAACTGGTACATCTTTCTGAAGGATTGTGCAATAACAGGGATTTCAAGTTTTAAAATATCATGATTTTAATCCTAGAAAATTATTATTGATATTCCCTAAAATGTAATGTTGTTAAAAGAATAATTACTTAGAAAAAGCTCCATTCTAAAATGATGACTGTATTAAATAAATATTGATGTATAAAATTGCTTCCTTTATATTAATGAATAAAAATGGTAAACCATGTATGCAACATATTTGTGAGTATATGCACGCTGCATATATCTATATCTTGGATTCCTCAAAACATTTTCATTGCCTTTAATATTTATTTTCTAAAAGTGATGCTGTTTATATACATTTTATAATCTGAAAACATTGTTTTTGAATATAAGGCTATAATGATCAAGAAAATTTCAGAAAGTGTTTGCCTATTTTATTCACATTAGATGAAAATAATTGTGCTTTTACAAGAATATTGAGAAATATAGTTATGTATAAAATCATGCCAAATCATTGCATCATGATAGTTACAGGAAATCAAATTTAAAAATTCCTGAGAAAACTATTGCATGTCAAAGGAGATGTGGCACACTCCAGCTGCAGCAAAATAACCAGGGTTGGGGGGTGGGGGTGGGGGGGGTGATGAGCAACTTGTGTATATTGATGCAGCTGGAGTGGGAGCCATTTATTGTAGGACAGGAGGGGTATATATACATTCCACACAGCTTATCTTAATTAACATAAACTAGATACAGCAGTCAACCAATAAGGAATCTCCACACTTAATGGCTCCCTGGCATTACTTCACAAACCACTCCCTCTGGCAAAATGCCAGGCACCATCTTGACTTATTTACAGACCCTAACATTTCCCCCTTTTGTTTAATTTAAATAACAACCATAGTGGTTTTTACACAAACACCATAAATAATCTGCTACAAGCAGAAGGGGAGGATACAAAATGCCACAATACCAAGCCAATTGATGGCTCCATGCAAGAAGCCCTTGGAAAAATTATACCAGCAATGACACTGTTTGCAAAGATACTGAGTTACAATTTGTTGTAGATTACAGTTTGTTGTCTCAATCCAGGTAAAGCAGTGTCTCAATACATTAACTCACAGTCCAGATAAGTTCACAGTCCAGGTAAGTTCTGTAGGCAGCTGGCTTAAGTCACAGTCCAGGTAAGTTCTGCAGGCAGCTAGCTTGATCCAAATTCTCCTCCGGTTCTCAGCAACACTGGAAATTCTTCCACCCTCATCCTCACTGGCACTGGGATGAAGGCGGGAACCTCAGCAATGATGCTAAAGAAAATCCTGTAGTATTCCAGCAGGCACTAAGAAAACAACCTTCTGAACAATTTAGTACATTATCTCAAGGGTTTTTACATTTGAAATAAGCCTTAATAGTGCTCATCACTCATTAGCTTAGTTACTGGCCTTGGAAATGATCAAACTTCAGGGACACGCCTGTGGCATCCCGGGAAGTCCTAGATGGCCCTGGGAGAGTCCAGGGAGTGTTCTGGACTCAAACTGCCACTGGGCACAGGGAGCAAGAGCCTGCGAGACTGTGCCTCCGGTGAGGTTTGGATTTGGCCTCGCAGTGGCTTCCGGCTCCCTGGGCAGGGGGCGGGGGGCTGGGAAGAGCCGGCTGCCACTTCTTGGAAAGTCCTTGCTGCGCCATGACCTTCTCGCACACATGGTAGGTGCCACGCACCCACCGGTAACAAAAAGTATTCAGTAGTAGCCTTTTGGTGCAACTTTTTCCCTGATAATCCTTCTTCTTCTGAACTTTGTTTTTCTTTCTGACTAGAGTTCCTGGGCTTCCATCAACACATGCCCTAACTATTCTTGGTTCCACTGGGGTGCCTCTTTCCCTTATCAATTTACTTAACACCGCTTCCATATTTTTGTCACAAAGACAATACAATACACTGAGACAAAACAAGACACAAACATATTGTATCAATCTTCTCCATTTTCTCAAAATGGCCATTTTTCCTCTCGCCCTATCTAGGGATGAGCAGATTTGCTCACGTCCTATCTAGGGACAGGCAGCTTTTTTTTTTCGTCACTTACCCCTGAGTGTCCCGGGGCACCCTGTAAGGGGCCACCATCTGCCGCAGTCCAGCTGCAGCAAAATAACCGGGGGTGACGAGCAACTTGTGTAGATTGATACAGCAGGAGTGGGAGCCCTTTATTGTAGGACAGGAGGGGTATATATACATTCCACACAGCTTATCTTAATTAACATAAACTAGATACAGCAGTCAACCAATAAGGAATCTCCACACTTAATGGCTCCCTGGCATTACTTCACAAACCACTCCCTCTGGCAAAATGCCAGGCACCATCTTGACTTGTTTACAGACCCTAACAGAGATGTCCAAACTGAAAAAAAAAAAAAAGAGAGAGAGAGAGACACTTCCTATGATAACTGCCCAGCTTGCTTTTCTACAGAAAAAGCAATTCAACTGGGCACCCTCTTCTTGTAGGCAAGGAGGTATTTGCATAGATGACAGAGGCTTTTGTGACAGTATTTAATAGTCACTTTTCTTCTAATTTTCTGGGGCTACATATAATTAATCCTATTTAGAACTGACACATTGATAAACACTCTTGATGTTCCTATGGTTAAAATTGTATCTGCTGAAATTTAGCACATATAAGAAATAAAATTAGATCCAAAATTCAGACATTTTCTTTCCTGTATATCTCCCAGCATTTTCCTCAAAAAAATGAATGTCCCATGCTTTTTCTGTTGTGCTAGTTAGCAGTATTCAAGAGCTCTCATTACTTGTATTTCATTCCCACTGGTCATTGAAATGAATAGTATTGTTGACACTATAAACAATATACAGCAGAGTGAATGTGATAGTTTACAAATGCAAATCATAATACAAAACCTTTCATACAGATTACATTAGTTCTTTCAATATGCTTTAAAATATATTCAAAATACTTTCATCTTCATTGCCATATAACCACCTCAGCAGTATGTAACCTTGGAAAAATTAATAGCAGAGACCAAGATTGTCAAATTATAGCCTCCAGGCCAAATCGAGTGCAACACCTGTTTTTGTAAAGACAGTTTTACTGAAATACAGCTATGCCTATTCATTTACATTCTGCCTATGGCTAATTTCATACAACAACAAACTTCAATCACTGCAACAGAGGTCATATAGTTTACAAAGCCCAGAAATACTTACTGTCTTGTTCTTTATAGAAAAAGCTTTCCAACATCTGGCATATCTATGTATGTGAGTTCTTATAGTCCTCAGTTTGGTTTCTGTATCAGCCATCGATGGACTCCCAGAAGTTCAGATTTCAGATCTGCATAGTCCTATTGTGCTGTCTCGAATCACACTGTCCTTGTCTTCTATACCACTCTGGTGGAGACTTGGCATATACACATAAACAGTGGTAGACACTCATTATCTGATCTTTGTGAAGTCCTCACATCTGTGTCCAAGGCTGGCTTCAGGGGTGTGTGACCTCTGTAGTCACACAGGACCTCATGTTCAGAAAGACCCCACAACTGCTGGAATCATGGTGTGTGGGAGTTCAGTGTGACTCAAAGCAAGTGCAAGTTCAGGTGTTATAAAAGCCACTAGCTTTCACAAAGCAGTGTATTATAATGTACACATGTCAAATAGTAAAATAAAAGCTGTTGAGTTAGTTTTTGTTAATGTTTCTACTATTTGTATTAAGAATTAAGTTCATGTACAAACTATGAACTATGAATTATGTAATATTGAAGTTTCCTTCTAAGCATTAACTTCCCTTATATTTTCTATGGAAGCTGGCATTACCCAGTATAAAGAAGAATGTTAAAATTTATGCTAATAATTGAAAATTTTGTTTTTTTTCCTCTCAGAATAACATTAAACTGTCAAATAAAAAGACTGTGAAAAGTTGAGAGAAAGGCTGTGGAAAGAGAAAACAATACAATATCATAGTACTTGTAATAACACATCTTTTTTATTTGTTTTTTTGAGCAAGTGGCCCTGCATTTTCATTTTGCACTTGGTTTGACAAATTATGTGTGTGGCCCTATCTGTAGCTCAAGTGCTCTATAGTTTTCTTCCCACCTCCAATAACAGACACTTATCCTGCAAACCTCCTCCTGGGCTGCAGATCTCTAAACAGAATCCTCTGGGATTTGTTTTTGGACATTTTTCCTTCTCATTTTTCTTCCCACTCATTCTCTACTCTTTTTTTCTCAGTTCTCATTCTTCTATTTCACAATTTATCTTTGGATCCTATCACTCACTGTATTTTGTCTACTGGTGGTAGGCTGGATGAGTGACATGTATTCTTTACACAGTGCTCTCAGTTATGCCCCAGTCACCACTGAGAGAGGGGTTCATATGTTAGTCTGCAGAAGTGATGACATCATCAGCACTAGTTTGCTTATATGACCAGCATCCCAAGAAGCAATGGTCCTAGTGTGTGGGAGGCCATCCTCGCACGTGATTTGAGTTACCTCCCTGGCTGAGTGAGAGGCGCTTAGACACAGCTGTGTCAGAGCTTTCCCCACACTTCTCCAGGTCCGAGGGGTTGTCCGTGCAGAGACATGTCTGACTACTGCCCCGAAGACCCAATCATCACCCTGACCTTGGGATGCTACCCCCCTTAACCTTCATTGGATGGGATTTTCCCCGGAATTTTTGTTCCCCAATAAAAGTTCACTCCGTGGCGTGTTCTCTCTCTCTCTCTCTCTCTCTCTCTCTCTCTCTCTCTCTCTCCCTCTCCTCTTTAGTAAACCTCGCTACCGCATTAGGTGGCTGGAAGCTGGAGCTAGGAGGAGCTGTCCTGGAGCTGGTTTTAAAGATAATTAGAGTCTTGTCTTTAATTTAAAACTCCCTAGCATCTTATTCACAGTTCGAACCTTCTTTAATGAAGCCAGTGCTGGTCGCTGGACAGACTGGTGTACATGAAAGAAAGTAATTTTTACAGATAACACCAACTTGTTCTGGTTCCTAGTGTGCATATGAGAAAGCCAATGTCCTTCAAGACCATATGTATCTAAACATTCTAGCCCAGGCTTGCTCTTGTTCGCTAAACATTGTGAGGTTTTGGGAAAAAGAAGATGGGGGAAGTTCATAAGTATGGTTCTACTTTCCCCTTTTTCTTTAAAGATGATACACCAGTTCATCAGAATGCCTATTCTGGACCCAATTCAGATTTTATTTCTTATAGGAGAACTTTTGCAAAGAAAGCTTTATTTTTCCCTTTCTATTTTCTTTTATAGAACACTGTGCATAACACAATGTTGCTTTGGCTTTATCCATTTCTTGCTTTTCTCTTAGCTTCCTCAGCAGTATTTGAGCTCTTTACAGACATGAGCTACATGGTAAAAGATATAATGCCTTATCCAAAGGCTTGCTGTAATGATAGAGTTCCAGGAAGGACTGTAAAACACCTATCTTAAAAATGATGACAATAACCCATTAACTTAATGTAGCTTAGGGAGCCTTAGCACAGAAGCTGCTCTGAATACAACAGTACAAGCTGTGCATGTGTGAAGCCTGGGCATGGGCAAGTGCAGAACAACTGAGACTGAGAAAATGAACAAGGTCAAAGTATTTAACCCCTAAGGAAGAAGTGGGATAGCTCAGTAAATAGAGAGCTCAAGAAATAATCAGCTTAATCATGGCTAGTGTGCCTGGGTAGATAATTACTTGATACCAGGAAACTCTACACAGCTAGTGAGACATGTAAAGGCAGAAGACATGATTTATTTATAGGTAATCATTATGTATAGGGCTTGATTCCAAGTGTCCAGGAATCAAGATTCGTTTAGGAAATAGTTATTCTTGAGCAAGGACTCAGCACAGCAGAATTGCAGGACTGATATTCGATTGCATGAGTCTGAGCACAAGGACAGGCATTTCCTGTGTTACTTGGAAGACCTGTGCCAAGGCCCAGTCCCATGAAAGGTCAGGAATTTAGTAATAAGGCTCATGGAGGACAGTGAGTAAATTAATGAAGAAATAGCACAGAGACATACTCAGCAGCCATCTCTGGGTACTCAGGTAACACAGGCTCAGTTCTCTGTTTCAAGCACTTATACCAATAGCAACTGTGGTTTATTGTATAATAACTTATTAACTGACTTAGGCTTTGAGATCTGGTCTCTGCACAGATTTAAGGATGAGAAATTTATCTTGGTTGAGGTCACTCCTCTAGCAACTTCTTGAATTGTTACTGGAATTTGAGTTGGATAGTTCTAGATATTGATTTTTCTTCAGACATAGGGTTCAATGATGGCATGAAGTTCTGCTTATTCTCTTGTTCTCTAGCTTTCACTGCTTCTTATGCTGGGGCACATATTGCCCAGGTCTTTCATTGAATGAAACCTCTCATTCTAGGAATTAAGGGAGCCTAGTAAAGGATCAGGGAATACAAAGGAATAGAGGTCAAATCTGGAGTAAAGATCTGAGATTTTGTCTTTTGTTAATGGGCGGGGCCAACACAGCCAATTCTGTTGGTAAGGAGAAGTACTTGCCTTTCCACAGGCAGGTTTTTCTCAATTCTATTTATTCTTGTCAGTCATATGTATATAAGAAATTAATGGAAAAGTATTTTGGTTGCCTTTCAAACTATTTATTTAAAAATTTTTAAATATTTTATTTTTGCATTATAATTATACATAATAGTGGGCTTCATTGTGACATTCATACATGCACATAATATGATTTGATCAATTTCATTCCCCAGCACCTCCCCTTTCACCCCTCTACCCCTTCCTCAACTCCCTTATTCCGATTGACCTCCTTCTCTTTTTATGAGATCCCCTATTTTTCTTTTCTTTCTTCTGTCTACTGTTCACATTTGAGAGAAATCATGTAGACCTTGGCTCTCTGTGTCTGGTTTATTTCCTTTAACATGATCTTCATCAGTTCTGTCCATGTAACATCAAATGACATAGAACTCCATGGTGTATATATACTACATTTTTGTTATCTATTCACCTGTTCACAGACATCTAGGTTGGTCCATTAATTGGCTGTTTGTGTGCTGCTAAAAACCTGGATGTGCATGTAATACTCTAGTAAACACAGGTAGGTATAGGTCTCTATAGTATGCTGAGTTTAGTTCTTTGCATAGTTACTAAGGTTAAGGTCTCTGACATTTTCATTTTGGTATGTTAAGATCTCTCACATTTTCATTTTGGCTGGTATGGCCATCACTTAATTTGTTGTCATAAATTGTAAAGTCTAAGTCCATATATGTTAGACACTCAAGTGGCCTGAGATAAGCTATTTAATGCTTATAAATAAAAATATTTTTAATAGCATCATTTGCTAGAAGAGGATAAACAAGTTATATGATATTACAGAAAATATAAGAGACACTAATGCTTAAAATTCAAATGAACCAATATTCGAAAATAACCAATATATTGTTAGAGACAAGAGAATGTTTATAAGGTATTCCAGCACTGTATTGACAATGGTAAATAAGTTTGTGGGAAGTTTCTTCTTCATAGTTTTACCTTTATGTGTGTACTTGTATTTATACACAGATGTTCTTTAAGAGTTTCCTCAAAAACAGTTCAGAGACAGAGGGCCATCAATGTCAAAATCGATTGTCTTTGCAAGTACACAACTCAAGCTATTTCTTTAATGAGAGGGGTTCACTGTCAAGGTCCTCAATACATCAGTCCACAAACATCAACACATGAACAGATCAGAAGATAAAACTGGTTTCTCACTCATGTTCTTAACCAGTGAGAAGATAACTTAGCTTACGATTCTTGTCTTCTGGATCATATGGTGGTTCCATTCCTAATGTTCTTGAGGAATATTGATTTCCATAGTAGTTGTACTAATCTACAATACCACCAAGAGTGTGTAAGTGTTCTTTTTTTCCTTCTATTTATATTTGAAGCATATGGTGCACTATGACAAGTTATCACTTTTATAAACATCAATCAGCAATGTTTTGAGATGTTATTTAATGTCAATAACATAAAATTGGCAGTGTCATTAAGTATAATAGTAGTTAGCATAACTTATTCTTTTTTAATATCCATATTTTCCTTGTTATCAGAATTTACTGAGGGTACATGTTCTGGATTCTATTTATGGAACAAATCATACAATACTAAGTAAAATAGCCCCTGCCATCCTGAAGCTTAATTTATAGTGGAGAGAGATAGATAATAACTACTAAGCATAATAAGTCTGTATTCCTACACAATTTGATTTATATGAATATGTAATACATATATATGTATACACACACACACACGCGTGCGCGCACACACATACACACACACACACACACACACATATGAGATAGGAAAGAGATATATTTGTAAATACGTATATATGAGAAAGAGATAGAAACTGTGATAACCTATATGGATAGAAGAAAAAAGTATAGGTAGAGTGAGTTGAGGAGTGGCATAATTTCTGGGCTGATCAGTGAGAGACAACAGCATGCTCTTTGAGGAAACCAACTGGAAAGGGATGAGAACTAGCTGTACAACTTTGGAGAGAAGGAATATACCACAAAGAGCCCTGTCTATACTGTGTTAAGGAAGGCTTGTGTTTGACATTTTTTTTTTAAGAGATTGGAACAGGCAGTGTGGAAGAGATCAGGACACTTTCAGAGGATGAAGATATATAATGGTGAAAGGGGAGCAAAATCAGACTAATAAGAAGTTTAGGCCAATTTAGTTCTTGTCTTCTATTCTGAGTGCAACAAAGAATTGTTATAGTAGTTGAACAATGAAGTGAAATAATCTACGTGACCACTCTGCTGCACAGCTGAGATAGATTAGTGGGTGGGGATGACACAGGACAGCAAGGATGAAAGCCAAGATGCTAATGTCCTATCTAGCTAAGATGTGACCATGGCTCAGTCCAGTCTGTTCACAGACTGGAATGGTCTGTTTCTGAATAGACTTTGAAGGTCAAGTCAGGAGGATTTGCTAATATATTTGATTATTTTTATTTAGTAATCAGTTACGAATAGAGAAATATCACCTAAAGATAAAAAAAAAATAAATTAGGCAAAAGAATTTTTCCAGACATGCTTCAAAAAGGCTTATAAGAAATTTTATCAGCTATACAACTGTGCCTAACAACAGCTATGATAAAGTATAAAAGTCTGACAATTTTATAATGACATTCTTGATTATGACCCCAAGGCATAGAAAGATACTCTGACTTCTGCATCTGCTAAAAATGAATGAGTCATGTTCAGGCTGAAATAGATGGCTAGTGATAGGTTTTATAATCATTTGTGGAAAGTTGTTTGTGCCTTCATGTTGAATTGAGAATTTGTCTCTTAATGAAATGTTTCATAACCTTAGCAATATTCTGATCACATGATTTTAGCTAGAGAACTAAATAGGGGTGTGTGTGTGTGAGAGAGAGAATATGTGTCATGTGTGTGTAGTACTTGTTTGTGTGTTTGCACATAACTGGAAGTTGATATATAGTGTAGAAACTTAATGATACAATATGAGCTATTGAGAGAGAGCTGATGATATATTAGAAAATACAGAACTAGAAAATGATAAAAAGGAATAACACAGATGCTCAAGAAATGAGATTTGATTTTATTGAAGCTGAAACTTGATAATCATGACACAAATGTTGGAATTATGAACATATTTGATGAACAACTTAATTTCCTAGAGCTGCCACAACAAAGTAACATAAACTATTTGCTTTAAATAACAAAGATTTATTGTGTCACAATTTGAGAGTCCAGAAGTCTGGAAACAACATCAGCTCCCTCTGAAACCTGAGGAGGAGGACCGGCCTGCCTCCTGTAGCTTCTAGGGGTGGCTCTTTCCTTGACATTCCTTGGTTTGCAACTACATCACTCCAGTTTCTTTCTTTTTTTGTTTCATGAATTTTCCCTGTCTGTATTTATGTCATCTTCTTATATGGATACAATCATATTTGATTAAGGCCCTGCCCTACTCTGCACAATCTCATCTTAGGTCATTACACCTCTAATTAGTGACATCTCTAATTCTAAATAACATCACATTCTAAGATACTGGGAGTTAGGATTTCAACACAGTTTTTTTGGAAGGGGACACAATCCATTCCAAATTACAACCCCCACACACACATTATATAACTAAAATAATTTTCTTACAGATTAATCTATAGCTTTCTTCTAAAGACAAATTTTGGAGCATCAGGTTCATTTAACACAAAAGCAACTGCTTATAATATTTGATTTTCTTATTCAAAATTGGTTTGGGAATTTAAACAACAGATAAATATGATTTCACTTAAAATTCATGAAAAATACCAAAGTGTAATAATATTGTTAAATGTAATAAACATATTTTCCCCAAATTATCAAAGTGGAATCAAGTAAATAATGAAACATTCTCAACATGTTCTCTGATTATTATTTTTGTTTTGTCAAAATTTTAAGTGAGTTAACTTGTCTTAATCTCAATTTTCTCATCTGAAAATATGTCTTTTCAACTCATTTTTTATCTCTAACATTCTGCATACCTATGGTCATTCATTTATTTATTATCAAGGAGCCTTTTACCCCAGAATAATGGATGTGAAACACATTTCAAAAGAACACTTAAGAAGTGTGCTATCACCAAGCCTCAGTGCTACTACAGGAGATTGTGACAGAACTCTGTTCTCAGATTATGTTTTGCAGGCCTTTCAGTGGCTAAACAGGTGTGGTATAAACACACTAAGCAAAAGTTGGTTCAGAGTCCTTGTATAATTAACATGCTATTCATCTAGATTTTTTAAAGTCCCAAGTTGTTCAATTTCATTATCTGGGAAGATAGCAGAAGCTAGAAAATTGAATGAATCCATGGCTTATTAGCTCTTTGAATTTAGAAAAGTTATCTGACTTAACATCAGTTTGCTCACCTGTGCAATAAGACCACTACTAATTGCATGAGTAATTTTAGAGATTATATGAATGGAGGTATAAAAATTGCTTGTGACACTGCAGCTTCAATGCTGTCCTGCCCCCAGTTTCACTGTCTTTTCAAGTTCACATACTCTTTTTGATTTCTAAACTAGTGTCATAACCCCATTTAATATCTGGGTTGCTCTAAATTTTGACAACCTGATACCTGAACTTGAGATTTATCCTGAATTTATCACTGATCTATTCCCTACCTTTGACTTGTTCACTTGCTGCTGACTAATGTACCCAACTCTGTCATCTAGCTGCTATACATAGCCACACTTTTGCCTGTCTTAGAGTTTTACATATCTGACTATATTATGGCCAGAAGCTTCCAATCATTCTTTGGATTCCATTAATTGCTGTTTGTAAGTTTTTCATGCATATCACCAGTTAGAGAAGATTTAGTAACCAATGCTCTGAAGCAGCTTATACCACCTCCCCTGGGCTCCCTTCTTTTCATAAGAGGTGTCCCCTTCCTTCCTGAGATCCCCACCCCTCCCTCTGCTTTCATAACTAATAGAAGACATACCAAACTCCTCCATATTAAATTATAAAAGCCTTCAAGTTTAGAAACCACGTTAATTCCTAAATGCAAATCATCTCTCCCTAGGTTCTCTCTTCCCATTTCCTCTGATATAACATTTCACTTTCTAAAGAATGATTTAATCCTGAAGAAATGAGACAGGAAGATTCATCCATATTTGCAAATGGATAAAATTCCATTTGTAATACAGAATCTTCAGATGATAAGCATAAAATTTTGAAGATTATAGCTATGTATCATACTTCTGTATATGAGTTCCATCTATGCTTTCATTTTAGGTGAACTTTCTCTAAGTAGCTTGCCATTTCGTTGAGACTATGAATTGATTTTTATCCTCTCCACTGTTTTCTTATCTATTTTTTTAATCCAGTGCCTCTGTCACTCTTCAGTAGTCTCATGAGCTTCATATAATGAAAGGAAACAAAATAAAGTTGTTTATATCATTTTGACTGCTGAATTCAATCCATCAAAATTGTGTTCTCTTAGATGATTTAATATTTATTAAATATTAATATTTGACACTAAATATTAATATTTATTAAATACTGAAGGCATATACGTATCATGGTATGCACTTGAAAAGACTTCTTTTTGTTAAACCAGAAGCATGTGTATATAAAATTACATTTTTTCATGAACTGAATGACTACTTATTTTTATTAACCCATAGGAATTAACTCCCAGTTTTATATCTGATTATTTTTTAAAAAGATAAAAAGTGTGTATGTCAGTTTTGATGCCACAGACACATAGTGGGAGCCCAAACATGCATGTAACAAAGTTGCACATTTTTACTAATATCCCTAATAAATTAGCATATTCTGTTTATAGTGTCCTTATCATGGTATAAGCGGTTATAAATCATATTGTTGGGTCAATCAATCCAGTTCCAAATCTATTTAGTAAGGGTGTGACCTGGGTTAACCTAAAATGCCTGCCTCATCTTAATCTTTTTAACATGGGAATAATAATTATAAGCACCACATATAGCTATTGTGAGTATCAAACTAACCAATGTATACACTGTGCTGATCTGAATGACTAGAGTTAGTAAGCTTATATAAGTCACAGTTATTCTTAACATTATAATTAATAAGATGATGAAGTAAATTCAAAAAATATTTATTAAGAAGAAAGGATGTATGGTGAAGAAACTGTACACAGTAACATGAATAAGAGAGAATTCAGATTTCTCTCCTGAGTTTCCTTGAGGTCACTGAACTGCTGATGAGATGTAGCCATTCGAAAGTGGATTTGCATGCCTACTGCAAACACAAAATCATGTAGGTGGACAAACTGAATCCATCTGATATGAGGATTGGGATGTTTCTTTCTGAGTTGAACATATCTCAAAGTAATGTAAATTGATAGCAGAGACAGTGATACACATTGTTGATGGCTAAAACATTATAGTTTCAGGAAAATACATGACTCAGATGAAATAAATAGTAATTTTTCACAAAATGATATGTAAATCTTATGAGTATCAGAAAGTACCATTTGAAAAGAGACTTATGAAAAATTAGTTTCTAGTATAATTTAGAAAAGGCATTATTAGAAGTGCCAATTACATAAATAAGCAATTATCACCTTTGAATGACACTTAGATTAATCAGCTTGTCTGATCTTCTCCCTCTATGAGAAAACCAAAGCATGAGAATAAATAATTTCTAAATCATCTTCACTTCAAATCTGTTACCAAAATATTAGTTGCAGATAGATAGATGTTAGATATATAGATATTTTTCTATAAGATAAAATTTACTTTAAAGTATAATCTGTAGAATTGCAAATTATTTTAATTTTGTTTTATTAAATTGACTGTAATTGTCTTCATTTTCTCTGTTTAGCTCATTTCAGAGAATCTTTTGTTGAGTTTTTTTTATTAATTGCCTAACTCAGAAGCAAAAAATGAAAATAATATTATTACTATTTGATTAATTATATAATATACAAATTTCTAACTCCAAATTTCAAACAGTAGATATTTCTGTACCCAGGTTTTGAAAAGATTTAAAAATAATCAACAAACATAAAGACAAAATACATAGGGTTTGCGCGCGCACACACACACACACACACACTCACACACACTTGTGATTGATGTGTATGTGTGTGTGTGTGTGTGTGTGTATAACATGTCTGAAAAAATAAAATAAAAGCAGCCCAAATTATTTGCAAATAGTTTTTTTTTTTTTAAGTTATACATGACTAAGGACATGGAAAAGAGTAAACTACTCAATGTGCTGGGTATGTCCAAATTTTAACTAGTATTGTTTGATTGTAATAGCTTTGTTAATATAAACATACTTATTGCCTATTAAAATTGTTTGCAAGATTATTCTTCCTGTTCTCTATCTGAATCTTTCCCATGAGCTGAGTCATTTGAATCCCTGATCCTTTATTTATTTATGCATTTAATTTCCCTTTGAAGCTTTCCATTTGCTAACATCAATTTTCTTTCAAATAATACTTAGCTACTAATAACACATAAGCAAAGCTACCATACACAATTAAATGATGCTTTTAAATATTTTGTTTTCTTGAAAGTATTTATTACCTTTCAAAGCTAACTTTCAATCATTACTTGGAGGAATTTATTTCTTGGCAATTACAGGTGTCAGAAAGACATATGTAGATTTAAATGATCAACTTACGTCTTTGGTATCCTCACTTTGAAATAGGCTCTTATCCTGCATAATTAATTTTAATCCAACTCAAAGCCATCTTCTTGAAGGTATTTTGATGTTGTTTTCTTTAACTTTCATGGTTAAAATTGATTTCTGATCCTCAGAATCTTTAACATTTCACTTTCTTTGTACGAAAAGTATTTAAATAGAAAAGAAAAATCATGAGAGTCTTAGGGAAAAACCAATAACTTTCCATTGGAGAAGTAACTATTCAAATTTATCTATTATTTTTTTAGAAATGTCAAATCCCTCTCACCTTTGAATCTCTTTGATTTTTTCTTCTGCCTCAGGTAGAAGAAAACTCTACTTTTGAAGGGCTTTTTAGATTACACGAGGCCAATCCATTTAATATTCCCTATGTCATAAAACATAACAAAATTACGAGTGATATTTCACTATATTCACAGGACTCACCGACATTAAGAGGCAGAAGGTGTTTTAAGGGTCATTTTATTATTCTAGCCACAAAACATGAGAATCCAAAAACCTTCAATTTTATAGTACAAAGAAATAGATAGAAAACAAAGACCCTGAAAACAGGCTGATTCCCAGTTGGTAAAGTATGGTCAGTGTCTCTTTGGAATTCTTCTAGGTAAATGAATACAAGCATAAATGGTGTCTGAGTGTTCAAATTGGGATCAGCACACAAGTACTTAGAAGTAAGGTAAGAACTGAAAAATGGGAGGCTAGTAACAGTGCCTTACAGACTCACAGTAGCCAACCCTAAATAGGGCAAACTACCTAATGATTAAAGGTCAAGGTTGCATTAGTCACTACTAATGACTTGGAAAGCCATTTGGCTAAATGTGCTAAAAATTTCCTATGTTCTGGGACTGAGCCCCAAGCTATGACTTTATCTTCTTACTTTATCCTCACAGCAATCTCCCATTGCTCTTTGGTGACTTAGATCAAACAACTGCTACCAGACCCTAGTCCAACACCTCCATAATTGCCCCTCCTCTGTGACAGCCACAGGTTTGCACCCACATGTGTAATCATCCATTTTGTTCTGTGAACACACCTGACAATGAGCTGTTAGAAGCTGGTCTTGTGCCTCACTCATATTTATGTCCTTAATATTGAAAAGAGAGTAGACATTTCATAGAAATTAGGTTTATTTTATCATTTCTAAAATCATTTTTATTGGTTCTTTTTAGTTATACATGACAGTAGAATTCATTTCCATATAATTGTACAAGAATGAAATATATTATATTCTAGTTAGGACGCCATTCTTATGAATGTACATGATGGTGGGATTCACTAAGGCAGACTCACATAAGTACATAGGAAAATTATTTCAAATTCATTCTATTGTCTTTCCTTTTCCTGTTCCCCTTTTTTCTTTTCACTCCCCTTTGTTTTATCTACTGAATATCTATTCCTCTCTCCCTTTTTTTGTGGGTTAGGGTCAACATACATGCCAGTAAAAACATTTGACCTTTGGTTTTTTGGGGACTGACTGGCTTATTTCTCTTAGCATGATAATCTCCAGGTTCACTCATTTACTTGCAAACATCATAAACATATTATTCTTTATAACTAAGTAATACTTAATTGTATATATATACCACAATTTCTTTATTCATTTATCTGTTGAAGGGTATCTAGGTTGGTTCCATAGCTTGTTTTTTATTAAGCTGCTATCAATATTGATGTGGCTGCACCACTGTAGTATGCTGATTTTAAAGCTTTTGAATATAAACTGAGGAGTGGGATAGTCAGGTCAAAAAGTGGTTTCATTTCAAGTTTCTTGAGTAATCTCCATACTGCTTTCCAGAGTGGTTACACCAGTTTGGAGTCCAACAATATAAGACTGTACCTTTTACCCCACATTCTCCCCAAAATTCATTGTTATTTGTATTTGTGATAATTTCCATTCTAACTAGAGTAAGATGAAATCTGAATGTAGTTTTAATTTGCATTTCTCTAATTACTAGAGATATTAAACATTTTTTTCATATACTTGTTGTCCATTCATTTTGAAGTAAACTTAGTACTAGAAGAAACTGATTTAAGTTTGGAAACTTAAATTCTAATTCAGCTTCCTGTAAACTTCTCTGAGATAGTATACAAACCAACCTCTACCTCTTCAAGTGACAAAATGAAGAATTGAATAGGATTTTCTTCTATTATACATCCTTTCAAGCTGTTATATTTTAATCCATTTTCAATTTAAGTTTTTAATTTAAATTTTGACCATGTATCTCTTAATATGATTAACTATATATGTAATACTTTTAGCAAGATAAGGAGAGATTTGTTAAAAATTCAATTAATCTGCAAATTTTTTCCAACATGAAATAGGTAGATTTATTCCTTAGTGTATTTATTTTTAAGTGTAATTGATGAGCACCTGTATTCAAGATAGGCACTACTATCTGTTTACTACTCATTTCTTTCAGCATATAGCCAATGACAGAAAAATCCAGACTTCTGTTTCCTTAGAAATTGTTTCTATAGCAACCAAGTATATTGAGCTGCAGATCCACAAAATGTCACATAAGAATGTAAACATTTAGACTGAAAAAAATCTTTACATAATCTTTTATTTTTCAGCTTAAAAAATTAATATAGGAAGGTATTTTGTAAGAAGTAAAATATGTAATCAATATAATGAGTAAAATTTTATTTATTTAACGAAAACTCAATAACCCAATGTTAATCATGTTATTTTTAATCCATGATTGTAATCATAAGTCTTTGGTATCGGTTTCAAGAATTATTCTAAATTATTTTCTGAAAGTTATTTCTTCCTTTATGACTAGTCATTTTGGCTAAATATGTAATTTCCACATATGAAGTCTATCTTCTTCATTTTCATAATGTATTCTAGACAAATCATCTTATAAACAATAAGAAAAATTCACAGGATAGATTATAGCATATGACTATTTAAATGATTTTTCTGGAAAAGATTAATATACGGAATTTTGAAATTATTCTTTCCTATAATATAATATACACAATTAAGCACAATTTTTCAGAGCTATAATGTAATTAAAACCACATATAAGTAATTTATAGTGTCTATTTATGATTTTTATTATTTTTTCATCTTCTAACATTTTTTCATCTATTGCTATTTTAAATTCATCTAATATATGATTTTTCTATACATTTTCCAAGAACTTTCACCTTCTCTATAAGTAAAAATCAAGTACTAGCTGTTTATGTCCAAAAAAAAAATTTTCCTCTTGTGCCAGAGTTATTTTCCTAAAAAATCTCACTTCATGCCTTTACCGAGCTGTTCTCTGAATTTAAAGTGACTTTCACCCCCAGCCCTGCTGAAGTCTTGTTTTTGTTTCAAGAACTGTTGTCAAACAGTCATTCTTCTAAGGAATCTCCCTTATTGTCCTCCATTCTGTGACTCCCAATGGAATTAATCCCTGTATTTTTAGAATGGTTTCTCTAAGTCTTCTATAAGAATCATTTGCACCTGAGATTGTTTCCCCCTGAAAACTTTCTTAACTCTCTCTTAATTCCCCTTAATGTAAGCTAAAGTCACTGAATTCCGTCCCCATAAATTTCATATCCTGAATCCCTACCACCAATTTGTAGGAAGTGTTTAATGTTAAATGAGGGCATTAAGGTGGAGTTCTGAGCTAATGAAATTGGGGTTCTCATGAGTACACAAGAGATCTCACACACAAAGGAAGACACAGTGACACCGTTGTTGTCTGCAACTCAGACAGAAATCTGGGAACAGAAACTAGTCTTGTTCATTCTCTGACTTGCCTTCTTCCTCCAGAAATGCCAGAAAACACATTTCTATTGTTTCAGCCCATGGTATTTTGATATGGAGGTTTGGACAAACTAATCCAACAGGAGATTTCTGAATTAAATTGGCTATCCTGAGGAAATCATATTGCTGTTTCTACATCAATCTTGGATATGTTTTCTGCTGATCTAGGGACAATTTCTTATTGTTTATTTCTACTCTGTTCAAATGTTGTAGAAAATTTGAGCATTAGAAGTCATGTTTAAAACTATTGGGTGTGACCAGGGAAAGGTCTTGGCACTTTCAAATGCTCACCAATTTTTCTTCTCTCTTTAGATGCTACTTCTCAATCCTTTGCATGTTCATCTTCCTTCACTAACTTTGTATTTCCTAAGTTTTCTTTTTTCTCATGGAAGAAACAAGGCCTTTTTTCTTCCTTTGCACATATTTCCTGAGCAATATTATTTCCATCTTTATCAGTTCTCTGTTGGAACTTTTTTTTGGCGAGGAGGGGATGATTTTTAAACTTTATAGTTTCCTCACATAACTTACAATCAGTATTTGGTTGAAGATTTGGGGCCAACACTTTACAGATCTCTGGAGCTCTCTGTGCAGTTATATTCTCTCTGGCTATGTGCTCAGCAAGTTCTAGCCATCTTGACCTTCCTGAATTTCCAATTCTCTCTACTTGTAGCAAACACCATGATCTACATTCCCACAGCCTGTGCCGTCGCCCAGAAATTCCTCCAGGTAGTGTGGCAGATATCCAGAGCAGCTGTTTGTCTGCTGTGTGCAAACCCTGTGCCCTTGCACTGTCCTGTTTTCTAGTTGTTTAGAGCAGAAGATTAGATCTGGTTTCTGTTTCTCCATCATGGCTGGGAACGTGACTATTGAAGATATTCTTTTTCATTCAATGTCTTACCATAGATTACAGTTTTTACACAATCCTTGGCCAAATTCTAGTTGTTAGAAGTAATGTATTAACTAAATTAAGTGAGATTTATTTCAGTACTCCCCCTGCAACAGCTTGTAGTCCTACTTCTCATTTCTCTTAAGAATCTTTATGTAGTCCCTCATTCTTTGCAATGTTTATTTACTGTATTGCATGATATTTTCATATTTTGCACTCCTTTCACTTGGTGGTAAATTCCTTGAAAAAAGATGGTAATTATATTTATTTGTGTCTAAATCATACAATACATTGCTTGGCATTTGGAAGGACTTTAAAAGCTATTGGTTTAATACATATTAAATTATCAAAATGGTCAATTAGAGGCAGAATATAACCCATTATTTTCAGTATGTTTAAATTTACACTGAGAATGGGAAATTAACAGATTTTTATGAAATATAAATATATATTTTTTTATAAAAATCATTATACAGATATACTATATAACTCTGTATTGAAAGACACTGGGAAAAAAATCATTTCTGAAATTTTCCACTGAATTTTTTGTAGAGATTTTTAAATTCATGGCTTCAAAAAATGAAGTTATATTGAAAGAAAATTTTTTTTCCTTTAATAACTTCAAAAATTACAGTCAATTTTGCATCATCCTTAATAATGCTCTAAGTCAAATGCTTTATAATTTCTGTATTCTTTGACATATCTTATTTTAATCTTTGCATTATATACCATGCTTCCCAAATAAAGCCTTAAGTGAACTGATGTGAAGCATAAACAATACATAAAAATTAAATTTAGATCATGAATTGAATTGGTATGTATTAGCTAAAATTTGTACTGCCTAGGACACATCCACCTGCACTGGTTTTAGAAAGAAAAGTAAGATAATTATGTTGCCATTCTTGTCATTCTGCATTTTCATTCAGGTTTTATTGAAGTACACATTGATGACATTCAAATGCTGATGTTGATGATGATAAAGTAATCAATATTTACTTACAGATTACTATCAGTAGAGATACTTAGTTTGTGAACTTTCTCAGAATCACATCCCTAGTTTTTGTCCTATCTGGGATTCTAACTTATGTCTGCTCCTGTAGGTTAATTCTCTTCCCTCTATGGAAAAGAGAACATGGGGAGATAACTTATGTTATTAAATCGGCCTCCTTGTATTATGTTTATTCATGAAATAAGGTAAATTAAAACATACCATAGAGTGTGCATAAGTTTTATTTCATTGTATAGAATATTGCAATAGAGAGAAACCTAAAATTTGTGAAAATACAACAATTTTTAAAACTATTTTAGAAATAAGAATTTGAAATATCAGACTGCAGTCACTTTTTTAAATATGTATTTTATATATATATATATATATATATATATATATATATATATATATATATGATTTCCTTTTGATTTCTGAAGTTGGAGTTCTGAAACATAAACACATGCATATATAAGCATGTGTGTGTTTGTATGTGTGTTGTATAACATTGATTTGTACTTTTAATGACAATGGAATATTTTTCCAGATTTATGTGACTATCTTCTCTTTTTTTCTCAACTTTACTGAGATATAATTAACATAAACACCATATATAATTAAGGAATATGAAGTGATATTTGGTATATATACATATTGTGAAATGATTATCATACTCAAAGTAATTAACATGTCTATGATTTCACATCAGGTGTGTGTGGGGGGTGGTGGCAAAATTTAAGAACTACTCTCAGCAAATTGCAACTATATGATACAGTATTATTAACTATAGTTACAATCCTCTACATTAAATATCCAGAACTTACTCATTCTAACACATTACACTCTTTGACCAACATCTCCCCACATCCAGACCCTGGAAAACATCCTCCTACCCTTTGCTTCTTACAGTTCATCTTCTTGAGAGTCCGAGATCATGCAATACTTCTCTTTTCTATACCTTTCTTATTTTATTAGTATAATATTCTGCAGGTTAATCCATGTTGTGACAAATTGCAAGATTGATTTCTTCCTTCCTTCCTCCCTTCCTTCCTTCCTTTCTTTCTTTCTTTCTCCAGTACCAGGGATTGAACCCAGGGGTACTCAATCACTGAGTCACAACCCCAGCCCTATTTATTTATTTATTTGTCTGTCTATCTATCTATCTATCTATTTATTTTTTAAGACTAGGTCTCAATTGCTTAGAGCTTAACTAAATCGCTGAGGCTGGATTTGAACTTGTAATTCTACTGCCTCAACCCCCCAAGCAGGTTGGATTATAGGCATGTGGCACCACTCCTTTTTTTCTTCTTTTTAAGACTTAAAAATATTACTTTGTAAATCATTCTTTTATCCTTTTCCTTTCATGTATTGATGAACATTTATGTGACACCACAGATAAAAATTAATTCAAAATGGATTGAATACTTAAACTTAAGAAATGAAATTCTAACAGAAGAAAACATAGGTAAAATGCTTCTTGGCATTGTTCAGGAAATGATTATTTTTAATATGATACCAAAAGCATAGGCAACCAAAGCAAAAATAAGCAAGGATATTGAGTCAAACTGAAGAGTTTATCCTCAGAAAAAAACAACCAACGATAAAATGAAGCATTAATTAGGTACTGTGGTAAAATATTTGCAAACTATACATCTGATGAGGCATTAACATCTGAAAGACATCAGGAAATCACAAACTCTAGAGTAAGGACACAATCCATTCCCCCGAAATGGATGCAGGATTTGAAAAGACATTTTTTAATAGCGGACATATCTGTCACCAACAGGTATACGAAGAAATGTTTGGCATCATTAATCATCAGGAAAATACAAATAAAAATTACAATGAAATATTGCTTGACTTCTATTAGTATGGTTATTATAAAAAAGACAAAGATAAAGGTTGGTAAAATGTGGAGGAAAGGGATCTCTTCCCCACTGTTGGGAGAAAAAGGAGACAGGGACACAGCAAGAGTGTGAGGGAGAGAGACAGACACAGGAGAAGAGGCTTGAGAGAAGATAAACCCTTCCAGGGCAAGACTGCCCTGTGACCTACTTCCAAGAAGACCCCACCTCTCTGTAGTCCATTTAACCATCAACAGAATCCACTGATGAGGTCAGAACCCTCGTGATTTCCCAAATCATAACAATTATTCACAATATAAATTGGGGACATTTGTTTTTTAAAACAGGAAATATCACATATTAAATCCATATTGAATTAGTAAATATAATATCACTTCTAATTTTTTTTAAATTTTCATATGGAAAAATTATAAATTTAAAAATTAAAATGAGAGATATTTTAAAAGCATGCAAATTAAGATTCTTGAGTACATTTTATTGGTTTTACATTTTCATTGTGATATAACATCTTGTACTTTCAATTCATAACCTACCTTCATTAATTTTTTATAATATTTGAAATTGGTTATTCTGTGACTCTTTCACTAGGATGTCAAATCCTTGAGAAAAATGACTGTCTTTATTAACCCCTAAGAATGATAATCTCCATCCTTAGCAAAAATGTATGGTACATAACAGATATTTCAACTTGTTTGAATTAGTGAGTTAATTATAATTATTATTTATATAAATGCAATTCAACCTGAAAACATTTTTAAGACATCAGAATTTGGTTTAGATTTAGTAGACAGAATGAGTACACTACTACACCAATTATAAGAAAACTGTCAGAGTTCCTTTAAATTTTTAAGTCAAATTTGGTCTCAGAATTCTGAATATATTAGATTTCTTTTACAGCTTAATTATTAATGATTATATTAGTATTTGTTTGAAAAGGCTGTCTGATGTTCTTTAAAGACCAAGAATTCTTTTTCATCTGCTTCAAAAAAGAAAAAGTAAAAAGAAGGTTGTACTCTAGATCAGAGAATAAATATTGAATATCAGAACTTTATATTATGCATCATTAATGAGCTCTGAGTCCAGAGAAAACATATTTTGGTAATAACCACAAAATGTGAGATCTATTTGGTCATTGACCTTTTCTAGCCAACCAAATTAGGCATTTTGCTTATATAAATTATTAATTTCATATGTAAACCTAAGTCAGCTACTTCAGTATCTAATTCCAATGTTACTATTGTTTTACAATTAATAAACATACTTAAAGTTAAAATTTTTGAATTATGTTCAAACTCTAAGAAGTGACTTATCTCTAATGAATTTACATATCATAATATGGATTTGTAGTAGGAAAACTGGGATTTTTCCTTTGATATTTGTGCAACAAATAAATGGAGAGTCATTCATTTATCTTTAACACTATTGTGAAAATCAAGTTAATAGTGCTACAAAAAGTATTTCTCAGGGCACAGTAGCATACACTTGCAATCCTAGCTACACAAAAGGCTGAGGCAGAAGGATCACAGTTCCAGGTCCTGTCTCAAAATACATATAAACAAAAAGGGCTGGGCATATATCTCAGTGAGAATACCCCTTGGTTCAACTCCTAGTACTGCAAAAACTAAAACAATAAAAGTATCTGGCAGAGGAAAAGGCATTAAATATTGTTTTGAATGAAAGAATGTGTATTAAGTACTGGAAATCATTTTACCAGTGTTGTCTATCAATTTTTAAATTGGAAGAATAAATGTATGCTCATAGAATGTTTCATACACATTTCATACACATAATCTATGATGATTCTCCCACTTTTATTTCATATGAAAAATATGAAATCCTCCCTGTTAAATAATTTGTTAGATCAATCTCTAGTAAATTAGGAACAGAGATAATATTATAATCAAAATTTAAATTTGGTTTTCTCACTCTATGTCAGACACAAGGTATGTCCACTCAACTATTAAGTGGGAATATCCTTCAAAAATTTTAGGGTCATCAGTATTATTGATAACATAAAGATTAATTATCTATAATAAGATAATAGATCTCTTTTAATAAGACTACTGAGATATTTTAATGAGATAAGCACATGTGATAAGTTGGATTCTACTAACAAATGCAGACTAGAGAAATTTTTGACACTTCAGAGCCATTTACTTAATGTCTTGGATGAAAGAACGTTTTCCACATATTGAATTTTGGAATAACTTTAATTTAAAAACAAATATGTAGCAAAAATTTACTAGAGTTATAATACCAGAAAACAAAAACCTTTGAAGCTATGGTACTCTAAACAGTTAATATGCAGAAGAAAAATAAAGACTGTTTTTCAGGAGTATTAAATTAGAGCATGAGGCACCATTTTAGAAGTTAGAAAGGAAAAAAAGTCAGTAATTCCAGTTCTCAGGGCCATTATTTTAGACTTATAAACTTCAAATTAAAAATTAATAGTAGCTATCAAGAAGACAGAATATAATTAAAGAATATTTGTGACTTAAGAGAATTTTTTTTTAAAGTTCAAAGATGTATATTCAATTTTTAAAATAATGTAATCTTTAGAATAGTAAAAAAAAAAAAAAAGATGGAAAGCACCATAAGCACCACGTGAAAATTTGGGGAAATTTTTGGAAAAAAATTAAAATAAAAGGCAAGATATTTTCATGAGGTTGAAATTTTTTATATTTTACTCTAGTGACTTTCTTATTTACATAATTGCATTTTTTACCTCAGGGATTTCTTCTTGTACTCAAACTGCTTTTATCTTTATACCCTGCTCTTGTTTTATTAGTAAGAATATACTAGTTTCTCCTTGGAAAGTTTTTAAAATATAGTTTTCTCCATCATTTCTTATGCTCAACTTATCTTTATATAAGAAATGAAATTTTAATCTATTTTTTCCTTTGCAGGGAGAATTTTAATGTAATATTGATGAATTGAATCAGGGGTTTTCTGAAATTATGTAAAGTACTGTTTACCTTTAGATACTTGGGTGTTAAACTTCAGATATATTTTGAATTGTAAATATAGTAGAGACATGATATTTTGCATTTTAGTAACTTTGCTATTTTCATGAGAAATTGGGAGAACAGAGAATTTATAATATATATTTTAGAAAATAATTTTGTATCCATAAGTAACTTTTCTTTAAACACAATATATTATTTAAGCAAAATGCCTAGCTGATAATTCTTACCAAAATTTGGAATAAAAGATGCAAAAATCAAATAAGATCAATGTATATAAACTAAGTAGAGGAGAAAAAACTTCTAGGCTTGCTCCTAAAATTATAAAGCCAATGATTTATGCAACTATGTAAATATTAAGCTTCTACACATTAAAATGATTTTAAATAAAATTAAATAACAGAAAACACATTTATAGAAAAATAGGGTGCCAATGACATGAGCAGGTTATCCAAAAAATAAAAATATGAATTTTCAAAACCACTAATAAAATGGTTAATTTTGAATGGTAATCAATATTTTTAGTTAAAAGAAATCATTTTAAATCCATTTTTTGGCAAAGAACTAAAGCATATTGACACCTAATATTTATAAGGACATAAAAATTAGAGACAACTTACATTTCTTTGGGGAGTGTGAAAAACAAATTTCCTAAGGAATATTAAGAAGACATATCAAAAGAAAAATATTTGCATATATTTCCCTCTGGTAATTTTAATTGTATGTGTTTATTTTGTTATTAACCTAGGCAGATATAAAAATTATTTATAAACAAACTTCTCAAGAGTGTTTTAGATAATTGCAAGAAATAGTCTGAAATGAGTTCGGTCTGTGCCACGAAAATATTTAAAAATATTTAACATATGACACTAGCAGATTATGATAAACAATATAAAAACAATAACGTTAATAAAAATTTTTGGTTTTAGAAATTATAACACCACAATCAAAAAACTTTTAAAACTTCCTTGTCATATGTGCATACGATGGTTCCAAATAAGATGGAAGAGAAACAAGACCATGTTAAAAAGGGTTCTGGAAAAAGTGACAGCCTTGACATTGTATACAGCAGATATATATCAACATATAACTGTATCATCATATAAACAACCAATTTCATTGCAATAAAATGGATTATGATCCATTTGTGAAAGGATGTCCTAGACTTCACCCGTAATTGAACGTACTATCCTTTCTCTGTTATCTCAGAGCATTGGTTGAAAATCTGTTTAACATAGAGGTACAGATTTATTTCTAGAAACTATTCTGTTCCACTTACAACTATATCTATCTTTATGCCAATACCATATTATCCATATTAACTATTATCTTGTGATAAACTTTGAAATCAGGTAAAGTTAGTTCTCCTGATTGGTTCTTTTTCAATATTGTTTTGAGTATTCTAGGTCTTTTAATTTATTATATAAATATTCTAACTAATTTGTCATTTTATGATTATATCAAATTAATAGATAAATCTTCATCTTTTAAAGCATAATTATATACATATATGTTATAGTATACATGATGTGTATATTTATTTGTCTTTGTTGGTTATATGTATATATACCCACATGAATTTGTACATTTTTAAAAATATTTCTGTTTCTGGAAAGGAAAATATAGACTTCGGCATGCTGTTTATAATATTTTATCTATGCCTGACTATAATTTCCATACATAACAAATTTATGAAAAACAATTTTAAATGTATGCAATGCGACCTGTCCAGATGAGACAAACTGGGTTTAAACGGGTTGACAGCAACATAAAGCTAAGAAAGCAGCTGCGAAAAATCACACAACACAGAAAGTATCCATGAGGTGGAGCAGGATGGCTCTTTGACCTTAAAGGTCAAGCTTCCATGCTGGAAAAAGAGAGTGCTGGAAAGAGAGCGTGAGCCCGAGTTTCCTTTATTTTATAGCAGGGACATAAGAGGCAGGGATAAAGTTTTAAGGATGGAACTTTGCTTTATGATGTCTTGTGGTCAGCAGACTGACATCTTGCCAAGTCACACTCATCCCAGGTGCTGTGTGGGATCTTAGAGGGGGAGGCTACTTGCATCAAGCTTTTAATCCCTGGCAGGGAGTTGACAGTGCCAGACTATCACCTCATTTGGCTACAGTGCACAATAGTCCACACACAAACTGTGGATGGCTTGTGACAAATTACATATTTAAATTTTGTGTGAAAAAAGCATTTAGTATATATGATCATAAAATTCATAACTGGACATCCTTTATATTCTGAATTTTGGAGTTTTCCTATTTTAAATTCTGTTAATCAAGATAAAATGGTATTTGCAGTGAGGTTTGTTGTTTTGTTTTGTTTGGGTACTGGAGATTGAGCCCAGACATGCTTAACCACTGAGCCGTATCCCTAGGCTTTTTCATATTTTATTTTGAGTCAGGGTCTTACTAAGTTGCTTAGGGCCTTACTAAGTTGCTGAGGCTGAATTTGAACTGACAATCCTCCTGCCTCAGTCTCCTAAACTGCTGGGTTTTTGTTCATGACTAAAAGGCTCAGGGGTCACTCCAGTTAAATTGGGCTAATTGGGCTGCGCAAAATAATCACACAAGAGACACAAATACATTTTTGTTTAGGGTCGCTATGACGGCTCCTCTGACCTAAGTGTCCGCAGGAAGAGAGGGAGGGAGAGCACATGCTGACCCCTTTTATTGAGGAAAAGCTATTCAAATGAGGCAAGGGGTCAGGTTTCAGGGGGCTGAGTCTATCTTCATGATGTCCACTGTCATCAGGTTGACTGATACCTGAGTAGGCCACACCAGATTTATTTAAGGAAAGTTAACAAGGCATAGTAAGAGAAGGGGACACACACAAGGCACTTCCATGGAAGATTCCATCCTAAACAGGGCAAGGGGTTATATTACAAAGGAACAGGTGAGGATAGCTTCACCCTTGGGGCTATAGCAAGACACACCCATGCAGGAGACACTGACCTTGGAATCCAAGAAAGGTGGGGAAAGCTCTGCCACGTTTCTGTGACTGAGCGCCTCAGCACTCAGCCGGGGAGTGTGACTCAGTCACTTTCAAGGTTGGTCTCCCACACCAAACCACTAAGATTACAGGTGTGTGCCATTGTGCCAAGTAGTAGTGAGGATTTGTAATGTGAAAATTTTGAATAGCTAGCTAAGTACTCTGATCATTTATTTCCAAGTCTTCTCTGAAGCTTTTTGCTTTTCAAGTATACCTGTTTTAGTAAATGACAAAAATATTCATCCACTTGCTTCTGTCAAAAATCATTTTTGAACCCATTATTTTTCTAATATCCACATCTAAGAGATAATTCTATTGACTTTAGCTCCAAATTTCATCCCAGATCTAAACCTTTGTCACCTCCACTGATATCACACCTAGCTAAGGGTTCAGCTGCTGCAACAAGTTGGGTGGTCATTCTGCCCCAACTCTTACTTCTATTCATCAGTATGATTCCAGGAGTTCGAATTATTATTTTTAAGAATATTCCATTCAAAGTGAAATGAAATATTCCCTATGGCCTATACATACAAGATTTAATTCACATTTACTCCTCACTTTATTTTCCACAAGCTCCCAAAAAGACTCTAACTACAATGTTCGATATTGGAATACCTCTTTTCAACTTAATCTTGTCAGTTGTTCATTCTTTGGTCTGTAAGCTCTTCACCCAAATAACTGCAGGGCTTATTTCTTGATAAAACTCATCTCTTTCCTGATTTCAGTTTCACAACAGCATTTCCTAACCAATCTATAAAATAACATTTTGATCAAAATCCTGATTAAATTTGTTCATAGTATTAGTATGCAACTGATTACACACACATGCCCATGCAACACACACATACAAACACACACACACACACACACACACACACACATATACACAGACATCCATATTTGTATCTGTCTATGGCATCTACATCCATAGTAAGAACTAGAGCTATGTAAAAAAATTTTGCCAGCTTGTAGAAGGCAAAGGCAATGAAAGCAAGAACTTTTTGATTATTCATATACTCAGAAATAGAAAAATGCCTGAATCATAGCAAGTGCTCAGTTAAACATTTGTTTAATAAATGAATTAAAGAATGGATGAATCTTGTAAAGAAAATGTAGTATAAAAACACAATGGAGTTTTACTTGTCTATTAAGAAGAATTAAATGAAGGAATTTGCCTGTAAATGGATGGAAGTGGAGAACATCATGCTAAATGGAATAAGTGAGACTCAAAAACTCAAGGGTCAAACATGTTATCTCATATACAGAAGTTAAAGCAAAATAAAGGAAAGAGGAAGGGCATTAAAATAGAACAGAGATCACTGGAGCAGAGGAAAGGGATAGAGGAGGAAGGAAAGACAGGAAAAGGGAAGAACAGTGCAATAAAATTGAGCAAATTATGCTGTGTACATTGTGAATATACCACAGTGAATTTCACTTTTATAAGTATCTATAAAACACCAATTAATAATATAATACATAAATAGAAGGATGATCAGTAGAGAAAGGGGAATAGGGTGAGGGAGGGGAGGGAAAGAGAAAGTATTAGGAACTGAATTGGAGCAAATTACATTTCATACATACATGATTATGTCAAAATGAGCCCCGATATTATATGTAACTATTGTGCACTAATTAAAACATTAAAAATTAAAATAATTTGGTATCTAATCCATGAGCCATTTTTGATTACATATTTATGTTAAGTCCTCAGCAAAAAAAAAAAAAAAAAAACACCAAACATAAAAAACCCTGCCGTTTTATATAAATTCTTTGGTAGTTCAATATTTATTTTGTGTTTTTACATATGTACTTAATATAAGTAATCCATTCTTGTAGACTAATACAGTGATCAATGAAGCTGGAAGTGTTCCTTATATAAATAAGATTAAATTTGTGCATCATTATCTATTGGTCTATAAACTAATCACATGCAATTGGTATGGCCACTCAGCAATTTTCAGGACATATTTAAGATACCCTGATTTAAAATACAACTATGTAAGATGACAACTATAAAGATATAGTCATCCTCTATAGTAGCTGTCCCTGAGAAATAAAAGACTTGAGTGAGTAGCCAGACAGAGAGAGAGAATGTGCACAGAAAAAACACAATGAAGTTCAGATAAGAGTATTAAATTGAAAGGCAGGCACTCTGAATGGCTACCCTTATTTTGTTAAGGCTACATCTCATGGTTGTTTTCATACAAGCTCCAGAAGGAGTAGAGGCTCAGATTTATTTAAGGAAAGTTAACAAGTCTCTCAAGTCCAATTGCGGAAGCTAGAGAGCCTAAAATAATTTGGCTAGCCATTTTTTCATAAGATAAGATTCACAACTGCTCAATATCGTGGCCAAGATATATGTTGTATTGTTAAAAGTTGTCTGGAATTTAATGCCCTTAAATGATTTTTATGATCTGAGATGGTACTAGAATATAGGTACTCACAAAGCAGCTAAGCAAATAAAAATGTTTTAATCATATTTATATTTAATGATGCTTTTATGAAGTTTAAAATGGCTACTTCAAAGTTTCAAAAGTACCATTCATGTTGAGATTTTTAAAATCTTGTGCATTTTTTCTGACTTTAAAAAGAATAACCTCAAAAGCGTTCTAACTTCTTTAAATTCCTTCATGCTACTTGTAAAAGGTATGGGCTATTTAGGGTTGCAGATACCTAATTATTATAATTATTTATGCAAAATATAATTTAAATATGATTTTATCATCTTCTTTAAATATTTATTTTTTAGTTGTAGATGGACACAATGCCTTTATTTTATTTATTTATTTTTATGTGGTGCTGAGGATGGAACCCAGGGTCCCACATGTGCTTGGCGAGCGCTCTACCACTGAGCCACAACCTCAGCCCCTGATTTTATAATATTTATTACAGAATTTCAAAAATTTACCATCAGACTTTTTCAGAGGAAGCAAAATTGCATGTATAATTAATTGTACTCTGAACCAGCCAATTATTTTCTCCAAATGATTAGCTGGTTATACATAGTTAATAACATGAAATTTGCGCAAAATTAGATCTAGACCAGAATATCTCAGACTTTAAAGTGTATGTAAGTCAATGGGATATTGTTAAATACAGGTTGTGACTCAAATGTCGACTGGACTGAGGGCAGCGGTACCTCCAAGAAACTCTGAGTTGATGTCAAGTACTTTGTGTTGACTGACCAAGAATATCTTCTCAGAATTTCTCAGTAAAAATCAACAATTGTCTATGTGTTAAGTACAGAACTTATAAAAACAATCATCATCTAAAAAAACCAGCTAATTTATCATTGTTATCCAGCTATTTTATTGAAAGTGACATATAGTTATGGCAAGTCTTTTAGACCTCATTGTTTCATTTCTCCATCTCAGGAGGAAACAGACCTTTACCTTTTCCCTTCAATTTGAAGGAGAAACAAATATGCACTATAATCAGAATTTTTCTGTTTATATATTTCAGTATTTAGAGCCATTTCTATGATATAGCAGGAAATGCACACAGCATTGTAATTCAAATTCATAAATAAGGTGGTGTTTTATTTGACTGAGATGAAAATAAGAGGTGTCCAGGGAGTACAGCAATTTGAAAGTTGATTTTCACTGGGCCTGATGCATAAAGAACTAAATGCCTTTCAATATATGCTAATTGAATTGAACTACAAAAATGTTTTAGGAATAAAAAAATTCCAGTGTATAATTCCCTTTGGATACATTTCAAAATCTTATCACAGAAGATATTCTAAAAGATGTGAATTAATTTTCATAATAAATCTGTATAATTGCAGTAAAGCAATGAAAACAAGTGGCACAAGCACTGCCTGAAGGTCTTTATTCTACAGAGAGTACATACATAGAAAAAATAATAGGACTATAAAAAATGATACTTGTTTGTCAATCAGTGCTTAATAGCTAGAAAATATATTTTCTTTGTGTATTTATATTTTTCTGAAAATTTAAATGAATAATTATACAGTCATCACACCTTTCTTAAAAGAAGCTCCCATTAATGAATTAAAGTCCTATCTATGCTTTGTGACATAGAGTTAACTGAGGATGCTTGAAATGATTTCAACAAAGGCACCTTTTGCTATTTAAAAGCAATTACTCTGTTGTTGCTATAGTGATTGCTAGAGGAGTATGCACATTTGCCCGTTAACTGCCTATGGGTCAAACAAATGTCACAGATGTTCTTGATTTTCATTTCTAAAATGGTCAAAGCAACCTTTTCACTCACAAGTCTAGATATAAAAAATGTGTTAGAAGCTTGTGGAATATTAAGGATGACCTACTATGCTTGAAGTGGTAGTATCTATTATATTGCGTATTTTAGGTAGAAATTTTTAAATAAGAGCTCTATTTTTATCAATGTAAAAATAATTTTGATGTAATTTATTAATAAGCAAGTGATGAAAGGAAAGCTAAAATGAACTACTATGCTAAAATAATCAAATATGCAACTGTCCAGTCTCTATTTTTTTTTAATTTTCTATATTATTTTTTCTGTATGCATTTGATACCCATCAAGCACCAGATACTAAAACCCTCAAATTAAATCCTCTTCTCATTCCTCACTTCTGCAATTGGCTTTTGGATTACTCTAACATTTCATAAAAACTCCAACTCTTTCTTTTGTAGTCACCTAAAATTTAGATGAAATCAGGAAATAACTTCATATTATGTATTTATAAATTATGTGTTATTTCTCCATGCAAAATATGCTTGTGATTGCTTACAATTAGGAGGAAAAATTATGTTTTTGTTAAGCATTTGAGGAACTTCTAGTTTCTGGCTAGTGTTGGCAATTTTTAGTAGAAATAGGACAATATTAAAATACAGAATTATCAGGCTGTAAGAATGCATGAGGAATGTATATTAGATGTTTCTTGTGTGTAAATTTAAAAACACATAGAGTCCACTATGTATCAGATTTTATTTTCCATTTATTTTATTTTATTCCTTAGCTAGCAATAAAACCAGAAAAGAAAATTAATAATTAAGAGTGGGAAGGAGAAATTCTGTCCAGAATATAAAAGTTAAAAAATTGATGCAGGGGAAATATATCACATTAGTCATTAGTCTTTCCTCAACCCCATCACATTAAACCTATACATAGCATGCAGAAAGAAACAGAAGGGCTGGTTTGTATTAAAATTATAATAGGAAATGAAATATGATATGTGAAAATCAACTAATAAATTGATAAACATAGTTTAACTTTATAAAATTGGTTACTTTGTTTTAAAAATATAGTAGTGCTAATGGCATCCACCATGAAGACATCAGTTTAAGTTTCTTCATTTAAAATCCTCTGTTTTTGATATGAGGAAGCAGAATGGAGGTAAGGCTTTATGGTTTGAGTTCATGAATGTCTATGTCTGAGAGTTTGCTTCAAGGAAGTATTTATCTTAGGTCTTCTCAATAATGAAAACTTAAATGTTATTTCTGCCTATGCATTCTAGATTTCATAGCCATTGAGTTGATTTATACTTTGTCAGAAGCAAGACCTTATATAATGTGCAAAGGGTTTGAAGAACTTAGCCTGTGGATGTATGAGTACAGAGTCTGAATCCTAAACCAACAAATACTTTGTGATACCAAAGATCTCAGCCTCTCTAGATGTAGATTCTCATGTGAATATAAGAGGGTTAATTGTAATTATCTGTGATTAGCCTGTAATAGATCCCATTTTAAAGAACAGGAAAATTATTTTATTCTCTGGACCCAATAGCTAGCATTTAGAAAAGCTGAATTTTAAATATCCCAAGTCCTTTCATTTATAAATATTTATTTGCAAATACAGCCTTCTAAAGTTACTTAATGTCCTCTGTTAACTACATTTTATTAACCTAATTTAATTAATTTTGATAGTAGATAATTTATCTTGGGCTCTTCAAGCCATTTTCAGAAGTAGCAGAATTTCAAATACATAAAATTCAAATTCAAAGTATCAAGTATGTCATTTGAATTTTGATAACATTTGAAGATCCAAATAACAATTTTCCAAGAAGGCATTTTTTTCTATAAAGTGAAATCATTATAAATCCAGTAGAAACAGTTTCTTTAAGTAACAAGTCCTTTTAAAAGAAATAAGTAATAAAGATGATTAGCTTGCATTTCAATAGTAAGTACTTAAAAGCCTAGTTTTTCATAATTAAAAATATCATTTTGCTGATTTTTTCTCCTCTCCAGTGATTTAAATGATCCTGAAAAGTCTAAGGAGAATTTAAAATGTAAAAAGCTCTGCATATAAGCTCAAAGCTATAAATTAGTGGCAATAAAACATAGTAAATTACCTATTCTTTGTGGTAATGTGTCAGGTGGTGGACTTTAAAAGACAAAGATTGGTGAAAGCCAAACTCTACTCAACCATGGAAATTATATGACTCAATTAAATATCTATCACAGCATTCTCTTTTGAACTAAGACCTCAATTTCTTAGGACAAAGGTATTTATATATAAAGCAGCTATTTACTGTGGTATATAATTGTGAACACATGATTTTTTTGTATGAAGATGAAAATAAGGAATGAAACAGAAATGTTGCCACAGAGCTTTTGCTAAAATTTAACAGTGAAATGTCTTCCAAGGAAATTGCTTTGCGGCCACTATTACCATGTACCTCCTTAGAAGTATAGGTAATATCTCTCCTTTCCTGAAGGATGTCCTTCAAGGCCATTCATGATGTCTGATGTTCTTGAAAAGAGCTCAGTTAATTTTCTATCTTCTTATGCATATTCTCTCATACTCATACTTCCTTTATTCATGAAATTGGGTATCGCTTCAATCTCCATTTTGAAATGACAAAGAGAACAAGCTCAGAAAGCTACTCTTACGATAACAGCAGCACAAATAAAGTTAATAGGACCATTCATTCAGCAATAAATCTGAGGTGCCCCATATCCTCATTAAAGTATATGTCTTCTCTATCCAAATGTTTTATATTCAGGTAAATGCTAGAGTTTATGTCTTAGCTAATAACACAATATAATTGAGAGGTTGTTTTCCTCCCTGAGGGAAGAAGCATCATATAAACATTTGTAAGACTAGGATTTCTAAATAAGTAGAAAAATAAATTGGTAAGCATGGGACACAGTTCTTGGGTACATTTGGGTAGAGGAGGTTTATATAGATTAAGACTAAGACATAAAGGTCACTGTGACTGCAATATTAATTTGATCATAAAATGAAAAAAAGGTGCTTGAGTGATAGCTATTTTTCTCTCTCGATAGAAATCTGAGCATGTTGATTTGCTCATCAAAATTCAGAGGTGAAGTATTTCATTATTTCTGACAACTAATATTCAAAGCTTTCTGTTTTCTATTTATCTTTGTATTTTAACAAACTATGAGTACAGGTACAAAAAGAATATATTGTAGGCAGGTAAAAAGTGATGACACTCTTAAAATACTGTGTAAATGAATAAATATAAATGAAGAAGCACATTGGACATGCAAAGATCTTTCTAAGAGCAGTTCATAATTTAGTAACTTGTTTCTAACCATATAAAAGTAAGACAGTTATCTAGATAGTATGTGAACCTCATGTAAAACTGCAATTACAAAATACCTTTATATGCATTACCATCTTTCATGCTCACAAATTTATATAAAGTAGAAATTTCAGGCATTTTAAATCTCCATTTATAAATGTAGAGATTATGGTTCAGTAGATTGGAGTAATCCCCATAGCAATAAATATTGGAAGAAAAAAAAAATAACCGGACTCTTCTAAACCACAGTGGATTGAAAAGAAGAGTGACAGATTTGAACGATCAGAAAAAAAAAAAAAAAACACGAAAGGGATAGGAAAAGACAGGATTCATTTGAGAAGAAGAATAGAAAGCATGATATATTTGAGATCTCTGAAAAAATGCAATAGAGAGAGAAAAAAATTCCTAAAGGATATATTAGGAACAGGTAAGAGCACAGTCGTGTGTGTGCGGGGGTGGCACCTCTATCTGGAGAAGTGAAGGACCACTCTGCTGTAAACAAACAAGTAGGGAAGAAAAGCTAAATTTGGAATTTCTCTAGAAATATCATTTTGATTGAATGAGCATACATTTTTGAAAATACTGTCGAGGATCTATACCAGGAACAATAAAACAGGTATTTCTTTTTGAAAAAGTATTATTCTAACTACAAAATACAGCTGCCTGTGAGAACTATAATTAAGGTATTATGGTTTGTATACTTAATAAAAGGTCTAGAGTGACCCCTCAATGGTTGGGTTAGTATTATCATTGATGGACTAGAGATCCTAGCCTTAGTCAAGACCAGAATCAGTCAGGCTCATTCAGGCTTGATCAAAAGGCAAGGAGAATTATGCATTAGGCATTATGAGCATGAGGAAATCAGGATGAACTCAGGAATATTTCAGTTAATGGGATTATACTGAAAAGACTTATAGGCAAGTAAGAAAGAATTAAAAACAAACAAACAAAGCTTATCAGCCATGAAGCAATACTTCAGTTTCAGGGTCAATGCAGCTCTGGGAATCATTTTATTAGCTGCAGGCATTATTGATTCTCTGCCTCCCAATTAATTTTCTTTCTATCACATTTCTTTCCCAAATCTGAGGATATTGTTGACAGAGCCCACTGCCATGCAGAATAGAACTGTCATGTCAGGCCACTTAAATTAAGTATTAGAAAAACTGGTAACTAGACGTTATCAATTTCTATTGGTTTTATCAACTATTAGAACAGTTAGGATTCAAAGCAGAACAGAATATATACATATATATATGATGACCTTACATTGCTTCCCTGAACAAGTGAATGCTAGTATGTTTCCTCAAAAAAAAAAAAAAATTAAATTGGCAGTGAAGGTGAGACACTTAGGTCCTGCTCAGTTTTTGTGAGCTATTTGAGAAAAGGCAAGCAAAAGAAGCAGGAAAAGAAGAAGCTGGAATGTGGGACTCGGATTGCCATAGGACTTCCCCCTCCACAGGATTTAAAGTTACTCCCTCAGATGCAGGCAGCTGACAGCAGCTTTTTATCTGGAAAAGATTTTGCCTGATGTTTTCTCAAACTCTGGAAAATCATTCAACTTGTCAGCAAAGCTGAAAAGACAGGCTCTTTGATATGTAGCAGCAGTTTGAAAATCGTTCCTCACTTCTCAGCTGTCAGGGTGGGAGGAAACTCTTCAACATGTATCATCACAAAAGATATTTCAGGGCACGATTATCTCAAAAGCTTAAGACAAAAATGCTTCCAAAGCCAAAGACATTATTAGAATCTGAACTCTCTAGGGAACTGAAGGACATCAGAAGCAATGGGCACTCAGCTCACTCATTCCTACTAGTGTCAATGATGATGTACACACATCAATTGAAAAGCCAGCTTAGTAGAGAGTACAGATTTTCAATAGGTTTACATGAAAATTCACATCAAATGGCAGTGACTTCTTAGAAGCCTCCCTTGAGAAAAAATATCTACAGCCTTGCTATGGCAAGGGGCTCTTAAGAACCAGCAACATCCACATCACCTGAAATTCACCCCAGAAATACCAAATGAGAGTCTCTGTGTGATTTAAATTGTAGTAAAATACACATAACATAAAGTTTACTCCAGGTCAGTGTATTGGAAAACTTTTTTTTTTCTCTCTAAATAAAATTATTGCTGCTTGTCTCAAGAGCACTGCAAACTGGATGTTTCTTCACTTCAGGACCTCAAAAGGGAAAGAATCAGGGCTCTACAAAGGAGGATCCATAATCAAATGTTTGAATATCGTAAATTAAAACATTATTGTCCCAGGAAATTTCTTGCTTAATATTTTTTTTTCCAATTTGGGGTTTGAATGTTTCTTATTAAAGTTATCTTATGTGGGTATTTCCTTTGAAAGTATAATACCTTTATATACTTAACAGCAAGGGGAAAAGTGCAACAAAAATTAGTATTCTTTTTCTATACATATTGCTAGCTGAATATTCCTTTCAAAAGAAACCCAGGTTTTTCTTAGTTTTAGTATTTAACTCCTCATCTTAACATAAGCAATCTTTCTAATTTCGGTGTTGTGTTCTTTTTGAGTGAGATACATGGGAGTTAAGCTGATGTTAAAATATTTTGCAAAAAAATCAGCTTAAGTCATTTACATATTTCAAATGCATGTATATTCTTTAAAAATAAATTTGAGAAATTCAAGAGAATTGTGTTTTCATTAAGTTTTGTACATTATTGTTATGCTGCATAAATTCCTTTTTTCATACAAAGGAAGATTAAATAAATGATTAGTTTATTTACATTCACTTGTATATGAGCATTTAAATTTTGTTTTGTTTGGATTTGTTCATTCCTGTGTGTGAAAGATGGTACAGTTAGGTGAATTTTTTGTTGTTGTTGTTATAGGACCTGATTCACCATTTGGTCTTTTTTATCTTTGAGAGTTTCAATAAATATTGAATACTCAAAAAAAAATTAAGTTCACCATTTTCAGCATTTTTAAGTAAAAAGAAGTACAGTAGTGTTAAACATATTCTCAATGTCACACAACCAGTCTCCAAAATTTTTCATCTTACAAAACTGAAAATCTACACCCACAAAATCACAAATGTGATATACATGAAATGTGAAGCCATCATGCTAAGTGAAATGTCAGACACAGAAATAAAATTACTATATGTTTTTACTTATGTGACAACCTGTATTTTAATGAAATCCTCAGGTGAATATTGAAGGACTTACTTAAGCCACACATAAGCTCAGTAGGCATGAGCATCATAAAAGTTTAGGAAAGTAATTACTAGATATTCTATCCCTAGTAGAGTAGAAAGAATATGGATTTTGAGTTCAAATGGATCTGTTTTGTAACCCTAGCACTACTTTTGCTTACTAATCATTTGATAATAAGAATTTCTTTAAGCTTTCTAAGTCTCATTTTTAAAACTCTATAATATGGTCATAATAAAAATCCATTATGGATTTCTCCACCATGATTAAAGAAGATTCATGCTATGCATTTATTGTTTCTTTCATGCAATAAGGGCACTTAGTAAGTAATTTACTTGAAATATAATAGAATTCTTCAATACTGAGATGTGTGGCGAAGTCATCAAGTGCAGGAAAAAATAGACTTGTTCTGTCCAATATTTCAAAGATAAAATATAAGACAAGAAGGTAGTGGATGCAGCAAGGTGTATGCCGCAGTCCGGCTGCAGCAGAATATCCGGGGGGTGACGAGCAACTTGTGTACATTGATACAGCAGGAGTGGAGCCGTTTATTGTAGGACAGGAGGGGTATATATATCTTACACACAGCTTATCTTAATTAACATAAACTAAATACAGCAGTCAACCAATAAGGAATCGCCACACTTAATGGCTCGCTGGCATTACTTCACAAACCACTCCCTCTGGCAAAATGCCAGGGGCCACCCTGACTTGTTTACAGACCCTAACAAGGCACTAAGCAACTCAGTGAAAACTTGTCTCTAAATAAGCTACAAAATAGGGCTGGGGATGTGGTGGAGTGCTCCTGAGTTCAATCCCTAGTATCAAAAAAAAAAAAAAAAAAAGTAATGTACCAATTTAAAAATTTTAAAAACACATATTTTTCTCAGCAGAAAGTCTATATACACAAAAAAATTTTGTGCTTGAAGAAAATTAATTAATAATTAATTAGTAAACAGAGTGGAAATTTATTTAATGCAACCATTTATCTTAGATGCCAACAAGAAAATCTCAACAGTTCTATCACAAAACTGGGGTTATATTTGGAGAACATACATTAATAATATATACAATTAACATTACATAAGAAAAAAATTGAATATAAAGTTCTCTTCACTTGTGATATTTCTCAAATTTCATGGCACAGATTACCAAAAAACTATAAAAATAATTTTTGCATATTTTCAATGATAAAATTTTGAATAAGCATATTACTCATAATTATTTTAAAATTCCCTTTCTGGTAATTCCAGATACTGAATTAAAAAAAAAAAAAAGTGGGGGCTGGGGATGTGGCTCAAGTGGTAGCGCGCCCGCCTAGCATGCGTGCGGCCCGGGTTCAATCCTCAGCACCACATACAAACAAAGATGTTGTGTCTGCCAAGTACTAAAAAATAAATATTAAAAAAATTCTCTCTCTCTCTCTCTCTCTCTCTCTCTCTCTAAAAAAAAAAAAAAAAAAAGAGTTGCTTCAATTGATCATTTCCTTTGGACCATGGATCACATAGTATTACAGCTTCAAGTGACTCATAATTTTTAATCATGTGTTGAACATTGTATGTAAAAAAAAAAAAACAGCAAATACTATAGTAAATAATACTTTCTCCTCAGAAAACATCATATCTTTCATTCTATTACTGGTTTGGCAGGGTGGGGAAGACTAAATTTAATCTAATATTTATACAGACTGGTTCTGAGCTGTGTTACAATTCATCACTAGCTTCAGATATTTTGAGAGTGAGATTATGACTTGGTTTTGTGTAAGACATGTTGTATCAGTAAGATGAAACTCCCAAGGAATCTTTATGTTTTACAGATAGCTGTCATCTTTCCAAACTTTAAGACATCTTTCTCTCTGTTTGGGTCACTGGAGATGTCTGGCTGCTTTCCAGTAACACTGGGCTTCCTGAACCACTGGACACTTCCCTCTGTCCTGCTACTCTATGTATAGATTTTGGAGGACCATTGCGGAGAACCCAATGAAAACCCAGCTTGGGTAGTGAAAATTGGCTCATCTTACCTGGTTTATGTCTGCTTATTTGAGGAAGCAGAAATGGATGTGGTAAAGGGCCAGAGGGTTTTGAAATTTTTCTCTCAACTCATTGATATTATTCCCACATACTCTGGAACGCTTGGTATGATCTGTATACTCTCAGAGTGCTCAGCAAAGGCCCCTGGGAAAGAGTTGTGAGTGGTTGTGGGCTCACTCCATTTCCAAGGTGCCTCCGCATTCTAACTCACCACAGTCCCCGCATGAACATTTCGTATTTCTTAATATTTTAAGTGGTTGCCTTACCAGTTTCACTATGAATTTATCTTCCCATTGTTTCTCTGCCAGGAATAAAAACAGCCATTAGTTAATTTATTTCGATGACCTGATTACTGTTGTAATTTTTTTCCTTATTCTTTGAAGTAATGATCTATTAAAACTTTCCATATCCTAACCATAAGTCTGCTTTTTTAAAAAAAAAAATGACTTAAGATAATGATAGAGCATATTACAAAATGCAAAAGCTATTAAGTTACCAAAGTAGTTTCTAATTTCTTTTGCTCTTGACCTATTTAAGGTAAGTTCATCTGCTATAGTACAAGAAGTAACTCAATTTATTTGTGAAATTGCCCTTCATAAAAAAAGAATTTGCTAATCTCTTTAATTTTCCAGAAAATAAAATGTTAAAATGATGGGGTGCTGTGGCATGTACCTGTACTCCCAGCTACTCTAGAGACTAAGGCAAGAGGTTGGTGAGTTTTAGGCCAACCTGAACAACATAGTAAGACACGTCTCAAATAAAAATAAAAGTGAAATGCACAGTGTCTTAAGAATCAGAAAGTGGCAGAGATAGTTTAGAAAATGACTATGACTGCAAGAAATTCTTGTGACAAATTGTGTCTTAATTAGATTTGGAGAGGATGCACTTCAGGTTTTGAAGTCTCCATATGCTATGATTCTACTTGACTTGAGAAAATAACTAGAGCCTACAACAAGAGACCAAATGATGATATTATTTTAATTAAAATTGTTAAATGTAGTTAGACTCCTTCCTCTTTACTGTCATTTTTTCAAAACTATTAGAAGTTTAAGGCTTGTTAGATCCTTTATAGCTTGTAGCAAAAGTGGTAACAAATAAACAAAGAATCATTAGTCAATATTTTTATATTAAATGATAAATTTTCACTTTAAAAGCCTTATAATAAAGTAATGATATAAATCTCCAAGTTATTGAATCAATATTATGTATATGATAGATTGTTAAAATACTGCATTTTTATTTTCTTCCTTTTCTTTTTTCCTAAAAAAAAAAATATTCATTACCAACCAAATGAAATTCAATTCATTTTATCTCTAGGAGCACCTGGACTTGCAATGTAAACATATAAGTGTATCTGTCTGGAAAGAGTAATAGAGAAGTTATTTTCTTTGAATAAAATTATATAACACATTTTTACTATTTTCTCTGGGTTATAGAACATTCTAAATTCTCTGTTCATTAAATACTTCATGAAAATCATAGATATTTTAGTACTTTAAAATTATCTTTATTGGGCTGGAGATGTGGCTCAAGTGGTAGCAAGCTCACCTGGCATGCGCAGGGTGCTGGGTTAGATCCTCAGCACCACATAAAAAAATAAAGTAAAATAAAGATGTTGTGTCCACCAAAAACTAAAAAAATAAATATTAAAAAATTATCTCTCTCTCTAAAAAATTATCTTTATTATTATTTAAGGTTCAAAAATAATGATTTTGATTATGGTTTTTTAAATTAATAGTTTACTTGATCTGTTTTCAAGTCAGATATTTGTACTGAAGCAGTTGTACTAAAAATCATTATATTAAAAAGATGGTTTATCTATGGCTCTAAGAAAGTAAAAACTAGAATTAAATTTGCCATGAAATATGGGCTGCATATGAAAGTGGACATTAGGGACTTAATGTGGGTTATCTTTCTCCCTTACAGTAGAGATACTTGTGCATATTTTTACAGTGATGAGACTCTCTTGAAGTTGGATTTCTACTCAGAATCTTTTTCTTTCTCCTACCATCAATGGTGTGATCAGTGTTTTACAAATTTGATATTAAGCTCTAGTATTTCCTTGTTTATTTAAACCAAACACATATAGCACCTGATAATACATCAAGGAATGTTCTCAATGCTTTTTTTATTCATTTAGTCTACAAAATAATGTTGTTCAGTAGGAACTGTAGCTATCTTCATAATAAAAGACTTTTAATCCTAGTATATAAGAGAAATTCATAAAATATTGAATTACACTTTATTCATTTATTTAATTTCTAAACATTTACTTAATGCCTACATTGTTGGAACTTCATTAAATTATATGTATTAAAAAGATGATTAACTCACTTTGCAATTCTGCAATTCTGTCAGAGAGAATGACTCAAACAGGATAATGACCACTCTTCTTCTAGAGGGTGGGACAAACATCAAGATGCGATTAAGAATGAAATGGACTGGAACATAGGTATCATATTTTTTTATTTTTTAATTGTTGGTGGTGCCAGGGATTGAACCCAGGGCCTGTGCATGCAAGGCAAGCACTCTGCCAACTGAGCTATATCCCATCTTAACACACACACACAAAAAAAAAAAAAAAAAAAAAAAACCCAAATATCCCAATCAATAAATGTGCCAAGGAACTGAATGACACTTCTCAGAAGATGATATACAATCAATCAACAAATATATGAAAAAATGTTCAACATCTCTATTAATTAAAGAAATGCAAATCAAAACGACTCTGAGATTTCATCTCACTCCAGTCAGAATGTTAGCTATTAAGAATACAAACAACAATAAGTGTTGGCAAGGATGTGGGAAAAAAGGCACACTCATACATTGCTGGTGGGACTGCAAATTGATACAGCCAATATAGAAAGCCGTATGGAGATTTCTTGGAAAACTGGGAATGGAGCCACCACTTGACCCAGCTATCCCTCTCCTCTATTTATACCCCAAACACTTAAAAACTGCATACTACAGGGACACAGCTACAACAATGCTTATAGCAGCACAATTCACAATAGCTAAATTGTGGAACCAACCTAGATGCCCTTCAGTGGATGAACAGATAAAGAAAATGTGGTATATATACACAATAGAATATTATTCAGCATTAAAAGAGAATAAAATCATGGCATTTGCAGGTTAATGGATGGAGTTGAAGAATATAATGCTAAATGAATTAAGCCAATCCCAAGAAAACAAAGGCCAAAAGTTTTCTCTGATATAAGTATGCTGATTCATAATGTGAATGGAGGTGCAGCATGGGAGGATTACATAAACTTTAGATACACAAAGGGGAGGGAGGGGTAAGGAGATGGAATTAGAGTAGGTAGGAGAGAAGGTGGAATGAGAAGGACATCATGACCCTAAGTACACATATGAAAACATGAATGGTATGACTCTGCCTTGTGTATAACCAGAAACACGAAAAATTGTGCTCTATTTGTGTAATATGATTTGGAATGCATTCTGATGTCATATATAACAAATTAGAATAAATAAAATTTAAAAAAAAACATAAAAAAGAATGAATGAGTACTTAACAGTGGCATTCAATAGACTGTGAAGAGGGATGGAAGCATTTATAAGCAAAGGATAAAAAGAGCTATGACATACTTGGAGAACTAGAAAATTTCGTGTGGCCAGAACAGAGAATTAAATACATATTTAGGATAAAAGGGCTGGGGATGTGTCTCAAGTGGTAATACGCTCGCCTGGCATACGCGGGGTGCTGGGTTCGATCATCAGCACCACATAAAAATAAAAATAAAGATGTTGTGTCCACTAAAAAAATGAAAAATAAATATTAAAAAATTCTCTCTCTCTTTCTCTCTCTCTTTAAAAAATTAGGATGAAAATCAGTAGGCATAGATAATTTCATTAACTGCCTTTTTTTTTGTCATACAAAGCAGGTCAGCATTAATACTGATCTAATTTTTTCATTATGTCACAGGATGAAATGGTTCTGTGCGGTGCTCCTTGGAAGAAAATAAATAAGTTTTATGAAGAAAAAAAGAAACAGAAAGATTTTTAGAATTAATTTTTAAAAAATTTACTTAGGGCTTATTAGAAGGTCTTAGAAGAATTATACTACAAAAATTGCTCAACACATTTTCATATATACTTGATGACATAATATTTTTAGAGTAACTTTAGTTAATACCTGCAGAACAAATTTAAGAAGACAGTGTTGAAAGAGTTTCAACAAATTTATAACATGATTGGATTAGCATTCTAGAGGCACCTGCAAAATGGCAGTTTACAGATGGATTAAAGGAGACAAGGTGAAAAGAAGATGGTAGGAGTTACTTCCTCGTGGTCACTCAAGAGTGATTATCTAGAGAGAGAGCTCACTAAGATGACTGAGATGGGTGGGAGTGTTAGGTAGGAAATAGGGCATGAACAGGTTACCAACCCCTAAGGCTCTCAGCCCCACTTAAACAATAAGCCTGAAACCCCCTCCTGTGTTGGGAAACTGGGCCATGTTGCTGTTAAAGAGTAATTAGCTAGAACACTGCAGGAGAAATTCAAGATCCTAAAGGGAAATGCCTTTATCAGGCTCTTGGAGTAGCCTGACATACTGACATAAATTTAGCTTGTTGCTAGTGAATTTGTCATTGTGTTTTGCTTCCTCTCTGTGCATTAGAGTGTGGGGGTAGAAAAAAAACTTATACTTGAGCAGTAGAAAAAAATTGTCAAAATCAGCTGTCAGTCAAGGTACCAATCAATCCTAGATCCATCCAGAAGAGAAGAGAGAGAATTAGCATAGCCCCATAAATGTGAGTTCCACTGTGTAGACAGCACTTTGAGACTTTCTCTCCCACTGTTCCCACTCTGCCTGTGGAGTGTACTTTGACTTTCAATAAATCTATGCATTAACTGCTTTTCTTGGGTATCTTGTTCAATTCTTTGTTCAAGATTCCAAGAACCTAAACCGGAGATTCCCCTAAAGGACCTGGTGCCCTGCATTAGTAACATTTTTAGACAGCGTTTAAAATTAAAGTACTTAGTATCACACACATAAAAAGAAGAAATCAATTAAATTATAAATTTTTACATAAATGACTAGATGGATTTTGTCATAGACTTTGAAAATTCAGGATGAAACATATTCCAATAAAAAGGTAGTGATTAAATATAGATACATTAGTTCAACTCCAAGTAAAATATCTAGATGGAATAATCCAGAAGGCAACTAGCTCTAAGGGGTGGATGAGATCATGAGGAATAAAATGAATAGAAGAGCCCTGGGGTTAAATGTCATAAAGGAGACTTCAAAGTAAAGAGTTTTAAATATAAAAGGAGGCACAGATGCATGTGAATATACAGATGTCAAGGAATAACATAGTTAACTCTTGAGGACTGAGAAGCCTCTGGCAGGCAGATGGAGTTGGGAAAGAGTTCCTGGGAGGAATAAGTTGGATGCTTTGGCCAGTGAATAAATGCCATTAGTGAAATAAAAAAATAGAGGGACATGAAATGTATATCCAGAAATTAGTTTTCATGCTTACAAAAGTCTATTCAAGATTATTTCCCTCAGTCATTCAAATTGCTGTGTTTGAAGTCATATTTTACCAAATAAACTAATTTTTTGCAAACTCTAGAAGAGTGGTGAATTTATACATGCTTATTTCCACATGTATTACAATATTATGAAATGTCTCTTATTTAAACATTTCTCAACTTTTAGGCAAGGAAAGTTTTCTTCTATATAATGATTTTTCAGTAAGTAGTTACTATCTTTGTGACCTTTCCAGAAATGGTTATTTCTTCTCTTGAAGATATAGATAAAACATTGCACAACATAAAACTTGTGCTTTGCTTTGTTTTTAAGAATTTTTGTGTTTTTTTTTGTTTTTGGTTCCTTATATTTAAAATAATTTGTGTTTTTTATGTGTTTTGTCTGTTTAGGATATTAAAATAAACATAAATTTCATGTTCAATTACCCTAACCATTTATTTCATATTAACATTTCATTGAACTTTACCGACAGTTCAAAATAGATTTGTTTAAGCAAAAGCAAAAAAACAACAAAATAACTTGTTAGTTTAAGATATGAAGACATCAATAATATGAACAATAAAGTGTTTCAAAACATATATGTCAGGAAAATAAGAATTCTGTTAAGGCTGCCAAAAACCTGCATTGTTTATTTACAAAAGTTGGCTTGCAGGCACCATCTATTTTATTAAAAGCATTACATAAAAAAGGAACCAGAAGAAGGCCCCTGGGCCTGGCATATCAATTTCATTTTGTCTTACTCCTCTCCATTTTTCTATTCCCCTTTTGGTTGTTATTTAAAACAGACAATAGAAATCTGCCATATGTTGAATTCAGGAGCTCTCACCTAAATATATTGCTTTTTTTAAATGTTAAATCATTTGTTGACTGTTGAAATATTCAGTAAGTCACTATATTTTATGTAGCTCCTGGTCTTGTAGTTATTTCCTTTTAATCTAGGTATTTCTGAAGCCAGAATTAAAGACAAGCAGTTAATGTGTGGATAGATGATCAGGTCCATGGAGAAAATGCTGGTTGCTTTGGGTCTGAGAAGCTGGAGACCATCCTTGAGGAGTTGAAGCCTTCAGAGCCCTTCCTCCATGCTTATCAAGATAACCTGCCCCTGTTCTAACTTGTTGCTAAGATAACCTGTCACAAGAATTGTTCCTCCCTACAGAGAGTTTAAAAGTTGTTAATTAATATGTCTTGGGCTACATCATGCCTGGATCATTCCATTTGGTCCTTTCCCTTGTCCATCTGCTTCTCACCTTTTGGCCATGTCATCAGAGCATCTCCTGGGCCTAGTCACCTACACAGGAAGGAGAAAAATAAGGAGGAAGAGAGCAGGAAAACAAAGAAAGTCTAGGATGTATAAAAGAGGCAGAACACCCTTACTTCTTGGGATACCAGGATACTAGCTATGGCCCTCTCCTCCATCCTGGAGATACTCCAGTGGTTTGGGTTCACAATAGCAAGACTGTGGAACCAACCTAGATGCCCTTCAATAGACAAATGAATAAAAAAAAATATGGCATTTATACACAATGGAGTATTACTCTGCATTAAAAAATGACAAAATCATAGAATTTGGAGGGAAATGGATGGCATTAGAGCAGATTATGCTAAGTGAAGCTAGCCAATCCCTTAAAAACAAATGCCAAATGTCTTCTTTGATATAAGGAGAGTAACTAAGAACAGAGTAGGGACGAAGAGCATGAGAAGAAGATTAACATTAAACAGGGATGAGAGGTGGGAGGGAAAGGGAGAGAGAAGGGAAATTGCATGGAAATGGAAGGAGACCCTCAGGGGTATACAAAATTACATACAAGAGAAAGTGAGGGGAAAGGGGAAAAATATAAGGGGGAGAAATGAATTACAGTAGAGGGGGTAGAGAGAGAAGAGGGGAGGGGAGGGAGGAGGGGGGATAGTAGAGGATAGGAAAGGCAGCAGAATACAACAGACACTAGTATGGCAATATGTAAATCAATGGATGTGTAACTGATGTGATTCTGCAATCTGTATACGGGGTAAAAATGGGAGTTCATATCCCACTTGAATCAAAGTGTGAAATATGATATAACAAGAACTATGTAATGTTTTGAACAACCAACAATAAAAGTTAATAAAAAAAAGAAAATAACCAATATAAATAAATAGATGAATAAATGAAAGGAAGATTGGTAAAGGAAGAAGAATCCAGTGAAGGAGGATGGAAAGGAAGAATGGGATAATGGGGACTGAACTAAATACTATCTATAGTTCTAATGCTCTAATAATAAAAACAAATACATTGTACTTTAAATTTTAAAGGCCACTATTGCAAAAAAAGATTTATCCCAAGAATATGTGTGTGTGTGGGGGGTGTGTGGATGTGGATGTGTATGTACAAAGCATGTATTTCTTTTCTATGAATGTAAAGGCAATTTTATTAGCCTTTTCTGTGGATACAGATCAGAAAGCAAAGCTTTTATAAGTGTTGGAAGATAAAGAAAAAGTGTAAAATTAAAATTCTTATTTTAAAAAATAAGGCAAAAATGAATTGAAGCAAAAAGAACTTTTCAATTATGGGAATATCCTGTGTTTAACTAGATAAAACACTAACCTCCATATTTTAGAGTTTTAAACAAATGGTTTCCTAAAGATTTCTGGAGGGAGAAATGAGGAAGGGTTTTTATTGGACCATAACAAAAGCATTGAACAGAACAATCTTACCACCTTTTTAATACTGAACTTTGAATACTCACCATTCAGAGGATTTTTAGCCTCCCCTAAACTAGTCTCAACAGCTCCTCACTATCCTGGATACATTCCCATTTATTCCCTTTGGTCTTATCCAATTTTCTCTGAAGAAGCAAATGATTCTTTCCTCACCCTGCACAGAAAAATCTTGTCCTCCTTTCTAAAGCCTTAAGAAAAAAAAATTTCTTGACTCTGGGCTCACATATTCTATTCAAAGTGTTGAGGAACTTTACTAAATGGACCGTAGTCTGCTTAAGGGAAGATGCAGGGATTCTCTGGTTTACTAGTAATTTTGAAAAGAAATAATAATAAATGAGCGAATATTCTACAGTCACTTCAATTTAGAAATAATTATATGAACCTAATCATACATTTCAGAAGCTCTAATATGCTTGAAAAAAAAATAAAGGGAGATAAAGTGAAATGTCAAGTCGAAAGAAGATAGAATGGATTGAATGGACAAAGCCTGGACTGTCAAAAATTGGATATTTTTATTGGTATTCTTTCTTCTTTTAGCTCTCCCAACATACCTGTTTTAATGAATCAGTTTCTAGAAATGCTAAAACCACCACTAGTGAAACAAGAGCATCCTTCATGTCAAGAGTATTTGGATGTAAGCTCAAATAGCACTGTATAAATGCTAAAATTGTTAATCATTTCATCTATGGAGAAAAAGAACTTACAAACCTTAACTAAACCTACATGTTATGCCCTGACATTTTGTTCCTTTGAAAAGACATTGCAAAAGAAATGTCTGGTAGCTTTAAATATATAATTGATCAACCAGATATTCTTTTGATCACACAAATAACAGAGCTATTTTCTTTTCATCTTTAAATGTTCACTTCACATTGCTGTCACCTCAAGAACTTACCATTCAGACACACTTAATGATATTTTGTCCTTTCCCTTGACATTTATTTTATTGATAAATTGTACTTTACATTTTTAACCTTCTAAGACCAAGTATATTTGAAAATGAAACAACTTGAATATATGAAAAATACAATAATTCAAGTCTGAGTCAGAGCATTTTGTATATGAGAGCAATTAAAGCAGACTGGATAATTCCTGCTCAGCCTCCACCTGACAGGTCCCCAATCCCTCACTACATATACAGCTGAGAAATTTAAGAACGATATGGGGATGTTTAAAAAAATGCCCTTCAAGCTGGTTTCACAAAAGACTATACAGATACATTCAATTTGTCTTTAAGAACCACCAGGGCTGCCTCCCTTTTAGCATCCCAACTTGCATCACAGTATGCTGGACTTTGGGGATGTCTTCCCAATCCAACCTCTTGCCCTTGAAGTCTCAGTTTATGTTCTTGTTAATATTCCACTATAGTTTGAGACAGTAAAGCTAGAAGGAAGTGTGACTTATTCAACTCATAGTATTATCAGGAATAAGCATGTTTCACAATATGTTTCAACATGTGATATGCAGTAGAATCTCTCCTAAAAAAGTATCCTAAATTGAAACTATTTTTCTTAAAATCCATGTGACCAGCACCCAATTGAAATTAAATGATTCCTTTTGTGCAGGGCAAAAAACAGTTGCAAACTATTCATCTGTGAATTTGTATTCAAATTGTTCAGTTTGTGCTTTTAGGACACAAAGCACAGGACCCCAGTCTCAAACATCTTGAAGATATTTATTTGCTATATTATTCTGTTGTCCCAGGGAGAAAGAGTCTCTTATTGCCCACATACAAAAAATAAGCTTTTATTTATTTGCTTGTGATTTATTCATTCATGGTCTCTGTCTTTCAATAAACACTTGAGTGTTCACTCTGTTCACATATGGGTAGAATGTAAGAAAATGCTTCAAAGACAAGCATCTTTTCATTTCATATACTCAGAGTATAACTGATAACCCAAAATTGTCAATGCTTCTATTATGTGTCATATGAATAAGTAATGGAATCACCATAGCTCCTGACTTCAGGAACAACATACTTAAAAATGCAAGATATTACACTGTAGGAATAAAATAAGTTGCTGTAGAAAAATCATGGAAAAAGACATAATTAAGTGTCAAGCTAATTGTGATGTATTTTGGTTGGGAACTCTAGAGCACTGCTATGCTTTTCAATATAGCGTTTTTTTTTTACATTTGTCTGCCCTTAGCAGTTCTGTGGCAGATAGAGTTTACCAGTAAGAGACACATGTGCATAGTTTGAAAAGTAGAATAGGAGGAGCAGCCATAACCTTTGCTGCTGCAGGTGCATCTATCCTTGAATCACTCACTTTAGCATTATAAGGAAATGAGGCAGTGGGATGATGATTCTCAATATTTACCCCTATTGGTGCTTCCCTGAAATAATTATGATTGTTCCAGTGGTTATATAATTCACAGTGACTTCTAGGAGGCTCTTCAAATCTATCATGGGCAGCTAAGATCCCTGACCTTCACTCTTTATCACCCTCTTCATTGTCTAAAACTCTAATTCCCAGAACTGAAATCTCTCTTCTCTGGAATGTGTGGAGTGGCTTCTCTTTTTCTAACCAATTTTTTGACAGATATATCAGTGTTCCAAGAGTTTTAAATGGTCACAGGTGACATCAAAGTAAATAATATTTCTGTACGTGCTATGAAGAACTTCACAGTACCTGCAGCAAAGTTAAGTGATTCATTGAACAAGCAAAGAACTCAGGGTAAAGTTTTAAGGCTATAATACTAATTCTTGTCTTCTGGCTGAAACTGCACCTTCATTTCACTAACCATTCTATGATATAAAAAGATTTGTCACTGTCCAAGTAAGAAAAATATCTTGTGGTAAGTTTATCCTCCACAGTGTTTTATTTCATTAAAATTTTCATCCAACTTAGTATTGTAATTGAAATTCAAACTCCATCAAAGTCAAGTTCTCCTCCGGGCCTCCAAGGAGAAGTCTAGGATGGGAAGGGGGCACTTCTTTCGTTTTTGGTTAGTTGATGTTAGCTAGTCTCTATTCTTTCTAGAGATGGTAATGGTGCAAAAACAAGTAATATGACAGAAAAAAATCAACAGTCATCAATCTAAAATATATTTCCTGTGAGTGTCATGAGGCACAGAAGACTCAGGGCAATTTTATGGTTTCTTCTAGAACATCCTTCCCTCTGTTACTGAGTCTCTCATGACCAGTTTTCAGAATGGGTTAAACACACCCTAACTAGCTGGCAATCTCTGCACAGAGGATCACAGGTACTCTCTGTTGGAGTTCCATTTACCCTTCATGTTTATCTCTTGGCCATGCTCAAAGGACAGCCCAAAGTCATTCTCCTTTTTCTTGTCCATTTCTAGAGCTATGTATTTGGTTCAAATGAAACACAATGTTGAACATTGAGTCATCCTTAAAGAGGGAATACAGTTTCTTTCTCATCCTTCTTTCCATTTTTCCACATGGCAGTAATTTCAATCACTGTCACTTACCCACTGTCACTTACTGGGTATCAGACCAACACCCATCCCTCACTTCCAGAAAAATTCCAATAGACACATCAGAAACTCTGAATGGTTTCTTTGATAGCCTGCCCTTTCCAGTGTATTCTGCATTAGAGATAGAACACCATCCCTCTTTCATCGTCTAAAGGACTCAAAGTAAACAGATACCTGTCTGAAGATACCCTCCAATCCTAAACCTCTTGTTGCATTTCTGATGTTAAGTCCTTTATGTTCTCCAATAGGTAAGAAGTCAAGGGTGCAAAACATGTTTATAGAAATCTCTTTAACAAAACCAACAAATTGACCCAGTGCCTCATTCTAGATATTAAATGTAACTGCCAGCAGTTTGGGGGGATCTTAGCTAAAAGTGAAATAAAGTCACAGTTTAATATCCAGTTACACATAAATGAAATTAAAAAGCTAATAGTATTTCTTTTTACTGAGGAGAACATAGTTTCTCTTTTACATTTCAGCATTTATGCTTCTGAATAATTTGTGTAAGTCTTGATACTTATTATTTTTATGAATATCATAGCCATGCTAATATTCAGAATATTTTTAACAAAATAAAAATTTACCATAAAAATTGATATTCATAATCACATGTATTTACAAAATGTACATTTGCATAAAATTCCTTATACTCCTTAATATTTAGTCTTATATATTTTAATTGAATTAAATGAAAAACTTGTTATATATTACTTTGTAGCTAGGGTTCATTCAAAGTAAAGCATAAAACTTAAAATATGTGGTAGAAAAAAAATTGATTATATGAAACATCTGTGGAATTCTCTTAATTTTCCATTTAACCAATTATAAATGCTAGCAATTTTATTTCTGTCAGTTTTCTACTGCAGCAGTAAGGTCATAATTGTGCAGAGACAGAATCTACGACTGAGGAGATTTTGTGTCTGAGTCTGACTAAACTCAGGGTTAAATATAAAATTTTTAAGGTGATCCACACTTTGTTTACCCATTATACTGTTCTGCTTACAGGTAGATATAGTTCATTCAATTTTGTAACCTCTTTAATAAACTCTCAAAATATTTTAAGTGTCTTTGATCCTCAATATTTGATTTGATATTTAGAGTTTCATTTAACAGTATGTAGGCATAAATTTAAAATGCACAATGCAATTATTATAAATTAATTACATCTTAGGTGACTTTTAAAAGCTGGAATTTAATGCACATATATAAAAGGGAAAACCTAGTTAATATACAATAAAATTATATGAGAATTACTTAAACTTAGGCTATAAATGTAAATTACATTCTTATTAGCATATTAAACTTTCACTATTACTATTCTCAAGATATTTAGGCATAGTTATAAAGCATACTTATAGCTGGAAGTTATTTTTCTAAATAAAAACAGGGTTATTTTTATTATGGTTTTTGGTGGTCCTAACAATATATTTAATTAACCTCTTAAAAAAACAATTATATTAAGTGGAAATTAAAAAAATGGACCTTATCAGCATTGCCTAAAGATTTTATCACACACAAACATATAGCAAAATGTATACATGCAAATATACAAATAAGCATAAATTCTTCTCATAAAACATGTAGATAAAAATAAGAATTGATTAACATATTAATATAAATCTTTAAACAAACTCTTTGAGAGTTGGAAATTATGTGAATTATCCTATGTATATAGGATGTGTTTCTATAAGAAATACCCATATGACTAAAAAAATGAGATCTTAAGATTTAAATGAAATTGATTTTTTAGCTTTTTTCCCCTTTTTTATTTATTCTAATTAGTTTTACATGACAATAAAATGCATTTTGACACATCATACATAAATGGAATATAACATCTCATTCTTCTGGTTGTAAATGATGTAGAGTTACAGGGGTCTTGTAATCATATATGCACAGAGTTAAATAATCTTCAATTCATTCTACTATTATTCCTACCTCCATACCCAACCTCTTCCTTCACTCTGCCTCTGTCTAATCCTAATCCACAATACCTTTATTCTTCCCAAGCCTCTCTCCTTACTGTAAATTAACATCCCCATCAGAGAAAACATTCAGCCTTTCCTTCTTTGGGATTGGCTTATTTGGCTTAGATGATATTCTCTAGTTCCATCCATTTACCAGCAAGTGCTATAATTTTATTCTTCCTTAAGGCTGAGTAATATTATATTGTGTATATGTATCAGAATTTGTGTATCCATTCATCTATTTAAGAGCACCTAGATTGGTTCCATAGAGTAACTGTTGTGAATTGAACTGCTATAAGCATTGATGTGGCTAAGTCACTAGAATATGCTGATTTTAAGTCCTTTGGGTATATACCAAGGAGTGGAATAACTGGATCAAAAAATTTTATTGACTTTAAAAAATGACAGCAGAATGCATTATAATTCTTATATATATATACATACAGTACAATTTTTCATATCTCTGGTTGTATATAAAGTATGTTGACACCAATTCATGTCTTCATACATGGATTTTGGATGATGATGTCTATCATATTCCACCATCCTTGCTAATCCCCTGCCCCCTCCCTTTCCCTCCCACCCCTCTGCCCTATCTAGAATTCATCAATTCCTCCCATACTCCCCATCCCTACTCCACTATGAGTCAGCCTCCTTATATCAGAGAAAACATATTATTTTATTTTAATAATTGATTTCTAGTTTTATTCTATTATTATCTAATAGAATACAAGGTAGTATTTCTATTTTTTTATTTGCTAAGAGTTGCTTTGTTGTATAACATATGATCTATTCTAGAGAAGGATCCATGTGCTGCTGAGAAGAAAGTGTATTCAGTCCTAGATAGCTGAAATATTTTATATATGTCTATTAAGTATAAATGACTAATTGTATTTTGAGTTCTATAGGTTCTTTTTTAATCTTTATTTTTTAGTTGTAGTTGGACACAATACTTTTATTTTATTTGTTTATTGTTATGTCGTGTTGAGGATGGAACCCAGGGTCTTACACGTGCTAGGCAAGCACTCTACTGCTGAGCCACTACCCCATCCCTTCTATAGCCTATTTATTTAATTTTGTTTGGATGACCTATCCACTGTTGAATGAGGCATGTTAATGTCACCTATTATTATTGTGTTGTGGTATATTTGATTCTTGATATTGGAAGAGGTTTGTTTGATGTATATAGATGCTCCATTTGGGGGTGCATAAATATTTAGGATGGTAATGTCTTCTTGTGTTGATGATGTATAATTTCCTTAAGCAATATGAAATGGTTTTCTTTGTCCCTTCTAATTAGCTTTGGTTTGAAGTCCACTTTATCTGATATGAGGATAAAAAGTCTTGCTTGTTTATGTGGTCCCTGTAAGTGATTTGTTTTTTCCTATCCTTTCACCTTCAGTCCGTGAATGTCTTCCTAGGAGATGAGTCTCCTGGAGACAGTATATTGTTGGGTCTTCTTTTTTAATCTTATCTGCCAGTCTATGTCTTTTGATTGACAAGTTTAGGCCATTAATGTTCAAGGTTATAATTGATATATGATTTGTGTTCCCAATCATTTTGCTTCATTTCTAGTTTATGATTTAAATTAGTTTTTCTTTTAGTTGACTATTTCTTTAGCATATATTCCTTCTTTTTTCTGGTTTTCTTTTACTTTTTTTCATCTTCATGGAATATTTTGTTGAGAATATTTTGTAGTGAAGACTTTCTAGTTTCAAATTCTTTTAAATTTTGTTTATCCTGGAAGGTTTTTATCATCTTTAAATCTGAAACTTAATTTTGCTGGATATAGAATTCTTGATTGGTATTGATTTTCTTTCAGACTTTGGTATATGTTTTTCTAGGACCTCTTAAATATGGTCTTTTCATGTTATCCTATAGTTTTTAGAAGTTCTGTTCATGGTTTTTTTTTAACTTCTTCTCACCATGGTCAGCTCTGTTTTCAAGATTATATTTCTTCATTGCCTGAGGTTATGTCCTCCAAGTGGTCTAATATGTTGGTGACACTTTCTATTAAATTTATAATTTGTTTTATTGATTCCTTCATTTTGAGGATTTCTGCTTATTTTTTTCAGAATCTCTGTCACTTTATTAAGCAATCTTTCACTTCCTATATTTTCTCTCTAATTTTATTTCTTATACTATTCTTTACTTTGCAGAACAGTTTAACTATATACATTCTGAACTCCTTCTCTGACATTTTTTCCACTGTGGTATCAATGGATTCTGTTATCTTGGTTTTGTTTGGGGTAATTTGTTCCCTTGCTTTTTCATGTTGTTTGTGTGTCTACCCTTCTAACAGTATGAAAATAAAGCAGTAGAGTTCCTATCCTGTGAATTCACAGTGTCACTGAATGTTTCTAGTACCTCACTGTTTAGGGGAAGACAAATAATAGCATCAATTATTGCAAACAGTATATAGCATTAAAGCAAATAATTTCTACTCTGATGTCTGCAATGTTAATTATCACTGAAATGATATGAACTGATAAACTGAAATGATATGATTGGTTGTTGCCTACAATAAAAGCAGCAAATTTGCAAAAGGGTTTATAATTTCAAGTGGTGCACAGGGAGAGAACAGAAGTGATATAGGATATGATGATTATGAAGGAAGAGGAGAGAATAAGAAGTAAAATGTTTAAGGAAGAGGGAAAGAGAGAACAATAAAAATTGGATGTTAGCACAAGAAAAGAGAGAATCAAGGGAAACAGGTAGGGGATACACACACACACACATACACACATATATAAAGTATATATTAAAAAATAAAAGAATACAAAACAAAACTAAATATACTAATCAAACTTCTTATTTCACAAAAAGACTAAACGATAAAAAAATAACTGGCTTAAAAATACTAGAAAGGAGAAATATATATAAATATGTATAAATGTCTATGTATCATTAATATCACAATTAAACAGAGAAAATGAAAAGGAAGAAAAATCTTCATGAAAACTTCAAAATTTTTTCTGTTAAAATATTCTCAGCTTCTCTTCTCAGCAGTTTTAGGTGGGGTCATCTGGAGCATGAAGCTCCACCTTCTACATTGCTGGAGAGAGAGAGGTAGTGCCATGGATGGAATTCCTGGAGCAGGGTTTAGTCTTAAGTGGGCTCTAAGATTTTGCTTAATGCCAATTGGTCTAGAGATTTTAAATCATCTCATCTCCAATACCCCATTCTTTCTGTTCCATGCTGGAAGACTGTACCCCAGATATCTCCCCTAGGTTCCACTCATATGGTGGGGAAGCCATTTCTTAATCCCTACACCACATGCAGAACCTACATTTTCTGGTCTTGAGTTCAATTTCCAAACAATCTCTCTTGTCGCTGGCCTTTTGAGTTCCCAGCCAGACACGTTTTTCTCAACTGGTCAGGGAATCAGCCAGATTGGAAGGAAAAAGAGAGAGCCAGATGGGTTTCCAAGACCAGTCTTATGTCATGTATCCTTTCTCCGTGTTTGATTTTCTTCTGGTTACTTAAGCGCACTCTGTCATGCACTGTATGTTTACTGGGCCTGTATTTCGGGACAGACTTGGGCTTCCCAGGAATTGGCTTCCTCAGCTGCTCACCCCTGCACTGTGGCTGCAAAATGAGTCCTTCCTTTGTCCTCCTTATGCTACCTGGAGAGATGGTCACTTCTTTCCCCGCTCATGGATATTATCCAGCGAGCATTTTTCAGGTTTGTCAGGCAATATCCTTGATCTCTAAATGTTTTGTACCCAGACATGCCTCAAACCTTCAAGATATGCAGGTTTTTAAAATTCCCTTATACCTTTACTATGCTCATGGTGGGACTAGTCTTGCTGGTGCTTCTGGCCCAGCCTTAGGAATGGCTCTGCCACTGGGGATTTTTTCCCTTATTTTATTATATCCAACCTCCTATGTCCCCATTCTTCCTTGAGTGTACATTTTAAATTCCAGTACCCACCCTGCCCCTCCGCTTTTTTTGTCACCCACCTTGCAGAGAAGCTGCCTGTATGCTTTCTTGATTTCATGCCATTAAGCAGCCAGAAACATGATCTCCATTCTGCCATCTTGAAAACTGATGGTACTGACATTTAATAGCAGGTTTCCATAGCAGATTTCTAACTAAAATTGGGAAATGAAAAATAAATAATTTACTTAAAATTAAGTAGATATTTACAAGTTATATGCATAATTTCTACTGCATTTAAACAGATTCCTTTATAGTTTTTTTCAAATTATTGTTTTCATCAAGGTATTCTCTTATTCATATCAAAAGTATGATTAAGATTGACTAATATACTAAACAGGAAAAAAACTATCCCAAAACTAGGTAAACATTTTTTTAATTACTATATTTATGCCTGGAAGAAAATGTTTGTTCAAAATATGTTACTATACCTACTTATGAGTTTGCATAATAATTTTGCTTCAATTTTATAACGACAACTACCTCAACAAATGGGAAACAAGTTAAAGTTCTATTTTAAGCCATAGGTGCTATAGATCTGTTTGGTAAATAAATTCTAGCAATTATATAACAATGGAGAAAAGCTGTGCAAATATAATTAAGAGTCTAGCACCTATTAATCAAGTACAAGTCAATCATACATGTCATGTTCCTTGACTTTCGTGAATAAGAAATTTCTACACTTATGATATTCATACTCACTTTTGTTTCTTTTTCTAATTTCCTTGTGCTCCTTCTTCTTTAATGTCAACATTTCCTGATTTTGCTTCCCATATTCACCTCTGTCCTTTGACAATTGTCATGTTGTACAGGTCAGTGTTGAACTGAATCTGATTTGGTAAACAGTTACTCACAGAATCCTGCTCAAAGCACTATTCCCATAGAATCAGCTTTTCTCAAGAAAGGCCAAATGAAGGCAAATCTTGACAAGAGAACAGTAACCTATAATGTTACTACTTGCCCTGTCTTAGCTGGACATTGGTAGATGAACAATATCTTAAACCTTCTGCCTCTGTTGCATTCCCTTGATGTTGAGTCCTATGCAGGTGCATTCAGTTGACTATACTTGACTCACAAAGCTATGCTGCTTATTTCCAGGATGGATTTTTTAAGAAAACCTTTAGGACTTCCTAATCATTTTTGAAATTTATCATGTTGCACATATAACTGATATCTCCAGTGATTTCTTTCTTTGGCATTTTGATTTTTGCTCACAGTTGAATTCAGATACTTAATCAACATTTACCTAAGGTAGGTACAGAGAACATAACTGTGAATAGAAACTGTCCAGTCAGGAGATCACTATCAATGGGAGGGCTCAAATAATGAGCTGTACTCTCATGTGTTAAATGCTACTATAGTAATAGAAATAGACTGATACCAATTCATGGGAAAAAAAAGTAACTCAATGAGTGATATTTTAACTCTTTCTACTCCATTTCCTCCTCCCGCCATGATCTTGGTTCCTCGAGTTCATTCTTTCTACACTTTCTTATAGGAACATTCTTTCCATAGGAAACCAAACCAATACTACTTTCTGTTCTAAGGACTTAATTGTTCGTCCTTTAAAACCATAGAATGCAACTTATATTCTCTTACACTGCATTTTAGATTTCTACAACATTTAACCAACAAGAATCATCATAATTTTACTTTATGTTAATCAAAATTTTTAATGTTCAGGCACAACAAATTTACACTAATTATAACATGCACTGAATTAATACCTTTACCCATATTTTAACCTCCATCTATAATATATCAATCCCAATTGTTCTGTAAAAATCCTATAGCTATTAACACTTCAGAAAACCCTGACAATTTAAAGCTTTCCTTGAATTTTCCTTGGCCGGAGGAATTCTCCTTAGTCTTTTCCATTAGCTAGCCATTATTCATTATCCATTTTGCAATTAATCAATTTGTTACAGGGACATTCACAATAATTTCTTATTTTCTACTCAGTGTTTCATATATATTGTAGATGCCATAGTTCATAGGCCTCACAATTCAAGAATAAAATAATATCTTTTTTATTTGCTTAACATACTAGTTTGCCATTTCAAATATTTTCAAAGAATAGCAGTTTCAATATAAAAAGAAAACACCTATTATGACCTCAATGAGCAGCAACAAAATATTTTAATGAAGAAAAGAGAAACAGTATGTTAAACGATGACAGTTTTACCAATTTGAATTTTTATGGATAGAGAACAGAGCATTTCTCATATATCTAATCCATTTTTAGTTTAATTATACACTCTTTCATGAATTTTATATTACCTATCATAAAAATGTCTACCTGGCTGTTTTATAATTAAAACTAAATTAAATTGCCTAATAGGTTTAAGACTTATAAGCACTCTCTAGTAAAACCATATCAAAGTATTTCTATAGAAGTCTGAATAAAATAAAATGTGCTAGGTATGGATATTTGGGTCATTTCTACTTAGGTTTCTTTTCTTCTGTTAAACAGAATCAATGCAAAATAGTCATAGTAAGCATTACATAACAGTTACTTTTTTAAATGGTCTGTATTTTCCAGAAGCAAATCATTAAAATATTTAAAAGCTTATACAAGTATAATTATTAAGAGTACATAAAAAGAGCATTTTCTTTATTTTTTAATAATTTTGCAAATCATTTTGGAATATGTTGAACATGAAAATACTTTGTGTTATAAAAGTGCATATACCATATGTCTAATCTGTTGGCACTTTCTCACTTTTGGGATTATTACTTTTTCCTTGTGCTATTCCTATACCTCTGCCTGTCTCTTCTAATATTTTTGTTTTAGCTTCTTTCATTCCACCTCTATTATGTTTTTATATCTTCCTTTGCCCTTTTGTACCCTCCTACTGAATTCAAATATTGCAAACTAATTATAACCCAATAGTCTATAGTCTATTCTGCCTTTTTCCTAAGATGCTGATTCATATTCTCTCTCTCTCTCTCTCTCTCTCTCTCTCTCTCTCTCTCTCTCTCTCTCTCTCTCTTTAACTTGGCCTTCCTTTCTCATCTCATTCCAGGACAGCCTAAGTGTCTACCTTCTCCTTTCCACTGGATCAGGAGACAACTTCCTCTGACAACTGAAGCTGACCTAAATTTACAGTCTCCTCCTCTTATCCACATTTTGTTTAATCCTCCTACAATATTTATTGCCTGTTTGTGGAATTGATTATATATCTGGCTGATTCTATTCTCCCATTTATTTGAACATTAGGTGCCAGTGGTATTTTATGTGGAATCTTCGCCTATAGAATAAAGTATATTCTAATGCTTAAAATTTTATCTAAGTACAGGTCTTGGTTATAGCCACTAGAACTCAATACTGGGGTGATATAGCAAGTACACACATTTCATGTATACACACAGATATGTATATGTATTCATGCCTGTATGTATGAATAAATATTTATGTGTATGTGTGTGTATACACATATCTATAATGAAAGGGGAATTTATCAGAAGGATGTCAAGAAAAAAAGTTAAAAAGTTTTAACCAAAGTTAAGATACAGGAAGGACTAGAACAATTAACATGAACTATTGAATGTTCTCTTCAAATATTACAATGCCCATGAACCTGTTACAGATAATTTTTGACTTGCATTTTCTTTAGCTAAAAATTCGAATTTTAGGGACTGAGGATGTAGCTCAGTGATACAGTGCTTGCCTAGCATGTGTGAGGAACTGGGTTCAATTCTCAGCACCACATAGATAAATAAAATAAAGGTTGATAGCTAAATTTTTTTAACTGCAAATTTTAGAAAGCTATTATTTTAATCAGCTGTTTTGCTACTTTAACTAAAAGACCTGACCAACACAACTGTAGAGAAAGAAAAGTTTCTTTGTGGGCTCACGGTTTCAGAGGTCTTAATTCATAGATAGCAGGCTCCATTCCATGGAGCTTGAGGTGAGGCTAAACATCATGATGGAAGACTGCAGCAGAGGAAAGCGGCTCACATGGTGATCAGGAAGTGGAGAGATTCCAATGACCAGATACAAATGTATACACCAAAGCCATGCTCCAATTTCCACCTCCTCCAGCCACACCCTCCCACTTCAGTTATGACCCAGTTAATCTGTATGAAGGGATTAAATCAATGTATTAAGACTCTAACAAACCAATTATTTCTCCTCTTAACCCTCTTGCATTATCTCACACGTAGGCTTTTGGGGGACATCTCACATCTAAACCATAATAGCTAACATCTGATTTCCACAGCTAGGATTAGGAGAAGCAACACATTATTAGATTCCTCCAAATTTAGTATCCAAGGACTAATTCACAAAAACACAACACAGGTGTTTTGTTGTTTTTGTGGTCAACTTGAGAATAAAGAAAAATAGATATTGAATATACAGAAAGAGCATTCATCTACTCCATATGCCTTTATAGTCCTCTCAAAATATGTCCTGACTCTGAGAGTATAACTCATAGATGACACACAAAGAAGGGGAGTCAGGCTGAATGAAGCCGCTGACTTTTATATTTGGGTCCTGAATTGTCCTGCAGAGGGACCCAGGATCCTTTTACACCTCTCCATGTCTAACCAGTAGCACATCACAGATATAACTAAAAAGAGAAAAACACAGAGTTTCATAATGGATACTCAATTACTATGTAGCATACTGTTGGTGTTATACTAAGGAATGAAAAACATATTTTATTTCCAGACACTTTTGGTTGTGTACTACTATTTGTGCTAAATCATCCTGAGATTTCCTCATAAGAGGCACATTAATAGACAAATAGGATATAAGCAAACAAAACTAGCACGTAATTCCTGTAATTTGGCAGTCAGAAATAGAAAGATCACAAGTTCAAGATCAGTCTGGGAAACTTAGAAAAAGCCTGTCTCAAAATAAAAAATAAAATTAAAATGGGCTGGGGATGTAGCTCAATGGCAGACCACCCCTGGGTTAAATCCCCAGTACCTCACAAGAAGAATAATAAGTAAATAAATAAGTACTTTTGTTATTATTATGAAGAACTCTTCTATGTAAATCAGATCCTCAGTTAATTTAGTGTGAACATGCACATGTATTTGTAGTGGCTTTTCGTCTCTTTTAAGAAAACTTAATTGTCCACTACATTATGACTTTAACTGGACAAGACCAAGTTTTATACAAGCAATTATTACTTGTTTGTAGAAATTAGTTTTTTTACTTTTACAGGAATCTTTTGTTTATTTGTTTGTTTGTTTACAATGTTCTGTAATTCAGATTAATAAAAACAAACACCAATTTCCTCTAACTGCTACTCAGAACTCGAAGGCACAGGAATAGAAAGGGATAGAACAGATGAACCTAAATCACCACCAAAGAAAGATGGGCCTGAATGTCTTGAATGAGTCCCTGGGTGGGAAGTCATGGGGCTAATGGACAGAGATTGGTATCAATGTGAAGAACTGATCTTAGGCATTTATGTGAAAGAGTTTATTGATGCTATTTCTAACATAACCTTGGAATAATCTTTAGATGTGTCTTTTCATTAACACATATATTAGAACCTCTAACTAAATGACCAAGATCCAGATTAGGGGAAAATTTATCAGATTTTCAATATTTTAATCAAATTAATTTGACCAGTATTTTGACATTTTTTATATATATATATATATATATATATATATATATATATATAGAGAGAGAGAGAGAGAGAGAGAGAGAGAGAGAGATATATATGTAAATATAAAATATATAAATATATATAATATAAAATCATAGGAGATATATGTATTTACATTTTAAAATGTAAATTTGATTCTTTGTTCCCCCAGCCTTATTGTGTGTTGGCATTTGCATAACAGAGAAAACATTCGACCTTTGGTTTTTTGGGATTGATTTATTTCACTTAGCATGATAGTCTCCAGTTCCATCCATTTATCAACAAATGCCATGATTTCATTCTTCTTTATGCCTGAGTAATATTCTGCCCCAACCTGCACAGCTGTTAATTCAGTTTCCCAGACTGGGTGGTGAAGGGATGGAGAAAAGACACACAGACACACAAATAGAGAACTAGGTCTCAGTGGTTGACTACTCACTCCTTAGTAGAGAGGTAGTGATGCACAACAAACTCAACACATTTATTATACAGATATAAACATCAAAAGGATTCATTGTGAGAAAGTTTCTTCAAAGTAAGCAGAACCAAGGCAATGAGTATGAGCAGCCCAATTATGATTATCAACTTGCACTCATAATTTTCTATCACCCAGCAGCTGGCATTTGAACCTCAAGGCCAAGAACTGAACAGCTCTGCAGCTGCCTCAGAACCTCCTATTGAATAGGACATCACCATAGCAACTGGGTAGTCTCAGATCAATGCCTTCCCACTTAGCATTCCCAAGAGAGGACAGTTCAGGACATATAATCAGTCCCTGCTCCCAACAACATATATCATGTATATATACCATCATTTCTTTCCATTCATCTATTGAAGAACACCTAGATTGTTCCATAGCTTAGCTTTTGTGAATTTAGCTTCTATAAACATTGATGTGGCCATGATAATATAGTACGCTGATGTTAATTCCTTTGGGTATATACCAAGGAGTGGGATAACTGTGTCAAATGGTGGTTCCATTCCAAGTTTTCTGAGGTATCTCTATACTGCTTTTCATAGTGGTCACACCAATTTGCAGTCTCACCAGCAGTGTATGAATGTATATTTTTTCACATATCCTTACCAACATTTATTGTTGCTTGTATTCTTGATTATTGCTATTCTGATTAGAGATGAAACTCAGTGTTGTTTTGATTTGTATTTCTCTAATTGATAGTGATGGTAAACATTTTTTCATATATTTGTAGATCGATTGTATTTCCTCTCCTGTGAAGTTTCTGTTCAATTCCTTTATTGATTGGGCTGTGTGTGTGTAGTTCTTTTTATATCCTGGAGATTAATGTTCTATCTGAGGTCATGTGGCAAAGATGCATATCAGCGTACTATAGTGACATGGCCACATCAATGTTTATAGCAGCTCAATTCACAATAGCATTTTCTCTTGTAGGCTCTCTCTTCATGTTCTAGATTGTTTACTGTAAAGAAACATTTTAGTTTGATATCATCCTATTTATTGATTCTTGATTTCACTTCTTGCACTTCAGAAGCCTTGTTGAGAAATTTGGTTACTAAGCCAACATATTAGGCAAAGGGAAATGGAGGGAATGGAGGAGAGAGATGGAAAAATGAAAGACAGTAGAATGAATCATACATAACTTTCCTATGTTCACATATGAATATATGACCAGTGTAACTCCACATCATGTACAACCACAAGAATGGGAAGTTATACTCCATGTATGTATAATGTGTCAAAATTCTACTGTCATATATAACTAAAAAGAACATTTTTTTTAAAAAAAGTAAATTCTAGAGCAGTTCACATTTTTTAAGTTAACTTATTTCACCCTTATTTTTAAATTATGTAATATGATATTTTGAGCCTTCTAAAACAATTGAGTTTCTAATAGAGTCTGGGTTTTTAAGTATTGAATTATCTATTGATATAACTTTATGTTCTTATATTAGAACTAAATAAAAGATTAATAAATGTTTTTTTATAATTTTATATATATATATATATATATATATATATATATATATATATATATATCATGTCAGAAACAAAATTTTGAGAACAGCACTATATTAAAAATGCAGACTAACGTTAAAGGTTTTTAGTAAGAAAGGAATTTATTAAAAAACTCAACATTTTCTAACAATTCACTTTTATGCTGCAAATAAAATTTTAGTATAAATATCCAAGATAAAGTACATTTTCATTAATATTTCTAAAAGTAACATAATGTTTAAGAATCAGCCGGTGCAGTGGCACAAACCTGTAATCTCAGCAACTCAGGAGGCTGAGTCTGGATAAATGCAAGTTCAAAGCCAACCTCAGCAAAAAAAAAAAAAAAAAGGTGCTAAGCAATTCAGTGAGACCCTGTCTCTATGTCTCTAAATAAAACACAAAGTGGTCCTGGGGTTGTGGATCAGTGGTTGAGTGACCCTAAGTTCAATCCCTGCTACCCACCCCCCAAAAAATTAGCCATAAACACTTTCATCAAAAATATTCTGTCTCTGGAATCTTATTAGAAATTATGGGATTTTATGATATTCTACCTTCTGTGTATTTTCATTTCTAAATGATTTGCATTTATTTAACTTTTTATGTTTATCATAGAAACTTTTTCTCAAAGCAATCTTCAAATTATTACCACCAGTAAGTTAATCATTTACTGTTGGACTAAATTTTTTACTGTGTAGATTTGAGCATGCATTGTAACTTTGAGAAAACAAAATAATAAAATAATTTTTTAAAAAATAATTGGTTCCCAGTGTTAATTGTAAAAAATAATGACCTTATCTCAATTTATGTGGGAGAAGCCAATTACATGCACCTATCTTCATGAATTGGCTTAGTTCTTGTCTATGCTATTCCAAAAGTAGCACTAAGGAAAGTTAGGAATTATAATTTTTCTTTTCATTTTTATTCTTTGCATTATTACAAATATCACATCCATAATTGTTGCCATTTTAGAACAGAACAATAGCCATCTGTTCCTGATTATTTTCTATGATAAAGTGTTGCTCTGGCGAAATACTCAGCCCCTTGATAGATATAATTGCAAAATACTCTCACCGCAGGGAATTTATTGTACACCACACCATACCCATTAGTGTGTGCCCTGTGGAATTGAAATTGAATATTATTTTAATGTAGCCATGATGGTAGTCTCTCTTTTCTTAATCACATCAATTCCATTGGATAAAATTGAAGTTTGTTCCCATAACAACCTTTAGTGAAAGGAAGGACCTTAGTACACTAGTCTGCCACGCTTTACAGAACACATAATTTCAAGTAGGGAACCATGGTGGAAGTGGGTGGGGGACTGTTATTCAGTAGCCACAGAGAGAGGTCTAGTAATCTGAAGCCTCAGAATTCACAGTAAGAAGCAAAAGACTACGTTGTCAGGCACACAAGTCAAGTAGAACAATTACTGCCAGGGCAAAATAAGACCATTTCAGAAAACACCAGGCTTTTGAACTTTATACATTTTATCTAAAATCTCAGAATGAAAGAATAATCATAATAATTTTAAAAGTATCAAACTAGGACTTGGCACAAAATTATAAATTTTGTAATTTAAATTAAAAACCAATATTTTTATTGTTTTCAAATTGACTAAGATCTTCTAGCCTTTTTCAATACGAGGGTCTATTTAACATAGAGGAGATGACTTACATAGAGGAGACAGGAGAAACAACATTCTGTTGATCTGGTTTGGGAATATAACTTATCTGGAGAATAACCCAGAAAAATGTGTAAGCTCTGGATAAAAGCATGAATATAACATCAGAGGTCATAGCCTTTTGATTTGTTTTACTTTATTGAGTAAAATGTATTAATTGTACATATTAATTGAGTACAGTATGATATTTCAGCATGCACTGATCAAATCAGGTAATTAGAATTTTCCTCTTTCATTTCCTAATGCTTGATGTGCTTATAAGAAAATTAAATCCTTTTCTCTGAATATCAGTTTGAATCATGCTAAAACTGATGAGACAAGGGATTTGGAAGAGAGCCAATTGGTAAGTGACACTTAACATTACAGATCATTTAATGCACTGTACTGTAATCCATACAAACAAAAGCCATTTGTGGTCCTCAATAATTTGGAAGAGCATAAGAGATGTCTGACACCAATAGGATATAAAACCACAAGTTTAAGTTCACACATCTCTTAAAAATACAACAGACATTTGAGCCCAAATCTAAACAAAAATACTTACAAAGCAGAAGTCATGGCAGTGATGGCTATCATTTTTCTTCAGATATATCATAGCACAGCTTGAAGAAAAATTAGAGCTCATCCTTATGGAGAAACTGAGACCCAGAATACAAAAAATTGTCTTGTATTTAATATTGGTCAGAGCACCCATGATTCTTAAAGCAATGTTCTTTGTGCATCATTCTTTATGTTTTAGGCAAAGTGGTGGTATACATTGGTAAACTATTTTGGAGGCTGAGATCAAGCATCACTTGAGCCCAGGAATTTAGACTAGCTTGAGCACAATAGTAACATCTGTCTCAAAAAAAAAAAAAAAGAAAAAAAAAAGAAAAGAAAAGGAAAAAAAGAAAAGAAAAGAAAGAAAAAGAAAAAAGAAAGAAAGAACGTTTTAGAAGCAATAATAGAATGCTTGATTTTTATTTAATTAAATTACTACTTGTGCCTCTGTTAACATAAAAGCATTTGGACATTCACAGTGTCAGATGTTTAAACCAGTGGAGCAATAGAAAGCATAATTAGCTAACTTTAGTGAGGATAGAAGACCAACTGTCACTCTGTTCAGAAATGTTCTCTAGTGTCAAAGCCCTTTACATTACTTTATCACTTTACTTGAAAGTGTAAGTCCTTTCCTTGCACCTTCCTTCTGACCTCTTTATTTGTGATAGGGACTCTTCATTTTTTTTTTTTTTTTTTTTTTTGTAAAAGGCAAGACAAACCTGTATAAAAAGAATGTATTGTCATGGAAGCCAAACCCTAATGGAATCCTGTAGAGAATTAACCAGCATATTTAAAGAAATATTTTTCTTCCAAAATTGTGGATAAAGAAAAGAATATGGATGTCTTCCCCTTCAAGAGTTTGCAATTGTTCCTATGGACCTCACTTGACAGAGCCTTGGTGTTGGTGTTATGATTTAGATGTGAGATAAACCCTCTAAGTTCATGTGAGACAATTCAGGGCTATTTGAAGGTGAATTGTTTAGATTATGAGAGCTGTAACCTAATCAGCACACTTATCATTTGAATGGATAAATGGGTGGTAAATGCAGACAGGAGGAAGCAGGTCAATGGGATGTGCCTTTAGAGATTATATTATCCTTGATTCCTTGCATCAAGCTCTCTGCTTCTTGGCTCCTATGTCCTAAGAAACTTTCCTCTACTGAGCCCTTCTGCCATGATGTTCTGCCTCACTTGGGCCCAGAGCAACTGAGCTGGACAATCATGGACTGAACATCTGAAAAAAATGAGCCAAAACGAACTTGTCCTCATCTAAAGTATTTTTGTCAGGTATGTTGGTCCCACCAATGCAAAACTAACTAAACACTTGGTATTTTAGAATCCTTAATGCTAATTTTGATCCAATTTATTTTATTATGTAACTGGGAAACAATATATTTTTACTATGAAAAAAGAAAAAATAGCAGTATTTTAGTATAGTTGCCATAGAAAAATCAAGATTCACTCTCAGCCTTCTTCAATTTTCTTGGAAAGTTGCCTTTTATGATGAGTGATCCATTCTATATTATGTTGTAAATTTTGGGGGAATGGATAATTTGAATAAATACTTATAGCTATTTAGGAATATATTTAAGATTATGAAATTATTTCTTCATAGTGGTCATACAATAGAGTCACAAAGACTTCATTTTATTCTTCCACTAGTTTTTTTAAAATTTATTATTTTTTATTTTTTTTTAAAAATTAATTTGTTATATATGACAACAGAATGCATTATAATCCATATTACACATATAGAGCACAATTTTTCATATTTCTGGAGGTACACAAAGTAGAGTCATGTCCTTCATGTCTTCATACATGTACTTAGGGTAATGATGACCATTGCATTCCACCATCTTTCGCACCGCTATGCCGCTTCTCTTCCCTCCCCCCTTTCCCCTATCTAGAGTTTATTTAATCCTCCTATCCCTGCCCCTGAAGCATATTATAAATCAGCATCCTTAAATCAGAGAAATCATTCAACATTTGGATTTGGGGATTGGCTAATTTCACTTAGAATTATAGTCTCCATCTCCATCCATTTACCTGCAAATGCCATGATTTTATTCTCTTTTAATGCTGAATAATATTCTGTTGTGTATATATACCACATTTTCTTTATCTGTTCATCCACTGAAGGGCATCTAGGTTGGCTCCACAGTTTAGCTGTTGTGAATTGTGCTTCTATAAACATTGATGTAGCTGTGTCCCTGTAGTATGCTGTTTTTAAGTACTTTAGATATAGACCAAAAAGAGGGATAGCTGGGTCAAATGATGGTTCTATTCCCAGTTTTCCAAGGATTTTCCATACTGTTTTCCCTATTGGTTACACCAATTTGAAGTCCCACAAGCAATGTATGAGTGTGCCTTTTTTCCCACATCCTGGCCATCAGTTACTGTTGTTTGTATTCTTAATAGCTGCCATTCTGACTGGAGTGAGAGGAAATCTTAAGAGTAGTTTTGTATTTCTCTAATTGCTAGAGATGTTAAACTTTTAGTTAGTGGTCATACAATAAAGTCAAAAAGACTTCATTTTATTCTAATTGCTAGAGATGTTAAACATTTTTTTCCATATATTTGTTGACTGTGTATCATCTTCTGAGAAGTGTCTGTTCAGTTCCTTGGCCCATTTATTAATTGGATTATTTGGGTGTTTTTTTGGTGTTAAGATTTTTGAGTTCTTAATATATTCTAGAGATTAGTGCTCTATCTGATGTGTCTGTGGTAAGAATGTGTTCCCAATTAGTAGGCTCAATATTCACCTCACTAATTATTTCTTTTGCTGAGAAGAAGCTTTTTAGTTTGAATCCATCCCATTTATTGATTTCTGATATTAATTCTTGCATTATAGGAGTCTTGTTAAGATAATTGGGGCCTAATCAGACATGATGGAGATTTGGCTCTATTTTTTTCTTCTTATAGACCCAGGGTCTCTGGTTTAATTCCTAGGTCTTTGATCCACTTTGTGTTGAGTTTTGTGCATGGTGAGAGATAAGGGTTTAATTTTATTTTGTTGCATGTGGATTTTCAATTTTTCAAGCACCATTTGTTAAAGAGGCTCTCTTTTCTCCAATGTAAGTTTTTGGGGGCCTTTGTCAAATATAAGATTACTGATATTGTGTGGATCTCTGTGTTCTCTCTTCTGTACCATTGGTTTATAAGTCTATTTTGGTGCCAATACCATACTCTTTTTGTTACTATTGCTCTGTTATATAATTTAAGGTCTGGAATAGCAGTGCTACCAGCTTCACCCTTCTTGCTAAGAATTGCTTTGGCTATTCTGGGTCTCTTGTTTTTCCAGATGAATTCATGACTACTTTTTCTATTTCTATGAGGAATGTCATTGGGATTTTGATTGGGATTGCATTGAATCTGTACAGTGCTTTCGGTAGTATGTTCATTTTGACAATATTAATTCTGCCTATCCAAGAACAAGGGAGATCTTTCCATCTTCTCAGGTCTTCTTTAATTCCTTTCTTTAGCATGCTGTAGATTTTATTGCAAAGGCCTTTCACCTCTTTCGTTAAGATGATCCCCAAGGTTTTTGTTGTTGTTGTTCTTGTTGTTTGTTTGGTTTTTTTAAGGCTACTGTAAATGGGGTAGTTTCCCTAATTTCAATTTTTAGAGGATTTGTTACTGATATTCAAGAATGCTTTTGATTTATGGGTGTTGATTTTGTATCCTGCTACTTATCTGAATTCATTTACTAGTTCTAGAAGTTTTCTAGTGGAATTTTTTGGGACTTCTAGGTATAGAATCATATCATCAGCAAATAGTGCTAATTCTAGTTCTTCTTTACTTATCAGTATCCCTTTAATTCCTTTCATGGGTATAATTGCTCTGGCCAGTGTTTTAAGAACTGTGTTAAATAGAAGTGGTGAAAGAGGGCATCCCTCCTGTCTTGTTCCAGTTTTTAGAGAGAATGCTTTCAATTTTTCTCTATTTAGAATGATGTTGGCCTGGGGCTTAGCATAAATAGCTTTTACAATGTTGAGATAAGTTCCTGTTATCCCCAGTTTTTCTAGAGTTTTGAGCATGAAGGGGTGCTGTATTTTGTCAAATGCTTTTTCTGCATCTATTGAGATGATTATATGTTTCTTATCTTTAAATCTAATTATGTGATAAATTATATTTATTGATTTTCGTATGTTGAACCAACCTCGCATCCCTGGAACAAACCCCACTTGATTGTGGTGTACTATCTTTTTGATATATTATTGTATTCAATTTTTCAGAATTTTATTGAGAATTTTTGCATCTATGTTCATTAGACATATTGGTCTGAAGTTTTGTTGTTGTTGTTTTTTATGTGTCTTTGTCTGGTTTTGGAATCAGGGTGATATTGGCTTCATAGAATGAGTTTGGAAATGCTCCCTTTTTTTCTACTTTCTGAAACGAATTGAAGAATATTGGTATTAGTTCTTCTTTAAAGGTCATGTAGAACTTGGCTATGTATTCATCCAGTCCTGGGCTTTTCTTGGTTGTTATGCTTCTGATGGTGTCTTCTATTTCATCACTTGTAATTGATCTGTTTAAATTGTGTATATTCTCTTGATTCAATTTAGGCAAATCATATGACTCTAAAAATTTGTTGATGCCTTTGATATTTTCCATTTTATTGGAGGACAAGTTCTCCAAATAATTTCTAATTATCTTCTGTATTTCTATAGTGTCTGTTTTGATATTTCCTTTTTCATCATGTATGTTAGTAATTTGAGTTTTCTCTCTCCTTTTCTTCATTAGCATAGGTAAAGGTCTGTCAATTTTATTTATTTTTTCAAAGAACTAACATTTGTTTTGTCAGTTTTTTCAGGGTTTTTTTGGTTTCAATTTTATTGACATCAGCTCTGATTTTAATTATTTCCTGTCTTCTACTGCTTATGGTGTTGATTTGTTCTTCTTTTTCTGGGGCTTTGAGATGTAATATTAAGTCATTTGTTTGTTGACTTTTTCTTCTTTTAAGGAATCAACTTTGTTCAATGAACTTTCTTCTTAGAACTGCCTTCATTGTGTCCCAGAGATTTCCATATGCTGTGTCTGTGTTCTCATCCACCTCTAAAAATTTTTTAATCTCTTCCTTGATGTCTTCTGCAACATTCTTCATTTTGTAGCATATTATTTAGTCTCCAGGAGTTGGAGTAGCTTTTATTTCTTATTTTAAAATTGATTTCTAATTTGATTCCATTATGATCTGATAAAACACAGGGTAGTACCTCTACTCTTTTATGTTTGCTAAGAGTTGCTTTGTGGCATAATATATGATCTATTTTAGAGAAGGATCCATGTGCTGCTGAGAAGAACATGCACTCAGTTGTTGAAGGATGAACTATTCTATATATGTCAGTTAAGTCTAAGTTATTGATTGTATTATTGAGTTCTATAATTTCTTTGTTCAGCTTTTGTTTGGAAGATCTACCCAGTGGTGAAAGAGGTTTGTTAAAGTCACCCAAAATTATTGTGTTGTGGTCTATTTGACTCTTGAGCTTGAGAAGAGTTTGTTTGATGAGTGTAGATGCTCCATTGTTTGGGGCATATATATTTATAATTGTTAAGACTTGTTGGTGTATGGTTACCTTTTGATTAACTTTAGCTTGAAGTCTACTTTATTTGATATGAGGATGGAAACCCCTGCTTGCTTCTGCAGTCCATGTGAGTCATATGATTTTTCCCAACCCTTCATATTCAGTCTGTGAATATGCTTTCCTATGAGATGAGACTCTTTGAGGTGGGATATGGGTGAGTCTTTTTTTTTTTTAATTCAATTTGCTTGTCTATATCTTTTGATTGGTAAGTTTAGGCCTTAACATTCAGGGTTATTATTGAGATATGATTTGTATTCCCAGACATTTTTTGTTTATTTTTGGTATTTAAGTTTACTTGGTTTCTCTTCTGGCTAATTTTTCCTTTAGTGTAATACCTTCGTCTGCTGATTTTCATCATTGTTTTTTATTTCATTTTATTTTGCCAAGAATTTTCTTTAGTTCAGGCTTTCTAGTTGTAAATTCTTTTAACTTTTGTTTATCATGGAAGGTTTGTATTTCATCATCATATCTAAAGCTTAATTTTGGTGGATATAAGATTCTTAGTTGGCATCCATTTTCTTTCACAGCTTAGTATATGTTATTTCATGATCTCCTGGCTTTGAAGGTCTGGGTTGGATAATCTGTTGAGATACAAATTTGTCTCCCCCTATATGTGATCTGATTCCTCTCTCTTGCAGCTTTTAAGATTCTATCTTTATTCTGTATACTAGGCATTTCATTTTTGCTATAATGTGCCTTGGTGCAGATCTGTTGTAATTTTGTACATTTCTTATCCTGTAAGCCTCTTGTATTTGGTTTTCCAATTCATTCTTCATGCTTGGAAAATTTTCCAATATTATCTCATTGAAGAGATTTTCATTCCTTTGGTTTGAAACTCTGTGCATTCCTCTATCCCAATAACTCTTATATTTGGTCTTCTGATGCTGTCCCATAATTCTTGGATATTCTGTTCATGGTTTCTTACTATCTTCACTGTGTGTTCAAACTTTATATTTCAAATGTATACTTTGTCTTCATTATCTGACACTCTCTTCCAAGTGATCTAGTCTATTGGTTATACTTTCTATGTAGTTTTTTATTTAGTTTATTGTTTCCTTCATTTCAAAGATTTCTAATTATTTTTTGTTTTTCATATCTCTATATATTTCTTGAAGTAATCTTTTGCTAGCTGTATTTGCTCTCTTATCTCTTTGTTGGAGTGATCAATTTTTGCCTGTATTTGCTCATTTAGGTTATCCTTTAATTCACAGAGTATATTAATTATGAACCTTCTGGATTCCTTCTCTGACATTTCATCAACTCCGCTGCCCATGGATTCTGTAATTATAGTATCCGGGTTTGTTTGGGACACTTTTCTTCCTCGTTTTTTTTTTTTTTTTTTTCCCATGTTGTCTGTATTTCTTCCTTTCTTGCTGTGTGGATCTGAGATATTACACGTATTCTTGCAGTACCCATGCAGATTGTCTGTACCTCACCTTGATGTTGGGTTCCAGACCTTGCTGGGGTAACTCAGTGTATGCTACTTCAACTAAAGGTGGAGACAGCAATAGCCGGGGTAATTCAACATAATAGTAAAGGTGCCCCAGGATGGATGCAATGTCTGTTACAGAGATGGAGCTCAAAAGGTGGGTTTTACACTGACTTTGGGATGCCTTCCCTGAGATGCAGTTACTTCTGGCCCTATCTGTTGTCAAAAGGTAGGGTCTACTGTGTGGGGAAGGTTATGACAAGGTCTGCAGTGTCCCAAAATGGAAGTGAGTTGGGTTTGGGCTTCTAGGTGGGGATGGGTGGCAAACTCATATCTACCATGGGCCTGGGTCCCTGTTCAGGCCAGTGTGGGTGGATCTGGGCCAAGCCTCAGTTCCTAGTTGGTCTGGTGGTCAGAAGAGGCAGTCCTGTGCTGGAGCCTGAGCTCCAGTGGGTGTCTGCTGGAGGCCAGATGGACCCAACCTTACTTTGTGCCTGAGTCCTGGGCAGGTCAGTGTGGACTGATCTGGGCTAGGCCAGAGTTCCACAGTATTCTTCTCCACTAGTTTTTAAACATGCTTTAAACAACATAATTTTATATTTTTGTTATTTAGAAAAACTTTTATAGAATGATTTGTTGTCCAGTTTTGGTAAGAAAATAAGTTATTATTTGGTTATCAGTTTTATTTTATCAAGAAAAGATTTAATTTAATAGAACTCTTTGAGATAATATTTGAAATATGGGATTTTTATAGAAATTCAAATTTTTCTTTCTTTTTTTAATATTCAAATAAAAGAACTGAGTCTTAATGTACTGATGTTAACAACTGATGAGTTCAGCCTTTAATTTACTATGTGAAGCAAGATATGGGTTATATGAGGAAAAAAAAAGAGATGCTTTTGTGGGAGTTGAATATGATTTCCTCACTGTGTACAGTTTCACAGGTCTATAAAAAGGAATTTTAAAACATAAGAATAATATTGTAATATAGAATCCATGAACTAATTAACAAATGCCAACACAATATTCTTAACTGTCATATTTGTAGAAATTAAATGAATAACTTCTTATTTGCTAGACCAAATGGCACATATAATTTTGGACCATTACAATGCTTATTCCAATAGAGAAAAGAAGCAAAACAAGTACAGTGAATTATCATTGTACTTCTTTCTGTTATTCCAAGTTCAGCCCACAGTCCAGCATACTTCTCTTTTTCTCCTTGCCAGTCATTGGGGATCACGAAGGACACTATTTGCTTAGCTTCTGTTCTATTGTAGTGCATATTATTGTTTACTCCCTCACACTGATATTTAAAATTGACAAGATGCTTGCCTTCTTGATCTGCATGCATTTTCTATATAGGTCAATGCTTATACCTACCTTGTATCCTTGGTTTTTGTTGTTGTTTTGTCTTTTTTAATTACTCTTGGGTTTGAAAACCTCCAAATATAAAAGCCCTTGCACTCCCAATCTCTAAGGAAATCTTCCTGGACAAGCTGCAAAGCAGAGGTGGATGGATTAAGGGATTAGGCTACATTTTCCATCTTCTTTAGTTGAAGATAAGTGGAATTCAGTGAACTGAGCCAGGTTATCATAAATTGAAGGTGAAAGGTCAGAGACAAAATTTTGATCTTAAATAGTGCTGTCCAGCTTTACTGGCAATTCATAATAAAACCAATACTTGGATTCCTTTTGTCTTTTGAGGTTCTAACTAGTGTTTAAAGAACAGTAAAAGCATATGTGATTAGACCCCCATCATTCAGCAGCAATCAAATGAAGATAGAGGAAAAACTACTAAGTGTTTTTGTTTTGTTTTTTTTTCATTGCATATAATGATTTACAAAAATCAATTAAATTTGAATTTCCAATGAAGTGGTCTATGTTGTTCAATTTAAGGTGTTTATTATATTTTAAATCTTATTGTAATTAGGATTTATCTTAACTTTGCCTGTCTGAGAGCATAAAATTTTCTCTATAGTTACAAGAAAATAAGCAAGAGAGCAAATATGTCCAATCTACATCAAAATTTTTTCCAGTGAATATTTTGATGTATTAAATAACATTGTACATTCATTGATTCTTAGACTATCTTAACATTTATAGAGAGGGAAATATAATTTTTCTTTCTAATATGCAGTTGTCATTGAGGCTCCTTTAGTTAACTGATAGTGTGTGTTAGAAACTTATGGTGAGATTTTTTTTTTAAATAAAAGCAGTCAATACTCTTGTTTTCTTTTGTGACCTGAGCTTTATTAAATGGGTTTCTAGTAATCTATTATTATCAAATGCAGAAAATATTGTAGATCAAATATTTCATAGCTTCTGCAACCCCAATCTGAAAAATGAACATTAACTACTTGATCCAAGAGTTAGGTAGGTGAATAGAAAACAATACAAGGAAAAACAATTTAAAAATCATGAATGCATTCCTCTCAGGGGGTCCCAATTCAAATGAATTGTGAGGTAATATGCAGTACAGGCCTCAGGTCACTGCTGTTGAATCACATAGTAACAGCTAATGTTTTATGCTATGACTTTAAATATATGCAAGATTCTATCATCAAAGCCATATCCCCACAAATGATTTCAGCTTCATAAAAACAATTTGTAAATAAAGACAAATAATAGACAAGAGATTGCATACTTCCATTTAAATTGTCAAAAATGAAACAATTCAGAAATTAAAAAATATTAAAATAATTATCAATTTCTCTATTTTAAATAGTTACATTAAGAAAATGGAATAATTAATTGAAAATTTTATTTAAATTTTAAAATAATTACAACAGAAAACTTTGATAGTTGTAATCCATCATGTGTATGCATGTGTGTGTGTAATATATTTTCACTCAGTAAGACTTGAGGAGTACCCCAGTAATTATTAATTGAAATAGTTGGCAGTTTTAAATCAGGAAAACACAGGAAATTAGGTTACTTTGAACTGATCCATAGGCATAACATTCACTCCCCAGTAGAATGCTATTTATACATTATTAAATTTTATTGTGCTAACAATGCCATAATCTTTCCAAGGTGAATAACAAAAAAATTGTCTCACCCAAAGCATAATAGTTCTACATGTTCCTCCCTTTTGTGTAAGACTAGAAATAACTTAGTTTTATTAAGCTGTTGCATTTAGGAAATAGTTGGTTTTCAAACAAAATGACAAAGAAATATTTTTGATTGTGACAGCTGAGTTCATTTTAAGAGTGGATAATAGGTATAGAGTAGTAAAATACAAGTGTCTCATAAAGAGTAAAATTTATTAACATTTGTGTTAAAATTAATATTACATTACCAAAATTTCTCCAATTTACTTGCATAAATGTTAAAATACACTTTGATCATATACTTTGTTGAGATATGTTTATGTACATACACATCATTTCAATTTTCAAAATAATTCTGTGAGCTAAAAATTTCTGTCTTAAAGATGAAGAAATAGGATTTCTTTCCTTCGAATACTGTGAAGGAGTTGCTGAGGTAGCATGGAGAGAAATCCATGGCCTCATTCAAAGTAATCACTTAATTCAACCTGCTATAGGCTCCTGAAGAGTGATGATCTATAACCTACATTGGATGTGCCCTCCATAATGCCAAAGAATGCTTTAGGCTGTTATCTGACAGGCTTTGTTTTAGTTTTGTTTTGTTTTATATTAGCAAAAATGTTTGAATCACAAGTACTGATGATTGTTTTTTATGTGGTTATAGTTGAAATAGACTGAATAGTTTATGGATGCTTTTAATATTTAAATATTTTAAAAAGTTGGCAGGGAACCCCCAAAAGCTAAAGATCTAAATTAACTCATTCTTTAAAAAAGAGTCGGTAATTATTTTTACGCATTATTTACTTTGATGCCTACATATTTCTGACATCACAAAAATTAAAGAGACAAGCAAGAATTATAAGGTAGTTGAGGATTTTACCACTGTTTTCTTTTGAACCTAAGAAGGGCTTGTGCACCTGTCTGAGTGGGCTGCAGGTCCCTACCAGGGTGCACATAATGTAGCTCAGCGACTATAAGGTCATTTACTATCTTTTTGTGATAGTGGGTGATTTTAGGTCAACAATGTTGGCCTAAAATATTTCAAATAAATAAAATCATTTATATCTAACACATCCACAAAACCTATTTGACGTGGCTGATGATAAAAGTCACATAAAAATTCATAACACTGAAACAGAAAATAAAAGTAAAAAAGGAAGACTATTGCATGCCAACTGGGAGGAACACATACTATTGTTGTGTAAATTCCCTGATCTTCAGAAAAAGGAGAAAAAAGTTATGGGAATGTCAATATCCAAAAGAAGAATCAATGGTAGAAAATATCCCAAATCCTACAATATACTGTATTTCGTCTCATAGAGTATTGCAGCAGCCTCATGGAACTGAGCATCCAATTCAACAGATTATCCAATTCAACAGTACTTTATTTTGTGAATATGTGTTAAGACCTGGAGATATAAGAATTTTCAAAGCACAAAAACAGTCTATTTCACCAAGGAATTCACAAAGAATTCATCACAAAAATCTGACTTTGCCCTTCCTCAGCTTTCAATCCATTATGGATTCTTCTTGGCCCACAGAGTAAAACAGAAACTCTAGCTTAGCATCCCAGAGTCCTCTGCAACTTGCAATGAGAATGCCTTTTTGACCTGAACTCCTGCCAGTCTTTCCTACCAGCTATGTGGAAATTCTTCAAAACCTCATGTGCCTTTTCTCACTATTTACCTTTCACATTTGTGCTTTTGCAGAAATCATAATATCATCCCCAAGGCCCCTTCCTGTTCTTCCACCTACAAATATTCACTCCTAACTGAACACCATAGCAAATGTCCCCTTTTCCTATAGCTCTCTTTCTCAGTGTCCCTGGAAGTTATTCCTCCCAGCCTTCTCAGCTCTTGGTAGCTTTCCCTGTCTCTCGGGTTTTCTGAGAGCATTGCTGAATAGAGCATCCGGAAAAAGAATCTGACTCCACTGGTAGTCAGCCAATATTTCTTTGATAAACAAACAAACAAAAAAGCAGCCTTTTTTTTTTTTCCAAAAAAACAACTTTTTTTTTTTCATGATAAATTATAGTGGGGAAAAAAATGTCAGACCAGTCATTACATTAAAGCCATTCAACATTATAATAAATGTATCATCGATAAGTTTTCCAAAACTATAAAGTTATTGTCAAATTCTTAATTTTATCAAAGTCCTTTAAAATTTGAGGGAATCATTATAAAAGCAAGGATCCTGATGATCATTCTGATAACTGAGATACTGAAAATCAAGAATAGAGCTTTTTTGGAGATTTAGCCAGCTTTTAATATTGATGTATCTGTAGGAAGAGATGGATGTCAAGACCCCTCAAGTTTCTCTTTCAAATATTACTGGGTTAATACATTTCAGAGCCAAGGCCATTCTCTAGATTGGGGAACTCTATGTCTTTCATACCTTATGTTTCCATTTGAGGACAAATGTTGGTAAATAAAAAGACAGATCCTGTATTGCCAGAGTTAGAGGACCAAATCTGTGACCCTATCCCCAAATACCTGACTATAGAAGTTAACCTGTAAACCTAGTCAACACTTTCTGAGAAACTTTTATTAATAATCACTGGAACACTTTGATTCTAGAGATATATTTTTGAAAATCTTTCAAACAACATTTTTCTTAAGAAACATCATCAGATTCACCCACAAATGAGTAATTCTTGATTCAGAATTCTCCCACGTATTATAACATAAAGCTTTGAAAAGGTGATTTAACCTGGATTTTTCTTTCTTCAAATCAAGCCAGCTTCCCCAGCCTTACAGAATGCATTCCAAGGACTCTCTGTCTTTGAGCTGCCTGGTGTTCCTGCCAGGAGAATTTTAACTGCCAAATGTTTCCACAGGTACCTGAAGAAATTGGCTTACTTTGTAAAAATTATTTCATGTTGAATGTTGAATTAAGCAAAATACCTATCAAAGGAAAATTTGAATTTTGAGAGAATATGTTTTATACTGATGAGTTAAATAACTGAATTTTTGAGTTCTTGATAAAATAATATAAACCATCCAAAATTGATATTTATATTCCAATCTATTATGGCAAGAAGAAGAACATGAAGCTCATCTAAAAACAGTAGGAGAGCCTTAAGAACTTACTTACATAGCAGATAAGGGGCTCAAAAATCTCAGGTTTATGCTATGAGAAATTATTCTTCAGTATGCAAAGAATACTTCTGCCTGCCTTCATTCTTGCAATAATTTTAAATTTCTATGGTGCGGAAATATCAGATTTCTGTTTTCAGCTGATTTAATTTTAACTAAATTGGATTTTTTCATAATTTCAAAGATTGTTGATAGATCAATTGTTACAATTTTCCTGCAAGAGTCCAGCATAGGATAAAACTAAACTCTCAGTAGCAGAGAAAAAATTGCCTGAAATTGATTTACTATACTAATATAAAACTCAAACCTGCATTTTCTTTTTGGTAAAATAGTATGTGAATTATAAAAGGACTATTTGAAAGTTAGTGAATTATTAATATAGAAGGAATTGAAGGTTAACCTTTAAAAAACACCACACTTTTTTGGGTTCTGCCATTCTTTTTAAACCTTTAGTCCTGCCTCCCATTCTTATTTTTTAATATGTGTGCCATTAACAAAAATATGATTCAGGAGTCATAGTAATTATAGCTAGAATTTGTATAGCACTGTTGTAAGAAATTAACATGGGTATTTATGACAATCCTATGGTTGCTGTGCTTTACAATCAGTCTTGTGCAGGTGAGGAAACTGAGGCATAGAAGTTAAGTAACTTGCCCAAGTCCCGGAGTTAGCACATGCAAGAGCAACTTGGAACAGAAAGAGCCTAGCACCAGAAATGTATGGTCACAAATTCAGAAGGTATAACAAGAAGGGTTGAGAATTCTTTTGGATTTTTGTCATCTTATTCTTCTCTACCAAAGAAGCTCACCTACCTATTAAAGGAAATGTTAAGTCACTCATACATGTTCCTTGTAAACCTAGGCCTTTGTATTTCCCTTTGCAATCTTCCCATCAGTGACCAATATGCTTATTTAGTTTTAATTCCTTTGGCCTTATGAAAACTTCTTCTTTTCTGAATCTAGGTGTGTAAAAGTATCAACTTAAAACCAGAAGACCTTGATCAAGGACCTATTTCTTTCCACCAAAGGCGTATTTTGTTAACAGAGATTCACTTCTCTCCATTTAATATTTTATTCTTTTCCATGAGGATGTTTTCAGAACTTTGTTTAAGACATGCACAGACACATATAAACACACACACACACACACACACACACACACACACACAAATAATACCTATATGCATGACTATATAATATGGAACTGCGTTGCAGAAAGAAAGAATGAGATATTTTTGTTTGTTTCTCTTTTACAGGTAAAATCCACCCTAATAATTCGTGGCTACATTTTAGCATTTTTAAAGATTATAACTTATTTCAGTATTTAACAATCTAAGACACTGCAAAGTAAATGACATAGATATTTGTTTTCTTGTTTCTTGTATGTTGAGTATTCTTTTGACAAAAAGGCAACATGTTGCTATGCCACTCAGTTGTTTCTTATAAATAATAATTAATCACAAGGCATTAATGAATGGAGTTTTCTAATTTTTCAAGCAATGAAGTGAATAAATGGTTAAAATAATCCAAAAGCTAATTTAGAATTTAAGATAAGTAATAGGGTTTTGTTTTTAACTTTCCAAAAATAATGAGAAATGGGGTCTACTCAACAAACCATATAAAAAGAGAAATTGTGCCAATGTCAATTTGTTATTTTAGCAAATTTAATAAACAAATTGGAGCTCTGCAGAATTAACATAATCAATGCTGTGCAATCAACAATGAAAACAGCCAAAAACACTGACTAAACCCCTGCCTTGGCCAATTTACTCCCATCATCTTGACACAATCACATTGGTTTTCTAAAACAGTTTTCTTCCTGATAGATGCTCTGAGAACATAAAATAATCCATTTAAGGCTGTGCAGTAACAATTCACCTCACTCTGCCTCTGAATTAAAAATGTTTATGCATCTTCCATTAACTCACTGCTAGGACGACTTACTTCCTGAAGCATAATAAACTGAAATTAATCAATACAATAACTTAACATCTCAGCCCTCCTTTGATATACTCAGTGAATATATTTTAACGGCCATTGACATTCAATAACTGTCCCATACCTACACAATTACTTTTTTTTAAGAAATTCAAATTATTTGATGTGTGATTAAACTTTTAAACTCAGAGCATTTGATTACCAAGGGAAAAGAATCACTTCAATGTAAATTCCAAGCCTACTCATATGGTTACAAAAAATTACAAATGCATGAAAGTCAGTTTCAATGAGGCTTAATATTTTTATTATGGAGATTTTGTTGTTCTTACAGCAATAGTAAATTCATTGATTCTAGGAACTCGTCAAAGAGTAAACAGATATTTGCCATGAAGCAGAAAAATTGTGTCCCTTCAAAATCACTGAAAGTTTACAAATGTTCCAAGACAGATCTAGAGAAATTATTTTAACATTTTATCTAAACATAATACATTTAGAATATTTAATTAAAAATTTTGAACACTGGAATTATATAATATGGACAACAAGTATACCATTTAAAATTAGAAATAAGGGAAACATTGAAATATATGTAATTTCATTGATAGTATTTTTTGAAAATGTAATAGTTGCCATTTATAGTTTTGAAAGAATTACTGTGGTGTTCACCCCATGCTTCCTAAATTCTCCTTTAGAAATAAAATTGAACTCTCAAAACTATTTCAAAAAGCTCTGGCTCTCAGCTGATATGGAGACCTGCAAGAGCCAAGGTCAAGTCGTAGTCCAGGGCCACTCTCATCTGAGTCCTAAATTGAATTTCGATTTTGATTTTTGTATTTTGGTTAATCTATCTTTCATACTGACTTCAAAGAAACTTTTGAATGTGATTTGTTCACATTTATTTTCATTTATCATATTTTTTTAAGATAAAATTAATTTGATCCATTGGTGAACAATGCAGTAAAATAAATTTGTTAAAGATTTTATGATGACTTACTCTAATTTATAATTAAATAAAAATTTGGAAAACTCATATACTGAACATCTTTATATACAATACTTTTTTGTTTGTTTGGTTGGTTTTGTTTTTAATTTAGTTTTTAGTTGTAGTTGGACACAATAACTTTATTTTATTTATTTATTTTTATGTGGTGCTGAGGATCGAACCCAGGGCCTTGCACATGCTAGGCGAGCATTCGAGCACTGAGCCACAACCCTAGCCCTGTATAAACAATACTTTGAGGGAAGGAAAACAGAAAAAAATTAGCTAACAATTCACTTTACCTATTTTTGTCATGTGAAATAATTTATTTTCATCATCAAAATTATTTGACTTCATGTGATCTTTCTTCTTTACCTAATGGCTTAAGTTCTCTTTATAATAGCAGAGTGTTATTTGTTGACTTGCATTAATGTCCACATCAAATGCTATCATACAGTAGACCAAGATGACTTTCCTGCTGGATTTATGACTCCTCTTTGAATGTGCTCTACGTTATAGGTGATTTAAGCAGATGATCAAACTACAAGAAGTAGTTCATTGTATATTTTATACAATAACTTGTAATTATACATATTAGCATGGTACAACTTATTATTGTTGTTTAGTTGTAGGTGGACAGATTACCTTTACTTTATTTTATTTATTTGTATGTGGTGCCAGGAATCAAACCAGTGCCTCAAGCATGCTAGGCAAGTGCTCTACCACTGAGCTACAACCCCAGCCCATATAACTTATTATTACAAAGCAGAAGTAGAGCTCTGACATTTTGTAGAAGAGCACAGACCTTTTGATAAGGAAGAAGAGAATATTTTGTAGAATATTTCTGAAGAGAGAAATTTTGCAAATGACAGCAACAGCTTATGCAAGAGGCAGACATCTATGCACAAAGACAGAAGCCACAAAAATGAGAGCTAAAGGATAGGAGCAGATTATTCTGGATTGATTTTAAAAAATAAGCTTGATACTAAAGGAGTGTGAATGTCTATATCTTGAATTAGTGTGATACATTCAGTCACACAAGCAGGGAGTGACACAAGGAATCCAAGTGAAGGCTAACACAAAAACTTAAGTCAAACCCAAATAGTATTGATTTAACGCCAATAATCCTTATAAGCACAAAACTGAATTAATAGTGTAATGGAAGTATTTCTATCCACTTGAATCAATGTAGGTAAAACCCAAGAGATGTGAAAGAACATGGCACAATTAAAGTTGACAGTATGTCTTTGCTTGGGATGTACATTTGTTGAAAAGTATTTTGAGAAATCAAGTTGTGTATACATACAGTTGTCAGATTGTAAATGACCTTCCATGCTTATTTTGAATTTGTATTAAAGTTATTGTATGCTATTGAAAGTTGCTAACATCATATGGGGCATGACCAATTTTCCAATATAAAGGACTATGAACCATGACGAGTTTAGAGTACAGGAGATCAATCAGGTGTGAGCCTGCTGGAGAGGGTGACTAAAAGATGAAGAGGATCTGAATGACAGAACTATAATTCTCAGAAAGAAAGTAAGTCATAAGAACTAAAAGATGTAGAACAGGGGCAACTTATACCAAACTATTTGGAATGAGGGAAGCAGTGTCCATCAGTACATAAGAACTGAAGTTGTTTGGGTTCCAAAATTGTCTCCAGGACTTATTAGTTTTGTGACCTCTTTTAAGCTCTGTACTTTTTAGTTTCTTCATCTTTAAAATTTTTCAATAATTTAGTATCTTATAAGATGTGCTGAGTATTAAGCAAGCTAATGTATATAAAATCACTTAGAAGAGTATTTAACTTAATGAATGTTAGCCATAACTGTTTTTTTATGAAGGATATAAATGACTTCTTACTTGGAAGACAGACAAGTTAGAAAAACTACCACAAAACAAATTGGAGAATGCAAGTTTCTAAATAAAGTGAATGTTTGATTCATTTTAACATTCCCTCCAGTTGGAATCAAATAGGAAGTTTGCTGCATTTGGCTCCCTTTATCATTCAAACTGTACTCAGCTTCTAAATGAGCTCACTGCCCAGCCCTTGTCTGTGTGCACAGCATTACCACTTTGTTGTTACCCAGGTTCAAAAATGTGCAATCGTTTCAATTCATTCTCTTCTATCTTTATTTAAGAGAGTTAGAAAGATTTATTATTTGTGAAAATAAGCAAAATATCTCGTATGTTGCTCTTTGACATTTACACTTCCATATCTCAGTCCAATATGTCATTAAAACATGTGTTAGTTTGTGGTTTAGCTTCTAGGCTGGTTTGCCTGTGTATCATATCTGTTCATTATGATACTTTACACACATGCTCTTTTACTATGTCATGTCTAAACTTTTTAAGACAATCTATTTCTACCATAATACTTCTACCTCTATGCGTTCTTCTCTTTTGTTTACAGTTCCTCTCCTCCACCATTTTGTTCATCCTTTCCCTGTCAGTTGATTCCTTGTTGCTTGAAATCATATTGCGTTTTGTACCATGTGATTATATTCGGAAGAATGTCTCGACTTTAGAAAGCCTCAGACTTCTTCAATTTTGCAAAACAATCCTAGACAAAATTTGATGCTTTATTGCCATATTCAAGTGGAATAATTTCTTATAGTGTTTGCCTCCTACATAAATAATAAGACTTTCAAGGGCAGAAATTCTCTTACGCTTTCATTGTGTCAATTACTGCATCCAGTACAGTTTCTCATAGTTGTAGTTCTTCAGTACAGATTTGATTGAACTAGGATTTGAGACAGCAGTTAGAATACAGTCCAAACAAGAATGAATTACAATGTTACAACTAACAGGCATAATAAAAATAACATGCTTCCATAATTCATCATTCCTATAACATGTTTTAAATCCTTCAGAATATGAAACAAACAGAAGATTACTAAATTATGTGGAAAACTTCATCATTTGTAAAATAGGGAACCTAAGCCAAGACAAAAATGCAGACTTGTTGCTTTGGGGACTGGATGAATATTTGAAACTTATAATCATGTGGCATTATTTTAAGAGAAATTGATTAGCAACCACAAATACCTAAAATTGTGTTTGATTTTTTGAAAGCCTAAATTATCATATATTATAAGTCCTCTAAAATGGCTAAAAGGAAAATGGATATCTAGAATGGTTTTAGAATGATTTTTCAAAGAAAAATGATAGAAGAAAACATATGATAAATCATAAAATAGAAGACAGAAACAAACAAGATTGAACTTTACTCAGTTAAGTAAAAAGATCTTAAAGCTAACATCAACTTGTAGAATAGAATGAAGCAATGATGAAAAAATCTAAAGTGATATCAACACAGAGACATTCTTCATGTCATCATCAGAATGAGGAAAAAGAAACCAAGTCAGAGCCTTTGTGCCTTAAAACTTAATTACTACATTTACAACAGCAAGATTATTCATTTGCAGATGAGTGAACAAAAGGCAAGAAAGGTATAGAAGCTTACTCATTTTTTTTCAAATTTTCAGAAGAAGCCAGCGCATAAATAGAAACTGAGAAAGTCCTGAGGTGCTTTCCTGCCTAGAACTCCTAGACCCTTGGACTATTACATTCCCACCTACACATCTCATCACATATGGCCACAGGGACGTCCAGCCCACACCAAGAAGAATAGCATCTGTAAACAATCTTCTGCTCACTATCTCAGCATTAAAATTATGTAAACATTTTGTTTGGTTTATCAAGAGAAGTAAACTGGTTACCTCTACCACCTTACTCATGACAATGACATACTACATAAATCACATCAGGATTAACCAGTTTTGAAATAGTAGCAGAATTGATTAACAATTATATCTTAGAGATAGATATACTTATCTAAATTATTAAGAGAAAGCTTCTGTATAAATTGACTGTATTTTATGCTTTCAACTTTTTTGTGAAGAAAATATATTTCTTATAGGTTGGTAAATAGATCCAGAGAAGCCAAAGAATATAACATGCATGACACAGAGAATGGAACCAGGAATTGAGGCCACATATTCCAATTTTCAGATTCTTGTTCCTGAAGCTAGGAACTTCGAAAGGACTAAATGATACCTGCAGATCCTAGCCCTAGTCAGGGACAGATTTATGTATTCACTTATTCATTCATTCATTGAAGTAACAACAATATATTTGAATCTAAGTGCCAAGTATGAGAAAAGGGAATGGATTAAAGGAATTTATAGCAGAATGGAGAGGAGAGAGCAGAAAGGGAAACAAACTGGGTGCAATACAGTATAGGAAACATGAATACAGTCCCAGGAGTAATAGCATTACTTGGGATTTCAGGAAAGGTGTGTCATACAGATCAGGCAGTAATAGTCAGGGAGTGTATCTATACTATTTGGACTTTATTCTGTAGATAATAATGAGCTCAGACGGATTTTAATCAGGTTGAATGTCATAATCAGATTGCATTAAATAGTTAACTAATTTCAGTACTCTGTACAGATTGATTTGAAGAAAGATGGGCAAGGAAATCAGCCCCAAGAAACAAGATGAGAAACATTTTCCTTTCCTGGGACAATGAGGATAGAATAGACAGAATTATATTAACTTCAGAAATTGAATTTTGTACAGAGAATTCAGGAAGTCATCTGTTACATGTGGGTTTTCCGAGTAATAGCTGAACATTATTTATTATTTATTTATCTGATTATTTATTTGTTATTATTTTTAGCTGAAGATTATTCAGCTCCCTTGTATTTTAAGTGAAGATGCTCTTGGCCATCTTCCTCACTAAATATCACAAAATAAGCTGAAGAAATACATTCCTTCAGAGCCTATTGACATCTGTGGCAACCATGGACTCAATGAATATCCATCCCACTTCTAACCCTGAGCCCTATGTATTGTGCAGAAGATGATTGCCAAAAGAATAAAATTCTTCCATTATGGCAGTGCCTCTTGGAAGATATTAATTGAGAAGCAATGTGAAACATAAGTGTAAGGAGAAGGAGAATTATGTCCAGTCACCCCTGTTGTAACCTTGATTCTAGTCTGAAAGTTGACACCTAATTCAGTGAAGATAGAATGCAATGGGATAAAGGACCTAGCCTCATAAATAATTTTACAAAGGGAGCAAAATTTTTGGGGTCATTGAAGGGGACTTATTGGTATGGAAAGACTGCAAGAGTTTAGGAACATTCTGAAAGATGATGATTCTATATATAAAATAGTAACCTTTCCTTTTAATGGAATATACTTCCATTTAGCCAAATGTTCTACATTTCTATCAGAGAATGACTTTTTCTTCTTAATTTTGGCCTTTTATTTTCTTGCAATTTAGTCAATAGTTTGGCTTTTGCTTGTTCTTATTTATAACCTTGCTTTCCTTTCCTAGCTGTGAGCAGATTTTCTCTTTTTATGGGCTTCTGTAAAGTCCCTCTAGACTATTCCTTACATTTAATTATTTTGATTTGCAGCTCTCCTGTTTGTTTTTTATATTCCTTCTTGTTCAGAGTCATACCTGCTGTAGTGTGCCACTTTATTAGCTGTTTATTTTTAAGTAATAAGAGCATCTGAATCAGAAATAAAAATTTGGAAAAAATAAAATGAAAATGCCTCTGCTTTTTTCCCTATATGCTCAGTAGCCCTCTAGCATAGGTAAATTAACATGGAATTAATTCTGATTAATTGAAACTACAACTTAAGAATGCTCCATGTGTTTTATTCTAACTTATTAATATTTACTAAGTATCCTTACAAAGCTTCTGTAATTTGCTTGTATCATGCCATTAACAGACAGGAGAAGACATTCTCTCCATTTCACCTATGTGTCCTCAGCCCATAGAATTGTACTGGAAGCAGAGAAGAAACTGCAAAATTCAACTTGACCCATATCTTTCTCTCCTTTATCTCTGCAATATGCCCACTGTACTGATTTATTTGCCTTTCTTTATATCACTTCTCCATCTCTGTTTTACTCAGATTTTTTACTGTGACTAAAAAACCTGACAAGAACAATTAAAGGAGGAAAAGTTTATTATGGAGCTCAAGGTTTCTGAGGTCTCAATTCATAGGTGGGCAAAGCTGTTAACTCTGGGCAGTAGGGAAGGCAGAACATCATGCCTGAAGGGCATAGTGGAAAAAAAACAACTGGTAGCATGGCACCAGGAAATAGAGAATTCTAATTAACAAGGAAAAATATATATCCCAAAGATACACCCCCAGGGACCTACCTCCTCCAGCCACACCCTACCAACCTACATATACCACCTAGTTCATTCATATCAGGGGATTAATGTGCTGCTTGTATTAAAACCCAATAATTTATCTTCTAAACCTTCTTGTATTGTCTCACATATGAGGTTTTGAGGGACACCTGATATCTAAACCATAATAATCTCTATTGTTCCTCTAAATGCCGATGGACTCCATGTCACCTTTAAACCTTCTCGTAAATGTAAGTCTTCAATATAACTCCCGGGATAGATTTAAATGCTCTTCCTACATACCCAGCACCTTGCATATTCTTCCAGATAATAAGTAAGAAACTTAAGAGTAATTCCTAGTATGTGATAATTAAATTTTAGGATCTTTAATCAGAGTGGCATAAAATTTGTCACCTGAGCCAGGACAGTCTTGTTAAAACAAATGCTAAAGAAGAAGGAATACTAGGCCAAGAACAATCCAGGACTTAAGGGACTGGTGTGTATGCAAGGGATATATGTTCTTTTTGTGTTAAAAATTACTAGTAGAATTTTAAGCATAACACAGGCTTTTAAAAATTTCACGCATAACACAGGGGTTAGGGTTGTGGCTCAGTGGTAGAGTACTTGCCTAGCATATATGAGGCACTGGGTTTGAGTCTCACCACCACATATAAATAAATAAAATAAAGATCCATCAACAATTTTAACAATTTTTAAGAAAAATTTAAATAAAAGAATACATACTTTAAAAATGGCTGTGAAATAACCATGTGTTTTAAACAACCATGTGTGAATTACATAAAAACTCAACACAAATAATTGGAATTTATATTAAAAATACACAGACTTCAGGCATTGGTGCTACTATTTAAAATATTTGTGAACTTTTGACATTTCAGATATCATATTCTCCATATTATCATTTCTGATGTAGAGATAATATATCCCTTAAATAACTGAAAAATTAATGTGTTAATAAAGATTATATTTACAGTAAAACAAGTAATATACAAATTCTGTAGTCCTTAAAAATGTTGGCACTTTTCTGAGTGTTGCTTCTTATCTCTCGACTACAGAGGTCTTTCCTATAAAATCATGGTCTTGAGCATTCTAGACCTAAAGCTCTGTGTTTGTAACCATTCAGCATTAAATGGGTTAATATATGTGAAGAATGTATCATATTTTTTAATGACAAGAATTGAAACCAGGCCTTAAGCATGCTTGGCAATAACTCTACCATTGAGTTTCATCCTCAGCCCCAAAATTTAGAGCAAAGATTAACATGTATTGTATAGGTATGTTTAAAGATTAAGAATTAATATTTAAGCCAGGTATAGTGAAGCACTCCTGTAATCCCAGAGGCTTGGGAGGCTGAGGCAAGAAGATCACAAGTTCAAAGCCAGCCTCAGCAACTTAGGGAGACCCTAATCAATTTAGTAAGACCCTTGTCTCAAAATAAAAAATATAAAAAGGGTTGGGGAGGTGACTCAGTGATTAAGCACCCCTAGATTCTATTCCCAGTACTCCCTCCAAAAAGAACTAATATCTAACTTTTCTTTTACTTGTATAAGATTTATAGGGCAGAGTCACCTTTATATTTGGCTTTTTAAAGTTTAAAAACATCAGCTCTGGTTATAATTTAATCCCTCTCTAAATATGTTTCCTCATCTCTAAACAGAGTGTAATAGCACTTACTTGGTGCTACTAACTACGTAGTTTCCGAGTGTTAAGTTTGCCATTAAATGTGAAGTCTGTCAAAAATATAGACCAGTGCTACTACACAGAAATCTCAGTAAATATTTGCTGTTGGCTGCTATCTACATAAAGTTTAAATAAAAAATAAAACTGTTTCATTACTTTACAGAATAAATGACATTATCTCTAAGAATTTCAAAATATCTATTAGTGTTAACTTTTGTCTCAGAGTTAAGGAAATAATAATTGTACCTAATCTAATTTTTATATATAAATATGTCTTTTAGATAGGTTAATGTTTTGCCAGGAAAAGATTTTAATAGAAATATTTAAGAGTAGTAACTTGGAGTATTATTTTATTCTGTTATTATCATTTTAGGAAAACAAAAATCCATGGGCATACACCATTTTTCTAAAATTAGGTTAAATACTTTAATTAATTTTTATTTGTGGATAGAATTGTTTCTAAACAACGATATAGGAATAAATAAATGTTATGTTCACATTTGAGGAGATTCTGATCAGCAGTAATAGCCACTGCACTCTTCCACTCCAAAACACTAGATAAGTTTGGTTATTGTAGCCTATCAAATAGGTCAGTGGAAGAGGAAATTATTGGATTTATAAACCACAAAAATGAGAAGTTTAATATTATCTATTAGTCTTGGTATTTGTTTTGTTTTTATAATTCAAAGTGTTCTTTTAAAAATAGTTTTGCTACATATTATGCATCATTAATACAACAATAGTGATGTTTCAAAAATAATAAAAGATGTGCTCTATGTAAAAGTTGTTAAATACATTTGTATTTGTATTCTTCCAAGCTCTGTGCATTTGACTGTGATTCTAATATTAATGCTAATCTCAGTTCCCAACATTTTAGTCATTAATAATTTCTTAAAAAAATCCAAGGAGTACTACTGCTTTTTCAATATTTATAAATCTTTCATCTATCTAGTGAGTTCAATTCTGGCAATTCTACACACTTTATTGCACTGTGTTGAATTTTTAAAAATCCTTGTATTAATATTCCTTGTAATCTTATGACTTGAAGCATTCACATCTTGATTTGAATGCTGGAAATACACACATACCAGCAGAGGTTTCTGTCATCATTAATCACAAAGCAGATAAAAGTAAAAATATTTGGACTATCATTTTTAAGAATCTGCTTTTGTTATCTTTGGGAAAAATCACTGTCAATATGTATTGTAAAATATTGATTTGTGTGATAAAATTAGGCAGTTAGATAGTACCTCTCATCTTTCAATCACCTTGACATTTTTCACAGCCATTTAGTCACTGAAAAAAAAAAAATGTTCAACTTGGAGGAAACTTACAAGGCATACAGTGTTGTCCATGGCATATGACAGGTGCTTAATAAATGCATTAGCTTTTGATCAATCACTTTCTTTTTTTTCTTTTTCTTTTTCTTATTTTTTTAGGTAATCCACAATTTATTTTCAGTTTCTGTATATTATATTGTTATTCCGGAGAATAGTCACTTCTTTCTTTTTTTCTGCTTTCTCCTCATCCAAGTCTCCTTTCTTCTTTCTTTTTCATCTAATAAGCATTTCCCCTGCAAAAGAAATAAGCCAAATGCAGTCCCTGTACACAATTGATGCTGTAGTTGTTTTGCTGCACAGAGCACTGATAGATAAATGTAGAAATTAAAGGAATCTCTCTAAGGTTGCCTTCTAATGTCCAGCATGCAGTATCTTCAAATTCATTTTGTAAGACCTCATATCTGGAGTTTCCTCTTTGTTCTTTACCTAATTAGTATAACTTTTGATGTAATATCATTTCCCCCTTGTTTTCTGTGGTACAAATTACACCTCTTCTCTGGCTCTGGTTTTTTTTTTATACAGCAATGCAGGCTGCATTCTAGATTTCTACTTTTCATAAGAAGAAAAGATCATTATTGTTCAGCTCTTAATTCATAATTTCAGTTCAGACTATACAGGGACAGAAATTCATTTAAATGAATAAACATTCTAATAATTAATAAAAATTCTCTGAGAGCTAAATTAGTTTTGACATTAATTGGTTTGCTGGAAGACTGCCTTCCCAGACTGTGCCAAAGTGTGCTAGAGTTGCTATCATTATGTTATTCATTAGTGAGGACTCTTCACAAAGCATGTGTCCTCCAAAGATTAATCATGAATCCACAAAAGAAACAACCTTTTTAAAGAGCTACAAAATGTGTAACCAGGAAGGAGTATGTATAAATATTAACTGTTAGAAGCCAAATCCTGAAAATCCTAATGAGAAAACAAATGCCTAATATTATGCCCTATTAATTTAGTAAAAATATTTAAAAAGACACTGGAGTATTAATTGAGTAGTAGTAGTCTATCAATTTAAGATGATAGAAGAAACATTGGATTAAGAGATTTTAAAACAAAAATAAGAGGTGAATAGATTTTATATTAGAACTTTCCAGTAGATTTCTATATTTCCAATGTTAGAAAATAATTTTAACTTTGAAAAAATTATAAATGGATTAATTTACATCTAGAAAATGTTATATAATTATACTATAGTATAAATATACTATACACACATTAATGTGCACACATGGAAATACATATGTATATAACAAAAAAATGATAATCTGACCACTTGATAGACACCAGAGCTTTATAAATTTGAATTTGAAAAACTTTAACCACAGTTGAAATCTATTTAGAATTAAATATTGGGAAGTTAAATTTAGTATTTTCACAGTTCCTACACAAAGATATAAATTTCAGAAAAACAATGAGCATTTTCTTGTATTGCAAGAAATAATCTCTAATTTCTTTTTCTTTATATATATCTTTAAAGTAAATATTATATGCACTCTGAAAATTAAAGAACAGAAGGTTGGGCTCCTCATAGTTATTTAGGCTTTTTATGAAACAGCAATCCTAACTTTTGCCATAATTATTATTTTATTTGTTGCAGTTGTCATTATTTTTATTATTAATAATAGCAGTAGTGGTAATAGTAGTATTTACAGTGCTGGGGATCAAAACTGTGGCCTCACCACTGAGTCCCAGACCAACAATTAATTTTCCTTTCATTATCTCTCTTCAACCAAAACATTTAAAGAATTACCATAACAGTGTGATCTATTACACTAAGAAACAAATTAAAATATTAGATCATACAGAGGTAGACCTAGTAGTAGTAAATAATTTCCAATGTTTTACTATGTGCTGGACTCTGTACATATATATCTCTTTATGAGTATTAGACTGTCAATTCTCCAGCACCACGCTGGCTTTTATCCTGCAGTTATAAATGAGCATGGAATAAGAAAATACCTAATTCATTATCCCAAAGCCTGTCTAATACTACATGGGCACAACCTGAAAGATTGTAGCTTTAACAATCTGTATACATATTCTATTAAGTTTACTTCATGAAAGAATATTTAAGCAGATGGCTTGGTTTATCTTTAAGATTATTTGTGATTGCAAAAAGAAGAATTGTAATCAATGAAACCAAAGAATTCTTATATAGTTTTGGTATAATAAAACAAGAAGAATACTAAATTATTTTTTCAATTCCAACAAACAATCATGTGTGTTCTCTGACATAATATGTTTATAACAAATGCAAATACAATAAAACAGGCAATCTCCTTTAGGTAATAGAATAGTAATTTCTAGAATCAACTTGTATTTATTCTATTTTACTTATTATTATCTGTCTGCTTTGTTTGAAAGTTATTTTTACACAGAATTTTTACAAACTTGTTTTGGGGGGGTCATTTAATTGTAGATAACTTAGTGCATTATAAGTCATGGTGAATAATTACTGTATTAATTTAATTATAAAAATTGTCAATTACAATAAAGTGGTTTACATATCCCATGGTGCTAACCAAACTAGAATTTTGCTATAAACCTTTACAATTTTCTCTGGCATTATGGGCACTCAAACATGACCAGGATTCCCAATCCCAAACTTGACCAAGTTGAGCAAGGACATTTACTATTCACTTGACTTCATACCTTTTCCTTCAGATTTGGTCAAATTATAGAAATTATAGAATTGGAAGTTGTTTTTTTTTCTGGTGAATATATTAGTAGGTTTGAATTATTAGGAGATTATTTGAAAAATAGCATTATGTTATTTAAAAATCTCTCATTTTATAATACTTATTTTCAGAAATATATCAAAATGACTACAGTTTCAGGTATTTAAAACCAAAATTCAATGAATAATCACTAAATTCTGATCATTATAAAATTATGTATAAATAATTAGGTTGAACCTGGAGATAAGTAGGTAGTTAAATGTAGAAAATCCCATGTTATTATCTGGTAGTCTGATATATTTTGTTCAACTGAGATCTAGATTACATATATAAGAATGAATTCATATTCTGTAAAATTTATTTTAGAAAAACTGAGTTATGGTGGGTATGGAGGCACTTTCCTGTAATCTTAGTCAATCTGGAGGCTGAGGTAGGGGAATCTCAAGGTCTAGGCCAGCCTCCTCAACTTACCAAGGCCCTAACCAACTTCTCAAGACCCCGGTGTCAAAATACAAAATAAAGAAAGGGCTGGTGATGTGGCTCAGTGATTAAGTGGCCACCATACTGGAAAAAAAAAGAAAAAAGAAAGAAAGGAAAGAAGAAAGAAAAAATGAAAAGAAAAACTTAAATTGAGGTATATCTGAATGTCCATCTTGCTTACGGTCTGGAATTATTTTTAATGCTTTCCTTTGGCTTTTGATTTCTTACATTTAAACATGATAAATATTCCCCAAATACATCTTGATTTAAATTAAAAATCATCACTACACTTACCACTTTACAATCTAGTACAGAGAAAATTATATAGTATTTTATAATATAAACATACATGTACTTGCTGTAAAATGAAAATAAAGATTATAAAACTGTAAACTTATTTGTAGTAGTCCACATGCAAAACATTTTTATATTTTTTTAAATTAGAAATGAAAAATATAAGGATTTATAGCAGTGTGTTCTCTTCCATTAGTCCTAATACATTTATTTTATTATTTGGCAAGAACTGTGAAATTTTTTCATTAAATTAATTAATTTAATTCTAAAAATTATGCTTATGATCTAATTGCTACAGTATGAAGGAAATCATTTTATTAGAATAGAAATGGTTACAGTTTTCTACAGCATTACATATTCCAAAAACTGGAGATAGATAGATAGATATATATATATATATATATATATATATATATATATATATATATATAACAATTTATTTTTATTTTGGTTTTCTCTATTTCCATATAATTTGTGACTAAAGATAAGTAGTTTCTATAGTAACAAAAATTCTGACATCAGTAAACAGTTACATAAATTAGCCAAGTGTGATGCCATATACTATAATCTCTGTGACTTGGGAAGCTGAGGCAGAAGGATTTTACATTGAAGAGCAGCCACAGCAAATTAGCAAGACCCTGTCTCAAAAAAAAAAAAAAATCCAGAAAGGGCCAAGAACACAGTTCAGTGGTAAAGCATCCCTGGGTTCAGTCACCAGTACCATAAATAAATAAATAAACTATTACACTGAGCAGTGGTAAGAAAAAGTGAAGTGGTACCACTAATTAAACTCTTGCTCAAGTTTTCTTCAAAAATTGTATGCCTGCTTAACATGGAAAAGAACTTCCAAGGAAACCTTGTTGATTAATTGTCAATGAATATCTATATATCAAGCTCATTCACAAATGCTAAGTGAATTTTTTCATTATCCCAAGTTTAGAAATCTTATCTTTGTATTGCTTTTTGTTTGGAGTATGGAGAGAAAGTATTGGATCAAGTTTTCTAAAATTCCTAACTATGATGATTATCTCAGCTATGTAATTTATTATAGTGACCTACATTCTCTAGTGTATTAGCTAGAAAAAGATAAATTACTGTAAATTGCAGCAGAATAGTTGTGGGTTTGATGTAAGAGAAGATTCTACCTCCTGGGACCTACGGTCATCTTCTTGCTTAGATATCTTTCTTATGAGCCTCCCAACATTCATTAAGCCTGGATGATTTATGTGAAGGCAGCCATGGATTGAATTAGATGACCGCTTAGGTTTCCTTGGAGACTCGTGATTCTATATTACTCTAAGATGACCTTCGGTTCAATCCAGAATTGATCATTTGGGGGCACAGGGATAGTGTTCCTTAGAAACAGGCCTAGGGGCAGCTTTAGGTTAGAGTTCATTTTTTTTTAACATCCACACCACAATCCTGTTGCTCTACAAGCAATTAATCAAATGAATAATTATGCCCAGATGCCCCTATTTAGCAGTAAGTATGTTTAATCAACATTTTTGACAATTAGTTATTTAGGGGCAGGAAGACTTTAACAAAATGCTTCTTATTTAAAAATGACATTCATAATCTCACGAAAATTTTTGGAATTGTTTTAGTGTACCAGAGCTGTTAACTTCTATTATCTGAAAAATTCTGTCATGCAACTTGTGAGACAATCCAAGATAATGTCATATATTTTCTTTCTCTTTTGGTTGATACTTTGAAATCTAGAATTATGGAATTGATTGTGATATGGTTTTCACAAATCCACAGAAATAACTGCATTTTCTCTTTACCTTGAACCAACTGAATCTTTTCATATCACAAAAACAGTCTAAGTTCCAAGAACCAAGAACTTAATGTTTTTATTTCTAAAATTCTTTTTTTTTAAGAGAGAGTAAGAGAGGGAGAGAGAAAGAGAGAAAGAGAGAGAATTTTAATATTTATTTTTTAGTTATCAGCGGACACAACATCTTTGTTTGTATGTGGTGCTGAGGATCGAACCCTGGCCGCACGCATGCCAGGCGAGCGCGCTACCACTTGAGCCACATCCCCAGCCCTATTTCTAAAATTCTAAACCATGACAATCACACAATTTTATATCCTCTGCCACTATGCCTAGTCATGTCTGAGTGCAACAAAAGTTTATATAGTAGAAAGACAATTTTTTTTAAGAAACAGCTGTCCCTCCTTTAAAACCATTATATAATTTCTTTTGGTCTACTTTCTCTCAAGATTTTCCTGAATTTGCTATTATCTTTTAATATGTCATCAATACTTACAGAATTCCAATACATCATTATGAATATGGGTTGACTGATTAATTATGAACATTGGAAGTAGTCTGTCTCAATAATTTAGTGCTAATCAATGAATATGTATTTGCTTTTAGATTCATTGTAAAATGTTCAATCTATCCAAAGTTCTTTGGTTTGGAAAAATTTACTAATAGCCTCCTTGATTTAGTTTATGATATGTTTCAATTGGTAGTCAGCAATTTGGGGGAACAGAACTAATTTTTCATAATCAATGGAAGATTTCTATATATTAAATGATTATAGGAAACATGAAATACTCCCTGCAGTTGTGTTGTTCTTCAATCAGGATGCTGAATGATGTTGGAAAGAAGAGGTTCCCAACAAAGGGCTCTTTTTACCACCTCAGTGGAAATCAGTGAATAATTATGCAGTCTCTCCTTGTTATCTGCTGTATAAAAATAAATAAACACATTATCAGCCCAATGCCTCAGTGACTGATGTCAATGAACATTGTTATGGAAATACTTTTTAATTAAAATTTCTTCCAACATCCCTACCTTCCTTTCACTTGGAGAATAGACCTCAAAGTAGGCTTGCACTGAAGTTGCTGTTATATTTCAGGTTTGTGTCCCAAGGTGGTTTAGAAGACACGCCTTCTATCAGGTGCTACTCAGTGCATGCTCTTACCTTCTCATTTCCTTATGCTCTCCCTCCTCATTAGAGTCCCTTTCAACCAAGTGCTAGCAATTTAACCTGCTTCTTCAGTTGGTCAGTTAACAACTCTCACAGAATAAAGACAGTATTTTCTTTCCCACATTCCAACACTTTCTTTCCCTTTACTTTCTGACCCGAACTCGTTTTTCTTTCCCATTCCTAAATCAGTAAGTTCTGAGTCTTCCAAAAGCATCCATTGTTCAAATAAATTTTCCCTCCTTACTATTTCAGTTTGAAAATCATACTTAGTAGCTATTTTCCTATCATAATAGCAGTTAAGTCAGACCAGAACATGATCTATACTTGTCCTCCCTGGCTTTCTGTTCCCTTCTTGGAATCGTAATTCCATAAATATCTTTAAAGATGTGCCATATTTCTTACCTTCAATATTTTTGCAACTCATTTACTCTTTGGAGAGTTTTATGGCTCTTAATCCTGAGGATAAGTCCCATGAATTTTCTTCAGCCCTATGCGCCCAGTGTAATTTGGTGCCCTTGAGCTAGTACTGCCTATTTGCTTGACCTTTGATCAAGCAAAGATCACTTAAAACTTAGTTTTAACTTGAGCCTCCTCAGAAATAATTCACTTTTTAGTTTAAAGTAATAGATGTTATATTGTTCTCAAGCACCTGAGACCAGTGTAGACTCCTAGTCTCGGCTATGATTTTGCGGCTAAAATATTTAAATAGTTTAAGATCAAGCCATAGTAACCTTCCACCTAAGGCCAAACAGGCCATTTATTTACATTAAAATTGATCCTTTTCTCAAACATACAAGGCCTTGATTTTACTACCTGGCACATATGAACAACATATTTCTTAAAGTTTGTAATGTTCACTTTTTTGTCTCTTATATTCCTTTGCTGAAGGGCTGTCTTTGCAAAAACCTGTATTTTTCTGAACAATTATAATATGACTTTGCTTATTTGACCTGTTTATAGCCACTGTTTGACAGAAGCACTTATGAAGAGCAAGTGAAACTTGATCCTTACCTCTCACCATATACAAAGGTAAATGCAAACCAGATCAACTAGCTAAATGTAAGAGCTGAAAGTATTAAATTACTATAGGAAAACAGAGAAAACACTTTAGGATTTTGGTGTAGGCTACAATTTTTTGGATAAGACCCCAAAGTTCATGAAATGGGAAAAAAAAAAGTATCTGGGGTTATATCAAACCAAAGAGCAAGCTAACAAGGAAGGCAATGGAATGAGATGTACATCATTACTCTAATTACATGTATGAAGAAACAAATGGTGTAACTCTACATTGTGTACAGAGATATGAAAAATTATGCTCTATATATTTAATATGATTTGAAATACATTCTGCTGTCATATATATAACATATTAGAATAATTTTTTTAAAAAGAAAAAAGTTAAAAAATAACCTACAGAATGATGGTAAACATTTGAAAACCATTCATCCAGCAAAAGATTAATATTCATAATATTTATTTTTATATTACTTATATTTTTATTTATTTATATTATTATATATTATTATGTTAAAATTCATAATATATATCACACCAAAAAAACAAAAAAGCAATCCAGCAACAAAATGGGCTAAAGATTTGTCTTCATTAACTGATGATAAATGGCCTACAAGTATATGAAAAAATGCTCAATATCATTAATAATTGGGGAAATTTAAATTTAAATTTAAATCAAAATCACAATAAAATATCATCTCACCTTTGAATAACTATGATTAAACAGACAAAAATAAGTTTTGACAAGGATGCTGTTGGTGGGAATGTGACAGTATATTCATTATGGAAAGCAGTATTGAGATTCCTTCAATATCTAAAAATAGAACAATATACATTCTAGTCATTTCACTACTAGGTATACATTCAAATGATACAAATTTATCATACCAAAGAGATACCTCTAGTCCAATATTTGTTGCAACACTATTCACAATATACAAGATCTGGAATCAAAAAGGGATGATATCAATTTATGAACAAATGTAGAAAAATTTTGTATATATACAGAGTGGAATATTATACGGCCACAGAAATAATAAATATTTGTCATTTGCTGCAATATGAAAATATTGGAGATCATTATTTTTAAGTGAAATAGGCTAAACCAGGAAGACAAATACTGTAACTCATTTGTGGAAACAAAAATGGTGTTCTCATTGAAGAATGGATTGGACACTGAGAAAGACAGAAGAGGGAGATAGAAACAAGTGAATTATGCAGCATTATAAGTAACCATTTATTAGTTATTTTTTTCAAAACTCTTATGAGATTGAAACCATTATGCCCCCTAAGCTTATTAATAAACTGAGGCACATAGACATTAATTTGTCCAAAGACCATGCAGATGAAAACAGCAAAGCTATCTTTGAAAAATATGATAAGCTTTCTTCTCAAAAAAAAAAAAAAAATCCACTGGATATGGTGGCAAACACCTGTAATCCCAGTGGCCTGGGAGGCTGAGGTAGAAGGATCATGAGTTCAAAGCCAGCCTCAGCAAAAGTGAGGCACTAAGCAACTCAGTGAGACCCTGTTTCTAAATAAAATACAAAATAGGTCTGAGGGTTGTGGCTCAGTGGGCAAGTGTAGGAGTTCAATCCTCAGTACCCGATAGATAGATAAACAGAGAAATAGATAAATCCTTGGCTAACTCATGCACATATCATTGAAGTATTTTAAAGGAAGTCTTTTATGGTGGCCAATATTAATTATTTCAAGTCAATCTGATATATTGTTAGAGTAGTCTACCCTTAACTGGAGTTCTACTTTATGCAGGTTCACTTATCTTTGGTGCACTGTAGTTCAAAAATATTACATTGAAAATTCTCAAAATAAACAATGACTTTTGTTGTAGTATATAGTTGCTCTATCTTATTATTAGTTATTGTTAATATCTTATTGTGTCTAATTTATAAATTAAACTTTATCATAGGTATGTTCCTATAGGAAAATCATAGTTCAGATTTAGTACTATACTTGCTTTCAGGCATTTACAGGTCTTGAAATGTATTTCCTACAGATGAAGGGGGACTACTGGAAGAGACATTTAAGACCCTAATATCCACATCTCATTCACTATCTAAGCCATAATATTGACCCTATCTTCTTTTTTACTTCTTATTTTGTTTTCTTATTTTTTTGGTACTGGGGATTGGACCCAGGGGTACTTTTCCACTGAGCTATATCCCCAAGCCCTTTTAATTTAGTTATTTTGAGACAGGATCTCACTAAGTTGCTCAGGGCCTTGCTACATTGCTGAGACTGGCCTTGAACTTGTGATCCTTTTCCCTCAGCTTCCTGAGTTGCTGGGATTACAGGTGTGAGCCATCATATCTGAAGCTCTGCATGAGTAAATCAGGGTTCTTATTTTGGCTTTGCATAAAACACTATGAGACTCTGAGTAAATTAATTCAGATCTCTCAGCCTGTTTCTTCTTTTTAAGATGAGAGACTTAAATACATTCTCTCAGTCTCTTTCAGCCAAACATTCACATTTATGATAATGAACTGAGTTTTACTAATTCCATACTGATATCTTGAAGAGATTTCTCTTTTTAATCTCGAGCCCATTCACTCACATATAACTTTGCGTATCATAAAAATAATGCATAAAATTAATACTGACACTTAAATTTTTTGATTGTTTACATTACTAATGTGAAGTTGTAATGAGTTTTCAGTGGCTTGGTATAATAATGAAAAATTTTAAAACAGGGCATTAAATGCATTCTGAAATCTTAAAAAAATCCATATTTAAGGATAATTGTTCACTTAAAGTATTGCACTTTTACAAAAATTATAGTTAGAAAAACAGTAACTAATAAGTAGACATCAAAATTATTTGTGGAAATGTGGCATTTTCTGACTTTAACTTAAAGCAAAACCTGAAAAATAATTTGTTGGAAAATCTGATGACAATAATCAGTGTAACTACAACAGAACCTGAAGGAGTACATGTTTTTTTGTTTAACCTGATGGCCAGCAAATTAAAATGTATGCTGTAGCGTACAGTTGAGGATTTATGCAACAGCAGTAGAATAAGTGCCAGCAGAATTAGCAAGTTGATTGTGTAAGCAACAAACCTCATTTTAGCTAAACTGGATTTGACAAATTGCATGACATTCTGCCTGGTAAACTTGAGATTTATAATGTTTACTGCTATCAACAATAATGAAACAGCAAAGAACTTCAATAACTGACATTTTAATCTGTGTATTTCACTTTTCTTTTTGCTAATCAATGCTTAATTCTGAAATATATTTTACGTTTTGTTATCTTGTTAGCTGTAAAATTTGATACTATCTTGTCAACATTAACTGAAATATAACATTGCATAAAGATTAACTTTTACTTTAGTATTCCAGTTTTTAAGGAAGAAAATTACCATGGGGTAAATATTGTTTTAAGTCCAAAAGAAAGTCCACAATTAATTGATTTGCAAGTTGAAGTAAAATTTGTCAATGCACCTTTTAAGTTGAAATAGCTATCTATTGGCACGGTTGATGTATGGTGATATATTTGTTGAATGGCATTTAAAGACAAAGAACATTTTTAAAATATTTATTATAGTTCTTAGTGGCACAGTTATGAATGGTTAACATCCATAGGAAATAAAGCCTCAGCTTTCATCTATAAAGTACCAGACATTTTTTTTAATTCAAATGAGTATTATATGAACTATTAGTGGTATTTATTAGGCATTGGAGAGTGTAAATAAAATAACATTTTTGTATAAAGTTGGTGCAATAACTGCTTGCTTATAAAAGCTTGTCCACAATTCCTGCAATATGAGTTTGTGAGGCATTACAGTGTATTCAGGAGACTGATTTTCACACTAATCTGAATGCTTACTTCAATGCTACATTTCAAACTCCCTCCATGGTGGCAAATACACTTGCTCTCACATAACTGCTATTGCTCATATATTTTCAAAACTCTCCATGGCTCTCATTATGCAATTCATTGAATTATTCAATTCAATTTTCTTACTTGGTAAAAAGAAATGAAGAAAATAAACTGTCATTATATTATGTCATTGAAATTTGGGTGTTTTTTCCTACTCTAATGTAACCCAGCCTATCCTGTTAGATTCAACACCTACAGGAAGAATTAGACATCTAAGACAATGTCAATATAATTGTGTAAGGTGTTAGAAACTAATTTATATGACTCATAATGCTGTAAACTCCCTCTAAAGTTAATGTTATTACTACAGACTGAGGCAAAGTTAAACTCCAAGAACAAAGCAAGTAGCCTCAAAATGGGAGAACGTCAGGATTTGAAGGCAGGAGCCAAGCATTCATAGTTCAGGGAATGATGCTCTGCCTAATGTAACAGAACAAGAGTCAACTGTGCAAGACAGCTGGCATTTACAGTTAAAAAAAATGATGGGGGTAGGTTATAATGGGTTGTAATGAAAAGTAAATGGTAAAATAAGAATGTGACATTCTTTGAAAGTCTTAAGTGTTCTTCTAAGTAGTTTGAATTTTTATGGGGTAGGAAATGTCATGGAATAGTTATATTACATAGTCAGACTATGTAAGGAACATAACTGCAATAGTGAGAATAAGAGAAGAGACATGGTTCTTCAGGCCAGCTAGGAGGTTATCACAGTAGTTCAGACAAATGCTATGGAGAGCCATGATATTAGAACAACATAAAAAACTATGATGCAAATCTCTTTGCAATTACTTCAATTCACTTTCTACTAAAGCACATAACCCAAAAATTTACTTTTAGTACATATTTCAACCAATTGATTTATTATATTGATCATTTTGATGGTATAAGGAAATATTAAACACTGTGATTTCTGTAAGCAATACATGACATTGAGTAAACTTCTGGGCATAACTTATTCTGAGGATTGTATTACTCTAACAATGTTGCCTCAACTAAGTCACTTACAAAGATAATAAACTGCATGAGCTTTTATTGCTTTAAACTCCTGAAAAAATATAATAGACAATTTCTGTGAAATTACTTTGGTATATTTCTGGCCTAACAGATTTGTAAGAAAATTATTTTTAATTAAGATAAAATCAGTTACTATCATACCTGAAAATAAAATAGACCATTTCCATGAAATTACTCTGGTATCAGTCCAAATTTATAAAGTAGTAAGAAAGTCATTTTCAAATTAAGTTAAAATAAATTACTATCATTATACTACATATTTCTTTTTATTTAGTAAAATAGAATTTAGAGATGATATAAATTTCAAAGGCATGGTTTTCTCATCTTCAATTAGAACTGCAATGGTGTCTTCACTTTTTATTTGACATGGAGTAAGCTTCATAAAGATGAGTATTATTCATATTATTACTACAGTAACTAGCCATTTAATATAAGCAATTGAGAAATGGGTTACTTACTATTTTTGAGAATACCAGATACAATGTATTTTCATTTGTAGAGATTTTGAGTATAGAAAGAATTTTAAAACTTACAACTATTGGAAAATTAAAATTTTCCATTTTCACCTATTCAACGTATTTTATTAAACACCTATTAAATATATTAATCTAGATTCTTCAAGATACAAAAATATAGTTCTAATCTTTAACATTTTACATTCAAATGGGGAGACACTTTAAAAATAAATATTATTCAAAAGATAATATGTTAATGAAGTGCATGCAAAATTTTATAAATATATAATTAATCAGACCACTTAAATGCCTTTTTGTCTCTATGGAAGGATTTTACAGGGAAGTTTAGTATCTGTATTGAGTCTTTGTGGGAAAAAATTTAGTTTGCTAAAAACACAATTAATGAAAAACATTCTATGGTTGGAGAGAGAAAAGATACAGGTATAAAAGAGCACACATATGCACACTATATACAGTGCTTTTATTTAAAATGAGAACAGTGGGTGATAACAGGGACAAAAATTAGAGTATATGCTACACATAAGAAACTGAGTTAGAAAGAACATGTCTTGTTTGACTCACTCAGCCAGGGAGAAGTATACTGCTTTGAAAACAAATATTTCCTAAAACATTTCTGCTATTCTACATTGTTCTACTACAAAGTTTTTTTTTTTTTTAATCACATTATGAAATGGAACACATGTTCCTATTTGAAAAACTAAGCAGTTTCTCAGCTGGCCCAATGACCCCATTTTATCTTGGTATTTCTGAAATATTTATCTATAATATCATGTTTCATCATTGTTTTTAGTGATCAGCACTTATAAATTATAAGTAGAAGCTCTGGAGATGAAGCTCCTCTAACACAACAGAAACTTGTTAAAGAATGGGTATGGAGAATCAATAGAGCAATAGAATTTGAGGAAAGAAAAGGAAAAAAATAATCCCTGTTAAATTTACACATCAAACATGAAGCAGGGATGTTGAGTGACTGCTAGCACAAAGCATAAATTTAGAGTGACTAATTATTTCTTCCAGTTATACATTTTTATGATGTTAAGAATCCAAAAATAAAGGACAATATGAGATAATGTGGAGGGCATTTCAAATAGCATGTGAGTTGTATCCCTTGCTCAAGTGTCTGATAGACAGGTTTGAATGTTTATATGTTGCAGCATAAAAAAATGAAGGATGTAAATGGAGCATTAAATACTAAGGAGGTAAGAGAAGAGAGCATCACTTTTAGTTGGAGAATCAAACTATTTTTTTCTGAATAGGTTCAGTATACAATGCCTTTAAAGAAAATACAATTCATCCTGGAAAACTGATGGGAGCTGGCATGAGGGTCTTGGGATTGTCTCAAAGGAAGAGCACCATGTTGCAGTCATAGGGGTCTTCTTTGCTCTCTATTACAGAATCATATTCCTTCATCCCACTAAATGGATTCTGTTCCATTTATATGATGGAACCATGGCTGAATAGAAGATATAACATGGGTGTTTCATAGAAGTCTAACTTTTCTAATCCATTTCAAGTCAATGAGAAATTGAATAATGTCATTTGCTCAGTCTTACCTATGATGTTTGGGCCAAATATTAGTTACTAGCATAAGGTATGATTTAAATACAAAAACCTATACAAGTGTTGGAAATGTATGTGTGTGTGTATCCTTATGATCCATTTATATACTTTGGAGATTAAATAAAACTATTTTAAATTGATATTGGCTTGTATCTCTTTGACAGCAATAATGAATATACAGCCAAATGACTAACATAATTGGCCCTTTTGAGATATAAGAACATGGGGAACAAGAGAAAATAAAAATGAACACATTTTTTTTCAGTTATCAGAAACATTCTTTAAAAGAAAAAAAAAGTACATCCTATGCTTTTCTCACTTTGCAAGAGAATTAATTATATCACTTGTATACACTCAGAAATCCACTGGAGAAAGAGTGTGTCATTTTATTCTTCTGAAAGGGCTCTTTCTCTTTGAATTCAGAAATAGGGAAAAGGCATTTTTTTTAAACAATTGAATTGATTCATCATATTCATATTATTCGTCAACACAGATCTTTATAGGACTTCTGAAATATGACTCATGTTACAGAATCTTGTAATATAGCAAAAAAGATAAATATGCAAATAGTTAACTCCAAGTTAGGAGATAGGCACAGTAGGGAAGCATGCTTAGAAGACTATAAGGAGGAATTAACTATTAGTGTCCAGGTTTGCTGATTGAAAGCTTCTGGGCTTTGTGCCTTAATGATTTTTAATTTTGAAAACTCAAAGTTTTAATGTATTTGATACATCAATCTTGGGAATTAAGTAAGAGATATAATTTTAAAAAAGAGGAAATTATTTCTTCAAGGGTCAAAGTGATTTGTTTAATATAGAAAGGTGAGAGAAGCAGAGCAAGATGGCTAAGCAAGATCTTCCAGCAAGTGTCCTTCCATAAACACAGTAATTTCAGCAACTACGAATGCAACAAACTACTTTCAAAGGGTTAAGAAAGACAGCTAGGAGAGAATAATGCCTGTTTTTAGTATAATAATAAGGAAAGATGCATTGAAGAAGGCAGGAAGCAAAGAGTTGTCCAGTTCACCCCTCAGAACTCAAAGCAGTGTAGCATGCAGAAAGGCACCTTCAGTTTAAGAAAAAGAGAAGAAATTAAATCTATGCCTTAGATGTGATACCCAGTAACAGGCTCACCCTGAATCTGGTATTGCCTCACAATCCCTAACATCAGGCCAATCCATGGACTAAACTACTAAAACTGAGTTTATACAGGTTACAAAGACTACTGCCACTGCCTCTCCTCTGACCTTTGGCAGTAGATCAAAGGGCAAAATTCCACCCCCTAAGGAGCAGAAGGAGCAGGGCATGAAAGTTACTCTTGAAGGGACTTCGGAAGTTCAGTGCCAAGGCCATTGCAATAGGGTAGAGCACCAGACCTTATCTACATACAGTTCAGAGCTTGCAAACAGAACCTATAGACCTTCCCTGACATCAGGCAGAGACCTCCATCATTGTAAGATCAGAGTGGACTGGAGATATACATTCTTCCATCCCCTGAGACAATGTAGATCCCTGAAGCTGTGAGAATTAGGTGTGACCCAGCTTAGTATCAATTTTAGCAGCCAAAGATTATCCCCACTACCCTATCCAATCTCAGACAGCACAGCTATCCTTAGGCTAGTGCTGCTCACAAATGAAGCCTCCAGACCTGCCCTAACACAAGGCAGATACGTGCACCAATGTGGAAAAGACTAACATTTCAACTTGTTGGATGGTCCTGTGTGTACCCTTGAGCTGGTGAAGGTCATTGTGGCTATGGGACTCAGGCATGACCCAACTTAGCATCAACCTTCATGGTTCAGAGACTGATATTAAGCTAGGGCACAATGGAGTCTCACTGTCTCTGGGAACTGGGTATGGGGAAGGTAGTGTGACACAAGCCTAAGTCTGACAATGATGGAGGTTATATGTGGAATCTAAAAACCCTTATCTCATAGTTGAAAGTAGAATGGTAGTTAAAAGAGGTTGGAGAGTGAAGGGAGGAGATAGAAATGAAAAAATGTTGATTAATGTGTACTAAGTTACAGGAAAAGATGAGTCAAAAGTTCTGGTGAGCTGTTTTGTACAGTAACATGACTATAGATAAAAATAATGGACTTTATATTTCAAAAAAAAATAATGAAAGGCTTTGACTATCTTCCCTACAAACACATGATGAATTAAGAGATAGAAATATTTGACCTAATTGACATGGCATAATATGTACCTGCATTAAAACATTACCTATTACCCATTGATATGTACAACTTTTAAGCTTTTTATACATAAGTTAAAATAAACTTAATTAACGAATAAAATAGACTAACAATCAGCAGAACTGAGACTACAACCCTATCATAAAGATAGTAGTTAATGGTTACTGAGTTTTTACTATGTGACAGGTACTGGGCTCATATTCACCTTTTTTTCAGCAATACTTAGGGAAATCTATGAATTAAATACTATTTGTGGAGTATAATAAGAAAAAAAAATGCATTGAAGGATTACAGTAGATTAGACTCAGGTAATAGATACCATGGGAAAACAGTGGAGAAATTAGAGATTTGTTAGGATTTACATACTCAAGAATTTTTTTTTTAGTAATTTAAGCCTAATACTATTCTTTCAACTTGATCATAGTGTAAAAGAAAAGAGAAAAATAACTGTAAATCAGTGTTTTGTCATCTGTTTTTCCTGTTGGCCATTGCCTTATTGTAATAGGTCTAGGTAATCAGCTCAGCTTGAAAGAGGCTGTAGCTTTCCCAGGTCCAGAATGATTCATTTCCTGCCCATTAGTGTAACCAAAGAGAAGAGGTACAACTGGGGCAATACAAATGCTATCTTATTTTGTAGTTGTAGCGGAAAAAAGTTTTGGTAAATTTTATTCAGTATCTCACTGTTAGGAAGGTCAAATGTAAGCTTTCTGCCTATAAAGCTCAGATTGTTTAACCCAACATTGTGTTGCTCTTCTTGAATATCTATCACACTATATCTTGACAAAGTCTTTCCGCTTCTAATGAATGTTTGTGAAACACTATATATGACAATTCACCACATCAAATTAACTTGATGAAACTGTTAATTAACCATGACCATCATTATGAATAGTAGGAAGTAAAAACCGTTAAGTTCTATGGTCCCTGTCATCTGGAGTGTGCAAATTTATAATTAACTTAATAAGATTCTAGAATGTCAATAGGACTTGAAAATTGTTTTCAAAATCTTACATAATATTTATTTTATGATTCTAAGTAAGAATTTGCATGATCAAAGGTAAATGAATAGAAGTTGAGTAACTCAGAGTAGGAAACACATATTCTTTCTAGTTACCTGTTTTTTTAAATAGTAAAATAACCCCTTCCCCATGTTACCTAATATGTGTAATTCCTATTATAGTATTACAAAAATGTTATTTATTATTTATTTATTCTTAGTCAAACAAATCATGAATTCTTATGTAGAATTCACCAAAACATCAGCAGGTAGTGATGGAGGCCATTTATGAATTATGGGTTTGTTAGAGCCACCATAAGGCAGAGAGTTGCTTTCCTGAGAACTCCTGCTGTGAATCCACAGGTGGCAGGTTGTTCCCATTAAAGCTGACACCCTACCAAAGCTCATAGCCAAGGTTCAAATGCAATTCTGGAGGTGAGCATAACCTCCCTATCCCCAAACAACTTATGTTTTCCATCTTTATCCTGTTTCACTCAAGAAGCCTGCCACACTGAAACCTTTTGGTGTATTTCCCCTTAAATAAAGAATTTGGGCCTTTTTCCTAGTTCAGTTCAAATTCCTATTAGGGCTGGAAGGTCCACCAGGCCCCCACTTTTAATACTATTTTCTGCCTATTTTTTTTTTTGTGTGCTTTATTGATTATTTTCAGGCTTTTAATTTTTCCAGGCAGTTTTAATTTTTCAAGCTATTAGCTCTCAAGGGTGCTGGTAACCCCAACAAGGTAGTCTGATAACAACAGAACAGATACGTTCTTTATCATTTACTGCAGTAGGAAAGTACACCAGATTGGCAGAACATAGGCCATCCTTCAGAAGGGGAGAGTTGAAAGTGGAAGATTTACATGAAAAGGAGGAGGGAGTTCACCTGATTAAAGGATAAGGCCTTTCAAATTTGAAATTTGAAAATTAACAAAAATGGGGATATAAGAATTTTTAATGAATAGACACTAGTAAGTTATTGAAGCAACTCTTGATAAGTAAACTCGTATGATAAATGAGCTGTTTTGACTAGATAAATAGATAATTGTTTCTGATGAAAATATCCTAATGCAGAAAATGCAGTTATTTATTGACTGTGTGTGTTCCCCCCGGCATTGAATTTTCCTGAAACCAACAACTAAGTCATGTTACAATTGGTGGTCTATCATCATAGATAAAATCATGTTCACATAAAAGACCCTGTCCTATGTGGGACTCATTTCTGCTGGTTATCAATTCAGTAGTTCCAAAGTGAGAGCCTCAGAGATCCTCTTTCATTCTACTAGTGTTCATTTGTGTCATCTGTTAAACAATAAATACCTTGCTATGAATTTTAGCATCTGCAAAAGTAATTCAAATAAAAATTTTAATGTGAAAATAGATACTTTGTCCTTTATTAGAATGTAAATCATAAACGTATTTGTGATATCCTAGTATTTACTTGTACATGACATCAAGAGTCCCACGATGTTGCTGTAATCATGAATTTTAAAAAGGTCATATTAGCAGATTTTTTTTATTTGTTAGTGTTTGTGTGTCAGCTGAGAAACAATTACTAACAACAAACTAATGTATGTATACCAATCATGATTACTTTTGTTTATTTATATTAATGTATTTACCTATAATATTTTATGTTCTAGATGATTGGATAAATACTTTATGTTAATATAGTCTATAAATGCAAAGAATTATTGTTAATAATAAAACTTGAACTTTTACATTATAGTTCATAATTCTCATATATATAAAACATTTATATAGAGATATATACACACATATGCATATATGTGCGTGTTTTTAACAGGAAAATAAATTAGTTAAATTACAAATATCATCTTCCTTTTTATAATTTCCTTCTAAATCTTCTTTAGTTGCTTAACTGCTATAAGTTCACTAGTAAAATAAATACTTGAGAGTAATTATTGTCATGATTCTCTTTGATCAAAATAGAAAGACGAGTCAAGCCTCAAAATTAGTCATTTCTTGTAGCAATATTGTACACTGTCATAATTTTTGTTCAGATTAATTCATAAAACTATTCTCTTTCATCTTGTATAGAATATCAAATTAGTTTTAGTTGAATACCCTAACAAAGGCATACTTTACAACTGAGGGATAGTATGTGTGGTTACTCCAAGATGTTATTAGTAACATTTAAACACCATTTTTATAAGCTTGTGCCAGGGTACAACTGGAACTTTACAAGCATTCAGTCTCTATTTTTGATGGCAGGACCATGTTTACATGGCCCACATGAGGAACATCTCCATATTTAAATGTCTCCTAATTCAGCTAATACATCATTTTTCTTAATTTTGTAGCTGAAATATCTACACAGTTTGTAAATTCTTCATTAAACATTAACAAACTTACTTATATTTGTATTTCTTAGAAACAAACAACATCTGAGTTGATGTTAAAACAATGGGCAAACATGCATTTTCAAGTCAAAAATGAATGGGGGAAAGTTGGTTTTGTAAATTATCTAAATCTATTGAATCAAATCATCTTCTGTGTGTTCTTCTGATGACTTCCCTTATCATCACTATATATGCCCCCATATTCACTTCTGAAATAAACTATTCTATAACACAGAGAAATCTTAGATAATTGGAAGAACTGAATTTTGGAGGCTTTCTCACCTCTATAAATCCAAATTATAATACTGGTGTTGATGGTAGCAGGACCATGTTTACATGGTCCACATGAGGAACCTCTCCAGACCTAGAAGCTTGTGGCTATCTTTAATTCATTCTAAAACATATCTGACTTATATTTTCATTCAATCTATTCTTTCTGTATTACATTCTTGTATTAAACTCAGTGTAATTCTGGAAGGTATCATAAAGGATCTTGAATATTCAAGAAAACAAATTACACTATTGAAGACTTCATCCAAGATCAAACAATTTCCCTTCCAAATGAGAAAAAAATAGTCTCTGAAGAAGAATATAAAAATGATAAATTGGAAGAATAATTTTTGATTCATAGTGAGTACTCAATCTGTTACAGCTAAATGATTGAATAAAAAAAGGTATGGAATTAATTCATTTACTCTGTCAAAATATGCTAAAAACATCTTTTCCTAGCAACAATTGGAAATGACTCTAGTTTCTTCTGCTACTGCTCCATTTTGAGACAAAGGTGAGAACAGCTATCAACCACTTTGCTGATTTCTCAAGGCAGGAAAATAAGAGCTGGATCTCAATGAAGGCAGAGAAACAGAGCCCTTGCCTATGGGTGACAGGAAAGGTAAAAGGGGTTTCATGCTCCTGACATTCCCTTTATTCACTACAGCTAAGAAAAAAAAATGGAAATGGCCAACAAATAGATTTAAAAAAAATGCTCACTATTATTAGCCATCAGGGAAATGCAAATTAAAATTATCATCTCACCCCAGCCCAAATGACATTTATAAAAAAAAAAAAAATAGGCAGTAAGATATGTAGAAAAGAGAAGTCTCATATACTGATGCTGTGAATGTAAGTTAATACAAACTAATGGAGAACAGTATATAGGTTTCTAAAAAAAAATAATAATAAAACTAGAGACACTAGAGACAGATGAACCATATCAGTTATCTCATTTCTGAGTATATATCCACAAGAAATTAGTGAGTTTTCAGGTTTGAGTGGTTGAAAACTCTTAGTGTTGGTATATTCACTTTAATATAGTGCCATAAAAATTATGTTTTTTTAACTTTGTAATAGTTCCCTATTTTTAGGAAAACTGCAAAACTATTACAGAAGAAAAAATGGCGGTGGAATTAAATGGAGCAGAGATGACTAAGAAAGCTAAAAACCTGAGGAATTCCATGTGAAGGCCAAAAGTGTGAGCAAAAAGTTGTGCAGTACAGAGCAAAGGAGCTAAAGTAATATTTCTATCTGTCTCAAAATAGCACTTGTTCATTCTAAGTCCAAAGCTTTGCTTCCCAGAGTAGATACTGAAATATTCAGAACATAAATCAGCACAATATCTGACATAGCTAAAACAGACTTCTCACTTGGATGTACCATTTAAAATTGGAACAGATTTACTTGGGGTGGAATTTCAAGGAGAAATCCAGAGTCATTGAGGTAAAATGCCAGAAGCTAGCTTAGCCATTACTCCTGATCTTTTCATTATTTTTCTTTTTAAATGATATTTTATTGCGTAGTGAATAAGTACAACAAAACTTACACCTTACATGAATTTGAACACAAAAGTGTACCCTTACAATCCATGCAATCAAACAATAATATTACTCCATTAACTTTCAACTATTTATATCTCATTGCTTTATTTTTGGTTATCATTCTCTCATTTTTCTTTATATTCATATACATATTTGTATACATTATCATTTTCAAATTTTTCTTTATATTGATATACATATTTAGACAAATACATATGTTTCACACATATACAACATAGTATACATGAATATCATATATTTCCACATAATATGTTGTTTATTGGATGTTTTTAAATCTACATATATTTACATAAATTTTAAAATACTGAATGCATTGTCTATTGCTCACACTTTTTGTTCCATACTTTATTAGAATTTCAATGTTGGTAATGTTACCTGCTTCCTATACATATAAGCAAGAATTTCTTTGGCTATAAAAATATAAGTTGACTTTCTGGATCACAGAGGGTAAAACCATTCAACTGTTCTTGATGTTGTCAAATAATTTTCCAGAATGCATTCATATACTCCTAGCCTCAATCAAATTTTGTAAGAATCTAGTTATGAGTTCAGAAACACCTGGTATTTTCAGATTGCAACTTTTTTTTTTTTTTTTTTTGCTAAGCAGGTGGTTATGAATGACATCTCACTGGAGTAACTACATCCCCTGAATACTAATAAATATCAATGTTTTCCCTCTACTATTGGTAATTCTTGTTTTATCTTCTGAGAAGAGTTTTTCTAAGACTTTTACTTTTGAATTAGGTCAATTGCCTTATTTTATTGGGCTACAGAAGTTGAATTCTATCAGTATCTAACTTTTGATACTGGTCATTTGTCAGTTACGTATTTTGAAAATGTCTTCTTAATATTTGTGATTTGTCTTTCTTTTATTTCCCTTAGTGCCTTCAGATTAGAAGATGTTCCTTCTCAGAAAAATTTAAACTTAACCTATTTTAATTGATAATTAAAAATATGCCTATTTATCATGTAAAAAGCATGATATTTTGAAATGTGTGTACATTGTGAAATGACTAAATCAAACTAAACAACATATGCATTTCCTTACAAGTTTAACATTTATTGTAGTTTGACACTTAACAAACTACTCTCTGAGCAATTTTTTTCATAGAATATATCAACACATAGTTAAGAATCACCATATTGTATAACATATCTTAGTAATTATTATTCCTAATTGAATTTTATCTCTTTTGATCAATATTCCTTTAAATGCCACCCCTACCCCCAATCTATGGTACCCAATATTCTATTTTCTTCAAATGAGATCAACTTTTTTATATTTTGTATATAAATGAGATCATGTGGTACTTATTTTTCTGTGCCTGCCTTAGTTCACCTAATATAAGTTCACTCCAGTTTTATCCTCCTTGTCACAAATGATAGGACTTCATTCTTTTTTTAATGGCTAGGTATTCCATTGTGTATATGTACCACATTTTCTTTATCCATGCATCAGTTGGTAGATACTTAGATTGTTTCCATTTCCTAATTGTTGTGAATAGCTCTGCAAAGAAAACAGGAGTGTATAAATCTCTTCTATATACTGATCTCATTTTCTTTGGATATATACCCAGTAGGTGGATTATTTGATCATATTATGGTTTTATTTATTTATTTTTAGTTTTTGAGGAATTTTAATACTATTTGACTACTAATTTATATTCCCACCAACAACATGCAGAGATTTCTAATTTTCTCCATATTCGCACTGATTCTTATCATCTTTTGTCTTTTTGGTAATAGCCATTCTAATAGGTATGAGGTGATATCTCATAGTGAGTTTAATTTGCATTTCTCTGGTGGTTAGTGGTGTATAGCATTTTTCATATATCTTTTGGCCATTTGTAGTCCTTCTTTTTTGGGGGAAATGTCTATTCAAGTTATAGTTGATTTTTTTTTTTCTACCAGGAATTGAGCCCAGGGTCACTTAAACTCTGAGTCACATTCTTAGCTCTTTTATTTTATTTTTATTTTTTATTGATTGTTCAAAACATTACAGAGCTCATTATATATCATCTTTCATACATTTGACTCGATTGGGTTATGAATTCCCATTTTTTCCCCAAATACAAAATGCAGATTCACATCGGTTACACACTCACATTTTTACATAATGGCATATTAATGACTGTTGTGTTCTGCTACCATTCCTATCCCCTACTATCCCCCCTCCCCTCCCCTCCCCTCCCATCTTCCCTCTCTACCTCCTCTGCTGTTGTTTAATTCTCTCCCTTTTTTCCCTCCTCCTTTCCCCTCACAACCTCTTATAATTTTGTGTAACATTGAAGGTCTCCTACTTTTTCTATATGCTTTTCCTTCTCTCTCCCTCTCTCCCCCTTCTCGACTTTGTTTAATGTTAGTCTTTTCCTCATGCTCATCCTTCCTGTTCTGTTCTTAGTTGCTCTCTTTATATCAAAAAGACATTTGGCATTTGTTTTTTAAGGTTTGGCTAGCTTCACTTAGCATAATCTGCCCTAATGCCATATTTTTATTTTAAGAAAGTGTCTCCCTAAGTTGCTTAGGGTAGCTTTGAACTTGTGGTCCTCCTGCCTCTGGAGTTGCTGAGATTACAGGTGTGTGCCACTGGACCCAGATCATTTGCTGATTTTTAAGTTAGGTTATTTGGTTATTTCTTTTCTTGATATTGAGCTATTTGAGTTCCTAATATACTTCTGATTTTAGGTCCTTATCAAATGTACAGATTGCTGATGTTTTCTACCATTTTGTGGGAGGGTTGGCGTCTTTTGGGATTGTTTCTTGGCTGTGCAGAAGATCTTTTAGTTTAATGAAATCCCATTTGTCTATTTATCCCACTTATTTTTTGTGGAGGTCATATAGAAAAAATAATTTTCCAGACCAATGGTAGCAAGTTTTTTTCTGAATGATTTCTTTCAGTAATTTGACAGATTTTGCTCTTACATTTAAAAGTGTTCCATTTTAAGTTTCTCTATGTACATTGTGTGAGATAGGGTCTAATTCCACTCTTCTTCATGTGTATATAGACTGTTCACTAGATACATTTGTTGAAGACACTGTCTTTTTCTTTTGTTTATTCTGGCACCTTTATTAAAACCAAATGACCATAAGCATATTGTTTTATTCCTAGTTACTCAATTTATGTTCCCTTATCCATCTGTCCATTTTTATATTGTTATGATGTTGTTTTGATTACTGAATCTCTTTAGTGTATTTTGAGATTAGATACCTCCACTTGTTTGTTTATTTTTCTTTTTATTTCAATCTCAAGATTGCTTTGGTCATTCAGAGATTTGTGTATATGTGTGATTCTATAAAATTATAGGACTTTTTTTCTATTTCTTTGAAAAATATCAGTGGAATTTTGATAGAGATTACATTGAATGTACATAGTCATTTTTATATTAATCCTTCCAATCTATGAACACATGAGATCTCCCTATCTTTGAATTCTTTCATTAATTGTTATAATTTTCAATTTTCAGGTCTTTCCTTCTTGGTTAAGTTTATTCTTAGGTATTTTGTTGTTTTTGGTAGTTATTGTAAATGGGATTACCTCTTGATTTCCTTTTTAGATAATTTCACTTAGTATATGGAATTACTACTGTTTTTAACATTGATTTTTGTTCTCTAATCTTACTGAAATCATCTCTTTTTTTTGCTGAATTCATTTCTTGTTGTTTTTAGGGTATTCTATATATAAGATCATATTGTTTGTAGACTGGGATAAGTTAACTATGCTTTCCAATATGGATTTCTTTTATTTCTTTCTTCTATATAATTGATCAAGCATGGAGTTTTAGTCTTATGTTGAACAGAAGCAGAAAAAAGTGAGCATCCTTGCCCTGGTCCTAATTTTAGCAAAAACTTTCAACTTCTATATCAAATGTGCCCCACTTGACCATGAAAAGAAATTTTTATTTTTTAAACAAATTATGCATCTAATTGTATAACTCACACCTCCCCATAATTTTCAAAAATTGAAAAACTCAAATGATCATATGTGTCAAAGAAATACACTTTGCAATATTATATGAAGTCATGGATTCAAAACCCTTTTTCACCAAGGTAATAGATTCTAGAATATCAATATTATCCTGTAGTCCACCATAGTTTCACTGTATTTGTAGATGCAGAGAGAAAGTAGTAAAATGTGCAATGATGTAGAATGCTGACTGCTCTTTAGGGAGGGTAAGCTCTACAGGTGTAGAATTTATTTGATAAACTTATGCTTTTAGCAAACTAATGATTGGAATCATCATAGAATTCTGATGGAGATAGGCAGAGTCCTAATATATTTTGGATGTGCTCTTAAGACTAACGCTGAGAATTAACTGTACTTAAATCAATTGTGTTGAAAACTGGAGGAGAATTCTGATACTCTGTCCAACTGAAAAAGGCAAACTAACAAAACTTAGCATTCCAGTTAAAGGTGATACATTAATTACATAAATTTATCTGTGCTTCCTTCTGAAACCCCACAAATAATGAATCAAATATTTAATAAGTAAAAACCCACTAGAATAACTGTATTGATAGTAAAAAGAAGAAAGAAAGAAAGAAAATACACTCATAACATTTTAGTAGCTGAAAAGCAAGTGAACAAGCTTAGAAAATATGAGAATTTGGGAACTACAGTTGGCAGTAGGAAAAGTAGAGACGTGTGATTTATAGCAAAGCATCCACAGATGCCTCAGGAAGTAACAACAACAGATAACTGGAAGTGTAAGTGAAAGTGGAGTAAAATTCTTACTAGTTAAATGTCTTAGAATTGACACATTTTTTTCCCCAAAACATCTATGTGCTGACATATCCAGAAGTCCTTGAATGAAATCAGACTAATTTTTAACCTTAATACATCAGGTTATCCTGCTGAGCCCACTGAGCCCACTGAGATGTACAAGGACATCCAGATGACAAGAAGCTTCAAATCTTTGCAAGATATTTTCCCAATTAGATGCATGTTTTTTTTTTTATGTCTCATTTTTCGTTTCAATTTGTTCTCTAAGCATTATGTCATTCAGGGTAATTAAATCAATACATTTTTATCTTAATCCATTTTGGAATTAAAAGGATACATTTAATTTATAGAATAAAATTATCCCTCAATAAAATTTTAAAGAGCAAGGTTTTTTTTTTTAACTAGGAAAATAGAAATTTCAAGTGTTCATTACAATTTTCAGACATTTAAAAGGCTTATTATACAAAAATGTTTTTTTAACATGTTTGTCCATTTATTACCAAGTAGAAAATAGATAAATCATGGGAATAAATGAAAATTTATTTCTTTCCTTACTGAAAAGAAAGACAATTAAGCTCTTCTACACAGTAATGTGAGTTCCAGATCATTGCTTCAAATCAAAATAAAATAAACTTTCTAAATATGTGCCCAGAAACTTAAATTTGCCTAAGATTATCATATTGACAACATAACATATGAAAATTGTCCTATAGATATCCTGTCACATTGGTCCCCAGATTTATACAACTGTGAAGTATTGAGTTTCCATTTAAACTAGGTCCTCTGAGTTCAGATCCAATATTCTTAATGTTAGAATTATTGTTGTGACTAGATTAATTTCCAGTTATATAAATGTGTATTTCTATTACTTCATTGGAATTTCATGTGAACAAAATAAAAATAATGAGCTATAATGTTTCCAAAATGTATCTAAAAAACAGTCTGTATTTAATGTTCCTGTGTCTCAACTTCTACTAATGCCACCCTAGCATTGTTACCCTGTTGTCAGTCCCCACTGATTTCTCTGGCTGCCCATCTCCATTCTGGGATCATCAGGTGGGGTTTATAAACCCACTTCCCAACCCCAACACTATCACAGTGAAAATTATATTCTCTTTTCTTTTTTTCCCCTATAATTCATTTTAAAACGACTAAAAGTGGCTTGTAAGACTGCCGCACTCTGCAAATAAATGAAGAAACATGACAAATGTATGTGAGTTATGCCTTAACTTATTTCAATGATGGTTTTCAGGTCAATGAAAGATACTGTTTAGTTAGTCAACACTTCCAGTTCCCTACAATGAACTGTTCTCAAAATAAATCCTTTAACTTTTCACAGTCAAAGGAAAATAATTACATACCATAACATGCCTATGAGTGGAATTCATACTAAAGACTGTTCTGTGTGTATGCACTTACATATATGTGTATATGTATGTTTGTGCATGTATAATATTGCATTATGTATTTTTCATTTGTATATTCTCCTTTTTTCTACCTAAGTCCACAATTCTATAAAGTACAAGTCTATTTTACTTTTGTACTTTGCCCATGGCCAACTGCTGGTTAATAGCAGAAATCTGTCTTGAAATTCTAACAATGTTGAAAGATCAGGTGAAGAGTTGAAAATTACATTTAATTAAAAGCTGATTGCTAGGAGTAAGGTGAGATATGGAAAATCACTATTAACACCTTTACTTTTCCCCTTATCTATCAGAACATCTAAGCATTGAAAAGAATTAAAGCCAGTTTTTGCCAAGACAGCTTGAGGGGGACAATTAAATTGTAGGTATCATTTAAGTAATATTACAAATTGTAAATTAAATTACATTTTAAAGGAATATTAAGTAAGTAAAAATAAAATATATAAGATTCTATCTAATCACATGAGTGGATAATTACTTTACTTAATTTTTTAAGCATAAAGAAAATATGTCACTCTTTTTATTTTGCTCTAAATAAGCAGTAACATATCTGAAATATTAATAAGGTTATTTATTTTTATTAGTTACACCATGATTTATTAAGACAGATTATTTGGTTATGTTGCATTAGGAATAGAGTTGTAGTGAGCATTTTTATTTTATTTAACTATAAATTGTACAGATAGTACATATCAGCAATTAAACTTTAGATCTTTTTAAATAGCTGCTTTATTCCCAGATATGTTATGCACAATGATTATAATCCATATCGATGACTTTCAATGAGTATAAAATGTTACATGACTCCTTAATTTTCTTTCATGTTTTTGTTCTACAGAGTCTTTTATGATGACATACATTGACAAATAAAGTTATTCACTCAACACATTTTTTATATATTTTGTTATTGCCAGTCTTCTAAATAAGAAATGGGATATGTCAAAACCATTAAAAAATAAAGAGTAAACACAATGACTTCTCAGTATTGAAAGGATTTGTTCATCCTGAATTTGAATACGTTATTTAAGGAGACTGCTGGAGTCCCGGGACAGCAGAATTTGTATTATGTTTTCTGGTAAACTAGTTAGCCAAGGAGATGAAAAGTTTAAGGAGGAGATGTTTCTCCAGTGTTGCTACTTTCTCCTTTCATTGATTACATATATTTTCCTGGTCAAATAATATTTTAAGTAGTGAGCAGGTTTCCAGCCTACCTATAAAATCCCATTCGGATTACAACATTTCTTATGCATAAAACAGCTAAAGGAGATTAAGGAAGATCACATAAATCTATTAAAAGACTAAATATAGTTTAATTTCAAACTACCTTCATTGAGTAATCATTGCAGACATTTTAAGTTCAATTATTATTTATAAATTATTTTAATAAAAAACCAATGTACAAAACCACTTTATATATCATTTTGGAACCCGTTGGTAAAGGGGGTCACTATTTGTGCACTCACCAATATTAATCACTACATCATTCCCTTAGGATAGAATTCAATATTAGAATCCTTATGAGAAGAAGAAATGAGTGTTTTGGCCTCACATATGCTAGATAAGCTCTCTACCAATGATTATAGCCCCAGGTTTAAATTAGCATTTTTTGAAGAATTGTAAAAACTAGGTTTCCATTAGTTTTTCATCACCATAACCAAAACAACAGACAAGAACAACATAGAGGAGGAAAATTTTACTTTGGCTCATGGTTTTAAAAATTCAGTCCATGGTTGGTCCACTCTATAGCTCTGGGACTGAGGTGACAGAACGTCATGGCAGAGGGGCTTGGCAGAGGAAAGAAGGTCAGGACATGACAAGCAGAAATCAGAGAGTATGCTGTGCTCACCAGGGACAAAATAAAAACCCAAAGGCACATTCCCATTGACTTTCTTCTTCCAGCTACCCCTATCAGCCTATAGTTACCACCCAGTTAATCTATATCAGTGAACTAATCTACCAACCCCTTTATACCTCTCATAATCTAATCATTTTCACCTCTGAAAATTTTTTCATTGTCTCACACATAAGCTTTTGAAGGGAATATCTCATTTCTAAACCATAACACTATGTTTAACATAATTGATAAGTTTCTTGTTCACAAAAGATAAAACTGGTGTTCAAGAACATATGATTTTCTGTTGCAGTACAGGGTTGTGATCCCAGAAGTTCGGAAGGCTTGAGGAGAAAGATCAAAATTGTCAGCCAGCCTCAGCAACTTAGTGAGACCCTCTCTCAAACTAAAAAATATAAAGGACTAGAGATGTAGCTCAGTGGTAGAGCATCCTTAGGTTCAATCAATCTCTCTCTCTCCTCTCTCTCTCTCTCTCTCTCTCTCTCTCATTTTTTTTTCTCTCTCTCACACACACACACACACACACACACACACACACACACACATACACACTTTGAAGAAAGAAGCCCTTTTCTAAGTTCTAAAGTTTTGATCAAATATTCCCTAGGCCTCAGTTTTTTACTATAATAATATAGAGATCATAAGAACATGACCTTATATTTTCCAGAGTGAGGTGAGACTCAAATTAGATGATGCATGCAGAAGTATTATGTAAAGAATAAAGACAATATAATTCGCATTTCATTGTTAATAAAACAGCTAAACAGTAAAAGAATTGAAAACATGAGCTGATCTTAGAAAAATGGAAAACAAGGGCTTTTTGTACACCACCACTGAAGCCTCAGGGTTCTACCCAGATAAGCTTAGAGTGGCAATACCATCTGCTTCTGCTCTTTCTAAATGCATGCCCCACAAAAATTCAAAGCATTTGCCTGTATCAATTATTTTTAAAATAATTGCAAATCTGTTTGTTTCACTGGGAGAGAAGATTTTCCTCCCTCAAATAATAGGAGCAAAATATAGTAATTCCAAGCATGTCATAGAAATAAAATTAAATCTGTTGTAATTTGAAGTCTGTTATAACTGTCACCTAATTTATGGAGAAAAGTGGGGAACAAAAAAGTGAAATGGCCTCTCTAAGCTAAGACATACTAACTGACTAAATTAGTATTAAAACTTAGCCTCCTTGCAAGTTGAAACACTTTGTACTATAACATTCTTCTTCCTAACCAGTACATTAAATTACAATCTTTAGTCATTATTTTAGGATGTTGTACAATAACAGTTTTATGGTTTGATACAGAATTTAAGTGATGAGTCAAGAAAACTTCCTCCAGAATTAAAGAGGAAAAATGAAAAAAAAGAAAAGTGGGGGGATTCATGAATATAGAATAGAGACCAATAGAGTACAGAAAGGAGACTGGGGGAAGGGAGGAGGAGTGGGAAAGGGGAGATACTACACAATGAGACTGACCAATTTATACTGTCACATTTTAAGCATGTACAGATACTTAACAACAAACCGCACTATTATGTATAATTATAATGCACTAATAAAAATTCTTAAAAATCATTGCACATTTTCACACATACAATAAAGAAAACTTCCAGAGATTAGAAAAGGAAATTCACCTTCCCAAATTTATTGATAATGCTAAGTAAAATGTTAGTTTTACAATCAGAAAAGATATGATGAAAAATGAAAGTTCAAACGCAATCCCAATCTTCAGCATAGATGCAAATATCCTGAGCATGAATTGTTATAAATGAAATCCATATATGTGCATACATCATGAGCAAATAGGTTTTAATTCAGGAATAAAATAATGGTTTGATATTAAATATCAAAAATTTTCACATTATAATCACATCAACAAGTGAAGAAACCAGCAAACTAAAATTGAAAGTATTAATGAGCTGAAAGGCACTTTATTTAATAATGTGCAAAACACGCCCAAAGGTGACAGCTTAAAAATCTCCCCTGCAAAATCAAAATAAGAAAAGAAATCTCATTTTTATTGTTTCAGTTCAAAGTTTTTCACCCTAATGATGCTAGGCAGAGTAATAAACTAAGAAGCAAAGAATAGAAAGAAAAATCTCCTTACTCACAAATTATATATAATTATTGAAAATAGAAGAGTTCAACAAAGTTGCTCGATATACAATAGTCAATTACATTTCATACACTAAAATAATGATTTAAATAGTAGTACCCGAAGAAAACCTGCTTAAAGTAGCAACAAATTCATAAGGTTTCTAGAATATAATCTAAGGAAGTAAGCCCATGATCTTTATAAATAATTTTAAACAATACAAAAAATGTTGTAGAAATTTTAAAGAAATGGAGATGTATACTATATCTTTGTACAGGAAGCTAAAGTATCACAAAGATATCAGTTACTTACACTTTTTCTATAAACAAAGAAATTTGAATCAATTTATATATAATAAGGGTTTTTATAGGTTTCATTATGTTTCATATATAAATTATCCTAATGCCTACATAAAGTAAAAGGGCACAAGGCACAGGATAAGCAACTCAAGCCTGTGGGAGGAGAATAATATGCAGAACTTGCCCTACCCACTACCAAGATAAATCATAAAGCTCACTAACTCAGGGTTTGGCTTGGGTTTCATAATCTGTTCAAAGGAATAGAATAAATTCAGAAAAAGATACATGTATGTGAAAGTATAACAAAATTAACAATGCAGATTAATAAAGAAAGGATAACTGTTCTGTATGTCATCCTAGAGTTATTGATATTCTATATTACAAGACAAAAGCAAAAAGAAAGTTTGAAAAAATTCTATGCAAAGCAACTGGCAACAAAGGTTGTTAAACAAAGGAGTAGCATGCTTTGATTTTTTTTCTTTTAGAAAGAGAAATTTCTCCTACTTACAGTTTGCAATAAAGAAATGTTCCTGATAATCTATCACCATTTTCCAGTGAAAGAAAAAATATTATTATAATAGATGTTATGCTTCCTTTTGAAAAGACTGCTGATTGCTTTCAGAGAAAACATATTCAACTACATAATTAGTTCTCCCTGAATTTTCCTTACAATCATTTATTTTCTTAAAATCTGCCTCTATAATTTTATATTTATTATATGTTTCATTTGGCTACACTGAGGGGTCTCTGCAAATTTTACATTACATAGTCCAGCTTTAAGTTTCAGTATTCTTGGTTATGTGTAAATCTTTTTGCTTTATAAAACTAAAACTTGCTCTATAAATTATGTCACTGACTTTTATTCCATGTACTAATCAATCTGTGAAAATCTATGAAAGGAAAAATATTTAACAATAATTTATCTTGAAATATGCTTAGTTCATACAATAAAAACAAGAACATTTTCATAGAGCATAAATCTTTAAATTGCCTGGGGAAAAATATCATTTCAAGAAGCATATTATAGAACCTAACAAAACCCAGCATTTAACAGTGAAGATCCTACAGGATAGGAGAGAAATCTTTGTCAGCTGCTCTTCTGACAGAGAATTAATATCTATAATATTTAACAAACTCAAAAAAGTCAGTATAAATAAGCCAAAGCCCATTCAATAAGTGGGCAAATGAGCTAAACAGACATTACTCAAGGGCTAACAATTATATAAAAAACATACAACATCTTTGGCCATCAGCAAACTAAAAATCAAAAGTACAGTGAGATTCCATCTTACTCCAGCCAAGATGGCAATAATCAAGAATACAAATAACAATAAATACTGACAAGGATGGTGATGGGCAGAGGGAACTCATAACTCTGTTGGTGGGAATCTAAATTACTAATATCACTCTGAAATATAGTTTAAGGATTCCCCAGAAAACTAATAATAAAACTACCAAATGATCTAACTATACCTCACCTTGATATTTATCCAAAAGAATTAAGGTCAACATATTTTAGAGATAACATATATACCCATGCCTATCACAGTTCACAATAACCTAATTGTGGAATCAACCTATAGAATGGATTAAAAAAATATACACAATGGATTTTTATTAAACCATATGGACAAAATTATGTCATTGGCAGGAACATGGAGGTATCTGCAAAGCATTATGTTAAGTAAAATAAGTCAGAATTTCAAAGACAAATGTCAAATGTTTTCTCTCATGTGGAAACTAGAGGGGAAAAAGAGGGGGAAAAGATGTTATGAGAGTAGAAGGAAGATGACTGGTATAGAGGAAGGGTATATATCTGAGTCAGGGAGAGTAAGAGTAGGTATTGGAGTGATACAGATTAAACTTTGTTATATGTGTATATGAATATGCCACAGTGAAATTTCCCACCTTGTATAATTAATGTACACCAATAAAAATTTATCACACAGTGTACAGAGGGTTAATTTTAGTTTTCCTATTTTCTTCTGCTTTATTCATGAACGGTAAGCTAATTGAGATGAATTAACATGGATTATGTAAAGTTGAATTTTAAGGTTAATTAGACAATTTGTAGAACATGGAAGTATAAAGCATTTAACATGGAAACTATTTTGTAATAATAAAACCTAAGCTCTTCTCTCTAGGAATAACATAAATTTAGAGAACCAAGTCAGAGAGAGTATCTGTGGCTAATTTGTGGTTGCTGATCTCCTTATAGATAGAGTCAAGAATCAAGATGTGATATAGGTTTCTCAATGAATAATGTTGTAAACATTTATCTGTTATACATGAAGGTATAAATATAAGTGTTACACATTTAAGTGTTATACATGAAAGTTTTCTCAAAGTAATACTTTATTAACAGAAAACAGATATGCATGCACACACATATCACAAATATTCAATATTATTTCCTACATGTTATTTTTAAAAAACATGAAATGAATAAGGGGCCATCTTGCATTTGAGATGCAAAATATTTCTTTACATTAAGCTAGGTTGAAGACTCCAAAAAATAGTACATAATAACTCTTTGCATGAATATTTATGGATTACATTGATATTAACAATAACCTATTAGAAATAGGTCTGTCATATCTGTCTTTTACTTTAAATACCTAGTCTTCATAGAGTCATTATCAACTTGTGGAAAATCCTGGTATTCAGTTATTCCTCATGGTAATCCAACTTACACATTTAATCATATATAAAACATGAGGTATGAAAAAGATACTGTTCTTTACAATATATTTAGAATGTTATTATCTGCTAACCAATATATCAAAAAGTGGTTCAAACTAAGATTAATTGATTGTTTTTCTAATTACTTATTTTTATTTTAAAAATATAGTTTTGGAGAAAATGTTTATACTTATCAAAAGAACTAAAATTATACATATTTGTTTTATATTGTTTGTTTATATATATACAAAAATACACACAGACACCTATATAACTCAGAATCACTTTTATTCATTTATCGTAAAATATATTCTGCCGAAGTCCGGCTGTAGCAAATAGGTGGTGGTGGGGAGTGGGTGACGAACAACTTGTGTACATTGATACAGCAGGAATGGGAGCAGTTTATTGTAGGACAGGAGTGGTATTTATACATTCCACACAGCTTATCTAATTAACATAAACTGGATACAGCAGTCAACCAATAAGGAATCTCCACACTTAATGGCTGGCTTTTGTTACTTCACAAACCATTCCCTCTGGCATTTTGCCAGGCACCATCCAGACTTGTTTACAGACTCTAACATTTCTCTGGCAAAATGCCAGAAGCCATCCTGACTTGTTTACAGACTCTAACACTATTCTATTATTACATTTGAAAAACTTCTTTAAGATGTAGAGATAGAGTCCTTAATTCCTAATTTTCTTCTGAATACCCTTTGAAATTTTCTTCATTCTCATACAATAGCAGTGACCACAGGTTAATAAGCATTAAGTATTCCCACACTTGTATATCAAAAAGAAAAATTTTGCCAGCTTCTTATCTATCAACAACCAAGATTCAAACAAATTTTGTGTGTGTGTCTAGACTCATCCTTAAACTTAATCTGAACTGCTAGATGCAAAGGCAAGAATTGCCTCCTAGAAGCTCAAGCACAAAGTTTAAAAGAGAGGATACATAAGGAAGCACCTTCAGTTTTAGGATCTGAATATCCAGATATTTGTCAGGAAATAAGGCTTGAATCTGGTAAAATATAGAATTAGGCTTTAAGGTTTTCTTCCCAACAAAATACTAATCTTACCCAGTATAAACCTATTTGCATAGGTGTCAATGGAAGCTGATCTTATCTGCATCCACATTGGAGAGCTTTACCAGTGACCCTGTAAAGGTAAAATTTCTAAGCTGATTCTAAGCCACAGAGCCAGAGTTAAAGTGTAAAGGACAGGCTTGGGTTGTAAAGTAAGAGACCATTGATATGTAAGAGACCATTGATATGTTAAATACCTTGGCTACCCCAAAGCCTTTGATGTCAGTTTAAATATTCCCCCCAAGTTAAGAGTAACCAATCACCCCCGTCCAATCTGTTCCCGCCAGTAAATGTGCTAATCTTGACTCAGAGTTGTTTTTCAATTCCCGCCCCCCCCATCTCTTGTTGATTTGTTCTGATGTATGCAAAGCCCCCCACCCCTGCCCTCTCCAAAAGGTGTACTTAAGCTCAGCTTAACCTTGGCTCGGGGCTCTGGGCTGTTCTCCCTTTCTGTGTGAGCCTGCCTAGAGCCTCAGCGCGCTGAACCGGATCCTAATAAACTTCCCCTGCGTGTTGCATGAAGTTGGTCTCTTGTGGTCTCTTTCTCCGACGTTTCGCCGTTCCCTTACAACCCAATTCTAGTTAGTTAAGTTTTGGAAGTTAACTTTCCACAATTTGGGAAAGATTTTTTCCTCCTTTTACAATGGAAATATAGGAAACCAGGTTAGATGGACAAGAATGAGGCAGTATGTCACTTAAACTGCCTCTGGTTGCCATATTGGAATAATGATAAAAACAAGTTTGAGATTAAAACATACTCTGTAAACATCAGAATATACAGAAGGAGGTAATCACTGTAATTTATGAGTAGCCAGTTGAGCATTAGCATAAACATACATTCATCTCTAAGCCCACCCTGTTACCATACCTTTTTTTCTTTAGTGCTTACTGGGAACTAAACACAGGGGCACTCTACCATTCTACATCCCCAGGACTTTTTAGTGTTTACTATTTTATTTGAAGACAAGGTCTTGATAATTTCCCAGCTTTGGGAAAATTAATATCCCCTTATCATATAATGACCACACAATTCATATAACAATCCTTCTATTTAGGAAAATGATTATTGAAAGGAACAAACCTTATATTTAATTCCAGAAAATGAAAAAAGATGTCCAATTATTAGATTCTATCTCATCATTGCTGGAAATTGTCTCTATATTTATCTTTTCTTCACTACTCTGTATTTTATTTTTTAATCACTGTTCTTATCCAACTAAAATTTTTGCTAAATGTAAAAATTTGTTTTCATAAATTTGAATAGGAAAAAAAACAATTCAGTACACTTTGTAAAATATTTCCTCAACTTTATTAATCCAAACCAAATAGAACATCATTTTTCAAACACATATTAATAAAAAACAATCACATTTTTTATGAGAGACAGTAAGTCCTTTCAATGCCTTAAAAAATTAAATACTATGTTTAGTACTTTGGATAAAATGATATACCCCAAATTGAGCATGCGTAGAATTTTGTATAAAGCACTAATCACTTAAGGACACAGACACTTAATGTATTTAAGAATAATATATCTACAAATTTAAAGAGATTTTTAATTAGCTACTATCATTTGGGCAACATATTTATTTCTAAAGTGTTTGAAATGTTAGGGCTTTTTTGTATTGCTTTTCACTAATATTGCATATATTCATGTTTTAATGTTAGTCTTTGAAAATACTTTACACTCCTTCATAATGTGAACTTTAAATCAAATGAATATTTGTGTCTTTTCTCAGCTCAAACAAATGTCTGAAACATTTAAAACTATGTAATATATGAAATTCTAATTATTATTTTTCAGCATTACCATTGAAACTGTATGAAGAAAAATATCTGTCTATATCTCATAACAACAAAAAGATTAGAATGTCAAAACTGAAAGCATAATGTTCTGTTTTCAATCCTTTTCATTAGTGAGCTTTGCTTCACTAATGAATTCCTTGATTAAAAAACAAAGCCCAAATGTTTTCTGTCAGTATTTCAAGATTTCTTATTACTGATTAAAAGTAAAAATATATTTGAGGCTTAGCTGATTTTTTAAAAAAAGTTTTTAGGAGGTTTGAAAATTCAGCATAAACATTGTCTCTAAAACTTCATTGAAAATTATTATCTGTCACTGCTCCACATAGACTATAAATTCTGTTGAAGTGTAAAAGTACAGATTCAAAACACAGTGTTTTTCTATAGTGGATATATATTTTAGCGCACTAAAATTCACAAACCTTCATGAATTATCTTTTCTATGAATTAGAAAGAATGATTTAGAAGTTTTTTTTAAAGGAGGCACAGTTGTTGGAGGAGATGTCACAAGAGAGCAACAGAAGTGATAAAATGAAAGGAGATTAATTCTTTATTTCAAGAAGGTCATCAATCAACAATATCAACTGAGTATTTATCAAGCAAACAGTGGCTCTCAATATTATATGTATAAGTATGAAAGTGCCACAGTAAAAGCAATTAATTTGTACAATAAGTGTTAATAATTATAATAATTAAAATAATAAACAAAATAAGTGTTTCAGGTTAAGAATGCCCTAAATAATAATGTAAAGTGTATAGCAACTAATTCCAAGAAATAAGCTATATGGTTTCATTAATCATACATTTATAAATTTACAAAATAAAACTATCAAAATATGGGCTGGGGATGTGGTTCAAGCGGTAGTGCACTCACCTGGCATGAGCCGGGTTCTGGGTTCAATTCTCAGCACCACATAAAAATAAAATAAAGATGTTGTGTCCACCGAAAACTAAAAAATAAATATTAAGAAATTCTCTCTCTCTCTCTTTTTTAAAAAAATAAAAATAAAAAAATAAACTACTAAAGTATTTTGCTCAAGATGTCTTCAAATTTTATTTGAAATATTATGCTTATGAAAATATCATTCAGAAGGCAAGGGAGGTTTATAAAGAAATTTAAATAATATAGAACATTGTTGTAAAAAGGTGACAGTTTATCTGGTTTAGGTATTGTCTATCTTTTCTTCATAAGCCACTCCCACCAGAATAACAAAAATAACATAAATCATAATTTTGTATCAATATTTTATAGAAGCAATAAATATAAGGATGTCTTTAGAAAATGTTCCTATTTCCATTGACTTTTTAAAATGTCTAAGTAAAGCAGGTGAAGAATAGTCATCTAGACATTCCCTGCCTTCCAAAGAGATTCTACAATGAAACCCTCAAATTCAAAGTAATAAGGCCTAACCATTTACATGATTATTTCCTCTGTGACTATGCCAAAGGAAATAAGTGCTCAAGCTTGGAATATGAGGAAAGAGTCACATATGAGCCACTTCATAAAACATTTTGCTAATATGGATCATGTAAACCCCATGTATTAAATATTTAATTCCAACCTAAACTGTATATTCTTTCTGACTCCACAGATCTCAGTTGTGTTTGCTATTACGGAGATTCCTATCTAGAATTTCAGAATGTGTTTTTAAATCCACAAAATAACATCACCCTGGAATTTCAGACCTTCAGTCCTTATGGACTCCTGCTGTATGTCAAGCAAGAATCAAATTCAGTAGATGGATTTTTTATTCAATTGTTTATTGAAAATGGTACTTTAAAGGTAAGTCCTTCAGATCATTTAAAGAAAATTTGAAAAAGTTGGTTGACTGCCTGAATTAGTGGTTATTGTTAAAGTAAAATGTAAACATTTCTTTATCTATTATACTTACCAACAGGCTGTCTCTGTTCTAGTTTTATGTATGTATATGTATGTATGTATATATATATATATATATTTTTTTTTTTTCTGTTTAGTAGTTATATGTATAAAAACAGTATGATTTGAATTAACTTGAATTATCTTCTTTTCTTTATGTTTTTATGTTGACCACTTTTATATTTTCCAGTTTCCCACTCTCCCAATTATAATCATTATTACCATTTTTTATAACCCCAATGGGCAGGTGTGCTCTGGGGACCCTTATGTAAATAATTCCAAGATCCTTTCATAGTCTTGAAGAAAAACACTATTTTCATGATAATATTAACATACTATTTATCTTTTTCACTCTCACTGTCATAAGTATACAATGGAAATTTTCAGAGGATACATATTGTGTTCTTATATTTTTTTTTTCACAATGACTTTCAATTTTTAATTTTGTGAATATTGACAGGCATAACCCAATTTAAAAAAAAAAACTCTTTGAAGGTCTTAATAAATTTTAAGAGTGCAAAACAATTCTGAGGTTAAAAAATTGAAATTGCTGATTGAACACATGGTAGATTTTATAATTTTCTTATTATGGGTCCTTTTGATTGATACATAATAACTATATATACTTACAGGTGCCTTGTGATGTTTGATATATGCATACATTATATAATAATCAAATCAGTGAAACAAAAAAGAACAGAGATTTCAAGATAATTAGAATAGAGGGTTTTCACCATTTTTTCAAAGGAACAGTAAATGTTTGAAGTAAAGGGTCACAACATTTTTCAAAGGCCCAAGATTACACAGATAATAAAATTTAAAAGCCAACTTTGATTTTAAAGTGTATGTTCTAAGCCTAACATTATTGTATCTTAACAAATTACTGATATTAGTATTCTAAAATTTACTTTAGTAATGTTATCCTAATCATCATTGCAATAAATTAACTATCTCAGCAGTCCTCTATAGGCAACAATAATTGTATTTTTCCTACCATTCCTTTCAAGATGTGATATATCACCATGAATTTCCATGAATGGTCAAGGTATGCCTTAAGATTCTAGTAGATTGATTTTGTTGAAATGTTCATTTTTCTTAAGTAATAAAATACATTCAGAGAATTTAGCACAATAGCTGATACAAATATCAACTCAACATAGCATCATAAAAGCAGAAATATTTTGATTCATTCTTGTATCTGTTTATTCATTCATTGAACTACATAGCTATCACTTGTCATTATGCCAGGTTCTCAAGATTCTGGAGTAAACAAAACACACTTGGTATTATGTGTTATCTACTAAAAACAACTTATGTTGTTGTTTTTAGTAGTTAACACATAATATCAAGAACAGTAAAAAACATAAAAAAGAAATAGAATTACATAATGAATGAAATAATATAACTAATCACCCTGCATCAATCTAATCCTCTAAAAAAATTATCTTGTCCCTACTCTACAGCACTTTTCTCATTTAAGAGAGAAATCTCCTTTGCCCTTTGAGATGAAGCAAAAATACAGCAAATGTAAAAGATGGTAACTCTCATATAATATAGAGAATTGAGAATTGGTCATGTCAGAATGTTTCCCCGCAGCGTGATTTTTTTTTGTTTGTTTGTTTTTTTCTGCTAATACAACTGCCATGACCAAATTCTAAAACAGCTAGTTGCTTTCACCGCTGAGGACATCTCTAATCAAAGGCAGCATGAATAAGTACCAGAACCTGTAGAAGTTGTGAATAAAAATGTTTTAAGAATTAACGGAGTATGAAGGCATGCCACTATTTACACTTTGAAATGTAAAGAAAAAAAATTAACTTGTAATATGTTAAACCAGGACATTTAGGAACTATAAAACAAATGGTTGAAGAAACTTGGAGAATTTCTTTTCCTTAGATTTTACAACAAAGAAAATATAAACTGGCATGTCTGTAATAATAATACCACTATTTTTTGAACTGCAATTATTGGACAGTTTTTATTTTAAGAAAAGGTAGTAAGATTTCATAATCTTGGACTGCAGCTGAGCTCTCAGGGTTTGATTCCCAGCTGTGCTCTCAGGAGCTTGGGACTTTGTATATATTTTGTGCTTAAGTTTACTCACTTGTAAAATGTGTGGAAGAATAAATATATATTGTGATATTTAAATTAGAAAATAAATACATATTGTGAAATAAAGGCCAAAAAGAATAAATTCCTACAGACACATAGAATGGTGTCTAGTATGTAATAACTGTATGTGAGAGTAGTTAGCTGTTTTCTCCCTGCATCTTAAAAATAACCTGCAGACAAACTAAAGCTCTCAGAGAGTGACTGTATTACACATGCTCTTCTGTTTTAAAGATAGTTCATCAGGAAATTCACTCTTTTATAAAAATCAAAGAATCCATATCCTTTTCACTTCACATTATTCTTGCTTAAAATGATTTAGAGGAAATTTCAGTGTTATTCAACCATGATTTTTAGATTCCTCTGTTCTATGATGATTTGTGAGACTGTGCTCCAATTTCCACACCAATTTTTACATATAATCATAAGGGGATTACATTTACATTACAGTTTTCACAAAGACATATTTATGGCTGCACTTTTAGAGAGATCATAATTTAAGACTTATTCAAATTCTAGAATGGCAGAGCTGTTTATAAAAATATTAAAAGGAATTTAAGTTTTTAGAAAAGTTTAATATGTCAAACTTATTTTTTAAAAAATATTTTACTCATACCAAAACTATAAGTAGGAATCTTCACTGTAAACATTCAAATATCGGCAATTGAACTTATTAGCTGTGCAATAAATTACTATACATCGTTAACTAACGTCAAGTCACTCACCCCAGTTTCCACCTCTAAATACTGCAGATAATAGATGATATCTACTTCACAAATTTTTGTTTTTTAATTTGACACTTGCATACTCCTTTTATAATTCAATATATAGAGTAATAATTTTATAAACAGTAGTTATTGTATGTATTTATTTATATATATATATATATATATATATATATATAATACTGAAGCTATTTTAATAAAAGGTAAAATCAAGTAATATTAATAGAATTGTATGTAAAGTATCTAATAAATGTTTAACTTTGACATTCTTGAATATAACAGAAAAGTAATAATTTAGTAATGACTAATAATTTTCTAGTATATTTGAACAAATGAAGACCATCCACACATGTATACTTTAGTTAATACATTATCACTTTAGCTCAAATAACTGAGTTTATAAATTTCAAAGTTTTAAACATAAAAAGCATATAAATTATTACAAAGTTATTAAAAGTTCTAAATGTTCTGTCTTGGACACAAAGTAAGAATTCAATAAATAACAATGTTTACTTAGTTATACATGGCTTGAGAGGAATGTACAGCAAAATGGAATGAAATTTTTTTCTACAAAGTGCATATCTGTATTGAAGATTTTAATGTTGCTTAAATAATTAAAATCAAATTACAGTTTATAAATTGATAAAGGAAAGGAACTCTTTGCAGTGGATAAATATTATGAAAATCAAAATAAAGCAATATATTTATATTTGTACTACTTATGTGAAGATTTAGATATACCACCTGAAATATAGCTCACTGCATAGGAGTTATGAAACACTAGGCAACTGTTTCTTAACATATATGTGAGTTATAGATACCGTGTAGATAGAATAAAAATCTTTAAAGTCTTTAGGGGAAAACAGCCCCAATATAATCAATATTCTTACAGGCACATGCTTGCTTCGAAAGTTAATTAGTCATTGCCCCCTGGCCCATAGGTTTAGCAGGGGTACCTGCTCATTCATACCCAATATAGACATGGTTTCCCTCTCTAGACCATGGTTTAGTTGGCCCATTAGCAGTCATACTACAGATGGTCCTAGATGCCCTTAAGCATCAGAAAGCTTGGAAAGTGTGGTTCACTTTTAAAACCTTTAAATCCCTCTTCCTGTGACATTAACATTGGCCTCTAGATTGTATTAACTAGTCTTTGCATTGTTTAACTGCTAGTGTGTGCTTACTAATAACATTTGTTTCTGCTAGGAAAACAGGAAACCTTTTTTCAACCATGTTCTCCAAAACACTAGAAAAGACTGAATCATACTAGAAGACTGGCAACTGTTTGCGTTCAATGAGTTTTACATTTGAAATTTAGCACTCTTTACTTGCATATTTGAGATGTTACTTTTCTTAAATTTCAAACTTATTGTATCCCCAAAGCAACATGAAAAGTATTGGTAAAGATTGTGTCAACCATAAAATATTAATTTCATAATAAAAATCTGTTTAACAAAAACATGTTTTTTTCTTCTAGTACCACTTTTTCTGTGCTGGTGAAACAAAATTGAAAAGCATTCAAACTACCATTAGAGTGGATGATGGACAAAGGTATAAACTGTTTATCAGGTAAGATACACTTGTTTTCTACTTAATCTCATAAGTAGTAGACTATTCTTTTGGTTATTGTCCTCGTCATTTTAAAATGGAGGTTATCCTGATTAGTATTCACATGTGCTTATATGTGAATTAATGTTTACCAAGATTTTCTATATATCCTAAAAAAGTGTACTAAGTAAAGAATGTTATATGGGTAATATTGTCAACAAACTTATATAAGCATATTACGAAGAAGCTCTGAATGCCTCATATTATTTTCCACTTAAAGGAGTTATAGCAATGAAATATGGTGTTGTTTTCTTTCAATAAATAAAATACAATGTATTCAGTGTAAAAATTTGAAATAATCGGAAACATAGAGAAGAAATTTACAAAGACCCATTATAACACAAACCAGAAAAATTAGAGAATGTACATTTCTGCTATTTCCAAAAGCTGTATCAGAAGGCAACCCCATTTCCAAGTACTTGTCAAATCAGCTATAAATCAGGTACCTATCTACAAACTGTAACATGATATTTTATTCATTCCTACTTTTATTTTATTTTACTACTTATACTTACTGGTTTAATTCCAAGGCTGGTGATCCATTTTGATTTGATTTTTGTGCAGGGTGGGAAATAAGGGTCTAGTTTCATTCCTCTACCTATATATAACTAGTTTTTCCAGCACCGTTGCAACATGATATTTGTTTTTAACTTTACTTTTTTATTTTTAGCAAAATATATCTAATTTAGATTTAATGTTTTTTCATCACGAGTTTTACCACTCCCCAGTACTTTTTACTTTTTGAGACAGGGTGTCTCTAAGTTGAGGCTGGCCTTGAACTTGAGTCAAGTTCAAGTTCAAGTTCCAGCCTTCTGAGAGGCTGGAATTTCAGGCATAAGCCACCACACCTGGCTTAATATATGAATTTTAGTGGGAAATAATTCAGCCAAAATAGCCTTGTGGCAGTTTGAAAGTTGAGGCTAATAGAATGTAGGCAAATTTCTCAAGATCATATTGCTCATCAGTGGGGAGCAAAATTAGAATCCAGATCTCCTGCCTCCTAACCTGATGAATGTTTCCACTATGATATGTTCATTCAGTATTTTTAAAGTGACCAAATATCATTTGAAGTCTTCTTTAAAGGAAACATTAGGTGCAAAACATTTAAAAATTTTAAGAATACCTATTTTTCACTGTTGTCATTACAATGCCACTTTTAAGAATATATATCACCCCCCCAAAAAAATCACTTTTTTCCCCTCTTTTTCAGTGCTGGGGATGGAAAACACAATGGTGCTTTACCACTAGGCTACAACCCCAGACCTTTTTATTTTTTTACCTTGAGATGGGGTCTTGCTAAGTTGCCAAGTGTGGCCTCAAACTTGTGATTCTCCTGCCTCAGCCTCCCAAGTCACTGGGATAACAGACTGTGACACTATGCCCAGCAAGATCACCTTCATTTATGTGTTATGTCACTATGATAATTTTTCCATTTACATGCATTGTTGTGTTTAATTTTTATTAAACATAGTTGACATTCTTTTGATATTCGATCTAAATCATCTAAATTAAGAAATATTTCTTTTCTAGTCATTGGTTTGTTTGAAATATTGTAACAGAAAAACTTACAGAAATATAGTCTTCTCTATGATTACCCTTAATAAATAGCAAGAGTAGAGTTCCATTAATTTATTTTCTATGACAATAAAAATGTTATTATAAGATAAAAAGGGGGAAATCTTTAATTTTAAGTTAAACACAGCCAATAATTCTGTATTCACAATTTTTTGACCATTAACAGACTCTTATATAAATAGTTGCACACATTTCACTCTCAACTCTGCACTTTTCCATCTCATTTCTGCTAAAGGATGACATTCTCCTGATATCTGAACAAAGAAGGGACCTTCCTCACATGCTCTTCTAACTGTGGGGAAAAAAGAACAGCAAGACCCTATGATGTATAGTTCTTACAGAAAGCACAAAACAAACATACTCCATGAAAAACCAGTGAGCTTATTATTTTTTAGAACTAGGAAAAAGACAAGCTGTTCCACAGAGTTACATGGTCCTTTAAAAAATATATATGATTACTTAAAATAGAAAACTCAGGGAGGAAAATCTGAAGTATTTAAAATCAGGTGAAATACAGAGTCGTATAATGAAGATATTAAAAGTATATACACTCATACCACTTTAGTGAGAAATTAGCTATAGTTATATTTTAATGAAAGGGAAAATGACAATGGGAAAAGCAGTGGTGTTAGACTACGGAGCAATAGCTTATGGTACGTTCCAGAAGTAAAGCAGAGCCCAGCATTGAGGTGCACGCCTGTAATCCCAAAAACTTGGGAGGTTGAAGAATGAGGATTGAAAGTCAGCATTAGCAACTCATAGAGACCTTCAACAATATAGCTTCACCCTGCCTCAAAATAAAATGTAAAGTTGACTAAGGGTGTAGTTCAGTGGTTGAGTGCTTGCCTAGCACATATAGACTCCAAGTATAATCTCCAATGCTGAAAAACAATTAAATAAAAAGAAGTAAAACAGAAATGGGTATGTATCTGTCACTCCAATTTTGAACACCACACATATATTTAAGCCCAAGTTACTAAGAGAGTTTGAGAATTTGAATTTTCCATCAAACACAAATATAAAAATGTGATGCTGCAGTTTATCCAGGTCTGTTGGTATATTTATAGAAATTTTAAATACATTGTATAGTAGTTACATTGTTAATATATACTATTTAATATATACAGTATGGCATTGATTGTACTATAACATATAATTATTCATTTATACATAATTATGTTATAAAAACTAATCATGAATTTAATAATGGACATGTTGGAAAATTTTCTTCACTTAAAGTCACTACATCCATATACCTTGTCCTGAAAGGAAGGTAAAATTTAAGAGTCAAAAATAGAATTAAGTTTAGTTTTTCTGATCTCTTCTGCTATGGAACTTTGAGGGATTTGGAGGTTTTTGTTTGGTTTTGTTTTTCTTTTCTTAAATGCTGTCATTTAAAACCAGTACCTTGAATAAAAAATACATTCTTCATTTGTGTCTTATACTTAAACTTACAGTCAACATCCTGATTTGTAAGTAAACTGCAGGAATTCGAGTAGAACTTTCTCATAGAGAAATTATTAGTTTTGCTCTATTGTTGGAATAGGTAGGCAGTTTCTTATTTATGAACTGTACAGAGTCAAGCTAGACTCAAAGAGGACATCTTCAGTTATCCTTAAGAAAATCATTTATAAGCTACCCTTTATGTACAGCCTTGTGAACATGTAATAAATTCACACAATTTGGGGGAAAAAAGAGCATAGTGTTTTTGTGAACAATGAACAATCTGTAGGAAGTTTGACATATATCATGAAATCCCCACATCAACAAATATTTTCTCCAATAAGAACTGAATACAAAGCCTGAATCCCTTACATTTTGTCTATTAGATGATGACAGGAGAAACATTTTCCTTAATATGTAATGGTATCAAAAAAGAAGAAAAGGGAATTATTTTAAGATTATTTATATAGGAAAGAGTGAGAATAAAGTATAAAAGTGTAGTGGTAGTCAGGTACATCATAAAATTCCACAGTGAGACCTGGGAACAGCATCTCAAGCAATAGACATCTGTATAAAAAGCAAATAATATGAACAAAGAAGTGTTTTCTTCTCAAAGTAGGGTACTGTAGTCTACAGTATACAACATTTCTGGGCTCCCATCCATTGTACAATCTCTTCTTCTTGGCTCTGGTTTTTTGAAACTGACTTATGTTGATTATATCAGTGGGCTCTATTGTTGGTTAAATTGTGATCCCACAAAATTAATATGTTAAAATCATAACCCCCTAGTACCTAAAAATATGACCTTATTTGAAGATAGGATCATTAAAGAGATAATAGAACTACACGGAGGTCATCAGAATGCCTTTAATATAATATGATTAGGATCTTTATGAAAAGGGGAATTGCAATACTCAGACAAAATTTTCAGAGAAGGAAGACAATGTGAAGTGAAGGACAGAGTCCTGGAACAGATTCTATTCTCACAGTCTTCAGCAGAATTCAAACCTGACAACACCTTAATCTTGAACTTATAACCAACAGAACAGTGAGACAAAAAAATTGCATTTGCTTTAGCCACTCAGTTTGGGGTACTTTGTAAGACAGCATCACCAAACTAGTATGGTGTCCCCTTGACCTTGAGCTTTCTTCAGTGACAGGAAATGAGAAGAGGAGGATAGTGAGGGCAGGAGTTCTATTCCCTTGACCTGAGTGTGCCCAACAGACTGCTGGACTCTTTTCCTGGCACTCTCCTCTGCGTTCTGATCACTCCTTACTTCCTTCTAGTCTTTACATGTAAAGGTGGTATCAAAGTAACTCTGTTGACTTCCATTAAATATGGATTCTCCAATCTCCAACCTCCTCTTTGCAAAAAGCTCATTCATTCAAACATATTTAAATTATGTTAGTTGAAAATTGCAATGTGTTTGAAAACACACTGAAAACTCAAGTCTCCTTAAATCAGCATGGTGGAGAATAGGTGGGATAGAAATAACACATTCCACTTTCTTTTGCACTGTGCTCTCTAGAATTTAGTCATGTGGACACACTGAATGGGAAGAGCACCTAGAAAAATTTTCTAGCTTTGCATTCAGGAGGAAAAACATCAGTTAAAAAAATGCAGGATAGATATGATAAGAAATATTTCTAAAAGAGAAATAAATAACTGTACTTTTAGGATTAAAACAAAATGTAATAATCAGTACTGCACTGCATATAAAACATAAGTTAATATGTATGCTATTTATTTATTAAATAATTATACCTTGATCAAAAATGTACACAATATCAAATTACATATTATAAACAATTGCATTATTTTCTTATATTTCTAATATTTAAACTACCCAACATTTTTATCAATGTTGGGACACTCTGCCTGAAAATGACAAATTATTTCATCTTCACACCATAAAATTTAAGTTTCTGCTGTGTTTGGTAGAGAATGTTATCTAAAATGCAGCAAATTGTGCATTCAAAAAACAGAGCAATTTGAAAGAAATCACTTATTGTAGGTGAAAATTGGAATGAAGATAATCAGAACTGTCATCATAAGTATCAAAGTTGTGCAACTTCTTTTCCAAAAGAAGTCTGTCTTCCAAGATATTTATAATAATACTATGGACTAAACATGTGGTAACCAAAGCAGGAGTACTTTGGCTCCAAGTGCAGGAAAATCAGTGAAGTGGAAAGAAAAAGTAATAAGCCACTTAACCACTTTCCAAAAGTAAAGATTTTTCTTTCTCTAATGAAGTGTGTACATTATTTCATTAATCTATTCATTAACCACTGTCAGTAGTGTCAAGAAAAACATGCCAATGAAATAATGATTTTATTTCAACTTGAACAAAATAAAGAAAAAACAATTGATTGTGATTCTAAAACGGTATTTATTCACCCAGCAAAATGTCCCTCTAACATAAATCTACTTTCATTTTCTTTTTCCCCATTATACATTTGTTCAACACAAAATGTGGTTGAAAGACTGAAACTTTGTCATTTAACTTTGGAAAAGAAAATTTAAAGTGTAATCATCATAGGATCACTTACCCAAAGGAAAATTAAGCTTTATTATAACTCCATATATTCAAATGCCCTAATAAATTGGTTACTACTTTTTAAAACCTATTTTAAAACAAATGTTAGAATATTCAAACATTAAAAAGTGGGACACTTGCCATCATTTTACTTGAAAGTTTGAAACTATTTAACCCAATACAAAATGAATAAAATAAATATCAAAAAAAGTTATTGCTATCATTCATACTGTAGAGGGACTCAGAGTTCTATTTGTTGTACTAACATCAAAGTTTTTGTTTCTTCCCCTGAAACAAGGGATTGATTATCATTGATTAGAAATTAAAGCTGAAACTATGTAGTTGATATTCAGCCTACAGTTTACCAAGAGCTTTAGGAATGATTTTCATCATGTCTCAGTAGAAGGAGGAGATGCATTGCCCATCAGAAGTAGCAAGTAGTGTCTATGAGCATTTACTGAGGAGCTATCAGTTAATAAAGCTACTGTCAGCTGTGAATAGCCAGGTATTTTACCACACATCTGGATATAAAAACTAAAAGAGGATAAAAGGCAGAAGTCTGATTCATATTCTATCAGGAAAGATAATTTCCAAATATATTTTAAGCACCCTTTTAAATGAGATGATATATAGGTCAGAAGTAAACAATCATAGAGTTGTATTCTTTTTTCCAACATCATGTATTTAGTACGATAGAAGTGATGGATGAATCATAATAATGGCTGAGCCATCCAAACAGGTGCCTCTGGAGGCTGGACAACACATAGAAACAAAGGCTAGAACATTATAAATATAGATTTCCATAGGTAATTATTGGGACCTACATTTTTTAATTTGACCTGAAATTTGTCTTGTTTTAGATGCTGTCTGTGCTCTCACCTGATAAAAGAGAAACTTAGAGCTCAAAGTTCTGGTTGCTTGAACTTTCTACTGCTTATTATGCAGCATGGCTTACACTGCCTTTCTAGCTTGCCTCATTTTCCTCTTATCCCTGCAAAGAGGTGAACTCTGTCTCCTATGCTGATAAAAACATTGGAAGTGCAAATTGATAGTTCATAATTTCAATATTGGTTTTATAAGAAAACAGAGACTATACAAAAGCTTGTCAAAATGAGAAAATAAGTTTATACTGGTCATATCTTTGGAAAACCTTTCTGTTGGTTATTTCAGTATAAATATAAAAATTAATAAATATTAGGATTATTTCATTAAGAGAAATTTGGAATATTAAAAGCAATTGTTGAGTGATAGATTTTAATTTTCCTAAAGTTGAAAGGCTATGATCTTATTGAGTGCATTTTGAAATACTATATACCTTGAATTTAAATTTTTTAAATAGTTCTTACTTGTTGATGAAGACCACCACAGTATAATTAACTTACTGAATTAGTGTCAGCCAAATAAATTAGTCAAATGTTGGGAGTCAATTGTGTGGAGGGAGGAGAATTCAATTTTGAGAACATTTTAATCAGCAATCATTTTTCCAGAAAATTAACACAATTCAATTTATCCCATAAATATTGTCAGCTTCATTTCATAAGTTGAAAAGGACCTAACCTATTTCATTTAGTCTTATTTCTAAAGTTGCCTTTAGTAATGGAGAGTGATTTTCTGGAAAGGAATTCTGAAGCGTGACTTAACAATTGCTTCCATGCAACTTGTTATTTTATGTTCATTGGAATGACTTCAGAATTAGAAGTCAAGTCTATATCCTTTCGTTGTATATTACATTGCAAAATTGTATACCATATTTCTGTTCACATCAAAACTCAAAAAAGCCAAATATCATTTTCTAGAATGGCCTTTTTTTTTTTCCCTTCTAATGAGAGGATAATACAAGTTGCAAGCTTCAAGTTCAGTTACAAAGCATTCTAATTGGGAAGCATGGCACACCTCCCAAAGGGTCATTTACCAAAGCCACACAGAAAAGCATGTGTGTACATCATTGAAGTACACAAATCTTTTCTGTATCTGACATTCTCTATAATTTTTGGCTCTCTGTTGCTTTGCCTTACTCTCTTCTACGACCTTTCAGGTTGCTTTAATTGTTAAAGCCTCATTGATCACCACATGTCACTAGGAAAGAATATGTTAAGGCTACATCCACAGATTCATTGGCAAAAAATTTCTAGGAACCAATGAAATGTGCATTCCTAGATATCCCTGTCATTTTACTTGTTTTTAAGAGAACAAATCATTAATAACTATCATGCTACTATGAAAGAACACAGTGTTAATAAATTTGCCCAAATTTAAGGTAACATATGATCTGGTATTTCTACAAGAAGCTTAAACTTTTGCAAGAGTTTCAAAAATCGTGCTTGAAATAATGTGATCATATTGTGGAAAAAAAAGATCATCTTATATAATTGAATACATTATAACAAATTAGGCATAGTAGTTCTTAAATTGTCAGAAACAAAGTAACAAATCCTAAGAAAGTCGGAATAGTTAAGGATAGCTGGAAACCACCATTTGAGAACTATGGATAGGCATGACATGATAAATTGCTTATTGGGGAAGTAGGGAAAGTTTAGGATAGAATGCCCTAAGTCTAAAGGGCAGGGTTCAGGGAAATAGTTTAACTCTTTTACTACTTGGTAGACTTACTTCTATCCAACGCCTGCCCTCCACTTGTAATCCTGGACTCCATCACTTTCCACATTCTCAAGGACACCTCTCTTTTAATGGCACCCTTTTGCTTACATTATCCATCTTTTTCTCACTGCTAGACCATTTCCTAAAGAGCAAAAGCAGTCTTTAAAATTCCCTGACAGCAACACATCACTTTGAGCTCCTATATTACTTTTATCCCATTCCTATTCAGAGCCACATATCTTAGAAATTTATTACACATGGGATTTTGATTTTGTTACCTGCTATTTACTCTTCAAACTAATTCAATTTGGCTCCCATGTTCCCAAAACCAACACAGATTTTGTTAATGCCACCCGTGAGTAGGGAGTTTTATCCTTTAGATGATAGCTGTTTTGGGCTTTATTTTGTTTGTTTTTAAACAAAAAAGGGCTATTGTCAGTTTTTACTCTGACAACACAAACAAGTCTTGTTCTGTGCAAAGCAAAACAATGGTCACACTACATGACTTTCATGTTGACAAAGCCAGTAAATTGTTTTCTGACTTAATTGTGCTAAGCATTTTAGTGAGAACATTCCTCCTTCCTCCACTACTACTACCTTCCCTCTTCCTCCTCCTTTTCTTGAGGGAGGAATACTGAGAAAGCTCATAATCTGCTTAGAATCAATTTTTATGTCTGCTTTAGAAAGAATAATTTTTAAGGGGAGGACAGAGGGAAGTATTATTGGCCAACTTATATTGTGTGTGTGTACAAATGTGTAACGACAAATCCCATCATTATATACAATAATGCACCAATGAGAATGTGGAAGGAAAAAAATCTAATTTTGAATCGTTTCTGTCTCCGTGGCTGGTTTTTCTTTCTCTTACTAGACTCATTCCAGCTTACTTTCCTTCTGAATTCCAGATACATATATACAAACAATAACCTAACTTCTTTTCTATTTCTCATTCATATCTTCAACTTAACCTATCCAGAATGAAATTCCTGACACTCTACCCCTAACAGCCCCATCACTTCTCCATTCCACACCCACACACCCTTACACAATGCCTAGGATTTTTTCCATCTTAGTAAATATCACTACTACTTATACACTGGGTAGGTCTCTCCCCTCTGAATTCATTATAGTCTGAGTCTTCATCACTTTTCAGCTGGACTTCTGCAGTTTTGTTTTGCTTACTTCTGTGCCAGGGTATTTGTTTAAAGTACATTGCATCAAGTTACAACTCTGTTTGAAGGTTTGAGTGGTTTTCCTCTTCTGTGAGAATAAAATCCAGACTCTCTGATCACTGGATCCTGCATAATTGGCCTTTTACCTATTTTCCTCCACCTCACTATACATGATTTCTTCGCCTCTTATGCTCCATTGACTTTGACATTCTGTCACTTCTGAAACCATCTAGTTTTTTTTTCCACAACAGGTCTTTAATCTCACTATTCCTTCTAGCTGAAACAGTGTCTTTTCTTGTCATTCTTTCCTCTTCTGTCCTCACATTGGAACCACATGGCTTCTTTTTCATTATTAAAGTTTTGGATTAAAAGTCATCTCAGGTATCCCTCCTAGACTGTTCTGTGCAGAGAACAGATGGTCTCCTCTCAGATGGTTTCTCACATTGTTCCCACTTAGCATTATACTTCCTGATTTTTTTTCATTGTTTCTGTGTTCCTAAGGAGACACTAAACTCATGGGTCAGGGACTTGTCTGTTTTGTCCCGTGCTGAACACTTCACCAGCACCTAGCATGCAATTGGAATGTAGCTGATTGATAAATAGATATTAAATAATGAATTAGAGGTAAGAATGAAATTTGATTCCAGATATCAAAGATAGCTGGATGTTGATGAACAGAGAAAATTATAAAGGAAGGAAAGAAATCAGAATGAGCCATGTCTATGGTCATAGCAATAATAGGGTTTACAGAAAAATAAAGCAGAAGCTGTTTGGAGATGTCATAGAAACCAAAGGCCCATTTTGGTATAGTCTCTCGGCTTTCCAACTAATTAGATTCAGTCTCAAATAATTTTTCTCCAGGGCTGGGGATGTGGCTCAAGTGGTAAAGCGCTCGCCTGGCATGTGTGGGGCGTTGGGTTCGATTCTCAGCACCACATAAAAATAAAATAAAGATGTAGTGTCCACTGAAAACTGAAAAATAAATATTAAAATTCTCTCTCTCTCTCTCTATCTCTATCTCTCTCTCTTTAAAATTTTTTTCTCCAGATTTATATGTCATTGTTTTATATTCACACTAATATGAATAACAATCTGATACATTATAAATCCAATATATTATAGGTACTTAATATTGACAATAATACTCTCAATAGTTTAAAGGAGTCCTCTTCGCCCCCCCCCCAAATATCTTTAAATATCTCCTTTTTAAAAATTTATTAACAGATGCATATGAATTTTACTGGATGTTCTTGTATCATAAGCATATTTGATTGAGGTTGCAAACTGCCAAAAATATGGAAACACAGCTGATTTATCAACTGTGTTATCATTATTGTGGAGTTATTTCAAAGAGTTGAAACATTTAAATTGAGTCAAACTTTATCTCATAATATTTTGCAGTTGAAACATATATGAATTATTGAAGAACTCCTTCACTAAAATGGAAACTTAATTTTATTCTATTGGTTGAAAAATGTTTAGAATATTATTTTTTAAATTTGACAATGAAAGTACAAGTATAAAAGTAAATATTTTTTCCATAAAATTAGTACATTTAAAATAATTAGAAGTGATTATGTTATATACATGCATATATTTGAAATTAAATTAAGAAATATGTTCTATTTAAAACTTTACAAAGCTGGTCATTGGTTATCTCATTGGCAGTCCAGAGAATTTGGCTTATTAATGTATCTATTAAAGACAGCCCATTCCTCTGTTGGGATTACCATGCCACCTCAAGAGGCTCAAAAACTCAGTTATGCTAGAAAATTCTGTGTCCTACATTTCTGTGAGTACTTGAGACTAATTAGAAATGCTGTATCCATTTAAATATATATAATAAACTTATACTTAAAATGTTTAGCTGCCTGAATTTGAAATAGGAATTTAATTTATAACTGGAGAATGAGATTGCCTAATATTTTGGATATGCTGGTTTTAAATTGATATTTATGTGACATATGACTTAAAATGAAAGTGATTATACATTTTAATTTACTTCCTTCTAATCAGTCTTTATATCAATAATTATTAATCCAAACAGAAAATATTCTAAAATTAAAAGCTAAGCATTTTGAGAGCAAAAACTTTGCTTGTTAATTTTTGTGTTCTCATGACCTAACAATTTGCTTTGCAAAACAATGAATAAATGTTTACTGAATGATTGATTAATTTAATGAGTGCATAAATGAATACAACCTTTACAAAATAGGCATTTGATATTCCCAAAACAAAATTATCTTTAAAAAATAGAAAAGAAAGCACATTGCATTTTTTATAGCTCTAGTAGCCACATATTACATTTTAAAAGACAATTGTAAAATGACATATAGTCTAACAAAATGTAAAATTAAATGTATGTTATGCCTGTTACTTTTCTAATCTACACTATGAAAGAAAGTAATTGGTACTCTCAGATATGCTTGTGAGGTGACAGGAATATTAAACCAATGGTAACACAAGGTGAATGTAGACATTATGTTCAGAGTAATTAACCTCTTGCTCTGTCATCGTTAGAACAATTAAGAACAAATTTATTAATATGGATCCACTGCAACAATATGATGATAATCATCATATGAAGATTTCTTCTGAGACTCTGGTATTTAAAAATAAAAACAAATCAGAAATCAAAGATAACTCAAAGAAAATATTTCTGTTCTTAGTTATTCAATTGAACCTTCACAACAGGAAGTCCAGTATTTTATCTTTGAGAGTCCCAACCCTGCCAGTTAACCAAGTACACTAATGCCATGCAGTCTAAAAATCCTTAGCAGATGAACATCAGTATGATCCATTTACCATAGCCCTTATTTCTTTATTCCAAAACAGAGCATAGATAGATAAGCTATTTAATTGTCTAAAGGCCTGTTAGCATTGCACAAATGTACCACATGTATTTACCTAAGCAAATAAAGACATCTGTACCCAAAACAAGGGATACTTTCCTTGTTTCAAGTAATATGTTTTAGGTACCATGGAGTCTATCAACACCCTGTTTAATCTCTTTATTAGAAAAAAATTCTCCATCTATTTATCTCAACACTATTTAATATTTGAGGATGAATAATTATTGTCAATGTACTAGGGATCAAACCCAGAGACACATTATCAGGAGCTACTTCCCAAGTCCTTTTTGATTTTTGAGATGGAATCTTGCTAAGTTGCTGAAGGTCACACTAAGTTGCTGAGGCTGTCCTGGAACTGCCTTTGCTTCTCAAGATGGATAATTCTTTGTTGTGAGGTGCTCTCCTGTGTATTGTAGAATATTTAGTTGTATCCCTGGCTTTTGCTTCTCCCCTCATGTGTGATAACCAAAAATAGCTCTTATATTGAATACTACCAAAAGTTGCCAGGATTCACAAGAGCAAAGCACATACCCTCAGTGAGAACCACTGATATGCATGTGCATGAGCATGTGAGCATGCACACACTCACACACTTTATGAACTATTTCAAAAGTAATCAACAGTTTCAAAATTATTTCGAAGAATGGGTAATTATTTTTTATTCTGATTTTGGAAAAGAGAAAAGGAGCAAACCGTTTTTCTATTTTGAATTTTTGAAGGAGGAAATAACATCCATTATGTTTTGGATTTAGAAAGTGGCTTATCTTTAAATGCTTCCTGAATCAAAGATAAAATTTTACTTGTCAACATGCCCTAACCAGAGAATGTTCTTAATTTTTTAAAAATTTTCTTGATAAGATAAGGCAAAAGTACCACCTACATATTTCTATTTGGATCTTTAGAAGAATTATACTAATGAGAAATAATAACCTCAATAACTACCCACTCCCTTAACCATAGCCACTTATGATATAATAAATAGTCTAAAGAGAAAAAGAGTTGTGCAGAGCTAATCAGGATGAGATTTTTAGCAACTGGAAATCAAGATGAGATTTTTTTTAGCAAATAGGAAAGTTTTAAATTTTGATCACAGACTGGACCGTTCTGTTTTTCTTGATTTTTTCCTATTCAGTCGACACCATGACATCCCTACAACACTCTAACCATTTCTATAGCAAAGAAGCTGGTGGTCATTAGCCAAAGCACATGGAACATCCTTAACACCCCACTACAGCTCACCTCCTGAAGGACAGCATAATCAAACCACAAAATAAATCTAACTTGGGACATAAGTGGGAGAATAAGATGGAGAAGCACGGGTCTGATGAGACTTAATTCTGTTGCATCATACAGAAATTTCTCCAACCTTAGGTTTCTTTTGCAATTGTAGCATGTAGATATCTACCAGGATCTCAGGTATGTAAGATATATAATTTTACTTTCTACAAATTCACTTAATTTCCATTTTATTCTCCATTCTGATGATATAGTAAAAAAGCAATTCCAGTCAATGGGGATCTCTCCCTCTGCCCTTGTAATTCCAACAGAGTGCCAAGGCACAGGAGGTACAAGTAGTCATGTAGTTACTGATGTCATCCAGTCCCAATGGGTGCTGGTGAGAGAACTGTTTTCTTTGTTAGATGACACACAGGGCAAAATATGGGATGCCTTTAGACTCAATTTCAGAAAAAAATCTCAGTGCTTTCTGCTGTTTAAGAAAGACATAGCATCAAGGTGGATATTAATTTTTTTTATTTCCAAAAAAATTACTCTGAAGCTTCTTAAAGCTTTAATATGTGCTCACTGTGCACTCAGTTGTTAGGAATTGAACAGTCTACAATTTTACAGAGAATTTTTGCAACGAGGATCTTAGGTAGATAGCTACAGTATAAAATAATTGAAGGAGGGGTTCTGGTAGAGACCTGCACAGCACACAGTAGGAAGAGTTGTGTTGGGGGCTACTATAACTACCCTATGGCTCCTCTCTTCCCCTGGAAGCATTCTTAAGTCACCACTCCACAATCCAAATAACCATAGTAAAACATTTTGAAAAACAGATTTATTATAAGCTGTTTTAATTTGGATGGCATCAAACTAGTTAAAAGAAAGAATATGCATATTTTGTGAGACTTGAAAAACTAGAATTATTTTTCATCTTTTTCATAAATAATAATTAAGAAGCAACTAAATCCTTGAAAGGATGATTCTTAGTGACCTTCACAGGATTTAATTGTTTGAAAACTTGCCATTTTCAATGTAATTTAATTCAATAACAAAATATATTTTAATGGACTATTTTGATAAAACATGGATATTTTCACTTTTCTGATACCACAGAAGTATAGTATGCCAATGAAAACAGATTTCAGGAAACATAGAGCAAATCCTAACACTGTCACTGATTGTGCAACACTGTGCTTGTTACTGAGCAACATAGGACCTAAAGCCACTCATTTGTTAAATGCACATTATAATTGTACCCATTTCAGAAGGTCATTATGCATATCATACAAGCATGTGCCTTGCTTTAGAAAGTACTCAATAAATCTTTGCAAATATGTTTATGATTTGATTTCAAAATTATAAATACTCATGTGCTGCTTTCACAGTAATGGGTCAGGCTACTAATTGTGATTCCACTATGTCTAGAATGTGAAGTAATGAGACAGTAGTAAGTCATGACTACATTCCAACTCCACACAACATGGTCTTAAAAGGCATGAGTTCTTGAGTTGCACCAACAGAGTTCTGATACTATCATCATCACTTATTGCACAATTTTGTCAAATCATCTTCTAAGTCTTTCTGGGTATATTGAGGGTTAGGAAAGATAAAATAGGTAAAACCCATTTAGTAATCATTTATAAATATTAGCTAATATTATTGTTATGTTATCATCAATATTAACAGCTTTTTGTTTTGTTTTGTTTTTTTAACTATCATTATCTTTTATGCCATAGCCACCATTTTGTTCAGGGTAAGGTACTGAAATTTTATTCATGTGTCTTGACAGAGTTTAAATAACTTTACCAAGATATACCATTAATGCCTCAAAAGAATTGGCATTCTACAAATCAATGGGCCTCAATTCCTTAGTGTTAAGGTATGGTAAGTGACACAAATCAAATGTCTATAGAACTTATTTGAATGAATGAATTAATAATATATGTTTGGATAAATGAATTAATTATTTGGAGACAAAAAGAAACCTGAAGAAATGGGGAAAAGTTATAATGGTTTACAAGGTTTATGCTGAAATTAATTCACATGTGCTAAAATATGAAATAATTGTAACAAGCTCAGAATTTGAGTGTTTTATTGCTGCTTTCAGTAATTTTGTCATAGATCAGAGTCCAGAGAATGTAGATTTGGTAACACTAAGGTGAGAATTACTTTAAGTATCAAATTTTATATCCAAGTTTGGGTTCTTATTTCTTTTGATTATGAATGTAGAATAAGGAATTTGACTTTGAAAGTACTTACTAAGGAATGATCATACAAGCAAAAACACAAATTCTAGGAACAGAGCCAGGCCCTGATTTCCTCTGTCCCTGGAGTGTTTTATTTAAGGAAACCATTGATTTCTGCCACTACTCTGAAGAAACTCATGTGCGAAGGTGGCCAAAAAAAAATCTGCCTCCAATTCAGTTTTCTAGGATTCTTTCCAAGGGGAGATCAACTTCTTTTGGATTAGCATATGAGCAGCTTTGTTGAAAGTAGCCTTTTATACTTCAAGCTCAATTTTAGTCTAACATTTTGAAAAGAAAAGAAAAAAATCTCTGTGATCATTTCTATGAAGCTTCGAAACTTCAGCTTACTTCTTTTTAATATTTAGGACAAGAAAAAATACTAATATAATCAAATGAAGTTTTTCCAAAGGAACTGTCAACAGCCTACCATTTGCCTGAGGCTTACTAGAGGGCATTTCCTTATGAGACATTAAAGTACAATTAAAACACATCTAGCTTTATGCCTTACGATTTGAAGAAAACTGAAAAATCACTCATAATTTTTACTAATGAGTAAACATACTTTCAAAATGGACCCAATAGAAAGTAGCACATTTCGCAACTCAAAATAATGGAACCTATGAACTCTTCCCAATAAACTGGAGCATTTTCCAATAATGCATTTGGATATGACATTGCGTTTTTAGAACTGTCCTCAGACTTATACATAAAACATCAGAGAGCAATGTGACATATGCAGAGGATGCTTATGATATTGCCAAGAGTAATCCTGTGTCTAGCAAGAGAGAAAGTAAACTGCGATGATGTTTAATTTTAATAAAAATGGCCAGTGATGCTACACAATTGGAAACATCTATACATGCATTTTAAATAAGTTACTTATTGTCTTAGCATCATCCAAGAAAAACAAAACTGAAAATGCAGGTAAGCAGAGTGATCTCTTGGAACTTACACTTTTGTAGCAGGAGACTTACGACCTATGACTTCTTTGCAATAAATTTACTTGCAATTTTATTTACAAACTTGTATAGCTCATAGTGTGCTCCCATCATCACTAAGGGTTTCCACCAGGCAGCAAAGATTCTGAAATCCTTTGAGTGTATTATTGCTCATTAACACTAGGATACTTTCTTGTCGTTCTTCTGCTCATGTGTAGGATGTATTTCTGGTGTTTTTTGTTTGTTTGTTTGTTTGTTTACTATTGTTTTGATTGGGTTTTTACATTGGAATTTTTTTTAAGTTATTTAAAATTTCATTTGAAGTTTACATAGGAAAGGAAAAAGTCCTCTCCAAGTCCTACTTTATCTCAAAGGTAAATATTTTTAAATCTTCAGAAATTTCTTCTATATTTCCATCTTCACACTTCTAAATGATAAATGCCTATACATATTTTTATATATTTATTGCCAAAATTATCATTGACTCCATGTTATAATTAGATGAAGATGTACCTGTCTTACATTAACTGTCTGTTCAGCCTGATCCTTTCATATCCTGTCAGTCTTTTGAAAAGCAATAAACAAATTATAAAAATATAAATTATGCATACTGATTTTTGTGCAACCCAGTATTACCATACAGTTATTACCTTTCCTTTTTGTACCCTCTCACTACTCCATTTCCATAAATCATTTCCTAAGTTGCTCTTTGCATAGTTTCAATGTACCTTTCTTTTTCTAACCTTTCATCAGATATACCATATGACTATTAGTGATGAGACTTCACTTTAATATTCTCTTATATTTGACCAAGTGATTTCTAGAGGTATCATTTCTCCTTTTTTGTTTTATTCCACTCTTCTGGAATAAAATGTAGAAATATATTATATACTAGTTTCTTTAAACAATGTAAGGGAAGTGACATTTTGTCACATATGTATGTATAGTTAGTGTACTGTCAGACTTAATTTTACACTTCAAATTTTTAATGCAAAGTAGGAGCCATTTTTCCTCAGAATTTTGGTTTTTAACATTCTGTGTTTCTGTTGGAAAATTTAATATATTTTATCTATCCATCTATTTATTATTTATGTAAATGTGATATCTTTTAATTTTTCTTAAGTTTTCAGGAACTTTTTAAGGGTCTTTTCTCTGCTTTTATTATTTTTAAATTAAACAGTTATATAGTTTTAGTCAATCTGGGTGGCTATAACAAAATAAAATACATGAGCAGTTTATAAACAATAGAAATTTATTTCTTACCGTTCTAGAGAATGGAAAATCCAAGGTCAAGACACTGGATGATTTGGTGGCTGGTGAAGGCCAGTTTCCTGGTTCATCAATATATTTTGCACTAAGTGTTGATGTGGTAGAAAGGGTGAAGAATCTCTCAGACCACATTTATAAAGGCACTAATCCCATTCCTTCCCTAATAATCTCTAAAAGGTCCCACTGGTTAACACCGTCATTGTTTTAATCAGATTTTATTTATCCTGTAACAAAAGGACCTGAAAAGAACAATTCTAAGGAGGAAAGTTTGTCTTAGGACTCATAATTTCAGAGGTCTCAGTCCACAGATGATTGACTCCATTCCTCAGTGCCCAAGCTGAGGCAAAACATCATGGCAGAAAAGTATGGTGGAGAAAAACAGGTCTGGACATGGCCACCAAGAAGCAGAAAGAGAGTGCCACTCAACAAAAACAAAATATATGCCCCCAAAGCACACCCTAGGGATCCACCTCTTCCAACTACACCATACCTGCCTACAGTTACCACCCATTTAATCCTTATCAGAGTACTAATGTTCGAATTACATTAAAGCTTTTATAACCCAGTCATTTCACCTCTAAACTCTCATGTACTGTCTCACACATGAGCTTTTAGGGGACACCTAACATCTAAAACATAGTAATCACCTTGGAGGTTTGGATGCCAACATAGTAATTTTGAACATATAAGCATTCAAACCGTAGCATGTACTTAGGATTTTTCTCTTATCATTCACTCTGTTGGATACTTCATGGAACTTTTTTTGGCACAATACTTCAGGACTACTACCTTAGTCTCTTATACAAGCCTAAGTGATTTTCCCATCACTTTATCTTTTGTCCTAACATTTGAAATTCTCAAATTCTCAATATTTCTTTAGTTTTGATCTTAATGCTTCAAGACTTATTTTCTAGTTTTTATCTAAGTGTTCTGATTGTTTTCTCCTGATATGGTTTTGTTTTAGGAGAGTAACCTTCCATTTTCTCCCTGAGGATGATAATTGATTATAGTTTTTTGAAGATTTTGCCTATTCTCTTATGTATCAGACAGGATCCCAGCAGGGGACAAATGTGTTTAAACTCAAAGCATTTAATCAAAGAGAATTTCATGGAAGAATTTTTTTTATAGATGTTTGAGTATTGGTAAAGGAGGCAACCAGAGAAAAATGATAGCTAAGAAGCCATAAGTCCCTGCAGGCCTCAGAAGGAGAGCGTTTATCAGAACCTGGAGAGAGGTTAGAGCTCTGTTATCAGGGGAATCTGATAGTCTGGAGTTAGGGGAATCAGAGTCACTTCCTAAACTATGGTGGAGTAGAGGGGAATAAACATATTATTTCCTTTAAGGAAAATAGAGAATATTTGGCTGCACAAAGTAGAGAAGAACTGAGTAACCGGTTGCCTTCACATAAATTTCAAATAGTACCCATGGTGTTAATCCTGCTTCTCAGTTCCCTGTATCCTATGCCTCTTTGGAGTTATATGTAATAAACTTATTGTCTTCCTCCAGTATCCTCCTCTACAGACACTTTCAGTTGCAGAATCATAAACTCTGCTAAATTAGATAGCAATTTTCCATCTGTTTTGTCTCCAAAATATTTTTTTAGCCTTTCCATCCGCTTACATATACTCTCCATTTTCTACATCTTTGTGAGTTTAAACTTCAACTTCATTTAAAGAAAAAATAAGATCTCACTACAGACAGGATACAGAAGATAACCACACATGGCTAATCCTTTATCTTTAACCAAAATTAGTAATAGAATTTACTTTTGCAATATTATCCAGTTATGATGTCAATTTATAAGTAGGAAAATATAATACATGTATAGAAGCTGACAAACATGAAATTCTTCAAAATAAGAGACGAAAAAATAAAGTTCTTACTAGACATCAACTGTTATAATTTTTTAATATTAAATTCATCATCATCTGTGTTGGAGACATAGCTAAGTGTTAGAATATTTACTTAGAACGCATGAGATCATGTATTTGATTCTCAAAATAGAAAAAAAAATGTAAATATACCATCATGAATTTTGTTGGTTTCTCAAATGCCTTCTCTTTTTTTTTCTTCATTTATCTACATTGCCATACATCACCACCAACTCTTATATTTATCCAACATAGGCAGATACAGTATTGAATGAATCAACTGACAAATACATTTCAATATTTCCTGAGTCTAAATCTTCTGAGTCCTTGTTCTCTGTTTTATCTTTGGGGACAATTGCTTTAAATAAGTTAATTAATTTTTTTAAAAATCTTATTTATGTTGACTTATTATATTATCAAAGAGCTGTGATTAGTGCATGCTTTTAGGAAACTTTATAAAAATAATTTTCAGTGCAAACAATAAAATCTAGACAGGAATGTTTGTATATACCTGTATTCCAAACTTCTTGGACAGGTGAGTCAGGAGGATCAAAATGTGGAGGCCAGCCTGAGCAACTTAGCAAGAGCTTTTCTCAGAAAAAAATTAAAATGGCTTCGGGTGTTTGTCAGTGGTAGAAAGCTTGCCTAATATTCACAGGACTTAAATTCAATCCCCAGTGTGGCAATAAATAAACAAATAATAAATACAAAAATATGCTGTGGACATTAGAAAATCAGCTATTCTCTTTTCATAGGCAAAGTTTTTTTTTTGTTGTTGTTGTTGTTGTTTTTATCAGAGGTTGAATCCAGCAGTGCTTAATCACTGAGCCACATCCCAGCCATTTGTATTTATTTTATTGTATTGTATTGTATTGCATTTTTATTTATTAGTTTGAAACAGGCTTTTACATGCTTAAGTTCTCACTAAATTGCTGAGGCTGGTCTTAAACTTGTGATCATCTTGCCTTTGCCTTCCAAGTCACTAGGATTACAGAAGTGTGCCACTGCACCCAGCTCTACAGGCAAATTTTTGAAAAATTTTTTTAGTTGTATATGGACAGCATACCATTATTTTATTTGGTTATTTTTATGTGATACTGAGTGAGGATCAAACCCCTGCTTCACACATGCTAGGCAAGCACTCTGCCACCGAGCTATAGCCCCAGCCACTACAGGCAAATTTTTGATATATGTCTTTTAATTGCATTACATTCATTATATTTTTCAAATGTTCTATAGTTCTTAATTATTTTTCAACTTCTTATCTCATGGTATAGTATTTTGTGTTGATAATTTCTCCAAATTTAGAATAGTTGAGAGACTTTATTTCAATAATTTGTGAGCAGCTTGTTATCATAATTTTATGTTTTATGGATTTTCACCAATTTTTCTTCTCTATGGTGGTATATGAGTATATTATTACAATCACCTTCTTGGTAAATTTGATGATTTTTAAAAACCTTCTGTATAATCACATTATAATTTTTATAAAATTTCAAATCTGTCATTAAATAGTCATGACACCCAGAGGCAGATTATGACTTCTCAACTTCTCTTTGGTAAGAATCAGTGCTTAGTGCATGTCTCTCCACTAGTTTTTCCATTATTTGCTAAATATTGTATTGGGAATTATTTCTTTGTTTTACAACATAATTTTTTAAAATAATCTATACAATTTTAACTGCAATTAATAAAATCATAATATTCTTCTATATTTTACTCAAAACTTTATCAACATCTTTTCTAGATGTAATTTTCTTGCTTTGAATTTCTGTCTGCTGAATCATATTGTACTCTTCGTGTGAAAGTTCTAAAAGAATAATTTGGTGCCTGTATGTATGTTTCTATGTGCAAAAAATTTTTAAAAATTTATTTGCCTTATTATGTCATTTTCCTTCAAATTCTCCATATAACTAACAGCTTTCTTTTATTGAATTCTTAGTGAAATTTATAAATGGAATATTTTATAATACTTGTTGAGAATAATTTTACAACTTTTTTCTCCTAATTTGCATAAAATTTATTCAAGAGGTAGCATCTCTGCATCTTCAGACACTAGTTACTCCCAATTTATATCCCCAATTTAAATAAGAACTTTAACCTCTCAGTATATGCATAAACATTTTTTGTTTGTTTTTGTTGTTCTCTCCTTCCAGCAGATGGAGATTTATGTTTACCTGACTTTGATTTATCATCAAAGAACTTGTTCCCTATTTCAGCAGAGGGCTGGGAAAGGAAGTAGTGTGAAAGTAGTCATGGGCTTGTCCTTGCTTTGACTTGGAATTTCTTTCATGGTGTCATTTTGATGGAAAGGTCTAAACCATGACCAAAGAAATATTAAAGGAGTGGAAAACATGGGGAAGTACTGGGGAATGAAATCTGTCCATGTGCAATTATGCCACAATGAGTCCATTTTTATATATAATTATAATGCACTAATTAACATAATAATAAGAATAATATTATAAAAGAGATTAGTAGAATAGGGCAGGTAGATCAGGGGAAGGAGAAGGGGAGGGAAACAAAGGTACTGGGGAATGTAATTGATTAAATTATGTTATATTATATACAGATATAGCATAATGAATTCATCTATTGTGTATAATTTTTTGAACCAAAAAGAAATTAACAAACACAAACATAGTAAACAGCGGCCATGCTAAAAATAGTGAAAATTTTATTACTAGTACTATAATAAAAACTTTATTTTCTATGCTAGAGACCTGAATTAATTCAAAGTGAAAGTGTTTCCACTAGGAAAAAGTATATGGTAGAATCTTTTGCTAGCACCACGAACATCTCTTAGCTTCATATACAGACAATTCTTCTCAGTTTGCTTGACATGTTTCAAGAGAGAAAGCTCATTTCTGTTCCTACAAATGCTAATGCTGGAAATGCTCAAGAAGGTCCTAAAGCATCGGTCCTCATAGGTGGAAGAGACTTTCAGTTACATAGTTCTGGTTTCAAAAGCTATCTACTATTTAGTGGTCAAGAAAATGAAATAAATAAGAAAAGGAGAAATATTTGATAAGAAGTGAGAGGCTAAACAAGAAAAAAAGTGTATTCTGGGGAAGAGTGGAAAAGTGTCTTAAGAAGGGGGATGTTACCTATGACATTCTAAGGCTATTGAGTAAGATGGGCAATGGGAAGTGATGATTGGAATGTCAACACAGAGCGGGAAACCAGCTTGGAAAAAGCAGTTTAATAAAAGCATATTGGAATCGGCAAATACAAAATGAGCAGGAAACAATTAGAGCTAATAGAAATAATTCTTAGGGATTTTTGTTATAAAGGGAAACCACCAATAAGACATAGTAAGGGAAGAGTAGTCAAAGAAAACGTATTTTCTTTGAAATCAATGATATTGAAGGATGCTTGTGTAATACTGGGAATAATATGCTAGAGAAAAATGACAGATGAAGTGGGGAAAAGAGGGAGCACAAACTGATTCAATGACCTTTAGAAAGTAAAATATAGGTGTATTTTAGGATGCCACAGGGCATCTAGTGACACTACTGCTGTATCTCCAATTCTTTGAAAAGAGGATTTTGCCTTGTATTGTCTCTGAATTATACTTTGTCACCTAAGTTTTCCTTTGATACTAAATTATTATATTAACATTTTCCTAAAGTTTTATAGAAAATTGTTTAATAAATTGAAGTTCATATTTCTCTATAGTTTATCCCCAATAAGTGCCCTTGGTAATATGAAAATTCTTTCATTTTTTTTAGCAGGTAAAGACAGTTCACTTTTTTTTCCTAAAAACTAATTATACTTTATGCTGGTAGTTAGAGACAAGATTAAAATAAAATTACTACTACATAAAAATTTTGAGTTTATAAAAATTCCAATGTTTCTAACTTAACATAAATATTAGAGATTTCATCTGCAGGCAGAAAATGTACTTGAATAGTGCATAGAAAACATGTTATCATAGCAGTTGGGAGTAGTCCAGCAGGAAAAAAACAATAAATATGCATCAGGTGACTGTATTAGTTTATTTGCATTACTATAATGAAATACCTGAGGCATCTAACTTGTAGTATAAAAGGATTACTTAGCTCACAGTTTTAGTTTCAAAATTCAAGATCAAGCAGGCACCATTGACTTTTCCTCTGCTAAGTACAGTTGATATTAACCAGAATGCTATGTCAATTCACAGACTCCTAGATATGCCCTGAATTCTTACCAAATCTTAATAGTCCATAAATATCCTAGTTTGGGAGAAAAATAATTGCCCCAAGAGGGATTTATCTGTGACTCCTCCTGTTGGAAGAAATCACTAGATTCTCTAAAAGGATAGTGCTGGACTTTTTAAACCCCAGTCTATATAAAACTTAAGTTTACTCTCCCAAAATGATATTGGTTTTCCATCTTTGTCTTCCAATAAACTTTCATCAAGATTATTTGTATATCTTTTTTTTTTAAATAAAAGTTTATCAAGATGTGTATAAAAATGCATTTGAGACCTATTAGACTTTTCAAAACAAAATTACTTGTATTGGTTAGCTCTTAATCACTGTGACAAATAGCTGAGAAAAACAACTTACATACTTGTTTTGACTCGTGGCTTTACAGGTTTCATTCTGTGGGCTCCATTGTTTCTGAACCTGTGTTGAGGCCCTACATAGTGGGGAAAGGGAATAATGGAACAACACCATCACTTCATGGAAGCTGGGAAGCAAGAGAAAGAGAAAGCAAGAGGTTGAGGACCAGATAAAATCTCCAAGGGCACAGCCCCAAAAACTCACTCTCTTCAGCTAGGTCCTATCTTCTACAGTTTCTAACACCTCCCAATAATGTCATTGGACTATAAATCATACAATGTACTAATTCTCTGATGAAGTTAGAGGCCTCATGATCAAATCACTTTCTAAGAGCCCCATTTCTGAGCATTGCTGTATGAGGGACAACCCTTTTAACACTTGAGCCTTTGGGGAACATTCTAGATCTAAACCATAGCACTATGATAATGTCCTTGTTAACTACCTTTGACAAAGACCATGCATAACTTACATTTACTTAGACTTCATTTTTTTTTTTTTTTTGCTTTCTCCTTCCTAAAACAACAAAATATAGCTCCAAATAACAGCAAGAATATTTTCCAAACCCCAGTGGCCAAAGCTATTAGTAAGCTTTGTTCATTTGAAGGTGTATGATCAGTGGCATTTTCTATTTGTAACCTCCTCTTTTTAATATCTTAACGTTTACCTAAATTCTCACAACCTACTACCTTGTAGAACTGATTCTGTGTTTCACTAGATTAAACTTCCAGATGTTTGCTCAAAGAAAAAAAGAAAAAAATAAACTCTCTGTTGTGCTTTCAAGAATCACATCAAAGCATAATTTTAGAGTTTCCCAATCTGTTATAGCCAAAGATATCTCAGAAATTTGCTTCTTCTGTTATCTTTCATTGGTGGATGAATATATTCTGCATTCTATTTCTCATTAGAGTGTGGTGCTTACTCGCTGCAGAGGGCCTTGTCAAAGGGAGAAACTCTGTTTTAGAACAATACCTTACATCTGGATTTACATGCAACTTCTGCCCAAGCTGGAGTTGGGTCTTGCAGTTATTATACCCCAATACAAACTCAGAAACAGCACTCCTTTATGCTGTTATAAAATTTATAGAAATATATTTGCCAATTTATCAAAAAATATTTAGCAACAGAGGGGTCCTCCCAGTTGTTCTTGGACATCCTCTCTCACTTCCCAGTTTTGAGTTGATGTGTAAGGGAGATTAAGCCATCTAGATGTAACTTTATGCTTTTCCTTTCTATGCCAATGCAGTCACAATCACATCTGTGATACTTACCTTAATGTCAGTATGCTGATCTGCAGGATCAATCCTGAGGCATTATTTTTCAAACACATGTTAATGTGAAAACACTTCCATTAATCATTTATTCTTCATTTGTTCTCCCATAAAAACTTTCCTGCTCCATAGGACTGAAACAGAGAAGCAATACCCCAAATATATTTTATGGTAGAATTCAGTTAGAATTACCTTCTTAAAAAGCATGCACATGTGTGTGTTTATAAACATTTATGCAAATATGAGCTAAGACCATGTACTTGGAATTATATTTTTCTCATTCTTAAAATAGTGCTCAAAAAATAGCTTTAAAACAATTTTGTGTAGCATGGAATCTGATTTAGTATCTCAGATGAGGAATTAGAATCCCCACTCCTCTCTTTAGTATATCAGGATGTTCCAGCACTTCTATTTTGCTATTTTAAATGGTGTTATCTTCCATGACAATTGATGAACCCTTTCTCTAAGAGTCAATTTCAGTTTAAAGAATGAAGCAGAGTTTGTGAGTCTGGCTGCATGCAACAAATAAAACAGAAAGCTAAAATTTTATAGTTGAAACCATCAATTTTCATTTCAATTTTATTGTTCATCCTTGGGTTATCTGAAAGAATGGTCATAAGTGACATTTCTGAGTCTGAAGCTGCCACAATTTGGTACCCTATAAGTATAGATATTGTAGTGATGATAGATTTAATGCTATATGGTGTTTGCCTAAACAAGTCTTCCCAGGGCAACTTCTGGCTGACACCAAATGATGGATGACAATACCCAATTGCTCATGAAAACTTACTGCCCACCATGTGCATGCATGTGTATGTGTGTGTTTCCAATAGAACAGATATTCATCAGCAGCTCTCAAATACTATCTTTTTATTTCCATAGATTTCCTAATAACTTTTCATAAGTAGAGTCTCTTAATCACATGCACACAAGGTAAAGGTTCATTGTCATTACTCAGCATCCAATATGATGGCTTTCCTTTGTATTTCACTTTTTGGCATACGGAATATGTCAAGGAAAGCAACAGAGATTAGGACTCAAGGAATAAGATCACAACCCTGGAGTCATTAGCAGTGATTTTTGAACACATTGCTGTCCTGGTTAATTCTTTGGAAGCTGGTTTCTCAGCTGTAAAATGAAAATAATAATAACTGTGCTTAAACAAGATAATGCAATGTAGAGCACTTATTAATAATATCTCAATCCATTCAGGCTGCTTTAACAAAAATACCATAAATTTGGAGCTTATAAACAACAAACATTTATTTCTAATAGTTCTAGATACAGGGCAGTTCAATATCAATGCACTGCGTGTTTGAAGTCCAAAGAGGGTTTAGTCCCTGCTTCATAGGAGAATCTCTGTGTCCTCAGATGGTAGAAGAGGCCAACAAACACCAGGCCTCTCTTAAAGGACACTATTGTTGTTCCTGGGGACTTTGCCTAAATGATCTAATTACCTGCCCAAAGGCCCTACCTCTTAATTCTCTCACCTTGGCTATTAGAAGTCAAACATATGAATTTTGGAGTAATCATTCAGTCTGTTGAAATATCTAATATCTAATATAATTTATTCAGGGAAAGTTTAATCCGTTTCACACAGAATATATGATATTAAATATTTGAATCACTTCATTGGAGCTGTATACCTGAGTTTCAAGTACATTATATTTGTTCTTTGAACATTATTTTCCTCAGATTGTCACTCAATTTTTGCTTTGCTTCAATGGTTTTCTGCTTGATGATAATAACATCACTTCTATTATCTCTAGTTCATTGTTTTAGCATTCTATTCTCATGCCAGTGTTTTCGTTTAGTGGATGAAATCTGTGTTTGTTAATAGACTCTTTTTTTTAAAACAGTTAATCTAACTTTATCCTACAGAAACAAAAGTTATTTTGTATTTATAATACAAAAGTGTGAATATGGGGTTATCCATTTTATGACCTATAGTTGAACAATAAAGTCAGATCAACAAAATTTCTGACATTCAGACACCAAGAAGAAATATCTGTATGCATAGAATAAAATTTATACATGTGTTGGATTAAATGCTCTGTAAATGTCTGCTGGGTAGGTTTAAATGCAGTTAAATTCTGAAGATTCTTGATTGACTTTTTGTCTGGATGATCTTTTCATTGCTGAAAGTAGAGCGTCAGAGTCTCCTACTATTTTTGTATAGAAACTTGTCTCTCCCTTTAGATCTAAATTTATTTGTTTGATAGTAATAGGTACACCAGAATTAGGTGAATGGGCATTTATAGTGATTATGTCTTCTCATGAATTGATTCCTTTATCATTATATAGTGAACTTTCTTGTCTGATTTTACAGGTTTGTCTTAGACTCTCTTTTGTCTGTTATAAGCATAGCTACTTCTCCTCAGTTTTGGTTTTCCTTTGCATAAAATGTCTTTTTACTTATTTTCATATTCAGTCTCTGTGTGTTTTTATTAGTAAAATAAGTCTCTTCTTGGCAGCATAAAAACATGGAGAGGAGGAATAAGTTCTATATTACAGCAAGTGACTAGAGTTCACAATAACCTATTACATATTTTGTGATGATTTAGAATAGAGTAACTTCAAACCCCAAATATCAGGAGATGACAATGAGAATAAAATTTTAATTATCTTGATTGATCAGGGCATTCTTTATCCATATGTCAAAATATCACACAGTACCACATTAACGTGTACAATGAATATATGTTAATCAAAAACTTATGCAAATGCTAATACACAATAAGTGGGGAAAAGAAGAATAGGAGTATACTGGTTTAGCCAAAGTGGAATGAAAGAAGGGATGGGAATAGGAAATACCATAGAATAAACTAGAGTTAACTTTCCTGTGTTCATATATGAATAGATGACCAGTGAAACTCCACATCATGTACAACCATAAGGATAGGATCCTATGTTGAGCTCCATGTTATATTAAAATACATTGTCAAAATTCACTCTACAGTCATGTATATCTATAAAGAACAAATCAAAAATTTAAAATTGTTTTTAAGTAATTAAAACTTTAATATATATATAGGGAAGAGGCATAAAAGAAAAGAGTAATATAGAAAAAACTTAAAGAGTGAGTATGGGGAGGTGGTCGATGCCTTGTTAGGGGTTCTTCTTCCTGCTCAGGAGGATGTAAGCCACCTAAGAAATTAGAATCTAGAATAATTAGTGAAGAACAAAAGTCAAAGTCAGAAAGTTACCTTCAAAAGTTGGAGCCTCTCATAGGTCCACTCCTCACAGGAGCTAGAGCTAGACAATTAGAAAATGGCTCCTGTTGTTTATTTAAGGGGGTACATCAAAGGCAGGGATAAGGTTTCAGAGGTGGAGTCTTGCTTTGTGATGTCTTGCAGTCAGCAGGTTGATTGGCATCTTAGCAGGTCACACCCAACTCAGAAGGGCTGTGTGGCTACAGCAGATCACCCCATCCCTGGTGCTATGTGGGACCTGGCAGAGCTGAATAGGGCTCACAATGTGTCTGGGAAGTCAATCAGAAGAACTATCTACCGGAAGTTACAAGACACCAGATTCTCCTAATCACTAGGCTGCCAAGTGCCATATAGTCCACACAGCCCATGGGTGGCTCTTAACAAATGAGTTCTAAATGAATTTCTAGCCTAGAGTGGATAGACAGACTCCAATTCAACCGCAGTTTGAAAAACCAACCGTTACAAACTGATTTGCATTCTTTTCCTGAAAATTCACATGCTGAGGTCCTAAACCACGGAAACTTGGAATTTGTCTGTATCTGGAAAGAGGGCCTTTAAAGCAGAATTTGAAGTAAAATGAGTTCATATTGATGGGCTAATATGGCTGGTGTCCTTAGAAAAAGAGGAGACACCGGGCTGTGGGCACAGAAGGAAGGCACACAGGGAGACACGGTGAGAAAGCAACCATTTGTAAGCCAAGGAAAGAGACCTCAGAAGAAATTTATCTATAGACACCTTGATATTAGACTTTCACGCTCTAGAACTGTGGGCAAATAATGTCTTTTGCTTAAGCCACCCAGTCTGTGGTGTTTTGTTATAGCAGCCTTAGCAGACTAAAACACTAAATGAAGCCAAACAAGAAGATTCACACTTATTGAGTGTCTGATTCTAATGGCTCAAGCCTCCGAACAGGCAAGGAGAGAGTTACACCTTTTTACTACTAAGGTACATATTTCATGTTATGGATATGGAAACTGGGTGCCTTAGAACAAGTATCCTTACCTGTTTCTCCAATTTCATCCACTACCACCATTCTCATGATAGTTCCCCAGGCTTTCTTTCAACACATCTCACTCACTTGCTTCCCCCAAGGAACTCTTGCACATGCTGTTGTCTCTGTCTAGTTCATTCATACCTAATTCTGCGGGACTACTGCTTCTTATTTTCAGACTTCATCTTAAATCTCACTTCCTGGGAATGTGCTCCCTAACACCTGAGATTAAATCAGTTCCTAACCCCATTAAGCATCCTGATGTTTGACACATGTCTTCCTGTCCCTTGACTTTTGAATTACAAAAGAAGGGCACCAGTGCTATTTTGTCAATCTTGTATCAACTTGGACAGGCTTGTCTGACATATTTAGAAATATTTGCTTGACAAATAAAGAGTAAATGTTCACTAGGTAATAAATTTGGAAGCTGTGAATCCAAGGGAAATCTTTATGACTCCAATGCTCAGGTTTTCCCTCTTCTCTCGAAAGGATATTTGTGATATTTATTTACATATATTTTGCATTGTTTTTTTTTTGCCGTAGTCTCACTAAATACTCATTCTATAATTTTTAGTGGTTCTAATTAGTTATACATATAGTAGAATGCACTTTGACATATCATACATAAATAAATTATATTTTTTCATTCTTCTGGTTGTACATGATGTAGAATTACACCAGTCATGTAATAATATATGCACATAGGGTAATAATGTCCAATTTATTCTATTGTCCTTCCCATATTTACATATACTTTTATTATTTTTTTTAGAGAGAGTGAGAGAGGAGAGAGAGAGAGAGAGAAAGAGAGAGAGAGAGAAAGAGAGAGAGAGAGAGAGAGAATTTTTTAATATTTATTTTTTAGTTATTGGCAGACACAACATCTTTGTTTGTACGTGGTGCTGAGAATCGAACCCGGGCCGCACGCATGCCAGGCGAGCACGCTACCACTTGAGCCACATCCCCAGCCCTACATATACTTTTAATATATAAGACTGTATACATGTGTAAACGTACATGTTTTATATAATGCACACATACATGAACACATTTTAATGTAATTATGTCTATATTAAGCAAATTGGGAAACAGGGAAGAGAAATAATTTAGGTCTTTCTGAAATGAAATTCAGGTGAGAAAACAGAAAATATGGGGTTAAGTGTCTATGCCTCATCATCTCATACCACCCCTTAAAAAATAAAATAAAATAAAACCCCCCATATATGTAGTGCACTAGTGTAATTCCTAATGACATTGTCCAAAGTTAACAGGTTTTATGAGTAACTGTGTAAACAAAACTATATTGAACTGAGAATATCTAAGCATACTTGAGTTTTGTAAAACTAAATCTATGACTAATATGATTGAGCCATAATTCTCACATTTTCATAGCAAAATGTATTACTGTTTGAAAGTGTAATTTTCTGAGCACTTCCAGAAGACCAGGTAAGTTATACACAGGAAGTCCAACAGGAATTCCCTCCATCTCAATAATACAGAGGGCAAGATGCTTAGATACAGGAATGAAAAGAGGTTAGTTCAGTTTATCAGAGGATGATTTCATCACTCAAATAATTTTGAATTTGATTTTTGATACTCTCCCTACTTCTGTGACTAAGCAGCCTGCTCTAGCATCTCCACTAATGGTGTTTTCTTGAATTATTTGAGCAGATCTCAGTACTTTACAAGAAATCACAATATTATCCAACACCCTGATTGCCCATAGTATGAAGAAAAGTACCAGTATATAAACTTTCTTTAAGACTAACAAATTAAATTTCAAATTAATCTGCAGATGAGAAAAAATTAAGACATATTTTATATTAAAATTATAAATATTTCAACTTTTTGTTTATTATTTTTGCCAAAAATACATAAAATATATACATGTGCTAAATTAACTTAATATATGGAGTTTTCTTGGTGTTCTTTTTCCAAAGTAGAATTTTGTCTAAGTGAAATATAACTAAATGTGGTTTAATTGCTCATAATGATGAAGATAATAAATGGATACATTGTTCTTGATTACATGTAATCAGTAATCTTGGTATTTAACAATCTAACTCTGATTATTTTAGTATTGAGTATTGTTTTATAATTTCTGAAATATAATTATAATCATTATAATTAATGTATATCATTAACCATATCTCTGATATTTAATCTCAATCACAGATGCAAAAATGTATTTAAAAATGCACTTATTCAGTGGAAAGATCTGGAGGTCTAGCTGGGAACAGGCTTTCATAAGGTTCATGACATGATGTGGAAAAATGTTTGTCTTCCTATGGAGACAAAGAAAACAACAATGTGCCTATTCACAGTTTTTGAGAATGCATCCTAAAAGAAATGATCAACTAGAATAGTGCTTACTTTAAAATTAGCCAAAGAACAACTCAATTGCATGATATTTTCAATGTTAAATTCAAAGCTTTTAGCTGCTCTTTGTTCAGCTGCCCATGATCGTTAGAAAATCTGATTAAGGCTCAATGATTGCAAATAGTTAGTTTGCTAATACAAAGCCCCATGGACAGAGGGATGATCATATCCTTGCAGAGAGATCAGAACCAACATGTGGTCTCAGAAGAGGTAGCATCTAAGCACCTGGCAATTGTGGGTTTCCTGTCCATCAAAGGTTCACCATTTTAGAATCACATACTTAGGTTAGTATTTGGTGTATTAGTAGGAATACAGTCATTGGTATAACTAAAAGTGAGAATTTATTTTTCTAAGTCCAACAGGCCAATGCCTAAATTTTATGAAAAATTAAAGAGATAAATCATAACTCTATCAACTAAAGGCTTTTTTAATTCATTGGGAGACAAAGGGAAACTATTAAGCAATCACATAAAGAGAAAAGGCAGTGTATAGTTGCAAAACTAAATGGCACATGGACAGAGGGATGATCATATCCTTGCATATCCACTAAGGTATACATGGAAGCAAAGAACTTGCCATGTATTTATATTGTACCTTGAAAATAATACCACAGTAGGTCACTCACATCTCAAAACTAAATGGCACAATTCAGTAGTATTAGATGTTAAAATCATAAGACTGCAAATATTAGAAATATTTAAAGTAATAAGTGTAGCTAAAGTAGTGTCTTAATTATGAGTGTCACTTAAGTGGATAAAAGAAAATCTAGCAGACGGAAAGAAGATTCTGCACAGGACGTGAAGGATTGAAGCCAAGTGGAGGTCATAGGACCACGAGGACACTGACCTAAGTGTAGCAGGAAATTCCTTTTGTCCAGTTGTCATGGATACAGACAATTAATTAAACAGACCCTAAATTGGTACTATGGGGGCTAGTATTGCAAATGGACAGGTCTAAACTAGTCTTCTGACAATGGTCCACCATTCAAAGGTTTAATGCGGCAAGTTTCATTTATTTTATTTTTTTTTAAGGAATGGTGAGGAAAAGGAGACTTGGAGCAATTCCATGTTGCTTGTGTAAACTATCAGAATAAATATTGTGTAAATTTAGCAAGCTTACATAGCAGAAATATCCACTAAACTTATTCAATTCCCTTTAAAAGATAATTTTGTAGTTAGAATTGAATATCTTCTAAGCTACCTGAATATAAAATATTCCTAGATATTGGAAGGGGTAGATTTGATCAAATAAAAATGATGTATCTGTATCCAATTCCTAAATTGATGACAATATCCTTTTTTTTCTGTATGAATAGGCAATTCATGGGCCTGTATTATCCCTGAAAGAGTAGAATTATTTTTACTTTTAGTAACTTCTGTGTACTTTTATGCCTGACTAAATCAATTATTCTTTCTCAAAGTAAATATGATAATTAATGAATAAGTTATGTTCAGATATTTGGGATCTATGTGAAGTTTCATTACTGTCAATTAAAATTAGTTTGGCTAAACATAAGGTGGAATCAGAACAATTTCTAAACCATGAACTTTCTATGCTCAAGAATAATCAGATGAGAGAATTGATTTCCAACATGATGAAATGTTGCCATTTGCTGCCTTTTTTTTTATTATTTACAATCTTGGCCTATTTCATCTGTCTCCTTCATTCTCCACTAAGATATACATGGAAGCAAAAAACTTGCTCTGTATTGATATTGTACCTTGAAAATAATACCACAGTAGGTCACTCACATCTCTATGGGGTACAGCAGTTACTTGACCTTTCCTGGAATCCATCCTGAATAGGGAAACATAATGGATAGAATTTATGACATACTACATTTTTCTTCCAGGTTCTAATTAATGGAGAGAAGTTAATGATTGCTATTGCATAATACAAATAACAAATATGAACAACCACTTAAAGTTTGAAACAATTAAAGTATTTCAAACACCAGCACTCCTCAAGAGAGTTCTATATATATTTGCAATTATACAAAAAAAAAAAAAAAAGTCTGTTGTATTCATTTGACCTTTAAAGTGCACCTGGTCTGCTGATTTAATAGAAAGCATTAAAAAGCCTTGATGGAAAAGCTTTATGCTGCCTGGTGTGATAGGTAAACTGTATCATCAGCAAATACTAAACAATAATGTTGTAAGAAAGACTGTTTTCCTACGTTCAGTCAATTCCTGTTAGATTCAATGGAGCACAATCAGAACAGCATTGCTTTCGCTCTAATGAGCCTAAGGGGAAGGATATGACTGCTGTTAAAAATATGTCTTTTGAATAAAATAACAACCTTGCTTGATGAAATATTAGAACTGCATTTTCAGTAAAGAAGACCTGATTGTCTGCACTGCTATAATGGAGGCATACCTACCCTTGATCTTCTTTTAACATAGCAAGTTCTCTGGAATCTGGTATGAGAAAAGACAAAATGCCAGCCCTGTATTCATTTACAGTAGTAGTTAATCTATATCAGAAATATAATAGCTTTGAAAACAAGAATAACCAATGTAGAAATTTAAGTATGAAAGAAAATACCCACATTTATTCAAAGGTGAAAGTCAGCATAATTAATACAGAAATAACAGTATTTGGTGAATCAAAATAATGTTATCTATGAATTAATTATATTGGCTTTCACAAGGAACAGAAATTGAACTAAAGTGATAAAAATTCATAATAAATTTCAAGTAAAAAATTCAAAGCAATATTTCTACAAATAATTTCTCACATAATATATCAAACTTTCCTCAATGTTCTTTGTTCTCAGAGAAAACAACAGTTCTTCTGATCATTTAGCTTCATGAAAGACCACAAGTCTCTAGCTTGTAGTTCATGGTCAAAGGTCAATCACCAGATCCATTACCGTTTATGCAGAAAAGTCTCTCTAAGGAACAAAATTCTGCATGGTTAGCACTAATTGAGAGAGAGACAGATTTTGAGATGTTAAAAGGAGCTATTACCAGGTCCAGCTCCAGTTAAAAATTCAAATTCCATAAGAAGTAAACATTAATACTGCTTCAGTTTCTAAAATAATATGAAAAAAAATCATACATTTGATGAAATAATTATCTTGGTACTTTCAGTAGTCTAGGTACCAAAATCTGTATCAGTCAAAGTTTTGACAGAAAAATAAAACCATCAGAAGATATATATTACAAGAATTGCTGCCAAAAATGGGCTTTTGTATCTCTGGAGTCTGTCTGCATAAGTATGAAATATACAGGGCAGGTTGGCAGACTAAAAATAGGATGAGGAGTTATGCTGCATGCAAAGATGGAAAGTCTTCCTCAGGAAAGCTTCAGCTTGCTCATGAGGATTTTCAACCAATTAGATGAGGTCCACCATAACTACAGGGAGTAATATCTTTCACTTAGGGTTCACATAGATTTTAACCATATCTATAAAATGTCTTCACTTAACAGAACTTATTAGTGTTCAGCTGACTAACTTGGTCTATGGCTTAGTCAAGTTGACACAAAAAGTTAACCATCATAATTAGTCAATTGAGAAAATTTTCTGAAGAAAATGTATAAGGAAAATATAAAATCAAGTTTTAAATTATAATAAAATAATAATAGCTCCTGAGATAAATTCAGATTCTTCTGTTGCAATTTTAGTTTTTTTTAGTATTGTAAGCATTTTATGAACTATTCTCTCAAATAATTGTAATTTTACAAAATTCTATGTTCAAAATAAAAATGCTGTAATTTATTAAACACCTAATATATTTTAGACAGTATTCTGTAAACTGCTCTTACACATTGCATTGTGGTGTTTGCCACAAACAAGGCCCTGTTTTAGGTATGTTTCAGTATAAGAATAACACCTCCCACAACACTGACATTACAGTATATGACCTAGTAATCTCATAAAAGAGTACAACTTGGTCAAAGAAACTCAGTAAGTTGTAATTGAACCCAACTCTCATTCTCAATTTTAGACCAAGACTTTAAAATATTACCTCATTCATGTCTCTTATAGTTTTCACCCTCAATCACAACCCCAAGTCTGCATTATCCATTTATCTTCTGTCTTTCTACTATAATCATCTTCATGATGCAAGGACCAATTGAATACTTTTAGTGAAGTCTGGATTATTTCCAACTTTATGTAATTTGTGTTCTTACTGCAGAGTTTACTACACAACTTAGTACAATTGCATGTTAAATTAATACATAGCATTTTCTCATTGTTATTCTCTAAGATTTCCATAAGGTTAAACACCATAGTTAAGTATGGAACACACAAAAATGCAAATATTTTTATTTATGCTGAAATAAAATATTTTAATTTGTAATTTAAGGAGTATAAACACATATTTACATGTATATTTGAAAAATATGAGCAGGCATGTTTATGTACACATATATGTATGTTTATATATACATATATATATATATATATATATATATATATATTTCTTTAAATGTCAGAACATAAAACAACTTTAATTCTAATAATGTATTTTAATCTTGATAAAAATGTCATTGAAAGATAGAAAACAATGGATTCTAAATTATAAATGAATTAAAAGGCAAATGAAATACTTGAACTGGTCTTATATGAAAGGACACTGGCATGTCAAATATTAAAGTAAATTGTGCAACTACAATAATTAAAGCAGTATAATCTCAAATATCACACTGAAAGAATATAAAATACAAGTAAAAACTGTTAATATACACAAAATCTGATTATGAAGTGATTAAGGACCTTCAAAACTATCTATAAAAATAAAATATAAGTACTTATTTCTTAGATGGGAAAGACTTTTAATGTAGAAAATATTGAAAATACTAATAGAACTTATCATACAAATGCAAATATAAAAAGAAACACCATGAACTTTTCTAACACTGCCAATTAGAACAGGGTTTCTGGAATATAATTTAGCAATTTGATAATACACACTTAAAACCCCTTAAAATTTTATTTAAAATATCCAAGAATATTTCATAAATAAATAATTAAACAAGGGTGAAATGACTTTCTAGGTGGTAATTATCTCTTAATTGTTTATAAATTTAAGATCTTGGAACATAATATACAATACAGTACTCAGTAAAATTGTAAAATAGTCATGTAAGAGAAATTGATAAAGACCAAACAATGTTGATGTATTTATGTATTATGTATGCATGACACACTTATATATAAGTGAATGCATATACATCTTGACCTATATTTGTTGATACCATTTTAAAAACCAACTTACGAAAGATTCAAGTTGATTCATGCATAGATCAGATGTTAAATTTATTTTTTTTCTAATGTTAACATAAATAACTTATATGTCTTCTATGATCAAGAAAAAAATGTAAGAATCTATATAAATTATTTTTAAATTACTCTGGAAGTTGTTATAATCAAAGACCAAATAAATGTGTTTCATATCTTAATGCATTTTATTTGATTCATGAAATAGGAGAAATGAGTTCATTAGCAAAGTGTTAGGGAATAATTATTGCTATTTTAATATCACAAAACAGTACAAACTATTTTCCAAACATTAAAATTCAGAGAATGATTGGAGCAGAAGTAGCAGTATTTTCTTTATTTTTATCATTTAATGAATGGCTTCCTGGAAGCTATATCCTCCCTAAGATATTTTTAACAGTTAATTGTAAGAAGTAATTAACCCAGAAAGTTTGCAGTTTGCTTCTAAATACAGATTCAAGAACATCAAGTAGGTTCTAAAACTGTTCAAAAAATTTTCCTTCCATTTTCTTAATATAGGAAATGTCACTAAACTTTTGAATTTTTTCAAAAGTTTCTTTATCAAAACCCCAATATTTGTTACATGGCCATACTTGATTTTAGCTTTCAACTTTACATTATGACATAAATGGAAGAGGGATGCAGAGAATCTCTGTAAATATTGTTTATAAGAAATTACATGCATCATGCACATGATTTAATTATTTTATTGTACCACTTGTACTTACTATAAAAGTGGGTATGTAAATATGAGGGGGCACATTCACATATATATGAACATTCCAATCAACTACAGAAATTCTAGGGTCTGAAAATATTACTAAAATTTTCCATATGCTCTCCTATGCAGCTTGAGTCAATACATTTCAAAGAATGAAAAGTAAGTAGAAAATATTCTCTGAGCAACCTTGATTTAAACTATACTTAGAATATTTTTTAAAAAAACAGAAATTCCTATATATTTTTTAAGTTTAGTGATACCGGTCTGAATGATTCTTGAATGAACAAAACAAAATCAAAAAGAAAATTTTGAAATATTTTGAGCAGATGACAATGAAAAATAGAATATGTTGAATATATCTCAATTTATGCTTAATGGGAAATTTTCACTCATGAGAGCATATTAGATTTTAAAACTTAGAGAAGAATAAATTAAGCTCAGAACAAATTAAAAGAGGGAAATCATGAAGAAAAAAGAGCAAAAGTAATCTCAAAGACAATTTCAGGCCCAGTTGTCTGTGTACTGAATACTACCATACACAAAGGATAAATATATCATCAACGTAAAAGTACTTTCTTAAAGAAAATAAGGACAGCATAACCTTGATACCAAAATGTTATAAGAACAGTAGAAGAAATTTGAAAGGCAAGATCTTTTAACATATACAAAAACATTCCTGAAAATCTAGAAAGTCAATCCAGCCTTATACGAAAACGTCATACATCTTAAGCAAGTTAGACCTATTCTAGGAATACATCCAAACATTGTAACACCAGTCAACTTAATTCACACCAATTAAGAAGGAAGAATGGATAAAAGGATGTTCAATCATCTCAATCAAAAAGCTACACAACATAAGAGGATTTAATGTATACAATATGTAAAACATCAATATAACATCAATATTTCTGCTGTGTAATATGGCACAAAGTACAAATATAGACACATAAAAGAGAAGGAAAGCCCAGAAATACACACACATATATACACATACACACATCTCTGCAGCCTAAACAGTGTTGAGAGGGCAAAAATGAAGCAGAAGAACTTACTCTACCAAATATCAAATACTTTATTTTAGAGTAAGTGTTAAGACAGTGATATATTAGTGTATGATAGAAAAACTGACCAATGGAACAGAATAGCCTAAAAACAGAGCAGATATAAATGGATTTGATTTATGATAGAAATCAGATGGCAGAATACTGGAGAATGGATTTTTTTCTTCTTTTTTCACTCATATTACTGGATCCATAAAAACAATTTAATACATACCTCAGATTATACAGATTATATAAAAATCAATTTCAGATGTGTTGTAGATTTAAGTGTCAAAACCAAAATAACTTTTCAAATATATAGTAGATCAGAAAAAAGAACAACAATAAAATAACAATAATTAAGTAAATGATTAATGAGTTGGTATAAATTAAAATTTGTATCAGTGAAGGTCACCATTATGAAAAAAAATGTAATATACCAGATGAATAAAATAACTCATTTGCAATTTTTTAACCAACAGAGAATATGTCCCAAATATAGAGCAGAGTCAATCGTTTTTATTAAAACTTCAACAGAAATTCATATATATGTACACTAAATAATATATTCAACCACATTTATTGCAGCAAAATTTATATAATAACCCCCAAATTAGAACAATTCAAAACTATATCAACACTACAATAAGTAATTTATGAAATATCCAGCGATGTACCTTGAAAATGAATAAACTCTTGTTAACTTTTGTTAGGGTCTGTAAACAAGTCAAGATGGCGCCTGGCATTTTGCCAGAGGGAGTGATTTGTGAAGTAATGCCAGCTAGCCATTAAGTGTGGAGATTCCTTATTGGTTGACTGCTGTATCTAGTTTATTTTAATTAAGATAAGCTGTGTGTAATGTATATAAACCCCTCCTGTCCTACAATAAACGGCTCCCACTCCTGCTGTATCAATCTACACAAGTTGCTCATCACCCCCTGGTTATTGTGCTACAGCCAGCCGGGCTGTGGCAAACTTCAATAACAAAAATGAGCATCAAAAATATAATGTTGAATGCAAATGGAGGTCTGTGTTTCTGAATTGGAATAAATAATGATTTTTTGTCTTTTGACCAAGATAATGGTTACTTGGACATGTTCATAATATAATATTTCATAAAGTTTTTCCATTTACCCTCTTTAATATTATATTATAAAAAATAAAAAGTTCACATAAATATATGAAAGACAGAACATATACTCATGGTATTGGATAACACTGGTAAGTGAATGCTGTGTCTTATAGAACATGTGTGGAAAGCATTATAATAAGGATACCTACTTTGGAAACAGGTACATTGATTAAATGATGGATCTACCAAGGTTTTCTGTAAGACTTAGGTAGGATGCACTTTTGGTCCTTTGGGCCTTAGAATCTTTGCTGCAGTTGTTCAACTCTTGACATGAGAGCTCCCATAGATTGTAGATGAAGAAACATGTGGCTGTGTTCAAATTAAACTTTATTTACTAAGAGTGGCAGGGAAGATTTGTCCCACTGGTCATTGTTTTCCAATTTCTGCATTAAATAATGAAACTATGAATAGAGTAAATGATATATTCATATCTATATGTTAGAGTACTGTAGTATTTTTCTCATCCTTTTAAAAGATGGATGCATTGGACTTAATTATTCTGAGAATCCTAGTTAAGTCATTTTTTATTTTATTCTTTTCAAAATTTTCACATTTTTCTTCTTGCTATAAATTATATTTTTACAACTAATTACTCTCTGCAATATTTCTGTTTTCTGCTTAAAGGTATATTGTACCCTGTAAAACCACATTTAAATCTGATTCGTTTTAATTTTTTTCCTTCATACAGAGAATTCAGGAATGTAATATGTAACCAACAAGACTATTATACTATAACATTCTTTCACCTACTCCTGAGAAGGATGTTTATTATCAGGAGTTACTCATTTCATTAAGTAATATCTATAATTTGTGTTTTGCTAAAATTTAATGTTATATATAGGTATTTTAAGCATTAAGGGTTTCTAATCTACTTAATCTACTTCTGGCTTTGTTGATTTTTGTGGTGAGATAATCTATTTACTTAAATCTTTCTTCTTTTGGTAACAGCTTAATTAATTGATCAGACAAATGTTTATACAATACATACTAAAACCATGAATTTCCTTCTTAAATCGTTGCAGACAAGAACTGGACCCATGTAGAGCTGAACTGACTCTTCTAGGAAGGATTATAGAAAACAGCATATCTATTGATGACATGCCTGGAAAACCACTGTCAAAATCATGGTCTGTCTTTATCGGTGGATTACCAGATCTTCATGCAAAAACAAAGGTAGCTTCATGGATGTTATAAAAATATAAATTATGTCATCGTTTTGAAGACAGAAAAAGGAAAACTTTAAAAATGTTTTATGATTAGTGGAGTCATCTATGATTTTCAAAAAGAAATTTTGAGCAATCATATATATATGTATATATTTTATATATACTTGGAATATATATATATCTTATCATAAAATAAATATATATATCTTTTTTTTTCTTATAATTCCAAGTAGACTTAAAGCTTAATGCTCTTAATGAATAGAATTGTTCCAGTATCAAACTGTTTTTCCATCTTATGTCTGTGGTCTGTGTACAATGTGTAATATCAAGTGTGTGGGTTTTTGTGCACTACTAACTCAATAATTTTCATTGGATATGTTAATGTGCTTGCTGAAAAATAAGCCAAAAATATGACTTGAGAAATGGGCTTAGTAATGTTTAAGGACTTTCTCTATAGTACTTTGTGTCCATGCCAGCCCATTCTCTAAATTTCCATTTGGATAATTAGCTTATTTTCTTTATTATTAAGTTACATTCTAGGATAAAAGCCTGCATGTTGACTTAAATGCTATTGATTATGTGGCTCCATTTTATGCTATTGCAGAGAATTGCCCTAAAAAATTTAAGATTGCTAAATGTACCAATAGCTTATTACAATTATGAACTTTTTCTCTTACTAATATTTACCATTGCATTTTACATACTAGAACATACTATCTTTATGTTAGAAATTTAAAGTGTTCTTAAAGTACCACAAGTAATACAAATTGATATAAGTCTACTTAACTATCATTATGATTTCTGGTATACATGAGGTAAACATTTTAAAAACAAATAGACATGAAAAACAAATTTTTCTTGCATATTTGATTTGACCCACAAGCATTTAATAAAATTAGGACATTCTGTATCAGTAAGAATGAAGAGACTATTTTAGATTTAGATTTACTCCATTAGCAGTGAATTTATTGATCATTAAACAGACTTTGTGACTTTTTCTATAATATTAATGTCTTTTATTGATTTTTGTCTGGATAAACAAATCTATAAGTCCCATAAGAGTAGAAAATGTCTGTTTGGTTTGTACCAAGATAAGAAAAGTTTTTGTGACATAGTTAAAGTTTCATTTATATTCTAAGTGAAATATCCATTAAAGAATGGTAAAGAGATTCTAAAATATACATAAATTAACCTTTAGCTATTTAAATTTGGATTGATTTCTTTTTTTATTGATTGTTCATCTTGATATTGTGTATACATTTCCCAAGTAAAAAATAGGTTTTCATATAGACTCTTATCATTGTAAGTATACAGTAATTAAATGCAAGTACCAAAGATTCAAGGGGGCTAATATTCTATTGGTAAGATATACAACTATTACTAATATAGTTAAGTATCTAGTCTTTTATAAATATGAATAATATAAAAAAGTAATATAGGAAAATATGTAAGAAAGTCTACTAGCCTCCCTGGGGAAGTCAGAAAGTTTGTAATTAGGTAGAAATTTGAGAGAAGATCAATTCTTCCCAGTAAATAATCTGCAGGCTTGTCATTCTGGATAGAGGCAAGATCACACACTGGGCCATAATTAATGGAGAGGTAGGTGGGGAGAAGAGGGAGAAAAGAAATAAGAACTGAGCAGAAGAAGGACTTTTAAAGACAAGGTGAGCAGGAGGCAGAGCACAATTAATTCTATACAAAGTGCAAAATAGTATAGATTTATTTATATGCTAGTACCTAGGAAACCATTTAAGAAGTTTTAATTGGAAGTAACATGCTGTTTTCACATAAGAAGAGTAGAACTATAGCAGTTTAGAACTGGTAAATTTGGGTTACAGCAATAATAAACAAGAAATGATATTATGGCAATAGAGGTGAGAAAATAACTCTGAAACTGTGATCAAAAAACCTGGTATTTGAACAAGCACTTTTGGCTTTGTAACTAAGTAAGTTGTGGTGCCATTTTTTAAGTGGGGAAAACAAGATTATTTATAGGAAAAATGGCAGGTTTAGTTTTGCATTTACTTTTGGACAGGAGAAGTAGAACTGTGTATAGCCAGATACTTAACTGGCTTGGCAACACCTCTAATCTATTTGTCCACTGTATCAGTATATTCCTTCTAAATATCATTCCTGTCACTGGGACAGTGTGGTGTAGAGAAAGTAATTTAAAATATGGGTCTTGACTCCACAAGAGACCCAGAAGCTATTGCCATGTGTATCTGTACAGCAGAAGGTAGAAGTCAGAATCATTGATTAGATTGATTTTGTAGTTTAAGAAAAGATATGGTAAAGAATTGGAGATCAGCAGTCAAGGAGTGGGCTTGGAAGAGATGTGCTTTAAACTAGTTAAGGAATAGAGACCTTCGCAACAGACAAGAAGAATGCCACAAAAACATGAAAAACGTTTCCCAAAGAAGCATGATGTGAAAGGATAACCACCAATTTCAGGAGAAAAATAAGAACAGAAATCAAGTTGTAGTATCAGAAGGGACAGTAAATGAAACAGAAGAAGCAAGGGAATTTTTTTTTGTTGTTATTTTTTTTCTGGAAACTTGTTAATAATAAAAGAGGGAAGGTGTTATGTAGAGAATGGGTAAATAATTTCGCAGATATGTGATAATGATTGACTATATTTCTAAACATTTTCTCCAAAGACTTGTCTGAAAGAAATACAATTTACTAAAGGATTATCTTACTAAATATCTGATATTCTTCCTGTGATATAAGGTATCTCTACATTTATTGCAATCAAATTTGGAGAAATATTTACTGATGAACAGACCACTAAAGTTACCTTGAAATTAAAGGGAAAAAAAAACAGCCAACAAAGCAGGTTTTCTCTTCTGGTTAAATTTACTGTGTTCGAAAGATTTTATGTCAGATCCTTAATGAGTTTTTATTCTTTTCTTCCATCGTGGTGGTGTCACAGTAACCATATAAATGTGTGGGGGTTTTTGGTGTGTGTATGACGTACACTTGCATTGTACTAAATGATTAATACAGGCATACTATAAAATGTATCTGGACAATAAAACTTAAAGAGAAATTATATGATGTATCAGAAAAAGAAAAAGGAAAACCAACTTTATAGACCTTTCTCTATGCAATGCAACTCCACTGAATATCTAAATATCATGCAGGCTCTAACTATCTAATTATTGTGTTCTGATTAAGAGCTGCTGTTTAAGCACAGTGGGTAGTCAGTGCTCAGAAAATTAAAAACAACAGGTTTTCATCATAAAACACTAAGGGAAGAAACTATCTTTGATTCCTCCAACCAATAAACACTAAGTTACACTTATCCTCTAATGTCTAAGTTTCCAATAATGTCTTTCTGTACTGGCCAGAGTCCCTACGCATGAGAAGAGTCTGTGATCCAATGTGTATGTACTGACAGGTTGTTTAATGCTCCCTTTAACAAAATCACACAGAGCTCAGTATGTAAGAAGAAAATGAAACAGTTAGACACTCTCAATTTTGTGCCTGGAGTATGAAAAACTCTGTGTCCCCTGATGACCTTAAATGATAATAACTTCCAAGGTCCAAGAGTAAATGCCTCCTCTCTGATGATAGGAAAACATTTTCCTTGGTAGTACTTTAATTCCTAGTGCATGGACTCCTGCTTTCAGGCCCAAGTTACTTAAGGACACCGAACCTTAAACTCTAGCAAATGCAGATCAAGCCACAATTCTATTATCTCTTTACAAAATACAAAAGGAAATAAAATAACTATGGAAATAAATATTATCAATAAAAATAATTATATCAGTAAATAAATATATCAGTAAATAAATATATCAGTAAAATAAATCTATCAGTAAAAATAAATATATCAGTAAAAAGAGGATCATTCCACAATAGGAAGTCTAATTAAATAGGCATTTACATAAATGTACCCACTGATGAACATAAACATAAGCAAAATAATAGATAAATTGAGATTTCACTGTACCATTTCAAAATGCTTTGCTTCTTATAGAGGTAATATGGTAAGGCATTCATTTACTCCTTCTGACAGACTTATCATTTGGGCCTCTGGTTGTCTATTCTGTCATCAATGACACCTAAATAAATTGTCATCAGATTCAGACCAATCCTATGAGAATTATTTCCCATTCCTTGAAAACAGAAGCATCAATCTTAATTGACTTCTACATGAGAAGTCATGCCTTTCTTAGTAAACCAGGAGCCCATTGCGGACTTACTCCATTCCATAGTGCAAAAATGACTGTCATCCAACAAAGAGCAAACTCTTTTCCCACTGCTCCATGTTTTTCCACAAAATGCTCTTACAGTTTTTTTTTTTTTTTTCGGATCCATCTCTTTTTCAATTCTGCATTTGTTTCTTTGTAAAACTCTGAGTGCCAAAAATCTGGAAAGGCTTGTGTCTTATTGTCTCCACTTAATCTGTTTTTTTTTTTTCCTAATATGCTTTTTAAAAATTTTTGTATTTGTTTTAATTATTTATATATGACAGTAAAATGCATTTATGCACTTTGATATATCATACATAGATAGGATATAATTTCTCATTTTTCTGTTTGTACATGTTGCAGAATCATACTGGTCACGTAGTCACATATATACATATAGTAATAATGTCTGTTTCAGTCTACTATCTTTCTTATGCCCACATCCTCTCCCCTCATCTCCCATCATTTCCCTCTATCTAATCTAAGGTAACACTATACTTCCCCAGTGTCTCCTGCCTTATTGTGAATTAGCGTCTGCATATTAGAGAAAACATTCTGCCTTTGGTTTTGTGGGATTGGCTTATTTCAATCAGCATGATATTCTTCAACTCCAACCATATACTGGCAAATATCATAATTTCACTCTTCTTTAAAGCTGAGTAATATTACACTGAGTATATATACCACATTTTCTTTATCCATTCACCCATTGAGGGACACCTAGGTTGGTTCCACAGTCTAGCTATTGTGAATTGAGCTGCTATAAACATTGATGTGTGCTGGTGGGACTGCAAATTGGTGCAAGCACTATGGAAAGCAGTATGGAGATTCCTGAGAAAATTGGGAATGGAACCACCATTATACTATCCCACTCCCTGGTTTATATCCAATATGATTTAATTCCTCTTTAATACCTCTGTTTATTTCTTGTTTCAGAAGGTCTCCTTGCATTAATCAAAGACCTGACTTATATTCACCACTGTACCTACCTTCCCCTATTTTTTAAATCACATTAGAAAATATAGAAAGAAATTTTGCACATGTTTGCACATGTAAACCTATTAAAAGGTCAGAAGGATGTGCTTAGCAAAATAAGACTGCTGGTTTAAGCTATTAAATGGAAAACTTATTACTAAGGGGAAAGACTAAGGACAAAATATTTGGGGGAAATGAGAAGATAATTAGCTTGGATACTTTGAGGTATCTGAAAAATTTGCAGAAGGAGTGATTAAATATAACTGACATTAATATTTTTATAATTATTAACATATATTAATTGTACTAATTAATGGGTTTTACTATGGCATTTCCATACATGCTATATCAAGCTTTGATCTTATCCCACCTCCCTTCTCTTACCTTGTTTTTCCCCTTTCTCCCACTTCCTCTAGTCCTCTCTCTGGGGCCTAAAATTTCCTTTTCTAACATCAGATCATCTTTGGGGTTCTTTTGTTTGTGTTTTTATTTTGTTTTGCTTTGATTTCAGATTTTTTTCCCTTGCTTTACACATATTACAGAAAACATGCAGTATTCATTTTTCTGTATATGGCTTATTTCACTTACCTTGATGTCTTCCAGTTTCACCTATATTTGTGCAAATGGTAGGATTTTTGTTCTTCTTTTTGGCTGAAAAATATTCAATTATATATATATGTTTTTTGTGAGTAGCAATAAATATGGGTACAGATACCTCTTTTTTATACTGAATTCATTTACTCTGGATATATATAAGCCCAGGAGTGGTTAGCTGGGTCATGTGGTAGTTCTTGTTTAAGTTTCTTAATAACTCTCCATACTGTTTTCATAGTGGTTGAACTAATTTACCTTCCCACCAATAGCAAACAAGTATTCCTTTTTTCCAAATCTTCCCCAGCATGTTATTTATTCATTTTTCAATAATTGCTATTCTATCTGGGATGAGATAGAATCTCAATATACTTTTGATTTGCCTTTTTCTGATGGATAAAGATATTGAGCATATTTTTATATATTTATTGGCCATTAGTACTTACTGTTTAGTGAAGTTTCTGTTCAAATAATTTGCCCATTTATCGAGTGGATTATTTGTCATTTCATTGGTAAATATTTTGAGTTCTTTATATATCCTGAATGTTAATCCTCTGTCAGATGAATACAAAATACCCTGCAATGCCAAAGCAGTTCTGAACAGAAAGAACAAAGTTGGAAGTATCAAAATACCTGACTTGAAAACACACTACCAAGCCTATACAGGCACAAATATAGACAGATGGATAGACAAATGGAACAGAATAAAGAACCCAGAAATGAACTTACACACTGATAGCCATCTGATTCTCAACAAAAGTGCCAAAAATATACACTGGAGAAAGGACAGACTCTACCACAAATGTGCTGGAAAAACTGGCTATTCAAATGTAGAAAAGATTGAAACTAGACCCCCAACCACTCACCCAATACAAAAACGCACTTATAATGGGCCAAATAATTTAAGACCTGAATCTTTAAAACTACTAGAATACAACATAGGGAAAGCACTTCAAGATATTGGCACATGCAAAGATTTTCTGGACTCAATAGCCCATGAAACAAAAACAAGTACTGATAATGGGAATAGATTAAATTTAAAAAGCTAAAGGTACTGTCAACAAAGTGAAGAGACCACTATAGAATGGCAGACAGTCTTTGTCAGCCACACATCAGCCTGTAATATTTAAACACGTGAGAATAGATTACATGACAATGTCAGGAGAGAGTGATGGAAAAGAGAAAAGAGGGCCAAGACAGCATCCGAGAATACATGACATTTAATGAGACGCTAATTCAATAGGCAGAAGGGCAAGAGTACAACCAAGAAAATGTACCAACACAGAAGCTAGAAGGAGAGGAAGTTTTTAGAAAGAAGTCTTCTCAATCTTGCTAAAATCAAGACCAGTAAGAACAAAACATTAGAGTATCCCTGAAATTCCCTATCATGGATATTATTGGTAAATTAACCAAAGAAATTACCCCCTCTATTTAAGCTCATGATGATAAGTAAAGAAACTATATCAGTATTCTGTTTAGTGCTAATGTTTTCCACTAGAAAAAGGGGCACCTGCTATATAAATTAATTTCCTATTATAATCAGCACATAAATCATAGCTGCAGGGAGAAAGTTTAATATTTTAAAAATATGTACTAAAAATTCATTTGCTATCATCTATAAAGTAAAAGATGTACATGTCCCAAATAGCAAAATGTTCCATTTTAGGTGAAATTCTTGTGTATGCACACAAGATATGTGCTGAAATGTTCATATCAAAAGTATTTGAAACAAATGAAAAAGAGCAAACTGTTCACTCACATCGTTATATGTATTCTGTATGTACTGCACACATATAAGGTAGGGAAAATCAGTGACCTTCAGTCACATTCACCAACATGATTTATAGGAGTGAAAAAAGAAGTCTTGAACAAATATCGCCAACACAAAAATTCCCCAAATACGAAAACCTAAACAGTGTATATTTTTACACTGCTTCCACATATTGGAGAAAACATGTGTATATATACATATATATACACACACATGTGTTAATACATGTGTGCATACATACATATACATACATACATACTTTCTTTTTAATTTGGTAAATTTTTAAAAAATGAACTAAAAAAACTAGAAGTAAGTACAGGGATTAACAGGCAAGGATAGGGAAGAGGTATCAGTGGTTGAAGCAATTCTCAATGTTGCTAATAATGTCTTTCACTGTGTGGAGAGTAGATGTATATCAATTTATTGTTATTCTTTAAAATATCCATATCCATTTTACATATGTATATTCAACAAAAATGTTACAAATTGGGAAATAATGCTAAATGGGGGAAATAGATTTTCCACATTTATATTTTCTTCCAGAAACAAATTAGAGTGGTAGAAAAATAATCAGATATAAAATGAGCACACCTGATTTTTAATCACATTTCTATCAAAAATAATATTTTTGGATTTACTAATCATTTCTTGAAATATTTGTTCCTCAAGCTACTCTTCCATAACTGATGAAGTTGGATTATTTTTTGAAGTGTAGTCCATCTCAAGATGGTTCTATCTGTAGTATACTATTTACTCAGACTATAAATTATGCAGACATTGTTTTTATTAAGATACAATCCCAGTCACAAACTCTATTACATTCTGCTCACCTAGGATCACCTCGCTTTCAAAAAATATCCCCAAAGATGCCTCTTGAGAGACTCCCATCTGGTATTCCTTCTGTTCCTTCCTAAATTTCCATTTAAGTGTAAAAGGTCTCAAAGAGTTTTCATTTTAAAACTAACAGGCAAACCAACAAAACCAAACAATAACACAGTTTGAAGGCAATAGCCTAAACTATGAAAAAAAAAAGAATAGAATTCAGACAAATGAATATTTATTAACTTTCTTTTCTATCTTAATAGATTTATTAAAATCAAAGTTCTTCAATATTCCCTTGCAGGTGGTTAGGGGAATATGGGTAAAGTAAAGTAAAAAAGTAATCTAGTTTATATTAGTTAGGGAATTATAGCAATATAGATCATAATTTTAAAACCCTATTTAATTTTGCAGCATAATCTATAACTCAATAGCAAGTAAAATAAAATCAATTTTTGGCTTAAGTGCTTTGGGGCTATTAATTTGGGAGATGGTTTTCTAGTGAAATTTAAGGACTTAAGGCCAATTTAGCCAAAGGCTAGAGAACAGGACTCCCAGGTGAATGATCTCGTGTATGAAAATCATAATTTAAATTTTAAGGAGTCTGAGAATTGGGGAAATAAGTGAAGCATGAATTCAGAGAACTTGTAGCATAATCCATAAAGATGAAAATGAAGTACTTCATAAAGTCAATTGTAAAATGTTACATAATCCAATGTTATTAAAATTCCCTTTATTAGCAACTACACTAGCTCCTTCACAGGCAAAAACTAAGCAGTGTCTAGTTACGTAGCATAAGATTCTGAAAATTGGGAAACAACTCTCCAAGTAATTCGTCATATTATTGTTTGTGAGATATGCTACTTTTCCTCCATCACATAAGACAGTGTTTTCTTAAGAACCCAGTAATCTGACTACAAGTATTAACTAAGAAGGGACTTTAGAGATCCAAGATATAGTGAATTGTGCTGCTATGAACATTGATGTAGCTGTGTCCCTGTTGTAGGCTCTTTTAAAATCTTTTGAGTATAGTCCGAGAAGGGGAATAGTTGGGTCAAATGGTGGTTCCATTCCCAGCTTTCCAAGGAATCTCCTACTGCTTTCCAAATTGGCTGAACCAATTTGCTGACCCACCAGCAATGTACAAGAGTACCCTTTTCCCCACATCCTCGCCAGCACTTGTTATTGTTTGACTTCATAATGGCTGCCAGTCTTAGTGGAGTGAGATGGTATCTTAGGGTGGTTTTAATTTGCATTTCTCTGATTTTTAGAGATGGTGAGCATTTTTTTGCATATCTTTTGATTGATTATATATCCTCTTATGAGAAGTGTCTGTTCAGATCCTTGGCCCATTTGTTGATTGGGTTATTTGTTTTATTATTGTTTAATTTTTTCAGTTCTTTGTATACTCTGGAGATTAGAGCTCTATCTGAAGTGTGAATCTATACACGTGGAAAAATAAGATTACGTATCCCATTTGAATCAAATGCATGATATGTCAAGATCACTGTAATGTTTTGAGCAACTAATAAAAAATTTTAAAAAAGAGAGATCCAAGATATAGAATTGAAGCTCTGAAGTTAATATCCCGAGTCCCTCAATTCAAAGTCATAGTGCCTTGGGCAAGCCATTTATCCTCCTTGGACCTGCAAAAGAGGGATTTGGTCAAAATAGGGAATCAGAGTTGGAATGAGAACAACCAAGTTGTTGCAGAGTTCAGATTGAATAGCTATTGTCCTTGAATACTATTTTGTTTAATGGTTCTTTTCAACTTTAACATTTCATTCTACCTTATGCTACATAAATATAAAAAACTCTTTTTCAAGTCATTACTAGTCCGCTGTATTTTACCATGGAAATACATGTTTTGAAATTAATTGTGATGCACAAATGTGTACTTAAGCTATGAAACATTTGATCCTAGTTCATGCAGCACATAATTTTTGAAGATTTAGTGTTAAAATAATTATTATCTTGGTTTAATAAAATGTACATCATATACTTATTTTTATAACACTTACTTACAAAGCAAATTAATGAAAATGCAGCCTCTTGGCATTTGAGGCAGTATAAATTGTCTGTCTTTTTAGAGTAAGGAAATAAAAACTGAATTTCCAAGAAATCATGTTCTTCATTGTCACTATGGTTTGCTGACTCTATTTTGAGATTCAACCCCTTGTCCATCAGCCTTTATCATGAGTGTGAGGAATAACAACATCTATACAACTTAAAGAGATATAGATTGGACCTCTCATTTTTTAATCAGTTAAGTACCCTAGAACATTGTTGATTTTTTTATAGGGATGGTGCTAAGATCTGCCCTGACTTCATTACAAATATTAACTCATCATAACAAACAAGTTAATAGAGCTTACTCATATTTCACAGCAAGAAAATTGAAGCACAGTGAGAACAGGTGACTCAGTGGTGGAATCAGTATTTGAACAGAAACAGTACAGATCCAACATCTGCTGTACTGTATAGCCTCACTTTCTCTGGGCGTTGGACTACAAAGTAGAAACCTGGTCTCATATTCAAAGATGTGTGGAAATAAGATCATTTTGGAGGATCTTTTTTTTTAACTGTTACAAAAATTTATAAATTTTATAAAAACAATTGTACTTATAACAATAACAGCTATTAATCACATTCTCTTTGGATAATACTTTTTAAGCTCTTTATAATTACTATCTCACTTAATAAGTTCAGTAGTTCTTTGCAAAATGTAATATTACTATTTGCATTTCACAAATGAGGGAATGGGGGACATTCAAGCTAAATGATCTGACTTTATACAGTTACTGAGTGGTAAGGCCAAAACTCCAACTCACACCTTTAAAATATACTGTACTATATAGCTTTATTACAAGTAACTAGGTCAGAAAATGTTTACCAAACAATATCATTCTTGACAGATTGTAATGACTTTTAACACAGCATCTGCTTCAAAAAAATGTTTTTTAATTTAGTATCTAAATCAATAGAAAAATCCTGGCATAATGTTTCTTTGTATTTTGCTATCTTATGGAACCTACTTGTAAATCAACTCATACTCTTTAAAAAAAAAAAAAAAAACTTATTTCATTTGTGTTAATTTTTAAAATGGGATAAGAACAGATAAAAAGAGAGGAAAAATTCATTTATTTATGCAACAAATCTATTCATCTAGAGAGTACAATGAAGCAGTAATTGTTCTGGGTTGGGGATTGATTAACTGATAAGTAATAAAACAGGGCTCCACCTTCCTCTACTAATGAAAATATCCTTTGCCTTCTTGAAGTTAGTGCTTTTATTTATTTATTTTTTGTTTATTTATTTATTTATTTATTGGGAGGTTCCTTTGTGTTTTAAGACTGATCTCATATCCTGGGCTCAGGTGATTTTCCTTCCTCAGCCTCCTGAGCAGGTGGGAGTGAGGTGCATACCACCACACCCAGAGGAATTCTCTTAAAGTTGATGTACTGGGTGGAGTCAAGGGTAACCACCAGGTGTTTTATTCTGGGCTGATTAAGCAGTTGAGAAAATCTACCCTGAGATGGAAAATATAGGAAAGGACAAGTCAATGGGAAAAGATAAAAAATTTACTTTTTTAAAATAGATTAATTTTACTGTGTATATTTGAAATTTTAAACATAGCAGATTCACTTTTGTACCTAACTGAAATGCCTAGCTAAATTTCCTGTGGAAGTATTAGTTTGAGATTTTCAAGAGACAGAAGGTGAAGCCCAGAGGTGAGGCCTGAAGGGTTAACTTGGAAGGAATGCACGGAATTTTAAAACCACCTTTCAGGGAAACTAAAACAAACAAACAAAAAAAAAAAAAAAGAGAGAGAGAGAAAAGGAAGAAAGGAAGATAAAGAAAAGAAAGAAAAACAAGCAGAAAAGAAAGAAAGAAATCAACCAAAACCAAAACAACAGTTCAGGATCCCACTACTTTCTCCTAGAAGCTGTTGGCATTCTCAGTATATCTCCACAGGGCTGTCCTGTCAGATGAGTTTCCAAGATATCACTGACTTATTTCAAACTCTCCAGCTTCCTTTCTTGCTGGTTTGTAAATACTAACTTCCACCCCTCCACTTGCCTGGGATTCGAATTCATCCGCGGGTTGCAGTTCCCTGTCGTTATTGCCAGCCCTCTATTTCACTGCGTTCTTGATTTGTGGCCCCTCCTCTGCCAGAAGATGTCTTCTAACCATCTGTGCCCCCGTAGGCACCTGTTCTCCTGTTGTCAGATTCCCCAGGGAAGCTTTCCTGAAGGTGAAGACTGAGTCAACTTGCCTCACTGGGATGCCATAGCAACCTGCATTTATATCCATTTTGGCACTTCTCTTGTTTTTACTGTACTAGTCACCTTGTTTGTATTTATTTATTTATTTAGTTAGTTAGTTAGTTAGTTTGTTTGTTTTTCACCATGGCACATACTTTTTGAAGTAATGGACTTTTCTTGATAATTTTGTGTTTTATACTTAATTTCTAGGCTCCAAAAGTATCACTGGTTCTGAGAACCTTAAAATATCACTTACGCTCTCACAATGCTGCCGCTGGGTTAGCCAATATTAAAGGGGAAAAGAAATTGCAGATTGTATACTAATTGTTCTGCCATTTGTATGGCACAACCAGAGTACAAGAATGTCAAAAGATGGCAGGTTTTAACTTTCCTGTGAAGGCCCACAGGCTGCTCCTATGTCCCTTCTCTAATTTTCTTGCCACCAACTCTTCTTGGCATTTTTGCTAGTAGTGTTCCTCGTTGTTGTATATGTTATTATATATTTTGTTTTCTGTACTTTTACTTTTTTTTTCTTTTTATTTCCTTGGTAGTTTCAGTTGCTTCCTGACTTCACCATCATGTTTACTTTTTCTTCTGAATGGTTAAATTTATGTTTGAAATCAAGTAAATCAATAATCAAATAGTAAAAATAACAAAAGCTTATTAGGACAATAAAAATACTTTTAAAAATAAACTTCCTCTACTTAATGAACAATTTTCTGAATTTTAAAGGCAGCATCCTCAGAACAAATTCCCAGAGCTTCTTAAAATGAGTTAATTAGATTAAATTGTTAGTATTCAGATATACTTCAAAGGTAAAGATATATTAAAATAAGTAATTTCAACCTGAGAACAGATGCATTTGTCACTGACAGAAGAGAAAAGGAAGCAAATTAATTTTGTTTTACTTGTCTCGAATACCAAATTTATCATCTTCTTATGTTTCAAAAAGAATCATTTTGGCAAAATGATCAAATATATATATATTTTCAAGTATACTTTAATTATAGCATTCTTAAATTTAAAATTTATATAGTGAAAAATTCTTACAAAATTTTGATTAAATGAGGCTACTGAGAAAACTGATGTATTAGAATAGCTTCATAATATAACCCAATTCATGACTCTGTTTATGTAAAAATCAGAGTAAGAAAATGTTATTTAATGTAATATATAGTTTACTAGAGAGGATTATTCCCTCTCCCACTTATCCAGTCCCTCCAAAAAGTATCAGAAACTATCAATTCCCAACTCAGCCCTTATTTTTTCTCTTTTCTTTTTTTTAATGTTAAAGCAAGTAAAATTTCCTTAATACAAATTCCAAGAGCTACTTATTATGGATTAGATTGATTTTTCTACTAATCAGATATACTTTGAAAGCAAAGAAATATGTCAATTCAACCTGAGAAAACATTTATTTGTCATTGAGGGAAGAGAATGGGAACTAAATTTTTACTTACTTACATACCATATTAAATATGAAATGTATGAACAATTTGTTATACTCCTCAGTAAACATTCTAAGAGCTACTTAATTTGGACTAATTAGATTGATTTTTTTTCTAACAATCAGATACACTTGGAAGGTAAAGAATCTTTAACCTTCTTACTGGAACCTGAGAATGTTCATGTTAGATTACTCTGACATGTTATCATAAGATATTAAACATCAAAAGTTTAGTTTTACATTTTTAAATAGTATCTCAAGGAAATATTTTAGCCTATTTCTTAAGAAATGTTGATGGAGTATATAGATAGGCTGCTTTAATTGGTCTCATCAGCATAACAATTATTTTTAGATAATTAGTGACATACTTCTCAAAGTGGAGAACTCTTCAATATCAAATAGGAAAAATTATTTAAGCTCTTTGTATAGTCAAATGGCTATTACAACTGTGGAAGTTGTACTTTATATTAAAATTATTACAAGATTTAATCTAGAATTGTTGTTCCTATATTCACAATTAGTGATTTTAATTTCAAATTGTATTAGCAATGTGAATTGTTTTACTGTATCTTATCTGTTTTTATTCCTGCTTATTGTCTGAAGGCTATTGGTTGATATTGAAGATGTTGAAGTTGAAGCCTTTATATGAATTCATGAGGAAATAAAAGGAAGTCCCCATTACAGCAAATAAATTGCTTAATGACTTGTTTAATACTATTGGGTATCATCACTTTTTTTTTTTCCTAGGGGTAGGGAGTTGTTTCTTTGTTTTTTGTAGTTGTGTTTTTTTTTTCTTTTTATAATCACTTTAAGTCAGATGTTCAAAAATTATCTGAAATAAAAATGAGTCTGAAAAACCCTATCTAAATAATCTTAGAGTAAGAGATTATATGAAATTAAGTGTATTCCAAGTTCAGCAAAGCAAAGATGCTTCTGAGAAAATCTTTGGGATAATGTACTAAAAGCATTGATTGTTTCTAAATGTCATTCCCAGGTGCGAGTTCATTTTATGTATAAGAAAAGAGTTGTCATTGAAGTAAAAGGATAAGGGGAAAAAAAAAAACTCTGACATTCAAAACAATGATAGGTTCAGTTATATGAATGTAATGTGTCCAAAGTTATAAGCAACTTTTAAGAAAAAGAAAATGAAATGCAATTGTTAAAACAACACTGTCGTGATCACATTTTCCTCAAACCCAGGAAAAGTTTTATTTATGATAGGTTTGTGAAAATTTATTTTAAAGGTTTGTTACTTTTATTATAATAGAATAATCGGAAAACTTAATTAGCTTTTCAAAAAATGGGTCTGGGCATAAACTAAAATTTTAATACTATTTTTTAAATTACATGCATGTGTATAATGGATTACATTATATCTCAATTATGCCAATTTAACTACATTATCAATCCTTCCCTGTCACCCCAGGGAGATTCCCTCTTTCACTTATCTGTATTCTGATAGCATCATTAACACATACCCATTAGTACTAGTCACTACTTTGAACTGACTGCTGCTTTGTAGTTAGTTCTCTTCATGCCTGTGGTCTCTGCTGGATGGGAAGGTCCTTCAGAATACTCACAGAATTTTATTTGCATTTCTGTCTCTAGGGTTTTGGACCAGGCCTGACACATATTACATTTTCTGATTAAATGAAAAAGAAAAGATTTTTTTGTCCAGATCATTTTCTTCTATTTCTTAGTGCAATGTTGAAATAGAATATATAGTATCATATTTACTTGTTAGATGCATTGTTGTGTCCAGAAACCTCATAGTGCATTTGTTTTCGCCTGAGATTGATTTTTCCTGAGTTATTCCTACGTTTTTCAAGGAAGAACACTTCAGAGTCCCTTTGCTGCAAAGGCCTGTATCAACTAAGCCTTCTTCTTCTATCTGTTGTACATCTGAGAGCCCACAAGGCAGAGGAGCAGGCTAACACATGCACTGAAAACTAAGTCCCTTAAAAATCTGTCCTTCTTTAAGAAATTGTTACTTTGTCATTCAGTGACATAGCTAATACATTTTATGCAATAATAGAAATACTAATTGTGTGTTTGAAATTCAGGAAGCCATTTGCATATGGAAATAGATCTGTCTATATTTTTTTACTATTTTATATATATTGTAATAAAACAAGTTAAAAAGAGAGAAAGAAGCAAATTTTCCATCCAAAGTTTCGTATTTAGATTTCTAAAACTAGAACTACCATTGTATAGCAGTAGTAATTACAAAAACTCTAAACTGACCAAAAAAATGTATTCACAAATAAAGAAGATAAAAGCGATACCTTTTCTCATATGCTACTTCCAGGTCAGGAATAGCACTAAATTGCAGTGCACCAGAAAGATCTGGCACAAGATGGAGGTCAAGATACTAGGGCATCACACACCACACAAGAAGTCCTAGAATTTAGTGTATAGAAAATCCAGTGCTGGCTGATTCTTGCATCTCTGGTTTAGGAGTGTAGTTTTCCCTTTCAAACATCCCAATGTGAGGTTAGAGTGTAGGGAAAAAATATAAAAAGATACAGTTTTTACACAATAGTCACTATTATAAAACCACATGGTTGTGAAAGACAAATATATGATTAATTTTCTCTAATGGGTAGTTTCCTCATTGACAGCTTTGTTATGATACCTAGAATTAGAGTTATCAAAATGAAAGTTCCACCTATTAAAAAGTAAATGTGCTCACATTATTAATATTCTGAATGATTCTTTTTAAAGTGATAAAAGATCTTTTGACCCCTTTTTGGAGAAGCGAAACCATTTGAGGAAAATTAGTGTATCTATAGAGAATTACTGAAAAAACATTGGCAAATATTAACTGGATTGGTATAAGTAAAAGAAATGTGACTTGCTTTATATGGTAGTATAAGGCAGAATGTGACATATTTGAACTGAACCTGTCCTCCATGACTTTATCTGTTGAAGCTCTACCTCTAGTATGACTGTATTTGGAAACAGGACCTGTGAGGAGCTAATAAAGGTCAGGTGAAGAAATAAGAGAAGTACTTAACCTTGTTGGCTGGTACCCTTATAAGAGAGTCATGCAAGCTCCCCCGACCCTCTCTACCATGTAAGGACATAGTGATGAAGAGGTAGTTTGCAAGTCAGAGAGAGAGCTGTCAACAGGAACTGACCTGGCCAGTGTCTTGATTGTGAAATTCCTGGCTACCAGAACTGTGAGGAAAATTAATTTTTTTCTGTTTAAGGCACTTAGTCTATAGTATTCTATTAATACTGTCTGAGATAACTAAGGTAAGGACCAATGATAAAGTTATAGGAACACAGATTTATGTGCAAACTAGAAATGCTTTCTAGAGTCTAAAAATAAATAAAATATTTCAAGTAGTATTAAAATTTTCATACTGGAAAAATTCAAGCATAGCTTTACAAATAATTTTGCTGGGAGTTCATCAAAATATCAGAAAAGTGTATTAAGTTAATGGATCCCAAACATTGGTTAAGAGACAAATTACAGTTTTTATTATTTCTGAATAAAATAAGGATTTTCCATTCAAATTTTGAAATTTATTTAAAAATAAAGTATTTTCTTAATGTTATATTATCTTTTTGACCATAAAATATTATTTATTTAAAATCATAATGCATGAATACAGAAGTTATTAATATTCTGAGAAGAAATAATGACTTGACAGCTCAACAGACGTACTCTTAATGTTTTCGAAATTTGATTGTCTAACATATCTGGAAGTCTAAGAAAAACAGTAAGGGTGGGGAGGAGATGCAGATCTGAGTTCAATACTTGACTAGCATGCACCTGGCCCTATCCTCAGGACCACAAAATTAAAAAACAAAACAACAAAAAGTTTAAAAAAAGAAGAAGAAGAAGAAACAGAAGAAAGCTAGATGACTATTATTTTATATTAACACCCACTTCCAAGTTTTTGAATTTTCGTTTTCATACTCAACAATATTGGGAAATATGAGGTATTGTATAAGAAGGAAAAGCATATGTAAATTATTATTTGATGGCAAAATCGTGGATACTGTTCATCTTGCAAGGCACTATACTTACATGACTACTTATCCCAATAACCATCGGGTTAGTTTGGAGTTTATTCTGCTTTTGTTATTGTGATCTCTGTTGTTGCTTTGCCAACACTGAGCTATGAATGTCTTCAAATTTTAAGCTTACTTTGATACTACCTCAACTCAACATTACCCCAGATTACTGCTCTCTGCATGGGTATATTCTATATGTCTTCCCCCTTTTTATTTTGGTACTGTGAATTGAACCTAGGAGCTACTTACCACTGAGTCATATCCCTTGCCTTTGTCCTAGCTCTTTTAAAATTTTTGTTTGTTTTGAGACAGGATCTCGCCAAGTTACTTAGAGCCTTGCTAAATTGCTGAGGCTGGCTTTGAACTTGCAATCCTGCTGCCTAAACCTCCTAAGCTATGTGGTTTTGGAATAGATCCTAGAAAGTGATTCAGTCAAGTTCTAATGTAACACACCACAATACTCACACATGGGGAATATGGAAGTGGTGTAAAAATTCTTCATCCTGACATCTGGGAATGATTATTTTGAGAGTGGGGATTGAATAACTATCTCCTAGAAGACCTGACTTGAAGCTACTCAGGCCACATGCCTTGATAAAAAATTTGCATCCATAATTGTTAGCGTCTGTAAACAAGTCAGGATGGCGCCTGGCATTTTGCCAGAGGGAGTGGTTTGTGAAGTAACGCCAGCCAGCCATTAAGTGTGGAGATTCCTTATTGGTTGACTACTGTATCTAGTTTATGTTAATTAAGATAAGCTGTGTGGAATGTATATATACCCCTCCTGTCCTACATTAAATGGCTCCCACTCCTGCTGTATCAATGTACACAAGTTGCTCGTCACCCCCCGGTTATTTTGCTGCAGCCGGACTGCGGCACATAATACTTGTTGTAGGCACTTCTTCAGTGATTTGTTATAGTTTCTATATTTTATCATATACTTTAACACTATATTGTTGACTATAATTTACCAGAATTCCAAGCAGGTGCAATCAGCCATGCCGAGTTCTTGAAGTATCACATGTGCCCGGCACCCTCTGATGAAAGAAACATTGAGACATTATTTTGAAAATCTCTATTCAAACACAAATATGGATATTAAAATGTCCATTTCAGATATAGATTGACATGGGGACATGGAACAGAAACCACCTGGGGTAAATCAAACATGTTTAGCTTTTGTAAATTGTATAGAAAAATATTCAGTTTAGACAAGACAGTCATTAAGGAAGTCAACATCATTATCCAGTAGCAGAGGAAACCTGTCCATTATGATTGCTAAAAGCCCTGTGGGTCCCATCACTGATATTTCAGTCATACCTTTACATAAATGAAATTGAGACTACAGAACACATCATTGGTTGAATAACTGATGGAAATATTCCCTCTTGTATTTCTATTGCATCCCCTTGTTAATGTACTGTCTAGAATTGCTTTCGTCTCACACAGGCAAAGCTGACTAGTTGAGATAGGGACTAAGTAGCCCTCAAGGCCTAAAATATTTACTCTCTGTCCTTTTGTTGAAAAAGTTTGCTTTCCTTAGTATTATATAAGTAACAGCAGAATAGTTAGGTCTGAACCACTTTACTTCTATCTCCAACAAGCTTCCAAAATTTGGCTCAAACACTTCCCTTTATGGAGTGCTAGAAAAAGGGTAAGTTAGTGAGATGTGGCTGACATTTTAAGAACATCCTACACATTTCTGCCAGAGGCTTGAAGAAATATTTCACAAAAGTAGCAAAGAAGGATAGACAATTTCTTTGTACCCCTTGCGAATGAGAACTAAAAATGTCACTTGTTCTGTATCCCCTTAATTTATTTGGCAATTGAAATTTAAATGCAATCTATTTTAACTGGAAAACAAAAGCCCACCCATATACAGTTTTGGTTTTGTTTTTGTTTTCCTTTGCTTTATTTAGTATATATGATGTTTCTTAAAAGGAAAAAAAAAAAAAAAACAGTCATTGCCAATTTTGTATATAATTCTTTCAGAAAACACACATGTCCAGAGTCAGAATTCTAATTATTTCAATCCCTCTTTAAATATTTTTTTTTCAGTACATATTTCAATTATTTTGTTTTGATGCAAGGGATTTAATGTCACCCAAATATTAATTGGCCAAAGAGAACCATTGAATAAATGCAAATTGATTCTGCCCCCAGAAATAGATGTTGACTAATTCAAGTTTAATGAGCCTCAAAATAGCATTTTAAGTACATTTTTATTTTTTTATAGACTTTAATCATATCTGTCTTTAGGGCTTGGATTTAGAAACACTAAAGTACTTTTCTAGGCTAATTAAGCTTGCTCACCTGACAGGTTTTCCACTGCTCAACTGACTGCTCAGGGCAGCAGTAGCATATTTACAATAGAAAAGGAAAAAAAGAGATTATGTTGAAACAGATTTTGACAATATGGAGACAATTCCATCCTCAAAAATCACTCTTTCTCACAACTTCTCACATTGCTTCAAAATTGTGTGTATTTGGCAAACACTAGATAATTGTATCATCTCTACACTGGAACCTGAAGCCTGTGCAGAAATATTTCTTCTCTAATCAAGTCAACCTTTGTCATGTATAAAAATATACAAAGGTCCTGACATTAAAATAACCAAGAACATGACAAATCGAAGGTGTGCTATTAATCCCAAATTAAGGGTATTCTTTTTGATTATTTGAATTCTGATTTAAATATTCAGAAATATAATTATTCCACACTTAATTAAACACATTCTCCTACTGTATAAGCTCCTTCAGGGGGAAAGGCTAAGTAATTTTGGAAGCCGTGCCAATTCTTATGGGACAGCAGTGTGACATTTAATTTTCTAAAGAACTAAATTGCTAGAGTAAATAGCATCCAAATGGCAAGCCAGCAAGTGTGTGAACACAGCAAAAACAGTAATTTCAAGCCCCTGCATTTAGCTTTTTCTATTTTTTATAGAAGATTATTTAAATCAAATAAAATAAAACATAGCAATATTTGACTTGGGATCAGACTTCACTTTACTGTTCTAGGAAGGCTACCTTTCACTTCTGTTACAGTTTTTGCCGAAAGGGGTAATTTATAGGTATGGGGCAGGATAAGATGACATGCATAAAATGATTTTTAGAGTGCCTGGCACCTTTTCCTGAGCCTTCCAGAACTTTTCTCAGAACTCCTGAAAACTCATCTCCAGGGTTCCTCTCTGTGGCTCTTGCTGCTTCCTAATTACATGAATGTTATTTGTTAACTCTCCGAGGGAGTGCTCTCCTGATTCATCTTTGTATCCTCTTAATATCTTCTGTCCTGTGCAGACTAACCACTCAGTAAACATTTGAATTAAAGTTTGAATTGATTAATGTATGCCCGAAACAATGTCAGAGTCTCCCAGGAAAGAAACTACTCTGGAAAGTGATTTCAGACTTATTTAGAAGATTTATCAACTCTGTTGGGGACTTATAGTGGATCAAATCATCTAGGCTCCAATCTCAAATTAACAGTGAATATCAGAGTAATGCTTTCAGAGAACAACTGATGAACAGAGACCCCCATGTAATGATTATTTCATATATATGATTGTAATATTAGCATGAAAACATGTACTGCATGAACTGTGTGAAACTTCTGATTTTTCAAGTATGTTATCTCAGTCCCTCCAAGAACTCTATGAGGTAGATAATTTATTATCCTCATTTTACTAAAGAGAATACTGAGGAATCAAAGTCACACAACAAAGAAGTAGCATTAGTATGTAAGTGGGGGCATGCTCTTATTTTATTTATACAAACTGCCTCTGTATTTCCCCACATGCAGTATACCCAGGATGAGGGGATTATGAGATTCATAGGTATACTGTGAATTAATTATTTTTTTCTTTGTTTAAATTTGTATACTTATTTCAGGGTGGATTAATATAGTTTGCAAGTGAAGACTGACTTCATGAATATTTTTATTTAAGACAAGACTGGATAGTGGTGTCAGTTCTGAATTGTTTTAAAAAACATAAAACACATATGAACATATGAGGTATTGAGCTTGTAGCAACTATCATAAGGGGCTTATAAAATGACTGATGATTAAGAAATAATATTAAAGAATATCCTAGACAAGTGCTTCCTACATTTCGACTCAGAAGTAAGATATTTGTTCCTTTCCTGATACAGAAACTAAGCAAATAGTCCAATGATTTGATAATATATATACTTATAATTATCACATCATGTATGTGTAGTATTATTCATCTAATTAGCACCACTTGTATTCATATTTTACTGGAATTTAGTAATAAAATGGTAGAACATTGATGCATTACACAAAATTTCCTGAAGAAAGTTTCAAACTACCCTACACAATATATACAAACAATGTATTTATTGGGAAACTTGAGAATACCAATTTTCTACTATGTCTCAAAATGAGAAAAAAATAGAATTTACATGAAGAAGGAAGGCATGTGTGTGGGTGGAACTGGAAGATGAGAAAATTGTGGCTACTTTTCTAGATGCTTAAATCATTCATCTTAGACTGTGAAAGCTGAAAGAAAACACCTCGTTTAAAGCTCTCTTTTTAATGATGAAGAGACAAAATGTGAAGTCAAGCTTCTGTCTCTGCTTTCACTCATCCACCTACAGAATCAATACATAGCATTTAAGATTAGAGTATATATATGCCCTGTATAAATGCTAAAAGTTCAAATTTAAAAAGAAATGACAAATAGTGGTGATGGTGCTTGTGGTTGTGATTTTTTTTTTTTTTTTAGCTTTGCTGAACTAGTCACAGTGTGGATAAAGGTCTCTCTTTACATAAAATTTAGATTTAATTTGTATTTTCTAGGAAAGAGTATGTAATTGTTTATACCTAATATGCACTGAAATTATTTGTGTTATCCCTGGCAGACTTTGCTCAAACAAATCAGGGATTTTTAGCCATATAATTAGTACTCAGGTTTTGCTTCTAAAAAGAACAAACTGTATAGGTTGAAGGTTATTATTTTGATTTAATCTAGTGGTGTTTTAGTTGATACATGGTATTTGTACATATTTATGGGATAAGGTACAGTATGATGATTTGATACATTTTACAATGAAATATCAAGTCAGCATAGTAAGCATTACCATTTTCTACAACATTTTTCATTTTGTGTTTAGAATGTTCATCCTCTTTTTTTTTCTTTTGAAATTTGTCATAAGTTGTATACTATAGCTACCCCATTCTGTTGTTCAACACTAATACTAATTCCTGCCATCTGTAAGATAATTCATTACCTCCACAGATGTCTTGAAGCATTTACCCTATGTTTCCATCTATAGTTGAGTAGGTTCCAATCTTACATTTAGGTCATTAATCCATTTGAGTTGACTTTTATATATGATGAAAAAAGTGCCTTGGTACTTATTATCTAATCTCTCTCTACTTCATTACCCCATCCCTCCATTTTCTAGTGGCCACTATTCTACTCTCTTCTTCTATAAAATAACCTTTTAATGTTTGCACAAGTGAATGACAAATGCAATATATACCTGTGTCTGGCTTATTTCACTTAATATAAAGCCTTCTAGTTCTATCCATGTTGCCTCAAATGACAGGATTTCATTATTTTATAACTGCATAGCATGCTGTTTTGTATTCATACATTTTCTTAATCAATCCATCTATTGACAGAAAACTTCACTGGTTCTCTACCTTGACTATTGTAAACAGTGCCACAATAAAAATGGCAGTGCAAGTTTCTCTTCGACATAATTCATTTTCTATGGATATATGCCCAGTAATGGAACCACAAAAAATGCCAGATGGCCAAAGCAATCCTAAGCAAAAAGAACAAAATTAAAAGCATATCACTACCTGATTTCAAAACATACTACAAAGCTATAGTAACCAAAAGAGCATGGTAATGGCATAAAAATCAGCACATAAACCAATGGAATGGAAAAGAGAGCATAGACGTTAATCTATACTCTTATAGCCAAGTGTTTTTTGACAAAGATACTAAGAACATACATGGGAGAAAGGACAATCTCTTCAAAAAATAGTGGTGGGAAATCTGCAATATTCATATGCAGAAGAATGAAACTAGATCCCCGTCTCTCACCATATACAAAAGTCAACTCAAATGGGTCAGACCTAAAATAAAACTTAAAATTATTAAACTATTTTAAAAAAAACACAGGGGAAAGACTTCAAGGAATTAGTATAGGCAGACACCTTTCAGATAAGTATGTATATTTTTAAAACTGTTTCAAGTGATTTTTTTTTTACTGCCACCAATTGTAGCAGTGTTCAGGCAAGCCTTTTCTGTCTTATTGCTATAGCTAGTCTCTGGTGCCTCACAGTGCCAGTTGTTTTTCTCTGTATTTACAAATTCACTTCTAATAAATTACATTTTCTGCACCTGTGGGACTTTGACAGCCCAAGCACAGATGTTCCCACATCCCATCAGGCTACAAAAGCTAGACTAGGCAATGATGAACCACTGGGAAGGGTCAACTTTTTGGCTGCCAGTCCTGGGTACCCTCAATCTTGTGCTGCCCTTTATTCTCAGTGATGTGTCCTTAAAGTTCAATATTCCTGCCTTTTCACTGGCATCTTGCTTTCAATTCATGTTCTTAGGAAAGTATTGGATCAAAGTAATTATAGCATTTTGTTAAATGTTTGATAATTTAATATGCTTCCTCTCCTGGGATATTTAGTCTTTAATGAGCTAAGAGTCTTTATCCAAAAGTATAAATTCCAGAGGGTGAGATTTCTGGCATCAAGAAATCAAGAGGGAGAAGTATTTATTTGCTTTTGAGATTTTCCTAATGCCCTTGAATTTGCACCGGGTTTGCATCTGTTGAAACCAAATGACAGGAAGATTCTTTAAATTGCCCCATATTGCCACTTGTGCAAAGAATTTCCTAAAGCCTAATCTAGAAGATACACCAGTAATGATGGAGAAATAAAATTTTAAAAGCCAAAACATTTTCAATGGTCTGAAACTCATAAGATTGTCACACTACTTAAATGAATTATGATGTTCAAGTCCTAGTGCTTTTGGACTCAAAGATGTAAGGTTTTCCAATTCCAATTTGGTTTCTCAGTCTACTGCTCAGACAGACTTGTACATACCAACAATACAATATTATGTGTACTGATTGTAAAGATCTACGCCAGGGAAAAAGCAGGGAGCAAGACAGATTGAGTCCCTAATGTCACAAAGCACTTAGTCAAGTTACATTTGTGTGCATATTTATTCTATATGCTGGAAACCACATTAGGGCAGGGTTACTTCTTGCTCAGTCATCTATATACAGCCCAGAGCAGTTTCCAGGGAGTCTAAGACTCTTGACAAAGAGTTTCTGAATAAATATTAAAGAAGTGTTGCTGAAGAACCTGGATAAAAAACTTCGGAATGAATTATATAATTAGTAAATTAACGATTTTGCTGGAGGAAGTTGGGATTGAGAAATAAGATTGGAAGAAAGAGAGTTAACAAAATTAATGGTAAAATTATATTTCCCGGAGAGAAAAACAATTATTGTTGTTAAAATAGTTGTGATTATGTTCCTTTTTCTTCCTTACAAAAATAAGAAAAGGCACTTAAAAGTGGGTAAGCAATATGTTGATGTTAATTTTGTTTTTGTTTTCTATCCTGTTTTAAGTTGTTAAATCTCCCGTTAATTCACTAACACTTAATGACTTAAGGACTTTTTATGTGCAAACACCGGGTAACATGAAAGTCAGGCATCCACTTGAGTTAACATGGGTGGCTTCCACCAGGGTTACATTTCTCTGTGGGAAGAGAAACAACATTGGAAAACAACAAAGACCTTTAGGAGAGCAGGCTTTTGAGTGGATGCATGCACCGACACTAGCACACAGGTATGGGCTTATTAGCTTATTACAACCCAACAAATCAGTGGGGACCACTACACTAGTATTCTCTACTTTACAAAGAAATAAATATACTGATAGAATAACAGACTTGTCAATGGTTAGGAAGAAAGCAGAGGTGCCATTATTAACACCCTGCTGTAAACCATCATGATGATTGCTCAAGAAGCAAGCAAGATCAAAGAACATTACTGTAGGATGAACAACATTAAAGCATTTTACATGCAAATAGGAATGATACAGTAGGTGAAATGTGTTATTCTCTTGAAAATATTTGTTGCCATTTTTTCCCTCCAGAAATCCTTAACCATCTTATGAATTGTTTATAGAATTGTTATTCCTATTTCAAATGACTAATTTTGACCTTTGTATGTTTATATACTTTGAATTTCATAGAAATTATTCTTTTCTCAGGCCTCTTCATAAAAACTGAGGATGGTGATAATTAATAAATAGAAGCTATCAGTAGTTATAGTTTTAACCATAATTATAGTGTATGTATGGGTATGCAAATATGATGCAGGTAATTCAGAGATAGATAAATCAGTAGAAAATTTGTGATATAAATGTGAATACTGTTTGGTTCAACCTACCTCTGTCAGAATCAGTCTTTGCATTGTTCTCACAATTAAATATACAGAATAATTGAGAATAAAACTTGCATAGCACAAAAGAAAGCTTTAAAAAATCACACAATATTCACCTTAGTTTCGTTCTCTGTTTTCTTAGTTATCTTAAGATTCTTGGAGCATTATTCCACTTGACAAATTTTTACTCAATCTGTTACTGTATAGAAAACTTTAAGTTTACTGGATTTCAATAAATTTTATTAACCAGCATACAGAAAAATGGAGCAATTGAGGATGTAAGTCTTTTCCCAGAATAATTTGAGAGCTTTACACTGAATCCCTTACATTTAAAAAAGCATTTGTCCTTTTCACTGTTTCCTATCACCTCTGAGACAAATAATGGGACTCAGGAGGGAGGTAGTGTATGAAGGTTTGTAATAAGTCAGAGCAGAGTGCAGTTGAGTTCAGACTACCATGAGCAAACCCTTTAACCTGACTTTCTCTTCATGCTGTCAAACCTATGAAAATCATTTGCAATATCTAGACAGTGGGTAAGAAGGAATTACTGTTCATTTTGGAATATTGAGGAATGTTAGTGAATGATTTCATGATTTTTTTTTTTTTTTTTTGGTACCAGGAATTGAACTCAATTTACCACGGAGCCACATTCCCAGCCATATTTTGTTTTTGATACTAAGAAAGGGTTTTGATAAGTTGCTTAGGGCCTAGCTAAATTGCTGAGGCTGGCATCCGACTTGTGATCCTCCTGCCTCAGCCTTCCTAGTTGCTGGGATTATAGGAGTACACCACCAGGCCCATCTGATTTCATGAATTTTAAAGTTTGAAACTTGGTGAAACAAATTTCTATTAAGCAAAGGCTTGCCTTAATGTTACTATACTTCTAACAGCTTTTACATTTTTTCAGATTCTAAAATCTTCCACACAAGATTTCTTTATCTGAAACTGTTTAATCTGCTTTCCAACGTTAAAGAGGAATCAAGTAATGCCATCACATACAAAAATACTATGTATGGCCAAAAAGTTGTAGTAGTAATAACAATAATAATAATAAATTTATCTATATTGGATTCTGTAAAAACTCAATTCTACAAAATTGCAAAATTTTGTTTCTCTTCTGACAAAGTTGATTCTAAATGTAAAGCCCCGGGGATCGTAGATCATGAATCTGTGACTGTTGTCAATAAACGAAATTTCCTTTGTTTCTAAATATAATTTACATTTAGGAAACTGCAACTAGAAAGAAACTGAGACCCTGGAGAATTTAACCTAAACTTTCATTTTTATTGCTGACTTTTTCAAGTAACGATTTTAAATGGAAGAAAACTACATATGTTAATCTTGGGTTCAAGTCAAAGACAAGACCAGCCTTTTCCTTTGTTATGCTATAATAATACACAAGTGCTTTGTTATTTCAGGAATCAACTATCAGATAGAGTATTAGCAAGTTACAAACTCAGTTCATGGAGTTTTTTTTAAGTTTCTTCACTTTTTTACTTCAAAATCGGGAAAAAAAGATTTTCTAATAATATTTTTCTATTTTTCACTGTAAAAAAATCATAAGAGAATCTTGAACTTAAATGAAAATATACTTTGTTTCTGATACAAGATTTTAATTGTTTATTTTGCCAAATCATAAACTTGTACCTAATGTGGAACAATATCATAGACTAAAATTTTATTTCATTTTGTGTTTTCCTAATTGTTTAGACTGAGAAGTGATATCTTATTCCTTGCATCTTCATTTACACTTATTTTTCAGAAGGGGTTACTTTCAATAAATATAATATTCATGGTAGAATCCTATGGGAATTGATGTAATTAGTACCTAATTAAATTTTAACCCTTGAAAAAGTACCAAATTTGTGAGTCTATCAAATACACCATAAACCTCAAAATTTCTAAGCTTTTCAGAATTTTGTTGTGTCTGTTTTTAACTTCTTGACAAAGAAGTTTAAGAAACTAGATCCTTTTTATGGTATAAAGGAAATTTGTTGTGTCTGTTTTTAACTTCTTGACAAAGAAGTTTAAGAAACTAGATCCTTTTTATGGTATAAAGTTTCATGGATACTTTTCTTTCCCTTGATAGGAATTAAACATTTCTTCCAAGAAATGTTGTATGAATTTATCTATCTATATATCTATCTATCTATTTATTTATCATGAATTTAAATTATTTAGTATTTAGAGATCATAAATTCAAACTATATTTTTGTTACTGCCTTCTTACTTTTCTCCAATCTTTTCAATAGTCAACATTAGGAAAAAATTGTTATGGTTGCTATAGTAAAATATATCCTGAATTATAGTGATACTTATGACTTAAAATGAGAACTTTAGAATTTTTAGTTATATCTTTCTCAACATGAAAAAAAATTGTTCTCACTGGCACTATCATAATCACACATTTAATATTCCCACAAATAACACTATATCACTATGACTAAAAAGAGTTGAATATATTTGGTGGTTGATTAGTTGTTTGGTGTCCTTCTTTCTTAGACATTTGGATGGATCTTGCTATGCTGCCTAAACTGACATTGAAATCGAAATCATCCTGCCTCACCCTCCCAAGTATCTGAGATTACAGGCAGGCACCACTGTACCTGGCTTTGGATGAGTTCTTTCACCTTTAAGATTCTGCTTGGGATGCATGTTCAAATTTCTATGTTTCAAAAATATTTAGGATAGTTGTTTTATGTGTTTTCACACCACCAATTAACTACAAAAGATCATTTATTTATGTGGTTTATGATTTTTAAGGATTGCTTTTTAAATTTTTACTTTATTCTTTAATTGTATAATATACTTACATGATTTCAAAAGCAAATATATATGTGTGTGTGTGTGTGTATATATATATAAACTATATATATATATAGTTTCTATCATGATTGCTTTTCTATTTCTTCTCCTCTTTTAATCATATTTTATGATTTACTCACTTGTTAAATATAAACAAATAACACTATATATATATAGTGTTATTATTTATATATATATATATATATATATATATATATATATATATATACACATAGCCCTCCATTTTAAAATAATAACACTGTATGTACTATTCTGTTTTGTTTTACTTATCAGTGCATCATGGTGATCACTTTATTATAGGTTACGTTCTCTTGAAAGCAAACTATGAGATGGAGATTAGCATATAAGTGATTTAGAAAGCCACTTGGAACACCATTTATGAGAGGAAGGGGAAAGAAGAGAAAATTTGGGATGAGATGCAGTCTCAATAAAAGCTTTAGCCACACGCATGTCAAGTTTGTACCTGGACTGATTATTTAGAGTTGTCAACTGAGGGTTGATCTGGGGTTTTATAGCACTTTGTTGATCAGTCATTGGACAAAAGGGGAATGAACCTGTATGATGCTGCATCCCTGGGCTAAGGAGGTAAAGTCTGTCTACAGAAGTTCCCGCAATGGTGGAAGGAAGTGGAAAATCCTTCACTCCTAAGGAGACATCTGAGTAGACTCTAGAGCATCCACTGCACACTCCAGAGTAGTATATGTAGACAGTCCCATTCTTTTTCCACAAGCAGGGTGACACCACAGGTTTCTTTAAAAGGACCCTATAGATGGATCTAGATGGTTTCCAATTAAGAAATTTGATTCATTCATTTTCAACATCACAATTTAGCTCTTGGATACTAACTCCCTCCCCAAGACATATACCAAAGTAGCTATATTAGAAAACATGGACATAAGCAAATCATAAGAACACATATATAAAATTCATGGGATTAGTCATATAGATGAGAGAAAACAACACACACACACAAAAATGTATATGAGTATTCATACCACAATTTTTTTATAATAACCAGAATAAAGGAAATGATCCAAAGATCCATCTAGTGAATGGTAAAATATCATATATCGACACAATGGAATATTTTTAAGCAACAAAAAAGATGAAGTGTTAATACATGCCATCCAATGGAGTAATGTTTAAAATATTATGGTAAAAAGCCAGCCACAAAGACCATTTATTATATGTTTCTATAAATTTTGTGAAATGTTCATAATAGGCAAATCTATAGAGCTAGTTAACTTCAGTGGTCACCTAGCATTGGAGAAAGAATCTCAGTGCACACTTGCAAATGGGTAAGGTATTTCTTTTAGAATGATAATTTAGTCTAAAATTAGTTATGCTAATAGCTGAACACCTCTGGGAGTATACCAAAACCCTTAATTGTACATTTTCAATAGGTAAATTTTGTGATACATGAGCTATACCTCAATATAATTATAAAGTACAAAAATAATGAAATCATGAAAAATTCCTCAGTACATACATAGTCATGATGGAATGACTACGTGTGCGTTAGGTTCTGTGGAAATTTTAGTGTGGAACACCATGTATCTGACCTTGCAAAGAAGGAATCAATGGAGAAATACAAATGAATTTTTGCTCATGATTTTCTCTTGCAATCGTACAGGCAAATTCTCTGCCAGTTTTTGCAGTGAGGAAAGAGGAACCATCACCACTGATGCAAATGTCCCAAATGTCCTGGTCAAATTCTAGGTAGCTCTGAAACCTCATTGACTTGAAAAATTTCTAAAAATAGCCTCACATATTCAATCCTCTAATTTCCTTGTTCTATTTCCCCAGGAATGATGATATTTGCTTTTAAATTTCAATATTTTGCCCTCAACCCCAAAAGATTTACAGAATTCCCTGTTTGGTTTCTATTAAGTCTCATCTGCCACTTGTACCTTTAAAATTCTCTAAGACAAAATGTCAAGACCAACATTTTCTGTTCCCCTTCTCTCTAGGGTGTTGGTCCCTCAAATTCTTATTTCCTTAACAATTCTTGGTTGCCTGAAAATAGATTTTTGCCTAAATTCTACTCTGTATAGTTATTTTCATAAAAAGTTTAGTCTCCAACCAGTTTCTGTCATTATTAGAAACAGATACTATTACTCTCTTATTCCCCACGCCCTTTTCTTTTTACTGAACTGTATCTGGTTTTTGTTAACATTACATTGAAACAATGCGTATTCCCACAGATGCCATATTGGGACTGATTGAATTTGAAAATGTAAATCATCTAGATTAATAGATTGCTTTAAATAGATGTTTTTTTTGTAGAAAGTTTGGAGGAAAAAAACACATGAATTAAAATTTCAAGCTTTACTCCATTTCATCTGCGAGATTTCCTGTTAGTGAACAATGTGTTAATAGGGTGACCTAGTGCTTGTCATTGGCATATGACAAATAAATGTTTATTGAATCAGTGTATAAACTTTAATCTCATCTGTGGAATTAGACTAAGTGAACTTTCTATTTTAAGTCTTAATATAGACTATGTTCATATGAATCCCACAAATATTACAAAATGAACACAATTTAATGAATATATCAAAATAAAATAAAATTGAACTATCATCATATTTCAAAGACCAATATATTGCTATTTCATACTGTAATTTTACCTGTAAGTTGCTAAAGCCCCTCATGTAGGATATTTATAGAATACCATGTGACTTGGCATCATATACAGTACGATATATCTAATTTATTCACATCTTACATAACAGTTAAACATCTGAAACACTATGTTTTAATATCTAAGTTCACTCATATGTACTCGGTATCAGTACTCCCTACCAATTTCTCTTTATCTTGACCTATTATTTTTCAATGATCCTGGAATTGGAATGATTTATGAGAAAGTACTAAATAGTTAATAGGCATTTAATAAATATTCATAGCATTGAATTTTCTACTATTTTACTTCCCTTCTTTCTCCTTTAGGACCCACAGGTAATTCATCAAAGTCATTAATTCCTTCACCACAATATAACTCATATTTTTTCTACTTTTCTAGCCACTAGAAAGTAAAGGAAAATCATCAGTACTATATTGCCCTATCAACTTTTAGTTGCTTCACTCAATTTAAAATGGGTAATGATGAAATTTAGTCATAATATCAATAAATATAATAATAGAGGAATTAATTACATTTGAGGAATAATAAATATACCAGTAAAGAACATTTAGACTGAGAAATATATGGAATTCAGGTAAAAGTGAATCCATCATAGAAGAGCAATAAAGTTTGAGTATAATAATAGAGATACTTTAAATTAAATTAAAAGAGAGAAAGTTAATCAGTATTCATAGTATTTTAATTGTTGAAGGATTTCTCTTCTGCAACATTTGGGGGATAATTAGAGTATAAGCACTAAGTCAATAAAAATATGTGAAATTGAATAATTAGTATACAAAAGGATGAACATGCTACTTAGAAAATTATTCTGATGTCAGAATAATTTGATTACAGTGTGAGATCATCTGAACAGGTGATACAAGGTAATAGGAAGAGGCTGTACTAGGAAGTGTTTGTTCTGTGTTCTAAGCCATGCAGAATTTTTAGCCAACAATTGCAAATTTTAAGAACCAAATGTTTCTCTTTTGCTTGTTATCAACTTGATTTCTGTAAACAACTTACTACATGAAATTTTGTGTTTTTTTCCTAGTTTAGTCATTTTGACATTTGACAGAGCGTTTCTAGTTTAAAGGGTTTGCAGACATTTGAGCCTATATCTGGAAGAACAAAAAAATCGGACTTATAAAATTGAGAATATAAATAAAATGTATTCATCCCAAATTTTCTAAACAAGACAAAGGCTTCATTCTATTATTTATATATTTATAATATTATACTTGATGAGATATGAAGTCCTAATAATGCACAAAGCATATATATATTTAATTCAAAAATCAAGTTAAACACTTTATTTTCAAACATATTAGTTTAGTGTTTGCCCTCGTCATAATTTGGTCCATCTTAACTTGAAATTTTTAATAATATACAGAGCACATAAGAAACTAAAATAAATACTCATTTTAACTCTATTGTGAGTCATGCCTCTTTTAATTTGTCTTTTTCACATAAATATGCATTGACTTGTAATTACTTGTATAGTGTTTATGTTCACAATGAATACAGTGGAAAACCATGTCTATTCATCTTTACAAGGTTATTTTAATCAACCAAAATGAATGCTTTCCAATGTCCTTATTTTCTTTGTGCTCTTGGCCTTCCATAATCCTCTAATATTATTTTTTTGCCCCAATTATTCCTAAAGAATAAAGTTCATACAAGGAAACAGGAATCACAAATATTTTGTGTTTTTCTCTGTGCTTCCATTGGCTCCTGTAAGAGTAATTCATGATGTTTTGATGGCTGAAAATAGGGGAAAAAAATCACTGGTTTCTGAAAGAATAAAGGACAAGGAACAGAGTGAAAATTATGGGAGACTTGCCATGTCATACCTTGAGAAGAAAAATGAGTGTATCAGCTTTTCTTCTCTATTTTTCATTGATAATTCACTATATATTTGAGACTTTTTCTTTATCCTAATATTAGTGACTTTGTGCTGTCATACAGTTCTAAAATGTATAAGCTCCTAGTAAATATTGGCTAACAATGTGGTATTATTCCATAGTAATTTTGAAGCATACTTTATTTTGAATATTTGAGGTCTACATGATGTTATGATGCATAGTGGGTGTAAATGGTTAACTGAACATCCAACATCACACGCAGTTACCCTTTTTTTGTGTGTAAGTGCAGCTAAAATCTGTTCCTTTAGCAAAAGTCCTGAGTACAATATGATATTATTAACCATAGTCCTCCTGTTCATTAGATCTCTAGACTCTATTCTGCTACTCTTATGTCCTTTTTCCTACATCAACCCCTTTCTTTCCCTTCCCCGCTCAACCATTCCTCTTGTAACCAAAGATTTATTCTCTGAATTTGACATTAAAAAAAAAAAAAAAGAATCCACATGTGAAATCATGTAAAATTTTTCTTTTTGTGTCTGGCTTATTTCACTTTGTATAATATCCCACAAGTTTATTCATGTTGTAGCAAAAGTTAGAAACTTCATCTTTTTAAGGCTCAACAATATCCTAATTTGCATGTGTGTGTGTGTGTGTGCGTGTGTGTGTATGATTGATTATTCATTCACCCATGTTCACTGAAACATTATTCACAATAACCAAGATATGGAAAATCTTCTACTAATATTTTGGTTGACTTTTTTACTTTCTTTTTTGCCCTCCTGGGAGTTGAACTCAGGGTTACTCTCCCATTGAGCTACATCCCAAGCCCTTTATTTATGTTTATTTATTTATTATTTTGAGATAAGGTCTTGTTAAATTGTTGAGGCTGTTCTCAAATCCTATCTCAGCCTTCTGATTGCTGGGCTTATAGGCACACCGTGCCCAGTTTGGGTTAATATTTATAGATTTGAATTACTGTACTACCAATATGTTGAATAAATCATTTCAGTCCTGAGATCCAATTTCACATTCTGACCAGTTTGCAGTAAAAACAATACATTAAAGATTATTATTTTAATTCTTTCTCTTGCTCTTTCTGTCTCTCTCAGATTTCTGGACCAGTTGAAAATTTTATTGGCTGCATACAAGTTGTGGAAATCAATAACCAGGGAACTTTCATTCCATCCAAGGCAGTGAAAAAAAATCACGTTGAGAACTGCAGGTAAAACCTCACTAGTGATTTTCAATGATTTATTTTAGAGTGATCCCACTAAAAGGTACCATTTCTAATTGACATTATCTGATCAGAACTGGAATATATTTCCTTTCTTTTGTTTTCCTTTATCCAGTATCTTACAGACTGTAGAATTTTTAAAATAATTCCCAGTGAAGATGGAGCACTTGTTCATGATAGGTGTCCACTTTGTACTGAATAAGATGCTTCATATTGACAAACAAATGATCAGTGTGTTGTGGTTAGAAAAACATCTATCAGAGCTACTTTTAAGAATGAACAGTCTAACATACAGAATATTTTTTAGAATGATAAAATGATACTTTTCTCCAAAATACATATCCCAAAAGTTGCCTTTGTGCTTCAATTTTCATTACTCGTATCATATTCCTTACAAACAGTTGGAAGCTGGAGTGAACTAAAGAGCACATTTGAGAACGAATCAGGCATTAATGCATGAATGAAGTAGACAGAATATTACTTTTCCCTGATAGTTAAGAGCAAAAGGTCATTTCTGTAGGTTTGTGTTTATTGGAGAAGGTACCATTTCCAATGGAAATTATCTGACTACATAGAGTAGGTAATTATCAGGCCATGAGAAATTTGCATACATGAGTATATTAAAATGATATAATGGGATACTGGGTGCCTTTTGACTATTTTATTTTATTTGTTTTTAATCAAATGAAACATAATAGTTGGGCTGGGGTTGTGCTTCAGTGGGCAGAGCACTTGCCTCACATATGTGAGGTATTGGGTTCTATCCTCAGCACCACATAGAAATAAACAAAATTAATATTTGTGTCCATCTATAACTAAAAAAAAGAAACATAATAGTTTATACTATAAACGGGATGATCCTGGCAATTTTAACATAATCAGATACTTATAAATTCTTATATTTTACCATTTTGTTTCCAATTTTCTATGGAAAACATGTTTTTTGATATTTTATTAGCATTCCCTTTGACTAAACTCTCAGTTTCTTTGTTCCCTACCTTCTCTGTCAAATGCTATGATATATATTCATCTTGCATTACTGGAATTTTGCACCTATTGAACAGCAGCACCCCACTTTTCTTTCCCTCTGGCCCTGGAAACCACCCCTCTACTCTGTTTCTATGAGCATGGCTATTTTTACATTCCTCATATAAGTGGGGTTAATGCAGCATTTGTTTTCCTGTTTCCAGCTCACTTCACTTGGCACAGTATCATCCAGATTCATCCATGTTTTAGCACATGTCGGAATTCCCTTTCTTTAAAGGTCTATAGTATTCTACTGTGTGCATAAACCACATTGTCCTCATCCGTTTTTCAGTGTACACTTGGGTTGTTTCCCATTTTAACTATTGTGAATGACATTGTTTTTGAACATAGATGTTCAAATATCTCTTCATGAACTTACTTTATGGTTTGGGGTAGACTGGAGTGGAATTGCTCTATCATATAATAATTCTGTGTTTAGTTATTTAAACAATAGCCATACCGCTTTCCACAGTAGCTTTACCATTTTATAATCCCACCAGTAATGCACAAGTGTTCCAACCTCTCATCCTTATCAACTCTTTTTTATAGTAACTATTTTAATGGTGATGAAGTAGAAAATCTTAGTTGGAATTTCCCTAATGATTTGTAATATTAATCATCTTTTCACATATATATTGGCTGCCCATAAATCTTCTTTTGAGAAAGGTTTAGTCAAGCCTTTAGTTTATTTTTCCAATTAGGCTGTTTGTATTTTGTCAACTTTTAAGAGTTCATTGTATATTCTGGTTAGTAATACCATATCAGATATATGATTAAATATTTTCTTTCATTTCATATGGTGTGTTTTTACTCTATTGATAATAAATTTTACTGTACATATTTTTTTAATTTTCACAAAGTCCAGGAATTTTCATTCTTGTCATTGTTACCTCTAATGATTGGTATCATATCTAAGAGAGCACTGTCAAGTTCAATGTTGTGAAGTTTTTGCTCCATGTTTACATCTAAGAGCTTTAAGGTTTTAAGGCTTACACTTAGGTCTTTCATCTATATTGAATTAAGAGTCCCACTTCATTCTTTTGTAGTTTTCCAGCACTATTTGTTTAAAAAAACTGTTTTTTTCCCCCATTTAATGATCTCGGCACTCTTGTCAAAAACATAAATACAAAAGTTTATTTCTCAGCTCTCTATTATCCTATACTGAACTACCTTGGCCTTTATTCCATTACAAAATAGTTTAATTATTAAAGCACTGTAGTATGGTTTGAAATCAGAAAGTATGAGACATGCATCTTTATTTTTCAAGACTGTCTTGGTTCAATCTCTAGTGATTCCATGTGAATTTGTTTTCTGTTTCTGAAGAAAGATCATTGTGCTTTTGCTAATTGCATTGAATCTGTGGGTCACTTTGAATAGGATTAATAGCTTTATAATATTAGGTCTTCCAATTAATGAATGTGAGATGTGGTTTCACTTATATTATTTTCAATTTCTCATCAATATTATATAATTTTATTGTATAAAACTGTCACTTCCTTGGTTAATTTTTTCAGCAATTTATTTGTTTTGGTGCTATTATACATAGAATATTTTTATCATTGCCATTACATGTTTTTTATTTCTAGTATACAGAAATGCAACTGTGTATTTTGTATTCTGCTATTTGGCTAATATTTCTAGTCTCTGTGTTTGTGAGTATGTGTGTGATAGAGAGATCCTTGATATTTCCTATACATAAAATTATATTACCTATGAAAGAAATTATTTCACTGCCGCAGTCTGGCTGGGCACAAAATAACCGAGCCACCACAAAAGCCTTGTAGATTCAAACAGCCACTGTTTAATTCCGAACTCTCACCCACACTCTACACGCACGTTCTGGGAAAAATACATTGCCTCCATCAGGCTCCCCGCGCCAATTCTCTCAGAACCCCGTGAGAACTCAACGGGAACTCTAAAGAAGTGGGTGCCTGAGGCAGCAGGATACGCCCTATTCCAAGGAGGATCCACCCTAAACCTGGAGCCACCCTAATCCAGCAGGATCCACCCTAAACCTGGAGCCACCCTAATCCCTGAGCAGGGTCACCTTTCCATGCGTCATTCCTACTTGGCTATGGCTCTCAGCATTTCACTTCTTCCTTTTTGATCTGTATGCCCTTTATTTCTTTTTCTTGACTAGTTATTTTGGCTAGAACTTCCAGTATTGTTTTGAAGAAAAGTGGTGAAAGCAAGTATTTTGCCTTGTTCCTGATCTTAACAGAAAAGCTTTCAAACTTCCACCATTGAGTATATGGTTATGCACATTATATCATGTTGTGGCAGTTTCCTTCCTTCCTAGTTTGTTGAGTGTTCTCATCATGAAAGAATGATGAATTTTATCAAATGATGGATCATGTGGGGTTTTCTTCATTTCATCAATGTGGTGGATTACACTGATCAACTTTTATATGTTGAAACATCCTTTCATATAAAGAATGAACTGTATTTGATCATCCTGTATAATCTTTCAATTTGCTCCTGAATTTAGTTAGCTGGTATTTTGTTGAGAATATTTACATGAGTGTTCATAAGAGATTTTGGGTTATAGTTTTCTTACAGTATCTTTGCTCTGTTTTGGTAATCGAGATAATTCTAGCCTCATGGAATGAGTTCAGAAGTGTTTACTTTGGTTCAATATTTTGGAAAACTGTCTGAATGATTGGAATTATTTTTTAATTTTGTTAAAAATCACTAATGAAACCATCAAGTCCAAGATTTCCTTTTCTTGATGTTTTGGGGAGATATTTTTCTACTGATACAATTACCTTACTAGTTACATGTAGTTCTATTTAGAGTTTCTAGTTCTTCATGATTTAGTCTTGGTAGGTTTTGTGTTTCTACAATTTTGTCCATGTCTCCTAGGTTATCCAATTTTTTGGCATAATAATTTTTCGTATACTTAATAATTCTTTTAATTTCTTTAGTATTTTATATGTGAGCCACATGCTAAGCTCTTTTAAATTTTATTTAGAAACAGGGATTCACTAAGTTGCTGGGGCTGGCTTTGAATTTGCAATCCTCCTTCCTCAGCCTCCTGAGCTACTGGGATTATAGGCGTGAGTCACTGTGCCAGACTATTGTATGTTTCTTTGTATGGTTGTTAAGTCTAGTTGCTTTATTGTGTTAAGAACTCTATTTTTTTCCTTGGTTGCTCTACCCACTTTTGAGGGTGGAATATTGTAGTCTCCAACCACTACTGCAGAATTGTCTGTTTTCTCCCTTCAATTCTCTTAGTTTTTGCTTCATATACTTTGATGAACTGTCATTATCTAAGTGTTTGTAACTGTTTTGTCTTCCTGATACATTGAAACTTTTAATACTATATAATGTCCTTATTTGTTTATTATTCTCTTTGGATTTGAAGTATATTTTGTTTGACATTCAAATAGCAACTCTTGCTTCCTTTCAGTTACTACTTGCATGGAGTCACATCTTCCATTGTTTGCTTTCAAACTATTGGTATATTTGGACCTAAAAAGAATCTTATAGGGAATATATATTTGGAGCTGGTGATTTTAGCCATTTTGCTAATCTCTTACTTTTGACTGCAGAGTTTGTTCCATTAATTTTAAGTTACAGATAAAGAGGAACTTGCTTTTGTTGTTTTGCTATCTGCTTTTTATGACTAATGGGGATTTTACCCCTGCTTTCTTTCACTACTGCCTTCTTCTGTGTTCAGTTGATTCTTAGTGATATATTTAAATGCCTTTTCAGTTTCCATACTTATATATTACTTATATATTCTGTAGCAGTTTTCTTTGAAGTTCCCATGGGAATTACATTGAATAATGTAAAGTTATGATAATCTAATTTGAAATTATGCCATCTTAACATCAATGTCAATTACATTATAAAAAAAATATTTGCTCCTATTCCAACTCTGTCCCCATACTTTTAAATTGCTTGATGTCACAAAATCATATATTGTGACAAAAATCATATATATATATATATATATATATATATATATGCAAAATCATATATATATATATGTGTGTGTGTATGTGTTATGTGCCCTAACATAAGTCAGCAATAAACCAGTGAATTTTGAAATGCATAAGACTCTAAAATTATGCAGAAAACAAAATTACAAACCAAAATTATTTTTTTTATTTACTGTTCTCCTAAATCACATGGAAGAACTTACCAATTATTGCTAAAATAGTATGTGTTTTAATCATTTCCCAGGTACTTATTATTATTGACAACTTTATTTCTTCATATGGCTTCCAATTAATAATTTGTATCCTTTCATTTCATTCTGCAAGATTTTCTTGTCCATTTCTCTCAGGGTGGATCTAGTAGAAATAAATTCTCTTGGATTTTGTTTGTCTAGAAATTCTTAATTTCTCTGTAACTCCTTTTTTTTTTTTTTTTTTGGTGGGGGGTGTGGGGATTGAACTTAGGGGCACTCAGCTACTGAGCCACATCCCGGCCCTACTTTGTATTTTATTTAGAGACAAGGTCTCACTGAGTTGCTTAGTGCCTCACTCTTGTGAGGCTGGCTTTGAACTTGTGATCCTCCTGCTCAACCTTTCGAGCTACTGTACCTGGATCCTCTGTAACTCTTGAAAGAATATTTTGCTGGATACAGGGTTCTTGGTTCACAGCTACTTTTTCTCTTCTTTCAGCTATTTGCATATATTGACCTATAGCCTTCTAGTCTCCAAAATTTCTGATGAAAATTGATTCAGATTAATCAAAACAAGCTTCAATTTAATGCTCAAACCAACAGAAAATTATAAGCTTTCTATAGACTACTGTGTTCCAAAATATGTACATCAGACAGAATCTTCCAGTGTAATTGCTGTCTAGGTGGGGAATCAGATACCTAATGCTTCCTAGTCTACTCTTCCAGTCTTTATTACTTCATATAAGATAAAATAAACTCATCATATGTCAACCTAAATAAAATAAAGTAGCATACACTTTGAAAAACAACTTTACTAAGAAATAAAAATGATGATTAGAATGATATTGTTTTCTGTATTTGCAAATATCTTTACTGACTGGTTTAATGAAGACAGCCAGAATATGTGCTTGTGCATTCATTCATTCATTCCAATAATTGTTTTATTGAAGTCTTTTGGCCTCACAACAGATATATTTTTCAAAAAGGAATATTTTAATAGCTGCTTCAGATAATTGGAAGTACTCTTTTTAGATATTACACTAAAATTTGAGAAGTAAAAGATTATTAAAAATTAGTTGCAATGTAGAATATAAAACCCAATCACTGAGCACTTCGTAGCTAATAAACTAAAATCTATTGTTCTATATTGAATTTTGAATTGATTTTTACCATTATACAATTTTGTGCTATCAATATATTGGTTCCTTTGACTTATTCAGGTATTCTGAATGTCAAAATATGTCAATATAAAATATCCAATAATAGTATTTGTTAATAATACCAAAAATCTCATTATAAAAGTACAAAGTATTATAAAGCTTTCAAGCTCCCAATGGTAGATAAGTTTTACAAATTCTAATTTTTCTTAAAATTCAATCTATTATTGGCAACAAAGACTCTTAGATGTTTTCCTTGAAGTTACAGACTTATTTTGTTTTTGAGAAAATGTCTAATACTAAAATTGCATAAAGGTATTTTGAATAACAGTTGTTCTTACAGTTAAAATCATGTTCCATAAAAAGAAATAGTTTGTTCATCTCATAACACATAATTATTCAAGTGCTTCTCCATGAAACAATGATCATACTTCTTCATCCAGGAGAAATATTTTATGCATATTTCCCTTTTCATCATAGGCACTATTAAAAGGCATATGATTCATAAGTTATGATTGAACAAAATGACTCATTTTACCAATTTTTCAAGTACATTCTATTTTTTCCCTCATTGCCACATTCTTAAGAATAAAGTAGTATTTTTACGTAAATGATAATAGTATACCTGCTAATGCAATTAAATACCATTATTTTTATTCAAGCAAAATCATCAATAGTTTTATTCACCATTACGCTTCTACCATCAGTACAAGTGCAAACATAGTAAGAAAGTAAAAAAAAAAAATTCTTAGCATTATTATTAGAAATATTTGACCCTCACAAACCATTTAATGAAAAGCTGTAGTGGTCCCCAGACTATACTATGAGAATTGTTGTTCTCTACTAGTTTGTCTGTTGACTCTCTATTTACATGATTATTAAAGAAAACTCCATTAGCACAGATAGTGTCTTCATACTGGTAGACTAAATGCAAAGCAGGATTTTATCACAGGAATGTAGCTTACCACTGGATACCCAAACTAAGTTAGTACTAGATCTAATCATAAACACATAAAGAAAAATAAATACCCCCCAAATTTTTACATCTCTGACTTTATGCTCATTTAAGCAGCATTTTCTAGTTTCTTGTCCCCTTTTATTTTTCAAAGAGCATTATACTGATGATATAAAAAAATTTCAAAACCAACTTTCAACATTGCACTGGCAAAGAAACTGATTCATCTATTCTAGTGTTTTGATAAATGAATAATAACTTTATCTTTCTAAATCACAAATCCATTCACTTTGGATTAATTCTTATATCCTATCAAAATTTGATCTCCTCTGTGTTTTAAATTTAAGAGATGGAATACAACTCAGACACAGGAACTTTATCAGCATGTATTGTCTTATTTCTGGTGCCCCAAATGTGAAAAATTGATTTTTTTCTTCATGTAAAATAACTATGGCTAAAGTATGACATCAAAAACAGTTGATGGGTTCTTCCATCTTTAGATTTTAGCTCTCATATGTGAACTAATGACTCTTTGTAGACCTTTGTTAGAAAGAGTAGAACATTGGAACATCAGATGGCAGAGAAATAAAATTATAGTTTAATAATTAGTCTAAATAGTGATAAAGATGCTGGAACACTTAAAAGTCAATGAAAAGAATGAGATGTATCTATATGTATCAATATAGATAGATCTTAAAACATACTGTTTATTAAAAAGAAAGATAACTATAAGCAGCATACTATTTATGTACATTTTAAAGCCCGCTTACATCCAGTCACGTTACTCATTATTACACCTCCTCAAAGTACTCCTTGTATTAGTAAATACTCTGTATTACTTGTTACTTTACTCTGCATTCTCTTTTGAATTATCAGAATTTCTGAAGAAGTGTGTATAATAGTGGAAAGGAGTATTCGAGTAGGAGACAATGATTCAGAAATAAAAGAAAGAAAGGATCACAGATCTCTTTCTACATTTAAACTTTTTCTTTTCACTAATTATTTCAAAAGACCATTATTATCTTTAAACTAGAAATTATTTACTTTGGAGAAGGGATTAAGTTATAAAGAGTATAATGTTCTGTTTTAAGTTTGTGACAAAGATCTAGATGCCCTTTTTAAAAATATATATATTTTTTATTTTATTTTTACATGGTGCTGAGAATCGAACCCAGACCTTACACATGACAGGCAAGTGCTCTACTGCTGAGCCAAAATCCCAGCCCCTAGATGCCCTGCTTTTAAGTCAATATTTGTTCCAAATGTTTTATTAATAAAATACTAATATTAATAAAATACTAATGTTTTCCCTAGTGATACATCAACATAATTTGCTTCTTAAAATATTACCTATTTTTTTTCCTGTAGATAATATGGACTTTTAAAATATAATTTAAGCAAAACTTGATTATTTGGAAATAGTAATATCCCATTGGTCATTTTATATATTTAGGTAATTTTAATAAAATAAAATTTAAAATGAAATTATTGAAGAGCATTAGATGAATTAGAATTTTTCTACATATTTTAGATATTTCTATGTGCTATAACATTGATATATTTTGGTGTCCTAAATGCATTATTATTCATTAACAGTTTAAGATGATAGAAGAGATCTTAAATTGCAATTTAATAATTATTTTGTATTTGTACATTTGTAACTCATGAGGGCATGACTTTTAGCCTGCATTTATCTCATATGTAGTAACTCTGTTTTTAATATGTTTGCTTCAACATGCATACCTGTGGTAACTGACAACTTATTATTTGTTTCTTTTTTTTTTTATTTGTTCTTTTTAGATATACATTAGGTTGAGTGCATTTTGACATATTACACATACATGAAGTATAACCTATTCTAATTAGTATCCCATTCTTGTGGTTGTACATAATGTGGAGTTTCATGGGTAGTGTATTTATTCATACATGAACATGAGAAAGTTAAGTCCAATTCATTCTTAATGAAAAGCATTATGATAATGCTAAATTATGCCGTGACTTGATTTCTATGGTAAGGAAAATATTATGGGAGTTCTGCCTCTAGGAAATGTTGTTAATATTTACAAGGAAGTCCAATAACAGACCATGCATTGTAGTAAAAGCCCAAGCAATATGAATGAATGAAGTAATAAATAATTGTATTTTTAGAAATCTTCATATTTAAGATCTATACTTTAGCAAAACTGGTTCAGAAACTCAATGGATTCATATATATTTGTATGATATCTGTTCTATGTTATTCCTTCATCTCTCATTATTATATTTCCTTCCTTTTTATTTCTGTTATATTTTTCTATAAGTTAATTCTTTATGACTTCCATTGCATGTGTTTTTAATTTGCTCCAAAGCTTTCAAGAAATATTCTATCATCTTTGTAATATTTTTTAAATCCTATTAATTTATACCTTTGATATTTATTTTATATATGTAGATTTACACTGAAGATATATTAAATTTGAAAAAGATAACAAGATCAACCATATCAAGGATTTTCCACATTATGAATCTAAATTAAAACTACAGTAGAACCTTTACTTCATAAAGTTGTACTGTGAAAAATGTGTTGCCTGTGTTTTAATCAAAATCTATAGTCTTACAAGAGGGGTAAAATGTAGAGATGATATAATACATACTAGGAAAATATATGGATCTTCTCAAATAGCTAGGTTCACTCTCATATATCAAAGACACTTTTGGTTTTGTTTGTTTTTATTTTTAAGTATATACTTGTCTTAAAAATTTTAGATAAGGGTGTTTTCATTTTAACTCTCCAAATCCAAACTATATATTTCTGGCATCCTTAATAATAAATAAAATTTGAAAAATGTGTAATAGTTATACTTAATTATCTGAAACTTTTTGTTACCTTTTATATTTTTGTTATTTTGATATCTTAAGCATATTTCACAAAATTCTAATATGATTTTCTTCTTCAGCATTCCATAATGGACTTAATCGTATATTTCAAAACACTTTTAATTTGACTGTGGCAAGACAAAACTAAGCTGATTGGATATGATTTCTCTAAGAGTAAATATTTCATGTTAAATGAATATGGATATGAAATGGTTGCTTATAAAAGTACATTAGAATACAAGTATTGAACACAAACTCTTTAACAATCTATGCACTATAATCTAAATAAATTAAGTTTAATATTTGTGTAGATGTATGTATTATTTGTCTCATCCTCAAACATCAACAATGGAATGACCAGTTTTCCTTTAACGCATTTGAAAATTACTTAAGTACTCACCTCATGTGGAAATCATGTCTTCCTTACTATAACCAAAGATTTTAAGATTAAGCACATAATCTTTGTCTAAGTCTTTTACTAATATTCTGTAAGGAAAGTGACACTTGATACCACATTGATTCTAAAGAACCAATCAAGAAGACTAACTCTGGAACCACATGTGAAATGGTTATTTGGTACTTTTATTTGTGTGATTTAGTGGTCTCTTTTATGTATACTGTAGTAATATAAAGAAATTAACATATTTGGTGGGTCAGGAAGAAGGGATTTGGTATTTCAGAAAACATCATAATACAATGATGTAAAACCTGGAAGATTATCCATCCTCGGTGTCAGAATTCCCTTGACTATTCCCCTCAAGTATTTCTTAAAGATCTGTTCTTGGCCTCAGCCCCAACCTTAGTCAAAATTCTGTTCTCCCTTGAATCTATCCCCATCTCATGATTCTCTTGCTCTCTAGAAACTCAATTTACTTTTTCTATCTCATTAAAAACAACAACTAACTTTAATTTCACTTTTGTAGCATTTTTTAAAAAACCTTTTGGACCATACCATGCAGCCTATATTTTTCAACCAAATGCCTACCACAGCATTTAAAAAATTAAAGGCAATCCCCTCTCCAAAATTTAAAATATGATTTTTTTTACATAGATTTGATTATGACCATATTTGGTTAATATGCTACAACCCCAGAAAGATTGCCTCTTCCATGTTACCCAGATGGGGAACTAGAGAGCTTAACTGATGATTTTGTGAAAGCAGGTTTGAGTTAAGATGGTGTATTTCTGTCAGGGGAGTTAAGAGATACATGATGTTTCAAAGTTCAGGTGTGTTTCTTACTATTGATATAACCTTGGAAAAGTTACTTAACCTCTCTGTATTTCAGTTTCCTTACTTGTAAAATCAGGATAATTCTATGGGTATCACAAATTTGACATGAAGACTGAATAAAATTGTGCATAAGCAGTGCTCTTAGCACAATGCTCAAACACAGAAATTGTTCCCATTTTGGAAACTATTATAATCAGCTATTTTCACACGTTTATTTGATTACATTCTCCATAATGAGAATAGTCTCCACAGAATAATAATGCTTTTCATAAGAAGTTCAATAGTGCTATCTTCATGTAAAAAAAAGTATCTATTTTTAAATGAGTAAAACATGAATGAGAATAATAATACACTAATATAAACAAAAAGAAATAGATGCAAAGAAACTTAAGAACAGAATACAAATACAAAATTCATAAGTTTTGTTAAACTATAAATTGTATTTATTTCTATTGCTATTTTGACTAATTTGTTTTGTGGAAGATTTTTTAACTGAAGTACATTTTCACATCCCTGAACTGTAAAAACTTTCCAATGTTCTATTCTTGTCTCATTTAAATCTTGGTGCATTGTGTGCTTTCCCTGACAATTGAAAGACATCAATATTTATATTTTAAAGTCTATTTTAATACTGGAGAAATGAAACATTCAGGGAAAGGAAACTATTTTTGGTTTTGCAATGAAATGAATATAGCTAAATTTTACTTATATGCATATAATCATATAACAAAATTTGACAAGAATCTTTCTCTAATGTTGCTATTTGAGGTTCTGATAATATATAACATGTTTTATTATTATTAAAAGTAGAAGGATCATTCATTTTAGAGTAATAGCATTCATGAGAGTGTTTGTGATTAATGACGGCTCTGCTGCAACTGTCTCATATATTTGAAACTGTGGTGAGATTCTAAGGATCATATCCTTCAGTGCCCTCAGGCTTCCATATACTGCACTATCTTTAAGACATATTTTATTTTCAATTTCTGCTTTTGGTATTAACGGATGTCAGTCTTCCAAATGCTTACCATGGCTTTCAGAATAAAAGTTAAATTCTCTCCTAGCTGCACCACAGAAAAGCATATTTAGCTCTTCATACTATAATATTGCTCAATAGAAGTAGTTGCTAGTCAAGGATGAATTTGCTCAATCTCCCCACCCACCTTGCATCTATGTTAGAGGGCAGGGCTAGTCTGCATGAATCAACACCAGCTAAAGTATGTGACTTCTGGCCAATGAGTTTAGGCCAGAATTTGCTGTTATTTTGGATGAAGAGGACTTTAAGAACCTGGGGCATGATGAAAGTTTCTAAATTTTAGGAAACCTAACTCTGTCTCGAAAACCCTCCAGAAATTAAGATATATGTGCCAGAAATAGTTCAAAGAATTCTCCATTCCCTGAAGTATATGTTCAGATCATTTCAGGTAGCTGTCATTAAGTTGAGAGATGAGGTAAGAGGAAAAGAAAAAGTAGTAAATAAAAAAACCATTTGAAATTATACAAAGGGAAAACATTGTATATTTTTACTAGCACAGATCAGATGAGATGCAAATAAATCAGTGCTACCTAATTTTTTCTTATTGCTAAGAAAACCACAATTCTGGATAAAATGAGCTTATAATAAATATAAAATGACTCTTGGGCTCTAAAATTTATACTAGCATGAGCAGTATGTGAAAGCTCTGTCTTCCCCAAGGAGCACATATCACTCAAAACCTTCTTCAGATGTGCTCAGAGGCCAGATGCAATGGGCAAGGAAGATGTACCCCAAAAGAATTGGTCTAATCTAGAAAACTCTCTAGTGCTAAGGAAGAAGTGTCACAATTGATGACTTAAACATGCTTCATCATTGTTTTCTCCTCCCTCCCCTTTATGGGAATTTGTGCAGTTACCCTGCTCCTGTTCACTTTGATAATGTTAAGGAGGAAGGAGAGGGTTGGTTGTCTTTTAATTCGTAGCTCTCAAGGCCGTAAGAAAACACAGGCATATTTGATGAAGAAGACTGTATATCATCCAGAAGTCCCTGCTTTGAGCAAGATACAGTGACTGGATGAGATTAGGTGATTTGTCTCTTGGGAACAGGGGAGATACATTCAGTATAGAGAAAAGAGTTTGTCTATTCTTCCCATGCTCCTGCTCCCTACCCTACCATGAATCAGCTTCCTTCTATCAGAGAAAACATTCGGCATTTGGTTTTTTGGGATTGGCTTACTTCACTTAGCATTATCTTCTCTAATTCCATCCATTTACCTGAAAATACCATGATTTTATTCTCTTTTATTGCTGAGTAATATTCCATTGTGTATATATGCCTCATTTTTCTTTATCCATTCATCTATTGAAGGGTATCTAGGTTGGTTCCACAGTTTAGCTATTGTGAATTGTGCTGCTATAAACATTGATATGGCTATGTCCCTGTAGTATGCTATTGTTAGTGGCCATGGAGCAGCCTAAGGGACATACAACCAACATCCACTTAAACAATGTAGAGCTACTACAAAAAGCAGCAACTCAGACAGGGTCAACCTTTCCAGCCATCTTGCATCCAGGTCAAAGGTCAGCAAACTGCAACCACAGCCTAAAATCAGTCTATCACCTATTTTCATAAGGTCTAAAAATGAAGAGTTTTTTTCACATGTTTAAATGGTTACAGAAAAATCAAAATAAGAGTAACATTTTGTGACATTTCAAAGTTTTATGAAATTCAAATTTCAGAGTCCATAATAAAGTTTTACTGGAATACAGCCATACCCAATCATTTACATATTACTTATTGCTGCTTTCAGGCTATAAATACAAGGTTGAATAGAAATATATAACCCACAAAAACTAATAAATTTACTGTTTGAATCTTTCCAGAAAAAGTTTTTCAATCTCTTATCTAAGTGGTACCACAGAACTAATTCTCATTGAAACCATGACTTTATATGATTTATGTCACTTACAAAACCAAACATGAAAGAGATATGTGATTGTTTTGCCTTTTCTTTTTTGTTTTTAATTCCTCCACTTCTGGTTGGAGGAGGAAAACCCTAAGACCCTGGCCATGGATGGAGTCATAAGATGGAAAGAACCTAAGATCCTAAACCACTGCATGAGAAAATCCTGTCTCTCAATCCCATTAAATATGAATACCAGCATTATACTACCAAACAAGACAAAATGAACACTAAGGTTAGTCAATTGGTATTTGGTAGTTTATTTGATACATTAGTGAAGATCATACAAAGTAGTAAAGGCTGCTAATTTTTTCACCTAAGACACCAATATGTTTATTCAACCTTGAATATCTTTACTTACCTAGTTTAATTGCATTCCTTCAGCTTCTTTCTCATCACTTCTTCATACTTTCCTGTTTATTCCTGAATTTGTTGATATTTTAACTATTGCTATGCTGTGGATAATGAGATGAATAAAGATGCGTATATTCCAGATATGACTTATCAGAACAAAGTCCCCTGTGCTGAGCTCAGTCCCAGTCAGATAGACATCATCCTTGAACCTTCATTCTCCAAATAGGCATTCAGCTACAAAAGATATTGCTTAGTTAAGTAAAAAACCCCTCAGGTCTACAAAGGTAATAGTTACTGTTATCACACCTTTCTCAACTTCTCTACAGACTGGCAATTCAATTGCCTACTTAGCAGATAAATGTGACTGGTGACAACCCCAAAGAATTCTGTGTGCTCACTGAGAAAGTGTAGAAATCAAAGTCAATGTGGGAGTACCCCATGTGGAAATGACTTCAGATTTTCTGAGGCTTATTCCTGCAATATTCATTTATTAATTTAGTAAATATGTATTGACTTCTTGCTACCAAAGGCTTTTTTTAGATATTAAGATATAAAGACACACAAAAAAAGTCAACTTTGCCCTTCTTGAAGAATATTTTCATGTAGCCATTTGCAGTTATTGGGCTTGGGAGAGAGAAAGTACCCATGCCCAGCACAAAGCAGTTCTATCAGAATCAGAAATTAATCCTGTCTCCCTATTTCAAAGTCCAAAACATTTCCAAAGTGTTAGGGAGTAATAGAAACTTCTGTAGTCTGAGGATCCCTGCCATCATGAGAAACTGATAGACTGCAGCTTTTGCAGTCACTTTTATAATGGATTTTTAAATATAAAAGAGATTTTATGTTGCACAGAAAAGAATCAGAATGTCACCTTTCTCAGCCTGGAAAAGGGCAGACATGATTTATAAATGGAAAAAAAAAATGCCTGAACTTGATTATAAAGTAAGATGATTTACCAGAATTAGAAAAGAAAGCATTATAAACAAGAAGGTATTTTCTTTTTTTGGTACCAGGAATTGAACCCAGGGGTGCTTAACCACTAAACCACATTCCAGCCCTTTTTTAATATACATTTTATTTAGGGATAGAGTTTTCCTCAGTTGCTAAGTGAATTGCTAATCTGCTGAGGCTGGGTTTGAACTTGAGATCCTCCTGACTCAGCCTCCCAGGTTTCTGGGATTATGGGTGTACACCACTGTGCCCATCAAGAAGGCATTTTCTTAATGTCATATCTGCTATTGCTGAAACCTAAAACATAAGGCAAGGAATTATGAAAGATAAGCCTAAAATGTAAACTCAAAGCACATATTAGAGATATGCTGAGTTGAAAAGCCTGGGTCTGCTGAGAATCAGGACTATGCTGAGATATGCATTTTGAATGTGAAGTCTAAAAATGAAGAAATGAGAAGGCTAAAATTATGAAGACCATTTAGGAGAATTTCTGAATAATCCAAGAAAAGGTGAGTGCCTGGTACAAGACAGTGTTGGCAGAAATCAAGAGGAATGATGCATCTGCTATTTAGAAAGGAAGATAGCTAGATTTAGATACTGAGTTCCTAGCAGGTTAACAAAGGAAAGAAGTCAAGAATAGCTCAGAAACTTTTGTAGCAGTTTCTGGTTAAATTGGATTATATTACCAGATATCATCAAAAATGGAGCAAATTTTGACAGTGTCAGCTTGTGTTTTTGTGCTACTGCTTCATTAAGGAATGTTGTCACATGCAGCACAAAAGAGAGAGAAGTAGGATGAACTGGAGCAGGTGGAGAGTTTATATGAAGATGTGTCATACAGCCAGGTACTGCCTAGTGTCCACGGGACTGATATAAATTGTACTGACTCACTGGACTCTTTTGAGGCCATATAAATAACTTCCTTCTGTGACAGTCATTCATAGAGAAGAAGGGAGAAACTTTTGCTTAGGAACATCTAAGGCTTAAAGGAGTGGCCCAAGTCTTTACAAGCAGATGAGGCTAGAATAGTTTTAAGTGGTACATATGAGTGTCTGATGTGAATGGAAACAAAATTTTCCACATCGGACATGTAAAATTTGAATTATTATTGGAATAAACATGTATGGGTAGATATGTTCAGCAGGCAGATTTATAGCAGGGTAGTGATACATATTAAAAATATAATTATGTAAATATTAAATATAAAGGTAGTAGATAAAATCATGAAAATGCATAAAGACACCCAAGGAAATTGTGCAAAGTGAGGCAAATGCAAAGATCTAAGCACCATTTGATCCATTTTACAGTTGTCAGCCCATGAAGCAAATGATGGCTTCATTTAAAGTCATCTACTGCCTGTACACAAATATTTTGCAACAATTTCATGTTTCAGTTCCAATAGCCTTCCTCATAGGTATTTTATTTTCCTTTAGTGTTTTGTAATTCATGTCTTATTTAGGAATACTTCAATTCACTTATCCATTCGATTTTTAGAAATTTGTATCATGACCCTTGCTAAATACTTAGCACTCAATGCAGAGCTTCCCAGACTTGGCTGTTGATTCCAGAGAATTTTCAGTGGGTTTACTTTATACCAGCAATGGAGAACAGTATGAAATAAACCTACTGTAAGTTTAAGCTGAGCTGAGATGATATGATAATCTTTTAAGTCTATGGTTAACTGTGAGATATATTTGTCAAAATATGGAGGAAAGTCAAGATATTCTTTTAAATAAAATGATGTCAAAATGTTCACTGGATGACAGAGGTTGGAATTTTGAAGATTTATGAACATTCTGGTGGCCATATGCTGACATCTGAGAAGGGCCAATCCCTCCATAATGCTCTACTAATGAGGTCTGCAAAGATTAGAATTTTCCAAAGCAGTCCATTTTTTTAATACCCACTTGCTAGCTATTGTGATGAGTCTACTGAGATATGAATTGGTTTCATCCATTTCATTGGTTAAAAAGAATATACAGCATTCAAACTTTTTTTTTACATTCCAGTAATCATTGCTGAGAGATTGATAATAAAACTTCTACAATTAAATACAGCATAGGTTTAATATTTAGTAAATATATGTGTGAAATAAAGATTCATAAAAAAATCAAACATGGTTGTTATTTTATGAATGATACATGAACTATTTTATGACTTAAGCTGGAGAATAATTGCATGATACCTTTATGACTGTCATTGGAAGAATCGTGAAAGGCAGTGACGTTGAAAATAGAGTGAAAATTTTCTGGCTGTTTTCATGCATACAGTTTTAATTTCTAAAAAAACATTGAGCTTTGTTATTTCAGTTATGTAAAAATGGAAACAGAGGTTGGAGTCTTGGTTTTCATATATAAAATCATTTCCATCTCACCAGACTCCCAACATTTGTAGATTTAATACTGCATAGTATCCCATCTAACTTATGGTTATTATTGTATCAGAGGATACTACATAAAACAATGCACAGAAAATTAAACAAAAAATGCATATTTTAAACATATAAAAAATAATTCATTCACTATATCCTAATTATGGAAAGACAATCAAAATCCGATTTATATAAATTTGAAAGAACTAAAAATAAAAATTAAGTGTGTATTTTGTTTTATCTCTTGAAAGAATAAAGTTGATAACATTAAAACTATTAAACTTTTGTTTTGCCTTTACTTATTTTGAGTCAGAGAGAACATTAAAGAAAAATTACCCTTACAGCATGATGAACAAGAGGATTTCAAGTACCTATTTTCCAATTCAAATATCTCTAAACCATACATCTTTTCCTGCTTTGAAGATTCTGAAATATCTGTTCAAAGCAAGGTAGCAAAAAAGAGATCCAGTTTTACCAAAATCATTACCTTTGTCACATTTAAACATAGCTACATAAACATTTCTTTTGGTACATCTTTTCTGATGAAATCTACATTTTGTAGGTATTTGAATGACTTTGTAAGAAATATTTCCAATGCAGATAATTCATAAGAAAAGAAAACCAATGTGTTAATTTTATCATAACACCCATTTGTTGAGAGAATGTGTTAAAAATCTCTCAACACTCAATGTTTAAACCCCTTCATATCCCTATCAGTTTCGGAATAAAATTTGTATTTTTTATCAAGGCCCTTAAAGTTCTCCTTGTCATCTTCTACTGCTCTAGTGCTTGAGTTAGCACAGTTGAAGAGGTAAAGCATCTGAGATATTGTTGTACTTTAGTGGGATATAGAATACTTGAATCTCACTTTGGGACAGGAAACTCAGATTTGCTCAAAGTCCACTATCTTGTCCTCACTGTCCTAAATACTTTATTTCACACTAAAATAATGCACATGGAACATCCTTTTATTCGTTCATTTCACAGAACAAATAAAACACTCATAAGCATGTCCAAAAAGCACACAGCTGTGAGGAGGTAGAGCTTGGGAGCTTATTCTAATAGGCTAAAGATGACAAACATGCCCTCTCCCATCAGGCAGGTGAGCAGAGTCATCATTCATTTATTCACGCATCCACTGTCTTATTCTGTCAATACCTTAGAGTACTCATTCTATGAGTGGTTGTGTTCTAGGCTCTGCGAAATAACTGAAATCCCTACCTTCACAGAACTAATTTTCTAGTAGAGAAGATGGTAAATAGATAAATAAATGATTGTTTTTTCTAACTGTTGGAGATAAGTGATACACAAAAGGAGAAATAAGAAATCAGAATGTTAGCTGGGCGCTGGGTGGCACATGCCTGTAATCCTAGCAGCTCAGGAGGCTGAGGCAAGAGGAATACAAGTTCAAAGCCAGCCTCAGCAAAAGCAAGGTGCTATGCAGTGAGACTCTATCTCTAAATAAATATAAAGGGCTTGGGATGTAGTTCAGTGGTGGAGTGCCCCTGAGTTTAATCCCTGGTACCTCCCCCAACCAAAAAAAAAAAAAAGGAAAAGAAAGAAATAATAAAAACAGAATATTGATTTTTCACCTAACTCTCTGAAGAGATGCTACTCATGAAGACGCATAAATTGTATAAGGAATTTGACCAGGAAAATATTTGGAGAATGGCATTTCAGACAAAGAAATCAGCTAAAATAAAAGCACTTAAATGAGAATAAAGTTAGAATATTCCAGTAACTGTCACTGAAGCTGAAGTGGACAAGGAAAATACAGTTGAATACTAGATAGGAATCTTTCCTGGGGAATTTGTAGTCCATGTTAAAGACTTTGAATTTCCATTTAATTCCAACTGGAAAATGTTAAAAAGAATTTTGAGTAATGTTGAGACATGGTGTAATATATGTATTAAATATATGTGATTCTTACTGTTCTGTTATGTATAAAGTATAAAGAAGTGGAGTGGAATTAGGGAACAGTTTTGGTAACTATGAAGATGATGAAAAATACTCTGATTTGAGACATATTTAGAATGTTTAATCAATAGATTTCCTGAGGGATCAAACACTGGTGGAGTGATTTGGAAAAAAATTCTCTCAATAGTTCAGACACGAGGTGACGGTATCTTGACGTATTGCAATATCCCAATTACTATGGCTCAGTAACAAATTATCTCACTTTATACTCATGTGAAATAATCATTTATTGTGCTTATGATTCTGTGTGTCCAAAACTCCAAGGGGACATAACAGGAATGATTGATTCTGCTGCATGATATTGAGGAAGGACCACAGCTGAACTTCAAGGCTAGTAATTGGAGTCATCTAAATGCACATTCACTCACACGTCCAGACAGTTATTCTAAATTGAACATAAGTTATTTTTCAAGTTAGAATTAATAATACCTGTTTTGGGTATTGAATGACTTTATCATATCTCACTAGTAGTGGAGTTTTGACTTCACTTTCTTCCATGTGATGGAATTTTGCGAAGATATATAAATTCTTGATTTCTGATTTGGAATCATCAGACATCGAAGAGAGTTCCACTCAGAATTGCTGCTCGAGAATCATTGTTAAACTCTGTTCCAAAATCTTTGCCTTTATGAATACCTCCTAGTATTTGTCCCCAGAATCAAAGTGTGGAGGTGGACAATCACAATATCAAGTTTTCCATCCAATGGTTAATTGAAATAAATTGACAAGCTGATGGGTTCGTTTATTTCACATTACTCACAAGTGATTTTCCTAAGTGCATGATTGCATGCCAACATGGATATCAGGATAAGAGAATATATCTACTATCATAGACAATCACAGTCAATCCATTTTCTCATCACCTTGCCCTTCCATGCAATCTGTATGTCATATCAATTTGATCTTCTAAATTTCCCTTCTCTTCCATATTCAAGGTCAGTGCCCTAATTCAAAGATTATTGTAAAAAACCCTCCAATATTCTGGACTTCCATATTTGCCTTCCTGCATCCTTCTTTCTTCAACATTACTATTAGACTAAGCCAGCTATATCAATAACCATTCCATGTATGCATAGATCAATGTGAAAATCTAAATTACTCATACAGTGGTATATTATACCTTTTATGATCTATCCATGGACTAGAAAATAAGAAGACATTATTCTAATCCAAACAAAATTCCCATCTTAGCGTAAAAATTAAAAAATGCCATTGGAGGTCACCTCTGTTTGACTTGAAAGTGTTAACGTTTCTTAATGCTTTAACAACGAGTTAATAGCTGAACTAAACTTGCACATAGGTCTAAAAAATTCTATCAGTCTTTAGTATAATGAGTGCGTATCCAGATTTCAACTTTAATTTAATTTATAGATTTTGTTAAGTAGTTCATAATCCATATATAATAGTTTAAATGACACAATTCATTTCTCAAGGTAGTTTTTGAATATGCTTTTAAAATATATGAGACTGCATATCTTGACTTCTGTACTGGACTCTCACCTTGACAGTCCTCATTTCTCAATTTAATAAGATACTTGTGGCTACTTACCTTTGGGATTATTTTGAACTGCTGCTGTTCTTGAAGTTCTTTATTTTTTTAAAGATGTCTTAAATCAAAGAGTTGACAAAATTATACAGATGCCTTCTGATTAGAGATTAACTGAATACAGCAATGGCAAAACCAATTAAAAGATTCAGGGAACTAAGTGCGCCATTTTTGTTTAGTTTTTAAATTTTAGGTAGAATTCTTTTAGTAGTAATTCCGTAGAAGAAATGTATATTGTCCTTCATGAGACCTTGACTGTAAAAGTTAATAAAAACACTCCTACTTACTTCTACAGTTTGTTGCTGCAGAAAGTCAGATACTTTTACCAACAAAAGAAACATTCATTTCCAAAAACTGCATATAAATATTTTACACAGTTACCTAATTTTCTCAAAGTTTAAATTGATTATAAATAGTTTATGTGCTTTTTCTGTATCTGAAACCTGCAGAACTCTTTAATGAAATCTTGCTTAAGCCTTAGTCAATAAACCAAGCTTGATGCACAGTACAGCAGTGCCCCCTAGAGCTAAATGGCTTTGCAAATTGACATTTTCTAGCTGTTTTATTTGGTTAGAGCACTGACAAATGTTTGAAGGCTCCATTTCCTGCAACCTAGAGAACAATGCAGTAACTAGAGAAACATAGGGTTTTATTTTCTGTGTCTTTCCATATGCCTATTATATACACAGTTGATTACAAATAGAACTATATCTGAATGAATTTACAGTAGAGATTGCCTTTGAATATATTGTTTAGATTTTTTTCCTCATTTACAGTTTTGAATGAAGTCCCACATGTCCAAGGATGATTTAAATGGATTTAAGCACATTTTTTTTTATGTGAGTATTCTAGGAGACTCACGAATAATAGAATTTTTAAGCTAAGAAGACCTTAGAGATTATCTAGAACAATATATGAATTTCCTCATAAGGTGAGGTTAAGTCATCACCTTCAGTCATACAATCTGGTTCACAGTGAATCAAAGCAGTATATTGATGCACAGGATGATCATTAACTAAAAATGCAAATGTCAATCTTGCACTCAATAATACATTTATTTATATCAGTAAAGATATACACATTCCAATTCATTTATTGTATCCTTTTAAATTTGTTAAAAAGTCTTATAATATTTCTGCAAATAAGTGTATGGCCTAGAAAAAAAATCCTGAAATTTAAGCATGAGAGAGTAACAATAAACTTGTGTAACTTCTAGTCTAAAAAGAATGTCATAATTAATTGGAAAAAAACCTGAAAAATCTCTTCTTTTCCTGCATGATCCTCTGTCCAGTGGATAATGCCCTAGTTTCTAGATCCCCAAAGAAATTTTAAAAATCAAAAAAAGGAAGTGATTAAATCCCCACCCCAAGAGCTTTAATAATTTATATGCTATTGCTACAGAAACATTAACTATATTCAGAAATATGTGACTGTTCATACCTTGATATAGGAACATAAACAGCTTAGTAGAGAAAGCACAAAAAAAGACAAAAATGATGAAATGAAAAGGACAAAAGTTGAAAGAGGACCAAAACATTCCTCAATTTGAATCTACTAAAGAGCAAAAATACTCCTTCAGCATTCTTACTCCTAAGAATAAGTAACTGACTATTGTTTATCCTTCCAAGTAGTTCCTGTTAATATTGCAATATATACCTGGAAGTCAGATACCTCTGAACTGTAGAAGATAGAGCTGAAAACCACGCCCCAGCTATCTTTCCTAAAGCAACCAGCCATCATTTGCACCCTGCTCTTGCAGGCAGGAAGAGAGGTCTCTAGAGAAGCATAGAAAGTAGCTATAGTAAATAGAAATTTGGAAATGACCCTTTTCCCTCAACTCTGTGAATTTTCTGTTAAGAAAAAAAAAAAAGGAAATCTATTTGTTTTGGCTTCAGGCTGATGTAAGCTTCATGCTGATATTACGGTGCTATCTTTTCCTCTTGGGAATCCATAATGGATATATCACCAATATTCTTGCAGAGCAAAATCAGCAATTTTCTCCCTAAAATCATTGCATATTATTGAGGATTTTTTAATTTAATGTGTTTATTTAAATTGAAAGTAACAGGTATATATGAACTCATAAAATGTGCTGATTTGTAAATTTTGATTTTACCAAGAACATAAACAAATATGAGGTTTTAAGTATAAACTCATAGGAAAATTAAAAGGCAAATATAAGGGGTTGAAAGATGGCAGCAAATTGTCAAAACTTGTTTTTATAGTAACAACAATTTGTTAGTCAAGATTTTGACCAACCAAACTATAGTAAAAGTACTGATAAGGTAGACAGCAGGGCACTATTTATTTATTAATGTGAATTTTTATAGTTCTAGGGATGAAACTCAGGGACTATGCATGCTGGGCAAGTGATCTATCACTGAGCTACAACCACAACCCCTAGACATTCTTTAAGAAAAATTTTAAAAAGAAAAGAAAAGAAAAAATAAACAAAGAAAAATAGCACACAATCTCAAACTAAAAGTATTCACAATTATCAAGAAAATGTTAAATTTTTAGGTAGTGAAATATTTGAATGGTGTTATCTGTTTATAGGAGGCTGAGGTGGCTCAAAATTACAGGAAAAAAAAAAAGATTCCATTCTTTTCCCTTGGGTTGGACCTAATGAGGTTTCCTATTAAAATAAAGAAATTCAAAAAACTTAAAACTTCAAGGTTCATTTGTTTTACATAAAATAAAAAGTCCGAGTGTTAATTGTCATATATGTCATACCTTATAAAGCACATTTTTTCTAATAAGAATGAATAATTTCATTGGCAAATGGTCTTTATATCATTTGAGTATAAAATATTACCAATACATAATCTTCATATTTTGTGCCAACAAATGAAAATATAGTGTGTTACAAATGACATTGATGAATTAGAGGACATTTAGCAATTATATAGTTAAACTTTCACCTAATTCAGAAATGTTCTGTCAAGGATCTTTGACATGGTCATTCAGGCACTGCTTAAAGTCTTAATGTGGAGTTTACTGCCTCATAAGGCAGCCAATTTCGTTTTTCAACTGCTGTAAAACTATAATGCCTCCATGCAGAAATCTCCAAATATAGCTTCTCTGGCTTAGTGTAATTGTTTTCTACAGGTGAATCTTTCAATTCCTTAAAGACAATTAGGCCTATGCTAAATATTTGTAAGGCAAATATCAAGTTCCCATTCTCAAATGGTATGAGCTCTGGATGTTTCATCCTTTTTCCTCCTCTGCCACAGTCCATCTGCAGCAAAATAACAGGGGGGTGACGAACAACTTGTGTACATTGATACAGCTGGAGTGGAAGCCATTTATTGTAGGACAGGAGGGGTATATATACATTCCACACAGCTTATCTAATTAGCATAAACTAGATACAGCAGTCAACCAATAAGGAATCTCCACACTTAATGGCTTGCTGGCGTTACTTCACAAACCACTCCCTCTGGCCAAATGCCAGGCGCCATCCTGACTTGTTTACAGACCCTAACACTCCTCAAAATTGTTCATCATTTATTATTGAATTTGTCCCCCAAACCAAACATTTTCAGATATCATCTGAAAATAATAAACTAGAATAAATGCTATTTACTCGGAATTCAACCTGAGATTGCATTAGAGTTTTTCAGTCCATCCAAACACTATTTCTTCATTCTCCTTGATTTTTCAGATGTTTAGAGATTTATATCTTCAAATTGTTTTCATAAAACAACTGTACACTTGAAGTTTGTAAGATAAACTTTACATTTCATACACTATTCTTAAAAGGAGAAAATTGTACAGTTAACATTTTCCTTCTGGAATCCATTAATGATCTCCTTAGCCCAGTTACCAGGGATTGATTAAAAGCAAGCTATTAATTCATAAATGTTCTCTAAAGGATTTTTGGCAGTTTGGGGATCCCTCCACTATATATTCACACACAGGATGCTGACAGTATATTGAGGATGATGTGTTAAATGTTCCTGTGGAAACTACAACAGAGTCAAAGCTATTTCTGAAAATCCTATTTTTTTTTTTTTTTGGTGGTGGTGGGGGGCAGGTATTGGGAAAGAGTTTATGTTCTCTTCAATACATGAATAAGTTCAACAAGTCTTCGATGCTCTAAGGTGTTTAAGATGAATTTTAGAGAATTTCAATGGCAGGTATTAATAGGTATCAGTCATAGTCATAGATATATTTTGAAAATGCTACAATGAATACATTATTTTGGTTTGCATATATCCTGAGAAAAATGACATCAATAAATTAGTTTTCACAAGCGTTAATTTTTTAATTGATTTAGAGACATTTTTGGAATTTTTCAAGATATCTTCAAAGTAATTCCATTTTGAGAATAGCTGATGTTAACCCATTCTTGTGACAATAGTAGGAAGAAATCTATACTATTGGGGTGAAGGCTAGATTTGTCTAATTATTTGTTTGTTTGCTTGTGTGTGTGTTTGTTTTGTGATGGGATCTCATTATGTTGTCCAGGCTGGTATTGAACAAATAATGTCCCCTGCCTCAGCTTCGCAGGCAGTTAGGATTATCAGCACATGCCACTGTGCCTGGAAAGGCCTAGTTTTGACAATAATATTATATTATTATCACAGATGAGATAGCTAACTTCCTATTTTTTTTTACTTTTTTTATTTAGTTGTAGATGGACAAAATATCTTTAATTAATTAATTAATTAATTTTTTATGTGGTGCTGTTATTCAAACCCAGTGCCACATGCATGCTAGGCAAGTGTTCTACCACTGAGCCACAAGCCCAGCCCCCAATTTCCTATTTTCAATGGCAATAAAGTATTATTCTTTAGGAACACATTTTGTGTCAGAATTTCAGGTCCTTGAATCATGCAATAATCATACATAAATTAGAATCATCACTGACATTTTCAAATCTGCTTTATTATAGGTCTAGCCTTACCTTCCTTTCCTTTCATTAATGTTGGGTTGATGGTATGGCTTATTCAGCTCTTAGAATATTTTAATAATTTCCCTTCAATTAATTATTCCTCTTCATGAACTCCAACTTAAGTTTAGGATGGCAATCTACCTCATTGCTTCTAGACTTACTTAATAATAAAAGTAATTACAAAATTTGAGTTGAATTAATGTAGTTTTATATAGATTAAGATTGAACTATGATAGGATCTACCTTATGGTAAAACTGAAATTAATTGGCAGAGATCAGTATAATGGTAACAATAGATTTTCCAATTTTAACCCATTTATTCAGGGAAATAATAAAGAGTAAAAATCCCTTTCTAGGAATACAGTTGATCTATATCTAATTACAAGGAGTTTTTCAAGGGAATAGAACTATATTGGTTGAATTCTAAGTCAAGTGTTTTTTAAAACTTAATCAATGATGAGTCTTCAGACTGGTAATCAAACTATCAACCAGAAAGTCAATACAAAACAAACTCAAGGAGAATCTAGGAATCATAGTTAACCTTAAAATATTTAGAAGGCAATAAAATACCTTTATCATGATTAGCCCAAGGATACGAAAGGCATGTTCAAAGGCAATGTTTGTTAGAAAGATAAAAAGCTATAGCTCATTAAAAATTAATAGTAATGCAATTGAAATGTTGCTATTAAGGTAATAAATTTTAAACAAAGAAGATAAATAGGTATTTGTAGTTGACTCTGTTTCAATCAAAATGTAGGCAATCTAGAAAAAATAAAATTTTTCATAATTGCATTAAAATGGATAGGTTTTACAAATCCAACCACTCCATCCTTTAATGGTAAAGAGAAATAAGCAACATATTAAAGTGAAAACCCTACAATAATTTAAAACATAGGTTAACACCAATCATAAACTGTGTAATTTAAACTAAAAATGATGCTTCTACTTTACATGTATTTCAGTTTTTCCAAATGAAGAATTAAAGGAAATAAATATAGAAAATTATGAAAAATTCTACTACTAGCCACCAGTTTGAAGGGGCTGTTACAGGCTTACCAAGTTGCCAGAGATACAGTGAATGGGATGTTTTTGAAGATCAGCAATAGGTTGGGGATGGAGAACTGGAAGAATATAGGTGAAAATATGTTATTAGATTTAGTGTCACTCTTGTCCCAGTTTCTATTTATCAAGAGGTTTCTACTATGGGTGAATTTATTTAATCATGTTTTTATTTACTCAATCAAGAAATAAGGAGTGAGTACTTACAATGGTCAGGCCTTTTGCTAAGTCCCATGGATACAATGATGAGTGTGATTAGGCTATCATTCTCAAGGCCTACTACGTTCTGTGTAGACAGCTAAAATATAGTTTAATGGATACGATGTATTAGAGTCATAATATAACTAGAGGTTACAGCATTTTAACTTATATAGAATAAGCAAAGTTTTCCTTTAAAATTAAGTGAGCTGAAAGCAAACTGAAAAGGGATGTATATTCCTGTCCTAGATGGAATAAAATCTGTGCAAAAGCTTTAATGTGATCCTATGTAGCAAATGTGAATGTTGGCAAGACCTGTGTAGCTGGAATGTAGTAAGTGAAGGAAGTAATAGAATAGACCTAGTATGCAGGACCATATCATATAGGTCCTGAAAGTGAATATTTATGGAAAGTCATTTAAAGTTTGAAGAAGGAGGAAACAAATGGAAAAAAATACATCAAAACCTGTGTGTTTTGGTTGAACTTTTTTTTTTTTTCTGCTGTGACTAAAAGATCTGACAAGAACAATATTAGAGGAGGAAAAGTTTATTTGAGGGCTCAAAATTTCAAAGGTCTCAGTCCACAACCAGCCAGCTTCATTCCTAGAGGCTTGAGGTGAGGCAGAACAGCATAGCAGAAGAGTGGCAGAGGGAAGCAGCTCACATGATGATAAAATAGCAGAGAGATAGTCCACTCGACAGATACAAAATATATACACCAAAGGCACACCCCCAACACCCACCTCCTTTAGCCACACCCTACCCACTTTCAGTTACCATTCATTTAATCCCATCAGGGGATTAATTCACTAATTGGTTAAGGCTGTTGAAACTCAATCATGTCTCCTCTATATCTTCTTGCATCGTCTCACACATGAGCTTTAGCGGAACACCTCACATCCAAACTATAATACAAATGAGATACAACAAAAGTAGTGTTATGAGGAAGATCATAATCAGAAGTGCCTACCTGAAAAAAAATATAAAAATGGTAGTATTTCAAATAATCAGAAATACTACTCAAAGAGCTAGAAAATGAAGAACAAACCAATTCAAAAAGTTAGTAGGAAGAAAACAATAACAAAGATCAAGTCAGAATACTTGAAACAGTTTTACAATCAATTTTAAAAATCAATGAAACAAAAAGATGGTTTTTTGAAAAGATCAACAAAATTGACAGAACATTAGCTAAACTAACAAGAAAAGAGAGAAAACATCCAAATGAACGAAATCAGAAATGAAAGAGGAAACATTACAAGTGATACCACATAAATACAAAGGATTGTTAGGGAGCTTTATGAATAACTACATGCCAATGATCGGAAAGCTAAAAGAAATGAATAAATCTCTGGACTCAGATGACCTTCTAAAGTGAACCAAAAAGACACAGAAAACCTGAGCAAATCAATAACATGAAAAATGGGTCAGTAATTATAATTTTTAAAAATCTCTCAAAAAGAATAACCCAGGACCAGATGGCTTCAGGAATGAATTTTACGAAACCTCAAAAGAACTAGTACCAATTCTTCTGAAATAATTCCAAAGCATTAAAAGGCAGGGAGTTATTCCAAATTTATCTTGTGAGGTCAACACTCTAATACCAAAACCAGAAAAGGACACAAGACAAGAGAACTACAGAGTAGTGTCTCTAACATGCAAAAATTCTCAACAAAATATTAGCAAATTGCATCTGAAAGCACATAAAACATATTATACACCCTGATCAAGTAGCATTCATCCCAGGGTTGCCATAATGTTTCAACATATGCAAATAAATAACCATAATCAATATAATGAAGGCTATAGAAGGAACTCAGACAACTCAAAATAAATGACAATCCAATTTAAAAATAGGCAGATTTTCTAAATAGATCATTCTTCAAAGAGAATATATAAATGGCCAAAGACATTTTAAAAATGCCCAATATCACTAATCACAAAAGCATATCAAAACCACAATGAGATAATTGTCTCACTTCAAGTAAGAGTAACTATTAACAAAAAGACAAAAATAACAAATATTGATGAGAATATGGAAAAAAGGAAACCCTTGAATATTGTTGATGGTTTTGTAAATTAAAATAGCCTTTATAGAAATGGAGGCCATTATTGAGTATGGGAGTTTCTCCAAAATCTATAAACTATGATCCATTAATCCCACAACTTAGTGTGCAACCAAAGAATTGAAATCAGTATGTCAAAGAGACACTTATACTCTTATGTTTATTGCAGCACTATTCACAATAGCCAAGTTATGAATACAACTTAGGTGTCCATTGACAGATGAATAGATAATGAAAATGTGTTATAAAAATGAGTCTGTCATTTGCTGTAACATAGATGGAAGAGGAGGACATAAGATTTAGTGAAATAAATTGGGCACAGGGGCATAGAAAGACAAATGTATGTTCTCACTGATACATGGGAGATGAAAACTTTAACTCAAAAAAATAGTGGATAAAATAGTGGTTAACAGAGCCTGGGAATGGCATGGTGAAGGAGGAACAGAGAATAACTAACATGTATAGTGGTGTGACTGGGTAAGAGGAATGACTTCAAATATTCTATAGCAGAATCTGTTAACTATGGTTGAAAACAACTAATTGAGTATTTCAAAAGAGCTAGAAGAAGGAATTTTAAATGTTCTCAATATAAACAAATAATAATGATCTAAGGTGGGAGATTTACCAGTTAACCTAATCTGATCATTACACACTATGTCTATGTATTGAAATATCACACTGTAACCCCCAAACATGTAGAAATACTGTGTCAATTTAAAAAAAATGAAGTTACATCTTAAAGTAAAATAAGAATAAGAGTCTTAAGCAGGAAAACATTTCTGATATGCATTTTGAATTTTTGGATATAAGTAGAAATTTTGTGATGGAAAGGGGCAAGATCAGAAACAAGAGTAAGTTGTTGAAACACAGAGGAGTCTGTTGTTGGTAGCCAGTACCTGAAATCCAATCAAATAGCAACAAGTGTCTTCCTAAATAAAAATATACTTGACCCCACCAGAAACATTAAGTTTTGATGATTTGACGTTATACAAATATAGATGAAGTTGGATGGGAAAAAATATTTAAATTCTGCTGTTCACTTTATCATCCAAAAAAATGAACCTTTAAAAATATCCATTATTTTTAACAAAAATAGATGTACATAAATAGAATGTTTCCAGCTGCAAACAACCATGAATACAGTTCAACCCATCCAGGTAGATTAAGATGACTGAATAATGCACCGAAGTGTAATCTAGCACCTGTGAAAGTTTCAGTATTTGAGAAAAGCATTTAACAATGAAGAGTTGTAAGAAAATGTGTCACCTAACTTCAGGAAAGTTTCCCTCAGAATAGTAAGAAAAATCATACAATGAAAAAATTGAAAAATTAAATTTATACAAGTCCATAAAAAACATCCTACAGAGGGAAAAATAAAGAGAAAACAGTTAAGAAGAAAGTTTCTCATGTCTGGAAACAAAACAAACAAAAAATATATTGACCTGAAAGTAGAATAGTAATTTCTAGAGATTAGGAAGAGTGTGGAGGGGAATGTTTTGAAAAATGGTGGTTGGATTTGATCAATGCACACTGTATGCATCTACAGTTAGTATATGTGAATAAAAAAAAGTAAAAATGTAGAAAAACTTATTGAGAACAAATTTATCTTAAGAAAGCAAGATTTCAGATAAACACTTAAAATTAACACAATCTATTTAAAGGAAATATGACCTTTCTGGAAAATGAAGTATTAAATAAGAAACAGGAACTTAAAATTTAATTAAAACTTAACATGCTTGACATCACAATTGATAACACAGGCATTCACTAAAATTTAATCTGATCATCAAACAATAATTAGCAAATTAAAAACAGAAAGAACCCAATGAACAAAATGAAGAATAAATAGAAACATAGGAAGCCATTTAGAAATATTATCTAGCAACTAGAAAATATTATTTTCACAACTTCTATTCATCATGATAGTAGGGTTCCTCACCTTAAAAAAATTGTATAAAATGAAAATTATATAGATTTTCTTAAAAGAAATAAAAATTAGATTTCTGAAGACAATTAGCTAAAATCAAATTGTATTTGTGTATTTTAGAACCAAAACTTTATAAAAGTAAACTTTAAAATATCATTTTAAATATATAAAAATCTATAAATAAGTATGAAAATACAACATAAATATGATGAAATTTTTGGTGATATTAGAAAGACATAAAAAGAGGAGAATATGTTTGTGAATAGGTAGTGAATAGGAAAGTTTAATATTATAAATATGCCATTCAACCTAAATTTATATATAGGTACTAATAAAAATACATATATAGTTATGTATGCTTTTAATACAATTCTAGTGAAAAATTAAGTGGATTTCTATTTCATTTAGAAAAAAAAAGCAAATTGGTAGAGTGAATTACCCTTTTTGTGAGGCAGGTCTCTCAGAAAACACACCAATTTTCAGTTTTGTCCAAATTGAAGAGTATTTAGTCAGCCGGTAGGCAATTGCTTCCCACAGGACCCATAACTGTCTCTGCAAGGAACAGCCCCAAGCCTGAGCATTTTAGGATATTTAAAAGCAAAAACCACATCTGGGCTGATGTAGCTGCAAGCAAGCAGATACAGAAGCTGAACTGGGCAGTTAGCGAGACAATGCAATGGGTACATTGGTATTTTCCCACAGAACTTTACAGGTTGGCATAGCAGCAAGCAAACAGAAAGAAAGTGAGTAAAAATGACCCTGGTTCAGTACAAGTTAGAGAATGATTACTTAAGAAAGCAAGATTTACTTAATGGTTACTTAAGAAAGCATCTATACAATCTCTGACAAGGTACATTGCCCAAGAAAAATGGAAATCAAAAGAACAATTTTACATTGTATAAGAATTGCTATTTTGTGTTGCCAAGTATGCTATGCTAGGTAACTATTAATGGGTACAGAGGCAGGGCTTTCCCATGGAAGAAGCATTTCTTACATAATATGGAGTTTCAGGGTATAATGGAGTCTGTTTGGTTATTGCCCATATAGCCTGGCCCATAACACCATTATACATAATAAAACTTATAGTAATGAACAATATACTGTATCAGAACAGAAACAGATTCATGGAAAAATGAAACAATTGCTAACTGAGGTTTGGAAAATTGGTTATTCTAATAAAAAATAAAAATGTAAAATCTGAACCCATCATATAACAATAAATTCTAGTTCAATTAAATTATCAACTAAGAACAGTAGAATTTTCAAGATACTAAGATACCCTTTCCCTGGATTCAGAATAAGATGACAGACATTCATAGTTTCTGAAGAATATAGGAGAGTATCTCTATATAGGATATAGAAGCCCAAAATCTTTAATAGGAATCTTTAAAATAAATATATCTGATTATGCTATAATTTTGAGTCTCTATTTCACAAAATATCTTATACAGAAAAATGAAAAATAAGCCATAATTGGGAGACATATGAAAACAACAAATGGCTATTTTCCAGCTGACATGAAGATCAGAACAAATAAATAGAACAACTTAATAGAAAAACTGACAAAAGAAATGTTTAAATTCAGATGCAAATAGAAGCTACAATAAGGTCTGTTAACAAGCAGTACATATGGGAAAAAATTAATTAACAGTAACAAGTAACAGTATTTTATATACTACTAGGAGAAACATACAGCCTCTTTATTTTATTTTATAAAGTTACCTACATGCACAATTCTAAACCAAGAATTTAACTGTTTGGTCTTGTATATAACTACCAAGCATAATGCACAAGAATATTTAATGTCATTGTTCATAACTATATAAAACTGAAACAATAGAAACATATATTAAGAGAAGTAGAGAAAATTAATAAATGTTGGCACAATATTATGGAGTGGTGAAACTGAGTGAACCAGAGGTAAACACATTAGGATGGAGTAATCCTAGAAATGATGCTGATGGAAAATGAGGAACTCATAAATGAATAATAAAGTATGTACCTGTTTATTATAAAATATAAAGCAATTAAAACTAATCATTATCTTATTCCATATAGGGTCAAAACATAAGTTAAAAAATTATAAAAGGAGGCAAATTGAAATTCAAAATAGAGAATGGTTTATGAAGGAGTATGTGTCAGGGGACCAAGAACCGGGAGAAGAAACCTCAGTGCCACTGGTATTTTGTTTATAAGTCTTTAGTAACCTCAATGTCTTATTATGGTGCCTTAAAATTAAATATACATTTCATGTGGATTATGTAACTATGTTCTTCATTCGTTATTTCTTGTCAAAAACACCTTACATATTATTCTGACACTTGGTATTTCAATTAATATCTTAGTTTCATTTCTTTATCTGTGCATATAAATCCTCTTCACTATCATTAAATTTTAGTAGTCAATTATATGTATTTTGTTAATCATTCACTCATTTATACTTCTAATTTTTAATATTAATTAGTTGAGCTGGATGGATATATTTGCCTCTACTTTGTAATACCCCAAATAAATCTATAAGTTTTGCAAGAGCAAAAGTTATCCCCAGTTTTACTATTATCTCTTAATATAGTGATTGTTACTGTATTTCAGCAAAAATAGACTATATGATTATATAAACAATGTATTATCTGTGAAATCCATGCTCTTGAATGGTATTCACAACATCACTAAAGGCAAATTCACGTCAGTGACCAAATACATAGGAAACTGCATTAAATAGCACTATTGTTCATTTGTGAACAATAAAAATTGAATTAAAAATAAAAGTGTGAAATTTGTTTAAGACAAGAACTATGGTAAATATTAAGGGTACATTTGATGCTATATAATCATGTTATCCTATTATCCAATAAATTATATCAATAAGAATGTTAATTTATATCAATTCCCTAAGAATAAGTTTATTCAAAGCAGATTGATATCATTCAATGAAGTAACTTTTCTTTTAAACTTTGGTAAAGAATTGTAACATTTCTTTAAGCAGAAATTATTTCTTTTTTCACTAAAAATTCACGTTTGTGCTATTTTCTAAAGATTAAATATATTATAACATATAAAAATATAACAAACATTAATGTTAATGATGATATTTACCAACAACAACAAAAAAAACCAATATGCAATTTAAGAATTTAAAATAGCAAGAGTAAAGTCAACAGTCTTTTAAAAAATTGAACTGGGACCCTAAAAACTCTTTTGTCTTACAACATGTTGTCATCAGATTGACATATTATATATCTACTTGTCAACATTTATATCTCTATTTGGATGTTAATATTAACAAAAATAAAATAAAATTAAGACAGTCCCTTATCCAATTTTTGTATCATTGGTTAGTTGTTTGGTTGTTTTTAGCTATCTTGCAAAGATAGAACTGATTAGCTTTTTTTTTCTAAACCCCCCAAATTGATTGATTCCCTTTAAAGCAATGATGTGAAATGCCATGAATCAGTCTAAGGTTTTTCTACACATTCCCTTTAGTTTCTATACCAATTCTACTTTATGAAGTAATTATAGATGACTTTCCCTGGTTTCTCATCCCTCTACTCTTACAATATTTCCTTGTATTTAAATTGTGTCTTACAACATGAAACTATTCCATAGAGATGAGAAAAGCAAAGTGGGGTTTCTGTGGTCAATCTCTATAACAAGCTGATAGCTTCTTCAAAGAAAACTATCCCTCATTACAACCTCACTGAAGTGTTTAATCAAAATTCCTTTCTTTATCTTTGTGTTCTGGTTTGGAGAGTAGTTTTAAGAATTTCCTAGATTCCCAGTTTTTTTGTAAATGTCTAACTAGACTACCTGAACCATCTATCTGCTTTATTGTATCGCTTACATTGAGGTCATTTACTCCCCTGAATTCATTGTGCTCTAAGGATGCATCTAGAGGGGATTCCAGGAAGGAACAAATGAGGCTTCATTCTCAATCATTAGAAAGGCAGCTATCAAGAATAATGCAAGAAGACTGGCTGTGGCATACAGAACACATGAATGAGAAGAGGGATAAAGGGTAGGGTGGCAGAATTAGTATGAAGGGAAAGAGACAGCAGAAAAGAATAAGGGGGCAGAGCTCGTGTCAGCATCAGTTTTGGGTGAGAGGAAGACATCTTTAAAAACTTTCCTTATATGACACTGGCTCAACTGAATAGTAGTCCCAATTTAATAGAACATCTCTGATCTTACCGAGTGTTGTATTGTGGTGTTAATTTCACGAGACATTTCCCCTCAAAAAATAAAAGGTGGGACAAATAAATTTCATGGGAGCATGCAAGAAACCTTCATTAGACTAAATATCTTTAGATTCTTCAAAAATTAAATTACATACATAAAAGAGTACCTCATTTTTCTCAGCAGTCTCAAGGGTATATTCTAAATAATTATTTTGAAAATTGAATAGTTAAATCATGCAGTATGTGATTATTTTCATTTTTTTCTTGCTTTCTTAAACAGAATACACAGTCCATTAGCAAACCTTTTCTTACAAACATCAAGTATTGCAAGGACAGCTTTCATAAGTGTTCTTTGCTGTGGTTTTAATCTTTGCAGCATTTTTAACTTCTTTTGCTTCTGTCAGCCTACATAGTATTGCATGTAATTTGGTGGACTCTTTCTTAACTGAACACTCTAGCAACTGTTTAAGAACTTTGGGTTAGCGCATGTTTCCTAGAGAGTGGTATGGGTGAGTGACAGATGCCAATGCACAGATGCCTGTCTTACCCAGGAACCTACATTGTGTTCTGGATGAGTCACGGTGCCATGAATATGATTTTCACAGAAGTCAAGTGCCACTGAGACATTTCACTAGATTGTGTCCTTAACTGGCCTTTTTAAAAAGCAAAAATTGTTATGTAAGACCTTAAATAAGCATCACTTCAATAACCCTCTTTCAAAAGTGCTTTGTAATAATGAAATGGTAAATTCACTGACGTGAAGATTGCTCCACTCTTAGGGAATTTAATTTTTCTTACAATTTTGCTGACTGCTAAAATATAACTTTTTTTTTCTTTTCATTGTTTTGTTTGTTTTCTTAAGTTAAGACTCTTTATTGTTTTGCTTTCCAACAGAAATATTTCACTAACCTCTCACCTAAACTTACATCACTGTTGTTCAGCTGTTAATTATGCATTAATACTAAGGTAGAGCTCAATCATGTCTTAATTTAAACACCCAATCACTAATGAATTACTTGACTATTTAGTATCTGGGTGTTATGCACTTATAATTTTGAGAGATAAAATTAGAAACTGAAGTAGATACTGCAAGCTGATTATCCTAGAATTTTATTAACTCTTTGTTATAAACTCTTCCCTCTTAATTCTCTTATTACTCTAAGTGCTTGGAAATTGACATATTTTATATATTTGGGGAAAATGGCCACTTTTATATAATTTTATTTTGGGGAAACATCTATGACCACATGACTCTAAAAACTATCTCACTTATAACCGTTTGGATGACTTAACGGAACCAACAGAAAATGAGGAGGGAAAAGAGGAGGAAAGTATAGTCATAATTTTGTAATTGATTGTGCTAACTCCAGGGAGTCTCAATCGATGCAACATTTAGAATAACAGGAGTTGGCAGATGCCACTGCCACAGACACTGCTGCTGTGCCCAGAGGTCTCTTCTCCTGGGATGACTGGGTTATCACAGATGTGAATTCCAACACTACCTCCATGGTTGCTGCCGCTTAACTAGTAACCTCCTGTCAATCAACCTCTGCCTGCACCAATACCACCATTGCTGCTGCCAGCCTGAGGTTGCCTGGAGGTTTCTTTCTAGGTGTTGCCGCCACAGAAGAAACAGATGCAACTGAAACCAACACTGCTGCTGACCCCCAGAGATCCTCTGGTGACACTGCCCCCACAGCTGCAGTTACAGCTGCCACTGCAGCCGCTGCCACTGCAGACCCACTGCCTGCTGCGAACAACCACCACCACTATTTCTGCTACCACGCCTAAAGAACTGCTTCGGGGGAGACTCCAGTTTGGGCTGCATGTGGCTACACCCATTTCAGGACACCAGGCAGGGCCAGGGGCCTGGATGCCACCAGATTTACCACCACAAGATCCTCTGTCTGGAGACTCCAGCTGGGACCTGCATGTCCAGTGTGAGGGTGTCTGCAGGGTTTGGAGGAACCTGGGGTCTTCCTGCTGAGAGTGCTGGTAGCCCTTGTCATGCTGAAATATCTTGGGGTTGCTCCTTTGCATGAGTGTATCCCTGGTGGTATTTCTGCAAGTAGGAGCAGCATTGAGATCTTGGGATTGCAGCATGGCTGAGCTTGAGGTATCTAAAGCCCGGTTCGGTGGGACAGAGACTGGGTTTGAGATGGCTGATCTAGGTTTGGTGATCCTGAGAGATGTCAAAGACAGGGCTGACAAACTGTTGAATACTGACAAAGAAAGTTTGGCTTTCCAGAAAGATTTATTTTATTTTATTTTTTAGTTCACTAATCTCTCTACCATATTTGGAACAGGATGTTTTCTATGCATCAGTGTGTGGATGGTGTTTTGCATTTTTGTTATATTCTTATGTCTTTAATTATTTTCTCTTTGTTTGTATTCTTCTTCTCTCTTGTCTATTTTCTTGGATTTTCTTTCCAAATTTTCTCCAAACAACAGTCAAGGTTTCTCTTCCACTCTTCCTGTGAATTTTTACATCTAGCTTCTCTCTTAGTCCCTCACAAATATTCCATACTACATCACCACTGCTTAAAGTATAGTATAAGGAATTAAATCAAAGAAAAAATACAGGAAATGAAAGAAAATAAAGTTTTAATAAATATTCTGTTTGTACTACAGATAGTTATTGAACTCATCATTTTGGTTTAATATGAGAAAGCAATAGATGCCTTAGTGGGAGTTAGATTTAAGGTTATATATTGTGTAAACTGGGTGCTCTTGACATTTGTCTCACCAGTAAAGGCGAAGCACTGGAAACTTCAGGGACACTGTAAGTCTACAGGGTAGAATTTATTCTACCATAGATCCATAATTTTAGATGGGAAATCCCACTAACAATGTGGAAAAAAGCAAGGGAATAAAGCACCCCAAACCAACCAAGATGCTTCAACAACAGAAGTCACTGATAACACAGTATAAGAAATATCCAAGAAGGAGTTCACATTGTATATAGTTAAATTGATATGTGAAGTAAAGTATAGTATAAGGAATTAAATCAAAGAAAAAATACAGGAAATGAAAGAAAATAAAGAGTTAAAGATTGTGAACAAAGAAGCAGAAATCCTTGAAATGAAGGAATCAGTAAACCAAATTATAAATTCAATAGAAAACATCACCAAGAGACTACTTAGAAGACAGAACCTCAAACAATGTAGACAAAATATGTAATCATGAAGCAGAGTTGAACATGCAGAGAAGATGGTAAGAAACCATGAACAGAACATGGAAGATTTATAGGATAACATTAAAAGACCAAATTTAAAAGTTATTGGAATAGATGAAGGAACAGAGATATAACTTTTCAATGATATAATAGAAAAAAAAAAGTTCCCAAACCTAAAGAATGGAAAAGAAAATCAAATACAAGAGGCTTACAGGACCCAAATGTACAAAATTACAGCTAACCCACAGCAAGAAACGTATCATGAGAATGACTAACACAGAGAATAAAGACAAAATATTAAAAGCTGTGAGAGAAAAAAGTCAAATTACATGTAGAGGGAAACCAACTCAGATCTCAACTACTTTCTCAACCTAGACCCTCAAAGCTAAGAAGTCCTAGAATAATATATTTCAAGCTCTGAAAGAAAATGGATGCCAACCATGAATTTTATATCCAGCAAAATTAAGTTTCTGATTTGAAGATGAAATTAAAACATTATATGATAAACAAAAATTAAAAGAATTCACAACTGGAAAGCCTACAGTACAGATCATTCGCAACAATATATTCCATGAGGATGAAGTGGGAAAAAAAAAGTGAAAACCAGGAAAAGGTGGATCTACACTAAAGGAATATTCAACCAAATGAGAAACTAAGACAAATCAAAAAGCAGAAATAAATCAAAATGACAGGAAATAAAAATCATATCTCAATAATAACCTTGAATGTCAATGGCCTAAATGCATCAATCAAAAGACACAGACTGGCAGATTGGATTAAAAAGCAAAACCCAACAATATGCTGTCTTCACGAGACTCACCTCACGGGCAAAAACATCTACAGGCTGAAGGTGAAAGGATGGAAAAAAATTACCACTCATATTGATTGTGTAAACAAGCAGGGGTTTCAATTCTCATTTCCGATAAAGTAGGCTTCAAACCAAAGAAAATCAGAAGAGACAAAGGAGGACATTTCATACTTCTTAAAGGAAGTATATATAAGCAGGTCATAACAGTTATAAACATTTATGCCCCAAACAATGGAGCATCTTTGTACATCCAACAACCCCTTCTCAATTTCAAGAATCAAATAGAACACAATACAATATTGCTGCAGTCTGGTTGGGCACAAAATCACGAGCCACTCAAGCAGGAACAAACTTTATTTCCAAAACTCCCGTGAATGCCACACACGCGGCCTTCTCCCAGGACACACTACACCAACAGGAAATTCCTCCTCCAGAATTCCCTCCTATCGCACTTCCCCAACCAATGGGAACTCTCCGGGAGAGAAACAAACAGTAATGGGAAAAACAAATACAACTAACTTCAATGTACTTGCTTTTTCTATTTTGGGTTTCTTGAATATATTCTTTATAAAATTTTGCTTGATTTTTTTCTTTTAATTTCTGATCATTACCTGGTCAAAATAAGTTTGCCAAAGGATGATAAGACCAAACATATTCTAGAAATTATCTCTAGATTTCTAAGTATCTTGAAAATTTAAAAGTTTGGATTCAGTTGCAGCTTAAGGTATACAATTTAAAGTCAAGATAATTCAGCATCAAGTCAAGACATTTTAGATGTCTCTAAGTAATCAAGTCTTATTGTGATCAAGTCATAGAGACCCAAAATTGAACCAACTATGTTTATCAACATATTGAAATTTTCTTTCAAGCTGTTAAATTGTTGCAAGAATTTTGCAGTAAAGTGTCATTACATAGAATCAAATAAGTACTCAATAACAGACATATTGGCGTTTTTATGACTATAAATGGCAAGTGGCTACCAGTCTCTGACATAAATCATCCTTTTAAATGGTCTGAAGCAATAAAGAATATGAAAGTCACAATAACACGAATTAATCTATATTAATTCTGGAAAGAAAGTAAGAATGAAAAAATCAAACTGAAAAAATTAATCATTCTCTTTACCACAATAAAATGTTAGAAAACATTTCTTAGCATTCCCATTGTGATAGATTGGTTGCAAAATATCCTCAATCCCTGGCCTCTCTTTATGTGCAGGCCTGTAACAAGTTGACAGAGCATCTTTTCCATTCAAGAAGTGAATTTTCTTTTCTCATTCCTTGACTCTGGGTGAGCCTCATGACTTGCTTGTGCCATTATTATCCAGCAGAATTGACAGAGTGCCAGTTTAAAACCCAAGCCTCAAGAAGAATTAACACCTTCCTTGCTGTCTTTAATCCACTATGACTATCAGGTAAACAAACACTGGTCAGCCTGATGAACAATGAGAGAATATGGAACAGAAATGAGCTGCTCTGACTGAGGGTATGGCAGATTATTTGGAATCCAGCAGAAGTAACAGAAACTTGATCAATCCTGGGCAAAATATAAAGAGCGGCAATAAATCAAATACTATCTTGTTCAGGATCCTAAGGTTCCATTTGAATCTGTAAAATAGTCAGCCTTCCCATTACCATACAGGAACCAATTTTTTTTTTTTAATCTCACTAGAATACTGGATCATCCTTCCAATATATCACAACTCATTGAGAAGCATTAAATTTAACTATGAAACATGAAATATGCTGATGTTACACATATGGATAAAATCTTTCATGGTGAATATAGTTCTACAAATTAAGGCACTTGTTCAGGGCAAAGACAGATATTTTATAACAGTGCATTTTTCAGGTGGTAGTTTTTTACCTTGCTCTCTTTTTGTTCAGAAAAGATGTAATTTAATTCTTCATAGAGTTACAAAAGCAGGCCAGTTGTAAATCCTAATTTGGGTTTAGGCATCACACCTTCAGGATTTATATTTAATATTAATTTATATTTAATATTAATTAATAATATTTTGAATCCAACATGTCAATGGAGAATGTTCAGAGAAAAAAGAAATCACCACTTCATGTTGACTAGCAAATACTAGGTATAGCCAAGGCTTTCCTATAGATTAAGGAAAAAACTGCTAAATCCAAAACGTTATTAAATAGAGCAATAATGTTATAAGGAAAGAACAGACTGACTCAAAAAAAAATAAAAAGAAGAAAATGATACATAAAGTCAATAGACTGAGATGAAAAAGGATCTAGGTGAGATTAGAAAGGATTGCAATAAAACTTAAATTGCAGAAGTTTGAGTATAATACACATTGGATTTACTAAAGAAAGTTAGTGACTTGAGAAAATCCAATCAGTAGATAAAAATTTCAAGAAGATACCCAGAAAGAAGAGGGGGACAAAAAGAGAGATGGAAATGACATGATTAAAACAACTAACATTTGTGAAGGCATTACCCTCACCCTGGGCCAGGTTTTTTAAATAGTTGAGACTGCTTTTCATGTTAACAAAAAATCCATGATGTCTACACAGACTCACCTTATACTTAGAAAACTGAAGCAGCAGGGTTATGAAAGCTTTCCTGGGTCGCAGAACTTGTGAACAATCAAGTTGTAGTTGAAAACAAGATGGTCAGACTGCAAAACTCATATATTTAGCACTAATATAATAATGTTGCTCCATTTTTTCTAAAAAATCAATATATTAAAGACAAAACTCTCAGTCAATTAAAAAAAGAGAATTTGTGTAAGCAGATCAAAGAACCTGCCAGACTTTTGCAAAGCTGATGAAGAGAGCCATGATAGATAAGTCTTGGCAAAATTACTGTATTGAAAACATAAGTTTTCGATTGTCATGAGAACTCAGGCAGGAAACACAACACAAAAAGAGGTTACTTTCAATATAACAAAAATACTAGATGCCTTAGAATTTTTTCTCCAAATGCAAAGGCAGCAAAACAAAGGGGGAAAATATAAAGAAAGAAAAATGTGTTAAAATGTCTGGCAAATTTTGATTCATGTATTAATGAAACATATATAGTTTTAGAAAGCATACTACCCAATAAACTAGATAATGTATGTCATTGGCTATCAACAAGAAACTTGTGACTTCAAAGGCATAGTGCTAATATTGAACCATTTAAACATAAAATACACTATGAGTGTTATTATAAAAGTGAGTGAAGATGACAAAAATAATCACAGAATATAAAAATAATTGAATAATGTTTAGGATTCCTGAGTTTGGATCATGTTTACTAAGAAATAAAATGAGCCCTGTGTGTATGTATGTATTTGTGTGCTAGGTTGGGATGGTGGAAAGTAGTAAAATTACTTATATTAATAAAATAGTATATTACACAATCTCTTTTGAAATACATGCAGATATCTCAGGTAAAGTGTTAGAAAACTTTACTTAGAATGACATTTAAAATTTTATCTCACTTAAATGAGATGTATACAGTAATCAAGATTATGCTAATATATATATACCAAGGGAAGGCTCAGTAAGAAAACTATAATAGGTGGGTTCATATCAATAGATTCCCAAACAATATAGATTGTATTACTAATGCCCTTTTAATTAAGATTCTGGTAAAGCAGAAATGGAAGAATGCTTAATGATTAAGATCCTTTTTTTTTTATGAGGGAGGATACTGGGGATTTAATTCAGGCACTAGACCACTGAGCCACATCCCCGGCCTATTTTGTATTTTATTTAGAGACAGGGCCTCACTGAATTGCTTAATGCCTCTTTTTTTTTTTTTTTTTGTGGAGGTTAGCTTTGAACTCACGATCCTCTTGTCTCAGCCTCCCAAACTGTTGGGATTACAGGTGTGTGCCACTGCGCCTGGCATTAAGATTATTTAAGTGAACAGGAAATATCATAATCAGTAATAATAAGAAGAAAAAGTTTGTTTCCAATACCATTCACCATTATCACAAAAATTAATTCTAGTCAATAAAATGATACAAAAACATAAATAAGAGATATTGATAGTAAAATACAAATTAAAGTTGTTAAAGTGTCTGTCTTATATTAAATATATTAACTTGAAATCTCTCAGAATTAACAAAAATAATAATAATTCAATGGTGATATAACAATAAAGTAATAATTATGTATGTATGGTTACTAATTAAAAGATATTATATAAAAGGATCTACTTGACTATAGAACAAAAAAGCATAAAATTACTAGGAAATAATATCACAAACAGAATGTAAAATCTGTGTCAAAAACACTGTTGTTATTTCTAGATTATTATTAAAATCCCATTGTAGTTATCAAAGAAGTCTGGAAAACTAGAAAGTAGTTAGAATTAAATTGACTTGTAGATGACATAAAAACAAACAAAACTCTGTGGCTAAAGCAAAGCTGTTTCATATGTCAATATAAGCTGTACTCTTTGCTGGTATGGCAATGTGATGGTCATCAAGGATACAGAATCCTAATATGACATTCTGCCATCCTCCCTGCGTTTATAAGGCTAGTTGAATTCCAATAGCTCTTTCTGTGTTCCAGATAAAGAATAGAATTTACCCTTCATTAAAGACACCTTCTAGAATTTTTTATGTTATTTCTTATATCTCATTATCCAGAACTTAGTCATTTTTCAATACTTAACAGGAGGGGCTAAGAAATAATGTATGTACCACGGAAAGCTAAATGTGCTAGTAAACATAAGGGTTCCTATTACTTAAGGGGGAAAATCAGAGAAAACTACGATTGGAAAAATTCACAGTTCTCTTCAATAGGCAACTTAAACAGATAAAATAAATACATCTGGAACATTTAAAGCAGATGAGTTGTGCTACTTCTGTGGAACACAATAGGGAATTAAATATAACTATATGTGCAAAAGAGAAAATTATCAAAGAAAAATTTCAGAGATAAACTGCAGAGGAGACTTTTTTCAAGGCTGTGCAATAGGATGGAGAAATTGAACTCAACTCTGTTGAGATAAAACACATAACTCGCGCGCGCACACACACACATACTCACATGCAAAACTTTCCAGCTCCTGAGTGTGCTAGTGGAAAAGTCTTGGAGGATTTTTAATGGGAAGACTTGCTTAATGTCGTTATCTGCCTTTACCTGTTGGCATTTATCAAATTTATCAAATTAGGCCCCCTACCCTTTCTGAGACACTGAATAGGATGCAGCTCCTTCCTGACCACATGTCAAAGGGACAGCCTCCAGGTCCTTAAGGAAGGTAATCCTGGGCTATGAAAAAAGTTGAAGGCTGGGGGAAGATTTGCATCTCAAAGGGACCAAGAAAAAATTTACAATTGAAAGTTTCCCAAAGTAAATGCTCTACAAGAAGAGGTCACAGGACTGTAGCCTGGAAGAAGCCTATCTAAAGTTTAAATAAGCTGAAGAAAACATTAAGACCCTCTGGGCCATAACTTTATTCCACAGGTAACAGAGCAGGGAGCAAGAGCAGGTAGCGACATAATTGGTTGAGCAATTTAGTATAGAATGGTAAAATTGCTATCCAAGACCCTCACATTTATAACTTCTGATTACAAAATTTCCTCCCAGGATATACCTGAAAGAGCAACTCTTTAAGTAAAGGGAAATTTTCAGTTCATGATTCTCCTGCAAGCAACTTTAATCCCCAGATAATTTTTGAGTTAGCTAGAAAAAATGTGGGCCCTCTGTACTGAAAGGGCAAGTACTCTGAAGGATCACTTATTACATAATAAGCAGACAAAATCTAGGTTCAAACAACTCAGAGTATTGATCAAACTGAATTCTATCTCCATATTTAGCTGACCAAAATACTGATTTGGAATATCAATGGAGTCCTGTGTTGGATTTTGAGTTAGGTGCCTATAAGAGTGACTTATGGGAGAGATTATATAGGTAAATGACTGGAGGCTTACATTCATAAATAAGTAAAAATAGCAAACTTTATATTTAAAATATTCCAAAATGTGAACTGCCTAGAACTAGTGAGATATTTCATTACTTCCTTATAAGACGTCTCTATACAAATTAATGCAGTAATTAAATATCTTAAGGTAAATGCTATTATGTTGTTGTTAGAACACATTTTCCCTTTAAATTATATAACCCTAGAGGATTTTTTTCCTCCTTTGTTTTTACTTATCCACCTCATTCTCTGAGCTGACATAATAAAGCACAAGGCCCTTTCACATTTATATAAACAATACAGAAAGTTAGGTGGCACAGTTTCTGCCCAATTAGCAATCAATTGATTTTAGTGTCATTCCTATTAGTTCATCCTGGGGGGTTCACTCACCAGATGCTTTAGTTTTCTGCAATTTACTATTTCAGGAGATTTGCACTGGAGTGGTTCAGTAGGTCCCTTCACAACAAATTGACTTGTAACTCCTGGAAAGTGTGGATTTGAAGTAGACAGCCTATTCCATATATACCATCAAGTTAAATTTTAATCCGATTCCTGCTGTGTAAGTAAAAATAAAACAGATTGATTGGAGAAAAAAATTAATACACATAGCTTCGTAGGCTCACATGCCTAAGAATAGCAATAGGCTTCCTGTGCAATTTAAACAGAGTAAGATGACAATGTGAAAAATGATATTAACTTCCAAAATTTCCTCCAATCATGTCTACACAGAGAATCGAGATCCTCCTAGTTACCAACAATTAATTTTTGAGAATTATGTATGTAGTTTTCTATGATCACAGTACACAATTGGAACAGTGAACACTGTTGCCACCATCATTTCCACCACTACCATTAACATCATCATCATTATCCATACCATCTGTAATGGTTTAGATAAGACCTGTCTCCCAAAAGCTCATATGTGAGATAATACAAGAAAGTGTAGGGGCGAAATGATTGGGTTGTGAGAGCCTTAACCTAACTAATCAGTGCATTAATCCAATGATATGGATTAACTGGGTGGGGTCTATGGGCAGGTAGGGTGTGGCTGGAGGACACAGGTCACTAGGGGCATGTCTTTGGGGTATATATTTTGTCCCTGACAAGTGGAAAACTATGTTTTCTGATTGTCATGTCTTCTGCTGCTTTTCCATTCCACACTCTTTGATGTTCTGCCTCTCCTCAGGCCCAGAGCAATGGTGTTGATGCTCTGTGGACTGAAACTTTTGAAACTGTGAGCCAAAAGTAAACTTTTCCTCCTTTAAAATTGTTGTCAGGTTTCTTTGGTCACAGAAATGAAAAGGATGACTAAAACATTATCTGTAGTATTACTGGGTTGTGAATATTCCTGAATAGTGGTTATACCAGAGAGCAAAACTACACATCACTTCTTAAGAGTTGGGGAAAGTGCATAGCATACATAATTCTATCTGATGAAATAAAATGAATTGGGTATCTTTGTTTGGTACTGTGCATTATGCAAATACAAAGATTTGAAGATAATGATGATACAAAAATATATAAGTCATGACCCCTGCCTTAGTACTTAAAGTTTGGAGAAATAGAAATAAAGATATAATCTCAATATATTTTCATATGCACTATGGGACATGAATGAGGGAATTCAGACCAGCATGCAGATTGAGGCCAAGATGACATGTGAAGAATGGATAAGGAAAGATTAAAAGCAACTTTCTCTACTAAATAGAGAAAGAGATGATTTCTGTCAGTAGTGATATTTTAAAAGCCTCAGAGGCTGGGTGCCGTTGCACATACCTGTAATCCCAGAGGCTCAGGAGGCTGAGGTAAGTAGGATCACGAGTTCAAAGCCAACCTCAGCAAAAGTGAGGTGCTAAGCAACTCTGTGAGACCCTGTCTCTAAGTAAAATACAAAAGAGTGTTGGGGATGTGGCTCTGTATTTGAGTGCCCTGAGTTCAACCCTCGGTACTGCCAAAAACAAAATAAAACAAGCCTCAGAGAAGAAATGGATGTTCATCTCTGTTGATGGTCATGTTGAAAATTATAGTGAAGAGACTCATTAAAAAAATGGAATTCTTAGAAAAAAGCACCAAGGAATAGAATTATGGACCATGTTTTTGAAATGATACACAAGTTATGTTTAAGTAGAGAAAAGAATACATAAATCTGCTCAATTTTAATTACTTCACTAGGTATTCTTACATTTTGTGTTATTAAATACAATAACTTAAAACATGTAGTATTATCCACATATTAGAGATAAAAAAAATTCCAGGCAAATATAAAGTCAATACAATCTGTGGGAACAAAGTCCTACATTCAATTTTGAGTTTTTAAAAGTAATGACAGGCTGTTTGAACTCTGACACTTACTTCTCTAGGAAATTAAGAATACTCGTTTGAATAAAGAGAAGTTCCTGGCCTATTATAAAAAATTAAGTTTGCTAAGCTTTCTTGTATCAATTGGAAAGAAAAGTAAAGATTGTGAGAACAGTTAGGGAATTATTTTAATCATCTAAACTCAGAGGGATTTAATTCTAACAGCAAATCGCAAAAGGGTACAGGAAGAAATGAGGAGTAAGAAAGACCAGGCAAAGATATCTCAATGTTTTTGCTGTTCAAATGAATGAGAACCAAGACTTAACTTTGAAAGGGGAAAAAAGGTGTTTTATTGAAAGATAATGGAATTTGAGGTGTTGACTAGATATGAGAGAGGAGATGACTTGCAAGAGACAAGTACTGAAGATCTGGAGAGCCAATGAAGGAGATAAGGAATTGGGAATATCCCACTGAGAGATGTATATTCATTTCTTACTCCTATATCTGATGTGACAATTTGCATAGCTCTTGTTATCCTGATCTTTCTGCCCCTAGTAGGCACCAGCATCAAAGACAATATTTATTGTTCATGGTAGGTTACACTCTTTACCTGCCTTTCATTGTTTTACAGTAGTTCATAGTGACAAATCTAATTGCTACTCTTACTATTGATGGTAGTGTGTTCTCCATAGATAGGTATCGTACAGCCTCCTTAATAACTTTGCCACAGGACAGATGAACCTCAGCAAGTTCTCAGTATGGTTAAGTGAAGCTTCCCTTTTCTTCTGCTTGTCTTTTTTCCTCTGTAGCAGAGCGATAAAAAGAAAACTGGTGAAGCTGAAAGGAAATTGGAGCCAAATCCACAGGAGCCTCTTAAATGAAATATCAAACACTCATTCCTCAGCGTAAGTGGTTTCCACACAGCCATTCATTTTGAGCCCCTACTAGGCTAAAGCAAAGTGTCCAAAGAATTAGATGTACTTAGCCCTACATCTGAAATCAGTCATATGAGAAAGGTACTGAAAGCAAACACATTTAAGTATGAGTAGAGTTTTACTCTCCCAACGTGTGTGTTTAAACTAACATGAAAGTGTTAAATCACATATATCTTAAATTTATGAAGGAAATAAGGTATTTAGTGAAAAAATCATAAAACTGAATCTATTTGCAAACCTGAATAGGCAATATACCAATAAAGACAATTTTAAGTTCTAGAAGTAGGTAAATCTTATTAATAGTAGAGTTGAATATACTCATAATACTTAGGGAAGTATTTTGAACTATGTAATTTATGGTAAACTATTCTGTTATAGTATAAAATTATAAGAATACTTATTATTGAATCAGTAAGCTTTACAGTTACAATTAAGAAATACACACACACACACACACACACACACATACACACACACACACACAAACTAGGAAACTACATGGTAGTATCTAGATGCTTATAGGAGAAGGAATAAAATGAGAACACATAAAAATCCTCAGGACAAATTTGTACAATGGACACACATACTACTAAAGAAACTTACTTGCTATAGTCTGTACATTAAGAAATTAAGTACACACAACACACACATACACACAAGACTATTCAAGTGGTAAAATTGAATTAACTCTTAGATTAGATGTACTTTTAAGTGAAACAGCTAAATTGAAATTGCAGTAATTCCTTTTTTACTATATAAATGGTGATTTGTTTATTAGTCCTATAAGAAACAAATCAAAAGAGCATGACTATTTTTCAAAGGCACAGATAATAAAAATTTTACACATAAGATTTACAACAAAGTTTACCTTTTTTAGTAGAAATATTAATAAAAATGAAAGGTCAATAGAAAACCAGGCCAAGAGGGAAAAGACAAACTAGATGCGCATTACTTCAGTTGAGGAAGTTTCTAATGTGGATCCAAGAATCCCAATCATGTCTGGACTCTTTTTCTTCTAGGTGCTTAGGTTTTTGACAAGAGTAGATCTCACTTTTTCTCTTAACTTTCACACCTCCTACTCACAAAACAGTTCATGACTAGCTGGTTTTTGCCTCAGTCTCTGCTGAAATTGCATTTATCGTGGTCAACAATGATGCCTTTGATGCTAAAAACAAGTGAACATGCTTCAAAGCTCAATCCCTTTCCTGTTGCTATAGCATTTTTAACATTCCCTTATCTTCAAATCACATTTGCTTCATTTTTTCCACATAATTATCTCCATGTCTTATTCTTGCGATTACACTATTTGGTTTCTATCCTAGTCAGGTCATGTTTAACACCAAATTTCCCTTGAATTTGTCTTAAATTTGCCCTTGAAAATTTGCCCTTAACTTAATATATGTAATTTCACACATTCCTATAACTTCAATCACTTCTTCAAGGTCACTGGCTTAAGAGCAGCTATATTGACAGGTGTACCAATCAGAGTCTGAATAGCCAAATGCACAACATGTTACAACAATGTGAGCAAGATTTATTTCCTAGATGCCAATTATACAAGAGTAGATGGAATATAGAAATACCACAAAGTATAATATAAAAAGTCCAAGAAAGCAGCTGACAAGCTCTTATCAAAGCTCCAAAGGACAAAGGAAGGGAACGGATATGTAGAAATAGTCATTCCTATTAAGAGACACAGCCAGTTTGACATGACCTCACAGAGCGGAATTCACAGGAATAACTATTTACTCTAACCTCAACCTCTGCCTCCCTCCCAACCGCTGCTAGGGCTTCCCATTGGTCCAGATAATCTGAAACTCACAACATAGGAGTCAGGAGCTGTATTGACATAGTTAGATCAGCTTCTTGGACAAAGTCCATGGTGGAGCAAGATAAAAAAATAAAATAAATAATTCAGGAGAAGTCATCTGAAATACTTGATACAATGGCATAGATTGAAAACAGTATGTATCTTTTAGTTATATTGCTAGTTTTAAATATATACCAAAACACACACTCAAAGATGTTCTCTAAACTAACATGCTCTTTTATGAAATGTTATAAATCTTCAACTCCCTGGAACAGAAATGTGGCCAGTTAACAATATCCTAAATCTGGCTTTCTTGCAATAGATTCCCTAGGAAACAGAATCTGAATTAAAAATTTATGTGGCATGCAGTCCCTAGAACAAAGGGAAAGGGGAAGTGAAGAAGGAAAAGGAGGAGGAGGAGGTTGATATAGAGGAAGGATCTATTACTGAGCAAACGTCATCTTAATGATAGGCAGAGCTAACTATTCAGCCATACAGGACATCTTACAATCTACATCACATCAGAAGCGTGGTGGAGAGAAAGGAGATTCCTCTGGTTCACTCCAACCCTACTCTTACTAAGTCAATTCCATCACCTGGGCATTAGCTCTCTGAACTTTCAGGATGCCTCTGTGGCCAGTTCAGCCAGACTCAGGAAGCCAGACCTCTGCTGGTTCAAGGCACAGGTGCAATGGCCCCTCTTCAGTAGATGAGGACTCATTCAGTGCAGAGCCGATACTTCTTTAGAGAGGGGCGAGCTGAAAAGGCAGGTGTGCTTGTTATAATCATCAGATCCCAACAAAATGTAAGTCCAGAAGTAATCTGTCACTAACCAGAGACCATTACTATAGTGGTATGAATATCACAAGAATTTGTTAACATTCTCACCAAAAAAACACCCTGATTTGTACAATAGAATGCATATTTATTATCACAACAAAAAAATGGGACTTCCAATCACATTTAAATCCTGGAATATCACTCAACTTCGTGTAAAATCCACCAACACCTCCAACAATGTTTGTTAAATGTTTCTACTATGTGCAATTAAAGTCTGAAAAGAGTAAATGAATCCTCACAGATATCTTGTGCCTTACTGTAGTTGCAGTGCACAAAGAACAGTTCATTAAAATGGCATTTCATCTTAAGCCATGCAAATACTAAGTATTATTTAACTATACTATTTAAATGATATGTTAATTAACTCTGAGGAATACTGATGCTCCCAGAAGCTACCCCATGTTTATCCTATGGATTTCATACTTCCTGGCATATAATTAAAAGCACTGACATGTAGAATCAAATCTAAGCCTCAACACGATTTGTAATGACCTTTCTGATCAAGATTCTAACACATTTGTTCATTTATTTAAGTACTCTACAACTATTGGATGATATCACTGTTCAATGGACTGTGTTGGGCACACAGAATGCAATGAAGAGGAAAAAATAGATAAAATAGGTAAATTTACAGTTCAGATTCAAGGGGGATTATACAAATAAAAAAGCTATTGCATTGCAATACAGGGTGATGAAATTTCTCTTAGAAGGAAAGGGGTCAAATATATAGGATGTTTGTCAAAACTAAACTTGATAAGTGTCAGACATAGCTTCCTATAGAAATATCTTTGAAGTTAAATTGAAACACAAATATGCATCAATCAGGGAAAGTAGAACTAAGGAAAGGAGAGCAAATTTTATGAAGACTTGAGAGATTAGAGATGAAACTCCTCAGGAGGCAGAACCAGCTTGTGAGTGGCTTTGAAAGCCATCATAAGGAGATTAAACTTGATACTGCAGCAATAGGGAGTCTCTGAATGTTCTAAAGAGGGAGTTACGTGAACAGGTTCACATTTTAACATGATCACACTGGCTGACTAAGGTGATTGACAGGATTAAAACTGGAGGCGAGGAAACAAATTGGACTGTTTTGCAATTACCTGGGCAAGTAAAGGTGACGATAAAAAAATGAACAGAGTCAGACGTATATGAATGGATTGAAGAAGTTTTGGTGATAGAGTGGATGTATGGCCTAAGGGAGATGGAGAAAAAAAATATGTTCAGGTTTTGAATTTGAGCTTTGACCGTTTGGGAGAGCTGTTAGGAAAGTGGATAAGATTTTAGGGATAGAGAGCAAGCCAGCTCAAGTGTTTGTGGCAGGTCAAATGTAGAGCTGCATGAATGGATCTGATCTGAAGCAGTAAAGAGAAACTGGGACTTTTCAACATCTATAAAATATTCAAAAGCTGGCATTTAAGAACATTCAAACTATAATACCACTGCAATTTTTGTACTGATTTATCAATTCAAACTCTACAATGAATAAATTTTTTAACTACCAATACTGGAAATATTTCCCATTCTTACATACTGTTTCTTCAGCCTAGGGTAACCTTTACCACCTAGAAATCTCTCTGTTCTTTGGGATTTTGATCAACTGACCTCTTTGTGAATCTTTCTTAAATTCCTAATATAGACGTAATTTTTCCCTTCTGTGTGTTGTCACAGAACCTCTTCCTGTTATGACCTTATCCTCACTTAACCTGTCCATGAGTCTCATTAACCTCACCAAATGCTTCTCAATAGTATGAAACCTGATAATCTTTCATACTCACCACCCGGCACAGAGTGGATACACAAGGAATATTTATAGCATAAATGAATAGGTGAATACAATTAACTCTTTCTGCCAAATATAAGCATAATAGTGGCTCTTCAGTAAAACAGAGAAATTGAAAAGGAAACAAGGTTTTACTTTGGGAGAACTATATATTTGTTTTATTTCTTAACTAGAAGAAAAGAAAAAAAAAACTAAGAGAAATTAGTTCTCCAAAATTTCTCTTATATTGTGCCTCAATGTTGGTATCACATATTTTCCTTTAAGTGAATCCCTTTTGGCATTCCTGATGATTATTTTAATATACTCTGTGAAGCAAGATAGCCTAGGTAGACAGAGGCAACACTAGTTACTGAATACTGCTATGTAATATTTCTAGTCAGTCTTGTATCACTATGACCAAAAGACCTGACAAGAACAACTTGAAGTGGAAGAGTTTATTTTGGATCATGGTTTCAGAGGTCTCAGTGCATAGATAGCTGATCCTACTTCTCTGGATCCAAGGTTAGGGAGAACATCATGGCAGAGGAAGCAAGCATCTCAGGACAAAGCACCAGGAAGCAGAAGAGAGAGCTCAATTTATCAGGGACAGAATATAAACCCCAAAGTCACACTCATACTGACCTCCCTACTTCCTCCATCCATACACTACCTGCCTACCATTACCACCTATTTAATCCATATCAGTGGATTAATCCCCTGATTAGGTTATAGCTCTCATAATCTAGTCATTTTGCCTCTGAACATTCTTGTGTTGTCCTACACATGAACTTTTCAGGGACACCTCATATCTAAAACCATAAGAGTAATAAATTAAGAGATCCATTTATTTTTTCTTGGTTAGTCCCAGTAGTTCTTTGGCACATGTTTGAATTCATACAGATTATGAGATTGAAGCATTCAAACAAATTATGTCAACAATTTTATGTCAACATTTCTTGACAAAAAAGGAGAAATTATAAACACTATTTCAAGGTATCACATTTGACTGCAGAAGAACTGATGGTACATGGACTATCTTCATTGTCCTCAGTAGACTGCTGACTAAAGCCTATTGCCCAGATTCTCACAGACAAGTCTTCAATAAATATTTTTTTAGTTGTAGATGGACACAATATCTTTATTTTATTCATTTTTATGTGTTGCTGAGCATGGAACCCAGTGTCTCACGCATGCAAGGCAAGTGCTTTACCACTGAGCTACAACCCCAGCCCCAATAAATAGTTTTGTTTTTTTATATCAATCAAGGATAAGTCCATTACTGCAATAATATAATGTCAGATGTTTAAATACAATTTTTTTTGCATGCAGAGATTTCAACACAGATCTATTAGATTCCTTACAGTACTCAAAAACCAGTGCAAGCTCTCATACTGTGAATATAAAACTACTGTGCCCAACATTTTCTCCAACTTTGTGAATTTTGAAATATAAACTTCCAACATTGCTTTAGCCATTTGTGACTATTCTATTAAGATTAATATGTTAAAGTAAATCTTTTAAATCATGCAAGAGACACTAGTAATAACTGCATGGTTTTCTCTTTAGAGAAATGATGAATTCCCCTGACCACAGCTGCCCTCAAATGAATGATGATATTGAGAGTTGTCATTTCATGACCCAACTGAGCAGGAATATTATTAAATGGATCGTTGTATATTTGTAAAAGTTATATTTGGATGGCATCTCACACAAAATACTGGTATAAGTTTACAAGCTCGAGTTTCCACTCTCACAACTTGGCAAGGAACTATTTTTAAAAGGTCAAAAAATAAATAATAAAAAATGGATACTATTAAGGGATTTCAATAAGATATCATCCAGGTAGAACCAAATAGAGAGCATTCTTCCCGGCATGAAGTTTCTATCTGCCTCATCAGTAAGTGGCATTGTTCAACCAGTCACCTAAACTGAAAGCCTAAGATTCACTTGTGTTTTTCTCCCTTTTTCATACCCTAAGAGGCTAACTTCTATGGGTTGTAACAACCCAGCTATTCCTGTCTTCTGACCTCCAGTTTAATTTGACCAAGAGGATAAGAGGACATTGAAGGACAGAAAGAGAAAAAGTTTAGAGTGTTAATTCTCATCCTAATTCAGCTGGGCACAAGTTAGTGGTGATTTAGGCCCTCTCTTAGAGATCACAGCTCTTATCCTATACCTACATTTTTATCTGTACTGCATAAGTTACCCCTTTGGGTCCATTGATAGTAACAAACTCTGGTCCTGGGCATTTCCTCAATTAGTTGTTGTTCTTCTTCAGCTTTTCTGACTTAGTCTGTGTATTAAACTCACTTTAATTATCCTTTCAGAATACACCATCTGTTTCCTGTCAGCTCCTGAATGATAGACATCTTGTACATGAAACTGATCACAATTGCCTTTTGTAAACAAAACAAACTTCACTGGAGTCTTTTTACCTCTCTACATGCCCAATAATCTTAGTTCAAGTTTCAAGCCTATTCTTCTCCTAGATTGTTTCAACTGTCTCCAGCTATTTCTGCTTTCCAAACCATTCTCTACACTAAAACCAGAGAGGCAATTAAAAAACATACATGGATCATTAATTTCCTATTTAAAAACCACTAATAACTTGTCTTTGCTTTAAAACATGGCCAAAAGCTTTGTCAAAGTGCGGGCTCTGCCTGTCTTCCAAGACTCTCCCTTTGGTGCGTTTTCTCTTTCTGTTTCTCTCACGCACTCACACACATGCATCTGTGCTTCCTCCATGACAAACCACTTATTTCTTTATGTACGCTATCCCTTTCCTGCAGGACTTGAAACCTCTTCTGATGGGGGGAGAGGCAGTGTTCCAAACTATTCTTCTTAGACCATCTTTCTTCTTACCAACTTCTTCTGTTCCTTAGGACTTAGCTACAAACCTCTTAGGGAGTCTCTTCCAGTAGATTTTTTCTTCTTCTTTACAAATGCTATCTTTTCACCTTCAGCCCTGTCACAGTACCCTTTGTTCCCTGCCAGATGCATAAAATTTTGGAGTTTCACGTCAAGGATTGAAATACATGGGCTCCAATCCCTTTCCATTACACATTTGCCTTATGGTCATAAGCAAGTTTGTTAAGCGTCTTACCTCTACATTTAGGTTATTTTGTATTCCTGTGAGAACTTAGTTTAGTACATATGAAGAATTTGAAGCAGTGCTAGATATACAGTCCACACTCAATACTTTAAGCAATTGCAATTGCCTACTTTCTCAACCCTGTAAGAAAGAAAAGAAAGCTCCTATAAAGGAGGGTCTCATTTCTACTAATCACCTTAGAATTTTGATTAGTGAGTTTCTGAGGCATACAGCAATCTTCATAGGTCAAGTGGTTGAATAAATGAATGAATGATCTGCAATGAACTTGAAATTTATTTCATTGCTTTCTCTCTTGGCCTCTAATGTTTTTCAAATACAGGCTAGTAATGTCCAAATCCAGCTTCCTTAAAGAATCCTTTCTCTGAAATAAATACTCTTTAGAGTTCCTATGAATATGAAAAAGTTGCTCTTTCCTTCTCAGATTCAAAAGACAAATTTGCATTTTTCTCTGCCAGCACACATGTTCTTATGGTTGGTGTTAAGTATGTGATTTTAATCATGTCACTTTGATTATTAGTCTCTCTTTCACTAATTTGGATGTATTTTCCAGGTAATCACACATTTTTAATTTTGGCTGATATTTTAAAATATTCTCCTTTCCTTCAAGTTTCATGTTAATTTGGAAGTATTCCAGAGTATTATTTATCCATAATGAAAATTACAAATTTAATTCAATTAATATAATGAATGCTTCTATTTCACATGGAACACTAATTAAAAATGCTCCATTATTTCTGTGTTTTGAACTATCCATAGTGTTAAGGCATTTAAACTCCAATGACTTCTAAATCTAAATAAAGTCATTAAGTAAAAAATGTGCTCTTAGCCAAAAACATTGCTTTTATGAATTTATCAGTTTAATTTCAATTTGCTATATTCCATCAAAATATGTATACTATCAGCATGAGAATATGAATTTCTAGATTTCCTTAAGACCATTGTTATAAAATTCAGTTCCCATAATGTCCCATTGTTTTCTGTATTCAAAATGGTTTGCTTTTTTGTGTTTTATCTCAGAAAATAACATAAATTAGAATATATATTAAGTTAAAAAAATTCATAGCAATTATCAGTGTCAGAACTATACTAAGTACTGACTATGAATAATAAGTAAAGTTAATTATTAAGTTTTAAATCCTAAAAAAGAAGATGATCAGAAAAACAATTAAGTACTGTGTAGTATAAATACAACAAAATATTATTAAGAATTGTGAAGTATGCATATATATAAAGTCTTCTCCAATAAAGACTCTACAGAAAATATCAAAACATAGAACATTCACATGCTATATATTCACATATATCAGTATTTAAAATAGTAAACGTTTCCTTAAACAGATATGCATTTTGAGAAATTTCTGTAGGATTTTAAAACATATGACTTTCATTTCAGGTAGTGTGGCAACCAGAAAAATATTCAGTTACAGGACTTATAGAGAAAAAGGTTGTTTTTTTAATAAAATATAGACTTATAGAGAAAAAGGTTTTTTTATTAGTTTCATATGACAGTACAATGGTCTTGACATTTCATACATTTGAATCAAATGGGGTATAATTTCTCATTTTTCTGAGTGTACAGGTTGCAGAATCAACATTGGTCATACAGTCACCTATATACATACAGCAATAATAATAATGTCTATTTTATTCTGATGCCCCTCCTATCACCCCTTCCCCTCCCCTCCCCTCCCATCTCTCTACCCAATCTAATGTGACACATTTCTTTTTGTTTTCTCCTCACAACATCATACATGTATTTTGTATAAGGATGAGGGTCTCCTTCTATCTTCTGTGCAATCCCCCTTCTCCCTCCTTTTCCCTCCCACCTCTCTTCCCTATTTAGTGGTAATCTTCTTCTCATGCTCTTCCTCCCTATCCCATTTTGAGTCACCCCCCTTATATCAGAGAAGGCATTTAGCATTTGTTTTTTAGGGATTGGCTAACTTCATTTAGCATAATCTGCTCTAATGCCATCCATTTCCCTGAAAATGCCATGATCTTGTTATTTTTTAGTACTGAGCTATATTCCATTGTGTATAAATGCCACATTTTTTAATCCATTCATCTATTGAAGGGCATCTAGGTTGATTCCATAGTCTAGCTATTGTGAATTGTACTGCTATAAGCATTGATGTGGCTGTGTCCCTGTAGTATGCTGTCTTTAGGTCTTTTGGGAATAGTCCAAGAAGGGGAATAGCTGAGTCAAATGGTGGTTCCATTCCCAGCTTTCCAAGGAATCTCCATACTGCTTTCCAAATTGGCTGCACCAATTTGCAGTCCCACCAGCAATGTATGAATGTACCTGATTCCCCACATCCTTGCCAGCACTTGTTGTTTGACTTCATAATGGCTGCCAATCTTTTTAGAGTGAGATGGTATCTTAGAGTAGTTTTAATTTGCATTTCTCTGATTGCTAGAGATGGTGAGCATTTTTTCATGTATTTGTTGATTGATTGTATATCCTCTTATGAGAAGTGTCTATTCAGGTCCTTGGCCCATTTGTTGATTGTGTTATTTTCTCACTACAAAGAAATGCTACATTCATTTTTGAAGTGGCATGATTATTAGCCTGATTTGATAATTCCACAATGTAAACAGGTGGTGAAATATCACAATTATTTATACTATTATTGATAAATTTATACAATTATTGTCAGTTAAAATTAAAATCAAACCAAAGAAAGAAAACAAATCCAATTATGTCAATAATAAAATTATTTTTTATTGGAAAAAAAGTTTTAAATAACTTGAATGGTGTAAAGAAAATAAACAAAATCTTTACAGCCAAAAAAAAAAAAAGAAAAGAAAGAAAAAAGAAAGAAGGAAGAAAGAAAAGGAAAGGGAAAAGAGAGAAGAAAAATAGGAAAGAAAATATCAGTTTCAGGACTGTACCTCACCATGAAGTATGAGGGGGAAAAAAAATCCCAATTGTTTATAAGAACAAACTGGCCCAAATTTATATTGATTATATCTTTAAAACATCTTAAAGAAAGCCAGGCATGGGGTGTAAATCTGTAATCTCAGTGACTTAGGAGACAGAAGAATTCCATGTTCACAACCCTCAGCAACTGAGCAAGACCCTGCCTCACTCCTTGGCATATACCCAGAGGACTTAAAATCAGCACACTACAGTAACACGGCCCAATTAATGTTTATAGCAGCTCAATTCACAATAGCTAAGCTATGGAACCAACTTAGATGCCTTTCAACAGATTAATGGATAAAGAAAATGTGGTATATATATGCAATGGAATATTACTCAGCCAAGAAGAATGGAATTATGGCATTTGCCAAGAAACTAGAGACTACCATGTTAAGTGAAATAAATCAATCTCAAAAAATCAAAGGACAAATATCCTCTCCATTATGTGTATACACACAATAAGGGAGGCAGAGGAGAACAGAAGTTTACTGAATTAGACAAAGCAGAAGGAAGGAAAGGGAGAGAGTATGGAAACAGGAAAAACAGTAGAATGAATAGGACATAATTTTCCCATGTTTTTATATGAATACACGACTGGGGAACTCCAAATATGTATAATATGTCAAAATACTTTCTCTTGCTATGTGTATCTAAAAAAAAAAAAAACAAATTTAAAAAAAATTAAGAATGGGCTGGGGATGTAGCTCAGTGATAAAGTTTTCTTGGGATAAATCCCCAGTTTATGAAAAAAAATGAAAGAGAAAATATTTTATAATATTTCCAAGTTGAAATTTTTCTCATGAGGTGAACCAAGGAAAATAAATACTCTTTAAAGAAATGTCATACACTAGTCTTAAATTTTTTTTCACAGATAAAATTTCAAGGAATTTGAGTCCACAGTGAAAAATGGCAAAACACCTGTAAAATTAAAAACAAAAAACACAAACAAACAAACAAACAAAAAGTAAGATAAGCGTGAGCAGAAAGGAGGAAGAAGTGGCTTAGATATGCAAAGACCAGATACTTCTTTTGTCAGAGAGAGAATAAAAATTTTTTGCTTGGTTATTTAAAGAAATAAAAAGAGAAAATGAAATATATGTAGGAGAAAATATACACAAAAACTGAGTAGAATTTTAAAAGATGGACAAATAAATATTAAAAAAATAAAAACATGTAAGTTATATTTTTAAAGAGTCAAGTTAAACAACTAGACAAAGCTGCAGAGAGAATTAATGAACAAGCTAGTATATCTGAAACTTTTATGAACATAGAGGAGAGAGAAAGAAACCAGTAGGATTGCAAAGAAGCTCTTAAAAAGGGTAAAATGGGGAAATTTAATTTCATGTAATAATAGCACATAGAAAAAAAATTATAGGGTGAATATGAGAGAATTAACATTTTCTCAAAATAGTTGAAAAACATAAATACTCCAATTTAAAAAGCCCTTTGAAATAAATCTAACTTAGATGAATAAAAATAATTTTATATCTTAACAGAGAATAGTGAAAATCCATTAAGACAAAATAAAAAGAAGAAAAGAAAAGAAAAAGAGAAATACAAAGGGAACTTATCAAAAATGTCCAGATAACAAAGATTAGTTTCCTGGAAAGGAAGAATAATTGAAGTCAACAAATAAATTTTCAACAGGAACAATGAAAGAAGAAAACATCAAAGACATTACAAACTGCACAGAAAGAGCAAGAAATATCCACTGAAATGATATAATAATGTATCAGTCTCTATGATATATAATTGTCTTCTCTAAATTTAGAAGTAAAAGCAGACAACCGACTTGAAGACGTGAGGAAAGTACATATTCCTGCAATCCAAAACAACTAAACTGACAAAATGAATGACAGGTAATACATCAAAAATTAAAATAGAAGTTGAAGCAACAGTGGGGTTATCCATTCTTGTAATTCTCACTCATCAGATATGTAACTATTTAAACCAAGATAGCATTTAGTTTTGATAAAAACTGGGGAAATTCATTCTCAAAAACTATTTGGAGAGTTTCATGTTATATAGACTTTCATGGAATATCTATTAAAATACAAACTGGACACTTATGTAACATAAGGAATTTCACCTCTATTTATTGCACAAATTTAATATATATTCCTAAAGCATTTATGCAATGATATTCACTGTAATATTTATGATTTTAAAAGTTGAAACAAACTAAATATTTATCAATAGAGAAATGATTCAAAACATTGTGATTCATCTACACTAAGAAAGTCTTTCATTAAAATTTCTAAGTTTTACATATATATGACAATAATAGATCCCTAAGATATTTTGTAACTGAAAGTGAAGCCAAAAACATGCAAGCAGGGGTTTTTGTTTGTTTGTTTTAGTTTTATTTAATAGCAATATTTTTAGTGTGATTTCCATGGCAAGAGTTGGCTGTATAGGCCAACTTATTTTTTCACCTTCCTAAGACATAGCTACAAGACTTTCCAAGTTCCCAATAGGTGGTGGACTTGACCACATGTCTAAGTTCTCATCAATGAAATGAGAGGGAATAAATTTTCTTACAATCCCTTCTTCCCTTAGCTTTTTCATAATGCCTAGTATTTAGGTATTTAGGTGTGACACTGAAGGATACCTCAGAAACCATATGCTGGGGGTGACAATTCCTGTATCCTGAGATGCTTGAATGCCATCAAATGACAAGGGAGCAGAACTCCACCCACCCTATGACCTATACTGACCGAACTTGACATGAACAGAAATAAACATCTGTGTTGTCAAGGCCCTGAGGTTTAGAAGATTGCATTGCTCATTTTTTTTTTTTTTTTTAGTACCAGGGATTGAACTCAGGGGCACACAACCCCTGAGCCACATCCCCAGCATTATTTTGTATTTTATTTAGAGAAGGGTATCACTGAATTGCTTAGCACCTCACTTTTGCTGAGGCCGGCTTTGAACCCAAGATCCTCCTGCCTCAGCCTCCTTCTGAGATTACAAGCTTGCACCATTGCGCCCAGCATTACTTTTAACTGACACAATTTGATATTAAAAACTGGTAAAGAATAAAAACTAAATTACATGCTTTTATATCTAGATATTATTTGTACAAATGGAAGACTGAGTTCTTACCTCTTGAGATATTTAATTTGGAAGAAAATACCAATAAGGATACTAGCTCTAGATACTTCTATAACATTTGAGGGATTTTTGTATTATTTCATTAATTTGGCATATATATAATGTTGACACATTAATTATGTCTAGGGAAAATCCAAAATAAATGTAGAGATAGTGACTATAAATTGTGTCTTAAAAAAAAAAAAAAGGCAGGGGAGTGATTTCAAGGTTGAAGTGCTTCCCGGGAATGCTAGTATATGAAAGTTACAAAGCATGAAATTTTAAAAATATTACACTAAAATGTGGTTAGAATATATTTTATATACCACATTCTCTATTGATAAACATTTGTTTCAACTTTTAAAATCATAAATATTACAGTGAATATCATTGCATTATATATAGAGAGAGTCACTGGAGGTCAATAAAAGTGAAAAGTAAGATGAAACCAAATAAAAAAGTAGTGTAAGCTTTGCTTTGGAATATCTTTGGATATGGAAATAATAGAAGAAGAAAAAGTATGATATGTAATGAGAAGAATAGATTAGAAGAGTTGGGAACTGATGTTGGAGATGAGAAAAGGGAAATTTGAACATATAAATGATGAAAGTTTGAGGCTGTTTTACTAGTTCATGAGAAGAGGAGGATGGGTATAGAATTTAAAATAAGGAAAGAAGAGGGGAAAAAATCCAGAGTTTCTTCTACTTCCCGATTTGGTGTACAATCATGAAATATTAATCTCATTCTCAGCTAGGTTTGGCCTCTGGCATCAAAATTCAGAGAGGTTGAATGTTCTCTCTGATCAAGAACTAAGAGAGCTGGTACAAGGAGGGGAGATAAGAATCTATCAAAAGAGACTACTTTTCCACGATAACCCCTTAAATTCTAAGTCCCAGTGGCCTAAGACGCACTGGGGTCTGGGATGCCCAACAGCGATGTGTTGAACATTGACTATGTGAGAATGCTTGTGGTTTAATGCTGTGGTCTATTGCATATAAATATGTTATAGCTAAAGAATAGAAGACTGTGAGAATAAGAAATGCATTCTAGTGGGAAAAATTAGTAAAATGTGAAAAGAAGATCTATTAAATTCACAGTATCTTGTTTGAGTGAGTTTAGTAAAATGTTAAATACTCCTGAATTAGTTGTTAAGTTATAATTCTTATCCTATTATATAACACTATGTTCTCAAAAAGAGAAGGACTGGGATGCATCTCAGTGAAGAGTATGTGTCTTTAGCATGAGTAAGACACTGTGTTCAATACCCAGCACTCAAAAAATATGAATCAAAATAAGAGGAGTAATACCTGGAATCATGTTTGTTTAGGTCAATTTTCCCATATATAATTTGTTGTTTTCATATTTAATTATTCTTTTGGTTGACAAATGAGAATTTTACATGTATACCAGTAATTTTACATATTTCTTCTTTTAATATAAAAATGTCAGTTGAATATATTTTAAATAGCGAATCTGTTGTTTTGCTCCCAGATAAAATTCACAATGATTAATGATTTTCAAAGTTATTTGATCAAACTAAAACAATATAAAATGTTAGAGCTGAGAATGGTAATTTAAACTTTCGAAGCTATTTTCAATATGTCTAGCTATCTTTGGGCTATTCTGATGTTTTTAGAATTTTGAAAGTTAAAGCAGAAATTGAATTTTTTTCTGAATTTATTAATGTTAGCAACCATCACTAGGACAATATTAGGTGTTATGAGATATCATGTGTGAAAACTGAGGGCCTGACCACTGAGAAACACTACAGAAATAGTGTAGGAGATTAAAAAATAAAGTTATAGTGTTAGATGTAGATATACATAAAGATGTGTTAAACACAAGTTAAGTGTATATGTTTATAGGTATGAAAATTGATCACATGTAAGTAGAGAAACAGATAACTTAGGAAGATGGATAAGCAGCCACATTCTTTTGTGAGTACCACTCTTAAGGGGAGTTCTTCATAGCAGCTCCTTTGCCATTACTCCAGGAAAATGTAAGAGACCCTAGTTATGCCAATTCAGAAAATCATTTTTAATTTGGGGGAGCATTATTCTTCCTACCACATGTATAAATGAATAAACATGATTTGAAAAAAGAGCAAGTAATTACTTTTTGGTACCTGCTGAAAATTTAAACTTAATAATACAATTCTTCATTTGGATTATCACAAATATGGTAAAATCTCTCACTACATGAATTGTAGCAACTATTTTGAGAGAAATTTGGTAAATTCCGTAAGAGTATAAATGCACATACCACTTCTGAGAATTTATGATGTCATGGCTAGAAGGTAGAAGAAAGGCAGAAATTTTGATCAAAGGAACTCTTCTGTTGCTAATAATTTTATAATAACAATAATAATCCATCAAGTATGTGGAAAGGATGTGGAGAAGCCTGCATTCATATTTGCTGGTAAAAATGTAAAATGGTGAAGCCTTTTTGTAAAATAAATTTTCTGTGGCTGAAAATTTTGAACATAAAATATATGATCCAACAATTATATTTCTAAATATATCCCAAATAAAAACATACACCCAGACAAAAATTTGAATATTAATGTACATAATAATGTTGCTTACAATCACTAAAATATAAAGTTATAATATATATATCATTATGAAAACACTAGTCGAAGTAAAAAGCCAGCATGAAGATTACATATTAGATGATTACATTGATATGAAATGTTAAATATAGGCAAATCTATAGGATAGAAAGTCAATTTAAGGTGCCTAGGGCTGGGCTGAGGGATGTGGTGAGGAGTGAATGCTAAAAGGCAATGGGGGCAGGGAGGTGTTTTAAAAAATTTTCTTTATCTATGCTACTTTGCATGAAGTACAAGTTTTTTATTTTATTTATTTTACCACTTTCTAAAATCTAACAATTTTTCAGACTTCCATTCTTACCTATTCAGAGCCCTAAGATCAATAATTTTCTACTTGAGTTTCTTCATTTCTATTTTAATATCACATCGTCATTCCAAAAATTCTCTTATATCTCTACTGTGAAGCAGAGTTCCCAGAATTCACACATCTGAATGAGCCCGCTAATCTTTTTCAGAATTTGAAGACAGACAAGTATCTACCTAAAAGTGACAAAGTCAGTTGCCAATGATCAGAATCCCTAGGCTGAAGCAAAGCAACTTTTTAGCCCCGTGGTTTTCTACATCTTGGCAACTCAGCGATTCTGTAGAATCCCCTGGAAGGATAGACCTGGGATGAAGACAATGAGTATGCATCCTTCTTTCTGGTTCCAATTAGATCTCTACAACATGATTGGAAATCTATCCTATCTACATGTTTTTTCCTAATGATCAGGCTTGGTTTTGAATGAAATAAGCATGATATTCAGAAATGAAATCATTTAGAAAAAGTTCTTGAGAGGTTACATCTCATTATAACAATGGGTGGTACATTTCTACACCCTTGTACAAAGTTATCCAGAAGCAATCAAAGTTTTCATACTGATTATTTTGGACACAGAATAAATCAAAAACTTATATAAGAAAGGAAAAGAACTTCAATTTTAATAACATTATGCCTTTAAAAATAATTTTGAAAGTTTCAAACCTTGATCTCTTTCAAAGCTCTCATACTTTCATAATTTCTAGAATAGAAAAGATTTGTAACTTTAATATTAATTATATTATTATGGCCAAACCTCAATATTAACTTGATATTTTTAAGCTATTTATCTTTATGTAAAAATAAGTAAAAATGTGGCCATCAGAATAAATCTTTCTTTTAAAATATATAACAGATCAAATTAATTTTATTTTCATTTTAAATTCTAATGTAGGTAAATTCATGCCATAATTTATAACTCATAAAAACTGCTGAAAATCAAGAACTAGCCATACTGATATAGCAGATATGTAATCTAATCTTTATAACATAGAATGTATCTGATTAGTGCTGCTTTCAAAATTTGATTTATGATGCTGATATTTTAATTGATGGATCAATTGATAGTAATTATTTTGTGTAATCAGTTAACAACTAAAATGTGCAACATATTGATTCTTTCAGGTGAGACACAGACTCCCTGAGCAGCCACAGTATGAGAGGGAAGTAGTGACATTTAATTCAGTCTAATTTATTCCTCAGAAAGAGGTGATTGACTGCAGTTCATGAATTCCATGGCAAGTGTTAGACTAAATGGTGAAATCACTCAGAAACACTAAAACTAGAAATTAAATTAGAACATGGAGTACTCAGCAATAAATCTCAGGTAATTCATATTATCATTGCCATTACACTTGAGGAAAGTTACCTTAGAGGGACATACCTATATAGTGAGTATAAATAGGAGAAATTGTGCTAAGCCTGCAAGAGAAAAAAACAGACAAAGTTAAATGTGAAGAGTTTATATTATTTATAAAACTAAAAAGTCATATCATAGAGTTATGAAATTAATCCTAGGATTATAAAATTATTTTTTTACTAGCCATTTTTCTAATTAGTAGTGTGGTATATTGCATGTTTACGAAAAAAAAAAAAAGGTTCAAATCCATGTATAAAATATTTCCCAGAAAACCTGCTAGGGAGTCAAGCATTGTTGTTTAGGGATAAAATGAAGGAAAGAGCAGAGGTGATCCATCCATCCATCCTCTATGGAGATTGCAATCTAGAGGTAAAAGAAGAGAATCAGGCTCAAACAGTCATAAAAATAAACATATTGTTACAAATCTGGGATGAATTCTGGAAGGAACAATTTCAGGCTATAAAAGGATTATAAAAATAAAGAACTAATCTTTACATTAATATTACATCAGCAAAACCTTTTTATAGATTATTGTCTATTTCATTTTCATCTCTTTTATGTTAATAAGTTGACATTAGTACACTTGGTAGATACAAAAAAATGTGTATTTTAAATCTCTGATGTCAGTCAGTGCATCTTTTTTTTTTAAAAAAAAAATATGTTTTTAGTCATTGATGGACCTTTATTTAATTTATTTATTTGTATGTGGTGCTGAGAATTGAACCCAGAGCCTCACACGTGCCAGGTAAACACTCTATCATTGACACAACCTCAGCCTCAGTTAGTGCATCTTAAAATTAATCTCCTTTGCTAAGGTTTTATTTTTAAGACAATGTACAAAGTAAATATTTACTCAGAAAAGTTGTTGAGTATTTTTATTGCAGTAAGATTTTTATGTTAAAAAGATAATTCTCTCATGATTATATTAAGTGAAAATTCCAGAATCACTGTTTCCCAAAGAGTATATAGCATGCTAAAGACAATAATTCAAATGTTTAAAAAATATTTACTATGATTACGTATAGCCTAATAGGAAAGTCTGATATAAAATAACTACATGAGCACATGGCAATGTGCTCTACACCATCGCTAGCAAAAAAGTCATTTGCTAGACCACCGCTAGGACTTTACAGCTGGGAGAATCATCAGCTTTATCTTGACTGGCTAACGGCAACTGAGAAGACTAAAAGAAATAATTCAGGTGTGGACGTAGCACTTAGGCGAAATCTCAGTAAGATGAAAGGAACAATCATGCACATAGAATGGTTTGAACAAGTTTCCCCAATGAGGGAAGTATAGAGTCCTTAGAGAATACACTCACATTTGGTTTGAGAGAATTTAAAGCTTTTATTAGGTATCATTCTATGGTGAACTGGAGGAGCAAAGAGGAATTAGATTGCCTAGGGACTTTGAATGTAAAGGTAAGGAATTTCAATGTAGTTCAGAGGGAAATTTTCATTGTTTTGTTATTTATTTAGGAAGAAAAAAAATAAACTGGTAGTAATATTTATGAAGAAATTAGGGAATCCTTCTGGGCATTTCTAAGGTACCAATTGGATAACTTCTAGAAATAAATACAAGTCCCCTTGAGAAATGCAATCAACCTAGAAATAACTCAAGTTCAAACAATTTTAACATCAAAATGCAAAATGGCCTCACTTTTGATCTTAGGCTCATAAGATTTGAAATAGTTGAAGAGAGACTGTGTTAGGCAAAAAGTTTAATCTTTTCTATAACAGAATGTGCTTGTAAGCCTTTGTAAGCCTTTACAAAGGCCTAAACCAAGTTTCTGACTACTTTAGAGACAATTATTTAGCTTCTCAGAACCAGTACACAACAAGACCTTCATAAATCACTCAAGGTTGCACTCTGTGACTCAGATGTTTTCAACACATAAAATGACCATCTTATTTGCCTTCAGTAAACCTTGGATCAACGTGTGTGCACCCGTAAGCGTGTATTCCCTCTTATTTTAAACCAAATTTCCTATTATCTCTATGTAAGTTCCAAGAGCTTTTACTTACATTGTTTTTTTTTTTGTTTTTTTTGTCTGTCTCTAAATCACAGATCTCAAGATCTGTCTCCAATGACCTCCGTTGTTCTTTCTGTTATGATGCAAGTGACCGATTCCAGATGTTCTTCCCTCAGCCTCTCTCCAGCTGCGCCACCTGTCTGCCAGGAAAATGAGTGCCACAATGGAGGCACTTGCCACCCCCTCTTCCTGTCAAGCACTGTCATTTCCTTCCAGTGTGACTGTCCACTACATTTTACAGGCCGTTTCTGTGAAAAAGGTAATCCCTTACATTTCTCTATTCCTTTTGCAAACGTCTTAAGCCAGTAGAAGAAAATCGAAACACATTGGAAGTCTACAGCTGGATACTAGCATAAGCAAGAAACATCTATAGTTTTATTTTTAAATGAATTCTCATAGAATACTTCCAGTTTAATACTTCAGAAGCAAGCCTAAGCTTTTGTTTTGTTTTGTTTACATTAAGAATGCCTTCAATATACATTTTCAATTTCCACATAAAATAGGAGTTAAAATTCAGATATGGTGTTACGTTATTTATGTTGTTACTTCTAAAATAATGGTGAATCGTTCCTTTGTTGCCATGGACATAATCAAGTTCCAATACTATTTACATTGCTTAATTGTTAATTAAATCACTGAGTTTTTATATTTCATAAACAGATCCCCATCTTTAAAATATTTTGGTGTTAAAAAACAGCACATTGTTTTTTGGTGCCTAAGATTATGGTCTCAGTATTAGTGGAGCTATTTATGAATTTTTTAAGAATCCCTATTGTCAACAGCTAATAGACTCCTAAGAGGTTTTCAGTTAATTAGATCAGTGTTGGGCAAGTAAAGTCAGAAACGCCTTGGGCACAGTACAAATGTATTAGGTCATCGTGTGCTACTTGGTCCTGCACTGATAGCTGAAAAGTGTCACTGTTGTCTATGTGAAGTTAATCAGTAGTTCTAAATTAGGGAAGTGGGAATGAGGATTATTACTAGATTATGATTTACATCACAGAGAATTTCATTATTTATCCAAGATTATATTGAATAATTCCCTTTTAAATGCTAAAATGGGGGATGATGCTCTGAAGCTAATTCAAAGTTACCTATTTATGTTATCCAACTCCTCTTCCCATAGACCCTAGTTATGTGGAGAAATATTGTAATATATAGAGAAGTAAGCAAACAAATATATCAAAAAACATAGAAATGCAAAGTTTATTATTGTATTCACATTAAAATATCATATAAATATTCTTAAAGTCTATTCTTTAACTGTAAAATATTTTTGAAGACAAATTACACTGTAGCTTGACATTTGGGTGAACACTTCATGTTCTGAAAAATATCACAAGGTTTGTCTTCTGCTATAATTGAGACCAACTATGTTACATTCTATGAGTACAAGTATAGGGGAAAAAATATGAGTTGTAAAACTCTTTTAGCACCACAATTAGCCATTTGAAATACCTAGAGGACATTTTCTTTAATTTTGTACCAGATAAAATCTTCTAACTTTCCTTCAAATATGCTTTCATATTTTAATGTCTGAATGTGAGTTTACCTCCTCACAAGTATTAGAGACAGAGTATTAGAGACCCTCAAAGTAATCATTTCTTCCTACCCTAATATCTGTGATTCTTCATCCTTTAACTCCTCACTTAGTAGTTTTGACGCTTCAGAAAACAACCCACACTTTCCTCAAAAAGAACAGAAACTCAGGATTATCTAGAGTTAAACCTAAGGCTTGACTCAGATTTCATTGTATTCGGTTTTTTGAGAACATAGGAAACTGACCTCAGAGAAAGAATTAGAATTCTGCCCTATATTCATTGTTGGAAAAATTTTTCTATATTATTAATCACTTTTTACCGTGTATACTTTAACTGTTTTTCCTGTTAAATTATAATATTTTAAGAACTACTATTGGGTGATAATGTTTTGCTAAACACCAGTATTCTACATAATAATCAGAATCTATGGCCAATATTTTATTAATAATTATCACTGGTTTAAAATTGCATTTCTAAAACACACTTTAATTTGGTAATATACAAGGAATTTAATACGCAAAACAAAATCCATACATCAGTATTATTTTTAGCCTATGAGTTATCATAGATTATTGTCTGAAATTTTATATTTTTGCCTCTTTTTCTGGGGACCTGCTTCCATCTAACACAATGTAACAGTATAATGTGATGTGCATTTTCAAAATTAGAAATTATTTTTTTAAATGAAAAATAGTATTTATTTTAATCATTTACTACTTACATTTGAAGAAAGTACCTGTCTTCTTTCAGTCATAAAGAATACCAAGAGTAGGTTTGTGATTTTAACCTAAGGCCTAAAATAAAATTTGTAATAGTATGCTCCTTAGAATCCAGACTCATGTTTTAATATTTGAAAAAGGCCCAAAATTCAGGAATCTGGTAACATGAATTACTTTTTATAGAATTAGCGATCTTGCCCAGATGCCACAAATTTTAAGTGCAGATTTCAATAAACAATATTATATGCCAGATTCAAAGTGTGTCAACTGTCTGGTGAAAACTTAACTTTAGATAAAATCCTTAAATCTTCCATATTCATCTTTATTTATTTATATTTATTCTATTTGTAGATAGAAATTTTCTTAGAAATTTTCTCACTATTTAATGATAATAATCTACAAATTAATTGGAATTTACAGACAGATCACCATTAAAATAATTTCTTAAATACATATTTTATTGACTATAATATACATCTAAAATATACTAGCTTCCTCCTTATCCATGGTTTCACTTTTTTCAGTTATACGTGGCCGAACTGTGGTCAGAAAATATCATAGGAAAATTTCTATAAATAACCAATGCATAAATTTTAGATTGAAATCTTGTGTTCATGCCCTATTCTGCCCAGAATGAATGAGTCGTTCCTTTATCTGTGTATCCATTCATTATACTTCACCTACCCCAGTACTCACCTAGTGATCATCTATGTTATCCAATCACCTACTGCTTGTATCATAGTGCTTATGTTCATGTAACCCTTATTTTACTTATAGTAACACCAAATTGTGATGTTGATGATTTGAATGTACCAAAGAGAAGCCATAGAGTGCTTTCTTTAAGTGAAAGTAGAATAATATTTTGATGGAATAGAGGGATCACATTCAAATAATTTTTATTACAGTATATTGTTTTAATTGTTCTTTTAATTATTGTTTAATTATTTATAGAATGATCCATTTATAAATGAAAATTATATTTAATTATAAATTAAAATTAAGTTATATCATCATAAAGTAGATTTAGCAGTACTTGAATTTCAAGGGCTGGGATGTAGCTCAGTGATAGATATTACTTACAAGTGAGTACGTATAGGGAAAAGTACAATAGCTATAGAGGGTAGTACCATCTGAGGTTTTAGCCTTCTGAGGTTTCAAGATCCATTCAGGTATCTTGGAATGTATGTATAATTGGGGATGATGGGGATGGGAAGCGTATGTATGTGAACTTCCGCTTCAGGAGTAAAATTTGCAAATAACTGTGAAGAATTTTGACTTAACCAAACACTGCTCTGAATGCTTTATACATTTCACTTAACCTCAGAGAAACCTGGCTGAAGTAGGCTTTCTAAATTACCTCCATTTACAAATGAGAATTCTAAAGCCTAGAGTTGCTATATTACTCATTCAAGGTCACAAGGCTTGTACATAATAGAAATAGGATTAGAAATAATCTTGGCTGACTGCAGAGTTCACGTTCAACAACCATGTATATTGCTGCACTAGTTAGAAAATCAACTCTAATATGAAGGCATAATATAGAAATGTTAAATTGTTGCACTTTTTCATCTGGTATAAAAGTGTGTCTATGTGTGTTTAATTTCAGAAAGAAAAAGTTTTATTTCAAATATAAAATTTCTAAAATGAGAAAACAGAAATTAGTATTGATTTAATACCTTGTTAATAAAGAAGGTATTATCATGATCCATCTAAAATTAAACTGAAAACACATTAGGTGACCCAAAAGGAACTGTATCTTAGACTGAAATATAGAAAGTAAATTTAAGGGCTTGAATTTCAAGGGCTGGGGCTGCAGATCAGCAAAGGCACTTGCCTAGCACAGGAAAGGTCCTGAATTCAATCCCCAAACTGCACCAAAAAGAAAAAAAAAAAAAAAAAAAAAAGCACTCAAATTTCAGAAAATCTAGACACAACTGATTAAAGAACATGACATTCTGGGGTGGGGGGGAATGCAATTGCACAGATATCTAGATGCAAAAATGTGTTGGAAATTGATTTTTTTCTTCACAAGGCTTGCTCCTTTTTGCTTCCAGTTAATATTCTTAGCCTGTGAGAGAATGTTAAAGTATTTTATTTTAACAACTTTGATGTTTCACAGCAAAATGGAGGTGTAAATTAAAGTATAGGACTTAACTAAAATGGCACCAGATTCAGAAACGCAGAGAGGATTTGCGGGGGAGGGAGGGTGCAGGACTCAGTAATGGGTCACCCAGACACATATTTCCTATTTACTTAGCACTACATCATATATTCTGCTTTACCAAATCCTCCATTATCCAATCACCTAATAACACTGACTTATAGAATTAATTTGACTAAATATGTTCCTTTTTTCCCCTCAACATATGCTGTCTTAATTCATATTAGCTAAAGCTTGTTGCCTACTTTATCATAATGATCCTGCATCTCACCAGGGGAAACATAAGAGCATATATTCTTCCTTTGTTTTATATAGCTGCATGGAGGCAGATGGCTGTCTCCTACTGTAAAGTTCAGAGTGACAGATTTAGAATATCAGTGCCTTGTGCTGTGCTGGGGGAAAGCGTATGCCTCTGACTATTAATTATAGGATTAACATTTTTTAAACAGCCCCTTACTTTTTACTGTTCTATAAAACAGTTTTATAAATAGTGCAATAAAGGAGTATTTAAATGCCGTACATTAAAAGCAAGAAATCTTTCATTTTATTTGATATCCTGTCTGTGTATATTCCATATATGTTTAAAGGTTAACTGTACTGAGTAAATTGCAAACCTAGAAATAAAAATGAGAGGTTTAACTAGGTGTTTTGTCTTGTTAAAATAAAAGAGACTGATTTGATGTCTTTGTTTTTACCATAACTGGAATATTTTTAAGAGGCATATTAGAGTAGACTGAATTTATTAACTCTCAATCAGGTGGCTGAATATCAGGCATTCCAGAGCCAACAAAGGGGAGAAACAGAACATTAGTGAGGCTCCTGTAACAGCGATCTATCTTCTCTCCTTAGAACTGATGGTCTATATCATCAGAAAAGGACCAAGGAATAAGTGTCTACTTTTCCAAACACAATACTCATGTCTGAAATTCTGTCTATAAAATCATAAAGTAATGTTACATATTCATTAATAAGTGACAACTACTGAAATATTAAAATGATAAATTGAAAATGAACTGGGGTTGAAAATGAACTGGGCCTCTTGATTACTTATTAACAAAGTCAGAGGATTTCATTTCTAAAGGAAGGGGCAAGATGGGGACTTCCATTCTACACTATTCTTCTTCAGTAACAGAAAATGCACTGTCTACTAGGAAGTACTGTTATAGGTGGTTTAAAAAAAAAAAAAAAAGACAGCCCCAGCCCCCACCCTCCTGGTGCCTATAACAATGAGAAAAGTCTCAGTGGGCTAAAATCAAAATTTGATTCAGCAGGACTGTGTTCCACCCTCCAGATTCTGGGAGAGAATCTGTTGCTTGCCTTGTCCAGTTTCTAAAGACTATCCATATTCCTTAGCTTGGGACCCTTTATCCACCTTTAGAGAAAGCAATATTAGGTCTAATCTTTCTCCTACTACATCATTCAGATAAAATCTTCTACCTCCCTTTTCCACATTTGAACACTTTTGAGATAATACAGAGCCCATGGAGATGATGCAGAATAATCTCTTTCTTAAAGTCAGCTGATCAACAATCTTAATTCCATCTGCCACCTCAACTTCGCTTTGCCATATGTAAAGTAACATATGCATAGATTCCAAGAACAAGGGTGTGATATCTTGGGGAAAAGGATTATGCTGCTTACCACAGGACCTCTGGTTATCTCTCAGGGTTTTTACATGATCCTACAAAAAAGTAAATTTATAGATTATCTGGTGCTCATAGAATTGATGGCAGTAATTGAAATTGGCTAAGCCAATGATAGAACAAAATTCTTTACTTACTTACATTCAATTTATAATTAGGCTATTAAAATACTTCACTATTTGAACCCACATTAACATTAAATTAATTGAGACTAATAGTTTATAGGTATGAAAATAATGTTTTTAAAAAAGTATAGTAGCTCAAATGGACTACTAAATAAAGGGCTAATCTAGAATTAAAACTCAAATTCCATACCTCAAATCCAGTATTTTATCTTCCATAATATGGAAGTCCTCCAAAGTTTTCCAACAGTAAATTCCAAATTGAGTTGTAAGGAAAATATATTCAATTGTATAAACTTGAGATAAATTAATTTATTGCATAAATTAAGAGAGTAGTGAACAGAACTGTACCAAATTATCCATGGATAGATAAATATAGATTTATTTGACTATAAACATACAAACATGACCTTTTATGATGTTACCAATGATCCTTTTAGTTGACAAGCACTTTTTCCTTTTTTAAAATTTTTTAATTGTTGCATTATAATTATAGATAATAGTGGGATTCATCATTACATATTTACACATGCATACCATAAAACAATATGATCAACTTTGTTTTTTAAAGTATTTGTTCCTGAAATTTGTAAATTTTCTACAAAAATAGCAAGAAATTAATCAGAATTCCTTATATTAACTGCCTGTGAAATCAAAATAATTATGTTTAAACAGTTGTAATAATTAGAAAAAAGTGTTATTCAATGATCATGCAGTACTTAACATTTAATGGCCCTATGGAAACACTGACCAGCAAAATACAATGAAAGGCATACATGCAATTTTAAATGTTTGCTGGTGCCATTTCAAAAAACTTAAAAAAAACAGGAGTGAACTTTAATAACTAAAAATTTTATTTAACTTAGTATATACAAAATATGAATAAAATAAAATGTTTCTGAAATATTAATGAGATACTTCATATTATTTTTTACATTAAATCTTTGAATTCTAGTGTGTACTTTCTAATTGTATCATATCTGAATTCAAACTAGCCACATTTCAAATGCTCAATACCCAGTGTGTGTGGTTGCCTTAATTCATTTTGTATACCAACACCCCAACTGAGTAGTTTATATTGAACAGAAATTTATAGACTCACAATTTTGGAAGCTGGAAAGTCCAACATTAAAGTGATGGCATCTGTAGACTGGGGCCTGCTTCGCAAGTCAGCTTGTGATGGATTGTGAGAGGGAAAGAAGGGGACAGATTTCACTATATAATATATATAATGGTACCAATCCCACCTGTGTAGGTGGATCCCTCATGGCTTTGTCGCTTCTTAAAGGTCTCACTTCTTAACAATCTTATAATGGTGATTATATTTCAGCATGAAGTTTAGGGAACTTGAGCATTCAAACTATAGCGCCAGTAAGTACATATCAGACTGCAAATTTCCATAAAATCAAAGGAAAAGCCTTAGCAATTGCAATGCTGTTGCTTCTACAGAATATATATATATATTGGTTCAGAGAGGTGATGAAGAGACTGTTTCACTTAAAGGCTTGTTAAAAGTAGTAAACAAGAAGATGGAAAAGCTGAAGTTATATAAAGTCAATCAAGACACTGAATTATACTATTAATTAAAATAGCAAGCGTTAAAAACTCACTTATATAACAACCTCTGGAACACCCATTTTGACATAAGTTTGCATTATCTATTAGATGAGCTACTCCATCTGGATTCTCGAATTCCTGCAGTCTTAAATGTCATCTATATGTTGATGGTTGCCAGATTTATTTATCCATGTCCTGGATTTTTGCTGCATGTCAGACATGTATTTACATTTGTACATTAAGGATGGCCTTTTACACAAAAATGAGCCATGCGTCTTCTGCATGAATTCTGCTTCCTTCTTTCATTCATATATTTATTTATTTATAAATCAAGTTGGATGTAGTCATTTGTCATCTCTACCAAGATTTCTCTACACATCTACTTTGTGATGATCGTTTCATTTAACACTGATTATACATTGGTGAACAAGATGGCCATGCTCTCTACCATTTGTCATTGACAGAGGTCTGAACTAATAAGGAAGTAAATATTCATATACACATTCCAGCTGATTTATAGGCTCTAAAACAGAGTACTGATAAAGATCAGGATCGGGTATTTAGGGAGAAGGAAAAGACCTCCTTATAAATCCACTACAAGGAAATGACATTTAAGCCAAATCTGAAAAATATAAAGCTACCAGTCATTTGAAAAGTGAAGTAAAGAATATTTCAAATGAAGAGAACAGTTTGCTGTCATAAACATGAATAAGTAAGAATGATATTTTAAAGAAAATTGTATGTACCAATAATTTTCTTATACTGAATATTGGATTAAAATAAATTAATGAAGAGAAAAAATATTTCTCAAACTCAATTTGTTTACTTAGTTCATATTTATAATGAGTCTGGTGTCCCTTATTTCTAGAAACTCCATAAATTTTATGCCCATATGCTAAATATAAAATAGGCTGTTTTTCTCTCTGCCCTTTCAAAGAAAACACTAAGCTTATCCATTTGAGAACACATCATCTGATAATTAAATTAAATGAATGGGCTTTAGTTCAGTTGTATCCTAATGTCATTTATCATTTGAAATTTTTAAATAATTGTAGCATAACTAAACTAATATTTTTAAATTATGTTGCGTACACTAAAATGGTAAAGATTTGAAAGAAAATAACTATTCTCCAGTTAACTAGAAGAAATCAGTGTAAATAATTGAAGGATATAAATTTAGATGATATGAGAATAGACCAACAATAAAAATGAAGGCTAATGTTAACTTATTAAAATGTTGCTACAGAGGGCAAAACAAAAGTACTATAATGACCAAAGCTAATTTAGAATGTGGGGTCTGTAAGAAACTAATTTTTATACCAGTATTTTCTTTAATATGTGATGTGTCTTTGGCAGGAAAAATTAATTTCTATTTAGAAGGTAATGTCAGATCCTTACTTGTAAATATTCTTTTATTAATGAAATTGAGAACCACCTGAGTAGAGGAATTTATTCTTTAAATTGTCCTTGAAAAATTAAATTGATTTCAGTTGCTTTAATCTGTTTTGTTAAAGTGTCTTAGTGGATGGATGCCTTTTTATTCTATACTCAGGTTCACAAAAATAGATATAAATAAATTTATGAACAGATACAGAAACTGAAAATTATCCTTGGACACATGTATCATCCTTTGCCTTAAGTTCCTTTGGCCACATGCTGATTAAAAGTGGAGAATGGGTAGTTGGTATAATCTCAGTGCTTCCATAGATGAATGTCAAATTATCCTACTTCATTTTGTGCTGGTATAACAGAATAACAGAGACTAGGTAATTTATAATGAAAAGAATGTTATTGGCTCACAGTTCTGGAGGAAGAAAAATCCAAGATTGAGGGCTGCATCTGATGAGGGCTTTTTTATTGTGTCATCCCATGACAGGACAAAGAGAAGATAAGAGACAGGGGCAGGGGAGGAACTGAATTCCCCCTTTTATAACCAACCCACTCCTGTGATAGTGGCATTCACCCACCCTTATGACCAAATCATCTATCATTAGACCCCAACCTCTCAACATTTTTGTACAGGAGACTGTTTCCAACTCATGCTTTGGGAAGGACACATTTCAAACCATGGTATGGATATAATAACTAAGGAATAAAGCAACAGGTAAAAACAGATAGTGTTTACCAATTCACAGTTGGTATACCTTATGCCAAAATGTTTTCATGCACTTTTTTTTTCAATCTACACAACGTTATAAATCATATATTTTATTAGTTAACATTCTTTTTGTCTCCAATCTGTAGAAACCAACTCAATGAAACAAAATAGCTGACATGTATTTGAGGCGTAGTATTTGATAGGCATAATTTTAACCTGCAGTGATTTGTTTAATCTTCATGAGTATTATTTTGGAGTGAATATTATTCTGTCCTCATAATTCAGAAGAGAAGATTGGGACAGAGTTCAGATGATTTTCCATGGTTACTTTGTCAATAAATTCTGGAATTGAGATTTAAATCTAAGCTTTTGAAAATTCCAACCATCCAATACAAGTCAATGTAAGCAAAAACAGGGGAAATTGTTAAAATAGAGCAGCCAGCTTCATGTTAAAATGTACTCTATTGTCATATATATCTAAAAGAACAAATTTTAAAAAAACATTAAAATACATATTTAGCAGCCAGGTATGTAGTGTATGCCTGTATTTCCAGTTACTTAGGAGGTAAAAGTGGAAAGATCATTTGAGCCCATGAGTTTGAGACCAGTCTAGGGAACATAACAAGACCTCCTCTCAAAAAAAAAAAAAAAAAAAAAAGTATTTAGGTGACATCTCATTGAACCCCAGTATAGAAATACAAAGGTATCCCTGAAAGTGAGCTAGAGCTAGAGACAAAAGCACTCAGAACTTTCTGTTTCATTCTTCCTCTCATTTCCTGACAATGGCTTTTAATCACCACTGTAGAATCATGCTTGGATCCACCCTGGGAAAGAGATGCTGACTTTCCAGTTTGGCTAAGGGGAATCACACTTTGCCCAATCATTCTGGCCAAAAATATGTCATGCTGGCCTGACTGCTGAGAGTCAGCTTAGTGATTTACCCTGCAGATCAGAAAGCAGTATCCAAAAGGAAGAATTATGGTGAGCTGCAAATGTACCCCAAAATATGTGAACTACACCCATTAATGTCCTCATACTATTGATGAAGAAACTAAACAGAGAGAAAATAATCAAAGTGGTCAGAGTTCAAAGCAAGGTATATTCAATGCCAACATCTATGCTTTTAAATACCGTGTGTTCTTTTTTTAAGTAGGGAGATACTGGGCATTGAATCTGGGAGTGTCTTACTACTGATCTACATATATATTCCTTTATATATTTTATTTTAAGACAGGATATCCTTAAGTTCTGAGGATCTCACTAAATTGCTAAGACTGGTTGGTCTTGAACTTGTAATCCTCCTGTCTCAGCCTCCAGAATCTCTGGGATTATAGGCATGTGCCACTTTGTAAGACATAACTACTACACATTTCTATTAAAAATTTCCCCTAGAAAATAAACAAAAACCCAAGGGTATAAGAATTGAGACAATGCCATCTCCATTGACATAGTAATGTGTGTAGTTGTTTGGTGACCTGAATGGGTGGTTTGCACTCAAAAGAACTTCTCCTAGCACTGACTTAAGATCTATTCACCAGATTTCTTTTCCGCCTTCTTTTTTGACATTCAGGTATATTCCATAGTTTTCAGGTCACTTGCAGGTATTAGAAAGTCTAATCCAGTTTAATCACTCTGGCACCAACTTTGAAACTGTCCATTCCTCAATTACCTATCTCCCTTTGATATCATTACCCCTGCCCCCAGCCAGAATCTCCAGGTCAGATCAGGAGACAGTAATCAGAAAGAAAATAAACAGTTTTCCTTAGCAGATTGTAATTCAGTGTGGACAGCAAACACATTCTGTTATTGCTGGAGCATCAATGTTTTGCTGGCCATTCCCTGAAACATCTTTCCCTATTGTAGGTTGTGTACTCTCAGCTAACATCATGCAAATTCCCTTTAGCATCTGCTGGGGAAGTACATTTCTGCCCTTTATGGTCGGTGCACCTGACAGGGCAGACACATTTTTGGATAAGATCATTTCTAGATGACTTGGGCCCTGCTAGCTTCCTTATCTTCGAAGGGAAGTCGTACCTGTGCTTGAGTCCTCCTTCTCCTCGCTAACTTTGCAGGGCTGCTTCAGTCTTCAGACAACTTTCAAGATTCTCCCAGCCAGGGGCAGATCCCAGTTTCCATTCCCTGCCTCCTAACTCTAGGATGTCAAAGATAAACACATCCAGACAGAAAAGTAGGACATAAAGAAGTGAAAACAGATTATTCAGTCACTTCTGGTAGCAAAGGAAAAGAGCTGAGCTCCACTCTGATTTGTGCCAAGGAATGCGATTGTCATTGGACATTTTAAAGGAGAACAAGGGAGAGGAATGATTGGGGACTTGGGTAGAGTTGGAGTAGTAAAAATTTCCAAAGACTGGCAAGGGTAAACATTAGGCAAACTGTGTCTGCTAGCTGGCAATTGTGCAAGTCAAAGCTCGATCTTCCCAACACAGATGGGAAGGTAGAAGTCCGGTGTTTCTCATTGCTTATATTTTAAAGGAAGGGCCCTCATATTTCTAAGAAAGACACTATTGGTCTTAGGATATAGACACTTACCTCACAGGGACAAAAGGAGGATTAATGATTGTAAGCATTTTTTAGTAAATGCACTAAGGAAGACAGGTCAGAAGCCTATCTTTAGATGTTAGTTAAAATGAACAGTAAATTTGCCTAGCAGCCTTGAGCCTTCTCTTGCAGGAATTTCAATGGGGGGCTTGATGGTGGAGCTGGAGCCACCTTTAGGGACGTCGCCTTATCTGATAGAGACAATGCTACAGTTTGGTTCACTTTTGGTACAGAGGTTTGGAGTCATTATGTGCTGAGATTCTACAGTTCTCTAGAAACACATGGCAGGTTCTTCCAAGAATTCTCTCTAAACAGAGCAACATGGTTCTACAAATTGTGTTGGTAGCACATGTCCTGCTAATCATGATTACTGAACAATAATTCCATAGGCTTCCTCACTTGGTGTGCATGCAGACAGGATATGCTGCCATACATTCTACTATTCTGAAGAATTCCCCCCAATGATAAATCTCTGGCTTTCTCTCATGAAGATTTTAGAGAAACCATAGTTATAGCATTTAACATCTGGATGTGTGTGGTCCCCCTCTTTAGGAAAAGAGGCAATTATCACCCATTGCTTGCAGTTTGGAATATTCCATAAGAATTTTGAGAAAACAGGAAATTCTCATCAAATGTATCTTATAGTTGGTACTATATTAACACAGAGTTACAATATATTTGAACGGAAATAGAATGAACTCACCTCTAGTAATAATAATATTTCCTCTTGTGGTTCTTTTGAAACATTTGCAATGGTTTATCCTACTGGCAGAAGAGATACAACTATACTCAAAGGATTTCTGAAGACAGCTAAATCCCAAAGGTTTTAAGTCTCTCATATTTTTTAATCTTAAAAGTTATACACTGTTTACTTTCTATGGTATATGAGTTTTAATATAAAGAGTGAATAAAATAATTATCCATGATTTTTCAAATTTCTCCTGTGACTTAGTGAAAATTTGACCAGTCAATGGATATTCCTGAGAACATGTATATTTGAGAAGCACAGGTTTACTGGAAAAGGTTGGGAGAGAGAAGATATGGAATATAATCTCAGTCTACAAATTCATTAGTTATGTAGCTTTGGGAATATCTTGACTTTGTCGACATTCAATTTCTCTATCTTTGTAAACTAGAATTGGAATCAGTTTTTTTTTTTTTAGTTAGATTTTTCACTGTTGCGATGGAAAGACCCAACCAGAGCAACTTAGAAGAGGAAAGGTTATTTTAGTGGCTCACGGTTTCAAAGATCTTAGTTCATACAAGGGTGACTCCATCCTGCAGGCTCAAGGTGGGACAGAACATCATGGCCGGAGAGTGTGGCAGAGGGAAGCAGCTCACATGATGATCAGAAAGCAGAGAGAGAGGTCTCCACTTGCCAAATACAAATATATATCCCAAGCTCCACCCCAATTCCCACCTCTTCCAGCCACACCCTACAACTTCAGTTACAACCCAGTTAATCCCTATCAGGGGATTAACTCACTGATTGGGTTAAGGCTCCTACAACACAATCATTTATCCTCTTAACCTTCTTGCATCCTCTCACACGTGAACTATTGGGGGACATCTCACATCCAAACCATAACACAATTTGAGAACATTTTTAGCTCTAAAATTTACTGAGCCCTCATTGGATGTCTAACATGAAACGTCCTGGATTCTATTCAGTCATTATTCTTGACTCTGACCTAAGGAGCAGTCTATAAAACTATTCATCACCAGCTGGGATGCCTGTCTTTACCTTGACAAGAAAGATTGTTTAATCAGGCTTCTCTCTTATGTTGCTACATAATTTTTTTTTGCAGAATGAGTTCCTCAAGAAGTAGAATCTGAGACAGAGATTATAATGTGGGAAAATTTTTAAGAGAGCAGTGAGTGCTTCAGTTAACTTGTCACACCAATATATCTCCCTTCCATCCCTGAGATTCAACAAGTAGGTATCCTAGTCTTTTATAGCCTGAAATTCTAACATGGACTTCTCTATGAACTTTTTATGACACTATCCACCAATAGAACAACTTCTGAAAAACAAAGAACTTTGGAAGAAAAGATGTTGTTTGGAGCTGGAGGGAGTATCTTAAGGTCCATATCCTCATTTTGGTTTTTATTTCTAAATTTTTTATTACTAATCTCACAAAGTTCAAGAATGTGATTTCTTTCTGCATGATTACCTAAAGTTTTCTACTGGATTCTCAGGGGTTTCATTCATCTGGATTCATTAGTGGCTTTTTTCCAAAGGATCTTCTTCCAGATGCATTTTTCTTTCCTGACACATTGTCCTCTATGATCTGAAGCCTGCTTACCTGTCTAGTTTTGTTTTCCTTCAGCTTTCAGCCATCCAAATCTGTAATCCAATTGTGCTAATGATTCAAAATATATCTAATAAAATACTCTGAGATATGTGTAAGTATATCCTATGGAATGTACATTTTTATGAACAGTGTGCAGTTATTGCTTTGTATTTCTATACAAGAAGGATGGAAATTGGTGACTAACAAGGTGCCCTTTAAGGAATCCACAAAACTACTGCTGAAATTTTCTATGGTGTAAGCTTTTCAATAACAATATTGTTTGCTTTTTCACAAATTTATAACACCTGATTTAAGTAAGAATCTAAAAGCCCTGTCTGGGGTGGATTCCTATGTGCAGCACATCTGATACGTCTTGGCATAAAATGCAAAAGAGCCATTTAAGATTAGTTTCTTTATTCAAATTACCACGTGCAGTGCCAAAATTGTGTTCTGGAAAGAACCTGTTAACATTTTAGGATATGCAAAGATCAAAACAAAGAGGGAAAAAAAGGCAAAAAGCCAAAGCGAGTTTTCTTTCTTATATAATGAGTTTATATTGTATTTCTATTCCCTTTCTAGGTTGAAACTTGAGAACTGTATACATAGTCACATAAAGTTGATTCATAATTCCCTTTTTGTTTAGGTGATAAAAAGGCATTATGTATGAATGTCCAAAAAGATTACTGTGTAATCACTTGAAAATAGCCAGCATTGAGAATTGCTAAAAATGATGAATGTGTGACTCTGGACACAATTAGAGTTTGTGAAATCAAGCATACCATTGTTCAGATGTTTGAACATATGTTTGAAAGCCCAGAGCATCTCTGTATGGAATTGTTCCCTATTGTAAAGCAATGTTCCCTTCATTTTAAACCCATTTGTATTACATTGAAAAAAAATGTAAACCACATATATCAGGTTAATTTACATTTAGATCATTTGAAAAGCTATCTTATAAAATGGTCTCTAATGTTTCACTATTTATATTTTAAGGCACTACCATCCCACATTGATGTTTCATACATCTCTGGATTAGAGCATCATATTTCTACCTTTTAACTTAAAGCTAGAAACTTTGGTAGTATTGGTGACCCTTGTGCAAATCATATTCATTGTATGCAGCTGGGTTTTCATCACATTGGATACACTTAAAAATTGTTTATATTAATTTATAAAAAATAATACTAATCCAGTCTTATACACCCCAGGCCAATCCATTTTGTGTTTCTATCTATACTGTTGCACATCAAATTATTGACTTTGTTTTAAAATAATCCTTATTTATAGAGACTTCTGAAAGTCTCTGCTCCTGAACACATTTCCATCTATCTTTAAGCAGAAGTACTCTTGGTCAAGCTCATGATTAACTGAGTTAAATCTGTTTTATTTACTATTCCAAGATTATGTGATTTTTTTTTTTTCAAACTTCAGAAGGGACTTCTCCCTAAGGCCAGCACACGCTCTTCCAAACACATTCCACAAAAATAATTCTGTTCTACATAGTAGTATGGTGTAAATAATGTGTCATCCTCACTTTAGGGAGGAAAATAATGATCTCTAGGCCCAGATCTACCTCATTAATTGTTAAATCTCTCTTTCTGTGGTCGTTTACTGTCTTTTACCACTGATTGTGACACAGATTGGACCACCTGAAGTTTCAAATGATTCTGTTGTTGTCTCTTCAGAGACTTATGCCTCCTTTCGTTTGGCTTACAGAAGTACAATTTAGCATTGATGTAAACAAAAAGTAAACAGGTTCAAAGACAAAGGCCTGTGATCTTCCAATAAACACTCCTGCTAGAGCTGCATTTAGGGGGCTTTTCTGTCAGCACATTTCGTGCAAATTGTTCAACTTGCTATACATACAAAATACTACCAGAGCATTTACATGTATCTACAATTATAGAGTTGTCAGATAAATTCAAGATTTTCAGTAAGATTTAAATTTTGGAAAAACAATGAAACATTTTTGTGTAAATATTTTACGAATATTGCATAAGGCATACTACTCAAAAACATCTAAAATCGAAATTTAGGTCCGTGTGATGTACATTGTTTAATAGATCTGACAATCCTGTAACTATATTAAGGATAGACTTATCAGAACTGGAAATAACATTAAAAACAGTTTAGGAAATGATTCATCTATTCTTCCTTTTTTTCCTCTTTTTTTTTTTTTTTTAATTTTGTGTTTCTTTTTCTTTCTAGTAGTGCTGCATCTTGAACCTAGGGCCTTGTCCACACTGTGCAAAGTATTCTACCTCTGAGCTATATCCCCAGCCCTAAAATTTTACAATGAGGAGCCACTTAGTAAATATTTTAGGTATGTTGGGTCACATATGATCCTATTATGTATTTTTCTTAAAATAAAAGACCTTCAATACAAGTAACAATAAGTGCAGGCAAAGATGTGCGGCAAAATGAATACTTACACATTGTTGGAGAAAATCAGTACAGAGGTTGCTCTAAAAGCTAAAAAGAGAACAATAAAAGAGGTAAATGGGGAGCCTACATCATGGGAACAAATTTTTACTCCTCACACTTCAGATAGAGCCCTAATATCCACAGTATACAAAGAACTCAAAAAATTAAACAATAAGAAAACAAATAACCCAATCAACAAATGGGCCAAAGACCTGAACAGACACTTCTCAGAGGAGGACTTACAATCAATCAACAAGTACATGAAAAAATGCTCACCATCTCTAGCAGTCAGAGAAATGCAAATCAAAACCACCCTAAGATACCATCTCACTCCAGTAAGATTGGCAGCCATTATGAAGTCAAACAACAACAAGTGCTGGCAAGGATGTGGGGAAAAGGGTACACTTGTACATTGCTGGTGGGACTGCAAATTGGTTCGTGCAATTTGGAAAGCAGTATGGAGATTCCTGGGAAAGCTGGGAATGGAACCACCATTTGACCCAGCTATTGCCCTTCTCGGACTATTCCCTGAAGACCTTAAAAGAGCATACTACAGGGATACTGCCACATCGATGTTCATAGCAGCACAATTCACAATTGCTAGACTGTGGAACCAACCCAGATGCCCTTCAGTGGATGAATGGATTAAAAAAATGTGGCATCTATACACCATGGAGTATTACGCAGCACTAAAAAATGACAAAATCATGGAATTTGCAGGGAAATGGATGGCACTACAGAAGATTATGCTTAGTGAAGCTAGCCAATCCCTAAAAAAACAAATACCAAATGTCTTCTTTGATATAATGAGAGCAACTAAGAATAGAGCAGGGAGGAAGAGCAGGAAGAAAAGATTAACATTAAACAGAGACATGAGGTGGGAGGGAAAGGGAGAGAAAAGGGGAATTGCATGGAAATGGAGGGAGTCCCTCATTGTTATACAAAATTACATATAAGAGATTGTGAGGGGAATGGGAAAATAAACAAGGTGAGAAATGAATTACAGTAGATGGGATAGAGAGAGAAGATAAGAGATTGTGAGGGGAATGGGAAAATAAACAAGGTGAGAAATGAATTACAGTAGATGGGATAGAGAGAGAAGATGGGAGGGGAGGGGAGGGGGGATAGTAGAGGATAGGAAAGGTAGCAGAATACAACAGTTACTAGTATGGCATTATGTAAAAATGTGGATGTGTAACCAATATGATTCTGCAATCTGTATTTGGGGTAAAAATGGGAGTTCATAACTCATTGAAGCTAATGTATGCTAATGTATGAAATATGATATGTCAAGAACTTTGTAAGGTTTTGAACAACCAATAAAAATAAATAAATAATTAAAATCAGCATACGTTAGAGAAAACACACATACCCACATTTATCCTAGCACCATTCAGAACAAACAAGTTATGGAATCAACGTGGGTGCCTGTCAACAAATGAATGAATAAAGAAAATGTGATTTATATACACGATAGAGTTTTATTCTGCCATAAACTAGAAAAAATTGTCATTTTCAGGAAAATGGGTAGAACTAGAGATTATAACTTTGATTGAAATGAGTCAGACTCAGAAACGTTTCATATGCTTTCTCTCATATGTAAAAGCTAAAGATAAAAAACAAAAGGCCTATAAAAGTAGAAGGTTGACCATTAGTGACCATTAGACTAGAAAAAGGGAACCAGAGGGATGTAGCAGAGTTGGTTGAAGAGATAGTGGGGAGTAAAATTGATCAAATTGTTTTTTATGTATGTACAAATATGCCACCATAAAACACATTGCTCTATAATTAATAGGCACCAATAAGAAAAAAAAGTTCATGAAAAAAATATTTTCAAAGATGTAAAAAATCACTCATAATCCACGACTGTAATCCCTGTAGCCGCAGGGCAGGCCGCTCAAATCAGTCAGCCCGGATCTCTGGTCCTGCAGTTGGCTATCTGTAATCCCAATTGTACAAAACCAGGTCTGGGTTGGATTTGACTCAAAAGTCATAGGTTACCAATGCCTGGTTTAGGTCATTAGCTCTGATTTTACATATGAACCTGAAATGCTTTGTTAAAATCATGAATGAGCATTTGTGTGATCTTTTCTTGATATGCCTTAAAACTTTAGATCAGCATGTGTTTTTGATAAGAAAAATGCTGGCTCCGAATTCCTATCATCTCACAAATCATCAAGCTAAAAATGGCTTCTGCTGTTCGACCAAATGAGAAACTCAGTCTTACCCTTATGTCCTTTTGGTACAGAGTTTGCCCATCTTTAGTCCTCTGTTGCCCCTTACTTACTTACTCTGTAGAAAAAGAGTGAAAATTAAGTGGTTCTGAACAGACTTTAAAAATCTCTTAATTTAAGGTGATTGAAAAAGAACTGGATTCTAATTCTGATGGGTAACTTTGGATAAATCATTAACTTTCCCAAACATCAAGCATTATTTATTTTTGTTGAAATGTTTATTGAGTGCTCCTTATTAATATATAAATTTATGAACACAAAAATAAAAATAAAATATGCTATCAGACTATTCAGGGTTTCTTTCTAACATGCCTATTTGATCTTTAGTAATTTGTCCTTACCAGGATATCTCCTGGATTCTGAGACCTATATTCAAACTCAAATTCCTGCCTCAGACTGATTTCACAATATTCTTACTATCCTCCAAACACTCTCAGTAGCAGTCAACCTGTATAGTTTTGGTTTACTTACACATTCTTCTTCCAGTGAATCTATTTTTCCTTCCTTGACTTCTTCCTGCAATGTATGATTTGAGCACAGGAAAGCAATATAGTAACACAAAATTCAGTGACTGTGTTTGATAAATGAATGCAGTCATTAACAGAAGTTTGATACATTGCATAAGACTTATTATTATTGTTAGTGTTGCTTTTCTCTTAAGCCTGAAAATATAAACTTCTCTAAACCAGTGAGTGCCTCTTATTATGCTGTCAATCAAACTGAAGTTCAATTTTCTACTTATGATGTTTTTTCTATTCTCTCGAGTTTTTTTCCCTTGAAGAATAAATTGGAATCAAAACAACATCATGTCTCCCTAGTGATTTCATACTACTGCATTAAGCAATAATCTATCCAATATTATAGAGAGCTTTAATTATGGATGTGTGTATCTACAGCTATACATGCATATTTTAGCATATATACAAACATTTAAATTATTTCCACTTAAAAATTAGCATTTTTTCATTTATTTTGGATTTCTGCCTTCTGGAAATCATTTTCCTGTGTTTGTATTTTCTTATATTCATCGTGATTATATATCTTGTCATCCATCTTCCATCCATAACTTTTTAAAACTCTTTCAGCTAACCAGTAATTTATTTGGGTAGGCTCAACTTGTATAATTATATACTTATGGACTTTCTTTCTAGATAAGATTATTTGAAATTACATAGTTGATTATGTAATTTAAATTATTACTGGGGAGGTGGCTCAAGCGGTAGCACGCTCACCTGGCATGCGTGCCGCCCTGGTTCCATCCTCAGCACCACATACAAACAAAGATGTTGTGTCCGCCGAAAACTGAAAAATAAATATTAAAAAAATTTATCTCTCTCTCCTTTCTCTCCCTCTCTCTCCTCTCTCTCTTTTAAAAAAAAGAAATTACATAGTGGTAATAGAACCCAGTAGTATTTTATTTCTCTAAGGCAATGTGCTTTTTGGAAAGATTATACAACAATATTATATCTACCTCGTGTGTGTGTGTGTGTGTGTGTGTGTGTGTGTGTGCGCGCGCGTGCGTGCCTGCGCGTGTGTGTATGTGTGTGATATAAAAGGTAAATTTCAAGAGTATAAATATACAAAGAAATTTATATATAAAATAAATTAGACTAATTAAATTTAGAAAGTTTTAGCCAAGAAGAAGAGAGAATGTGCATTGTCCATACAGGAATAAAAAGAGACTCCATGAGACATCAGAATCTGAGAGTAAATTTAGTCTTTCTCATTGGTGGTGGGAGATGATTTTAGGCATTGCTTAAACTGACATTACATGACATTTTAATACCAATGGAGAAAGTTTTTCTCTTTAGATAGTCTTTTGATCCTTTAGATTACTCAAAAGTCTCAACTTTATTCTATGATATCCTGAACATGTCTACATGGGACTCTTTTGTTTTTGTTTTTTTCCCAAAAATTTAAGTTTTCAGTTTTACAATTTCTGGGGAAGACAAAATAGCTCTCTAATTTATTATTATGATTATTTTTATATTTACTGATATGAACTGAATTGTGTCTTCCTGATATGCACATGTAAAAGCACTAACCCCACTATTTCAAAATATAAATATATACAATGATAAAGCCCTTAAAAAAGAGATTAAGTTAAAATAATGGCATTGTGGTGGGCCTTATTTCAATTTGAACTGTAACCTATTACACTGGGATACTTAGGCAAACATGGAGACACATGGCAAGAATATATTTGAGACTATAACAAGATGCCAAGGAGAGTGATGACTTCAGAAGAAACGAAACCTGCTGATACGTGTATCTTGGATTTCTGGCTCCATGACTGTGAGAAAATAAATATGCATGGGTTAAACCACTCAATGTGAATAATATTATGTTATGGCAGCCCTAGAAAAATAATGTAGTTACCATCTATTTTTGTAAAATGCTAATATATCCATCTGTCATGGTGATATAAATATACCTTTTAATAATAAATTAGCTTTTATAAAAGAATAAGAAAAATATAAATAAATGATGGTAGTGCTAAGTAAATTTTTAGAGGCCAGGATACATAGGAAATGAGTTGTAATCTATCATTGGTGACACCAAAACTTGGAGTAAGATTAGGGAAAGGTTAATGAAAGACACAAAAAATTAGACATTATCAAACAGGCAAAATGCAATCTAGAACAAAACAAAATCAAGGATATCAAAGAGGAGATTAAGACTCATATTACTTCAACTGTATAAAAAGCACAGCATTTATAAAAATAAGAGTTTAGAGAAGAAAACTGGATTTTCCATTCAACAACAGACCCACAATGAGGACTTCAGGAGGTGGTTTGAAAAGAAACTGAGACAAGTTCATAGTTAAGCAGAAAGGAGAGAGCTAGGGCCATGGCCAAAAGCAACAAATATGTTTCAAGTTTAAGAATGTAGTCTGCATCTCTTAAAAGCAGAAAGGAAGGGACTGATAAGAAGAAATATTTTATGAAGACAAAATATGACATTGAAGAAGTGAAGTCTTGAAGAAATACTGAAAAGAGTAGAATTGAGAACAGAAGGAAAAGCCTAAAAGAAAGTGAGATGGAGAAAAGCATATGTTATACTTAGGACTGAATGGTCACTGATTGAAAACATGGATATTTATTATTGCATATAGAGTTATGACATGATGGATTGAGTTCACTGATGAGTTCGCTTCAGCATTTCTCAGGATCTATAGAAGAAGGAAGTATTAAGAAGGGTGAAAAAGAAGGAAAGATAATTTCAAGATATCATTAGTATAGTATCACATTTATTATGCTCTATTTGAAACATAAACTTTGTTATTTTATTTATATATGACAGCAGAGTGCATTAAAATTCATATTACACATATAGACCACAACTTTTCATATCTCTGGTTGTATACAAAGTATATTCACACTAATTTCTGTCTTCATACCTGTACTTTGGGTAATACTGATCATCACCTTCAACCATCATTAATAACCCCATGCCCCCACCCTTCCCTCCAACCCCTCTGCTCTATCTAAAGTTTGTCTATTCTTCCCATGCTCCCCCTCCCTATCCCACTATGAATCAGTCTCCTTATATCAAAAAAACTTCGGCATTTGTTCTTTTGGGATTGGCTAACTTCACTTAGCATTATCTTCTCCAACTCCATCCATTTCCCTGCAATAGCCATGATTTTATTCTCTTTTATTGCTGAGTAATATTCCATTGTGTATATATGCCACATTTTTTTAATCCATTCATCTATTGAAGGGCATCTAGGTTGATTCCACAGTTTAGCTATTGAGAATAGTGCTGCTATAAACATTGATGTGGGTGTGTCCCTGTAGTTGTTCATAAGTCCTTTGGGAATAGTCCAAGGAGAGGGATAGCTGGGTCAAAAGGTGTTTCCATTCCCAATGTTCCAAGAAACCTCCATACTGCTTTCCATATTGGAAACTGGCTGCACCAATTTGCAACCTCACCAGCAGCTTATGAGTATACCTTTTTCCCCACATCCTCGCTAACACTTATTGTTGTTTTTATGCATAATAGCTGCCATTCTGACTGGAGTGAGATGAAATCTTACAGTGATTTTGATTTGCATTTCTCTAATTGCTAGTGATGATGAACATTTTTTTCATGTATTTGTTGATTGATTGTACATCATCTTCTGAGAAGTGTCTCTTCATGTCCTTGGCCCATTTATTGATTGAGCTATTTGGTTTTTTGTTTTTTGTTTGTTTGTTTTGTTTTGTTTTGTTTTTTAGTTCTTTATATACCCTAGAGATTAGTGCTCTATCTGATGTGTGAAGGGTAAAGATTTGCTCCCAAGATGTAGGCTCTCTAAAGGATGCCAAGAACATGCATTGCAGAAAAGATAGCCTCTTCAACAAATGGTACTGAAAAAACTGGAAATCCATGTGTAACAAAATGAAATTAAGCCTCTATCTCTCACCATGCACAAAACTCAACTCAAAATGGATCAAGGACTCAGGAATACCACCAGAGACACTGCATCTAATAGAAGAAAAAGTTGGCCCTAATCTCCATCATGTGGGTTTAGGCCCCAACTTCCTTAATAAGACTCTTGTGGCACAAGAATTAAAATCAAGAATCAATAAGTGGGATAGACTCAAACTAAAAAGTTTCTTCTCAGCAAAAGAAACAATCTTTGAGGTGAATAGAAAACCTTGTTATTTGTATAGTGTACGTAGTACTAGGAAAACATATTTGTATCTTATTAAATGACTCTTTCAATCTCATAATTTGAAATTTTTAAGAAATATGACCTTAGGAGATGGCTTTTAAAGTGTAAATTGATATGGCAGCTGTTATGCAAAATTTGAGGTTCTGATATTTACAGGGTTTGCCAGTTGATTATTTTTGTGTAAGTAGAAATATTCCCTCAGTGGTAACATGTCCATGAAAAATTGAGACAATTCAATGAAGGAGCAATAAAATAGTAGAGAAAAAAATAAACTCTAAAGAGGATTAGCCATTTTTTTGCAAAAGGACATTAGTATCTATTGATCAATGCAGTCATGCTCTCATTATTCAAAAATATTTACTAAATATTTAATATGAGAAATTACAATGGAATATGAATATAAAAGATGTAATTTTTACATTTATTCCTGTTTTCTTCTCTTTTTTCCTCAATATTATTCAGGAACATGATATGTCAATTAATTTAACAATGCACTTACACTCAAGAGTTCATTAAGCCTCAAAAAATCACAAAATGACATTAAGAGAAATTAAGAATAAATACACTTGTAACCCAAAGCATTTTTACATGCTGTTATCATTCTTGTTAGTTTTCTTTTTGGACTTATGTTTTATGCCATTTCTGTAATTGTTCTTAAAGTTTACCCCAGGTTATCCGGGTTCTGATCTTTATCTGACAAGCCATGGAATGTCTCTGTAATATGCCACCTTTTTGTGTGCCTTTTTCAAGGCTGTCCCCCAGTGGGTAGCAAGGTAAAGTTTCTTGCTTATCCCCTGGATCCATGGCCAACATAGACCCCCGTTTTGGAGATTGTGATCTTTCTCTGTGATTTTCAAATGTAAAAATAATGACAAGCAAATAAGTTCTGAAGTTGGAAATATGATACAAGTCACAGAATCCCATAAAAGTTGGTTATTACAGTAAAAACCATTGTCCAATGATAACCCCGCCAATTTAAGCCATGACAATCAATTGAAATTGAAGAATCAAAAATAGGTTTTCTGACCAGGAAAGTGCTTCAAATTAATCAAATAACAACGTATTAAAAGAGGACCTTGGGGAAGTTAATGAAGTCCCCGAATATTTTTTGACCTCTAGAACACAATCTGGAAAATCAAATGTGATGTGAAAACTGCTATACTGTGTTATTAGATTTTAAGAAGTATCATGCCAATAATCAGTCCCTGATCATAATATATAAAGCCTAAGTATTAAATATAATGTCTAATAACCTTTTAATAATTTCAGTTTCAAGGAGATAAATTCTTGGTGAATTTCTGAATTTTTTTTTTCCTTTGTAAAAAGTGGATGTCATTAAGTGGATTTTTTGAGGGGTGTATATACCAAATAGTGTTTCAAAATAAGATTCTAGGTGCATGCAGAATAACCTCTAAACAAGTACCAAGATCTTGAAATGCTATGAATAGTCCTAAACTGAACAGACTTTTAGAAAAACCACCTGCAGGTCCTTATGGACTAACAGTGAACAAAATAAAGGTCTCTAAGTCAAATTCCTTTGAAAATCTCTTCGAAGTACCACAAAATATTGATGTTAACATGAGATTGTGACATGTTGACCAATGTTTCAACATCACATAGTGTCTGAAAATCATCCTGAGGAATATCAGGATATCCATGCATCTGGATGATTTAGGAATTGAGTCAACCCTGCAATTAGTTCAGAAAATTAACAGACAAGCAAATAATGACATTAATGAGGAAACTGAACAGACTACATTTCTGCACACAATGATAATCATAATAAACAGGTGAATTAATCTTCAAATTTAGGTCATTGTACATTCTTCTTAGTAAAATGACATAGTAGAACTTTGACTACCTGAAAAGTTACCATTTTGCCCATGTCCCATATAAGTTGCCCAGAGTGAACTTGAAAATTCTCAAATTAAAATATATGAGGTCATCATCTCCTGGCTAATGAATCAACTATTTATACCAAGAAATTTTGTTATCTAGTATGTATGTAAACTAATTATGATTATAAATATCAAAATGCATTAACCTCTTATAATTGAAAAACAAAAACCAAAGGAATATTACAAATATAACCAATTTTAATAAACAGACAAACTAGATTGAATAAAATTTTCCATGAAATAGAATTATGCAACTCTTTTTGGTTTCTATGAAAATAAAATATTTTAAAAATGATTTCAAAGCAATCCTGCTGTGAATGTTAATTAGAAAAGGGAAGCATAGGTATAAAAAGTGCTTTTAATTTTTCCCTACATTTTACTATGACAATTGCAAACTATAGATGAGCTGAAATAATTTTTACTACCTGCATTATTACAACCTAGATTCTATATTAATATTTACCATACATATTTTATTACATACCTGTCCATACTTCCATCAATTCATCACTTCATTTCTTGTGTGTTTCGGTGTTGCAGATTACAGTACACTACACTCCAAAATATAATGTCACAGATTATTAGAGTTTGATATTTACAAGTACAATAGTTTCAAGATTTAGTTCAAATCTTTTATTTCTTTAAAAAATTCAAAAAGAAGGAAATACTTAAATCTTGGTTGCAGCATTATCTGAATTTTGACAAAAGCATGCATTTGTTTTAAATAATTTACTATCAAACATTCAAAACTATTATTTTGCTTATTCATAGTCAATTTCCTCACTGAGATTCTACAGAACAAACACTATTTTGATTTTTTTTCCACCATAGGTTTTATTTGTTCTTAAAATTCATATAGGTGGAACCATATAGATTATACATACTTAGTTATTGAGATTTCTATCTCAGCATGTTTCTGAGTTTCATGCATAATTTTGCTGTATCACTAGCTAATTACTTTTTATTCCTCAGTAATATTTAAACCTATGTTTCCACCCTCTATTGATGGACAGTTGGGCTATTTCTAGCATTTTGCTACTATGAGAAAAAAATTATGTGTCATTTTTATAAAACTACTTGAGGAACAAGCATTTTCATTTCTCATTGGCAAATAATCAATAGTAGAGTACCATAGGGGAGGTTTATGTTTGAGTTTAGAAGAAAATGCCAGATTTTATTTCAAAGTAATTGTGAATGCTTTTGTTTCTAAAATAAAATCAAATGTTTGAAAACATTGGTTTGAAGTGACAATTTGCATTATCAACAGCAAGAAAGTCTTAGGATGATTAACATACCAATACATATATTTCCAAAAGAAACAAATTACTCTCTCCATCTTAATTTCTTTTGAATATACACAATAGTTTATTTAATGTTCTTAAATCAAATATTCAATGCCAAATATTTTCTTATTTATTTATTTGTTTATTGGTGGTGCTGCAGATTGAACCCAGTGCCCGATGAATGCTAGTCAAGTACTCTACCACAGAACCAGACTCCTATTCCCATGCCAAATATTTTAGCCTTAAAAAATTAAGTTTCATTTGTGATTTAGTCAAATGAAATTTGTCAATTAAGTAAAATGTGATTTAGTTCTTAGTTTTAAAACATAATAGCTTTAGAATTCATAAAATTTATGTTAAATGCTGATATATTTTAAGAAAAATAATATAATTTTAAGAAAAAAAAGTGATAGTAGTAATGATTGGAACCATAGCTTCTATTTGGAATTTGAAAAATTAAGAACTTAGCACAATGTTTCTTTTTTAGATTTTCTCCCCTCAATACTTGTTCATTAATTTATAAATTTATTCATCATTCAAAAGTAACTTATGGAGTACCAGGATGTGTCAGGTATCATTCTAGATCTAGAACAAATATATTGTCAGTAGTTTTTGGTATAGTTTTATAATTGTTCCATCCTATTCAATATTTTCTAGCATGCAGTTTTTTGTTGTTGTTTTTTTTTTGCTTTAATGTTCCTTCCTTGCCTCTCCCACCTTTTTACCTGTAGTTATAACATATTCAACTTGAACACTTTCAGAAAAACATGATCAAAGTCAACAGTTTGATAAAATTCTAGAGAAGTCATGTAAGCATGAGCTACATTACCTTCCAACAACTCAAATGGACACTGAGCTTCAGAGAACCCGAATAATGCTCCAGAGACTAGAACCATTTTCTAACCTTCAGACGACTTCACCCAGATGCCCATATATACTCTAACTCCTCACCTGACACCAGCTGGTGGCTGGGGTCCTGCCAAGAGGGCCCTGATTCTCAGGTTTACAGTGATACCCTCTACCCAACAGAGTACTGCCAAACCATGCTCATCACTGGGAGTCTCATTAGTTTCATTTCATGCAAAAAACAAACTTTTTCTGATATTGGGTATAAGTTCATGAACCAACATCCAGATATGGATACCTTCCCTTCACAACAGACATCCAGTACATTCTGACAATCCTTTCTGCCTCTGTTAGTGTTCCCTCAAATGCTCGAGATTTATCAGATGCATTACTCTTCCACCTTTGGTTGCTGCCCACACCAACAGAAAACTCATGGAACAACATCACATTTCTCAGGTCTTTTAACTCTGTATTAGCATCCTAGGGCTACCATAGTAGATTACTGTCACAAAAGCAACATAAAAGATTATGATATGCTATGGCAACCCTAGGATGTGACTTAAAAATAGCAGAAATTTGTCTCATAGTTTTGGAAATCTGAAGTCAGAGCTAAAGTATTGGCATGGCCATGCTCCATCCAATGACTGTTGGGAGAACCCTTGCTGCTTTTCTAGATATTAGCAGCTTGAAGGCATTCCTTGATTTGGGGATGAATAACTCCAATCTTTGCCCTCCATTTTCATACCACATTCCTTTCCATGTATTCTTTCTGCTTCTCATCTCTTTCTATCTGTTATCAATGGATCAAGGGCCCCCATTCATTTAAGATGATCCCTATCTCAAATTTCTACATTACTTAAATCTGCAAAGGACCTTTTTCCAGATAAGATTGCATCTCCAGTTTCCAAGTGGATATACCTGTTGTCCACACCCTTCTCTGATTCTTCCTATAAGCCTAATGAAGTTTCACGTTTGAATAAGCAAAATTGCTAAAGTACACTTAACTAATCTTGTGAAATAAATTTTAGTTATCATTGCTGATATAGGAAAAGTTACTTTTACTTTACTTTTTCTAAAGAATAAAAAATAAATTTTATGCAGTGTGATAATCTTTAATTTAATGTTGACAGTAGGAGGTTTAGGAAGGAGAGCATCTTCCTTTGTTTTCCTACAAATAGGATTTTGGAGATACTTCATAGAAAACAGTACAGGGGTGAAATTTTGAGAACCCATTTCAGTTTGGTCTCCCCTTTCTTGGAGTGACCTGAGAAGTTCACCTCTGAAGGAACACCACAAAGAAAAGCCCAAGGAACAGACCCAGTATTCACCCTGACAGCAGCTGACCAAGACCCATGAGCTTGTATACTAGTGAAGTGATTCATCAGGAATCCAAAGACACTGGTACTTCTTGATATACTCTGTTATAGTGTCCATGTGAGGTCGCCCTCACAAAGCTCCTGTGTTTCTGCAGGAATATTCAGAGGTAAAATTATTGAATTGTGAGAGCTGCAACATAATCAATCCATCCTAGCTTGAATGGGCTGACTGGGTGGTAACTGTAGGCACATGGAAAATGGCTAGAAGAGGTGGGTCACTTGGCATACCCTGGAAGGGAGTATCTTCTGTGGCCTCTTTAGGCCACCACCTGTTTCCTGACCCTGCCATGAACCCTTCTTTCTGCGGCCCTTCCTGTATGATGTTCTGCTGTGCCTTAGGCCCAGAGCCATGGGTCAGACATCTAAGGACTGAGACTTCAGACCCAAATTTTCCCTCCTTTAAGTTGTAATTATCAGGTATTTTGGACACAGCAACAAAAAAGCTAATTAAAGCATACTATAAATCTTGATTATATAAATTTGATGTTTATTCCAACAGTTCTTTCACTCAAGCCTTGCAGCTTTGGCACTGTAGACATTGTAAGATGTTTAGCCATCTGTGGTCACTGAATGCTAATAGCACCAATCACCTATTATGACAACCAAAAAATGTCTCCGCACATTGCTAAATGTCCACTGGGTAACATAATCACTCCCTGATGAGAACCACAGATCTAAGTGGTCACTATTGATTTTTGCTATGAAAATTGTATCCCTAAAAAGATGTGCTACTTTAAATTGTTGAAAAGAGATTCAAATGGCTTCAAACTAAAAACACTTAAACATTTTGGATTCTCTGCAATTAAATTTTTTTGTTGTTGTTTAATTAATTGTATCTTTTAGAAAGGGACAGCATCTATTTCACCCTTTTTGAGAATTGACAGATTTTTTTCCAACTTAATAGGGTTGTTTGGGTCTCTTACTATTCAGGTCATTAATTTTAATGGTTAAGACACTTTTGTATGATACTCTCCAGAGGCAAAGGTGCATACTGATAATTCTAATCCTATGCAGAAAAATATTATTTTCTAGGTAAAGACAAACCTTTTCTTTGAATTTAGAGATATTTCATTTCTAAGGCTCTGTTACATTTTATTTAAAGCCCCATTAGCCCCAACATATTGAATAATAGCTCACCATTTTGCTGTACATATGATTCATTTAGAGAAGCAGAAAATTGCAGAAAATCTCATAAAAATATCTAACTGGTATTTATAGGCCTCTGTCTCTCTATGTTACTATAGGAGGTGCTTCTAATTAAACCAGAATAAAAAGGAAACAAGCAAACAAGACATGATACAAAATGACTGCCTGTCCTTTATTTCAGATAATATCCCTTTCTTACTTAACTGTATAGTACTGAAAGTTGTTATCAGTGTATCAACTTTCCTTCATGTGACAAAACTAGACTAAAATATTTTGAATTATTATTCTAGAGGCTCACAATCTGATTAAATCTAAATTTCATTGACTTCCATCTTTCTAAGAAGATAAATCAAGGTGGACATTGTCAGTCCAATAGGACATTTAAAAGTATGATTAATGGACCACGAAAAATGCCTGTGTGTAATAGACCAAGCATTCACTAGGCCTCTTTTTTATATTAATTTATTTTATATATACTCTCCACATTCTGTGGGGACTAATGCTTATATAATGTTGAGGGAGGGGGCCCATTTAGAAAAATAATAAAAATTAACAATATTAACTTAGGTGCACGATTATGAAACACATTCTTGCAAATGAGGAGTCCTGAAGTTTGACCTTCCCAGCCACCGTATATTCCTGGTGGTGCTTTAGTTTGGAATATGAAGAGGCAGGGGAAAGTGTGGATTATGATAATGGTGGAAAGATCTGATGACTGGGAAGCTCCTCCTGGATTGCCAATACCTGCCTTCTCACTGTATCTTCTCTCAGATCCCTCTCTCTTCTCATTCTTATGAGACCACAAGTCCTATTGGATAACAGCCTCACTTTTGTGACTGTATTTAACTTTAATTAACACTTTAAAGACTCCCTCTCCAAATTTAGTCACATGAGGATATAGACTTCAATATGAATTTGGGGCCGGTATTTGGGGAAGAATTTTGCTACAAGTTGCCGCAGCTAGCATTTCAAAGTCCACTGGTTAAAACTGAGCACAGCTAAAGTTCAGAAGAAAAATCAGCCTCCCAAAACATTCTCTTTCAATTTTTACCACCATATTTGGTTTCTTACTTTTTCACCTCCAGCTATCTAACTAGATTAATGCTTTCTAATTAATGCTTTTTTTAAGTTGGAAAAATAATTACCATGATATTAGCATGGTTTTTGTTTGTTTGTTTTAAATAGATCTCTGTCCTTAGAATTCACAGAAAAGATTTATAAAAATATAGTGGCCTGAAGAAGATTTGTTACCTGTCCACCTTTAAATCTGCCTTTCCTATAACATAGATAGTAGACCACAAGTGATAACTTAAGCAGCATGAAGTTCCATTCCTACCATGAGGATCTGAATGACAGAGGCAGAACCTAAGTACTAAAATGCTATAGTAAAAAGTTGAAGCCACGGAAGGACTCAGGCTAGCTAGAAATTGTGTTTTAGTATAGGGAGACAACTAAAGACTGGAAACAGATAGGCACACGGGCCTCCCTGGACTCAGTCTACATACATGCTCAGTCTTCAAGAACTCCTGAACCTGAGAAGACAGAGAGATCCCTGGGAGAGAGGGCAGGTGAGTCTTCAGACAGTATAACCTGCCTGCTGGTGTCTGTTCAGTCCACGGAATTAGATTAGGGAACTAAACTAACAAACAGTTTCAATAAAATACAGGAGTGGGAGAAAAGGAAGCAAGGTCAGAAGTGAGAATGTTTTGAGAGTCTCCTTGACTTGGGATATGCAGAAGTTTAAAAGAAGTATATTTATGAGAGAGGTTGAATTCCTTGTTAGGAACAGAGTTTTCAAATCACAATACAGAAAAATGTGTCTGAAATTGCAGAAAAAAATGAAAACAGCTTAAATGGAAAATGAAAATAGAATTTCCCAACTAACAAAGAAAGATTTTGAATGCATAACAACTTTATAAAATCTAACAAATAAAGAAAGAAAAACACTGAAAGAAACAGTGTAAAAAATGAAGAAAGCTGATCATTTTGTTGCACACATGTAGTCCCAACTACTCAGGAAGCTAAGGTGGGAGGTTCACTTTAGCTGATGAGTTCAAGTTTGCCACTGTACAACCTGGCAAGAAATTATGTTTAAAAAAAAAAAAAAGTAAAAAAGTGTGTGTGAGAGGAGGAATAATTAAATAAATAATTTTTAAGACATTAAAATAAATGTGCATGAACTAAATGTTTCCATTCACAATCAAAGCCCAGCTATAATACTCTTGACAGTTATAAGTAAAAGTGTAAGGGAGTGGGGATGCAGCTCAGTGAAGCACTTGCCTTGTAACAAGGCCTTGGGTTCAATCCATAGCACTGGGAAATAAAAAGGAGTAAATGTTAAAAATAAAGGTAAAGGGGCTGGGATTGTGGCTCAGTGGTAGAACGCTCGCCTAACACGGGCAGGATCCAGGTTTGATCCTCAGCACCACATAAAAATAAAAGGCATCATGTTGTGTCCATCTACACCTAAAAAATAAATATTAAAAAAAATAATAAAATAAAGGTAAGGTCAAATTTTTTAAATAACTGGCAGATGTGGAAAACAAAATGATAGCTGAAAGAGCAAAAACAATACTAAACAAGACGGAATCTAAATTGAAACCATTAAATAGGTTAGAAAATGATACCGTGAGTTGATGAGGGATACAATGTATTTTTTAATGTGATCATCGTAAACCACTAGGTTCTAAAAAAAAATAAATAACTGCAGCTAGCAATATACAGATAAACTTTTGGATACTCAAGTAACTATTCATTTTTGACAATATGATAATATAGATTCTTACAACTTTCTTGTTGAAAACTACTAACAATGGGGGAGGGAGGGGTCTTTTTCTTTGTTTTCTTTTCTTTCTTTCTTTCTTTTTTTTTTTTTTTTTTTGTACCAGGGATTGAACTCAGGGTCGACCTTTTTATTTTTTTTTTTATTTTGAGACAGGGTCTCGCTAAGTTGCTCAGGGTCCCACTAACTTGCTGAGGCTGACTTTGAACCTCCAATCCTCCTGCCTCTACATCCCAAGAAGCTGAGATTATAGGCATGAGCCACAGTGCCTAGCAGGTTCTTCATTTTTTTGATGAACTAGAAAGAAAGAAATATACAGAAGGAAAACACTAAGTGAATGTGAGAATCAAAAAAGACAAACACAACACAAAACTGCCTTTTACCTCACTCAGGGAACCTGAACTTCTGAGATGGGTGGGAAGTATGCTTAAGGACAGGAGACCAAGCTAGGACTCACTTCCAAGGAACCTTCAAACGGAGGAGCCCATCCACAGCTAAAGCTCCAGGTCACAGTGCGCATGCACACACAACGCACTGGAAAGGAAAATTTCCCCTTCAGACTAGACTTAGCACAGGGTAGATGGGAAAAGAGAATATTTCATAAAAATTTATAATCATCTGTCAGTCTTTATGAGTTTTCAGCCCAAATTAACTATACCTAAATGGTATAAAAATAATTTCAAGCCAAGAACTGTTATTAAATATTTGCCTGTTGATAATGCACTGAAACTGGTGATCCATACATACATATCTTTGGATGTGACTTCCAGAAAGAAGGGGGAAAAAAAGAAATAACAACTACAGCAGTAAACCATCAAAACTTTCAACGAAACAAGACACCACTAATGAAGACAAGCAGAAACCACAGAATATACAATAATATTCTGAAACATTTCAGATATTGGAATTATCAGACACATAAGTAAAATGTGTGGGTTATTATGTTTACATTTTTTAAATGGAATGCAAAAATTAATAACAAGCAACAGACTATTTAAAATGACCGACTGAATTTGAAAACATATTGGGATAACAATCTATTTGTACATACATATTCACATATACAAAAATAGTTATGTACCCATGATAGTAATAGATATATACATTATAGTCTGATCATGGAATATCAAAGGCAAACAATCACTCTTAAATGCAACAAAAAAAGAATAAATAGACACCTTCAAATGAATAAAAATCACAAGAATGATGTTTAATTTTCAAAAAGAACAATGGAAGTCAGTAAATTGCATTATTTTATCATGAAAAATAAAATAGTTTTCCAAAAGCAGGTCATTTTAAAAAATTCTTTTATTTACATTTATTTTAATAAGTACTTTAAAACATAAAAATTTTACATTTTAATGAGGTTACCATGTAGTGTTTCAATACATGTAACACACTGTGTAATGTTTAAATCTGTTAAAACATACTAATCTCCCAAATATTTATCATGTCTTTATCGTGCAAATTTAAAAATCTCTTCTTCTAGCTGCTTGCAACGTGTAGCACATTTTGTTAACCTTCCTGTGCAATAGCACCCCAGAATGCTTCCATCTTATGGTAACTTAATACCCATTGATCAAGTTTACACATCCCTTTCTCCTCTCTACTCTCCCCATGACCTCTGGTACCCACTATTCTGCTCTCAACTTCTATGACATCTTTTTTTTTTTTTTTTAAGATTCCATCTATGAGTGAGATCATGTGTACTTATCTTTCTGTGCTTAGTTTATTTACTTGCCATAAAGCTCTCCAGTTTCATCCATGTTGTTGCGAATGACAAGATTTCACTCCTTTTCATGGCTGAATAATATTCCATTGTGAATAAGTAGCACATTTCTTTTTTTTTTTATTGTTGGTTGTTCAAAACATTACATAGTTCTTGATATATCATATTTCACACTTTGATTCAAGTGGGTTATGAACTCCCATTTTTACCCTGTATACAAATTGCAGAATCACATCAGTTACACTTCCATTGATTTATATATTGCCATACTAGGGTCTGTTGTATTCTGCTGCCTTTCCTATCCTTTACTATCCCCCTCCCCTCCCCTCCCCTCCCCTCTTCTCTCTCTACCCACTCTACTGCAGTTCATATCTCCCCCTTGTATTATTTTTCCCTTTCCCCTCGCTACCTCTTGTATGTAATTTTGTATACCCCTGAGGGTCTCCTTCCATTTCCATGCAATTTCCCTTCTCCCTCCCTTTCCCTCCCACCTCTCGTCCCTGTTTAATGTTAATCTTCTTCTCATGCTCTTCGTCCCTACTCTGTTCTTAGTTACTCTCCTTATATCAAAGAAGACATTTGGCATTCGTTTTTTAGGGATTGGCTGGCTTCACTTAGCATAATCTGCTCTAATGCCATCCATTTCCCTCCAAATTCTATGATTTTGTCATTTCTTAATGCAGAGTAATACTCCATTGTGTATAAATGCCACATTTTTTTTTATCCATTCATCTATTGAAGGGCATCTAGGTTGGTTCCACAGTCTTGCTATTGTGAATTGTGCTGCTATGAATATCGATGTAGCAGTGTCCCTGTAGCATGCTCTATTTAGGTCTTTAGGGAATAGACCGAGAAGGGGAATAGCTGGGTCAAATGGTGGTTCCATTCCCAGCTTTCCAAGAAATCTCCATACTGCTTTCCAGATTGGCTTCACCAATTTGCAGTCCCACCAACAATGAACAAGTGTACCCTTTTCCCCACATCCTCACCAGCACTTGTTGTTGTTTGACTTCATAATGGCTGCCAATCTTACTGGAGTGAGATGATATCTTAGGGTGGTTTTGATTTGCATTTCTCTGACTGCTAGGGATGGTGAGCATTTTTTCATGTACTTGTTGATTGATTGTATGTCCTCCTCTGAGAAGTGTCTGTTCATGTCTTTGGCCCATTTGTTGATTGGGTTATTTGTTATCTTGTTGTCTAATTTTTTGAGTTCTTTGTATACTCTGGATATTAGGGCTCTATCTGAAGTGTGAGGAGTAAAGATTTGTTCCCATGATGTAGGCTCCCTATTTACCTCTCTTATTGTTTCTTTTGCTGAGAAAAAACTTTTTAGTTTGAGTAAGTCCCATTTGTTGATTCTAGTTATTAACTGTTGTGCTATGGGTGTCCTATTGAGGAATTTGGAGCCCGACCCCACAGTATGTAGATCGTAGCCGACTTTTTCTTCTATCAGACGCCGTGTCTCTGATTTGATATCAAGCTCCTTGATCCATTTTGAGTTAACTTTTGTGCATGGCGAGAGAAAGGGATTCAGTTTCATTTTGTTGCATATGGATTTCCAGTTTTCCCAGCACCATTTGTTGAAGATGCTATCCTTCCTCCATTGCATGCTTTTAGCCCCTTTATCAAATATAAGATAGTTGTAGTTTTGTGGATTGATTTCTGTGTCCTCTATTCTGTACCATTGGTCCACCCACCTGTTTTGGTACCAGTACCATGCTGTTTTTGTTACTATAGTAGCACATTTCTTTATACACTCATCTGTTGATGGATCTGCAAGTTATTTCTAATCCTTTACTATTGTGAATAGTGCTGCCATGGATTTGGAAATGCAGAAATCTCTTTAAAATGTTAATTTCATTTCCTTTGGATCTATACCCAGTTGCTAGATAATGTGGTAATTTTATTTTTAATTATTTTGAGGAAGTTCCTTCTGTTTTCATAAAAACCATATTAATTCCCATTCCTACCAATAATATGCAAGTATTTCCTCTGCTTCACATCCTCACTTGCACACGTTATCTTTAGTCCTTTTTATAATAAAAAATTATAACTAGAATGAAATAATAAGCCACTGTGGCTTTGATTTTAATTTCTCTGATGATGGGTGGTGTTAAATATTTTTTTTCTTATACTGGTTGAACATTTGTATGCATTCTTTGAGAAATTTCCATTTAGATCTATTGCTTTTGTTTTAATTGGCTTATTTGTTTTTTCACTATTGAGTTTTGGAATTTGGGGAATTATTTAAATATTCTGGATATATCAGATGCAAATTGCAAATATTTTCTCGCATTCTGTAGTTCTCTTTACTTTCCTTACTGTTTTCTTGGCTATGCAGAAGCTTTTAACTTTTCTCTAACACCACTTGCCTGTTTGCTTTTGTTTCCTGTGCTTTTAGAGTTATGTCCAAATAATTTTTGCCTGTTCCAATTGGCCTGAAGGGGTTCCCTTACATTTTCTTATAGTAGGTTTAAGTTTTAGGTCTTTGATTTAAGTCTTTAATGCCTTTTGAGTTTATTTTTATAATTAGTGAGAAACAGGGATCTAATTTCTTTTTTTCTGTCTCTGGATATCCAATTTTCTCAGGACAATTTATTGAAGAGACTGTCCTTCTTCCAATACTTTTTCTTAGCATCTTGCTGGAAAATCTGTTGACTTTAGATGGATGGAATTACTTCTGGATTATCTTTTTACTTCCACTGATCCATAAGACTCTGTGGCAATACCAATACCAGTCTGTTTTGATTACTGTAGCTTTGTAGCATGTTTTGAAGTCAGGTAGTGCAATGTGTCTGCTTTTTTTTTTTTTTTTTTTTTTTTGCTCAAAATAACTTTGATTATGTAGTGTTTTTCATGCCCACAGATCTTTATCTTAAAAATTTGGATGATATAATTTAGACAGAAAGTAAGTGATTCCTGATGGATAATCTAATATTAATAATAGTTAATCTAATAAAAAATTATAGCTTTTAAAGAAAATAATATGTGAGTAAACCTAAACAAATAGTGTATATATGAACTTAAAAAACTTGTATAGGGTTAAAACAGTAAAAGGAAAAAATGAAAATAATAGAATATTAGTCAAGAAATATAATGAGAGCTGCAGAGGTTAAAGTTTTTGTGTTGTGTTAAAGGTTGGTGTGCCAAGTGAAAACCAAAAATAGAAAAGTAATGTAGTGTGTAACATCCAATCCCTGAAAGAGATTTAAGTTATTAGATAATACAATTTTACTCTAAATTTCAGCTTTCTTAGTATCTCATAGAACAAATAGACAAATAATCATGGTGTAGAATATTAGAATAACAAAGTGAAAGTCAAGATATACTACACATATATGTAACACGGACCTGAATCACAGTAGAGAACATATTATCTCAAATCACAAAGGAATATTCATGAAAATCGATTTATGTTGACCAAAAAGCAAACTTAGTGTCATATAGGTTATTAGCTCTGCCTAAGATGCCATTGCATTAAAAATCAATAACCAGAAGGTTACTAAAATAAAAAGTATTAGAGCAATTAAGAAATACCCTTCCAATGAGACATAAGTCAAGAAGAACAATGGAAGCTATATGTAGAATTCAATAAAATTTCTACATATAAAAATTTATTAGATACAAATAAAGCAGTAACTACAGGAAAACTGTTAGCCTTAAAGTCTTGTATGAGTAATGATAAAAGCCTTAAAATTAATTAGCTGAACATTTATCTTAAGAAAGTAGAAAAAGCAGAGAAAACTCGGAGAAATTAAAGGGCAATATTAATACAAGAATAGTTTAGATGACAGGCATAGTGGTCCAAACCTCTAATCTCAGTGGGAGTCTGAGAATGAGGCAGGATGACATCAAGTTCAAGGTCAACTTCAACAACTTAGCAAGTTTCTGTCTCATAAAATAAAAAGAGATGGGGTGTGGTTAAGAATTACTGGGTTCCAGCCCCAGTACCAAAAAAAAAAAAAAAAAAAAAGTTTCAGTGTCTTGAGTATAAAGAGCAAGATATATGTGTTGGGTGAAGGGCCTTGTAGCAGATACTAAGCATGAAACTATAATAATTAAATCTATGTAAGGCACTTATTAATTAAGCAGAAAAAGATCCCTGTTCCTAAATTTGAACACTATATTGTAAAAACGCCAGTTCTGCCTCAGTTGGTCCATAGTTTCAAATAATTTCAGTTAAATTTCAGTAAAATGTATTCCTTTTATTCTGTTAAAATTGACAAGTTGTTTCTAAAATATATATGGAACGAAAATAATCCACCAAAAACAAAAACAAAGAAGAAAACAGCAACAACAACAACACTAAAGCAAAGTGGGGCAATTTCCCTTCCCAAAATGAATTATAATCTATAGTAATTAAGACAATATGACATTGACATGTTGATTGCAGGAAAGAAAAAAAAGTCGCACCCAACAGGCCATACAGACTAAAAGCAGACCACACACAGAGAAACATGATGCATTGCAGAATTAGCACTGAAAATCAATGGGAAAAGAAGGAACTATTCAACAAATTGTGCAAGAATAGTAAGTTCTCCACCTGAGAAAACTAGATTTGTACCTCTCCATCATGCCATACCCAAACATCAGTTCCAAGTGTTTTCAAGACTTAAATATTAATAGGCAAAAACAATTTTAGCAAAGCATATAAGAAAATTTCTCTATGCTCTGGGGGTAAGAAAAGATTTCTTAAATAAGACATAATAAAATGTTGAAAACACAGAAAGGAAGGGTTGGCGACATCCTTCAGTGATATAGCACTTGTCTGGTATGCACCAGGCCTTGAAATCAATCACCAGAACCACAGAAAATTAATTAAAGGAAAGATAAATAAATATGACAAAAAAAAAATTAAAAACATCCATTCATCAAAAGACACTAGGAAGCAAATGAAAATATAAGCCAAAAATTAAGAATATATATATATATACATATAAATGATATATGCCAAAGAGGAACACAAATGATTAATATGGAGAGTATTTTTAATTTCCATAAATTAATAATAAAAATGTATTGATATTTTACAGGTGTAGTATAAATGGCCAGTAAATAATAATAGTAGTAGCAATAATAATAAGTGCAGTAATAAATGGCCAGTAAATGTATGCACATGTTTATTATTAATTAGGGAAATGCAATATAACGACAATAATGAGATACCATTTTTCACCCACTTCCTTCACACACCAAGACCACTGACCAGTTCTAGTAGGCAGCATCATAAATAGCAACAGAGAACTTTAAATTTATAATTCATGTATTGTTCTCCACCCTAATTTTGAGTTCATTGTTTTCTCTTGTAACCCTGCCTTGACACATCCTGGGGCTCCTCCAGAGACGGGAGGAAATTGCAGTGGGAGGTAGGAGACCAGGGTTCCAGTTTGATCTCTACCACAAAGCGGTGAAGCGATTTTGGCAAGGCACTGAAGATGATTGTGTTCTCATCTTCACTTACGGAGTGAAGTAGGATTCACCTGAGTGGTTTCAAAATTATTTGCACTTAAACTTGAAGATATGTTTGGCTTGCACCATTTCTTTCAAATGTTTAATTTAAATAGAAAAAAAATGTGAAGATCACATGATCTGAGACTTTCCAGTCTCCATCATCCTATATTGTTTACATCCTTTTTAGATCATTTGATTCCTACCTTAGGTGAAGGTAAATGAGTTGGGATCTTTGCATGATAATATCTACATTTCCTTTCTAAATTTTATAAACTGTGTATAGCACACAATATTTAAAAGCCTACTTACTTAAAGTAAGGCATAGTGATGTGTTCAGTGCATGTCTGGATGCTGCACCTATGATGGTATCAGTTTTATATAACGTGATCATGCAGAGCTGTCTGTACCAGACGCCTCCCCAGCTCACTCTCAGCACAGTCGCTTGCCACTGTCAAAGCAACACTACTTTATTGATGTAACCATCACGGAGTATAAAGGACTCACATTCAATGTATAAACAAACAGATTCAGTTGTGCTCCGATAAAATGTGATTCAACTTTATGTACTTTTCATATGTAAACTTATGTTTTTTACTTTATGTGATGTTTTAAAGAAAATCAAAAGAAGGATAAGTTTGGGTTGACTTTAACAGAAAACAAATTTGAACTATTTTGTTTTGTGTATTACTGAGGATTGAACCCGGGGGTTCTTTACAACTAAGCTATACCTCAGTTCCTTTTTAGTTTTAATTTTGAGACATGGTTTTACAAGTTGCTGAGCTGGCCTTAAATTTTTGATCTTCCTACCTCAGCCTCCCAAGTCTCTGAATTACAGGTATGCACCAACCAACTGGCTCAAATTTGAACTGTCTTAATAATTATAATTTCATCTTACAAGATAATGTTCAGTTTTACAAGACCTTCCTTGTACTTACTTATCATTGCCATTTTAACTCATTACCTGTGCATTACTGGAATGTTCAATAGGAAATTAACTTTCCTTTAATAAAATTTGGCAAGTAACTTTTCAGATGCTAATTCCAGTTTTCATCATCATAGGAAAGTCCCAAATTTGTTATTTCATTTGTGAAGAAATCTTACATTGAACACAGAGAATATGTGAAATTTAAACAGAAAATCTATATAGTTAAAAATTATTTCACACATGCAGTCCTTCATGAGACAATATCTATTACTTCCTGCTTCCTCTTCTTGACTAAAAAGATAAATATAGCTGATAACTAACATATGCTCACCTGTTATGTGATTATTTTTATTTCAGTCTGTCATATAGATAAAAAGTTCTTCATTCTTCCAAAATATATAGCCATACACTAATATAGCACTAATAATTTATATTAAATGTTTGATTCTCAACTTCTTAGCTATTTGCTAAATAGGTATATGTAAACCATTTAAGTTTGCATTTGGGATATCTTCCAGTACAAATAAAGACATGGAATCTACCAGGACTTCTCTAAAATAGATACAATTTCATTTTAACACAGTAGCTTAAGTTTTTTTAAAAAAACTTTTTGAGACATCTTTAGTAGATTTAAAGGGATGAGATTTAAGAAAGATGATACTTCACTGTCAGATTAAGAGATATCACAGATGAGTCACAAGGTACAAAGTAAGAATAAAAATTTGTATGACAAATGTATTAAAAGCATTAAGTAAGTGAAAGCACATTTGATCTAATAACGTAAAACCTAAGAAAGAAAAAGCTCAGAAGGAATGAGGAAAATATCTTCATATACTGTACAGAGTATAGTCAATTGGTTCATGTCCAGATCATTTTTTTTTTCTTTAAGTGATCACAGAAAGATTGTTGAAGAATTTTAGAGGGGAAAAAAAATAACAGAAACAGACTTTCTGCAGCCTCATTTGATAGCTCATTCTGAAGCGTTCTACCAGGAAGTGTGGGAGAGGATAACACAACTGTACCATTAAGTGCTTTCTGCGGAGAGCAGTCCTTTATAATCTATCTTTATGAGTGGGTTTACCCAGTGTTACTATTTATAGTCTCTTAACACACCTTATGGTATTTTTAAAAATAGTCCAAGGTGGGCCAAGAGTCCTTACCAGTTTCAGTTTTCTCCCTGTGAGAAACCAAAGCCTGATAAGTGATAGAGGGAAGGGTGTTCTACTTCCCCCTGGACACTTTGCTTCTCTTCAGTTGCCGTCAGTCCAGGAGACAAGGAGGTCAGATTGTTTACAGGGCACCTCGGCTGATTTTTCTATTAACAGCACTTTGTCCTTCCAGTAATGTTCTTTTAAGTGCTTTCAGAAGTATAAAGCAAAGAAGAAGAAAGATACATGGATACAATTATTCAAAAATGCCAGTTGGGTGATACAGGCCAAATTATACTATTACTTTGCACAAAAATTGAAACATCTGCTCTAGTTACTAATACATTTAAATATATTCAAGTTATTTGAAAGGCTTTAATCTCATTAATATAACGCAGGGGTTGCATCTACTTCCCTTGGATATTGGATATTGTATTTGGACCCTAAATTATGTAAACAAACATGAATTTTATTGCCTTTGAAAATCAAAAGAACACAGGGTGCATTCATGCACATGTATAGGTTTGTGTGTGTGTTTGCAATGTATAACATATGTTTATGAGCATTGTTTAGTCAGCTTTTACGCTGCTGTGACCAAAAGACCTGACAAGAACAATTTGAGGGGAGAGCTTACAGTTTCGGAGATCTCAGTTCACAGAAGGCCAGTTCTATTCTTTGGAGGGAAAAGGGTGTAGCAGAGGGGAGCAGCTCAGGATATCACACCAGGAAGAAGGGAGAGGGAGAGGGAGAGAAAGAGATGAGAGAAGAGAGACACTCCATTTGCCAGGGATAAAATACATACCCCAAAGTTACGTCCCTGATGAGCCACCTCCTCTAGCCACTTCCTACCTGCCTACAGTTATCACCCAGTTAATCCCTATCTGGAGCAACACATTGATTGGGTTATGTCTCTCATAATCTAATCATTTCTCTCTAAACCTCTTGCATTGTCTCACACATGAGCTTTTGGGTAACACCTAATATCTAAACCATAACAGGCATACTTACCCACAAATTACTAGGTTTTAATTCTTTTCCAAAAAGTAAAAAAAAAAAAAAAAAAATGTAATTTTGAACACAAATTCATACATGGTAGCCTTTGGTAGGCCCCAGTTACTATGGAGGGGCTTGTGGGCTCAACGTCACAACACCTCCACACCTGTCTTGTCTCACCTCTTTAGGTGACCTGCCTATGTCTGAGAAGCATGCCAGTTTGCTAGCTTAATGTTATTACCTGGATTTGTAGGGTGCTTTTTAGTGTGGTATTATGGACAAGAGCTTTATTTGAGTCTGGGACCTCTGATCTACCAAGTTTTAAACTTGTCATCTGAAATGAGGATGCTGTGACTACCAACTTGCTAGCTATAGTAACGATTAGGTAAAATGTGTACTGAATGAATAATGGATCAGCATGTAGTAACCTCTGATTTTAGATTTTAGATATCTATAAAAAATATAAATTTCTGAGTCTTCACATTGTTTTAAAAGCAGCTTCTTAGTGGCTTTTAAATGCCTATAATAAAACTCAGCAAAAATAATTAATTTGTCATTCACTGGTTGTGAAAAAAAAAAGAGGACAGATTAACAATCTGCTGTGAAACTCTGAGATTATCAGGAACATCATCTGGAACTTGGAAATGACATATTTAAAACATGGTGAGAAATAATCATTAAGTGAAGGGTATTTTCTTTCTGGTAAAACGTTCTTTAGAGTGAATAGTAATAAAAATAGCCTATGCAGCTGACTTTATGGGTTAGATGTTAAATTGTTTTCAATTAAGTTATTAAATTAAATGATATCTTAATGTCTTGGTGAGCAATGATTTAAACTATATGCTTATCTCAGTCAGTTCAGCCTGTAACAATACCATAAACTTGGTAGCTTAGAAACAAGAGAAATTTATTTCTCACAGTTCTGAAAGATAGGAAGTCCAAGATCAAGACGCTGGCAGATTTAGTATCTGGTGAGGGCCTGCTGTCTGATACACAGATGCTGTCTTCTCAATAAGTCCCCAAGTGGAAAGGATTACATAGCACTAAGGGCTTTCTTTCATTAAGGCATTTACTCCGTCTATAAGGACTTTGTCCTGATGATTTAATAATCTCTGAAAGATCTTACTTCCTAATACTACCACAAAGGTGATTGGGTTCTCCTGGTATGCATTTGGGAAAACACAAACATTCAGAGGATAGCAATGCCAATTACAGACATTTACAAATAGGCTGGAACATGTTGAAGGCTTGTGAATGGGTGGAAATCTTTCAAAAATTTTTTTAAACTACTCTCATTCTCTTCAATCATATTTGTGAAACCAATTAGGATTTGAAAAATCTGAAGAGCAGAAGGCGAATTTTCTATTTCCTACATACATTCAGGATCTTTTGATAATCTAACACTTCTCTTTAGCTAGTTTTAATTGCAAGCCCCACCAAAGAGAAAAGAGTGGGATACCAAAAGTTCAAAGGTTCGTTTGTTTTTAAGTAATGGTGACTTTCTATTAAGATAGAGTTCATAGAATCCAGAGTACTAAATGATATTATGTGTTGGGGTTCAGACCTTTCTTACTTGCAGAAGTGAAAAGGGAACCAAAATGCTATCTTTCTGCTAACCACAGTAAGAAGTGGTTACTGTGTATGTTTTCCCTCAAATCACAGGGAAATAAAGTCTTACAGATGAAATTTATGATTAAAAGAATGCATCTTCCAGAGAGGACACCTTCCAGAATGAAGAGTTTCAGGAAGTCAGATGCTTGCTTTGAAGTCGGTGGTATTTTGTTATTAGTATTGATGACCTGCCACTATTTCAATTAACCCACATGAAATAATTTTCTAAAATGAGTCAAAAAGGGAACATTGCACTTCTCTTTGGTTAAGAATGAAGTTTTTATTAGTAGCTTTTTACATTTATACAAAAGGAATGTTAGAAAATATGCTAGCCAGTATAATCTAAGTATCTGTAATTCATACCTTACAGCCAAATTGTTAGGAAAGTTCAGTCCTTGTCCCCAATGTCAATCCAATAGAGAGGACACACTTTTGACAAAAAGGAAAAAGAAGTTCTATTGCTTTCCCAGCAAGAGCGGAAACTCCTGTCCCAGAGGCTGTGATTCTGCCCATCAAGAAAGAGGAATTTTTTTAGAGATGATCCAAAGGCTACATTCCTAGTGTTCTCTGTAATTCACTTGGGAGACAGCCATTTCTGAGATCTTCTGGTGCCATCCTCAATTATTTTGTTCCTGTGGTGGGTAAGTTTCCTCAAGGACAGATGACTCTGTCTAAGATGAGGAAGAAAGGTAATCCTGTTCCCCATCCTCACACCATCTCACCTCCAGAAATTAGGGAGGTGAAGGAAGAGAGGAAAAGAAAGAAACATGTCTGGTTTAAAAATAAGTTGCATACTATACATAACCATAGAGCTCTAATTTTAAAAAATAAGTTGCAGTGGTAGAGAAGCAAAGGCTATATTCAAAGGATAAAGTGGACCACTGTTATAAAATTGCTATGTTCTTATTGAAACTCAGTTTCTTTAGATGGCAGTCTGTAAACATTTATCAAGCAGTGTTGAGTCTCCTCAATTCTCCATTTCTCAATTTATTCATTCAAATACAAGCATTTCTTGACTCTGTCAGATGCTGTGCCAGGTTAAGTGCCAGAAATACGGTGTTTAACTGAGATGAAATCCTCCGTTTTCAGAATGCTTGATCTACTTGGGACAGGTTATGATGAGATGCATGTACATGAGAAGAACACTATTCGCCCAGAGCACTATTTGCCCAGAGGATTGGGTCCCCATAAAAGTGATTTCTAAGCTAATATCAGAGGGTGTGTGAAAGGCAACCAAGAGAGCAGAAAATGAAAGAAGTGAATTCATGGGCTGGGATCATGGCTTAGTGGTAAAGGACTTGTCTAGCACGTGTAAGGCACTGGGTTGGATCCTCAACATCACATAAAAAATAAAAATAAAAAACAAAATAAAGGTATTGTGTCCATCTACAACTAAAATAATAATAATAATAATAATAATAATAATAATAATAATAATAAAGTGAATTCAGAAGAGCAAGAACTTTGAGTGGAAGAGCTGAGGTTTAAGATGTTGGCAGCAGTCCAGGGGAAGAGTGTGCCTTTTTTTCTGGGTTAACAAGTTTCTGGTGCAGTGAGAGAAAAAAGCAGGATTACTGGAAGTGTTGGATGGAGGTAGCAGAGGCAGGAGAAGGGATTTTTTTCCTAGATTATTTTCGGGTGAAGAAAATAACAGTACCTTTGAATGATGGTGGGTAAAGTAGAAAGAAAGAAATATTTTTTTAAAAAAATCTTCATAGGTAAAGAGAACACATGAGAGATGACCTTGAGAGTGTTCGGGCAGTGACCCTAAAGCCCCTACGGAGTTTAGTTCTGCCTTTATAGAGGAATCAGCTCTTTACTCTTTTCTCCACAAAAAGAAGGTGACATGATTTGGAGAAAGGAGAAGGTATGAGCCTCCATTGTAGATAGTTGGAGTAAATGGATTAGGGGAACATAGGGTGATTTCAGAACTTACTCCATATGATGATTTCATATAGAAATAAAAATTTTAAAAAGTCATTTCAATAAAAACAGGAAATTTCTGTATACTTATAGCATAACGGATACAATTAGAAACATTTTGAAGAAAAAAAAATGATACTTTTATGCTGTCTTTCTGCATGGTTTTCCATATAAATATTCAGTTAATGTGTCAGCAAGGATATTTAACAATTTAGGAAATGGTAAGACTTCCTCCATCAGTTAAACAAAGAATGCCTGCATGCCATGTGGAAGACAACTGTAAGTAGAAATGGGAAGGCAAAAATTAAATTCTGACAGATCAGAGTTAAAGTCATAGAAGTCCTCTGGCTTCTTCAACTAATTGAGAATATTGGTAACAAAGATGGATTGTTTGCAAGAGCTGTGACCTATTTAGCAACTGATTTTCTAACCCTTTGAAAAATCTGTCATTTAAAGTAAGTTGACTATTACAACCTTTGCAGTAGATGTGACAAGTAATTGCTTTTTTTTTTTTCAACCCATCTGTGGCATTTTAGAGATAAAAACACATCCTTTCTAGTAGGACTGAAATGCTACCATTTATTCTGTTGGTGGTAATTTTCTGATAATTAGGTAATCTAGTGAAATGTCACGTGTCTCCTCAGGCTCTGTGGAAATGCAATGTGGATCCTGTTTTCAAAGCTGATTCATTTGCATTACTCCAACAGAAATATAATAAAGTAAGGGAAGTTAATAAGTATTCGTTTTTTGTTTACACATAATAATTGGGTTGCAGTAGTTTTCAAAAGCAAAAATAAAGAATGAATTTTGGCCTTTAACCTGTTATAGGAAATTTTTATTGGCATTAGTGAATATAACTAGGACAAAACCTTTTGAAAAATGAATCATCACATAGTATGTCATTTATTTTTATTATCTATTAAATAATATATTGAGAGAACCTTTAACTGAAGGAATTTTTATTGCAACCTAATGATTTAATAATAAAATTTATACAACCAGTCCATTGCTTTTATCTAAAATCTTTAATGTCCAATGAAGCATATTGTCTGTACCATAGAGCACAGTTTTTGATTATAGTCAATTTAGCATTTTATAAGGCATTACTCTGTATTTTGGCAGTGTTTTCTTTTTTTCCTCTCTAGTTGTTTTATGTGTTATATCTCGTCTCCTTCAAAAGAGTACATTGTCCATTAGGGCAATAAATATCTTGGAATCTTTTCTGATTCCTGCAATATCCATCTCAAAGTTAAATTTGCAGTAAATATTTTTAAGCTCAAAATTGTTATTAAAATGAGCTTAAATCTAATTTCATTGACTCCTTCTTGTTGGTAATGCAACTCTTGTGTTAGAATTATAACAATTTGAGGATAAAATAATTTTATTTTGAGATATTTTCAGTACCTGTAGGATTACACAGATAAGGAATGTGAACATTCTGGACAAGTTTCCTCAAAGCATAAAATTCTTTATTTTAAATTCTGAGGCATATTGCTCTACAACTCTGGAGGAAAATATCTTAGTGTGCTAGTTGAAATTTTTTGACATTATTTTTCAAATTGATAGCATATTGGGTGTTTCAATACAGGGAGAATGTTATAATAGAAAGCCTTGACCTGTTTTTTGTTTTTTTTTTTTTTTTTTGTCTTTCAATGAATTTGAAAGTTTTTATTAACTCCTATTAATTGTAATTTTAATAAAATTCAGTGTGGTATTTTATACATGCATATTGCCACATTGATCTGCTTTATATCGTTCCAAACCTATTTCATTTTTCCTCAGTACTTTATCACTTCTACAGATCAACATTTTTCCTCATGCATTTTGTTTTATCTCAAACCCCAGATTTTGTAATGCCTTCCTAATGCATTGAGTTACCTGTACACATTTGGACAATTATTTCCTTCTACCACTTCTCACTTCATTCCAATATTTATCAACTCCATATTGATTTTCTTTTCTGATCATGCACAATACACTGTCTGCAACAGGCAAATTAAAAAAAAAAAAGAATTCTTCCTTCATAAGGCCTTTTTTTCTCTCCTAATCTGTCCCCAGTATTTTAATAATCAGGGCTGAACCTCCAGAACCAACTTCTACTTAAAATATAGGCCAAAATGTAGATTAAAATCTATGGGAAAGAGACACAGGTCACTAGTAATATTTAACATCCTAGAAGCCCAAGATTCAAAAAGTTATGATAATTCACTTGGCAGCAAGAAGAGTTTAGGGACTCTGAAATTCACCCTTCTTTTCATTCATTTAATTATTAATGCAACATTTTATACTACCTAATGTCGGGCCTTTTACTAGTGCTTGACATGTGTCATATAGGAGTCCTATGAGTATCAATCTGGATTTCATGGGAAATGCCGAGTTTGCAGTTTTATATCCTAAGTTTCATTACATACTTGATATTTTGCTTATTTCAAAAACTTTAAAAGTTAGTTTGGTGGTTTATACTGTGATTTAAAATTGGCATTTTAAGCCTTTTTAAAAATGTAATTTCTTGGGTTTCATGCTCTGGCAGTTTTAGTGTGGAATTAGCCCAAGGTAGTTTTATAGCAATAAGGGATATCTTATTGAAAAAGCCTGCTAGTGCTTTACCTCTTATTCTTTTATTTCCTACTCCAAAACAATTGAAAAAAGTAGAAAAGAAACTATACCCAAGGGAACTAGTTCTTAAGTATAATCTGAAACTACTGGGACTTACATTCTTTAGTTTTTAAATAAAATAATATTCCTTCCACTCTTGAACTAGAGAAATCTTTGGGTTGGTTTTAAAATGAATCAACATATACCTAAGGCTGTGGATTGCTTTTTAATGTGAGAGGGGTGTCTAGTAATTCTAAAAGCCGACTATCACAAGTTTATTGCCACACTATGAGCACAATTCCAAGTTACAAGGCAAGCAGAAAAATAAGAATAAAAAGCCAACGTTCTTGCCTAGGAAGGCAATTGTGAACTTGCTCGGAGGCCAAACTTGGTTTATAAATTTAAGTCTCCTGGTAATAATGATTTAATATTATTGTAAGAGCATGAGCAAAGAACTATCTCTGTCAGGGGTAAGGGATTATATATTATTTATATGACTTTTTTATTATTCTGCTTTTCTTCTACTATGTGTAAAATGCTTTTTAAATATCCTTCTAGCAATACTGGAAACTCCTTTGTTTGCCACATCAATTCCTTCCTTTAGATACGGAAAGTGAATTAATAGTTTATTATTTGCCAAACATCATATTTCTCTGCTTCCTGCTATATGTTTCATCTGAAGACTTACACATATAGGCTCTAGCTATATTTGTGGACTTTTCAATTTGATTTGCTATGTAATGGTTGATTACCATGTATTTAAGCAATCTAAACCAATTCAGGTAGAAAATTATAGATTCAGGATTAATTTAGATAAGACAAGGACTCTGTTGTCCCATGTAACTAAACCAAAGAAAGGGCCTGAGACAATTGGACTCCATGATGATTAGCTTCGGATCTGAAAAGAGAATCAAAGTGCTTTTTAATTGAATGTCTTTGGGTCTGTCTGCTGGTCACCTCCCTTTATCTGAGTAGACAACAGTGCAAAGAATAAAGTAAAAGATGAGCCTCTTAGAAATAAATGGCATCCATATTCACAGCAAAATAACTCAGAAAAATTTAACAGCTGGAAAACCAATAACCTGTAGCTATTTTTGCATAGCATTGTTTTTGTTGTTGTAGTTTGTTGTTTGGGGGGGATGTTTATTTGTTTGTTTGTTTTTTGGTACTGGGGATTAAACTCAGGGGCACTTAACCACTGAGCCATATCCCAAGCCCTATTTTGTATTTTATTTAGAGGCAGGGTCTCACTGAGTTGCTTAGTGCCTTGCCATTGTTGAGGCTGCTTTGAACTCGCTACCCTCCTGCAGCATCCTGGGATTACAGGCTGGCACCAATGGGTTGGGCTTCATAGCAATGGTTTTTATTCCAACAAGGCATAAACAAAACATAGGGAAGAAAGCTGACTGGCTCCGTTTGGGTCATAGGTTCACCACCATTGGCCAATTATTCTGTTACTGAAATTAACCAGCCAAACAATGACATATAACTAAGGATTGGAGTGAAGTAAATATCCCAGAGCACAAAATGAGCAATTTCCTAAAATTATAGGAGAGCATATCCCAAAAGACAGGGAAGAGTTTAAGAATAGAAAATACACGGATGACCACTCAAATTAGGAAGTGAGACTTCTGACCACTAAACACCCTTTTATTGTGCATTTAAAGGGTCAGGGAAATCAAGTTATTCCAAAAGTGTGGAAAATTAAATAGACTTTGCAAGTGTAAATCATAGTACATGAAGGCACAGAAGGCTCTTAGAGCAACCGTCATAGTAATATTTCATAAACATAAGCCTCAATAAACATTATTTGATCAGGATAACCAAAAAATTATCTAGGTGATTAGCAGTGCAATCAGCAAGCTAAATTAGATGGACTTCCTAGAAAAATATGTCATACATATTCATACAAAAATAATTAATTCAAGGGATTAATGACATTTCAAAAAGGGGAAAGTAATTAGAAGAACAATTTAAAATATAATCCCATTAATGTTGATTAGTTTTACAATAGTTTATAGAATAAGACTAGACAAGAGAAAAGAGAAATAGATATATGGAGAATATCAGCTACCAAAGAAAAAAAATATATGAGAAATGTCTCATTTATAAAAATTTTAGCTTTCTTTCTGAAAGTAAAAGGGAAAATTGAAATAAGGAAAGAGAACAAGGGGAATAAAAATTTGATGTTTTGATATGTCAGTAATTTATGTTAGCTGTTAAATAATTCAATAATTATGGGCAAATTATAAATTACTGCTTTCCTTTCAAAGAGGTAAAATTCACCAAAATAATATGAATTATTAGTAAAATTCACCTTTTATGTGTTTTCAGTCATGTACCATTAATGTTTTATACAGCAACAATAAATAAGCGAGGGAAAATTTTCAAGAGTATGCCATCCTCTATTTGTATTGAATTTCATTTTTAACTCATATTTGTTATCAAACTACACACAAAATACATTAAAACTTAAGTCCACTTCTTAAATATCTTTCAATAGTGATCATTGAAGTTAACATCTAAAAATAAAACTCCAAACTCATTCACAGAGCTTTAAAAATTGAACAATAAATTAGTTATTAGAAACAAATTACCTATTGAGAGACGTTTTCTTAAGAAAAATTAGCATCATATTTATGGTACCCACATACTCATCTGGAGAATTTATAAATATATTATACGTGGTAAAATTCATATTGATTAAAGAGTCTTCATGCTTATGCATACACATTATATACACACATTTGTAATCATGTGACTGATGTGTTAAATTTTATTCCTCTACTATATGAATAGTGTTTGAATATCAAAAAGTTTATCATCAAAATATCTCATCTTAAGAAATGATGCAACTATGTAAAATTAATTGTAGTATTTTAATTGCCTTTTATATAGTCTCCCTGGTCCCCAAATTTACTTCTTGTCTATCCTCACCATAGAATCCAAAACTTAATATATGTACTTCATGAAATGCTCTTCACTTAAAACCCTTGTAGGGTTCTCCTTTTCATTTAGAGTCAAAGTCTTTGAATAGTTCTCTAAGCTTTGGCTTACCTTATGCCACCCTTCTGACCCTGTCACTTCTGCCCTACTAGATCACAGTACTCCTGACACTAGCTTCCTTAAGGTTTCGCCAACATCGAGGGACTGTGTGTGGCTGCCTTTACTTAAATGTCCACCTCTTTTGTGAGATCAACTTTTAACATCTAATTTAAAATTGAATTCCACCACCTCAAAATTCCTTACCACTTATATGCTTAACTTTTCTCATGGCACTTATGGTTATATAAGTTATTTATCATATTTTTCCCTATTTTCTTTCTTCTCTGGACCAAAACACATTTCTGTGTTTTGTTCCTTGATGTACTCCTCATTTTATAGGTCTTACTAGTTTCAGATATGGTGTGGTTTGATCTCAGGAAATGAGGTCTTTGTTCTAGACACAAGGATGACCAGGTTCTTATGACACAACTTACAGGACACAAGCTGATGACTGCCTGTCCCATGCGTACCCTGTCTGTGCTCCTGTCCCTGCTGTTTCCCAGGCTCCTCAGCTGAAACTGAGCGAGGAGATGCCTGAGAGCTTCTTATTCCTTAGTATGTGTAATCCAGAAACTCGGGGAATTAACCTCACCACAAAGAGACAGAAGCCAGTGAATAAATTATTTTCTCATATCAAGCTGTCTGGAGAAGTGATCATTTTATGTCCTCTCAGAAAGCAGATGTGCCCAATAATTTATCCTTGACATTGAGTGTTAGCCAGATTGGTTTTACATCCCTGAAATTTATTTTCTCTCCTTTCCTTCCTCATTTTCTTCTCTCATTTCTACTTATGGAACTACACTCCAGAAATGGGGGGGAAAAATTGCGGCACACAGCTTTTATCTGAGGCTTTGTTTTCTGGAGACTTAGGTTAAGGCAATAGTTACTAAATAAATATTGATTGATTGAATAAATAAAGAAAATTTATAATATAAAATAAGAATATAGAAATATTGAGTGAGTTATATTTATGGTAATATATTCAGGGAATCAGATACCATGTCAAGCCTAAAGAATGAGAAAATAACTATTCAGGGGTAATGTTAAACAAGATGACTGACATAAATGCAATATATGTTCTCAATTTGGTTATTGTACATAATAGCAAGAAAAGAAACATTAGAGATTCAGTGTAAGACATCTGAAATCCTCATTGCATTATAAGATATATATATATGCTTTTAGTTTTAGACTTCTAGAAGACTTACAAAGGAAATCATCTTTAGTCTATTAATTTTAGAAAAAAAATGTCTTGAAACCAAACCTTAGTTCTTGTTCATTCAAGATCATATGATTTATTATTCATTAGATATTTTACTTTTTTTAAGTGGTGGTTTCATCATCCATTTCAAAAGAATAAATATGTCAAAACAGGCATTGAGGTATTAGAATAAATTATTACACACATTATAATGAGATTATTTTTGTGTTAGTTTAGGGAAAATGTCTTTTACACTAAATAAGTGGTTGAAATTCATTAACCATATATCCTACAAGACAAATAAATCTCATTTTTCTATATAATATTTTTTATATTCTACACTACCCTAAATTGCTATACACAATGAATGTCCTCATGTTGATGGTTGTAACATTTTAGTTTAAGGAAAGGATATATGGATGAAGTGAGTTTTCTACCACTGTAATTCTAAAAGTTTAATTTTGGAGGGTTTGGGTGAAAAATGTTTAATAAAAATCTTTATCACATATATTACACAATATATACATTATCAAAACATCACTATATCCCACAAACATATACAATTATTATGTATTAATTTTAAAACTTAAAATTTAGGAAAATAAAGCATCTTTAGCGATGTTAAAAAAGATTACATTTTGTGAACTTAAAATTACCATCACAAAGAAGAGTCCCCAAAACAAAGCCAACTTTAATATTTAAGAAAAAATAATCATTCAACAAGCAAATGGGTAATGGGGAAGAAATGTTTTGCTTTAAATTACATTTTGCTTCTAATTTAAGCTTAAATAAATACAAAAACAGAAAATATTCATCGACATTTTTATGAAATTAAAAATTTTCAATAGAAGGAAAGATTTTTTTTTTTATTTTCAGTTGGAGAAATGCAACCTCTGCTCTCACTGGCCAGGGACTTTAAAGATATATTACCTTATTAATTAAGGTCAAGAAAATTTGATGAGTTTGATTATTTTAGATACTCCATATAAGTGGAGTCATGAAGCATGTGTCTTGTGATTGGTTTACCTCACTTAGCACATATTCTCCAGACTCATTCTTTTCATCACATATGGTAAGATTTCCTTTTTAATGAACTCTGAGTAATATTCTATTGTATATATAGACCACATTTTCTTTATCTATTTACATATAGGTAGACGCTTAGGTTGTTTCCATTTCTTAGCTGTTGAGAATGCTACAATGAATATGGCAGTGGATATATTTTGTGAGATTTTGTTTAAATTCAATTCTTTTGGATCTATACACAGAAATAGGATTTCTGGATCATAGGGTATGCATTTTTATGTTTAGTTTTTTGAGGAATATCCATACTGTTATCCATAGTGTCCATAATAATTTAATTTCCCCTATCAGTGTTAATTCCACTTCTATGAGATGTATCTAAAGTAGTGAAATTTATACAAACAGAGAGGAGAATGGTAGTTCCCCAGAGCCGGGGACAGGGAGAAACTGGGGATTTCTAGCCAATGTATACAAATTTTCAGTTAAGTGACATGCATAAGTTTTAGATATGTGAAATACAACACTATGACTGTACTCCACTGTACAAGACTTCTTACTAGAATTTGAGGAAAAATAAAAAATAGGAAGGAAAACATGGTATAGTAGTCTGGTTATATATGCATTTTTCTGGGGGAGATATCCATGTTATAAAGGTGACAAGAAATACTATTGAAAAGAATGATTGGCATGTGTTATGAACGTCTATTGATTATTTTGTCATCCTTTTTTCTTAAGATTTAGTCTGTTCAAGTATCCACACTTCACTAATTATTCAAAAATGGATCCTTATTTACCTAAAGGAACCTGCACATTTCATTTCCCCACCAAAAGAAATGATTCAGGATGAGCAGGTAATTTTCCTGCCTACAACTACTGTGACCCTAAGATCTCTAAGTAAGAACACTGGAAAGGTGACATCCTAGGTTCCTAGACAATGAAATGTGTGGACCCCAAGTGCTCAGTAGCATTTTTGCTTCATTGAGGGAAGTCAGTCCCACTAAATGACCAACTCACAGAGAAGGAAAATGCTGGAAAATGGCTAAGAAATAAACCCATGACCCTGGTGAAGCCTCTTCTATCTATAGAGATTTTTTTGTTGTTGTTGTTACCTGAGACAATAAATTCCTGTTATCACTCAAGCCAGTTTGAGATGGAAATTTTGTTACTTGCAACAAAGAACACTGACTGATATAACAACAATCAGTAATCAATGTCTTATTTTCAAAGGATGTCTTTCTTTCAAAATCATGCTATACCTAGGTATTTCCCAGATATTTAAAAGGAAATAGCTTTGAATCAGTAAAAGTAAAAATTTGATCATTTAGCAATTAAGAATAGATAGGACTATAAATTGAAATATATTTACACACTCAATCAACATTTTTAAAGTGCAATGAACATCCTAAGGAACTGAAACATTTGACCACAAATGGCATTGTATGTTGATATGATATTATATATTGATTACTCCAAGCATGATTCTGAACCAAAAAGTGTTCTAAGAGGCCACAGATCCCTATGATCTTTACAGTGTTTATTACCTTTATAATTAACTTACTTGCTTTTTATAGAGAGATGTGTAAATTCAGAGAAAGAGTCAAGGGCATAAGACTGATATTGGTGAAATTATTATTACTTGAAAGGTTTTAAGCCAATAACTCAATGAGTAGTGTCATAAAATGTTTAACTTATAATTAAAATTAAATTTCCTTTGTATCTTACAGCAGTTACTAAATTATCTTGTCATTTAAAACCTGTCAAGGAACAAATTCAACCACACATTATTAAGCAGAAGAGAGAGGCTCAGGGACAAAGGCATAAAGAGTTCAAATCACAACCACAGCTGCAAGAAGGAACTGTAATGTCTCTAAGTTCACTGGTCTTCAGAATATTGTACCTGCCTCCCTAGCTCTTGGTAGAGCAATTTTTTTTATTTGATGAGAAAAATCTGGAATTAAAAAGGAACATGGAATGAAAGTACTATGTGAAATACTTCATAAGAATGAGGTCATCTTTATCAGACATTATTATTATCATTAATTGTTAGAGTCTGTAAGCAAGTCAGGATGGCGCCTGGCATTTTGCCAGAGGGAGTGGTTTGTGAAGTAACGTCAGCCAGCCATTAAGTGTGGTGATTCCTTATTGGTTGACTGATGTATCTAGTTTATGTTAATTAAGATAAGCTGTGTGGAATGTATATATACCCCTCCTGTCCTACAATAAACGGCTCCTACTCCTGCTGTATCAATCTACACAAGTTGCTCGTCACCCCCCGGTTATTTTGCTGCAGCTGGACTGCGGCAATTAATTCTTGCAGGTTAAATTGCATAACTTAAAAAAGACGTGTTGAAATACTAACCCATGGTGCCTGTAAACATGACCTTTAAATTTCGAGATAGAATCTTTGTAGATATACCCAAGTAAAGATAAAATCATACTAAATCCGAAACACCACTGTAGGCCAAAAGGAAACAAGATAAGGTCCTGCCCCAGAGCCTTGAGAGAGAGCAAAACTGATGCTTATGCCTTGATTTCTAGCTTCTCGCCTCCAGAACTGAGACTATAACTTTCTGTTATTTTAAAACTCCTCATTTGTAGTAATTTGTTATAGCAGTCCTAAGAAACAAATATATTAATCTAAAAAGCAGCAAGTTGTTCAGGATTCCTAAGAAACAATTGCATTAGTCTGAAAAGGAGTGAGTTGTTGAGGAAGTGCATCACGTCTTGAACCCTGACATTTAGTACCCTAAACTTCCTGAATCAAGAGTTTTCCTTTTCTCTTGGTGATTATATATTCCAACAACAGATAACTATAGAAGTGGTTTTGCTTTTTTGAGTGGCACAGTGTAGAGAAGCAGCCTAGTGAAGGTCTGTGACAATGAGGTCAATACTTGTTTCCTTTGGCCTGCTGCTGCCATATGTTCCTTATACAAACAAAGGCTGTTTCTGCTCCTGGTTTGAGAGGTTTCAGTCCATGATTGATTGGCCCTTTTGTTTTTAGGCTGTGCTGAAGCAGCCTACTATGATGGGCACAGGATGCAGAGAAAAGCTGTTCACCTCCTGGCCAAGAAACAAAAGAAAAAGAGCAAAAGAAAAGAGCTGGGCTCCCTTGAACCCCTTTGAGAGCACACCCCAATAACCTGAAGGCTTCCTGTTAAGACCCACCTCTTAAATATTTCACCACTTAAATATTCTCAGTAGCACCATGCCGGGGATCAAGCCTTTATGTGTGTTCCAAATTGTAGTATCCCAGCTCCTTACATCACAGCCCACCAATTGCCTACTTACAATCTCAGCCCTGTGTACTTTAAGGACAGCCTTGTTCTAAGGAGAATAGTATTGAAAGCTCATCAGTCTGGTGTCCCTAGTTATTGTTCAAGCTAGGAATTTAGACATCTAGTTTGAATAATTAGCTTCTGCATTACAATTCAATTCCTTCTTCCTCACAGTCAGACCCAGACTTTTGTGAATCAAGGCTCACTCCTGTGCTAGTTTTCCATTTGCACCCAAACATCCACTGTGCCTTTCTCGCCCGTATTTCTGTAGAAGGCTGTGCTTTGTGGGCACTTCAATAGACTGCTGTAGACCCAGACTTCTGTTCTAGTTGAGCAATGACAAACCCTAGTAGGACATCAGAGGAAAGCAAGAGCATGAAACTGGAATAATTCTTCTGTTTTTATTTATATATGACAGCAGAATAAATTACAATCCTTATTACACATATAAAGCACAATTTTTCATATCTCTGGTTGTATACAAAGTATACTCACACCAATTCATGTCTTCATACATGTACTTTGGATAATAATGATCATCACGTTCCACCACCAATTCTAACTCTATGCCCTCCCATCCCTCTGCCCTATCTCAAGTTCATCTATTCCTCCCATGCTTCCTCTCCCTATCCGACTATGAACCAGCCTCCTTATATCAAAGAAAACATTTGGCATTTGTTTTTTTGGCATTGGTTAACTTCACTTAGCTTTATCTTCTCTAACTCCATCTATTTACCTGCAAATGTCATGATTTTATTCTCTTTTATTGCTGAGTAATATTCCATCGTGAAATTGGAATATTTCTATGATTAACTTTACCATGAGCAGTCACTTCTGGCTAAGAGTTTTTCCAAAGGACACTGTTCAAAGTGACCTCCTCTGTTCAACTCTTTCATATGGGATCCAGGACTTTTCCCTCTTTTTATATCTTATATAAGCTGAAGCTGAAGCTCCTCTCATTTACTAGCCCCAGCTTGCTGCTCTATCTCTATGCTTTTCTCATATCCAAAGTATTTTTTTTAAATAATCCTTTTGGAGAAAAAAAAAATCATCCTAAACATTTGCAATTTAAGCATGCCATTTTTTTCTTATTGCAGTTAATGCCTAGTCTTGTTACCAGGCTTGACTCTCCCCTGTCCTCATATGTCTGTTTATGGAACAGGTCTTCCACTACTTCCTGTTCTGTTTTTGACAGTATCCAGATGCCTCACAGTAAACCCCAACTAAGTCAATGGGGATCCTGTTCTACAGACCACCTCCATGTAGACTATGTCATTCGTCCATTTATCAATATTTATTGTGTAATTTTTCAGAACCAGAAACTGTCCTGAGTAAGAATAATAAACTGATAAAAAAGTCAAGACACCTATTCCCATGGAACATATAAATCTAAGAGTCAAAATTGATACAAAACATCAAAAGAAATTTTATACAAGTTGTTATGTGCATTCAGAGTCTTTTAAATATTTCTTTTAGGAATTCTACAAATGTCAAATTTTCTCATGTTTCTTAATTGTGTTATATCTTGCTAATTCTGCCTTAAAATTTCAGTGCAAATCAGTATCTAAAAGTACAGTTTACTTTTCAAAATATCATTGAAGACAGGTGTGATGGCACAAGTCTATAAACCCAGCAACTCAGGAGGCAGGCAGGAGGATTGCAAATTTAAGGCCATCCTTAGCAATTTACAAGACCCTGTCTCAAAATAAGAAGGACTGGAAATGTAGTTGCTTTAATCCCCAATATCTCACTAAATAAATAAATAAACAAATAAATAAAACAGCATTAAGGTATAATTGACACACCTTAAATTTCAGTCATTTAAATAAATTTATAGTTATACAACCTTCATCACAATCTTTCAGAACATCAAAGAGATAGAAACCACTCCCAAATGTTCCTTTGTGAAAATTTGCCTTCACTCTCCATTCTCATCCCCAGTCTCAAGAACCACTGATTTACTTCTATATCTACAAATTTTGCTTCTGTGGGCATTTCATAAAATAGAATCATACAATATGTGGTCTTTTCTACGTACCTTTTTTACTTAGCATAATGCCTTTTCAGCAATAATATGAGGAGTATATTACTTTTTATTGCTGAGTAATTTTCCAATGTATACAACATGTTTTAACTCAATTAAAAGTTGATGGACATGTGAATTGTTTCAAGTTTTTAGCTATTATGAATAATGCTACTATGAATATTTTCATACAGGTCTTCCTGTGAATATGTTTTCCTTTCTTTTGGGTAGAAACATAGGAGTAAAAGCTTGGGCTTATATGGTAAGCTTAGTTTAACATTTAAGATTCTGCAAACTGTTTCCAAAGTGAATGAAGCATCTGTCATTTCTACAAGCAAAGTATGATTTCCCCACATCTGTATGTTCTCTGCCACTTATTGTTTCCTGCCGATTATATCCACACCAAGGAGTGTAAGGAGATATCTTATGATTTAAATTTGTATTTCTCTAAGGAAAATAATGTTGAGTATCTTTTCATGAATCTAAGATCCCTTTATATATCTGCCTTGTTTTAATATCTGGACAAATCTTAATGTTTTTATTTGAATTATGAATTTGCTATTATATAATTGTTTTTATATATTTTGGATTAAGTACTTCATTATTATTAATATTTATAATATTATCTGTACTTTCACTTGTTTTTTTATTTTCTTAATGTAAAATTATTTTTATATTATAATAATATATATGCATTAATATAGGTGCATATATATATGTACACATATAAGCATATACATGTATGTGCTTATGTATATGTATGTGTCTCTGTATACACATATGGCCATGTCTGGACCTTGTGTATTACCTTTAAGTCAAAGTCCAAATATTTATCTTTTCTTCTAACATACCCTGAATTTTCATGAAATTGTAAGGACTATGACTTCAAGTGACTCAGAATGTACACCTACCTTTCATAAATAAGCCCAAGCACCAAATATGCAAGAAAAAAGCCAAGCGATGGCACTATTTTGAGCACTGTCATATTTGTGTTGTGCAAAGTTCATCTTCATATCACAATCCTGTCATGAACCTAAATATCAATAATCTATCATCATCATCACAGGCTTGTTGTCTGACATTAAGATGCTATAGATGCAAAATGTCCATCATATCTCACATTACTGTTTAATTTAATTTTATATCATAGGCACTGATTTATATACCAGAAGCAACTAAATAGATATATGATAATCATCCCTTATTGTGTGATTTTCTTATTTACAATCAAGATTTACTACAAAACTTGCATAACTATTACCTGAAAGTACAGGAATATTTAGATGATCTAAATGAAATCTTTCTCACTTCTTCTATCAAAGTATTTTGGATCAGCCAGCAAGACATCTTCTACTGCTCATATAATTTTAGGAAATTATGAGATAACATTTTTGTGAGCACATGGTGAGGAATCTAAATGAACCTCTCTGCTATTTTATAAACTGTGATTTTATGACTTTAGCAATTTTCATAACATGGTAAATTGTTTTAAAAAACACAATGATATGTCCAGGAAACATGTCAACATATTAAGATGAAATGTTGTATAACCATGAGACTAAGATGTTATCATTAGAACACTAAACAGGTAAATTGGGATCAGTTACTATAAGTACTGTTGTCTGTTCCCCAGTCATTCTTTATAATTTACCCCAAATTTGAACGAGAAAGCAGAAATGTTTTCTTCGCTTCAGTGCTATTGATCATGTCTTCCCATAATGCTTCATTAGCACAAGAAATGTCCTAACCCTGCGCACAGCTGCTCTGAAGAGATCCCTCTTTGTTAAAAAACAGCCAGTTTATTCCTTCAGGATGACAGAGTGAAGAATCTAGACTTGGACAGGCCCCAGTTATATCCTTCTTGTATTTCTCCTGCTTCTCTCCTGATAATTTTTCTTCTGACTATAAAACACCCTATTGATTGAAGTCTGAAGGTTGTAAAAGTGATTTATGAGCTGTTTTAGATTAAATGTGTGACTGCTGCAAGGGACATAGACATTTCTTCCTGTTAGTGGGAACCCTGTGCAAATCACTTAAACCAAACCCTGCAGGGCTGGAACATCTCCTTAAAGTTAAGTCAAGCAAGTTGTAGGAATACTGGCTGAGTCCACATAAGTAGCTGTCCCTATCCAAGGTACTTTAGGAAGACAATTATTGTTTTGTTATTTTTGTATATTATACCTATTGATCTGTATTTATCACCTGATGAGATCTGTGTCATTTAGCATTTTAACATAAATATTTCAAGGGCAAAAATTTTCTAATGAAAGAAAAAAATGGAATGTATGATCACTACAGTTACTCTCCAGTGCTTAAACTCTATGAATGATATCACACATGATACTACAAATAATGCACTCCAATAATGCAGATGTTTTAGTGTCCAGTAAGGCTGACTAACCCTGCAAGAATGGAGGAGGAAACATCTTATTTAATAGAAAGAAGTGCCATACACTAAAGTGGCTTAATATATTTTCTTATTTTAAGAATTTCTGCAAAGTTAAATGCCATTACAGCACTCTTACTATATAAACATTGTTTTCAGTTTTATAAAATATATTCATCTCAGGCAATCTAATATAATGTATTGGATAGGCACTTAAATAACTACTCAAATGAAGTCTTGCAAAATCCTTCAGTGAAGCTCATGCTTCTAGGATTTATGGAGCCATACTAATAAAGAACCATGAAGCAACCTGAAGAATTGTCAGAGTTCAAGCCTCATGCCCATACCTGTGAGAAACCCAGAGAACTGCTTATTGAAACCAAAAGCTCATCAAGAAAAAGATGAAGTAAGCATAATCCAGCTAAGGAAATAACCAATGCTTTAATTTAGTAAGTATGTAATAATCAAATCCCTAAGTAGACATTTTCTAAATTCTGAACATTTAGCAATCATATCAAAGAAAATAAATATGAAAATTCATGAATTTCAAATATACAATTACTTTATAGAAAAGAGTATCTTAATATTCTATTTAAAATCATTGCTATTTAGTGCATTAACTCAAATAAAATCTTGTGGTCTGGGGATGTGGCTGAAGCAGTAATGCGCTCACCTGGCATGCGCAGGGCGCTGGCTTGAATCCTCAGCACCACTTAAAAATAAAGATGTTGTGTCCACCGAAAACTAAAAAATAAATATTAAAACACTCTCACTCTCTCTCTCTCTCTCTTTCTCGCTCTCTCTCTCTCTCTCTCAAAAAAAAAAAAAAATCTTGTAGTACATGACTGATTTTAACACTTTGATTACTATCATCATTTTCATTAGCCAAGACAATTTGAAGCACTGTTTCTACTTTGTTTTCATGGACAGTAATATACAAGTTTCATGGACAGTAATATAATAGGCACTCTACTTTTATTGTATTTTTAGTTTATAATAGATTTACTGAGGTATAATTGATAAACAAAGAAGTACTTATATTTATTGTATACCATTCAATGATCCTGCTTTTTAACCTCCCATTACCATAACCTAAAAGTAACTCACTAAACCCATTCATCAGTTTGGCTTAAGAAGGTGCACATATTTTCTCCTGGGTTTATCATATTTTAGGAATTTCATTTTAGAAGTCAGAGATGAAGTGATATAAAAATGTGTATCACTGGGAGGGGACAATCAAAGATCAAAATTAATTTATTCAGTACTTCAGAGTATTTCAGTGTGGAAAAATTGCTAATACTTTATATCTCCTTAGTAATTTGAATCTATACTATTTTAAACAATATATTTCTATTTAGTAGAATCATTTTGTCTGATTAATAATAGCCAATTAAATTAAATATAGAGAGAATCCAAGATGGCAGGCCAAAGGGAGGCAGCATTCTATGTCACTCCATGACCTGGGTCTTAACCAGTGGGAATACTGTTTCTCCGAGAGTAGTAGAGGACCCCTATACAGCTGCTCTCACGCAGAAATCACCAGCGCTCTGCCCCTACGCAGAGTTCCGGGCCTCCGTGTTCAAGCAGGACTCTTGTCTCTTGCACCCAACTCCAGAAGTTCTAGCCCATGCAGGGGTCCCTAGCACCTTAGCAGGATCAACTATCTGTATTACTGCAGAACTCCCAGACACTACTCCACTCCCATACAGCACACTCAGCTGCTATCTACCCACAGGAACTCCGGCCACCACTCCCCTGTAAACCCCCATCTACCAATAAGGGGCTCCCCCATCACCTCCATCTTGCCACCCAACTCCATAGCTACTACCAGAGTCCCCATACACAATAATCCACCTGCACCTGGGGGCATCTCATAGCTCAAAGGCAGCCAAAGCCATAGTACTGAATATTACAGAGCTCATCTCTGAACACATCACACAATGCCATCGCTTGATTCCCCCCACCCCAGCCGATAACCAGGTGTTAGAAGCAGACTGCCTCCATCTTGGCTCACCTTTCTCACCATATTTGGCAGGGGAAGCTTCCAGATTGGAACTTCAGCTGGCCAAGTACCTGGTTTCCAACTCCCTACTCTCCCCAGTGGCCAGTAACCCAGCATAGAAAATGCCCAATACAAAATAGCTCTCAGTGGAACTGGTGTGCACTTTGGCCAGGGCAACACCCGCAGGAGGCCTGGTGAGAGAGGTCCCTCAATTGGGAACTGCTAAGGGAGAGGAAAATGGGGTAAAAGTTTGGAGTCTAACAGAGAGACCAGGAACTGGGAAATCTTCAGGCAAGACAGGGAGAGTGGACCGAGCGCTCAAGTCATACAAGTGGACCCAAAAAGAGACCTTTGAGGTCCAGTCTCCCTACTGGCAGGTACCACTCCTCGCTTCCAGGCACACTGCACCAGGACCAGCCTTTTCATCTTGGTTGCCTTCACCATCCTAAGGACAGAGATACCAGCTAACAATAGATAATCCCATCTATTGGATGAGAAGAGAAGCAGGGAAGACACAAATCTCTAAAACTAGCCACAATCCTGGTTTCTTCCTTTGAGAATTCTTTTTCTTTTTTTCTTCTCCCTCTCTATTCTCAGCCCTCACATCCCCAACATATGTGAAACCAAGAACTTTGCATGAATTAGGATTTTGAGGACTGGGACATCTGAATAATATGATATAGAGGTGTTGTATATGTCCCCCTTTTGTTTCTTTTTTCTTCTTTCATTTTTCTTTTCCCCTCCAATTTTTACTATTTTAACATTCCTTGTGTTTCTAAATACATATGTGTGTTCGTTTTATGTACTCTACTGTCTTGCCACATACTTGTCTACCCTAAATTATTTTCTTTCTATTCTCTTGCTACTAAACCTCTTCATAAGATTTCTCTTCCACACTTCCTAAAATATATTAATTCTATATCCTCATATCCTACCTCCTCAGCATATCATCCTACACCCACAGTTCATTGCTCATGGTCAGAAAACATAAACCCTTTTACAAACCTACTGATTGAATTCAACATTTCTGTACATTGTGACCAAACTGTAAGTGTCTTAATAACAACAAGTTGTTCATAGGTGGTATATTGTTGATATTGGGATCTGTTAACATTGTCCTTCCCCACAAAGGAGAGGTATTGGAACCCTAAGGGGCACTACAAATCTATAGGGTAAAATCAATAACACCTCAGACCCACGGAGCTAGAAGGGAAGACACATGAAAAGACAAGGAAAGAAAGTGCCCCAAACAAATCAAGACACCACATTATTAGAATCCATGGAAACCACATCAGAAGAAATTATAGATAAGGAGTTCAGGATGTACATGATTAAAGTGTTCTCTGATGTAAAAAAAGCAAATACAGGCAGCAAAAGAACATTTCAACAAGGAGCTACATAAAAAAAAATACAGAAAGCAAAAGATCACTTCACAGGGAGTTAGAGGTTCTTGAAAGAAAGAAAGAAAGGAAGAAAGAAAGAAAGAAAGAAAGAAAGAAAGAAAGAAAGAAAGAAGAAAGGAAAGAAATCCTTGAAATGAAAATAGACTGGTAGACCAATTGTACAGAATAGAGGACACAGAGACTAGCCTACAAAATTACAATTACCTTATATTAGACAAAGCTGCCAAAAACATGCATTGGATAAGAGATAGACTCTTTAACAAATGATGCTGGGAAAACTGGAAATCCATATGCAACAAAATGAAATTAAACCTCTATCTCTCACCATGCACAAAGCTCAACTCAAAGTGGATCAAAGACCTCAGAATTAAACCAGAGACCCTGTGTCTAACAGAAGAAAAAGTACGCCCTAGTCTCCATCATGTCTGATTAGGCCCCAGCTTCCTTATTAAGACTCCTATAGTGCAAGAATTAAAATGAATAATCAATAAATGGGATGGATTCAAATTAAAAAGTTTCTTCTCAGCAAAACAAACAATCTGTGAGGTGAATAGAGAGCCTACATCTTGGGAGCAAATTTTTACCCCTCACACATCAGATAGAGAATTAATCTCTAGGATATGTAAAGAACTGAAAAATCTTAACACCAATAAAACAATAACCTAATCAATAAATGGGCTAAGGACCTGAACAGACACTTATCAGAAGAGGATATTCAATCAACTAATAAATATATGAAAAATGTTCATCATCTCTCTCAATTAGAGAAATGCAAATTAAAATTACTCTAAGATATTATCTCACTCCAGTCAGAATGGAAGCTATTATGAATGCAAACAACAATAAGTGCTGGTAAGGATGTGAAGAAAAAGGCACATTCATACATTGTTGGTGGGACTGCAAATTGGTGCAGCCAATATGGAAAGCAGTATGGAGATTTCTTGGAAAACTGAGAATGGAACCACCATTTGACCCAGCTATCCCACTCCTTGGTCTATACCCAAAGGACTTAAAAACAGCATACTACAGGGACACAGCCACAACAATGTTTATAGAAGCATAATTCACAATAGCTAAATTGTAGAACCAACCTTGATTCCCTTCAACAGATGAATGGATAATAAAAAATATGGTGTATATACACAATAAAATATTATTCAGCAATAAAAGAGAATAAAATGGCATTTGCAAGTAAATGGATGGAGTTAGAGAAGATAATGCTAAGTGAAGTTAGCCAATCCCCAAAAAACAAATGCCAAATGTTTTCTCTGATATAAGGAGGCTGATTTATAGTGGGATAGGGAGGGGGAGCATGGGAGGAATAGACGAATTCTATATAGGGCAGAGGAGTGGGAGGGAAAGGGAGGGAGCATGGGGTTAGTAATGATGGTGAAATATGTTGGACATCATTATCCAAAGTACATGTATGGAGATACAAGTTGGTGTGAATATTCTTTGTATACAACCAGAGATATTAAAAGTTATGCTGTTATGCTGTATATGTGTAATATGAAATGCAATGCATTCTGCTATCATGTATTAAAAATAATAATAAATAATAAATTAATTGATTGATTAAATATAGAAATAGGGCAGAAAATTAAAACCAACATTGCCGCAGTCCGGCTACAGCAAAATAACGGGGCGGGGGGTGGGGGGGGGACGACAAACAACATGTGTAGATTGATACAGCAGGAGTAGGAGCCGTTTATTGTAAGACATCAGAGGTATTTATACATTCTACACAGCTTATCTTAATTATCATAGACTAGATACAGCAGTCAACCAATAAGAAATCTCCACACTTAATGGCTCCCTTTTGTTACTTCACAAACCACTCCCTCTGGCATTTTGCCAGGCGCCATCCAGACTTGTTTACAGACTCTAACATTTCTCTGGCAAAATGCCAGGTGCCATCCTGACTTGTTTACAGACTCTAACACAACATTTTACCTTTTCATTCACTCAACAAATATTCACTATTCAACAAATTAAAATATAATGGGTTTCATTTATTTTTCTGAACTGAGATCCTGTCAAAACCAAAAAAGAAATTCATGTATGTTGGCCTGAGTGGGCCCTACCAGTGGAAAATTATCTTTAAATCATTAAAAACTTGGCCAAGTTCTAATGTCTTATTGATACATGTAAAACCCCCATCACCAATTTAAAACAAAGTGCTACAACTGTTAGGTCGGTGGCAGCGCCTTTCAACTAACAACAACCACTTTGGTGAACAAGACCTACATGGTGCTAACAAATGATAACAGGTCAATTGAAAATTATCAATATAATTGCAGCATATAAAAGTCAGGTGTACATTAGCATTTTCTCATACATATAAGATTATTTTCCCCACTGTTGAGGGCCACAGCCGAGTCGGGATGACGCATGGCATTTTTGCCAGAAGTAGTGGTTGAGAGGTGATGCCAGCAAGCCATTAAGATGATGACTTTTGAGTTCTTGAGGAGTTCCCGTTGAGTTCCGGTTGAGCTCTCACGGGGATTCATGAAGAGTTTGCATTGGTTGGGGAGGTGCTGGAGGCGGGATATCCGGTTGGTGGTTCCTGGAGGAGCCGCATGGCATTCAGGGAAATTCCTGGGGAGCGTGTGTGGAGTGTGCTGGTGGAGTTCAGAAATAAAGTTTGTTCCTGCTTCAGTGGCTCATGATTTCTGCCCAGCCAGACTGCAGCATTTGCAGACTGCAGCACCCCACAAACAGTATTATAGTATCCTAAGGAAAACCAAGAATCAAATTCCAAAACCAACAGCTTGTGAAATTTTTTTTCCAAAACCTATTTATGATCTCAGTTGTAGACAAGTATGTATTTTATTATTATAGTCCCATCTATAGACCCATTAAAAGAAGCAACATTGTACTAGAAATTAGAGTTAGAAGTGGCCGTTTAGAAGTTACTGAATTTCCGAGAGGAAGAGGCACTTATGATTTCCTAAGATGATGAGGCAACTTAACTCCAACACCACACATGACACTTTGCCTGTAGAAACATTAAATTCACCATTTAGGGGTTGCTTTATATACTTTCCAATGCTTGGAAAGAGTATCTGAGAAACAACGTCTGGGAAGAACACCATTTTTACAAATTAAAAAACAAAATCAAACCCACAGTTTAAAAGCTCCTTCAGGATCTTTAGCAACGTTTGTCTTCATGATGTGATGGCAACTTATAGACTAGCTCAGGAATCCTTCCAAACATAGGTTTTTTCCTGTGTGCTTCAGTCCCCTAGCTTTCCAGCTTCTAACAGCTCTTGGCTTTCCACTGAAGGTTAAAATGAGTTAAAGGTAGAAACTTATATGTCAACTGAGATTTCCCAATTCTTTCTGTATAGACCTTTTTTTAAAAAATTCTAATTAGTTATACATGACAGTAGAATGCATTTTGACACACTATACACAAATGGAGCACAACTTCTCCTTCTTTGACTGAACATGGTGCAAAGTCACACCGGTAGTGCAATCATACATGTATATGGGGTAATGTTTGTCTCTTTCCACCATCCTTCCCATCCTCCCGCTTCCTTCCCTACCCCTGATCCCCCTCGGCACAATCCAAAGTTCCTTCATTCTTACCCATTTCCCCATTATGAATTAGCGTCTGCATATCAGAGAAAACAATAGGCCTTTGGTTTTTGCAGTTTAACTTATTTCACTTAGCATAATATTCTCCAGCTTCATCCATTTTCTGCATTCCCTTTTTAAAGTTCTACACTAAAAGGAAAAAAAAAATTTACCTTATAGAAAGGTTGACTTATCTTTTATGTTAGCTCAAAATTGCTTTCTGAAAACTTGCAGTTAAAGAAAATGAATGAAAGAACTTTTTAAAAGTTAAGGAGGATAAACATAACCTGAATGAAATGATTGAAATAGAACTAATAATCTTTGTAACTTTGAGGGAAGATCAGAAGAGAAAATAATGGTATTATAGAGTATTTTATAATATTGTTCTGATTTTTGTTTATTTTTATATTTATAAGGTGAGTTTGTTTTTCTTTAAAACAAAACAAAAAAAAATTCTATAGGCTAAGAGATGTTTTCTTCACCCTTGCCCATCTAAATCCTTTTCTCAATAACTTCTGCATATTTCCCCCAGGTCTTAAACACTATGACTAATGGTGTAATTAGGTTGCCTTAACTGTAAGCTTCTGTACATCTTTTTCCCTTTGTAAGAATTTCTAGGAGCAAGCACAGTGGCTGTCACAAAACAGCACTCTCTAAAAAGTTTTTTGAATGAATGAATGAATACACAGATTCATATTATCTGTACACAGTAAACTATGAAGATCAAATATACTATAAGGTCAAAGTTACAAAGAATAATACAAATAATTTATACTATTATATTATTGATTTAATAAAAATGCCAGTCCTTATTATGATCTATGCTAATCAGTCACAAATGATAAATAATTACGTAAATAAATAGTACCATGCTACTATTACTCTGGCATAGCTTTGCCACAACTTTGGATCAACTGGGAGAAAGGAAGTGACAAGAGGATGTGAAAAGTAAGAACAGATTTTGAAAACTCTGATGCTGTGAGCCTAAGAATTGTGTCAAGAGAAATTTAATTTCTGATTTGCAATGCCAATTCAGCATATGTTCATTAACAGAGGAATTAACTTTCCTTATACGATTTTATAAGAGAAACGATGCTAGTCATTGCCTCAGCCTACAGTTGCCAAAGCAATAAGAGACACCATACTTAAGAACTCCTAGGCCTCCCAGGACATCCCTGACAGAGAAGCAGGGAAATGTGGACACTGTTAGGAATCCCCTGAATGATAAAATATGTTGTCCCTCCCCGGATGAGCTAATGGTATCATAGAAAAGTAATGATTAAGAAAAGTCATGGCCTTTGTATTTATAGAGCCTATAGACAAGTGAAGAAGGAAGATATTAATCAAATAAACATAGAAATCACTTTATGAATGCAATGTTGGTAAGTTTTGGAAATGAGAGGTTTATGTGTCCTAATTTAAAGAGAAATAAGGTCCATGGATCTTCAGGGCGTCTCCTAACTAGTTAGTTCTTTCCAAACTAGTTAGTTCCTCACACATTCCTTTAGGTGAGGGAAAGGGACAACAGGTGACAAAAGCGCACTACTTTTTCTTTTCTCTATAGGGCTAGAAAAGGAGGAGCTAAATTTAAGGGAAGTTCTTCTCAGAAACTTATTCTATCAATATTTTGTAGAAATTCTCACAAGCCAAAATACATTAGGTTTAACAAAAACCAAAAGTTAAAAAGAAATGAAAGAGAATTGTGATATTTACAGAAATATAGGCTACTAACAGTCTTGCTGAGAATGAATCTAGATATTACAGAATGGAGAAATTCTTCAATGTCAGAATCTTAAAACTACTGGCTTCTTGTGTATATATGGAGATTATTTGAATCCCTTCTTATTAGTTATAAAGAACAGGTCCCATATAGGCCTTTATATAATGCCACTTTAAGATCATTTTATAAGACAAAATTTCCAAATAATTACTTTACCTCATTAAACATATGTTGGAAACCTTTCTCTTTCAGTTAGTCACAATGTCCTCAGTGTTTGTTGAGATTCAAAATCACAGGTTTCCTTTACCCTCTTTCAAAGTGAACATAAACTACATTTTACTTCTCAAAAAAATAAAAATGACCTTGCTTTACTGCAGTGACTCACACACTATTATCAACATATACCACTTGTGCATTGTTGTGGGATATCTTATTTACTTGATTGCCTCAATGACAGTAGCAGCACACTGATGGAAGATGAATATTTGCTTCACTTTGGATATGGCATGTCCTCAAGGCTTGTTTTCTATTATAAACAGTTTCTTGATTAGATGTGGCCGACCAAATCCTTATTTTGCTATTATATATGTATCTTCACAGATGGTCAGTCATGTTCCCCACCAAGTACAAAATTGCTTTCTATAGCTACAAGTTGCTCCTTCATATCTTCTCATGAGAACATTTTTAATGCTTGCACTGCATTTTCAACAATTCTTCTGAAGAGAATTTGGGAGGGTTGATCTAAAATTGATTTTTTGAGTCATATATTTTATGCTGGATCTTTAGGTAACTGTCCATTTAGATTCTTTTAAATAAAATTGTTCATAATGAATATTCTCTGAGGATTGAATAGCCTTGTTTATTTAGACCCCAGGACAACCAGGCTGTAAATTAGCAAGTGCCTGTCTGGGGAATGGAATAGCAATCTTGGCATCATTCACTCAAGCATGTCAATGTAGTTCTCAAAGAAATCTACTACTAAAAACTGGGGAGTGGACCCTTGGAGAAAATGCATTAGTGAGAATTCTTTCATCAACCAGTATACAGGCTGGCTGCTTGGCAGGTATACACACCTCCTTGTCAAAAGCATCTTATATCAAATAGCTGCACTGATCCTGCTCTTCATTTTTAAACATCCTATAGCCAAAGACAAAGATACATTAAAACACAAAATGCCTACGTTGAAAAGATAAAGCATACACTTAGATTTAAACCAGTCCAATGAATTCATCAGAGGGCCCCCAAATTTCAGGCAAATAATGTACTTGTTTAAAAATATTTTTAATTATATGTTATTTATATTTTTAGTTTATTAATATTTTTAGTTATATGTTATAGAATAAATAGTGATACTGCTACAGAGGAAGCTAGACTTAAACACAAAGATGAAATAGCAAATATGTTTAGCTTTCATGTCCCTAGGAGTGCTTTAACTTGTTAAATATTAAAATCAATTTTGTGTTCAGTTGCAAGTCAATACAATTTCTTTAGAAAAATGATGCACCCAGGATATGAGAATGAATAAGATAACATGGACGTGTCATACACTCAAATGCAGTGGTCCAATTTTTCATGAAAATAATACCATATATACTATAGTCAACTAATAAATGTAGTTACAAATTTTCTAGATGCTGCCTAATTTGAAATGATTGTTTCAACCCCCTCAAAAGGCATTAGAAAATGAGATTTTTAAAAAACATATTTCTAATGGCTTTCATTGTGAAAGCTTGTAATTGTTAATGAACAAGGATTGGAATAATTTCTTGGGTTATTTTTCACCTACTCAAAACTGGACAAGAGGTATATGGACCACTCGTTGAAATCTGGTTTCACCATTTAGTAGCTCTGAGGCCATTAGCAAGTGAGCTGCCTCAGTTGGTACCACTTGGAAAATGGAATAATAACGGCTTCGTATATATTTTTGTAAGGATTAGATACCAAAAAAGTATTATTCTGGTCAAAAGGAAACCAATGGCAATGATCTAGCATTAAGGCTGGATTATAGAATTTTAAGCCTCTAATCAGGTACATCTCGGACAGGTTTTCACTTCCTGCTACATCAACTTTTCCTAGGGACAAGGATATCCTGAAACCCAAAAAGAATAGCCAAAGAGTGAAGAGAAATTGCTCAGATGGGAAAGAATATAAAGGAAAATTGATTGATAAAGTATGTTAATAATATTTTCATCACTGTGACCAAAATACCTGACAAGAACTACTTAGACAAGGAAAAGTTTATTTTGGCTTATGGTTTCAGAGGTTCTGTCATGTTTAGCTGACTAAACATGGCAGAAGGTGTGGTGGAGAAAAGTTGCTCAGCTCATAGAAGCTAGGAAGCAGAGAGAGAAGGGAGAGAAGACCAAATCTAGTCAAAGGGCACACCACCAATGACCTTGGCTAGTTCTTTCAACTATGCCCTATCTGCCTTTAATTACCACCAAGTAATCCATTTAAATTATTAATCCATCAAATGGATTAATCCATTGGTAAGGGTATAGCCCCCATGATCTAATCATTGTCTACAAGATCAACCTCTGAACCTCACTGCATTAGGGACCATGCTTTCAAAACACGAGCTTTTACAGGGACATTAAATGTCTAAGCCATGACACAAAATATATACTACTCCATTTTCATCATAGCCATAATTTTGTATTAATTTTATAAGGATATAAAGAAGGTTGATTCTTGCTCATTGATATGCCCACAATGACCAACACTACTTGCAATACAATAGACTTCACTAAGTATTTGTTGAATAATTGGGAAGGAGAATTAAATTTACTCTGTGTTTACATGGTTCCTTCTTCAATAGCTGCAGTGCAAAGAGTACCAGAAGTCAGATTCATTTTGTCTGGAGTCACCAAGAGGTTATTAGGTCCTAAAAAGATAATGATTGCAGTTTGGTAGGTAACCTCAGTAATTGAATGTGTAAAAAGACAAAGAGTTGAAGGGGTGAGTAAATCAGCCAACAAAGATTATTAGTTGAAGACCTAGCAGTTCTTCAGTTGTAAGATAATGAAGGATGACTGAGTTAGTGAAAGAAAGGTTTTCAGGAAGAGAAGCTTTCATACATGATAATTTTATTCAAAGAGAAATAGAGAGAGGGAGGTTAGTTATTAGTTTTAAGCATGTAGCTGAGAATCATTCTTGCCAACCCTGTAAATATTTAATTACCTACTTGAGTAAATATGTTTAAATAACTTTTTTTCTTTTTAGTGTTTCTTTTCAGTATCAGGTATCAGTTGTCTTAACTAACTGAAATTTAAGTTATATTCTTAGATGTTACCTAATTGGAAATGAAAAAAAAAAATCTGTAAATTAAGTTATATTCTAAAATCAATCTATTCATTAATTCTTTGAAAATTTGCTAAACACCTCTGTCTACAATGGTAATGGATTTTGGAATATTTCAGTGACTAAAACAGACAAAAATACATATATAATGAAGTGTAAATCCTAGCAGGAAGGAAGAATCAAAAAGTATAGACAAAGGGCACAAAAAATGTGTGAGAAGTCAGCAAAATTAATTTGTTAGAATATTATATCACTTGAATCTTAGAAAAATAGAGTGAATATAGAAAACTGCAACACACACACATACACACACACACACACATGCATTTTATGTATGTATTTTTTTCAGCATGTCTCATCATACCCTTGCCCCCAGGCTAGTGAAGGTTTTCTTCTGGGTTCTCACATTTCTTTTCACTGTCACTTTGCTTATACTGATAGGATTAGTGTGTGGCAGGTGAGGCCTCCTCATCACACAAAATTTAAGGAGGTGCCAACAATCTCAGTAACCAACCTGAATATCTTAATGTAATATATAATATTCTAAAAAATCAAAGCTTTAAAATCACAATAAACAAAGACAGGATTAGATCAGACCCTGTACTTGTATAACCTCACTTACCTCATTCTAACCCTCTATCTGACTTTTCAGTCATTCCTTTGTCTACACAATAAGGGGATCAATGATGAAGTTCATCACTAATACACATGAAAAAAAGGAATGTCTAATTACCTATGGTCAGGCCAACACTTTTGAGCTCAGACTTTCTGTTGACCCCTTAAATTGCCCCATATATATGACCTCTCAATTTTACTTGAAAGCAGAGCTAGATTCATGAGCCTGGTGTTGAAAATCAGGGACCTATTTCACAGATACACCCATAGGTATAAAGGACTGCTCCCTCTTCAAACAGTCACATCAGGAACATTAAGAAAGAAGGAAGGAAGGAAGGAAGGAAGGAAGGAAGGAAGGAAGGAAGGAAGGAAGGAAGGAAGGAAGGAAAGAAGGGAGGGAAGGAGGGAGGGAAGGAGGGAGGGAAGGAGGGAGGGAGGAAGGGTGGGTAGATCTGTGCTGGTTGTAATGCTTGAGTCTTTTTAGATACTGATGATAAATTATGACTCAGTCAGTGTTTATAATAATAAGTTATTGCTTCAGATTGTATATTAGATACAGCATAAAATTAAATCCTGTGAATTTATTCATCATCCTCTCCAGGGCCAGCCTTAGGCAAGATTGTAAAGCAGATTAAGTTCATCCTTGACAGACTGCCACTCTCTCATAATGCATGCAAATGACCATTTTCCTCACCCACTACCCAAACGCCCTACTGACCTGCCCATCAGCCCCTATCAACCCTATAAGAAGTGCACCAAACTTTTGTTTCTATATGGGAATTAGTTTTACAGTCCCACAAGACCTCAAATTAGATGGATGTGATTGGAAAACAATCACTCAAACACAGTTACCCTGAGGTGGTATGATATTCAATAATATTTTAGCACATTTTCATGGCCAGAATATTAGCATTTTAACAGAACTGAAGCGGGGAAAAGCACATCTTGCCCTTTCCTCACAGGGAGCACAAAACTGCAGACATGATGTACCTACTGCTACAAATTAATGCTAACCATAATAAATACTGAATTTTAAAAGCAGTCTTTAAATAATGGGATAATGAGGCATAATTTTTCTGCATTTTGTATTTTCCATTTTCCTAGAAAGACCACATAACATGTTTACTATAAAATATTTTATTCACATAAACAAACCATAGAAGGTAATGAATATCAAGTAGCCACCCTCCAGCTTTATCAACTCTGCACATTTTTTCCCTATTTGCTTTAAAATGTATGCTAAATAAAACACAAAAGACCAACTTAAAATCCCTGGAAGGCCACTTTTAAATTACCTTTCCTTGAGGTAGCCATTATCATAAAGTTTGGTGTTTATTATTACTTTATAAGTTATACTACTTAAATTATATCCTTAGACAATAAGAAGCATTATTTTGGAAAATTTCAAACATCATATGAATCCTATCACACTCTCTATATATTTTTAAAACATATGTCTCTTTAAATTGACACATAACAGTACATGTTTATGGAGTACAGTGTGATGTGTACTCTGTAAAGATTAAAACAGGGTAATTGATAATCTACTTTTAAAGTCAACTATCTTTTAATAGATCAATTTTCAGTACTATAGCTCTTCTACATTTATTTTAATTTACATATATGTTCTACTGTAAAAATAGTTTTATAACTATCTCCTTGTGCACATGTATAAAGACTTCTCTAATATCTATACTGAAAGGAAAATTATTGTCAAAGCCTATGAGCGTGGGTGACACTATACAGTTCCAAATTGCTCTCCACTGTAGTTTCCATCCCATCTGTGAAGGATGACTGTTCTTGTGTCACAACATCCTCAGCAGCACCTGATGTTGTCAGAAGAGCTTTTGCCAGTTTAAGGAATGTGAAACAGCTTCATAGTTGTTTAAACTTGCCTCTAATGACTTAGTTAAAACTCTGTTCATTTATGAATTATCCATTTTGATTTCCTCTTCTGTTACTTATCTATTTTGATCATCCTCTGTAATATGTAATGACAAAAATAATTTACCAAAATGAAAACAATGAATAATGATCCTATAGGCAATATTAATGGGGAAGATCTTATGGGACTAAAGCCTTCCATTATTTTTTAAATACATATGATGATGCTTTCTTTGCCTCTTCAAAGACTAATTCTGATTGTTCATTGTGGTCTAATTAAATGTATAAATACAGGTGCCAATTTGTCTAGGTTCAAATTGCCATTTAGTCTTTTTTAATGTGTAACTTTGGACAAGAGGTTTAACATCTCATTGGCTCTGTATTCTCATGTTAAAATGAGATAATAATAACTCCAACCCCTAAACTCCAAATCCAACAGAATTGTTGGGAGAATATAATGATAACTGGTAATAGATGTGCAGCTTTTAAATTGGCATCTGGAACACAGTGATTATTGTTGTTGTTGTTGTTGTTGTTGTTGTTAGGTGTTACATGCATATGGTATTTTGTGAATAACACAGCATCCTAAGCACTTTGAGATATGAGATAAGGCTTCAAAAATCACGCTGTAGTTTTTATGTAACTTGTTACTTCCAAGACGTTTATTTTTTTAATCCATGATTTTCCTTATCTATGTGGAGTTTTATTATTTTCCTTTATCCTGTTAAGCTATTTTTATTCTCTGTTTCTGAGAAATTTTCTCTATATTAATGTATTTGGCCTTTTATACATTAATGAAAGTCATGAAAATGATTTGATACTTTTTAGTGAAAGATATTGTGGAAATCTCATTGATTTTATTTTTCAGATGATTCAAGGAGGTGAGTCTTTTGCTAAAAAATGATAGCTTTTTAAAAAAGCTTAGCAAGGGATGGAGATCTTAGAATATGGCTATAACTGGAAATGTCATTTGATTGCAATGGTACAAAATTATATCTTTAACCCCAGCACTAAAAGCTAGGTTAAAAGCTTCAAAACCAGAGACATCCTTTATAATTGACTGTGACGCTCCCTAACATACTAAAGATTATGGGATCAGGATAGGAAATTATAGGAGCAAGCAAGGTACAGTTGATGCCTAAGAGCATGAAAATCTAATCATAAAACCGAAAACAATTTAGAAGCAACCACATTTTTAAAATTTTCTAAGATTTCTTCTATATGACCTATTTGTAGTCCACCTTTGTTATGTAGTAAGAGAAAATACCCACAGAAATTAAGACAAGGAACTTTCAAATCTGTCATCACGATTTTTTCTCATAATCTAAACACTGTATCTGGAAATCATGGTTAGTTACAATCTGCTCCACACTGATTTCCAATCCTCTTTCCATTTCTCTTATTCCCAACATGTTCAAATCGTATTTGAATCTTAATGAGTGGACTCTGTTTTCATTTTTTATTCAAATATTATTAGAATTGGAATAAAGCATATCATTTAAAGCACGAAACTTGTTAACTTTGTGTTTTGCACACAGAATAACACTGAAGAAGAGAGTTTGTCACCCAGCTGTAGGAGAGTGAGTCGATGCTCAAAGGAAGAAATAGAACTCAGATATGTCAGAAAATAACGGCTTTCTTAATAAAAATGACAAAGATAAAGAAAGAAATGTATCATTTTATAGCTATATTTTGTATTGTAAATATTCCTTGCTATAAGAAATTCAAATAATATTATATGTATTTAAAACTGACAGTTCCCCATCTCTCTCTAGAGCCATCTTCACACATCACCACTTCAAAAGTTTTGCTTTTGCATTTTCAAGCTTAAAATATATATTGTTAAATATATGTATAAACCATATATCCTGGATTACAAATAACAATAATAATGATAGGAAGGAGATCAGTAGAGAAAGCAGATCAAAATAGGGAAGATACTGAGGAATGAGATTAATCCAATTATATAATGTGTATGTATAATTATGGCATAATGAATCCCACTGTTATGTTTAATTACAATGTACAAATTCTTAAAAAAACTAATTTTTAAAACAAATTATATAATTATAAATATTTTAAATGTTTAGTACATGTACATGTGAATAGGTATATATCCTCTGTAACTTACTTTTATTAAACCATATATCCTAAATATTTTCAACATCAACATTCTTTATATGAACTACCTCATTCTTGTTTTAAATTTTAAAAAATTTGTTCTAATTAGTTACACATGACAATAGAATGAATTTTGACACAGTGTACATAAATGGAGCACAAGTTCTCATTCCTCTGGCTGTACAGGGTACAGAGGTCACACCATGTATATATATAGGGGTACTGTAGTCATACATGTATATAGGGTAATGTCCATCTCATTCCACCGTTCTTCCCATCCTCACACCCCTCCTCTTCTTTCACTGCCCTTGGCCCAATCCAAAGTTTCTTCATTTTTTCCCTACCCAACTTCCCCTCCCAATTATGTATCAGCATCCTGTTATCAAAGAAAACATTTGTCCTTTGGTTTTGGGGGGTTTGGCTAATTTCATTCACTTAACATAATATTCTCCAGCTCCACCCATTTACCTGAAAATGCCATATTTCATTCTTATTTGAGGCTAAATAATATTTTATCATGTATAGGCATCACAGTTTCTTTATCCATTCATCTGTTGAAGGTCATCAACCTCAACCAACCTAGGTTCCATAGTTTAGCTATTGTGAATTGAACTGCTATGAATATTGATGTGACTGTGTCACCGTAGCATGCTGATTTTTAAGTCTTTTGGGTTATAAACTGAGGAGTGAGATATCTGGGTCAAATGGTGGTTCCATTCCAAGTTTTCTGAGGAATCTCTATACTGCTTTCCTGAGTGGTTGCACCAATTTGCAGTCCCATCAGCAATGTATGAATGTACCTTTGTCCCCACATCCTCACCAACATTTATTGTTGCTTGTATCCTTGATAGTTGCCATTCTGACTGGAGTGAGATGAAATCTTAGAGTAGTTTTGATTTGCAATTTTTCATGTTTTTTGATTGATTGTATTTGTTCTTCTGTGAAATATGGGCTCAGTTCCTTAGCCCATTTATTGATTCGGTTATTTGCTTTTTTGGTGTTAAGTTTTCTGAATTCTTTATATATCCTGAAGATTAGTGCTTTATCTGAGATGCATGTGGTAAAGATTTTCTCCCATTCTATAGTCTCTCTATTTACTTTATTGATTGTTCCTTTGTTGAGAAGAAGCTTTTTAGTTTGAATCTATCCCATTTATTGATTCTTGATTTTATTTCTTGCACTTTAGGAGTCTTGTTAAGAAAGCCAGGTCCTAAGCCAACATGATGAAGATTTAGGCCTACTTTTTCTTCTAATTAGACACAGTGTCTTTGTTCTAATGCCTAAGTCTTCAATCTACTTTAAGTTGATTTTTTTGCAGAGTCAAAGATAGAGGTTTTGCTACATATGGATTTTCATTTTGCTACATACGGATTTCCAGTTTTCCCAGCACCATTTGTTGAATAGTCTGTCTTTTCTCCAATGTATGTTTTTGGCACTTTACCTAATATGTATCTCATTCTTTTTAAATGGAGCAGAAATTTCTACATACAGTAGGCCCCTTGTCTGCAGCTTTGCTTTCTATGCTTTTAGTTACCCACAATCAATCACGGTCCTGGAATACTAAGCGGAAATGTACCAAAATAAACCATTATTTTAAGTTTTAGATTGTAAGCATTCTGAGTGGTATGATAAAATCTCCTTTGGTCTCCTTGTGTCCCACCCAGGACATAAATCATTCCTATGTGTAGCATGTCCACTTTGCATATGCTGCCCACTCATTAGTCACTTAGTAGCATGTCAGTTACCAGATCGACTTTCTGAGTATTGCAGTGATTATGTTCAAGAGACTCAAAGCACAACAGTAATGATGCTAGCAATTTTATAGTATATTGTTAAACTTATTCTATTATGGGTTATTGTTAATCTCTTACTGTACTTGATTTATAAATTAAATTAGAACATAGGTGTGTGTGCATTGGAAAAAGCATATTGTATAAAGAGTTCAATACTGTTGACAGTTTCAGGAATCCACTGAGAGTTCATAAACCTGTGGGCAATGTGTTGGGGTGGGGGACTACTGTCTCACTGAATCATAATGTGTTTATCCATTGCCCTCTTCTTGACATTTGAATTGTCTCTATTTTCTTCTTATTGTCAAGTGTGACCATCACTAGACCAAAACATTTGTGTATTCAAGAAAACATATACATACATCATGTAAGAATATCAGCCTGAAGTGGAATTGCTTGGTTATGAGACACAGTAATTTTAAGTATGCACAGATTCTAACAAAGAAATTTCCAAGTATGTCATGCAAATTTGTCCTCCTAGAACTAACAATAGAGAATGATCAATTTATCACAAAATTTTCCACTTTTAATGTCAATTCCATAATAATGCAATTCCATAATTCTTTCCTACAGTCATATTTCAAAAGTCCATTCCTGAAGTTGATGCTTTTCATTAGTCTATTCAAATTCCTTCTATTTAACTTCCTTTAGTGCTGATTAAGAAGCATTATTAATTTTATTCCTTGGTTAGAATTCCTAAAGCTTTTTAATCTTCCTTATATCTGTCCAAAGATGTCAAATCAGTTATCTCTTATTTTTAATAACCCCCTTATTTAGGTTTTTGAAACTTTGATATATGCAACCCCTGTCACTTTTGGTAGTATGGTCATTTTGATAATATTAATTCTGCCTATCTCTCTAAATTGTACATGATGCTGTTCTTCCCCCAGGAAAAGAAAATTGACACCGTCAATTTTTAAAAAAAATCAAAGAAGCAAGCAAAAATAATAGAAAAGATGACAATCACTTGGAAATCATGTTGATAATATATATTTCTGATCTCACAATCTATCAATTTGCCAGGGCTGCAAATACAGCTGTAAGGGAGCTTATCAGCAAAGTTCACATTAGTAACTGTTGGTACAATTTTGGCTGCTCTAAAACTTCCTGAGTTGGGTGGGTATACTCAGGTCTTATATCATGTGTGGGCATCTCAGTGACCTAAAAAGTGTTGAAGGAGATTGATTCAGAACACATTAGGGTCCTCATCTGCTACCTGCATGAAGACTTACAACCTCTAAAATTTCTAAACAGATAAGTACTCTTGATCTAGCCTCTGTCTTCAGGGCTGCACTACATAAGGACTTCTAAATTAATAGGCCTAAGAATCATCTGGAGATCTTGTGAAAATGAAAGTTCTAATTCAATAGGTGTGGAGATGTGCTTCAGAATCTGCATTTCTAACAGATTACCAGGAGATGCTAAAACTGTAACTCTGTGAACCACAATTTGAATCCCAGGTCCTAGAATCAAGAACAACTGCTGGATACTTCCAATTATGAAAACAATTACTATTACCAGTAATAGGGGCTATAAAACAGTTCACATTTATATGGCATTTCAAGTTGACAGAGCACTTTGACATTTGTTAAGTCCTTCTGATATTCACGGTAACCCCCTGATGAAGGCAGGACATTAATTATTCAGAGGAGAAATTGGAGGAATGTTAACTCTCTTCATCAATGTCACACAACTAATAAGTGGCAAGGTGATCTGTGAGGTTAACTCACATAGAAACAATATAACAAAATGACTAAGTAAACGGGCTTTAGAGTCAGAAAGATCTGTCTTTAAATTGTGTCTCCACATCTTAATTGTGTGACATTGCATAGGTTACCTAACCTCTCTTTTATTAACTGAGTATGTCTATTTCATACACTTGTTAAGCTTAATAACCACTTAGATGCCTGGAATAAATGCCTATCACATGTTAATCACTAAATAAATGAAAACTGTTGCTGTTGCTTCATTGTCATTATTATTATCCCAGAAAGGATTGCTGAATTTCTGCAGAGAGCACACATCCTAACAAAATCTTAGTGCCCACCTACAGGGAATGTATAACTTCCCTGCAACATTTGACCATGATGGTCTCCACATGAAAAATATGACAGGATTAGACACTTGGCTTTTTCAGTGTCTCTATTTAGCTGGATATGTAGGAGGACTTGGAGTGTAGCTGCCTACTGAGATGTTGTTATGTATATAACAAATTTCTGCCATGGCTTCTTTTACAATCTCACAAATCCATGCATGTTTTCTGCAAATGTAGAGTAGGAGTTATTTTTTGATAATGGGATGCTGATTAACCATTTTACTTGGCTAATCTTCAGATGAGTTCACCAGTTTTGTTTTCTGCAAAAGTAACTGAGCAGTGCCACTAGAAAAAGGTAAAAATTGACATCTATGTCAGTGACAGATAAATGGGAAAAACCAAACAAAAGAAAATGCTGTGCCATCATTTATGAAATCATCTCAACAATTATTAAATATGTTTTCTGTCTTTTGTGAATCTAACCTAAGGCAACAGAGTCATTTTGAATGTCTTAACAAATAAAAATATTTATTTTCTCCTGGGTTAGTTTTTTCATCCAAAACAATAAAGATATAATATTTTCCCTATGCAAAATTTATCATAAGTTTATTTCTATAGCATTTCCTCAACTTGGTGGTTAAAAAGTTCATGTTGTATTTTGACTTTGAATCGTTCTTTATCTAACCTGATTATAACAGAAATTTAGTGTTGTGATATTTTTCAGGGATCTCAAGCATATGTAAAAAAAATAAGTGCATAGAATAAAGATAAATATGTAAGATAAACTTCAGTGTAAGAAGTACAAGATTATGATTTCATAAGACAGTAAGGCAAACCATTGGTCAGCAGGAACACTCAGCTGCAATTTTGCTTGAATATCTTACTGATTCATTGAGGATAACTGAACTGTGAAATGGAAGTCAAAGAATATTTCTCATCATGTGGGGCCTGGCTTCTGGGTTAGGGAACAAATAAAATAGTAACGATTTTTGTATGATAAAGAATAATAAGAAATGTAGCATACAAACTTTCTTGCAATAATATGTCAATAATGCAAAAATATATACATAGACATAAATAGTGAATGAGATGAAGTGTAAATATAAAAATTTGAATTGTATTGAGACTATGAGATGGTTCTCACTTCTTTCTGAGTATATTCTTTATTTTTCAAAATGTTCATATACTTCACCTATTACTTTTTTTGTTTGGTTTGTGTGAGGAATCAAACCTACAGCTCTCACATGTTTAGCAAGCACTTTATAACTTAAGAATACACATGGTCCCATAAATTATATTTATAACCAAATATATAGTAAGACTTTGAAAATAATTTATAACTTGATAAAATTTTATATGTACAAGAGCATATTTGGATTTTAAAGTCACAAGAACCTAGGTTTAGAATGTGTCTTGCTGTTCAATTATTGAATTTAGTTCATGAGATGCTATAGCAACAGTCAACCTCCAAAGTCTCATTGGTTTGAGAAAACAAAAGTTTATTTCTCACACATGTAAAGTTCACCATGCTTCCAAGGATGCTGTACTCCATCTGGAGACTCAGTGTTAACAGACTAATTTGCTCTGTGCCTTATCTATACAAATACATGCTTCTACCATCTACACAGCATGGGAAAAGAGGGCTGAAGAGTTGAGCACAGGTGATCAGGTGCATTAGTTCAGAAATGTCACTCATCATCCCAGCTCACATTTCATAGTCAGGATCAATCACACAACTAGTATAGTTCTCCTTCTTCTGGAAGTAGAGACAAAGGTGTAATCCTGAGAATTATCTACCACAGCTGTTAGCCTCCATTGCTGTCATTGGGCAATGGATTTCCCTCAGGTTTATCTAGTCATGTAATATCCTCAGTTGGATATTTAAAGGTTATGTAGATGTAATCACTAATAACAGAAATTGGATTAGAGTAAGGAGTTTGAGCTATCTGGCACAATATGGTTGGTTAACTACACTCTCTTAACTGAGTTTGCAACACAATTTTTGTTCAGTACTAAACCTGTAATCCAGAGTGTGCAATAGATCTACATGAATCAGTGATTCACAAAGCTTAAATGACTTTTCTACAAGAGCCAGGAATATTTACCTCTACACAGCTGGCACTAGAAATAGAATAGCACAATACTTAACCATCATATTACCTTTATCTGCTCCCATCAGCCCTGGTTAGAAATGTCATCTTACAGAACAGCACCAAGCATACAAGACTCATTGGCTTAGATGCCCTTCTCCCCACAGAGGCATGTGATGTGATGGAAAATGACCTTTGGTATTAGACAAGTGTACATTCAGGTCTTAATTCTTATCACTGATTTAACTTGCATCTTAGATAACTGACCTAACTTCAATGAACTTCAATTTCTTCTTTATAAAAATGAAGATAAATATAGTGCAATGGAGCTCACATATAACCCTGGCAACTCAGGAGGAGGCTGAGGTAGGAGGATTACAAGTTTGAAGCCAGCCTCGATAATTTAGTGAGACACTTACCAACTCCAAATAAAAGATAAAATGTACTAGGTAAAGCACCCCCTGATTCAATTCCTAGCACACACACAAAAAAAAAAAAGATGAAAAAACTGACCTGTAATAGATGTTTTGCTTTTCCACATTACATCTCAGGCCCACCTCTAATTTTAGTCTCAGTTTTGATGAACAATTGGATCCCAGCTGCCAGCATCCACCTCAGTGGTGTATCTCTCTGCTTTTCTGATTTCAGGTCATTTCCTTGATTCTTGCTCAGCTTACCAGAACTTAACTGAGGTGGAGAGGAGATCAGTAATGCCCTAGCTTCTGATCCTTCAGCCTGATAACTGTGAGAGATATTCCCTACACTTCCCAAAGTTCTGGAGAATCAAACCTGTGTTACCCAGAGAAAAATCCTCAATAGCACACCATATGGACTTTTCCTTCTTCATTCTCCCCCTATTGCTTTATTCCTGGATCATATCCCATATGCTATGCTTTGGGTGGGGTCTGAGTAAGACCCAAAGGCCCATTAAAGACTTGGTCCCCAGGGTGTGTATTGGGAAGTACTGTGGAACCTTTCAGAGGTGGGCTCTAATGAAAGTTATTAAGTCTTTGCCATTAGGAAGCTGTTTTCCTGGGACTTCTTGGTATTCTTGCCAGAGGACTCATAAAAGCCTGCTTTAGGCCATGCCTTCGTAGTTTCTGTTTCTGGTTGGAGATATAATTTTTTGCTAGCTTCCCTCATTCATTTCTGCTCTTGCCATCTACCATTCACCATAAGTTAGATAAGGGGTGGGCCTCACCAAGTCTGTGCTATGCTGTTTGAACTTGAAGCCTCCAAAATGTGAGATAAATAACCTCCCTTTACTTCATCAGTAGACTATAGTAATGCAAAACTAAGAAGCATATCATATAAACTATCTACATTCAAATTCTTGCTTCAGATTCTTTCTGAGAAAGCCCAAACTTAAACAATAGCAAATTTTGGAAGACATGTATTTCTTTTATATCTGTTATGGTAAAATTCTAGGGCATTCCAAATTTTTCATATGGTGATTAATCTTAAGTAAATTCACATACTTCTTATAACATTCTTATTTTGATATGTTCATTGGACATATTCGTTTTCATGATGTCAGGTTAATCAGGACACTGGACGGGAGGAATAATCCTGAAATTCTTTCTTATACCAGGATGTCTAAATATAAGCCAATGATTCTCGTTAGTGAATGTGAACCTCATAAACATCATCCATAAAATCCTAAATAATGTATTCCCACTGCAACTGTCATCCGTAGTACCAAAATTTTGTCCACTCCAAAATTGTTCAAGCCAAGGAAAAGTGTGACAGAAAGGATTAAAAGAAAAAAAAATAGTGAGGCTTAATCTGAGGTTATACTGTCTTGTTTTAGAAGATTTGACAAAAAATGTAAAAACATGGGAATACATTCCCAGAGCTCTTCTCAGGCTCTTGGAAGGAAACAGTGTAAATGAAGAGTCCTGATACCCCAGCTCGACCTCAGGTCCTGACCATTAATAACTTAAAATTGGATAACAGAGACTGGGAGAGAAAGAGCAACGAGGAAGAACAAACCTTCCTATGATGCTATTTTACATTCAATGTAGAAAATATAGGCTGAAGTCATATGATAAGCCTTTTTTATTTTTCCCTCAATTATTAAAATCTTTATTTAAAAATGCATGAAGAACTTTCTTCTAAGGATAAAGGAAAAGATAGGCTTTAAATTTTAAACATGTACTTATTCTGGGGAATGAATTGAAAATGGAATAAGGAAGAGTAAAAGTCAATTCATTTGGCACTTGTGATTTTTCACATATGAGTGTGAGATTAAGAAAGAATGTGACAAAGTATTTCAAGGGAATGGTAAAATAACTTAAAATGACAAAGTTTTTAAAAACCATTTTACCTATAATTGACATGCTAAATACTCTTTTATGTGTTATCTCTAAATATCATTGTAAGATGCTATTGTTTCTCCATTAAAGTATCAAAGTATCCCTCAACACTCAAAGAAATACATGTTATTTCTTTTATTGCATTTTGCATATGTGTGCATTTCAGACTAGTCTAACTTGTGAAGTTTTGCTGAATATTTGTCCACTTGTAAGTTAGGTTGTATATATTTAATACAGACGATACTTTTGCTCAATGTACAATACTAAGACAAAACACAAAAAAAATACACTGCAAAAAAATAAAATGAAGAAAAAGTATTAGATGCTCTTGTTCACTGGTAATAAAGAACATCATCAATTCTGTAAAATAATAACATTTTATTCAATTAGAAACCATCCAATTTTCATCCCTCAAATTTATCATCCTTTTGTGGTTACAGAATACTAATACTAATAAAAATAAATAGTTTTCTAGTTAAAATCATAGAAAACTGATATATGTAGCTATCAGAAGAAAAAGAAAAACAAAACTTTTAATAGTGAGACTTTTCTTTGAGATAGTTAGCTAGCTAAATAGAGATATACAAGAAAACACATGGAGAACTACCTGATTAGAACCTGGTAGCATCCTGTTCTCAGTATTACAGAAAATTTGGAAGAAAAAAGTGGTTTTTCACCCCATTTCCCCACAGGTGGCCAGTTCCTCTTGTTCTGAGCATGTTCTGCTCACATCATTGAACCTTAGGCACCATTGGTATTAAGTAGACCCAAATGTATATATTTATGTATGTAGCAAACCAAATATATATTTACATATTTAGTAGCCCAAAAGAGAAGTTGTGAGTCAACAAGAAGTTATTACTTCCTCCTACACCTCCAGGCTTTAGTGTGAACACCTGAGATGTGGAAGAGGCAGAAGTTGGCACCTGAGAAGAAAGAGGAAAAGGCAAACTGAGAATGGGGATGGAGACAGAGGAGGGCTTCAACCAGTGGCAAAAAGGAGCATTAACTTCCATACTTCAGAGGTAACAGTGCAGCACACCATATAGAAGGGCCTGGAAATCGAGTACTATAGTATGAAGAGTTGCAGAAAAAGTCCCCAGAGTCCTATTGGGCCATGGCAGGAATGGGGGCTCCTGCCTCCTGGATCCTCTGGGCCTCACTTGCTTCACAGAAAATTGAAGTATAGCACTCAAAGCAGGACCAGTAGCTATACAGAAAGATGTTTGAAACCCTTTACCTTTTAGGAGTTTTCTCTTTCTTTAATCTGGCTGAGTAAACATAAAGAAATCCTTCTAGTTATGACTTTGGGATACTTAACTGACCCTTGATCTAAGTGATGCATTATAGTAGTATGAGTTATGAACACAGTAATTTAAAAAGTAACATAATTTGTCTCATGATATCCACTTTTGGTTTAATATAGCATAATTCTAGTCGTTTGACACTTTTCATTAAAATGAAAAGACACACCATCCTGAGAAATGCAAGACAAAGCTAGACATAGAAAAGCTGAGCATTAGCCATTCAGGTAGCTTAACTGGTTGTCACGCGTGCCTGTGAATTTCATTTTCTAAACTAAAGAGATCCCTGAAATTCCTAATGAGTCTAACACATTACAGAAAACCCTTTTCCTGACTTGCTTTTGATGTTTGATTAGATAATGAGATCTTGCAGTATCCTAAGCAAAACATTTTCAGAAAGTTAATCTACTTCAAAAGAAGAAACCTAATGAGTTCCAAAAGAAAAAGACAACATAGAAATAGCCACCAGTTTGAATTTCCATGTTCTCTAAGGATAGCAGATAATTAAGAATAATTGATTGTGTATATACCAGAATCAAACTTTGGCTTTACTTATTAGCTAAGGTCAAAAACCTTTTATGGCATGGAGTAACTATGGTCTTTGACTTGTGTTTATCTGTCTCTGGTTGAAAGAATACTGAACAAGTTCTGGCTAACAGATGAGGATGTTCATCCCAGAGACTAGGGATAATTTGGGGGAGAAAGAGAATTTTTTTGTTTTTTTGGTTTTTGGGTTTTTTTGCTCTGTGATCTAGCTGACAAATGCCATTCTTCAGGGCATACCCCCAGCTGACTTACTCCAGGGTACTTTGTGTATTATGACCACATTCCTGATCACCTTGCCATCCTCCTCTTCCTCACCTGCATTGGTCTACCATGCTTTATACTTCAGTGGTATTCTGTTTATTGCTCACTGAATGGTCATGAATTATTTATAGATTGTGTCTCTAAACATGATGCTTATATTTCTAGAGCTGTTCCTATGGCACTTTGATGGATAAGTAAGTCCTTCCCTCCATTGAGAAATCAGCTCAGAGTTCATTTCTGCTGGAAGTGCACACATAGTCTGTTTGCCTTAAGGACCTCGCCTATGGATTTCCATAGAATCCCAGACTATTCATCACACTACCTTACAAAAACCTCTTTCTTGGTATGTGATTGGAACTTCAAAGTTTCAAGACGGTAAAGGTGGGGAGGAGTGGCCACCAGGATCTGTCCACTCGATATAATGGACTTCAATCCAAGGACCCAGTCACTTACCATTTATTACAGTTCTCTTTGCTCCATATTCTTCTAAGACAGATCTGTATAGATGGTAGAAAAACAATGCCAAGTCTGAGTATGTCTGGTTCAAATTAGTTTGGGAACTTCATTTGCATGTTATTTCTGCCTCTACCATGAAATAAAGAAGAGAACAATCAGCTTGGGGATACCAATGACAGCTTGGGTGGAGGGAAGAGTGTGGTGGACTGTACAAATACACATAAAAAAACACACACACATACACACAAACTAGCAAAGTAGGCTTCCATGCATAAAACATTGCCACACATTCGGTACTGGTTTCAGACATGTAGATGTTTACCCTTGTTATAAGATGAAGAAAAATATCCATTTATTTAAAAACAAGTTAATATCAGGTTGTAAGTAACTCTTAGTGATTGAAATCAATTAGGAATGAACTAGAAACAGAGTTCTTACATGACTTCAGCTTAAAAATTTAAATACAATATTTTTTTGAAGTTAATGCATTTCATCTTGGGATAAAGATTTCTGTTATAAAGGATTGTTTTCTTTGCCTTTTAGGATTTTCTCAGTGGTCACTTAGTCGATTGCCAAAAACAAACACAACAGGCTGTTTCTAGCATTAATGCTTTTGTTCTATACACCATCTTTGTTTCTGGTCAATTATCGGCAGTGTTAACAGTGATCAACCTGCTTTCCAATTTAACTAAAAGTTTGTGAGAAGCAATTTCTCTCTTTTTATGGCAACATCTATATCCATTGTTCATCTATAACTCCATTCTTGCCAAGACAAAAGCCTTCTGACTTGTTAGCAACTCAACATAACTAAGCTGGCCAACATCATGGCCTACAATATTTTTAAAAATGGGCAGATAAATCAACACCTAATGAACTCCTCTAGAAATCCCTGGGTATCTCATATGCCAAGGAAAGAAGAAAATATTGTGTTACAATAATCTTCCTCAGTAGGAACTAATTAAGACATTTAGAAACATTTATGTTTGGGGTTTTGCCTTCTACTAACTAAAGTTTAAATAAAAACAGAAAACATAAATTAAAACTTGATAAAAATAAATCTTTACAAAGATAATGATATAATATAAAACTAGGATATGCAAAAATACTGCAAGATCGTAAAAACACATTGAGGAGCTGGGGTTGTAGCTCAGTGTTGGAGCACTTGCCTAGCATGTGTGAGGCCCTGGGTTGGATCCCCAGCACCACATAAAAGTAAATAAACAAAATGAAGCATGTGTCCATCTACAACTAAATATCTATATATATCTATATATATATAGATATATATATCTATATATATATAGATATATATATATATATATATATATATAAAATTTTGAAATAGGCTAATAGTAATATGTAAATGGTGTTTTTAATTCTGCCACAGTTGGGATCCCAGTAGGAAACAGGTGGCACAGTTGAATTAGAGCAATTTGAGGGTGGTTTCATAAAAGAAAACTTATTTCTGCATAGTCAAGGTATGGAGAAACCATAAAAAAGACAGAAACTCTGGGCCTGGCACTAGAGGAGCTTTTATTATTCCTCGGTCCTCAGGGGGTAACACAGTCAACAGTTACCAAAACCAGGGATGAGACAGCCAGCTGGGTCCAGCAGGTGACCTTGAGAGCACCTGTAACATTCAGCAGAGAGGAACCCAGGTTGGGAGAGGAATGAAGCTGGAGGGATACACAGCCCAAATGCACTCTGTTGCTCTAGCTGGCTTCTTACTAGAGTTCCTGTTGACAGAACCAAATTGGACCCCAGAAGGCACATCAGTCCATTGAAGCCCTTACTTGTCAGCTTCCTGGGCTGTGAACTGGGAGGAAATAAGCGAAGAGCTCATCTGGAGAGGCAAATAAATATAGCCAGCAGAGCCACTATTATTAAATATGCTCTGCAAATGAAAAACACAGAGAATTTTAACTTAGAATCAAGAAATTAAGTCAACATTTTATAAAACTCTAAGAAATCATCATATAGGATTTTGTCTTGTTAGACATTGGCATATATTGACAAGATACAATTTCATTGTTCATATTGATTAATCCACATAAACATCCAGACAAAATAGACTGGGTGTCACTCTAAGTATTAAATATATTTTCACCCAAATGTTCTGTGGTTCACATCAATTACCTTCCCTTTAGTTCTTCTTGCTTTTATTACCCAACTTCTAAGATACACTAACATTTACACTCTGCTTCTGTACTTTCAGTTATGCATTCATTTGTCTCTTTATCCACTCATACACTGGTCCATTTGTTTATTCACTTTTCAATATTTCTTGGGTTGAATTCTGTGTCATCTCTGCGCAAACTCTTCGAATGCCCATATAGTCCTCTGAATACACAAGACTTCAGTGATCAAATCATTGCTCTTTTAAACATTTGAAGCATTTCAAAACTCAGATCTCAAGATCTGAAACTCTTTCTGATCATAGCTTACCACCCATCTATCCTGAGTCTTTCACATTCTCTTTTTAAAAAATAATACTTTAAGTTATCAATGAGATTGCTTAGCCATTTGCCTTCACCTGCTAAACATGGTTATCAACCATCTCATGAAAGCACTTGCTACCACTAGAATATATGTCAGCTTGATTATTTTTACACTCTCCTTAAAGTTAATTCAGGATATACCTCATATGATTACCTCTCAGTTACCAAATTTTCCCTGAAGAAGTCATGAAAATGCACATATTGAGAGAGCATGAATTCAGGTTTTCACCTGGATTTTTTTTTAATGTTTTGAAATCTCTTCTATTCATCTCTTTATTTTCTCATAGCATTATGCAAAAATTATCAGCCTTCTCAAATCTGTAGTCTTACTTACCTACAATTTTCCCTTCTCTGAGTTAGTATTAACCACTTGCATATGCTGCACCTGCATGGCCTATGATAGTACCTTAATGGTAAAACATGATGCTTGTGAAAGTTGAAAACCTAGACTTTGCTCTGTACTCTCACCTTCTGAACTTCTGGAAGGCCTCCCTCCTGAGCAGCTGCTTTCCAGTGTCTAAGGTTGATTTGTTTTCTCCAGAGCATTACAGGAGTTTTCTCCTCTGCCCCTCTCTGTGTCTGCCATTAAGAAGTCAGGAAGTCACCACCTGCTTTGTGCAAGCTCCCTCTGCTTCTTACCTGAGTACAAAGACAGACTCCACTTCTGTTATCCACCCACATTATCTCAGATGGTGTCATTGCAATAAAAGATCTATTTAATTTTCCACCTTTCTTACTAATTGTATACGTTTTGAGAGAAGAAAATAAATCTTATCATTATGTCCATTACATCCACAGACTATGTCTAGAAAATAGATGCCCATACATATTTGTTAAATGAATAAGAGATACTGGTTAACCCTCATCTGATGGAACTCTGTTTTCTGTTCCGAGCTTTCATTTTCAAAATCTCTCTAGGTCAAAGGTAGAGCTCCTTATTCTTATTCTGTAGGAATTCTGACCATGGAAATATACAGGGAAGCGTTCCTCTGTTGAGCAAACTCACGAGGCGGGACGGAGGTGGGTGGTAACTGGCACTCTGTTTCCCACCCTTAGAATGCCCTGCAGTTTCTCTTAGCAACTACCTAAGATAACTAATACATGTGCTATGTCCAGCTCCTGTGGCAATTCCACTAGAGTCTTATCAGCCTCGACCTTGATCTCAGGCACACAGCTCCTGGGAATAAAGGAGCTCTCTTGTTATACAACCACAATGTTTCACTGAGCCTAAACCTATTCACATAACAGTACCTTTATAAAATGGACTTTCTTGAGAGCTACACAAAGCTCCTAACATTGCACATTGCAACTTAGTATGTGACTGAGGAATAAACTGCACAATGCTGCTATGTCTGTAACCTGTCTACTAATACAATGAATGATATGATAAGAATACAATAAGAATAATGATGCCAATGACCTAAAGTAAACTATTGATATAAATAAAGCTTGGCAGCTTGGCCCCTCTGCCATTCTGCCATCTTTCCTACCTCTGAATCTTGTCTCTGGGTCTCCATATTATTTTCCTTACACCATTCAGGCTGGTCCTCCCTCTCTTTGGACATACATTTGGTTCCCACTTTCTCTTATTTGCTATTTGTATCTATAGCCTCTTTCTACTTTTTCCTTCCACACCAATATTCTTGATCTACAATTCCCATGATCCTACTTAACTATAGTTCAAGTAGGATCTTCTTTCTTGCCTTCAAACTTGGGGTTAAAATTTTTTGAAATTGTTCAGTGCATATGCTTTGGTTTCTTCACCATCTGCATATCCTTAATCTGGATAGCTTGCCACAAAGCATGTTTTCAGAGTCTTCATCCTGCTTAAGTATTATAGCATTTGTTATTATTTAAAAATAATTATTTTTCACTCAATACTTCCAGTCATTTTCTATCTACTTCAGCAGCTTTCTTGTCTAGAAGCCAGCCCTCATTATGTCTATGTTATTTTAAGATTTTTCTCTTACCACTCTTGACTCAAAACTGGCCATTGATTTCTTATTAAAGTAAAAATTAATTACAAAACTCTGATCATAGACTTTGAAATCCTAGAGAACCTAGAACCTGCTTTAGTAAATCTTGAATTTGGTAGGGTACCATTCTTAGTTTCCCCCATGACAATAAATTTATTCTTCCCACAACATACTCACATCCACCACATACTACATCCTTGTCCTTAAGACTGTTTAACTCAAACTTTAGCTCAAAGATCACCTTTTTAGAGAAACTGGTCTGACTCCATTTACAAGAACTATGGCTCATCCCACTCACCTTCTCTGGGATCCTTTCTGGATAAACCTTAGGAAAGGGAGTAATCAAGAGAGAGAGAGAGAGAGAGAGAGAGAGAGAGAGAGAGAGAGAGAGAGAAGATATAGAATCCTGGAAAATAGGGTAATCTATTCTTGAAGGCAAGTTCCCATCATAAAAGCTGTTCAGTTAGGCCAAGAGATCAACACAGCACATAAGGCTATAAGATGGATATCTCCTAGAGAACTATCTCCAGGGGAAAGATAAGAATTATGGATAAGATAAGTATTATGGATAAACTAAGATAAGCATTATGGAACGAAGAACATTTAAAACAGCATTTGTATCTTTGTAAAAAATGTAAATTTTATAAATCAATCCCCACCTCTTCAAAAAGAACTGTTGACATAGTTCTTTGAGAAAACTTACATGTAAGTAGGTTTCTCAAAAATAGCTTAAAATGTGTGTGTGTGTGTGTATGTGTGTGTGTGTGTGAGAGAGAGAGAGAGAGAGAGAGAGAGAGAGAGAGAGGGAATCACACATAGTTGTCCCTTGATATCCCAGGGAAATTGGTTCTAGGATTCCCAGAGACACAAAATCCATAGACTCTCAAGTCCCTTATGGAAAGTGGTTTTTAATTTGCATACAACATATACATAATCTCTCATAAATCATCTTTAAATCATCTTTAAATCATCTCTACATAACATATAATACCTAATATAATATGAACACTATGCATATGATTCCTATACTATATTGTTTAGTAAATAAAAACAAGAAAAATGTCTATATATGTTCAGTTCAGATGCAATCGTTTTTTCCAAATATTTTTCATCTGTAGTTATTTGAACCCATGGGTTTGAAAACTTGGGATGAAGAGGGTTGACTTTATATGTGTTTTGGGGTGTGTGTATGTGTGTGTGTGTGTGTGTGTGTGTGCTCACCTTTGTGAGTACGCATAGAAAAAGAGAGAATAAGACAGATAGATGGTAGATAGATAGACAAACAGACATGCTGAAAGACAGAGATAGGAGTTATGATGGGTGAGGTAATACAAATGGAAGTCAAGTTCTCCTCTAACATAATAATGTAACACATTAGGCCCAAACTTAGTATATATAAGAAAAAAATCAGTAAACATGCATTTATAGAGATACAAAAGGAGCTACCAGATGAAAGAATTGAAAGTTTTATTTTAATTACCTCTGGAATTAAGCCTAAGTATAGGGATCATGGGAATCTGTACCATTCCTTAAGTTAGTTTTTGTTGTTTGGGGGGTTTGGAGGTGTTATGGTTTGGATTTGAGGTGTCCCTCAAAAGCTTATGTGGGAGACAATGCAAAAATGCTCAGAAGAGAAATGATAGGATTAACCCAATCAGTAGTTTAATCCCCTGATAGGGATTAACTAAATGGTAACTGAAATGATAACATGTGGTTGCAGGAGGTGGGAATCAGGGCGTGGCTTTGGTGTATATATTTGTATCTGGAGAGTGGAGTCTCTTCCTCTGCTTTCTGTTGGTCATGTAAGCTGCTTCCCTCGGCAACTCTCCACCTTGATGTTCAGCCTCATCTTGAGCCCAAGAAATGGAGCCAGCCTTCTATGGACTAAGAGCTCTGAAACCATGAGTCCTCAAATAAACCTTTCCTCCTTACAGTTGTTCTGGTCAGCTCCTTTAGTCACAGCAGCAAAAAAGCTGACTACAACAGGAGGCTTATTGGGGTGATGGGGGTTTTTGTTCATTTTTGTTTATTTTTTTGTCTTACTAAGGATGGAACTCACAGTCTTGCACATGCTAAGCAAGTATTTTATCTCTATAAAAAAGGGGGGGCTATATACCCAGCCCTTTTAAAATATATGTTTTGATACTGAGTCTCACTAAATCACCTAGGCTGCCCTAGAAATATTTTATCTTTCTCCCTTAGGCTAGTTTTTATGATAAGCATTCTAATACCACCTGACTTCAAAAAAATTTTTACATGTATGAATTTGGTGGAATTTTAAAAATTGAAGTAAAGAAAGGTGAACAAGAATAAGTGAGGATAATGACTAAATCTGAGAATTTTCTGCCATAGGCTGCAGGTAATACTGTGGCTAAGGAGGTGCCCTATTTGCAATATGTCTCTTTTGTACTGCTAGGATCAAAAGGGCAAAGCAAAATTTCTTTGAGAGGTAGAAGAATCAACATTCACCTTTTTGTTCAACTTTTCAAAGACCATGTAAGAATTTGTAAGCCATGACAAAGGAAATTGTTACTCAACTCACTACAGAATTTTCCAGAAGTGAATGAAAATGCTGCCCACATAAAAGCACTGGATTCCTTTGAGACTAAATTAAGATAAAACAGGCTTACAGCCAATATGGTCTAATAAAAATCCTGCTTCAAACCAAACTTTATATGACATTTTCAGTTTATGTAAGTAAATTTATCATATATATATATATACACACACACACACACACACACACACACATAACTAGCCTCTAAAAGTCTATAACAGTTTATTGTAAAATGATTCAAATGTTTCTGGCCTATAAATAAATAGAAGAACTGTTTAAGAATCTTTAAGAGTGTTACAAGATTGCAGTGATTCAAAAGTTATTGAGATTCACATAGTATTTATTTATTAAGATATTAGAATAAGATATTATATATTCACAGTAGAAAAATGAATCAATATAAAAAATAAGGATACTAGATATGAGAATTTAATTGTCTCATAAACAAATGAGAACAAATTAAAAGTGATAGAATAAAAACAAAGTTTTCTTTCTAAAAATTATCAATCTCTTCCCACAGAAGATTCTGCAATTCAGAGTATGCTCACAGTATGAAATATAAATCATCTCATCTCTGAAATGAAAAAAAGAAAACTATCTCACCAGAATAAGATTTTTGGATAGTGGGGAGATCTTCCAGCCAAGAAATTGTCCAAATTTTATGTTTATAAAGTTTTAAACATTATTATACTTTGGTAGTATTAAATAGTAACAGTACAATTCCTGCAGTAAAGCTTTTTGTTATATATAAATGTACATATTTCCACATATTGAAAAAACTGAACTTTAAGAAACAATGTACACACACAGAGTTTAATGGTGTTAAGGAAAAAATGCAAAGGATTTGGTTTGATGCTACTCTAAGTTATATTTCTAAACCCAGTTTACTCATAATTATTTAGTAGTAAAATAAATATGAAGTCATACAGTTTAACTTTATAAAAACATGATTTATCGGGAGAAAATGCTCTTCCCATTCATAATTTATTTTCAATTGATTACTCTATGACTATTTGTAAAACTTGTGTTGTCTCCCTCCCTTCAAACACTTTTTAAAGTAGATTCAGTACCTACAAGTGGCTTTAGATTGACATAAATGGCAAATGAAATCTTTGATGTATCTAAAATAGATAGAATATTTTTAAAGATTTAATAATCTTTCCAAATATTATATGACTATTATTTTTACTTTTATTGTAAAAATTCAGTATACAATGGTACAAATTTGTGGGGGTAAAAGTAAATTTATGACTCAGTATTATCTTTGAGGTAGAGTTTTTAATGTACTCATTTAATATAATCATTTGAAGAATGATTAGAAGAAATGGTTTGAAGAAATGATATTAGACTATATATTTTTCAATTCTTTGTTAGAGTTCTGCTATTGTTGAGGTTGCAAAATTATAAATGTACATTGTGTATGGATGTGTGTGTGCCTGTTTGTATTAATGTTTGTAAGTTTACCTGTCACAGGATAGGTATCTGAAGAGGTCCCAGGAGAAAAGGGAATCTCAACTTGGCCATAGCAGGTCTGAGATTTATGCTACAGAAAGAAATTTCAAGATGCATCAAAAGAAGCACAAAGTTTTATTTAGGAAAGCAAGGAAACTTATTCAGGAAAATAAGCAATTGTGCAAGATATACATTCAAAGGCAGAAGGAGCGTAGGCACTTGAGAATGAGACACACTTTTGGAGTCTTGGGCCTTTCCTTTTAAAGAAAACTTTGTAAACAGTTAAGATCAGAAGTTCCTGGGAGTGTCATCAACCTGGTGATCTTGACTCTCCTAATCCTGGAGCACAGGTGGGTCGTGGTGACTGCTTTTCTTTTAGGATCTCTAGGACGGTGTCATCTAGATAACAGGCACTATTTAGAAGATCCCATTTGATAAGTTTCAAACAATTCTTTTCCCAAGGCATTATTTAGTTTGAGGAAGGTTCACTGTATAAGTCAGCAACAATGTAGGTAGGCGTTAGTTAACTGGACTCAGAGTACTCTGAGATTCAAGGGCTTTTAAAGTATTTATAACAGAGGAAAGCAGGCTTGGAGAGGAAAGTTGAAGATGCACATGGAGATTCTTAGATTTAAAGTTAGCTTCTTACACCTTCCCTGTTAGTCTTCTTTCTACCTATCTTTATTTTTTCCATCCTACCTCACACCTAGATGAGAAAAATATGAACATTTTCATTTAAGATTCATTAATGTATTATAATTTCACTCTATTGGCAAAATTAAACATAACTAGAATTTATGCACACAATTTCAAGCAGAATTGGTCATCTAAATGATAGCTTAAATTCTATCATCAATAATATATTTTTACAGAATATTATTTATTGATAATAGTACTTGAAAATTAAGCGCATTGCAAAATTAAATTTTTATCCTTTTATTCCTTTTCCGATTATAAAAATACTAAATAGTTCTTAGTGAGCCTGACTTCTTATTTTGAACTTATTATTTAACTGCCCTTTGTTGTATTAAGGAACATTTGTAGGATTTAGAATTGTAATATAAAGTTAAAATGCAAAAGAAATAAACATATCTATAGACTAACATTTACTAAATCACATTCAACTTTACTTGCATGTAAACATAAAAACAGAATGCCACATTGTACTAAATTTATATCATGTACTTTTCAGCATGATTGTTATATGAAAAACTTATAATAGTTACTTCTGCCTATTGTATACTGGTTTATTAATCTTTAAGAAACAAATATATTAACATTTATTTGTATTATATTTATTTTGTTTATTTTGTTGCAAAATATAGAACATTTTAAAATCTAGACAAACAGTATTAAATGTGCTGATCATTTTTACATATTTCTATAATTTTAATTATCCTATATATTTTAAAAATGAAGAAAAGTGAAGGTTAGACTGAGTTTCAGGTGCTTTTAATACATATAACTCAAGTGTAATTCTCTTACATGAGATAACTCTTTATTTAAATTTATAATATTAAGCAATTGTATTAAGATATGCTATATCCCCTTTCCAAAATTAAAAGGTATTCATGAATTCTTGAAAGAAAGAAGACTTTTTTTTTTTCATTTATGTTCTCTACCCCAAAGATTGTTCTGCTACCTCCATAAAGTTTTGGGACCTTATTATTATTATTAAAAGAAAGTTATTTCCTAAATAAGGTAATTTCAGCTTCTGTTATTTTGCCAATAGCTAATAACTGGTTGTATTTAATTCCTATTTGTTTATTTAACTCAAAATATCTATAACATGCCACCTATAGTTAAGGAAAAGTACATCCTTACTTTTAGTATGAATAAAATAATTTTTGACCTATATATAAAAGCAAACCATTCAGCTCCAAAAGCAGAAATTACAGTTTTACATGTCAATAGTGTTTTCTTTGGTAGATATTTTACTCAAAGGTAACTATCCTTATTGAAACAACAACTACAAAAAATGAATACATTATTTACTGTAAAATTAATGTGAAAATTTTTATCTTTTCTTTTTAAGATGATGGATAAAATTTGTCATGTACAACATAATGTTTTGAACTATACGTACATTGTAAACATGCTAAATCTAGCTAATTAACAGGTGCAACACTCACAGTTATCATTCAGTGTGAGGGCACTGAATATAACCTTCTTAGCATTTTTCAAGAATACAGCATTTGTTATTAGCTGAAGTCACTTTAACCAACATTATGAAACTACTTCTATGAAATCAACTCTTTCTTATTTCACAAATGAGTGAGATTATGTAGAACTTGTCTGTCTGTGCCTGGCTCTTATTTCACTCAATGTAATGTCCTCCAGATTCAGACATCCTGCCAAAAATGACAAGATTTCCTTTTTGTGTGACTGAATAGTATTCTACTGTTTATGTGTATATGCATGATTTATATATACAACTTAAAACTGTGCACATAGTAACTACTCTATAAGTATCAGTTATAAAATTTCTCATCAACATAAATCTGATTACATCAATCATCTCCCAAAGCCTTCCTGTAATGATAAGAATTAAAAATCCACACATATGTATTTTGTAAATTATATATGTAAATATATAAAATATTTTCTATATCCATTCATATGTTGATGCATACTTAGGTCATTCCATTATCTTGGCTATTTCAAAGAGTGTGGCAATAAGCATGAGAGTGCAGATATCACTCCTACATATTGACTTCATTTCCTTTGGATATATATGTATTTTCTTCTTCTTATGTTATAACCACGTTGTGACACCTGATCTTCTCTCATCTGATTTGTTTCTTATTCAGTCATGTTGTTCCACATCCTCTCCTCTTCTAAAAAATTTTAATATAGAAATAAATTGTGTCATTAGAACTAGCATTTTTTTTGGTTAGGCTATAAACAAAACATTAAATGAAAGATAAGAATGAAATAGTCTTCCTCCATACTTTGGTCAAAAGCAGAAATATTGGGTCAAATTCACTTGTCCTTATTGGTCCATGCAACAAATTATTATTTCCATAAAACAATATGCTATTATTTAAAGTGTCTGTCCAAAACAATGGATTCCAGGCTGAAAATCTAGGGTACCCTTTTCAATCTCACTCCTACTTTACTAAATTTTAGTATTGAATGTGGAAGACTACTTCTTTCTACCCTTCTCCATCTAAGTGACTTATTTTTCATATTAATGTTCTATCCCACACTCAGGCCAATACCACATACTACACCTTTACTATTTTCATAATCTACAAAGGTACTTTCTTTCCTGTTTCTGTAAACACATACACACACACACACACACACACGCACACGCACACGCGTGCGCGTGCACATGCCACACTATCCACTCTGAAAATTATAGGTAGAGCAAGACCATATAGCCTTGTGGTTAAGAACTTAGAAACTGAAGCAAGACTGTTGGATTCCATGCTTGCCTCCACCATTTGCAGTATATGACATTAAGAAAATGGTAGCTTTTCTTTGTAAATCAAGAATAATAAACATATTATTTCATGGAATACAAGAATTAAATAAATCAATGCATGCAACTTTAAACTGTACACATATTAACTACTCTATAAGATTAGTTGTAAAATTTCTGAACAACATAAATCTGATAACATCACTCATCTCTCAAAGCCGTCCTGTAATGATAAAGAATTTAAAATCCACACAACTCAATATAGCCTCTGAAGCTTAACATCACCTGGCTCCTACTGTCCACTCCCACTTCACCTCTAGCTACCAGGCTCTCAGTTCTTTTAAAACAGTATGTTTTGTTTTGTTCTACCTCTATGATTCTCTCTGCAGGAAATGCCTCTTCTCTGTTCTTTGTATGGATGATACTTTCTATGAGGGGTCAGCAAACTTTTCCTAAAGAGATAGATTGCAAAGATTTTCAATTTTATAAGACTTTACAATCTGTTGCAATTACTAAACACTGCTGAAAAAAAACAGGCATAAACAATACGTGGGTAATGGGTGTGTCTGTGTTCTAACAAAACTTTATTTGCAAAAGCAGTCAGTGGACGGATTAGGCCAGTGGGACCTCTATAGTTTGCCTGGTCACTATTTAATCCTGACTGCCTAATTTAAATTCTACCTCTCAACAAAAGCTTTACAGACTCTACTGTATTTATTAGCTTGTTCTTTGTGAAATTCCTCTATATACAGTAAGCTTTAAGTGTTTAGCATAGTGATTTGCTTAGAAAACACTCAATAAATACTTTTTGAATGGATAAACAGCATTTTATCTGACTGAAAAAATCAGGAGAAACGAACAAGGATAACGTTGCTGAAAGATCTATATAGGTTACCAATCATGGAATTGTATCTTTTATAAAGAATCTTTGAAATAAGCTTTATTATAATATAGAAAATCCCTCCCTTGCAGTCCAGAGCTCATAGGATCCTGGAATGTTGATAGCCCTCATGTTTCTACTGCCTAGGGATTGCCTAGGGATTAGAGATAAGCATGACCTCATTTTTGTTGAATATGCATGTTATGAGAATTAGAACTAAACAGGCCATCTGGGGGATAGAGTCTTCCTCTAGCATTGTTCATTTCGTAGTATATACATGAGGGATATTCATTTCATGGAGAAAATTAAGAAGTCACAGCAATCAAAGCATGCTCTATTTTAAAATGTTCATGGTATGCTTTAGGGCTAAATATTCACAGCATGCATCTTAAAGATGCAATTAGGGGCAATGATGCACAAAATTGCATGTGCAAAGAAAATATTATTTTTAGAAATGCAATTGAAACATCCAAAGAAACTAAAAATAAAGCATTATACTGCTCAGGTAAGAACCTGTAGCAATTTAATAAGTGCTGTACACTGCAGAAGTTACTATTACATTGGAGAATGTGGTCTTCATCAGAGTTCTTCAAATGACCCAAGTTCAATACCCTTTGACCTAGATGGATAGATGCCATATCCAGATTTTGACAGACATTGTCACACCATCTTGCTCTGCTTCCCCAATCCAATAATATTTATGTACACATTTTCATAATTAAAAACAACTGTTAAATCTCTGATAATATTTCATATCCCTTATAAAAATTATATCAAAATGTCAAGATGACTCTTGAGGTCACATTTCCCTAGTGAGTTTACACTTTCTAATTGTATTCACATGTAACACACACACTATGGTGATCTCCAGACCTGATAATAACCAACGTGTTTTGAAACACTTGCAGCACTGTCCAGATCTGATGATATGATGATTTTTCCATGTCTTCCATTTGAGTGTGGAGCCTCACATATATTTGCTTTTCAGTTTGTTGATTTTTAAAGTCTGTTTTTAGATATCAGACCATAAATATAGCCTACATTTTTTTATAGGAACCATAAAGAAAAACAAATGTGAATATTTTTTACAAACTTTAGTCTCTCTAAATTAATAGAAATATACAGAAATCATTTTGAGCACAATATAAAATAAATCTGTAAAGAAAATAAGTCATCTAATTTGTATTAATATCAGAAAAGTATAAAAGGGAGAAATTTTGACAGAACTAAAGCACCTTTTGTTAATCTTTTAGTGAAAAGTAATTTTCACAGCTTACCTTCTCATGATTTTTAGATGATTGAAAATAATTGTAGTTATTGTGTAGCAGTTACTACCATTTGAAAACTCACTTTGTCTAAGAAGTACACATAGGAAAAAAAAAAAGAAAGAAAATACTGTTCAATTAACCTAGAAGGTTTTTTTTTTCCTGTCTTCATAACTGAAACTATGAATCTTGAGTTTAAGCTTTTCAACTGGGTTCCACAGTTAATCTGTGTTTAAGCCTTTTAAAATCTAGATAGAAACAAGACAAATCCTATATTTATTCAGGTTGTATAGTAAAAAAAAAAACTACATGACTTATTAAAATATAAATCTTCAAAAATTTTATGTTCTTAGTGAAAGATAGATTAAATATTTTAAATAAATATTTCTCTCCCAAAATTGAAATGAATGGAATTAAGCATATCCCATTCAAGATTACTTCATTAGAGATGGCCTATTATTGCATGAATCACCTGTACATATCCAAGTCATATCTATCTACAGAGGCTATGTCTTATTCAGAATCTAAAACAGCATCTGGCATCTACAAGTCACTCCATATACACTTGAAATATAAATATATATATGTGTATGTGTGTGTGTGTACATGTATAATACACACACACACACACACACACACACACATACACACAAAAATATAATCAGTATTATTATTTGTTTCTGGGATTTATAAATGAAATATAGGTCATGTATATCCTCATCAATGAGGATATACAAGATTACAGAAAGGCTTTACAGAGGAGGGGACTTGATCTACTTTTTGAAAGATGACTCAGTGTAAAAGGGCAGAGTAAAGGAGCTATTGAGTGGGACAGTAAGCAAGAGCTGGACCTGGCAAAGAAAATAAGACTTCAAAGGCACAAAATGTGAAACAACAGGATTCTTTGGTGGCAGCACCTTGAAACAATGACAAATAGTCAGTTTTCATGGAAAAACATGTGGAGTGCAGCATATAGATGTTGGGTGGATTTAAAAGGTAAGCTTATGTAGACCAAAATAACACAACACACACACATTAACCAGCCTGTGTAATTTTATTGTAATACAGATTCTGACTCTTTTTTAAAAAGATTTCTGACAAGTTTTAAACCTTACTCCTCCCACCCCTTATGTGCCATACCTTGGCAAGTAAATAAGGAAGCCTAGGTGTTCCCTTTTTTTGCAGTAAAGAAAAACTGAAATCCATAAGGCTGACTTATGCATGGGGATTTTCAGTCTAGTCAAACTCACTAATCTCCATAAACTCCTATCCAGATTTACCTTATCCATTCATCTGTTGAAGGGCACTTAGATAGGTTCCATAGTTTAGCAATTGTGAATTCAGCCACTATAAACATGGATGTGGCTATGTCATTATAGTATGCTGATTTTAAGTCCTTTGGGTATAAACCAAGCAGTGGGATAGCTGAAAAAAATGGTGGTTCCATTCCAAGTTTTCTTAGGAATCTCCATACTGCTTTCCTGAGTGGTTGTACCAATTTGCAATCCCATCAACCATGTATGAGTGTTACCTTTTTCCCCACATTCTCGCCAACATTTATTGTTGCTTATATTCTTGATAGTTGCCATTCTGACTGGAGTGAGATGAAATATTAAGAGTTTCATTTGCACTTCTCTAATTGCTAGAGATGTTGAACATTTTTCCATATGTTTGTTTATCAATTATATTTCTTCTGAGAAGTGTCTGTAAAGTCACCCATTTACTGATTGGATTATTTGCTTTGGGGGTGTTAAGTTTTTGAGTTCTTTATATATGCTGGAGATTAGTGTTCTGAGGTGCAGAGATTTCCTCCCGTTCTGTAGGCTCTTTCTTCACATTGTTGATGTTTTCTTTGCTGAGAAGAAACTTTTTAGATTAAATCCATCCCATTTATTGGTTCATAATTTTACTTCTTGAACTTTAGAGTCTCGTTAAGGAATTCAGTTCCTAAGCTGACATAGTGAAGATTTGGGGCCATTTTTTCTTCTACTAGTCTCAGGGTCTCTTTTCTAGCACCTAAGTCTTCGATCCATTTTGAGTTGAATTTCAAGCAGGGTGAGAGATAGGGGTTTAATTTCATTTTGCCACATATAGATTTCCAGTTTTACCAGCACTGTTTGTTGAAGAGGCAATTTTTTCTCCAATGAATGTTTTTGACACTTTTGTCTAGCATGAGATAACTGTATTTAAGTAGGTTTGTCTCTATGTCTTCTATTCTGTACCATTGGTCTATGTGTCTGTTTTGGTGCCAATACCATGCCGTTTTTGTTAGTATGGCTCTGTAGTATAGTTTAAGGTCTAGTATTGTGATGCCCCCTGCTTTATTCTTCTTGCTAAGGATTGCTTTATCTATTCTGTGTTTCTGATTTTTCCAAATGAGTTTTGTGATTGCTTTTTCTATTTCTATGAAGAATGACATTGGGATTTTAATAGAAATTGCACTAAATCTGATAACACTTTTGGTAATATGGCCACTTTGACAATATTAATTCTGCCTATCCAAGTACATGAGAGATCTTTCCATCTTCTAAGGTCTTCTTTAATTTCTTTATTTAGTGCTTAGCCTTAAAGAAGAATGAAATTATGGCATTTTAAAGAAGAATGAAATTATGGCATTTGCTGGAGAATATCAGCTAAGTGAAATCCCCCAAAACCAAATGCTGAATGTTTTCTCTGTTATGCAGATGCTAATTCACAATAAGGTGGGAGGAGCTAGAGAAGAATAGAAGTACTTTGGTTTAGGCATAGGTGAGTGAAGGAAGGGGAGGGGACATGTGGTTAAGAAGGATAGTAGAATGCATCAGATAGTAATACTCTATGTCCATATATGACTACATGACCAGTGAGATCCTACATCACGTACAACCAGAAAAATGAGAAGTTATACTCTATTTGTGTATGATGTATCAGAATGCATTCTATCATGTATAAGTAGTTAGAACAAATTTTAAAAATAAAAATAAAATTAGCCAATAGAGAGCTTTAAGAAACTTGACCTATAACTTTCCCATACCAGATTGTCAAAATTTTAATTTCAGCTTCTGGATCCACATCCTGAGGATTTTTTTCTTTTCAATGAATAAAACAACTTAGTCACAACCAAAAACCTAGTCTGTAACAAAAAAAAAGTTTTATTGATCGGTTCTTATTTTTTTAGGAGTATATGTGCATGTGTTGTTAAAAAATATATCATTTAAAATTAATTAATTGGCAGCAACTTTGATAAGGTAATTCTGTTTTCATCTTCTTAAGAGCTTTGTCTTTTGTCTGTCTTTCTCTTTGCCTATGTCTAGAAAATTGACAATTTATAGCGTGCCATCTGGAGGGGTGGGGACAGGCAACAACCAAAACAAAATCCATTTCAAAATACTACAAGCTACATTTCCAGTTTTTAAAAAGAGAGAGAGACAGAAAAAGGGGGGGAAAGCCTAGCCAGTTTGCTTTCTAGGCTCCTCAAGACATTTGGTCCTGCTTGTGAGGCCATCTTGTTATTTGCAAAAGATTTAGTTACATTGTAATAAACTTTTCATCATCAGAACCATATTTGGGGGTGAAGTCCATCCTGCTTATGCAGGACTGTTGAGAGCCACAGCCAAAAGGAGCCATCAATTGGCTTGGTGTATCTTCCTCCCTTCTGCTTGTCATGATCGTTCAGCTAAAATTTGGGGGCCAACAGAGGTGAGGCAAAGAACCTCACCACCACCACCCCCCCCCCCCCCCGCTGGTACAAAGACCTCTACACAGGTGTGGCTGTATACTGGACTGGTAGTCAGTGACAGGTAAGATCCAATTACAATGGTACAAACCTAAGACAGGAGGCTGACGCCTTGAGATCAGCTCATCCGATAACGGGTAACAACCATATGTACTATTGGACAACCTAAGGCAGACACGGTCCCTAAGCCACATGCTTGTTGTTTAAACAGAGAGGGGGAGATGTTGAGAGCCACAGCCACAGGGGCCCCAGCAAACTTTCAGACTGCCAGCTGATGATTGGCTCACAGCGGCCCCAGCAACATCTAGCTGATTGGCTCCTCTGAGGTGAAGCTCATTGGGCTGTTTCCCTGCCCTTTCAGGCCACGGAGCTGCTCATTGGGGGACTTTTTGCCTCTGCCCATGCGACCCAGCCAATCAGCTAGATGTTGCTGGGGCCGCTGTGAGCCAATCATCAGCTGGCAGTCTGAAAGTTTTCTGGGGCCCCTTCGGCTGTGGCTCTCAACACAGGACAGCCACAAAAATATGTTGCACACTATACTTGAACATAGATCAGAACTTCTGTCTTCCTTCAGTAAGGTGATATCAATCAATTTTTTGAAGAAAGTAATTTGTATAGAGGATTCATTCCATCATCCTTCATTGACAAATCTGTTTTTCTCCATTAGAGCATAAACCCAAATACTACTCAGATCTGAAGTTAAATCAGCTTCTTTTCACATCTTTTTTTTTTTTTTCTCCCTCACTTCTTTGTCACCACTTCTCCCAACCCCCTTTTTGGTAATGTCACACTGACTTGAACTGCTGATTATATTTGATTATTTGAAGGGTTATGTTTACATGATAAAATGAATAGCATAGTGTTCTTTCAACAAAATAGTAATCAAGAAACTTGCTGCCATTGATACAGCTTCAAGAAATACCTTACATAAGAAAATAGCTGCCTATGCTCAGTTTAAATAATTCATAAATCATGGTTCAGGGGGTGCCCAGGATATTTTCAAAATTATATATGACATGAACATTTGTTTTCCACTGAACTGCATTACTCCAATATCAAATGTTGTGTTAAAATTCAGGCCTGTGGAAATCATCACTCAGTCTAAAAATATTTGGTTCACACCCCACAGAGGTCAAATATATACATTACACTGGATGCTTGCAGCAATATATTTAACACTTGTCAGGGAGAACTTACTTTTCATTTGTTTCTATCCAGCTTTCCAAAACTTTCCCCTCAAGAGAAGATAAAGTAGATAAGAGTAGGAGGACTCAATCAAGCATAAGGAATGGCCAAAATGTAGGGTGGAGCCAGGAGGAAGAATCTCATATTATCAATATGCTTCTTACGCTTATTTTGAGTAAAATAAAAAGCATCGAGAGATTTCTAACCTGCCAAAATAAAGCAAATCTTTGCTCCTGGCTACGGCTTTCAAATGAAAATAAGACACTGTGAGAATCCTTACCTTAAACATCTTTTATAGCCGTACACTTTCCCTTGACTTTTCTTTATATTGTTCCATAGGGCTTGCTATTTTATCCATCACTTTTATTTTCTTTAAGCCAGCAAAATCCTGGTTTAGATGCTTCGCCTTCCAGTGACCTAGCTGCCTTATCATTTTATCTAATAGTTGTAAAATTAGAAAGCTCTGACAAATCCCTTATCGCTGTACTGAGCCCAAGGAAAGAATTTTCAGTGGAGTCTGGAAATGGGAACTCTGCAAAGAAACTTTGCTATTGGTAACTTTTAAACCAAAGGCACAATCTTTGAATGGGGATCTTGAGACTCAAATCACTCTGTAACTTAATTGTATCAATTTTAATTTTGTATTTATACCTTATTGTTTGTTCTGCTAGGCCCTAGAGGAGACACTCATAGCTGCCATCTCGTTTTCGTTTCTGAGCATATTTCCCAGAACAGAACTCCATAGAATTTATGACCCAATTTTTGCCTTTGATTTAATCTGAAAAATATCCAACTCATACCAAGCACAGAGCTGGCAGTTAGAAACAATAAAGCTGTCTGTCTCCTTACCCAAGGTTGCTAAAAGGTTCAGACTAAGGCCGTGTCTCACTTCCTGTGCCACACACAGTCTTTCTTTTATGTACAAATAGATTTCTTTTTTACTTTGCTGTATTTGTTTAACAATGCTTGGTGTTTAAAAAAATTTAAACTACAGTGATAAAATTCTTCAAAAATGTGTTTACTTTAAGAAAAAAGAAAGAAAGAAAAGGGGGGGAAAGAAGCAATTTAAGATATTCGTTCCCAGATGAAAGTTTAACCTTGTATGGGAAAATGAAAAATAATAACATAAAATAATAAGAGATAACATGGTAATTTTAGTATGAGACAGTATGAGAACAACAGTATGAGAATTCACTTTCTCCATTGAAAGAGAATGCTTTGTAAACATGTCTTTTCTCTATCCCAGGCAACTAATTATTAAGAAAAGGACTTCTATATTACTTTTTTTATATCATAAATGGACTATTATAAATAGATACTTTAAAGGTCTCTAGAACTCTATTTGCATGATCTAGGAAGCATAAATATTTATCTGAAGTATTCTACTAGTTTATTTGTTTATTTTTCCCTAACATATCTATGAGATACATTTTTATCCCTTTTTATAAATTAAAAAAAATGTAAGACAAAGAGAGGTTAAGTGTTTTAGCAATTTTCATACAACCAGTAGATGGAAAATTAGGCAGTCTACTCTATGCTCTGTAGTCTTAACCATTCCCTAATGTCCTTCCTCAAGACAATAAAAAGTTTATTCAAATTATGTATATTTATTCACATAAGCTAACATTAAACTTAGAAAATCCTCGAATATAAATTTCTTAGAAATCTAGTGTTTAAAAAGCATATCTAAATAGTTACTTTATTAGCTCATATCCATAAGCAATAAACAAGATAGTATTTTCTAGGAAAACAATGCTTTTATTATAAAAGTAGATTGTATACAATTAATAATAACTTAACACTTAAAATATATTTTCTAACCTCAGATTGTCGGCAACATTTCCATGATTCATTTTTATTTACTAATTTTTTCATCACTGGATTCTATTTCCACAAGTTAATTAAATGTACTTGAAATACTACTCGGGCAAGGTAAAAGCAGTACATGTTTATAGTGTTTGGCCATCAACTAATATATTTATTTTATTAAATTACTAAAAAGCAAATACTTATCAAAATAAGAGCAAATTGCACAGTGGCATCATCAAATGTAATGCTAATGGGAACAAAACAAAGCAGATGGATATCAGATATATTTCAAATTAAGAACTGAAAGTATTGGTTACTGACTAGATTTGGGTACCAAACTAAACAAGTATTGACTGAGCCCTGTTCACAACTGCGCTCTGTGATGGGTACCAGGATATTAGCTCTCAATTAGTCCACAGTACAGCAAAGTAGAGAGATGTACAAAAAGGTGATTCAGGCAAGAAAATTCGTGATTTACCTAATAGAAATTTGGACTTCAGGAATATCTTGAAATTGGTTTTGAGTGAGGTATAAGAAACTGTCATTCAAGCAAAGAATCAAGATTAGAGATAAAAATGTAAGTCTTGTATAGACATGTGAATAGAAACTAGGAAAGCAGACTAACTATTAAAGTTAATTTGTAACATTAGACCTCAATAGGATGTTAAAACTCACTGTTTTGTGTCTTGTCTTTTAATTAGACACTTCTTAACTCTGCCATATATTAACCTTATGAATTTAAGTAAAATTGCTAAGTCTTCCTAAATCCTAATTTCCTAATCTGTAAAATGGAAGTTTGTATATCACTTTTGTAGGGATAACTGTAATGTCCCCATGATTCCTGAACCTGGTGGGTGCCCTATATAATTGCCTCTCCTTGAATATGCATAGACTTCCAAATATAATAAGATAATCATCCCTTAATTAGGTAATGTTATAAAGGAAAAGGTTGTGGCATTGTTACCACCACAATATGTTAAGTTTTATTGGATTGAGTCAAAACTGACAAGACGGAGAAGTTAGAGAGATGCTTTCCTGGCCCAGAGGAAGGCAAATAGCAGTATTGTGAGCTTTCTATGGGGTCCAGATGAAAAGGAACTGGCCTCTAGAAACTAAGAGCCACCCATCTCTATTAGACAGTCATCAGGAAAACAAAACTTCTCTCCCACAACCGAAAAAAAATAAATTTTCGAAAAACCAGTAAGTTTTTTTATTCTAATTTGTTACGACAGCAGATTGCATTACAATTCATATTAGACATATAGAGCACAATTTTTCATATCTCTGGTTGTATATAAAGTGTATTCACATTATTTGTGTCTTCATACATGTACTTAGGGTAATGATATCCATCTCATTCCACCAACTTTTTTACCCCCATGCCCCCTCCTTTTCCTCCGTACCCCTTTGCCCAACCTAGGGTTTATCTAATCTTCCCACGCTCCCCCTCTAAATCCCACTATGAATCAGCCTCCTATATCAGAGAAAACATTTGATATTTGGTATTTTGGAATTGGCTAACTTCACTTAGCATTATATTTCCAACTTCATCCATTTACCTGCAAATACCATGATTTTATTCTCTTTTATTGCTGAGTAATATTCCATTGTGTATATATGCCACATTTTCTATATCCATTCATCTTATGAAGGGCAACTAGGTTGGTTCCACAGTTTAGCAATTGTGAATTTTGCTGCTATAATTGATGGGGCTATGTCCCTGTAGTATGCTGTTTTAAGTCCTTTGGGTATAGACCAAGGAGTGGGATAGCTGGGTCAAATGGTGGTTCCATTCCCAACTTTCCAAGGAATCTCCATACTGCTTTCCATATTGGCTGCACCAAGTTGCAGTCCCACCAGCGATGTATGAGTGTACCTTTTTCCCTCACATCCTCACCAGCATTTATTGTTGCCTGTATTCTTGATGATTGCCATTCTGACAGGAGTAGGATGAAATTTTAGAGTAGTTTTGGTTTGCATTCCTCCAATTGCTAGAAATGTTGATTTTTTTTTCATATATTTGTTGATTGATTCTATATCATGGAATAAAGACATGTCTGTTTAGTTCCTTGGCCCAGTTTTATTTATTTATTTTTATTTATTTATTTATTTATTCTTTGGTGTTTAGCATTTCAGTGATCTAACTAATGTGCAAGTGGTAAAAATTTGCTTCCAAGATGCAGGCTCTCTATTTACTTCATTGATTGTTTCTTTTGCTGAGAAGAAGCTTTTTAGTTTGAAACCATCCCACTGATTCTTGATTCCTGATTTTAATTCTTGTGCTATAGGAGTTTTATTAAGGAAGTTGGGGCCTAATCTGACATAATGGAGATTTGGGCATACTTTTTTCTTCTAATAGGTGCAGTGTCTCTGATTTAATTCCTAGGTCTTCAATCAACTTTGAGTTGAGATTTGTGCATGGTGAAAGATAGGGTGTTCATTTCATTTTGTTGCATACGGATTTCCAAATTTTCCCAGCACCATTTGTTGAAGAGGCTGTCTTGTCTCCAATGTATGTTTTTGGTGCCTTTGTCTAATATAAGATAACTGTAATTATGTGGGTTAGTCTCTGTGTCCTCTATTCTTTACCATTGGTCTACCAGTCTATTTTGATGCCAATACTATACTGTTTTTGTTACTATTCCTCTCTAGTATAGTTTGAGGTCTGGTATAGTGATGCCACTTGCTTTATTCATTTTGCTGGGGATTGCTTTAGATATTCTGGGTCTCTTATTTTTCCTGATGAATTTCATGATTGCTTTTTCTATTTCTATGAAGAATATTATTGGGATTTTGGCTGGAATTCCATTAAATTGGTATAGAGCTTCTGGTATTATGGTCATTTTGACAATATTAATTCTACCTATCCAAGAACAAGGGAGATCTTTCCATCTTCTAAGGTCTTCTTTAACTTCTTTCTTTAGTGTAGTTTTCATTCTAGAGGACTTTCACCTCTTTCATTAGGTTGATTCCCAAGTACTTTATTTATTTTTTTTAGGCTATTGTAAATGGGGTAGTTCTCCTCATTTCCCTTTCAGAGGATTTGTCACTTATATACAGAAATGCCTTTGATTTGTGGGGGTTGATTTTGAATCCTGCTACTTGTTCATTTACTAGTTCTAGAAGTTTCTGTTCAAATTTTTGGGGTCTTCTAGGTATAGAATCATATCATATTTTTTTTCTGATCCAATCAGCTAGCTTATCTTTTGATTGGTGAGTTTAAGCCATTAACATTCAGGATTATTATTGAGACATGATTTGTATTCCCAGACATTTTTGTTTATTTTTGGTATTTGACTTGACTTGGTTTTCTTTGATTAGCTTTTCCTTTAGTTTAATACCTCCCTTTGCTGATTTTCATTGTTGTTTTTTATTTCCTCTTCATAGGATATTTTGCCAAGGATGTTCTGTAGTGAAGGTTTTCTAGCTGTAAATGCTTTTAACTTTTGTTTATCATGGAAGGTTTTTATTTCATCATCAAATCTAAAGCTTAATTTTGCTAGGTACAAAATTCTTGGTTGGCATGAATTTTCTTTCAGAATTTGATATATGTTGTTCCGGAATCTTCTAGCTTTCAGAGTCTGGGTTGAAAAAGCTGCACAAAACCTAACTGGTTTTCCCCTATATGTAATCTGATTCCTTTCTTTCAAGGATTTTAATATTCTCTCCTTATTCTGTATGTTAGGCATTTTCATTATAATGTGCCTTGGTGTGGATCTGTTGTGATTTTGTGCATTTGGTGTCCTGTAAGCCTGTTGAATTTGGTTTTCCAATTCATTCTTCATGTTTGGAAAATTTTCTGATATTATTTCATTGAATAAAATGCTCATTCCTTTGGTTTGGAACTCTCTGCCTTCCTCTATCCCAATAACTCTTAAGTTTGGGTCTTTTTAGGCTATCCCATATTTCTTGAAGGTTCTGCTCATGGTTTCTTACCATTTTCACTGTGTGATCTACTTCTTTTCAAAATTATATATTTTATCTCCATTGTCTGATGTCTTGTCTTCCAAGTGGTCTACTTTGTTAGTGATGCTTTCAATTGAGCTTTTAATTTGGTTTATTCTTTCTTTCATCTCAAGGATTTCTGTTTGGTTTTTCTTTCGAACCTCTATCTCCCTTTTGAAGTAATCTTTTGCTTCCTATATTTGCTTATGTAGCTCTTTGTTGAAATGGTCTTTTGCTACCTGTATTTGCTCTTATTTCATCCTTTAATTCACAGAATATTTTAATTATGTATTCCTTTAATTATGAATTCCATTTATGTCATTTCATCTGATGTGCTGGTCATGAATTTTAATAATGTAGTATCTTGTTTTGTTTGGGCCACTTTCTTCCCTTGTGTTTTCATGTTGCTCTCATGTCATCCTTTCTAGCTCTATGGACCCAAGAAATCACCATTTTTACCCCATAGGCTTGTAGTTCGCCTATAAGGTTCCAATACCTTGCCTTTGAAGGGAAGGATAATGTTAATAGATCCCAATATGAACAAAATACCACCTACAGATAGCTGTTATTAAGACACTTACAGTTTGGTCACAATGTATAGAAATGATGAATTCAATTATTATCTACAATATAATCAGTAGGTTTGTTTACAGTTTCTGATGGTGAACAACGAACCCGGGGTGAGGTGTAGAAAGATATGCTGAGGAGGTATAGGATGAGGATATAGAGTTATTATATCTGAGGAAGTGTGACAGATAAATCTGAAGAAAAAGGTTAGTAGCAAGAGAATAGAGAGGTAGTAATTTGGGAGGTAGACAAGTAAGAGGAAAGACACTAGAGTACATAAGACAAACACACATATATATTTAAAAAAGTAAAAACCAGCAATCTTAAAAGAGGACCCTCAGATGATATCATATTCCAAGCTAATACTTAATACATCCAGTGAAATCCTGAGCTTAAAATAAGCCTAGATAATGGAAACCACTAAATAAGAAGCATGTGCTATTTTAAGTTTCTAAGTCTGTGGTAATTTGTCGTACAGCAACAACAACAACAAAAAAAAACATATCATTCGCAGACTTAGATAACTACATATAGTGGTAATTAAAAATTGCCAATAATAGAACCTCTCAAATAATATCATCTAACAATTGATACCTTAGTACCATTGGTTGATACTTTCCTGAATTTCATTTCACTTTCTATAATTGAAAATAAATGCTATTTTACATTCAGAGATTTAAAGAAACCTATCAGAAAGTAATTTTTTAAATGATAATCATACAGCAAGTCTAAGGAAGTTTAATCTATTTAATGTTTTTCTTCTTGACATTTTTATTTGATTTCATTAAAATTTATCTAGAGAGATATCTCAAAAAGTAGCTTGGGTAAGCCATTATTAGTGGAGTTTTTATAATCATTGTTTTAGTTATCTGCTTTATCTAAGATCTAAGAATTCTTTTAAAAAAATGACTGAAGAAACATTTTAATAATGGAAACTTTGTTTAGGCCTAAAATGTTAAAGCACTTGTGAGGATTTTGTTACTGTTAGCAGTTTTGTAAAGGATTACTTTTGTAATTGTCCAAAAAGAAAGGTTGTAAAATTGTTATGGAAATAAGATGCAGATAAAACTTTCTGGGATAATTATTCTGTGCCTTTGGATACACCTCTGCTCTTTGCTATCCAGTGCCCTCGATCTGAAATGCCATTTATACTAAGTTTCACATAAGTATAGCAGATCAAAAAGATGAATAAGAAATTATCTCTGTGTCTATCTATCCTTTGCTATATTATAAGTTTTGCTACATCTGTTCATCAGAGGAAAAGACATTTTGAATTTCCATTCCCTGGAAATAGCCATGAATTCAATAAAAGTTTTATAAACAAAATTGAATCCAAGAAATGTTACCACAAATTTAACATTCTTAATCATTTGTTTTGTAAATTAGGTCAAGTGGTAATTTATTATATTGTCTAAATTAATTGAAAGAACTGACACAGCATGTTGAATATTGTCCTAATATCATTTTACAGAAACTTGTAGTGATTTATCTAGGCTATATTATCTGTGCATTATCAAAATAGCCTTTAAGAAAATTCAGAAAATTTCATTAATCAAGTAGTATATATCATAAATCAAAAGTATTGTAATTTTGTTGACAAAGTTCTATGATTATTTAAAAATTTTTATTACAGCATTGCATTTATGGATAATGATAGGATTCATGTATCTTCATATAATAAAATAATATTTGAACAACTGACTACTTTTTTAAATATTACATAAATATGTTCAATAAAATAGTTGCTTTGTTGAAAACAAATTTTTTTCTTTGTTTTGTTTTGAGGTGCTGGAGATTAAATGACTGAATCTAGTGGTGCTTTTCTGAGCAACATCCCAGCCCTTTTTATTTTTATTTTGAGACAGGATCTCAGTAAGTTGTTCAGAATAACCTCGAACTTGCAATCCTCCAGCCTCAGCCTCTGAAGTATCTGGGATTACAGATACATACACCACTGTGCCTTTTGGAAAATACTCTTTAAAAGAGATTTTGGCATGATATCAAGGAAAAAATTAAGTCACTGGAATTTTCTATTTTTGCTAAATATGAAAATATAATCTGAATGATGAAGGAATATAGTTCAGTAACATAAAAATAGTTCAGATCTCCTCAGGTTTAATTCAAATATTAAACTTATAGAATACACATCATGTGATGATAATTTTGTCACTTATACTAAGCATTTTTTTTACAAATGAATTTTCCCATTGCCTGATTTTTAACATAGATTTTATTATAAATTTACAAAAGTAAAAAAAAAAATAAAGATTTTTATTATTATATGAAACATTGTACATAAAGGGAAAAACTTAGTATTTAAATATTAGGTGGTAGATAGATAGATATACATATATAACTTGCAGCTGTATTAAGATATAAATTTTATATTTTGATCCTCAGCACCACATAAAAATAAATAAAAATAAAAATTAAATATATATAAAACAATTAAAATTATATACATTCAAAGTACATCACATGATTTTTATGTATGCATACAGTATGAAATTATTACCAAAATCAGGTAAATTAATTTGTCACTTCATATAGTGATATTTTTTTTGGTGTGGTGACAATACTTAAAATCAAGACCTAGCATATTTCAAATGTAAAATAAATTAACTATAGTTACCATCTTACAACTAAGTTTGCACCCTTGACCAATGTTTCCTTATTTTCCCCAATCCCTGACCCCTACTAACCATCCTTTTATTCTATTTCTGTGTTTTTTGTTTTTTATACATTCCACATGAAAATGTAGTCATATGCTTCCCCCAGCCCCCAACATGTGGCTTATTACACTTAATGTTATGTCTGCCAAGTTCACCGATGTTGTTCTAAATGGGAGAATTTCCTTCCATTTTAAATAAATAAGTAATGCTATTAAATAAATGATAGATAGATGATAGAAGATAGATTGATGGATAGATATAGATAAATAAATAGAGATCTTAGATTTTCTTTGTTTATCCTTAATGGATGTTTGAACTGTATCCTTAGCTTCTGTAAATAACACTGCAATGAATATAGGAATGCAAATATCTCTTAGTTATACAAATTTTATTTCTTTTGGAAATGCATCCAGAAGTGTGATTTTTGGATCATATGATAGTTCTAATTTAAATTATTGAGGAAGGGCTATGCTGTTTTCCACAGTGGTTCTACATATTCACATTTCCATAAGAAAGGCTTAAGGCTTTCCTTTCTCCACATTCTCTTCAATGCCTAAATTATTTTTGTAGCTATTCTAACATGTGTGAGGTGATATCTAATTGTGATTCTCATTTGCATTTCCATGACAATTAGGGACATTTGAGTCCCTTTTAATAGACCTATTGGTCATGTGTATGTCTTCTTTGGAAAAATGTCTTCAGTTTCTTTGCCCATTTTCAAATCAAATTGATTCTTTTTCTATTGAGTTGTATGAGTGCTTAATATATTTTGAATATTAATTTCTTGTTAGATGTATGTTACACAAATATTTTCTGCAATTGCATAGTATGCTTTTTCATTTTGCTTACTATTTATCTATTCATTTATTTATTTATCCTGTGCAAAAACTATGGGGGAAAAAGGACTGCCAATTGCCATATCATTAATATTTTCTAACCTTAGTCAGTCCTTTGTTTTTTTCTTCCCCTCTCAAAATTGTCCTTTGTGATTTGATGACTTGCTGTAGTGCTATACATTTCTCTCTCTCTCTCTCTCTCTCTCTCTCTCTCTCGTCTATTAACTATAGGTTTTTTGCTTTGACTATGAAGTTTACATAAAACATTTTATTATAGCAATCTATTTTAAGCTGATGACAAGGTAACATTGATTGCATCCATTAATTCCACACTTAATTCCCCCCATATTTTATGCTTCTGATAAAACAAATTGCATCTTTTTATATTTTATATTCATTAACATATTGTTGCAGCTACAGTTGGTTTTTAATATCTTTGTCTTTTAATGTTTACACTCAAGTGAACTACACACCATTTTATGTCATTAGAATATTCCAAATTTGACTGTAATCTTGCTTTTACCAGTGACTCGTGCACATTTATGTTTTCATGTTATTAATTAGTAGTCTTTCATTGAAGACTTTCTTTCATTGAAGAATCCCTTGAGTATGTCATGCAAGGCTGTTCTAGAGATGATGAACTCCCTCAACTTTGCCTGGAAACATCTTGAATTTCTGATGGACAGCATTTTCCAGTAGAAATAGTCCTGGATGGCAGTTTTTTCCTTTGGCTTAGAATATATCTTCTACTTTCTCCAGGTCTGCAAATTTGCTAGTAAGAAATTCACTGATACCCACATAAGAGTGGGTATCAGTGTTAGGAACATTTTTTTTTCTTCATATTCTCAGAAAGACAAGAGAGATTTAAAGAAGTAATGACTGAAAATTCTCAAATTTGGGGAGAAGTATGGGTATCCAGGTACACGAAACAGATCTCCTCAGGTTTAACTCAAAGAAGATTTAATAAAGATATAATCAAATTATCAAATCTAAAAAAAAGAGAATTCTCTCTCTCTCTTTCTTTCTCTCTCTCAAACCATCCACAATGCCAAAATAAACATGAACTTTCTGCTTTCTGAATTCCTTTTCACTCTTCTTTTTTCTTCTCTGAATGGGCATCTTCAAATGAACTGGCTTCCAACTAACAGATTTTTATTCTGCTTAATCATACCTACTGCTGATGTTATTTCATTTATAATTTCATTCATTCATTCTACAGTTCCAGGATTTCTGCTTGGTTCTGTGTGTGTATGTGTGTGTGTGTGTGTGTGTGTGTGTGTGTGTGTGTGAGAGAGAGAGAGAGAGAGAGAGAGGAGAGAGAGATTTCTATCTCTTTTTTGAACTTCTTTTGCACATGTATTGATTTTCTGATTTTGTTGAGTTGGCTATCTATGTTTCTTTGTAGCTCACTCAGCTTTAAAACAATGTTAGAATTCTTTGTCAGCCATTTTGTGAATCTCCATCTCTTTGGAATCTACTACTGGACTATTGCATTCTTTTGATAGTGTCCTGTTTCCTTGATTTTTCATGTATTTTGTTGCCTCAAGTTGATCATCTGTGCATTTAATAGAGCACTCCTCTCCCAAACTTTATGAACTGGTTTTAGTGGGTAAGATCTTAACCTGTGGATGTGCAACGGCATTTGCTGGGAGGGGTGAGGTGATTCTGATTCTGATGAGCATGGAGCAATACATTCTGTATGCTACTTCATCACTGAAATAAATTTTGGTGAAGATTGCAGTGGGCTTCAGTGGCCAAGGTTGTGGGTTATCCACAGTATCAGTGACAACAGTTGGAGTATTTAGTGGAGAAAGATGATAGGAATCTCCTGATTTTTTTCTCTTCCACTAGAAATATCATGGCTATAGAACTCCCTCTTGGCACCAGCTCTGGCTTATGGGTGTACTCACAATAGAAGTGGTTCCACTTCTGATATGTGGAACCTGTGTAATGGCCACAGAGCTGGGTTCTGGAGTGCATGTACTTAGGGACGCACTGCAGTATTGATAATGATGTGTAAGGCCAAGTGGAGCAGATGGGGAGTCAGAATCTGGGGCATGGTCATGTATAAATAACCACAGTTAATGGTTCCAATATCTATGGAGACAGGTCCTGAGGCATGGAGTATGGAAGTGCGTGGAGCAATAGTGGATTGGGGTATAGGACCTGTGCTACCTCACTGTGATAGTACATTAAATATCCAAGGCATGGGCAGGGCACTCATGGTACAGTCACAACTCCAGGGTCAGGGGCATGGGTAGGGTTGTGAGGAAGCAGGGATTTGGTCCCAGAGAAGAACAATCTTCAGAGAAAAGGTATGCAACAGAATCTCTCTGGTTTGTAGCAGTGATGGTTGTTGATTATTTTAATGGAAGAAGTTTCCAAACATCTCTACAGTGCAGGCCTCGAGGAACCATGTTTTCGACCACTATATGGCTGACACAGATATGCCCCATCCTTCTTTGTTCATCATCACCACAGATTTTCTTCCATTCTGTGTGCTGACATTCCTACCTGTATAGGAGGACCATGTTGATTATTTCCTTTGCTAAGCAGAATCTTTTTTTATGTAATCAGATTTGTCATTTCTTGCTATTATTTTCTGAGTTATCAGAGTAATGCAGTGTGTCAATATCCCCAGAAATTCTTTCTTTGGAGTTATTCTTTGGTTTTCTTCTCCACTGTGTAATTGTACATTCTTAATTGGACTCTAGATTCTTACCAGGGTTATTTTTGTTCATGAAGAGCTGTCTGTTGTTTTTGTGCATATATGAAGGCAATCTCCTATTCTGTCATCTTACCAACATCACTCCCACAGGTGGTGTATTTTTGAGTTTTAGAAAGGCGTTATGGAGAATGAAGCTAATAAATGAAGCAACACACATTAGAAATGATTTTTAAAGAAAGAATGTAACAAATAACAAATAATAGAAGTCAAGGGAAATATGCTATGGAATATTTTCATAATTATAAACTCCTTTCTCATAAAGTCCATAATTTTGCACATTATTTCAATTTTTTTTCAAACCTAGCTCAGGTTTATCTTCTAGAGAAATTTTCAAAGCATTTAGTTCTTCTCACAGTCTCACTGGTTTAAATCAAATAGAACAGGGGTTGCTAAATATTTTCTGTAAAGAGACAGATAGTAAACATTTTATGTTTTATAGGTCACAAAGGCTCTGCCACAACTATACCTCTGCCATTGTATAGTGAAAGTAGCAATAGACAATATGTAAATGCATGGGCAAGACTCCAATACAATTTTACTTACAAAAACAGCAAGTAGATGGATTTAATCTGCTTCCCAACCCCTGCTATAAACTAATATTAGCATTTATGTTAAGCAACACAATAAGAATTAGTCTTCACAATGACTAGTTGATATATAAAAGAATATAGACTTTATAACAGTTTAAAATACAGTATACATTATACCAAAATTCTATCTGATGCATTTACAGATGATTACCATAATAAATTTTATATTGAAATTAGCTCCATCCGGAACGAGAACAGATTTCACGCAAAGGACTTGTCCCATTCTTTCTCATTTTGAGCACGCAAAAAATATTTCTCTTTTTAATTGAATACCCTAATCAGTGGGTGGTTTTTTACACTTTAAAATATCACATAGTTATTTGCTTTTTGCTATAATTGTTAGTACATTAATTGTGCAAAATAATGGTTTTATTGTGACAATTTCATATATGTATTAATATACTTTTATATTGCCCCATTAATATAATTAAATGCCCCATTAATATACTTTTATATACCTTTCCTATTGTCCTCTTTTTCCCTTGCCCTTGGTCTCCTAAAGTCCTCCTCCTACTTCTATGTGTTTTTTTTTCTTTCTAGGTTCCACCTATGAGAGAAAACATGGAATGCTTTTCTTTCTGAGTCTGTCTTATTTTGCTTAACATGATCTCTAGTTCCATCATTGTCCTGAAAATGGCATGATTTTGTTCTTTATGACCAAATAATACTCTATCATCTCTATATATCACATTTTCTTTATCCATTCATCCATGGACCAGAACCTAGGTTGATTCCATAGACTTTTTTGAATAAATATATTTCTCTATAATAAGCTCACTTTGATTCCTTCAGATATATATATATATATATCCAGAAGTAGTATAGACTGACCATATGGAAGATCTATTTTTAGGGTTTTTTTTTTAGCAACTTCCATCCTGTTTTCCATAGTGGCTCTACTAATTTACATTCCGACCAATAGGGTATAAGGAATGCCCTTCACCAGAATTTGTTATTTTGTTTTCTTGAGAATAATCATTCTGACTATGGTAAAATGAAATCTCAATGTAGTTTTATTTACATCTTACTGATAGCTAAAGATATTGACCACTTTTTTCATATATTTATTGGCCATTTGCAATTCTTTTGACAAGTGCCTTATTCAGCTCCCTTGCCCTTTTATTAATTGAACTACTTGAACTTTTTGCTAATTTTTTTAAGTTATTTATATATTCTGGATATTAATCCTCTGCAGATGAATAGTTGGCACAGATTTTCTTCCATTCTGTATGCTGACATTCTTACCTGTGTCGAAGGACCCTGTTGATTGTTCCCTTTGCTAAACAGAAGCTTTTTTATTTGATGTAATCACATATGTCATTTCTTCCTATTATTTCCTGAGTTATCAGAGTAATGCAGTAGTTTTCTGAGTTATTCAGGAAGTTTGATGGTTTACTAAAATAATTATGTTCAACTTTTTTCTACTTCTCATTTGTCTGCCTACTATCCTGATGTGATGTTTTCTTTCCCGTGCTCTTGTGACTCTCTTTATCTTGCTTCTTCATCTGTGTGTAGAATTCTTCTGAGCATCTTCTACAAAACTGGATTAGTGGTCATGAATTCTTTGTTTATGCTTATCTTGGAAAATCCTTACTTTCTTTTTAATTCTGAAAGACAATTTCACTGGCTATAGTAATCTAGGTTGGCAGATATTTTCTTTCATGAGTTGAAATACATCAGTTCTTGCCATCCTGGCCTTTTGAGTTCATGCTGAGAAATCTGTTGTTAGTTTGATTTTCTTCTTTCTTGAAGTTTTTTTTTTCTCCTTTACTGGAGCACTCTACTACTGAACTACATGATTAACCTTTTTTATTCTTATTTTGAAACAAGATCTTGCTAAGTTTCTCAGTAGTCTGGCCTCAGACTTGTGATTCTCATACTTCATCCCCCCTTTTAGCTAGGATTACAGCCTTTATGCCCAGCTCTCTTACATCTTTTAATATTCCTTCTTTGCTCTTTATTTTTTGGAAGTTTAACTAGGATATGTTGTCAAGAGGCTCTTTTCTGGTTATGTCTATTTGGGATTCAAGATGCCCTAGTACCTAGAGGTCCATATCATTCCCAAGATTTAGGAAACTTTCTGCCATTATGTCACTGAACAAGTTTTCTTTGCCATTAGCCTGTAGCTCTACTCCATCTAAATAGTGTCTCAGAAATTTTTGTATGTTCTGTTCATAGTTTCTTTTCTTTTTTTTTTCTTTATTACCTTTAGAGCATGCTATTTTATCTACCTTATTGCCAAGCCCTGGTATTTTCTTCTGCTTGATCTATTTTATTGGAAAGGCTTTCAAGTGACCATTTTACTTGATTTATTGAGTTTTTCATTTCTAAGACTCTGTTTGATGCTTTTTCATAATCTATCTTTATTAAATTGGTCTTTCATATCTTGCAATGACTTTCTTAATTCACTCAGCCATTTATTTGTATCTTCTTTGAACTCATTTTCATTTTTACAATTTCTTAAATTCCTTACTGACATTTCATCCATGTTAGTATCTATAGATTCAGTTAGTGGGATTCATGAACTTTGGAGGAATCACATTGCTTGTTTCTTCATGTTTCTTGTCTTGCTATGCTGAAGTTTGCACATCTGTTGGGATGGATATCTCTTCCACTATTTTATGAGGGTCTTCCTGGTGAGCAGACATCTCCTGAAGGTGTGCCATAGAATATTGGTTTGTTGTGTAGTGTGGGCTTTAATTACAAATGGACTTCCCATTGTAGCATCTTTGTGGCTTCTTGACTCTGTGCCCTCTGCTAGTTTAGACAGAAGTGACATAAACAGCAGAGTATATGAGTGTTAGAGTCTGTAAACAAGTCTGGATGGCACCTGGCAAAATGCCAGAGGGAGTGGTTTATGAAGTAACGCCAGTGAGCCGTTAAGTGTGGAGATTTCTGATTGGTTGACTGCTGTATCTAGTTTATGCTAATTAGATAAGCTGTGTGGAATGTATAAATACTGCTCCTGTCCTACAATAAACGGCTCCCACTCCTACTGTATCAATGTACACAAGTTGTTCATCAACCCCCGGTTATTTTGCCCAGCCAGCCGGACTGCGGCAGATAACATATGAGATAAATTCCCTGTGGTTAATACGCCAGATCTGTGAGCGCAGCAATCTAAGAAGGCATGAGGCAACCAATGCTAGGACCCCTTGTGAGTAGGTTGACCATAGCAGTTGGGTGATTTCTCTTTGTCCAGTAGTGGGTTTTCAGAACACCACATCTATGCCTGCTTAAGCCTGTGTCATCAGCTGAAGACTCCTTTCCCCCTATGCTTTAAGTTGAAATATTTGCCAAAGTTTAAGCAGAACTTTGTCTAAAATAGACTAAGGGACAATTTCTTTTTTCTAGACTGGGATATAACTTGGCGTCAAAGCATTCACTCAACATATTTGGAGTGCTTGGATCAATCCCAGCACAACTATGAAAGGAGAAAATAACCACCAGTAACAGAAAAGCAAAGAAAACACAGATTAAAAACCTATTTAAAATAACATCTACAACACCACCAACCACAGAGAAAAGGGAGGTAATAATTATAAATAGGCTAAAAATTTAGGTAGTTCTGAAAATAAAACTAATATTTTTAAAAAGGAGCAAAGGAAAAAAAGAAATGGAAATGAAAAGAGAGAAAGGGAAAAAAAGAAAAGCAAATGAAAATTGTGAGAAAAATAAAAGTACATTAAATTATATAAAAATATGAAAAAAAAACAAGGAAAACAAACCAAATCAATACAGGGGGAAAAAATAAGAGACAAAATAGAACAAAATGAAAGGTCAGTGTTTCCTCCTTGCCAAGGTATTTAAAATGGAGGCACTTCTTACAGAGAGCTCTAATTTTGGAATCACCAGGCATGGTGAGGAAAGGGTTGTGAGTCCCATCCAGTCCAGTTGTTCAGAGCTCCAACCTAACACGCTAACCCAGTTGGGGCAGTCTATAGACTGCGCTCCACCTCTCCTTGCCCACCAGTGCAGACTAAGGCAAAGTTGTCAAGGGCAAGACTAACTTCACTGCCAAGGCTGCAATGAGGTGTGGGATCATAGTGACAACAGACACTGCCTACTAGCCCCTCTCACCCTCCCATCCTGTGGACAGGTAGGGTTTGAACCCTTGGTCCCAAGATCCTCAGTCAGTATGCTCAGGTTATGGCAAATGTCCAAGCTGTGGCAGTGAATCCTTTGAATGCCTCTGAGGGTAGAGAAAACAACCAAGCCACTGCACTGGGGAGGAACCTGCAGGAACCAACTATGGGCTAGTTGCAGCCATGGCACTTAGGAGCCCAACCCCTTCACAAATCCACACACAGTGGGTCTCGCTCCTCCTCACACACATCAAACCACCAATTTTAAATGAAAGTACTTTCAGCTTCACTCTGCTTCATAGACCCCACTTCCGGCTGCCTAGAGTTCTCATCTGATTCATGGCATTCCCTGGACTCAAAATGACTCTCAGGGTGGGCACCTGCTGAGCCAGTGAAGAGAAGAAGCCATTGGGTCTTCAAGATATAAAAATAAACAGTAAGCTCTGACTCTTTAAGACAGCAGCCCCTGTTGGCACCATATGAATGTGTTGAGAAGTGCAGTGTACCTCGCTTCTCCCATGCCAACTCCCTATGCAGATCCCAGGTCTGCCATCTGCTCCGATGGCTTTTCTATGTGGTGGTAGACTCTGCATTCCTGGAGATCACCAGGACACTCTCTCTCTCTCTCTCTCTCTCTCTATCTCTATCTCTATCTCTCTATCTCTCTTTGAACCTGCCTAAGGGGTCATTTCCCTTCCCCTGCAGAGCCCCCAGTGCTTAGTATTGGTGCCTTTTATTTTTCTTGTTACTCTGAAAGCCAATATTTCTTAGTTTCACCTGGTCATCAACTCTAAAGTTGCACTCAGTGCTTTCCTCCAACCCACCCACCTCAATATGCAGCTTCACACTTGTTTTGATTCAGTCTTATGGGGCAGTAGCCTTGAACCCACCATCTTCCAACTCCTCATAGTTATTTTTTAGTTTTTACAACCTAACGAGGCAGGTTGTGCACACCTTGCTTTACATGTGATTTAACTGCCACATCTATTATATGACACATCTGAGATTCAAACCCCAAGATGACTTTCAGAGTCTCTGCTATAGTACTTCCATGATTAAATGACAGCAAAACATTCTTAAATCTAAATTCTAATTTGTTAACAATTAGAAGAAAGACATTTACTTTAATATATTAATAATAGTATATTACACTTATGTATTTTCAAATATATTTTATGTGTTACATTAGAGTTTGAACATTGTCCATGAGTGAATATTTGTTTATCTATTTTGTTTAGCAACCAACAGCTTCAAATATAATTTGCACTTTAAAATCAACATTAACCTTTAATATAAACAGAAAATTTACAATTACATAACTCTAAATTCATTCCTAATATGCACTGTCACTTTTATTATGCCAGTGCAATATTCACCTCTTGGCTATAATCTTGGTGTATAGATGATGTTAATGCAATATTTTCCCTGGGATGCATTCATAGTAATATTTGTATAAAAAAACAAGTGCTAAAAAGTGTAGAGTCAAATTTGCCTGGAGATACATGTAATCTTAATCTTTTTTCATTAGTGTAAAATAATAATTTATATGATATATATAAAAAGTCTTTGAATTTAAGAGGAATTTGATTAATGTGAGAGAAATAAGTATTTCATTAAAAGTTACCAATCCCAGGAATGGTTATGAAAGGGTAAACTGTTTCAATTAAACAGGGAGAATACATTATAACTATTTGGGAGTTAAATACATCCATGTTCTTCATTGACTCATTCCACTAAACACAAATAGTGTCATCCCTTCACACTCCATAAATATATATTATTATAACTCATCAATATCTATTAAAATATTTTTTAAAAGAGAACCCAGTCTGATTTTGAACTTTTATAATTTAGATAACAATTTGGGGAAAATCCTTTATGATCAGCTCTCTTAGGTGTGAAAGACTGTGAGGGATCATGTAAAATTCCATGATTTAGGGCTGGGATGTAGTTCAGTGGTAGAGCAAGGGCATGATTAATGTGTGAGGCCCTGGGTTCAATCCCAAGACACAAACACACATACACACTCATTCTGTGATTTTATCTCTAACAAAAGGATTATTAAAATCCACAAATCTCAGCATTTGGTTTTATCTTTTATAACAAGATATTCAGGACCATAGAATTATCACTGTCCTATTCAAATTTTTGATTACTAATTTGGATGAAATGTAGTCTCTTTATCAAAATTTCAGGTGAAATAAAGCCTTCAGGAAAAGTGAAGATGGGGGAATCAAAGCCAAGAGAAAACAAAACAAAACAAAACAAACGAACAAAAAACCTCTGAAATGCCAAAATACAAGTCCCAAAGCCATGTCCCCTGGCCCCAGTGACCTACCTCCTTCAGTCACACCCTACCTGCCTATAGTTGCCTCTCAGTTAATTCAATTAATTCAGTGAATTAATCCACTGATACTCTAATCACTTCACATATGAACATTCTGACATTATTTCACATGAGCTTTTGGAGGGCACCTAAATCACAATGTTTTTCTCCAAGGTATAGATATATACCCAGGGCTGTCTAGGACAGTAAATCTAAAACTTGTCAAAGTCATTATTGAGTAATTGGACAATATGTCTAAATAATGTATAAATAATCATATATAATTTATACATTTTTGTATATGTGTGTGTGTATATATATATATAATTCTATTTTAATTTTTTACCCTCAACATCTATATTATTATTGTAAGAGTTAGTGTAGAGAAGGGGAAGAAGTGAGAAATCCTTTATGTTTCATCTATATTTACTTTTCTTAAAAGATTCTTCAGAATCCATGTGCACAAAAAAACATTAATCATCAGGTTCATACTGTGTAGCACTTTACGATGTATTTTTATCCTTAATCCAACAGAAGTCTATATTCAGCCATAGAAAGAAGACAAAGTGAGCCTACCAGCTAAACAGTATGTTTGCAATCTCTAGCTGTGATTTCAAAGAGGTTTCTTTGAAAACAGTTTTCTATCCCACTAGTTTTTAATAGGAAAGGGAAAATTGGTTTACAATATGAACTTTTAAACTTTCCCTTATTTTCATACCAATTGCTTGCCCCACACTTGAACCCAACAATTTCCCACATATTCAAGTGTTTTTGTACTCATGGTTCTTAGCCAGAATCAAAGCAGTTCAGCTGAATGAGACTGTGCTGTCATATGGGCCACAGATAAAAAGACCAGGCACATAAGTAGCAGCAATTCATAGACTTTCTAATGTATTTTTTTCCATTTTTGAGCTTATTGAACTAAACTACTGAACCTTTTTAGGTTTAGCTCTAGATTTTGACCTTCATTTGTCCAAGTTCTTCATGCATGTGAAGCATTTCAACTAGTGAAATAGTATGTGGTTACAGTAATAATCACCCACAGTTGGCAACAACTTATTCCTTAACTTTTGCAGAATTGATTATGTTCGGTGCATGAGATAACTTCCTATTTATGTCCCTGGTTTGCATTAATGGTCTCAAAATGACTGTCACAGACTAAAAAAATTTTCATAGTCTATAGATGTTTAATTCTTAAAAATGCCTTGCAAGTTATTTTAAGAAAGAGGAATATAGAAAAGGATTGAATAATGAAGAAAACAGGAGGGTTAAAAAAAGAGAGAGACTTAGTTTAATGCTCAGTACAAATAGTAACAGAGTTAGGAAAAAAATAAAATGTTTAAAAATCTATCCATAGGCATAAAGCTAGGAAGAAAAGATGTAATAATTCTAGGCTCATGTTTACAAAGGAGGAAATGTTTACAGAGGTAGCTACTTCACATTCCAACCTTGGAGAGTACAGCAACGCAGTTTATTACCCACAGGTATAAAAGGGCCAGGATCAAGGCCAAAAGCAATGGCAGTGACACAGAAAGGAAGACCTCTGGAGTTGCAGGGTCTTGGTTGGGGACCTTTTTAAGTCACTTAATCTCTTCAGGCCCCAATTCCTCATTTGTAAAAGGGGGAAACTCTAGATTTAATTTTATGGTTAACATAGATTATTATGCAAATATAGTGTTCAGCACAATTCTCACACCAAATGAATTCAAAACATCTTAGACATTATTACTGGAATGATTAGGAATGCTACAGGAGCAAGGAGGCTCAGTGGAAGTGACCTTCAAGGCTACAGAGGGGAAAGTGAGTGGAAAATGGAAGCAGACAGTCAAGATGGAACCTCTGTGTGGTGATCGGTCTTCCACAACCTTTTGAGGGTCAGGCAGCATGTTTAAGAGCCTCAGTTTTAGAATTAATAAGCAGCAAAGTCAGCCCTCAAAGGCAGATATTTCTAACTGTGCAACATTCAGAAAATTGCTTTCCTTGTAATGAGGCTTGAAAGTTTCAGCTATCTTCTCTCAAAAAAAAAAAAAAAAAACAGACATGGACTTCCAGTTTCCAGTCCAGCATGCAAGGAGCTTAGACACTGCCATTCTGTCAGAACGATAAGGACAAAACTGAAAGAATCAATACCCCTTATTAGCTCCATCAAAGAAGTGAGGGCACAGAGCAAACAACAGCATCCCAAATTGAAAAGACAGCCAGGAGAATACAGAGAGTCACAACTTGCTGGAGCAGAAGTCTCTCCGAGAACCAGTGCTAAGGAAGGAACCCAAGTAGTAATGGAGGCTTAGTGAGGTTATCTGACTAACCCAGTCATAGGGATGTCCAAACACTGTTGTGAGTTGTATCTCCAGGACTGAACATCAGAGAAAAATCCCCTTGTTCTCCCAGCAAGGGAAGCAGAAAAGGAAACATTTTGAAATAAGACAGAGCCTCCATTCTTAACAAGGCTCCCCCTCAGGAGAAACCATTTTACCAGAGCCTGAACTGCAGGGTTTTATCAGAATCAAACCTAAGGTGGGAAAGGAAATACCCACCTTCACTAGCTCTAGTCATCCTGACCCACCTGAGAGTAGGGAGGGGAATAAGAAACCCTGGCAGGTTCCTAACCCAGGGACACAGCTCACCAAAATGATGAGGCCCGGTAGTAGGATTATAGAATGCTTCTCTCACATACAATTTACCATGTTCCTCAAGTCCTATTTAGGGGAGTTGCTTTAACCCAATAGATCCTCCCTACCTTTTAACAAAAATTACAAGGAATACTAAAAGACAAAAAAAAAAAAAAAAAGTAAATACATAAATAAATAGATTTTAACGCTTTGAAGAGATTGAACAAATATAAGAACCAGAGTTCCATATCGCAGGAATTTTAGAATTATCAGATCAGGAAAAAATTTTTTTTAGTTGTCCATACATAACAATGGGTTTACATGTGGTGTTTACATTGTGTGCTATTACCATTGGGTTTTCTACTGACAAATCTTAAGGATCAGAGATTTCTTTCCTCAGCAATATTCATCCTACTAATGAAGCAAAGATATATGGACAATTCAATACCTTTATTTTATTTTGTTTGTTTATTTATTTATTTATTTATAAGTAGTGCTGAGAATCGAACCCAGTGCCTTACACGTGCCAGATGAGTGCACTACCACTGAGCCACAACCCCAGCCCCAAATTTTTAAAATTATAATTAATATGCTAAGAACTTGAGTGGGAAAAATAGATAATATACATTACAATAATACCTGTGAATTTCCATGACTAATATCAGATATATGTAAAATATATCTGATATATATATAAAATATAAAATTCTAGAAAAAAAATGAAATGCTAGAAATCAAAACTACTGTAACATAAATGAAAAATGCCTCCACAGAGTAGGATGAATATTGTTGAGGAAAGAAATCTCAGATCCTTAGGATTTGTCAACAGAAAATCTGATGGTAATAGCACAAATGGAAGCACGTATTGAAACACCACCTGTTACCCCATTGTTATGTGTGATTTTTATGCTCTTATATATCAGTTAAAATATAAAAATAATTTTCAAAACTGAAAAGCAAAGCAAGAAAAGACTTTAAAAAATGACAACATAACATCAAAACACTGTGAGATAACTATGAAAGGTGTAGCATACATGTAATGAGAGAGTCAGAAGAGACAAAAGAGAGAAGGGAATGGAAGAACATATGAAGCAATAATGCCTATGAATTTCCATGACTAATGTCAGACTCCAAACCACAGATCCAAGAAACATAGAGGCAACAAGTAGAATAAATACCCGCCCTCCAAAACAATTTTACACCAAGGCACTCATGTGCAAAGTGCAAAAAAAAAAAAAAAAAAAAATCAAAGATAAAGCTTGAAAAGCAGAGAACAACAACAAAAAACAAAAATGCTACCTGTAGAAGAGCAAAATTACATCTTACTTTTTCTTTAAAATTATGCAAGAAACAGCCAGACATGGTAATGCACACCAGTAATCTCAGCAACTAGGGACGCTAAGGCAGGAGAATCACAATTTCAAGGGCAGCCTGAGAAAATTATGTGACAAAGAAAAGAAAGAAAAAGGGGATAAAATTAAGTGCTGGGAAAAAGCAATCACCAACCTAGAATTCTAAATCCTACAAACTTATTCTTCAAAAGTGAAATACAGCTAGATATGGTGCCACGTGCATATGTATAATCCCAGCTATTTTGGAGGCTGAGGCAGAAGGATTGCAAGTTCAAGTTCAGCCTGGATAATTTAGTAAAGCCCTATCTCAAATTTTTAAAAATGGCTGGTGGTATACTGTAGCTCAGTAGTAAAGCACTCCTGCATTCAATCTCCAGTACTAACAACAATATTTTTAAGTGAGAGATAAGTAAAGATATTTTAGACAAACAAAAACTGAAGAAATTGGATGTCAGAGAATGGTTTGAATATAAATGAATTAGTGATAAATTAGCTGTATTGCAAACTCAAGTAGGAACCACTACAAAAAGCTAAAAAAGAAAGAAAATATAGGGCATACCCCCACAAAAGAGAGAGACACACAGAGAGAAAACTGAGTCAAATAAAATGCTCAGTTAAAACCACAAAAGGAAAAAAAAGCAGAATTATAGAAGACAAAAATAGGAACAAAGAACAAGGGCAACAAATAGAAAACAATAACTATTAATCTACTCTATCTATAATCACTTTAATTGTCAATAGTCCAGTGCACCATTAAGACAGAGGTGGTCAAAGTGGATCAAAAACAGACCTAACTATATTTTGTCTAAAAGAAATGCACTTTATGGGTGAAGGGTTATGGAAAATAATATTCCTACAAGAAAACTCCTCAGGAAAAATGGAAGGACAGAGTGAAGGAGGAGGAAGGAGGGGAAATTAGTCAAATATCAAACTTCGTCCAGTACATCTTTTCCCGTAACAATGAGCCCTGAGGGGAAAAGCAAACTTTCATCCCTTCCCAGGTTCATCCCCAGCATCTCCACCAAAAGCAAACATTTACCCCTTCCCAACCACAATGGGTCCTGAGAGAGGAAGTGAATACTGAAATGCTGGGTCCTGAATCCTGGAATGAGAAAAGCAAATAGTGGAGCTCTAGGTAACAGTGGGTCCCAGAGAAAGGAAGATAAGCAATGGACACCGAGTTGTGAAATTTTCCCAATGACAATGAGTTTCAAACTTTTTACAACTGCATTCCTGAATTAAAATTTTAACCTGCACAACTAGGTCTCTGACATGCTCAGTCTCCAATGATTAATTCACCCTCATTGTAAACTATAAAACCCAGACTCTTTCTGTAACCCAGGGGGCCATCTCCATACTTAGAAAATAAAGCCCCCAGCTCCTGCCCCCACCCCGGCGCCTGATGGATTGACTTTGGGGCAGAATAAAGGAAAGCTTGCTGATCCAAGGTTTGCTTCCCATTTCCTGCCTTCATCATTTGTGGGCCATGTGTTTACAACAGGCTGGCAGGTAACTCAGTGGTGCAGCACTGAGTTAGCACACATGAGGCCCTGAGTTCAATCTCCAGAACTGAAGAATAAGAAAGAAGCAAAAAATTGAAGAGATGCACTTTAAACATGAACATATATAGATCAAAAGGAAAGGAAAGGGGACAAAAGTAGGGAAATGGAGAGAGATACTTTGTTACCATCAATTCAACGAAAATTAGAGTATCTATATTAATTTCAGATTTCGGGGAAAAGAAAATAAATTGATTCAATAAATAAATAGATTCAATGTAGGGACTATTTATTTTCAATGCTCAATAGAAATGAGCTAGCGAGTCCTAAAAAGACATGGGGGAATCTTATAGGCATGTTGCTAAATGAAAGAATCTATTCTGATTCCAACTACATGATGTTGTGAATTAGGTAAAACAGAAGAGTCATTAATGAGATTAGTGGTTTCCAGGGGAAATGGGGAGGGAAAAGTGAATAGGCAGAGCACAAGCAGGGCAGTGAAGGAGTCTGTGTGGTACCACCTGGTAGACATATACTTTACATTTGTCAAAATCATACAATGTATAACACCAAGAACCCTAATGTAAATTATGGACCTAAGGTGATATTGTGTCAGTGTAGCTTCATAATTGTAAAAAAATGTATCACTGTGGTGTGGGATATTATTAGATTGTACATGTGTGGGAACACAGGGAATATGGGAACTCTGTAATTTCTACTCAATTTTTCTGTAAAAGTGAAACAAAGTTTTTTAATTTTAAAAAGAATGGAGATAATAATATACTCTTGAGAGAACTGCCTGGCAGGTAGTAGTGCTCAATAAAAGACTGCCAATATTAAGATGATGATTCAGATTCCTCATATTTTCATTGTTTGTGTCATACATATAAAATTATCTGTACCAATTGAGCTGAATATGGATGTTGGTCACGTTTTTTTTTTTTTTTTCAATACTGGAATAGTAAGCAATGTGTACGACTTTTATACACAGAAGTGACTTAAGAGACTCTTTGTGGTTATGGCTATCAAAATAAATAGTTATGACAGTGTTAAACCAGAACAGGATTAGTGAAATACTGCAGACTAGACACAGTATGGAAACTACCACGTTTTTCTTAAAAAAAAAAAAAAAAAGCCAGAGAAAGAGAGATGTGTTGACATGCTAGGCAAGTACTTGACCACTGAGCTACATCCCCACACCATATTACCATGTTAGCTGAAAGAGCAAAATTTGATGACTGGCTTCTAAACTCTTACAAAAAAAAAAAAAAAAAAAAAGGCTTTGAAGTGTTCACTAAAGCAAGAGGCCCATAAAATTTCCAACAAAATCACTCGCAATGACTAAATTCAATTCATCCAAAGTACCTGCAACTTTAGCTTTAGCAACTGACTAATGCACTAAAGCAGCAGTTGTGGAAAACCTATCATTTTCTTCTCTGTGTTTACTTGGCCCAATCCTTGCTAAATAAACAATTTTGTGCTGGCTAGCTATGGCACTTGTATGTTTGTGCACAAACATGTGTGCATGCACACACATGCATACACATACACACACACACACTTTTCCCTCTTTTTTTTTTTTTTTTTTTTGGAGAGAGAGAGAGAGAGAGAGAGAGAATTTTTAATATTTGTTTTTTCAGTTTTCGTTGGACACAACATCTTTGTTTGTATGTGGTGCTGAGGATCGAGCCCGGGCCGCACGCATGCCAGGCGAGCGCGCCACTGCTTGAGCCATATCCCCAGACCTTTTCCCTCTTTCTTAAGACTTTTCCTTCATAATAATTCTTCCTCCCTCGGATTTCATTGCAATGGGCCTTTTTTATTTCCTATCCCATCATTTCTTTTCCATCTCCTCTTTATTATTCCAATGCCAAAATGTTTCTTTACCGTAACTTGAAAACTTCCCGTAGGATACCATTATTCCTGGTCATTTATTCTCTAAATACTACCACCAACTTTCATTTATTCCATATTTGTAATCATTTGTTGATTATTTCTACACAAATATTCTATTTGACCCACAAATCAAAACATGCATGCTGATTCTATCACCCTCCTATTTAAATGCTGTTCCTATTGAGTTTCCTGGTTTGGTTTCTGTCTCCTCCATCATTCAGGTCACTCAGACTTGAACACCTTGCTGTTTCCCCTTGAGATCACACTACACCCACAATATATTCATTGCCAAATCTTGTCCTCCCTAGCTCAGAGGCTTTGGGATCTATTTTCTTCTTTTGTTTTGTTTTGTTGCTGTTGTTGTTGGTGGTGGTGGTGGTGATGGTAGTGGTGGTTCTTGCCATTTCCCTTATTCTTAATTTTTTTTTAAATAATACAAATGTATTCTGCCTTCTTTATGCTTTCAGATCAGAGAGTTGTGCATTTGCCTAGGCAGATAGCAACTCGGTTTACATAGTACTTTCCTAGGTCAAAGAAAAAAACTGCCTTCAAGTGTTTCATGATATCTCAATTTTGACAATTAATGCATTCAAAAAAGTACACTTCCTCTTGAAGAATCTCTGATTGTGTGTATACTATACTCACTATACCAGTTGGCTCTTTATCCATGAGAAGTACTTTCATACTGGGCCCACTGTCCTCTATCATTTTGGAAACATTCTGCTTAATAGGAAAAACCATGTTCATGGTGGTGAATTATCAGGTGCCCTATAGCCTTTCCCACCCTCTTTTTCTTGCTGAATTAACACTCCTTCATCCTTAATTTGATCCTTACTTCCACCTGCCTGAACTATTGCTATGTCTTTTGAAATGACTTTTTATTTTTCCTAATTCCAGCTGTCAGTATATTGCTGAGAGCTTAGTATTCCTAAAGGAGTATGCCAATTTTGCTGCTTCTCTGCTCATAAGTGTTTAAGGTCCCTGGCTTCAGAATGAAGTTCAATTTCTTTAAGCTAGAATGGCAGCCATCTATGATCCTTCTCCTCTTTCTCCCTAACTCTGCTTCCTGTTATTTCCCTTCACACAGTCTGTACTTCTGGCAACTGCACTTCAAACTCTTCACAGTGTCTCCCATGCTATTCTACTGTTCCCTTTACACTGTTGCCTCTCTCTTCTGGTGTATGAAGCTCATCATTTGTTATAATAAATAATCAATTAGTAAATGAATTTTCCCAGTTGGAATAGAAACTCATTGAACAAAGCTCTACATCTGATGCATTTAAATCCTCTCCTTGCTTCTAGCAAACTTGATTTAAAATATTTTTAAGTGCATATTTAAGTTTTCTTTCTAAATAAAGGATTTTAAAATCACATGACTTCCTATATTTTTAGCAATGATATTCATGTTAGTTTATAACCTTTTGTTATTCTTTACTGGTAAATTATTCATCTACTTTATAATTCTTTCATAGGTAGGAGAAATTCTTTCGAGGACTACCATCTTGCAGTATATTCTGTCTTTAGGAGGTTGATTCAAACCATCCTGTTAGAAAAGAATGATTTCAAACCATTCCTGGCACCATCTGGGTCACTGCATTTTCTCACTATCATATCATATGCTCTGAACCACATTTCAAATTTGTCTGTTAGGCAAAAATATTTTTAATTTTGTATGAATGTCTTATCTCTACAAAACTAATAAGTTATAGGTTGACATCATTGGAAATTTAATGTTAAGTTTTAACAGTCACAATTTCTAAAACATAAAATAGAATATTATGTTACACATTGATCTATAAATGGTATAAACCAAAAATAAATCTGTCTCCTAATTCTTGGAGACAGAAGAGATATAACAATCAAAGTCATTTTTTCTTATTGTCAAATTTATATTTTGCTTTTCATTCTGATGTTCTATTTGTTTGTTTCAGTTTAGTTTTATGTGCATGCATGTATACATGTGATTAAGAAACACTAGGAAAGGAAACATTATGTGTTCTATAAATTAATATGCTCTTTGATTCCTCTGTCCCCTTAAAGAAACTCTTCTAATTTTTCCTCTAGGCAAGTCTGGTGGGGAGAGATGACATTGTTCCATGTAAAATATGTTAAAAAAATATTAGTGTAATTTATATATTCTATGCCATAGAATCATGTACTATATTATATAAGTGCATATTTATATTATATAAATATTTAAGGTATTTACAATTGCTAATAATTATATTTTAATAATTAAGTGGTAAATTATTATAATTTATTATCATAATCAATATGTATAGTGTTTAAGTTATGGCATGCGCTTTGGCACTTAATTATCCAATATTAGAATAATATAGATAATTGTAATTTTGTGTCTTTGAATATTATGTTAGATTTATTACTTTTTAATAATTAATGCTTCAGGTAAAGAGATGGATAGACTTATAAACTGGTGATGTTCATTGAATCATAGAATTTAATATTAGAAACAAAAATGAAGCAATGTCAGATTCTTAAACTAAAAATATTTATTAATAAATGCATTATATTAGTCATCTCTTTTTTATGAACATTGTCATGGAATTCATGTGATGTTTCTGAGCAAAGTAAGAAAAAAACAAACATTTCAGTATTACTAGTTTTTAACTTTCTTTTGAACAAAACAGATCTATCTGCATTATAAAGGGGAATAGCAAACAATATTATGTTTCTTCTGGTACTAAGAAACACAATTGACTTCTGTGTGAATAATTTGTGAACAATTGCATTTGCAACTTGATTTGTATGTTAGTATGTCAGTTTCTGAGTTTAGATCATAAGAAGCCCTTATACGAGGCTAAGGGAATTATAACTCATGCTGTAGACAAAGGAGTCCATTTCTATTCAGAATGAATAACATTTATGTTGCTCAGCTTCATTGTGCTCAGGGTAAAGGTATTAATCTCTTCTGTGTTTTCTTCTTCATAAATCACTCTGCGATGTTGTCCTGGATAAAACTTCAGTAAATCATTGTTATTAATTGACAATGGTTCTGATTCATACTATAGAAGCACATTAGGTGAAAATTTTAAACTTATTCATGTTTTTCAACATAAATTACTTAAACTCACATCTGTGATTTTATTATTTCCTGTTAAATTTTAGAGTCTTATTTTGATCACTTTGCCATTTAAAAGGTCTTCCTTTTGGGTTAATTTATTGGATATTCTCATAACTCAGAACTGAATTTATTCTGTTAACCATTTAAAAGTTAGCCAATCGATTTGATCGCCTACATGATCTTTTAAGATGTTTAAACATTAGAGTATACTTTATATGTCTATTTTGTAATCAGAAGTGACTAAATACTATATAACATTTTGTGAGATGTTTAATACATGGTTTTTTAAAATTTATAATTGGAAGAGAAATAAATTTGGAGTGTATTCAAATAGCATTGCCTGAAGAGGCTTTGGAAGCAGCAGGAAAACACTTCACCTAACCCCAATTAGTCTTGTTTTCCATATTCAGGGCAGTTCTGTTTTTCAACATACCCACTAAACATGAGGATAATGAAAATTAATATGGTTAGAAAGCAATTCAATAGCAAATGTTTATTGTGCATAATTGTTGTTTCCTGTTATAATTTTCAGAAAACCTGTCAGCTCTGAAAAAAAGGTTCAAGAAGTATTCGAGTGGGAAAGTAGGCAGGTACAACTGAATTCTACAATAGATGCTCTGTGGCAAAGCAGTATAGAGGCCACCTTTAGCAAATTGATTTACATTACATTTTGTATTGTGGTTGGGAAGTTCACTACTTCTCAGAATAAGTAAAACCTAGAGCTGAAACAAATAATTTAATTAATATATGAACCCATGTGTGAGGGATATTTCTCTTTCAAAAGAATGGGAAGGGAGAAGCAACAAAAGTAGAGAAAAGTGGATAATACAGATGAGCAAGAGGAATAAGTGCTAGTTTTCTTTGCACAGTAGGGCAACTATAGTTAACAATAATCTATTGCACATTTCAAAATAGCTCTAAGAAAGGATTTTGAATGTTCTAAGACAAAGAAACAATGTGTCAGGTGATCATATGATAATTATGCTGATTTGATCATTACACATTTATTATAATATCATGCTAGTCCCCATAAATATGTACAATTGTTATGTGGTAATTAAAAATTAAAACTTATATTAGAAAAAAACACAAAAAATGATTTAATTATATTTATATAACAATATATCTTGTGAAGTGAAAAATTGGTTTATGCCATAGGGGGAGACAAAGATGATGAATGAATGTTTAGTAATGGGGAGGATGAGATAGGTTTTGTGAACTCTCTCTTTTATCTAGTTCTTCATCTCACATTAGGTTCAATGTTCCTAATAACAGTAAAAGTCAGGGAAAATGGTCAAAGGAATCAGATGGAACATTTGATTGGGACTCTAGGGAAAAAAAATGCCCCACCACAAGAAAAAACTCTAGCAAATCTTAACATGGAGTTTCCTTCCATAAGACTAGACCCTAAGCTCCATGGAATTGATGGTTTTGTTTGTTCTGCTCATTATTGTATTCCTTAGCCAGTATCAGGCATGGAATAGTTGCTCAACTAATATTTGTTGTTCAAGACAGCCAAGTGTCATGAAAGGCGAGAAAGAGACCATTTTAATAAAAGGGAATATTTAGTGTTACAGAAACGCCTAAGCATATGAGCACTAATTAAAGATTTGCTAACAAGGCTTTAATAACCTTTGGGAATAAATATTTGTTGAATGAATGAAAACATAAGTGACTCTCAATAGTACAAGTTTACAAAGTAGAAACAGTGTGTAAAACCATATCTGTGGTAGAATCAACACATATGCAACATCCAAATAATTGCCAAGTTATATGTTAAGGACCATATTTATTGAAAACTCAAGTTCATCTCTTTGTAATCTTAAATATTTTCCTCTGCCATAATGCTATCCAAATTTTTCATCCAAATTTTCTTCAGAGTAGAGCTAGCCATATTGCATTTTAACTTGATTGGCATATGGTTTTTCTACTTATAATTACATTAAAAAGTGGTGCATGTGCAGTCCAGCTTCTGCCAAACATTCTGCTCCATCTGGTGAAATTTCAATTGTGCCATGGACTTTTCTGGACAGACAAGAGCAAACTCGCCTCCTTACCTCATATTTCTCAAATGTCTTCTTAGAACTCATTTATTTAGAACTCATTTCATTTGTACTCATTTAAGTCAATTTACCTCCCTCACCCAAAATAACTAGCTCACTATATGGTCGATTTGATTCAAATTTTAAACCAATGATTGTAATATAAGACAGAAAACAACAAATAGACTAGAAGAGTTGTAGATACAATGCTAAAGGAAGTTCCAATCTGGGGATTTATTCAAGTCTTCAATTAAGAGAGAATATCTATACCTAGGACTTAAAGGACATTTCAGACAGAATAGTGTGAATGAACAAGCAGAACAAGAGAAGAAAGTGGGGTTCAACCATAAGAAGAAGTGTGGTTCAACCACACCAGTAGATGTATAATGTGTGGAAGCACTGAAAATAAAACCATGGAAGACTTGGATTACTTGATAATTATCTTGCACCACTGAAGGTTTTGACCAAAGGTCTTAGATGATTACAACTAGATAAAATTGATGTGACTGCAATGACAGCTCATAGAAACAATGGGAAGAGAGACTGGGTGGGAAGAAGCTGGTATACTTCCTGAGTTGAAATGTAATGATAACTCAAATAAGAATAGTGGTAGCAGAAGGAAAGTTGCAAGATTTGATCTAAGGAAGAGGTGTCAGGAACCAGCAACTAGATATGTGGATAATGATGCTGAGTTTCTAAACTTGGACTAGTAAGCACTGTGAGTAAGAAACTGGAGGAGGAGCAGTTTTTAGAAAAGACAGAGATTAACTGACCCAGGACACTGCCTTGGGAAATATGTGCATTATGGCAAGGCTGAAAAACTGGTTTGCAAAAGAGTTATTGGGCAGGCAAGAAGACAGCCAAGTGTCATGAAAGGTGAGAAAGAAAATATTTTAATAAAAGGGAATGTTTAGTATTATAGAAACTCCTAAGCATATGAGCACTAATTAAAAATTTGCTAATGAGGCTTTAATAATCTTTGGGGGAAAATCATACAATAAAATGCAGAACATTTTAAGAAATGTAAAGGAAAATGTAGGTAGGAAAATTTCCAGGAGTTTAAAATTGTGTGTAGAAGGCTAAGAAATAGTAAAATGTGTGTTACTATATAACCTAGAATTTGTTTAAATAGATGGATTAAATTATTGTATCTGACTCTCAAAATTAACTTCACAACTTGTAGACATAAACAGAGTGCTAAAAAGTAAACTTTATTTCACACATCAGAAAATTATGCTGCAAATAAAATATCATATTTAAAAACAAAATTTAACTGGGATATATCGTTGCTATCAAAAGGGTCAGTATTCAGAAAGGAGAGAGGACATTTAGAGACATGATTTTGTGGAAAACAATTTTGTAGAGAGCTAACTTTTGAACATCTCTCCTGACACTCTTCCACAGACCACATGTGACAGTGTGTCTGGGGTAGCTACAACTGTACCACTTGGAAAATGAGATCCTATACTGATGGGGAATATGTTTTTACCTGAGAAGTTAAAGCTGTGTGTGTGTGTGTGTGTGTGTGTGTGTGTGTGTGTGTGTGAGAGAGAGAGAGAGAGAGAGAGAGAGGATAGAGAGAGAGAGGAAGAGAGGGAGAGAAAATAAGAATTAGAGACTGTTTGAGAATTAAATATGGCTGTACAATTCGTGTCTGTATACATGTACTTTGGATAATAATGTCCATCACATTCTACTATCATTTTTAACCCAATACTCCCTCACCCCCTCCCTTCCCTTCCTACCCCTCTGCCTCATCTAGAGTTGGCATGAATATACTTTGTATACAACCGAGGATATGAAACATTGTGCTCTATATGTGTAATAAGAATTGTAATGCATTCCACTGTCATATATAAATAAACAAAAATTAGTAAAACAAAATAAATAAATAAATAAATATTGATGTACATACAAGGAGGGCAGAGAATGGCAGGGAATGTAGAAATTTTTATCACAGGCTAGAATACCCCTCAGGAAATGAGATTGAAGTAGAGACATTTTATATTCTGCCCAAATGATTCTTCTAATAATGGGCCAAGATGGCTTTAAACCCTCCTGGAGGTTTGACCAAATTTAAACAGGCTTCTTCCTGACTCCAGACTCCTGACCAACCTTCCCCTTCTTAGAGGTTGTATTTAGGAAACTTTCAATTGTAAAATGCTTTCTCTGTGCCCCCTTTGATATGCAAATCAAAAAACTCTAGTCAGTTTTCCAAACCAGAAATATCTTTCTGAGGACCTGGGGGGGGGGCATCACTTTGAAATGTAAGCTTTAAAAAGAAAGCATCCTAAATTTCAACTTTCGTGGGGGTTAGTCCTGAGCCTAAGTTCAGGGACCCCATGCTCCAAGTTGAACTACAAAGTCCACTAGCAAACACACATGACCTGTGTTCCTCCTCTTGCTCCAGCCATTAAAAATTCTTTCACCCTTTATTTCAAATTCATCTCAGACCTCTCTCTCTCCTTTTGAAACTGCCTTGGAAAAAAAAAAAAAACAGTCATCCTTGACTATTTAAGGTGTGGTTTAGTCAGCTTTTCTGCTGCTGTGACTAATGGATCAGACCAGAACAATTTTAAAGTAGGAAAAGTTTATTTGAAGGCTCACGGTTTCAGAGGTCTTAGTCCATAGAAGGCCAGCTCCATTCCTCAGGGCTGGAGGTGAGGCTAAACATCATGGGGAGAGAGTATGGCAGAAAGAAGTGACTCACATCAGGGTGATCTGGAAAGCAGAGGAAGAGACTCCACTCACTGGATACAAATATATACACCAAAACCACGCCTCCAAAGACCCACCTCCTCCAGCCACACCCTACCTCTTCAATTACCACTCAGTTAATCCCAATCAGAGGATTAATTTACTGACTGGGTTGATTCTCACAATCCTATCATTTCTCCTCTGAACCTCCCCACATTGTCTCACTTGTAAGCTTTTGGGGGACACCTCACATCCAAACGATAACAAGGTGTGAGCGCAACTTTTTCACTAACACAGGCAAGGAATTGTCAACAGCAATTATGTACATAACCTTAAAAAAAAATCAGATCAAGACCAAAGTAGAAATGCCCAACCAAAAGCAGAATCCTACAACTATAGGTCCTAGGAGCTGTACTTGCTAACTGCACAGCTTCTGAAGATTATACACATATGCTCTTGAATCATAAGCCTGTCAGATTCAATACAACTGAAAAGATAAGGCAACCGGTTACATTTAAATTAAAAAAAAAAAAAAAAGTTTAAGTATATTCCATGCAATGTTTGGGACAAATATATTACAAAAAAATTATTTACTGTTTATCTGAAATTCAAATTTAATTGAGCATCCTGTATATTATCTGGCCCCCTCCATTAAGTAAGCAATTAGTTTGAAACACCTGCCATTCCTAGAGCGCAAAGACGCTATTTACAAGGGTATCAACTGCTAGCAGTAACAGCTGTCCTTTACTGTGTACTTCACCCCTCTTCACTTTACCTCTCTGTCTCAGCATGCTGAACTAGAAGGGTTAGCAATGTCAGCTAGCCTGAAGGTGAGGGGTAAGGATAAAAAAAAAAAAAAAAGAACAGAAACCAGCTTTCTCCTGTCCTCCAGGCAGACAGCTGGTGTCAGGTCACCTACATGCCTTGGCTGGTGGAGGAGGATGGCAAAAGTCATATCTCTGAAGGAAAATTTAAGTGATAATACATTTCTTAGTCTGGGTTAGTTTCTGATTTGCTGTATGACTTAAAGAGAAGGTAGAACTTGGAGGGAATGCCAAATTTTCATCCAGTGGCAGAAAAATGTTCCCCCATTTTTTTTTTTTTTTTTAATTAATTTTTATTGTAGGTTGTTCAAAACATTACATAGTTTTTGATATATCATAATTCACACTTTGATTCAAGTGGGATATGAACTCCCATTTTTACCCCATATACAGATTGCAGAATCACATCAGTTGCACATTGATTTACATATTGCCATTCTGGAGTCTGTTGTATTCTGCTGCCTTTCCCATCCTCCGCTATCCCCCCTCCCCCCTCCCCTCCCCTCTTCTCTCTCTACCCCCTCTACTGTAATTCATTTCTCCCCCTTATATTTTCCCTCCTTTCCCCTCACTTCCTCTTGTATGTAATTTTGTATACCCCTGAGGGTCTCCTTCCATTTACATGCAATTTCCCTTCTCTCTCCCTTTCCCTCCCACCTCTCATCCCTGTTTAATGTTAATCTTCTTCTCATGCTCTTCTTCCCTACTCTGTTCTTAGTAACTCTTCTTATATCAAAGAAGACATTTGGCATTTGTTTTTAAGGGATTGGCTAGCTTCACTTAGCATAATCTGCTCTAATGCCATCCATTTCCCTCCAAATTCTATGATTTTGTCATTTCTTAATGCAGAGTAATACTCCATTGTGTATAAATGCCACATTTTTTTTATCCATTCGTCTATTGAAGGGCATCTAGGTTGGTTCCACAGTCTTGCTATTGTGAATTGTGCTGCTATGAACATGGATGTAGCAGTGTCCCTATAGTGTGCTCTTTTTAGGTCTTTAGGGAATAGACCGAGTAGTGGAATAGCTGGATCAAATGGTGGTTCCATTCCGAGCTTTCCAAGAAATCTCCATACTGCTTTCCAAATTGGCCTCACCAATTTGCAGTCCCACCAGCAATGTACAAGAGTACCCTTTTCTCCACATCCTCGCCAGCACTTGTTGCTGTTTGACTTCCTAATGGCTGCCAATCTTACTGGAGTGAGATGGTATCTTAGGGTGGTTTTGATTTGCATTTCTCTGACTGCTAGAGATGGTGAGCATTTTTTCATATACTTGTTGATTGATTGTATGTCCTCCTCTGAGAAATTTCTGTTCAGGTCCTTGGCCCATTTGTTGATTGGGTTATTCGTTATCTCATTGTCTAATTTTTTTAGTTCTTTGTATATTCTGGATATTAGGGCTCTGTCTGAAGTGTGAGGAGTAAAGATTTGTTCCCAGGACGTAGGCTCCCTATTCACCTCTCTTATTGTTTCTTTTGCTGAGAAAAAACTTTTTAGTTTTAGTAAGTCCCATTTGTTGATTCTAGTTATTAACTGTTGTGCTATGGGTGTCCTATTGAGGAATTTGGAGCCCGACCCCACAGTATGTAGATCATAGCCAAGTTTTTCTTCTATCAGACGCCATGTCTCTGATTTGATATCAAGTTCCTTGATCCACTTTGAGTTAACTTTTGTGCATGGCGAGAGAAAGGGATTCAGTTTCATTTTGTTGCATATGGATTTCCAGTTTTCCCAACACCATTTGTTGAAGATGCTATCCTTCTTCCATTTCATGCTTTTAGCCCCTTTATCAAATATAAGATAGTTGTAGTTTTGTGGATTGGTTTCTGTGTCCTCTATTCTGTACCATTGGTCCACCTGCCTGTTTTGGTACCAGTACCATGCTGTTTTTGTTACTATTGCTCTGTAGTATAGTTTGAAGTCTGGTATAGCTATGCCGCCTGATTCACATTTCCTGCTTAGAATTGTTTTTGCTATTCTGGGTCTTTTATTTTTCCATATGAATTTCATGATTGCTTTCTCTATTTCTACAAGAAATGCCGTTGGGATTTTGATTGGCATTGCATTAAACCTATAGAGAACTTTTGGTAATATCGCCATTTTGATGATGTTACTTCTACCTATCCATGAACAGGGTATATTTTTCCATCTTCTAAGATCTTCTTCTATTTCTCTCTTTAGGGTTCTGTAGTTTTCATTGTATAAGTCTTTCACCTCTTTTGTTAGGTTGATTCCCAAGTATTTTATTTTCTTTGAGGATATTGTGAATGGGGTGGTTGTCCTCATTTCCATTTCAGAGGATTTGTTGCTGATATACAGGAATGCCTTTGATTTATGCGTGTTGATCTTATAGCCTGCCACTTTGCTGAATTCATTTATTAGCTCTAATAGTTTCTTTGTAGACCCTTTTGGGTCTGCTAGGTATAGAATCATGTCATCTGCAAATAGTGATAATTTGAGTTCTTCTTTTCCTATTTTTATGCCTTTAATTTCTTTCGTCTGTCTAATTGCTCTGGCCAGTGATTCGAGAACTATGTTGAACAGAAGTGGTGAGAGAGGGCATCCCTGTCTTGTTCCAGATTTTAGAGGGAACGCCTTCAGTTTTTCTCCATTCAGAATGATGCTAGCCTGAGGCTTAGCATAGATTGCTTTTACAATGTTGAGGTATGTTCCTGTTATCCCTAGTTTTTCTAGAGTTTTGAACATAAAGGGATGCTGTACTTTGTCGAATGCTTTTTCTGCATCTATCGAGATGACCATATGGTTCTTATTTTTAAGCCTGTTGATGTGGTGAATAACATTTATTGATTTCCGTATATTGAACCAACCTTGCATCCCAGGGATAAATCCTACCTGATCATGGTGCACAATTTTTTTGATATGTTTTTGTATCCGGTTCGCCAGAAGTTTATTGAGGATTTTTGCATCTAGGTTCATTAGAGATATTGGTCTGTAGTTTTCTTTCTTTGAAGTGTCTTTGTCTGGTTTAGGAATCAGGGTGATGTTGGCCTCATAGAATGAATTTGGAAGTTCTCCCTCTTTTTCTATTTCCTTAAATAGCTTGAAAAGTATTGGTGTTAATTCCTCTTTAAAGGTTTTGAAAAACTCTGCTGTATACCCATCCGGTCCTGGGCTTTTCTTAGTTGGTAGTCTTTTGATGGTATCTTCTATTTCCTCAATTGATATTGGTCTGTTTAGGTTGTCAATATCCTCCTGACTCAATCTGGGCAAATCATATGACTTAAGAAATTTATCAATGCCTTCACTATCTTCTATTTTATTGGAGTATAAGGATTCAAAATAATTTCTGATAATCTTCTGTATTTCTGTCTGGGGTAGCTACAACTGTACCACTTGGAAAATGAGATCCTATACTGATGGAGAATATGTTTTTACCTGAGAAGTTAAAGCTGTGTGTGTGTGTTCCCCCATTTTGAAAAAAATAACTAAAAATAAAATAGGGTAAAATATTGCATTTCCAAAATTTCCATGTATATTTGTTCAATGTACCAATTATATTTAGATATAATTGTAGATGAGTAACAATAAGTGTTTTTCAAATTTAATGTGCTTCAAGATTTTGTGAGATTATTTACTTAAAATATTAATAATTCTAGAAGAATACTTCTAAAGCAAATATTCCACATTATAGGAATACCAGTTATAAAACATCTAAGAATTATTGCGAAGCACTAAATATTAATGAATATTAACAGAATCTCTCTATATGGCAGTTTTATAATATTTGTGTTTCACAGATTTGTTCACTTTTTCTGAAATATGTCTGTATCAAATAAGATCATTGAATTTAATTGTATAACTTAATGTTTTGGCAAACACGTATACCATATATACATATTTTATGTAACTTTGGAGTTTTTGTTGACTTTAAAACTCACTCAGAAATATCAAATTCTTACACTGAATCTTCCTCTTGACTGGTAGTTAATTATTTGAGATAATAACTATAGAACTATAATATATCTATAGCTAAATTTCTTCCAAGTTGCACTTAATATTTAAATATCAGTGCTGGGGTTGTGGCTCAGTGGTAGAGCGCTTGTCTTGTATGCAAGAGACCCTGGGTTCCATCCTCAGCACCACATAAAAAATTAAATGAGTGAATACATGTATTTTTTAAAAAAAGAACACTCCTTTAAAAATAAATAAATAAATAAATCAGTGCTACCTTTTTGAATGAATGCTGACTATAATTACTAGGTTCTTATGTAAATAAGTAGCAATAGAATATTATCAAAACATCTATTATCTTGGTTTAAGATGACTTGAAAATAAATAATAATATTAACAGTATTTGGTTATTGTGCTCTCCTTATTTTCAGATGCAAGTTTATTTTTTCCATATTTCAATGGGAATTCCTATTTAGAACTGCCTTTTTTTACAACCCTGGATGAGTCAAAGTTTATCCCAGAGAAAGAACACAGCAGAATTGTCACCATCTACTTGACTATAAAAACAAATACTTTAAATGGAACTATTCTGTACAGTAAGTATTAAATGTTTGACCTCCCTATGTTTCTTGCTTCTTTCTCAGATGTTAACCTATTAAATCATTTACTTAAATATTATAGAAAAACTATTCCAACTTAATGCATGAAACATTATCAAAAAGAAATCTTAGTTCTTTGCTGTTTTTCACAAATGTCTTTAATTTATGAGTCATTCAATGGAACATGACTTAAAAACAGGTTCTGAACTGACAAGAAAGAATAGAGCAAGCATATGAATTTGATGGCATATGGCTAGAGCAGTAAAACATGAATGCTGCAAATGTTTCACAGCATATTTTTATGGTATAAATCACTAAATATCAATTGCATTCAATACTTAGTAACTTGGAAATAGGCAGAATCATTTGACAATTGGGAAAATTCGTATTACCCTTTTAGCAACATCTATTATCTTGGTTTAAGATGACTTGAAAATAAATAATAGTATTAACAGTATTTATTTATTGATATAGATTTGTATCCAGGGTTCTATGTATTGTTATGCAAGATGCTCACAATGATTGCTAAAACAAGAAGTTATGAGTGTCTTTCTTCTCTGAGTGAACATCATAAGCCTTATTAACCTGTAGTATTCAAAATATGATGATTGTTTTATCTCTTTTGAAATAAATGCAGGGTAGTTTTAACAATTTCCCATAGAGAAGGTGTAATTTCTCCCATACTTTAGTAGGTCATCCACTGCAGGACAATTATTCTTTCCCACATAATTTGCTCCTCTACTTTGAACTCTTTTGCAAAGTTGATTCATCATTCTGCTTTCTTAAGAAAATTTAGGCCTTTTTAATTATTGAACTATGAATAAAATGCCTAAAAGAAGGCTTTCAGAAAAAAATGGGCACATTTGTAAGTTTTGAACATTGAATTAAAACTGAGAATTTATATTATATTTTAGAAAGAAACTGACTTGTCATAACTAAGCCAGCATTATTCATTCCCCAGAAAGAGAAGCGCCTGCACTTAAATGATGGCTTTAGAATGTCTGATTTATTTATGTGAAAAGAGAGAAAGAAGAAGAAAAGAAACTAGGAAAAATTGTTTTTCTGTATGAAATCTAAATGCTGGTAGATGACCATGAAATTCAGAGGTAATAGTCCATTGCAGGAGCAGCAAAACAAAACAAGGAACAAAAGACAAAAAACACAATAATTTAAAGCCATAAGCAAAGTGATTTCCTGCCTTTCAGTTTTATAAGTTAGATAGAATTGGAAGGTGTTTCCTTGGGATAAATATGTTTTTTTTTTTACCAAGTAAAAATAGGTCATAGTTGAAGCAGCACCCAGCCTCTGGGAATTCTGCTCTGGGCCCCTCCATGATCCCAGCTCATGTCCATGCTGCCCACTCAATGGTCTCTGTCAGAAGGCCACAGAAACACATGCTAAGCATATTTGCCCTCTGTTCAAGTTGGTACCTTAATTTAAATCCAATGAAGCTCAAGCCAATATTACTACTAGAGTATTATTTTTGCCTCTTATCCATTGACAGAAAAACAATCTAACTAGAAATTATCCGTAATAACTGTGTCACTGTAATAATCATCAATTTCTGTACATGTCTAAAATAATTGTTGTAATTACAGCAGTGAATACAACAAAGCTATTTACTCAAAGGAGTTTCCTAGCCTGTGAATGGAGAAAATATTTTTGTCTGTAATGCACACTTTTTCTTCATTGGTGAGGGGGCAATTTAATCCTGCACTGTGGGGAATGTCCTAGCAGAACATTTCCTAGAGCTGCCGCTTTCTCTTCTCTTGGAATTTGTTAGCTTCATAAAACAACATATGAACACAGAGATTTTTGTGACTCATTTAGATACCCGTAGTTTAAAAGGTGTCTCATCATTTGACATAAGGGCCAATTTTCTTTCTTTTAAAATCAGTATATTATGTGCAGGAACAATTAAAAGTAGTGAGGAAATTAAAACAGATGTTTCACTTTAGATTTGGGGGTTTGATTTTTGTTTTGGTTGTTTTGTTTTTTCATTTTTTTTTCTGTTTGTTTTACCTTCTCCCACCCCCACCCCCAGGATTTCAGTTCAACCCAATTTCATGTCACAAGCATTTATTGAACATTTGTATTTTATGTCATCAAATATTTAAGGAAAAAGGAGAATTACCAGCCTGATAAGCCAATGTCAACTTTGAATTGTATTCCTAGTTCAAAACTGAACATTTATCTTGTTTCAGTTTGTCTCACCAACTAATTGATGTTGAAAAGGAACAAAAGGAAGATAAAACTTGAATCCTTATGGAGTTATAGTAAAAATCCTCAGAAAGATGGTTTGAAAAAGAACCCTCTGTGGGAGAGCGACAGCTCTGAGAGCAGCAGTCAAGATGAAAAGAAGGCTTTTTCATTCTGCCACTGAACCAATTCAGAATTCTGGAACCCAGTCAAAGGAGCTACTAATAGGTCATGGGAGAAGGGATGAGACCACACAAAATTTTTTAGGTGCACTTTCAGAAAATGAGCTCTATTCGGCAAGCAGTATCAATCAGGAGGTTTCGTCATGGGATATGTTACTAAGCAGTTGGATCCATTCTATGCTGCTTCTTTGAAAAGACATAAGCATGCCCTGTGGAAGTATGTGATCTTTCAGAATCGGGAGCAGACATCTGACCAAGTCCCAGGAGGCAAATTACATGAGTAACTCCCGTGGGAGGGCAGGATTTAGAATTCATCTCTTTATTACCTACTATGTATACTTAAAGTTGAAGGCAAAAGAAGGACCTGTCTTTGATATTTATTCCAGGGAGGAATTGACACACAAGTGAGATTTGAATGGCCTCCTTTTTAAGGGGAGATTTTGAAAAGTGATTTCTGATACTGCTGGAGAAAACAAAAAGTCATAACACCTGCCTTTCACGATAAAGTGATTAGCAGAAGAATGCACAGTATCTTCGTTAGATACTTATTATGCTTTGTAATGATGTTATGGCAAGGCTAATGAAATCCCACAGCACTTTCTGACATTGTAGTGCAAAACATCTTCTTTTCTTATAGAAAAGAAAAAGATTGTTCTACTGTTTTAATCGATTTTACAGTGTGTACCTCATAATTCTTTGACTGACTTTGTCCCTCCCTTCTTAATAGCTCCCAATAGAGCTAACATCCGATGCACATAGGCGGGAGTGGGTTTGAAAGCATAGATAGATGAATTCATGCATCATTGTTCATAGGTGCTTAGAAACTGCCTTTCATTTTTTCATCTCTTTTTATGACAGAAACGTCAAGTTCAACAAATTTTTAGTGCCTGGAAGTGCATAACATTCTGTGAGAGATACAAAGTTGAATAAGAGATGGTCTGCATCTCTAGGTTGTCAACATTTAGTGGAGAGATACTATACACATAATTACAAGGAAAGTCAATGATGATAGGTCTTATAACTGAAGTATAAATTAAGAACTGAGGCAAAGTAGAAAGATTCATCACTCTCAGAGTCTGTGTTTAACATCTCTTCACTAAATAGGGGACACTTTCTCATCTGGAACTATGGAAGAGCTCTCTCTTCCACCCGATCAGCTCAGCACCTCAACCAATACCTTGCATAGAGTAAAGGGCTTGACTGGAGTAGTACTTTAAGTTCCATTTGTGATTTATTCAACCTTGATGGATGTGAAAACTAAGTATGTATTGAATCTTTGGGAAATTGTTCCATTGGACATTGTAATACATTCTTACTCCGACCAATATAAATAAGCAATACAGAATTCACTGGTTTAGTCAAAAGTCAACTTGAATCAAATATATATTTTTTCCTATATCTACTCAAACAATCAGGAACAGAAATAGGTTTGGTAATATTTTTTTTGTAACAAAAAGTAAGTATTTTTGCAGTTGGGATAGTCCTCCCTATCCCAAGTGTTGAACTTTTGCCACTGTAGCATGAAAGCCATCATAGATAATATATAAATGATTAAGTGTAATTGGATTACCATTAAAATTTATTTACAAAACCAGACAGTGGCAGAGTTTGTTCCATAGGTCATAGTTTTTCAACCCTGGACCTAAAAGGATATGATTCATCAAACTTCTCTGGAAATAGAATAATTTAATTCTACTCCTGATTGAAATGAATCAAATAAATGCCAATGCAAGATACAGCTCTGCCTCTGATATAACCACCAGGGAAGTGAACAAACCAGCTTGATTCTGGTGGAAGGAGGTGAGGGACAAAAACAAATAAATAAGCAACAGCAATAACAAAGAACAGATGATCCCAGTGGAGGACTGAAATCCTGCTATGCCTATTAAGAGAATAGTATAATCTAGCAATTAAGAAAATTACTCAAGAATTGGACTACCCAACTCTTATAAATTGCTGGTGGGACTGCAAATTGGTGTGGCCAATTTGGAAAGCAATATGGAGATTCCTGGGAAAGCTGGGAATGGAACCACCATTTGACCCAGCTATTGCCCTTCTCGGTCTATTCCCTGAAGACCTCAAAAGAGCGTACTACAGGGATACTGCCACATCGATGTTCATAGCAGCACAATTCACAATAGCTAGACTGTGGAACCAACCCAGATGCCCTTCAATGGATGAATGGATTAAAAAAAATGTGGCATTTATACACAATGGAGTATTACTCTGCACTAAAAAGTGACAAAATCATGGAATTTGCAGAGAAATGGATGGCATTAGAGCAGATTATGCTAAGTGAAGCTAGCCAATCCCTAAAAAACAAATGCCAAATGTCTAATTTGATATAATGAGAGCAACCAAGAACAGAGCAGGGAGGAAGAGCAGGAGGAAAAGATTAACATTAAACAGAGACATGAGGTGGGAGGGAAAGGGAAAGAAAAGGGAAATTGCATGGAAATGGAAGGAGACCCTCATTGTTATACAAAATTACATATAAGAGGTTGTGAGGGGAATGGAAAAAAATCAAGGACAGAAATGAATTACAGTAGATGGGGTAGAGAGAGAAGATGGGAGGGGAGGGGAGGGGAATAGTAGAGGATAGGAAAAGTAGCAGAATACAACAGTTACTAATATGGCATTATGTAAAAACGTGGAGGTGTAACCGATGTGATTCTGCAATCTGTATTTGGGGTAAAAATGGGAGTTCATAACCCACTTGAATCTAATGTATGAAATATGATATGTCAAGAGCTTTGTAATGTTTTGAACAACCAATAAAAAAAGGAAAAAAATAAAAATAAATTAAAAATAAATAAAAAAATTTAATAGTAAAAAAAAAGAAAGAAGAATTGGACTACCCAGCTCTTTGATCAAGTTCCCTGTGTCTCCATGTCTTCAAAGAGGAATAATGATAATACATACCTAAGACATAAAAAGCCATTGTAATGATTGAAAGAATTAACTACTTAACCTGCTTTAAAAAGTACCTGGTACACAGCAAACATGAAGTATGTGCTAGATACCTTGCTTGTTCAGATAATGCTTCACCTCAACTCCTAAAAACTTTGCTAAGGAAAAAGCATAAGGAATTAGGGGCCTAGGATAAAAAAACTTTTGACTGAGAGGTACCCATAATTATATCTAATGGACAGCCATAGTCACTCTTGGAAGCAATAGACTATTAAAAACATCCTGTAATTAGATGTGATAGACAGTTTCAATTTTGAGTTTTCATTTTTAACATTTCATCCAAATAAAGAGAATTCATTTCCTTTAAGAGCCTTGTATTACTGATTATTTTACTGGTTAAATGCAATTAACAGGCTAGAAAAAAATAAAATAGGCTTTTAATAAGTTTAAGACAATGGTCCAGAAGTTAGTCTCCAATCACATGTAATAAACATGTGTCCAAAAGCTAATTAAACATGTCAGCCTGCTGCCATGATCCTTCAGTTTCCCCAGATCTTCTCTGCCTGCCATATTTACCCTACTGATCAGCTCACTGTGACACCAGTTATTGCCTGGATCACCATTGTGACTCGAAGATGCCTTCAAACCATGAGCTGTGGCTATAGTTGCTACTGGGATTCCCACTGCTGCATACAAACCCTAAACTTTAGGGTGAGCCAAGAAAGAACGAATCTATTATTTGCACTCATCATTATGAATTCTTTAGGAATGATACTAAATTTTATTTTAATTCAAACTTAAATTTATTTTAATTCAAATCTATTTATATATAAATTTTAGACTCAAACTTATTAGGATCATCTTTCTAAAAGGCTATGCAACTAGCAACTGGAGTTTATTGTTTTGAGAGAAATAATTACTATTTCTTGTTCTATACAGCATTTTTGTGATTAAATTACAGACATGGTAGTTTTATTAAGAAATGTAAAATTTGAGAATTATTGATTTTATAATGTTTCAAAATACTATATGAATAAAATTCAGAAAAAAATCATACATAAATTATTTATTTAAAAAATACTACAGAATCTAAGAGTGTGAAGAACTATTTCCATAAAAGGATAGGTTCACACTTTTACTCTAATGGATTATCAAGTATCTTTTAGTGAAACAGCGGAATGGCTTTCTTTAAGGGGCTTCATAATGAGCTGTTCTAGAGCTTTCAAGTCCCATCCAAAGGTAGCACAAATGGGAACATCATGGAGAAAGAGACCTGCTTTTAAGATTTGCCAGATGCAGTCCTATAGTGCATAACAATGTTTCAGTCAACGTCAAACTGCATCTATAACTCAGATCCCACAAGATTATACTAGAACTGAAAAATAGTGACATTGTAGCCATCATAACATCATGGTGCAATACATTATTCACATTTGTGGTGATGCTGATGTAAAAAGCCTTCTGTACTGCCAGTCATTTAAAGTATAGCACATACTGCTAGGTATACTATGGACAGATATAATAATTGATAATGATAATAGTAGTGTTAGTAGTTCATACATTACTACACTGTACTCTTTGTTATTTTAAAATGTACTCCTATTTATTCTGACAAGTTTACTGTAAAACAGTATTTCCTGTTAGGCCAGCAGCAATCTCACATATTTCCTGTGAACCTCTCTGTCTTTTGTTTCTATCTGCATTTCTGAGAAATGTATTTTTAGGTGATTACAACATTGCATGAATATCTTAGAGAGTACTTACAAACCAAGATAGAATTGGCCTAGAATGGCTCTTGATGCAATAAGTAATTTTCATTATAATTATGTTTGAAATTATGTCTTCAATACTATTTGTGAAAAACAGAGTTTCTCTTGAATATTTATGTATAGCATTTCTCTAATTACAGATTCTAGGCTTACATAATACAAAGTCAATTGACTTGAGGGTGAAAAATCTGATCAATCAAATGATATGGCCTATATTCCCTGAAGTGATTAATTTGATGTTGAATCATGTAAATATATCAGTACCCTCAAGTCCTCCACTTTCCCATTTAGCATCACATGTTATCTGAAAAACACTCTGAACACCTTTAAAAGTACTATTATGTAAAGTAAGAAATTGCTTATTAATAGAATAAGTCAATACAATGAGTCAAAAACTGTTAATATATAGCAAGACTATTGAGAGAACTAACCTTGCTTATTTCCATTTTCATTCCCATTACCTTTATAAAAACAGCCTTATTTTCTACTGTCAAGGCAAATATGGTTTATAATGGAATTTGATATACTTGGATAAAACTATTGATCCCTATCATTGATTTTAATGGCTGAGCATCTTTTAAAAATAACTCATTCCTGCATGATACTACATACATATTGCTGAATGTGTACAATTAGTCTTTAAAATTCAATTTTGAAAGTTTTGAAAAACAAACCTTGTGCATATGGCACAACAGCTTGACCTAAATGTTCAGCTCTGTTCTACCCTACTCTGTAGCATATTTTTAAGTCTTATCTCAAAAATAGGAGGCTGAAATGGCAATGTAAAGCAATTTATAAAAAAAAATATTATGTTATAAAAATCTTGTGAGTAAAAGTGGTGGAATGGAGCAGGATAATAGACTGCCCCTCAGTTCATGACACCCTTCCCACTCTCAGAAGGGTACAAATGGAGAATAAGTCAACATTTCGGGGAAGAACGACCTGATGTCATCCTATGATAAGACCTTTTATGGAGCCAAGGAAAGAAAACACAAGAGTCTGGTGTAGTTTCCTGTTTCTAAATGTGCTTTGGTTGCCCCCACCCAGCCCCAGTAAAAAGAAGAATCAAAATTAACACTGGAAATTCTTAATCAAAGAATTTCTTTCTCAAATTTGAAGAAAAGCAGCATAAGAAATTGAATAGGAATTCATGAGAAAAAAATATGAAAAACGCTAGAGTAGAAAGCAAAACGAAACTCCTAATGGATCTCTGAGGAAAAGGTGGAGTTGCTTTGTCTTCTGCCGGGCACTGGGCTAATTTGGGGCTTTGTACATCTGGAGTCCCCAGAAGTCTGATTAAAAACCTGCCTCAGTCACGTGGGCTCTAAAATACGACTTTTGGGGGAATCTCAAAACAGTGATTTTCAGGCATGTTCATTATGACTTTTGTTATTCCTAATTATTATAAAATCTTTAATGCTGATATTTTATTCAATTTTTCCTGACTTCTACCATATTGATGTAATCAGTTTGTATTATTCTGTTTTGCTTTGTGCGATTCTATTACTGAATTTATATTCTTGGTTCTCTCCAGTTCTATTGCTAGAACACTCGTGGGAAATATGCTCTCTTTCTTGAATTTATAAATCTTTTTTTTTTAATTCAACATATTCAGCCATCAAGGAAATGCAAATCAAAACTACACTAAAATTCCATCCAATTCCATCCCATTCCAGTTAAAATGGCAATCATCAAGAATACAAAAAAAATAAATAAATAAAAAATAAAGGGGTAATGAGGATAATGGGGAAAAGGAACTCTCACACTGTTGGTGGGAATGCAAATTATTGTAGTCATTACAGAAATCAGCATGGAGTTTCCTCAAAAAGCTGAAACTAGAACTAACTTATGATCCAGATATACCACTGCTTTGTATTTATCCAAAAGAATTAAACTCAGCATAATTTAGAGATATATACATACCCCTGTTTACACCCATGTTATGAAATCAGCCTAGGTATCCATCAACAGATGAACAGATAAATAAAATGTGGTCTGTACATACCATGAAGTTTTAGTCAGCTATAAAAAGGAATGAAATTATGTCATTTGCAGGAAAATAGATGGAACTGGAGACCATAATTTTGAATGAAATAAGGAAGGACAGGAGGATAGGGGCAATATTCAGAATTGAAATTAATCAAACTATGTTTTTACACATCCGTCATAATGAAATGCCTTTGTATCTCATTGCGACACAGTAAATTACAAATGATTTAGTGGCTTAAAACAAAAAATTTACTCTAAGTTCTGGAGATCAGTGGTTCTAAATTCATTTCCTGGGACTAAACTCAAGTTGTCAGCAAGACTTGTTCCCTCTGGAGACTCCAGGAAAAACCATTCTCTGCCTTTCCTAGCTGCTGACTCTGTGATTTGTCCTGCATTACCTCTGTAGTGACAGCCTTCTCCTCAACTGCCTTCAAATCATTCTGTGCTTCTCTTGTGTAAGGACACAAGCGACTACAATTAGGGCCTATTCACAGATAATCCAGTATGATCTTCCCATCTCAAGTCCCTTAATTTAATCAGATCTACAAAAATTTCTCTTTCACTGTAAATTAACACTCACGTTCCAGAAATTAGGATGTGGCTGTCTTGGGGCTTCCTCTGCCAACCACATCTGAATACTTCACATTCATAGAAAATCAGTTCTGAGTGTAGATCTTAAGTAAAATCTACAGAAAATAACATAGAGAAAAAATTTATAGTTGGAGTAAGCAAAGATTTTTTAAAATTTATTTATTTTAATGAGTCTATATGACAGCAGAATGTGTGTTGATTCATTGTACACAATTGCAGCACCACTTTACATTTCTTTGGTTGTACACAATGTAGAGTCGCACCATATGTGCAGTCGTACATGTACCTAGGGTCATGATGTCCATCTCATTTCACCATCTTTCCTACCCCCTGGCAAAGATATTTTAAAGATGACTTAAAAAGCACTACTCATAACCATAAAGGAAATAATTCACAAATTGACCCACACTAAAATTAAAGAAATTGTATTTATCAAAACTTGCCCTTAAGAGGATTAACATAAAAATCTATAGAATTAGAGAATATATGAAGATATTTGTAGTAAATGTAGTTCACAAAGAGCTTGTGTCCAATAAAGAAAAAGCAAACAACTAAATAGAAATATGAGAAATAAATACAAACTCTCATTTCACAAAAGAGGGTATCAAATGGGCAGTAGATATGTCAAACTTCACCAATAATCTGGAAAATAAAACCCAAAGATATAATAAACATAACAGTTAAAATCTACTGGTGATCGTATCAAATAGTAATAATAAGAATATGGATCATCTGGAACGCTTTTAAGGTGGTAAATATAATCATACTGAGAAAATGAAAGGAGTTAAAATAGTTACTCAAGTTCATCATTCGTAGTTTCTGACAAAGCAATTGAATTCTTGGATACATACAGAGCAGAAATGTGTGTCCTTTAACATAAAAGACATATGGATTTTCATAGCAGCATTATTCAGAGTAACCAAAAACTAGGAGGGAAATGGCCATCAGTAGTAGAAGGAACTGAATTGTAAATATTAATTTACTAGAATATTTTGAATCACTGAAAAATAAATAAAGGGTAGCATAGTTACTATCTCTCAAACATAAGATTGAGCAAAATTAGACAGTAAAAATATATACAGTATGGTTCCACTAATGATCAACAAAACTAACCATAGATATTCAATATCAGAACAGAGGTTATTGTTGGTGAAAGAAAGAAAAATGAGTAGTGATTGGCAGGACTTCTGACAATGCAGACAATGCTCCTTTTTTAAATTGGGGTGATATTTAATTGAGCAGGTTCACTTTGTGAAAACTCACTGAGCTATGTACTAACAATTTGTGTGATTTTCTGCATGAGTTATGTTTCAATTAAGAAAGTATAGAAAAGACATCTATGAACTTATAAAGACAGATGTCTAAAATTTATCTTAAGTGAAAAGAGAAATATGTATAAATGAAACTATTCATGAACTTGTGAATGAAGCACAATCACCACTTAAAAATAAAGTTGGAATATATAAATATTTATTTGTGGATAGATAGGTGATGGAAAAGAATATCTCAAATTGGGATGGATCAAGGGATTTTCCACCTTTTTCTTCATTTCAATTTTTATAAGAGATGTACATTATTTTGTAATCAAAATTAAATAATTATATGAAATGGAAAACCATAGAAAATATAGCTTAGACCTTATATTCAATCATTATTATTATAAATCTGTTATTGAATATTCCATATTTTCCAGGCACTTTTCTATTTACCCTTATATGTAATTATCACAGTAGTGTCTAATGGTTTTTCTTATCCCATTTTAATATCTGAAGAAATTGTGGTTCCAAATAACTAAGAACATCTAGCTACCAGGAAAACATAGTTAAACTAATGTCAAGTTAATACTGTTAATATCTTACTATCCTCAGCAAAAATAATGTAAAAAATAATATGTATGTCTAATATAGTATTTAATACAATAAATAATTATCTAATAGTGCTATTAATATTCCGTAAGTCATTACTCCTTGAAAACAAAGATTGTGTTTGTTGAATGAATTATTTTGTTAAAATCAAAATACATATCTACATTGAGTTTTTAATGTATTGTTTGTTCTTAAAGGTATTGAAAGTAATTTTGGAAAACAGTTCCTTCATTTATTTCTTGTGGAAGGAAGACCCACAGTTAAATATGGATGTGGAGGCTCTCAAAATATCTTGACTCTTTCTGCTAATTATAGCATTAACAACAATGAATTCATCCCTATCACCATACGGTAAGTATTCCACAGTAATTCTTTGAATTTTAGGGCATAACATTATTTTAAAGATACTATTTGTATGTGTAATAGCTATCCAAATATGAAAAGAAAAAAAAAGCACATCTGATTTTTTTTTTTTTTTACAAGCTACTCTTTTCAGTTGGCAAAGTAAACTAAAAATTGAGCTAAGGTATAATTTCATAGCATTTGGTAGTAATCAAATTTTACACAAAACAAATCAATTTGTAAATGTCATGCTATAAGCAAACATATTAGAATAAAGAATCAAGTAGTTTAGTTGAAATTAAGATCTATTTTAATTGTTCAATAAAGTATTTGTAAAAAGTACAGCTGCCGGAAATTGAACAGGAGCCACTAGCTGCACAGTACAAAAAAGAAGAAGGGGGGGTGGATATTAACTGCAAATGTCTTGATGGAGTATATAAATTTTTAGAAAGCCTTCCTTAAATTAGCTCATGCTTCAGAATTAGGAAATATCAGAAAAGAGAAATGACTATATATGATGGTCACATTTCAAGGACATTACTGAATAAAATTTACATATTTCAGCCAAGAACTTAAAATTCTTCATCAGTATAGCAATCTAGTGATAATGGTCTCAAAAGTTCATCCATATTGGTGAAAAATATCATTTTTTGACTGTGCTTGTGTGTAAGAGCACAATTGGATACTTTACTCTGATGAGCAGGAATCTTGGCTAACCTAGACAGGCTACATAAATCAAATAAACTTTCTCAGGGACTACATCAATCTGAAAATAACATCAAGAAAATTGACACCAATCTAAAAATGTAAACTTACAGGCACAGATAGCATCTTACTCATTTTTAATGCTCATAGCAGGGCATTTGACAGATAGAAGATATTCAGTAAATTTCTAAATAGATAAAGAAACAAGGGTGTCTGTTCTACACAATTCAGTTGGTGATAACAAGAAGGCAATGAAATTTCCCTAAAGTAATAAAATTATTATTTGTAAATTGGCTATACTCCTTTGTAACCAAGTCTGTACCAATAAAACAAACTTTCAGAGTGATGGACTTAACTCATTTCAATTATCTATCTTATAAGTGTTGCTTACTGATAACAATGAAGACCAAATGATAAGGTGGATAACAGAAAACTATTTAAAAGGCTATTTAAATGAAAACTATTTAAATGATGACTATCTATTGCTAAAGTCATTTTGTAGTGTCATAATTTTATATAAAAATAGTGCATTCTATTTATGAAATTATTTCCACTTTGGGTCAAACTTTTTTTAGAAGAATGATTTCCTTCTTTGTTTCTAGGTAATAATGACTTAATTGAGCAGTCCTCAAATCATTCAGCTTCTTAGTTAGTGTCAAATGGAAAGCATTCTGTAAAAATAAAAAAATGAAAAGAGAGGACTTTTCTAGTAAAACTGGAAACAAAGAACTTCACATGTCTTTGAATTAATTTTATCCAATTAAATCCTTTTTAATCTGAGGTGACTAAGTTATTATTTATAAATTACTTTTACCCTTTGGAACATTGTGCAGAAAAAAACAAAGGAGAGATCTGCTAACAAAGGAACAAAAGTGGTCTTTTTCTGGAATTTATCTCTACGCAAAAATGAAAATGTACTTTTACTTATAGGCAATATCCTCCAAGAGTCCATGGTTACAGTAGTATGATGGTATGAGACTAAGACTACATTGTAGATTATATATTTTATATTATACATCATTATTTAAAATTATTTGCTAAGCATTCTTTCAATAGTTCTTATTTTTTTTCATTTCTCTTTGCATTTCTTCTCTTTTTAAATCCTGTTTAATTTTGTTTATTCATTTAACAAAATGGTGCCTATTATATCCATAGCACTATATTAAGCTTCTAGAATTTAATGGTAATCCAAAATTACATAAATTTCTTATTCTTGTGTGTATCCAGTTTAATGAGAGAGATTGACAGTCTCTGACACTAATGAGGGAATAGTTACATTTTTTTAGTTTTGCTGGAAATGAGAGAAATATGATGCAAAAGCAAGTTACATGATCATTGAAAACTGTGTAGTGGTAAACTTAGTAAAAAAAAACAAACAGACAAAGCTAGAGGCATGTGTTCTAGGCAGAGGGAAGAGTATGTGAGAAGACTGGTAGGAAGAACCATGGCATATTCAGAGATATCATAGACAGTGTGTACAGAACAAACAAGCAAAGAGGATGGCTAAGTACTGGAAGTCTACATTGGAAAGGTCAACAGTTGGAAAATTCTATGGGCCATTATAGGTATGTTAAGGAATGATTTCAGGGGCCACTTACACATCCAAGACATCATAGTCACTAGGATGAAATACACTAGTGTCAGTCAGGCTCAGTGACACACACCTGTAATCCCAGTGACTTGGGGGTACTGAGGCAGGAGCATCACAAGTTTGAGGCCAGCCTCAGCAAGTTAGCAAGGGCCTTGGCAGCTTAGCAAGATCTGTCTCAAAAAAAAGAAAAATGTAACTGATTGAATACCAGTAGTAAAAATTATGTCAAAAAATGAATATTCGTTTTCTGATGTGCAACTGGATAGAACTTATCTTCCAATGAAATAGTAAACAATGCAAGGAGAGCAGGTTTAATAGAAAACATTAAGAGCTCAGGCTTGAGTGCACTGAGATGAAAGTGCCTTCGAAACATTAAAGTGCAGTTTTCAATTTAACATATGGATGTTGAGCTCAAAGGGGAGGTCTGGAGAGAAAAATAAATCTGTGAGTCACTAGTGTACAAATGATTGTTGGAACCATGGCCATGGATAGGAGTATAGAGTTAGGAGAAAGAATTGCCCATGACACAGTCTAAGAGCTAACATTTAATGACTCAGTAGAGAAAGATAAAACTGTGGGCTGGGGATGTGGCTCAAGCGGTACCACACTCGCCTGGCATGCGGGCGGCCCAGGTTCGATCCTCAGCACCACATACAAACGAAGATGTTGTGTTCGCCAAAAACTAAAAAATAAATATTAAAAGTCTCTCTCTCTCTCTCTCTCTCTCTCTCTCTCTCTCTCTAAAAAAAAAGATAAAACTGTAAGAGTCTGACAGAATAACCAGAAAAGTTGTAGACAAATAATAAAAGTGGTGTGTTAGAAGGCGATGGGAAAGTTTATGAAAAATCCACTGAACCCTCCACCAATTCTATGACCCCAAGACTTCTTTGCCAGGGATCGAGAAACTCTAGATGAGAGAATATTAAGACAATAATTTAAGGTAACTCTTTGAACACGTTTTATTGTGAAGGATCGAAAAATGATATAGGAGTGCCGCAGTCTGGCTACAACAAATAACCGGGGGTGACGAGCAACTTGTGTACATTGATACAGCAGGAGTGGGAGCCGTTTATTGTAGCACAGGAGGGGTATATATACATTCCACACAGCTTATCTTAATTAACATAAACTAAATACAGCAGTCAACCAATAAGGAATCTCTACACTTAATGGCTCGCTGGCGTTACTTCACAAACCACTCCCTCTGGCAAAATGCCAGGTGCCATCTTGACTTGTTTACAGACCCTAACATAGGAGCAATTGGGGGTTGATGAGAAATTAGGAGGAAAAAATGTAAGATGAAAGAGAAATGAACATATTTAATTGTTGAGTAGGATTATCAGTTCAGTGAAGTCTTATTACACAGAAAAATAAAGAAAAATGATAACATGAAATGTCTCAAAAGTTTGGAAAAATAAGCTAAAATACAGATGAGAGAAGATTCCTTCTGGAGTGGAAGAAATGAAGACACACAACCTGGGGCTTCTGTTTTTTTGTGTGTCTGCCCCTTGATCTATAAATGTTTTTGCTTTATCCCTATCTGCGCTGTTTATGTCATCTTCTCTGTCTCATGTACGCCACTATTTCTTTTTTCTTTTTTAAAAATTAAATTTATTTTTACTGGCATTAAAAACATAACAATTATACATATTAATGGATAACATACAGTATTTTTTAAGAGAGAGAGAGAGAATTTTTCAATATTTATTTTTTAGTTCTCAGCAGACACAACATCTTTATTTTATTTTTATGTGGTGCTGAGGATCGAACCCAGTGCCCCACTTGAGCCATATCTCCAGCCCCAACATACAGCATTTTGATACATGAATCTATTGTGTAATGTTTAAATCAGGTTAAATATAATATCTCCTCAAACATTTCTATTTCCCCATCATTAACTGGGAAAAATTTAGAATTAACAAAGGTCTTTCTGTATAGCCCTTTCTGGTTATCTTGATTCTCACTGACAAGACTCTTGCTATTCAAATTCAGGATCGATTTCTGTCTGAAAAGCTGGTGAATTAAGGCTCCTCTTTAGTCATATGAATGTTGACTGTGTTTCTTCCATATTTACAAGTTTCCTGAAAATAAAATCATACAGCATGATTGATAAGAACTTGTTTTCAAAAATTAGTAGAACAAACTCTAAGGTAAACCCATAAAATATGGCTTTTTTAAATTTTGGTTTTAGCCACAACTTTTGTATTTTATTAGCCAGTATTTCCTCCTGTTAAATTCACATTATATCTGTAAGATAGAAGGCAGAAGTAGAACAAACTTGAATAAGTCACTTGTAGTGATTGAGGTCAATTCAGTATCAAGATAGAAGTTCTTCTTAAATGAAATGGAGCAGAGATCACAGTTTTACAGATACATTGTAATTCATACTCATGCACAGTTTGTCTTTCATTTCATCGAATTTTGAAGGGATCACATAGAGAGAGCTATTGGTTTTCACAAGGGTTATTCTCTATTGGGGAAGTTCAGAAAAATTTTCTTATGTGTATGTTTATATATATATATATATTTAAAGTTTCTGAAGTTTAAATTTTTCTAGCACCTTTAGTGCTATTCTATACAAAAGCTTACTCTTTATGCAGAATTTTTTTCTTTAAAGAATCCTTATGTCCTTTCCTCAATGTGACTTATTGTGTTACCTGCACTTTTGAAGCCATGCAACCTATTCCACCTTCCTTAGATCCTATTGTCCAACAACACCTTACAAGTTTTCCTCAATGATTTACTAAGAGATGTATAGTTAACCAGGTTTGTTGAAGGCATCCTCCAATTTCTCATCATTCCTTTTGGTTAACAGTTCTTAGGTAGTCAAAGTGAGATGATGGCCAAGAATTGTGTAACTGCCAGAATCACACATCCTCATTAGTAAAGGGACCCATGCTTTAAGACCAACAGGATAGAAGCTGAAAAAGATTCTAATAGTAGGTCAGCAAAAAACCTTGTTAACACTTGCAAAAATCTCAAAGTACATCAAGTAATACCTTTGCAAAAATTTTTGTCATGGTAACTTTTTAAATATTTAGTCTTAAAAAATACTGTTGAGTTTTGTAAAGACCTGATTCTAATTGTATCCATCTTTTAATTCCAAAGAGATAAAAACTTCATTTATGTGCATATGTATATATCAATAATGATTACTTTTTATTCATTTTAATTAGCTCTTTCCTGAAATTGTTGAAGGAAACAGATTAAACAATTTATTATAATGTACAACTGGCTACAAACTTCAAAAGAATGGAAATCAATAAAGATTCCAAGGATTGATTTAATTATGTCAAATGAAGATATTCATTAGTAAATAATCTATAGAAATATAAGAAACACAATAGTTTCTTCTAACGCTCATATTTGTCAAAGGCCTCTCAGATAATTCTGCTTCACATCAGATTCCAGCACTTTGACATTTTTCCACATACAGTCTCTGCATTACCATTTGTTGCCCAGCTGGTATTGACCTGTAAATATACATAGAAATTGAGCAGAGGACCACCTAAATTCATGCAAAAAGTAAAAAATACCCATAATCTATTAACAACTACAATTTTGAGAGTAACTTAAAATGTTATTTTTGTTTCCAATGGTCTAAAGTATATAAATGTTTTTCACACATTCCTGATCGTTAATATTTTATAAATTATGGATTGCATGCCTGTAGTTTTAGAGCCAAAAAACTATGTAATAGTGAGAGCCTTCACTTTTTGAAACAGATGGTGACTTTTGAACTGTGCTAAATCTATAAGATATTAGATTTATTCATAAAATGTTGCCATGTCAATATGGAAAGTTTGGCAAGATTTTCATTTTAAAAAGGTCAATCTTCATCACTTCAATATTAATTTTTGTATCTTTTCCATCGACTCCTCCATCTGGTATTTCTTAGAGGAAATGTAGGAAAGCTAGAGCTCAATATGGACAATACTTTATTATTACTTTGATAAGCATATACATACATAAATCTGAACATTGCTTTTGGTGCTTTATCCATAGCCACACTATTCGTACCTAATATGTCCATTTATAATATACCTCAGTACCAGCTGGAGAGCAAGTTATAATACATTTTATTTGTATTAAATTATAAAGGTCTACTAAAAACCAAAATTGCTTTTATTAAATCAACTAAAAAACCTTTAAAGTATATCTATGTACGTACAAGTTGGTGATTTTAGCATTGTTCAGGATTATTAAGTAATATCCTCTGCTGGTATGTAGTGTTTGTATACTTTGCATATAACTTGGAAAACAAGAATGTTAAGTATCGGTTTTGTGCTTAGTGATGCAGAAATAAGGTGGAGCTTTCTAAAAGAAAATCATAGTCTGTGAATATGAATCTACATAGTATATCTGTTGAATAAATAATACACCAGGGAACCCTACAAAAACTGGTTTGATGTTTAAAAAATCACATGATTGTTTGATATGCAGTCATGTTTATCCCTCTTTATTGTACAATGAACTTCAAATCATCAAAATGGAATAGCTATTAACAAAATTACAAAAGTAAAAACTGAAGTCCACGACTCCTCATATTTGGTATATTGAGTCCAGAAGCTGAAGAACATGTTGACCTCCAGGTTCAGAGGACAACTGCAAAAAATCTACTAAAGAGAAAAGGAGATAGCAATTGGCAAATTCATCTATAACATGGAGTGAGATTGAGGTTTTTTTTATTGTTTTTTTTTTGTTTTTGTTTTTGCAGAAAGATTAGGAATTCAGGGGACAACAGATGAAAGAAGATCTGTAAAGACATCAAGGTGTAGATAACACTCTTCTCATTTAGAAAACTGTGGAAATTAAGTGTGAGGACATAAAGATCAAGGGGAAGATGCTTAGCTCTTCGGGAAATCACCATCTGCTTTCTCTAATCCAGAGAATCAAAATAAATAAAAAATAGAAAGGAAAAAGTTTTGAGCACTAGCGATGTAAGCTGAGGAAGGCTTAGAGACTCTTATCCTTATTGTCAGTGGTTGATTTCTGCAACCATCATAAATGCCTGTTGAGAAAGTTTGAATTATTCGTGGGTGGTAGCGGAGTATAAGGCAAAAAGAACTTCCATCATTAAAAATCACTTCTCCGTGTAAGTTTAAAATGTGTTGTCAATTGTGTTAAGACATAATTTTGACAGTCCTATAAAAAGGCAATAGGAAGCAAATAAATACTTTGGGGCAAATTGAATATATAGGAATTTGGGCAGAAAAATAATGATAGAGTCAGAGAAGCAGAAAAGTAATGATAGATTCAGAGAACACTTTGCCACACAGAACAGTTAAAATTAAGAGATTTAACATGTTGAAAGCTAAGATTCATGAGGAAGCATCAAGGGATTATTTGTTCATTAAATGAAGGAGAGGTGTTTTAACAATATAGATTTATATTGTGTGTATTTTCCAACCCACTTCTGAAGGCCCCATGGCTCTCCCTAATTGGGATCTATTATTACGGTTAGAGGATATTTGATTGCTGCCTTAAAACGGCTACCAGGGAAGATATTTTACTGTGAAAATTGTTTAAAACCTATTCTTAGTGCTAGGCCTCAATCCTTGACAATATATTTGTCTTAATTAAGTTCTTTAAAATAATTCTCACTGAGTGAACTCAATATATAGATCATCCTATTTATAAAAATAAAAGACAACCACCTAACTTTCTAAATGAAGCTAAAAGAAGCCGTGCCAGCTTCCTCCTCAACAAATTGCCCCCAGCTTCATCAATACACTGAAAAAAAAGCACATAGAGATTGAGATAGATTGTCTTACAATTTCACATCTGTGAACCCTTTTCACCTAACACAAAATATAGTTAAGAATAATTTAAGACTTTTCAAAAGATTTACTGATTTTTTAAATTGAAACCTGGTTCCATTGATAGATACTGATACCAAGCCAAAGTTTTTGAACTCAATGAATATGCAATAAAATTTTTAATATTTCTTTAGAAAATTTATTCTAATGCCATCATGAGACAAAGTAAATCCCTGTTTTATAGTATTTGATACATAACTGTGTCCTAGTCCCTATTAGTTTTTAACTTTGTGATAGCTGACCTAATTCTAATTGCCAGTAATATCAGAAAAGTCCAACTCTGCCCTTCACAGACAAAATGTTTCAAAGATGTTTAAAGAGAAAGAGAGAGAGAGAGAGAGAGAGAGAGAGAGAGAGATATTTCAAGACAAAGCCTTATACTAAGTACCATAAAATTGGAATTTACTAGGCAGCAAAATGACATATGTCCACAAATATTCAATGCCATCTTCTGATTTACATAGGAACTGGTAAAATTCCCACCATTTAGAGTATAAGATTTTCCTGTCATACGTGTTCGACTGGGATGAACTCCTCCATGCCTAAGGAATCATGTACCCTCTCCCAAAGGAATATAAAACAAAAGATCATCCTCCTGCTTAAATATTAATGGCAATGTCCTTCATCCCTTCCACTAGAATACAGTCACAGATTTTAGAGCGAAGAATCCCAACTCCTCTGGCACCAAACATTAGAAAAACTGATGCAGACACAGTTCCAACTTGACATAGTCTTTGTGTAGAATTTCTGAGACAGGAAAAGGTAAAGTCTTGCTCCAGGAATCAACAACAAACAAATCTGATACTTGAACAACTGAGCAAGCAATTCTGAGGATTCCTTTAAATATATATATATATATATATATATTTTTTTTTTTTTTTTTTTTACTGTGAAAATTGTTTATACATATTTTGGAGAGGGAGATTCTATAATGAATTATAATTCCTGAAATTAAGAGAGTGGGTTCTCGGGCCTAAGACTTAATAACTGTCATCATAGGTCAGATTAATTAGAAATAGACTCTGCCATGGGGATTTGCATGCAGGAAGTTTGTTAGGGAATGTTCTAGGGAACAATACCTGGAAGGCAGTGAGGGAAGCAGGACTGAGAAGAGACAGAAGTTGAATTGCAAAACCAGTGCAATAGAGGCTTCAGCTGCCCCTAAGGGGAGCTCTGAAGTTGGAATGTTCATGTTTTCCTGAGTTGAGTCAGGAGGACCCAGCCTAATGTTTTCTCTGATATGTGGAAGCTAACCCACAATAAGGGGAGGAATGAATAGAAGTTCAGTATTTTAGACAATATGGAGTGAAGAGAAGGGAGAGGGATAGGAAAAGGAAAGACAGTGGGATAAATCTGACACAATTTTCTTATGTATACATATGAAACCATTACAGCAAATTCTATCATCAGGTACATCCCCAAGAATGAGGTCCTAGCTAGAATAAGATATATTCAATGCTTGTACAATTATACCACAATGAATTCTGCTGTCATGTATAACTAAAAAGAACCAACAAATTAAAAAATAAATAAGTAAAAATAAAAAGGGTTAGGGACATTGCTAAGTGGTTAAGTGCCCTCTGGGTTCAATCACTGTAACCAAAAAAAAAAAAAAAAAAAAAAGATTCTATTGGGCCTGGGTATATAGCTCAGTGCAAGAATGTGTGCTTAGCATGCTTGAGGCTCTGCATTGAATCTCTAGCATCCAAAACAAAACAACAACAAAAAGATAAAATGTGACTCTATTTATATATATTTTTAGAAAACGACTTAGGGTACTCAGGGCAACACACTATCATATCCACTACAACTATGTTTTTAGATAACTGGATGTGTATTACCACACTATCACTCACCATAGAAAAAGGAAGTTGAAAAAAAAAAAAAGAAACTTCCCCAAGTATATGGCATGGCTCCATTGTCTTTTAATAGAAGTTATCTATAAAATAGTGACTCAGGAAGCAGAGCTAACTAGTAATCAAAACAGAACTCAAACTGCTTATGATGTAGATATGCATCAGTGTGGATGTACACAACCACAATGAATACCATCCAATGATACCTCAGTAGAGGTATCCCAAGCAGGATGTTCCTGGGTGTAGAACAAAAGGAAAGAGATTTTTTTAGGTTCATTCTGATTCAACATGAAGGCACAGATTTCCTGAAGGCAGAACCCTGGAAATGGGGAAGTGAAGAAAAAATACATTCTCTATATTACTTCAGAGACTTTTACTTATCTTGAAATATAAAGGTAATAACACCCATTTTCTGCTATGCAGTCTTCTGTGAATATCATCTATATGAAAGTGCTTTGAAATGCATCAAGTATCTCTCAATCTTATAGTAGTATTATGGTTTATCATCTACCTAAGTCCATTTCTTCTATTGCTACTCTACAACTAGAAAAAAAATCGTTACTTTTTGTTGTAGAGCATCTCATTACAAACACTCTGTAATTGAGCAGTTAGTGGGATGATTAATGCACTACCCTCTGGTGGAAATGTATTTGCAGCTCCTTGATTGTTAGACCTGCCTCTTTACAGTTCCATAGATGAGAAAGTGATAAGCCTGGAGCTGAGGCCAGGCTTTGGTACATGGTATGAAATGCAGATAAGCAGGTCATGGAGTGAGTACCACATTCTTACCTGCATTACCCGCACTTATTTCCATGACAAAAGAGGAGATAGATGCTCCAAAGATTATGAGGCCAAAATATAAGTGTTGGGTAAGTTTGGGGTCAATGAACAATACAAAATTTTATTTATAATGATATGCTAAAATTCGACCTGCATAACAGTAATCTCATTATAGTGATTCATCACTTGTATTAATTGCTAAATAATAACAGTATTTATTTTAAACTTATGTGACAAATACTATGATAAATATTTTACCCACAGTCTCACTAAAAATATCTTTAAGGGTTAGTTACTTTTATGATACTCTTTTAAGTGATGAGGATACTGAGGCATAAAGAGAATAAGGAATTATCTAAAGTCATGCAGATAACAAGTAACAGAAATAGGTTCCCACTTAGGACATTGTCCTCCAGATCTCATGTATTTAAACATGCTACACAGCCATTAATATTCTGATTTTTTCCTGAAATGCTCCTTAAACAAGATCACTTTCATACCAAAGAATCGGTAAGTTTCCCCACCATTTACCATTTTAGAAACAAATTATGTAGCTTATAATCAGATTCTTTTAACAGCTCCTTATCTATATATTCATCTTTATCTTCCTCTAATACCCAACCAACATGGCTACCCATTCCATTAAAGCCACAGTCTTTACTGTCCTAAACATAGTACTACTTTTCCTCACCATATTCATTTTAGCTAATTCTACAATTCTTAAGAATTTTTTGTCTGTTCATTTCTACCAAATTGCATACTATGTTTTCAACATGCCCACCTTCTTCTGGAAGCTGCCTAGACTGGTACCAACTCATCCTCATCTTCCTGACTTTAAACTCCTAGAATGCTTACATTTTCTGATGACCTCTCTTGGACTTTTGGATATCTGATATAGTAATCTGATCTCCAAAAATCAAACAATAAGGGCTGGGGATGTAGTTTAGTGGTAGAGCATTTATTTAGCATATGCCAAACCCTGGGTTCAATCCCCATTACTGCAAAAACAAAACAAAAAAATCAAACAATAATGATGCAAATATCTCCTTCCATTCTTACACTTAAACTAATACTAAAATGCTAGGAATACAGTATTTTATAAAGTTACAGTTCTCCCAAGATCACATGTGAAACTGAATTTACACGATATGAACAGGTATCTAAAGGAGAAGAAAAAGGTTTATATAGACTTACTTCATCATAGAAATATTATTAAAAGAAATCAGTTAAGTATGTTAAGACTATGAAACTTTAGCTTTTCAGAGGGATTATTTAGTCAGTATATTTAGCATATGCAAATGCATAAATGATGTAATGTTCAAGCAAGAAATTGGGAAATTGACTTAAGCCTAACAGGAATTCCAAAACTTTGTTGCAAAGAAGAAAGTTGCATTAGTAGAGGGTCTTCAAGATTAGATAAAGGAATTATTGAATCTCATTACTTCTTAAATATATCTTAATTTAATGTAAATAATGTTGCTATCACTAACCAATGTTGCTATCACTACTTTTCAAGCCCACCTCTAAGTTCTTTACCTGTTCTTATCTAGTTTTTTTTTAATATTTTCTTAGTTGTAGATGGACACAACATCTTTATTTTATTTATTTATTTTTATGTGATGCCTCATGTTCTTCCACTGAACCACAACCCAGGTCTCTTACCTAGTCTTTATACTCGTCCACTGAAGTCCCACTATAGTCATTTTAAAGAGAGAGACGCTGAGGTTCAGAGCTGAGGACACTGAGAAGCTGAAGACACTGAGGACACCGACCCAGAAGTTTTCATGGCAGGAAATCTGAATCTAGATTCCACGTCTGATCACTGCACACTATAACATGTACTGCAATATGGGCAATGAATGAAGTTAAAGGGTCTTGTACTTTGCTTATTTCATAAAACTATTTAATAAATATTCAAAATTGGGGCTGGGGATGTGGCTCAAGCGGTAGTATGCTCGCCTGACATGCGCGGAGCGCTGGATTCCATCCTCAGCACCACATAAAAATAAAATAAAGATGTTGTGTCCACCGAAAGCTAAAACGTAAATATTAAAAAATTCTCTCTCTCTCTCTCCCTCTCTCTCTAAAAAAAGAAATATTCAAAATTCCTAATTTTTTAATTATAAGTTGTGCTTTATAAAATTAGTGAATGTAACAATTTTGAAAATTATTATAAAAATAAAAAGTTTATAAAATCTGAATTTTCTTATTTTCTATTCTTCAGTTTGGCTTGTGCAATTGCCGTTTTCTTTATTAATTAATTCACAAAATAAACTTTAGTAAAAAATATCTACTAATTGCGATAATGCATTGAAAAAAATGAAATCAGTATGTCATTTATCAATTCAGGAATTAACAAAAGAGATTGATAGGATTGTTTTTGCTTAGCCCACAAAATGCATAACTACAATAAACTTTAAGATGTTTTAAAGATGTTTATAAACTGTTTATAGACTGCTATACTTATTGCAAATCAAAAATTTAATGTATTGGCTATTATGAAAAAATATGACACTGTTACTTAAGATTCATTAAACTATAATTGTTAGGTACTATTCAAAAAGCTTTTAGAAGAAATATTTTTATCCTTGAAAATGACATAGGCCAAAAATATTCTATCAGAGACACATTTTTTGAAGTTCAGAAAGGCAGGAAATTTCAGCACAGTCCCCTCCTAATCGGGGAGAGTTGTTAAGATTATTGTGTTCTTTTAGATGTGCATTGCCTCTGAAGTCACCAATTTTGAAAGAATGGATTTAAGTTATTCAACTCACAGAACAGGATAGAGGAATATGAACTACAATAATATTTGATTATTCTTTGAGAGAATAGTTGCTTTAAAATATCACATGTTGGTTGTTCAAAAACATCCCTAAGTGCTTGTTTAAAGAGCTTTCATTGTTAGTCTTATTGCCAGATTCAGCAATCAGAGGAGTGGTATTTTTATTATATGTGATGACTCTATTGATACAATGAAAAAGGCAAATTGTTTTTCCAAAATGTTATTTTAATGATCCAAAAATACTTAAGTGTCCTCACAAAATATGTGTTAACTTTTTTCCTAAAATATTTTGATGTAAGACCTGAAAGTTTCATTAAAGATAAACTAGTCCAAGTCCTCATTTTTTCTGCTGAAGAAACTTTCATGCCTGAGAGAATATGGGACTTGCTTAGAGCCACATAACTTAAGGAAAAGCAAGTTAGAGTTAGACCTCCCCTTTGTCACTCTTTCCCCTGCACCCACCAATATGTCTATTTTTATAGATGACATACTGTTACCTTTATTTTTCACCTTTCTGTGATCTGGGCTTGAATTTCTGGTTCATATAGAGAATAGAGACATGGGTTGTTTGTTTGCTGTGCCAGGTCCATAGAACTCTTGACCCTCTCCTTTCTGAAAGGATCAAGATGTTCCCATCAAATGATTCCTTTTCCAAACCTGACCTGAAGCAGCTCTTTTCATAAAAACATTCATGTTCAGCTCTCTGGTCATCATAAGTGGAAATTAATGACCTTGATTAACACAGAATCATAGTACATTACAAAAGTTATGAGCATATCTCTCCTCTGATTCCCAGTACATACGGGATTCTCATCTACCACTATTTTGAAGCTTGATAGTATCAACTGAATTTTCAAAATAAGAACTTGTTTCCCCAGAAAGTAAATGATTGCAAGTTTACAGATTCTGCAGGCATTAGAAACTTCTTTATATCAGTAAATACATTTTTCCTTGCAATTTCATGTGCATTATTAGTATTGCAATTTCATGTGCAAAAGGGGGGAGACCAAATAAGCTTAGATCTACAAATTTATTCTCTTCCTGTTTCAACTTAACAGTTGTCAACTATTTTCTTTATCATGGAATCTAAACTCTATGTAAACTGGACAGTTTTTGTTTTCAACCATTTTATTTTTCCCCAGCATGAAGTTTACTGTTAGTATGTGGTGTATGTTCAATACATATTTTTCAAATGAATGGAGCAAGTTTGTTTACCTTCCTTGTTTTTTCTATATAGGAAATATTCTCAGCTCCTAACCTACCCCTCAATTTACATGTTCCTAATTATTCACCCTAGTCTCCATTCAATGAATCAGCTACCGTATAATTTATCACAGAAAATGGAACTCAATGCTCCCGTAATGATTTAAAAGTACATAGCAAGTGTGAGATAAAAACATATTCAAAGAGGAATGAATTCACTCTTCTCGATTTTCAGGTCATTTAGATTGTGTTTTTAAACTAAATCCCTAGGACTTTTTCAATAAACTGCCTGAAATTATTTAAATTGCTTAGTCACACTGCCAGATTTCATCATTTTCATATGTAAACATCCTCAGGAGATTTAACACATTAAGGGAAGTTCTCAATCATTCACAGCTTGTGGTCAATTTCTTCCCTCAGATGTGATTTTCTCCCAACCCCCAGCTGAGAGCAGCACACTGATGCAATGGGAGTTTTCACAGATGTGGTGGATGATTTTGTCACTTGTGGCCCTACCCAGAAAGTCAAGAGTGAGTGCAGACCCCAGTCACAGGGCCAGAGTAGATCAAAGTACCGGGAAATGGAGAAGGAAGAGGACCAGGGTAAAGGCTAGACATATCAAAAGCATTTGGGATAACACTGGAACGAGTTTTCTCTCTATGTATTTTCAGTATGTATGTTTCAGTGAATTTTAATAAATAGTCTACTCTGGGTTAGATAACTGTGATACCCTCTCATTTTTCAGGAGAGGCGGAACGGTGGTCCTGTCATCGTGAAGTTTTAGCCCATGAAAGTAGAAATGTAGGAAATAAGCAAATGAGTACACCAGTAGTAGCAGTGAGAAGTATTCCAAGTGAGATAGAGTGCAGAGATGAGAGTACAATGAGGGGGAGGGTTCTTCAAAACAAACAAACAAAAAAATCAGGAGAGGACTCCCCAGAGGGATGCTCAGAAACAAATGGAGGAGAAAGAGCCTGTCCTTTGAAGAATAAAAGGACATACATGAATAAGAATAAAACTACAGAAATAGAAGTGAATGTGGATATAGATATAAGCATATGTGAATATAAACATGAATATATGTCAGTTAAAGGAAGAATTCAACTGTTTAAAGGAGTTGCCTAATCCAAGAAGCACCATCACTTTTTCTCCCCTAATAGTATGTCAGGATCTCTAACCCTACATACTTCAGGAAGACAGCCTCCTCACAGATCCTGATACCTAGGCCCAAGTTGTCTGTCTGGAAGATATCTTGGCTCTGTACAGGAGCAAGGTGACCTCCCAGCAGTGTGCCACAGGCTACAGAACATGAACCCCATTTTTTTTTTTTTTGGTCTTCTATTTCTCTTATCAACTCATCTCTATCTTCAGATAAACCAGGTATTCCTCTCTTATTTCTACAATACCCGTGTTAGTATTTTAGTAAATCAAGCAGTGTTCTTTCAGCAATTACCTTTTCAAATTTTGCCTAAAATGTTCCTAGAATATACAAGACAGGTCATAATTTGGGCTACTACAGCCTACGTACAAGTATGTCTCCTTTGCAATCCTATAAAACACACCTACCTCTATCTGCCTCTGAGGCTCTTGAAACCACTTATCTTGGGCTTCCACACCTTTATTTTCTAATGCTTTTTCTAATGGCATCTAAATTCACCTCAAGGTGAATAAATTGATCTTCTGCTGTATGGTCAATACTCTTCTGGGTGCTATTGATTATAGAAAACTCAATCACAAAAATAGTATTAAAAATATTGACCATAGTTAGTAGTAACCATGCCAAAGGGCTGGAGGGTGAAATGCACTGATTTCTGGAACTTATTTTGTAATTCATCACAAAAAAAGAAAAAATGATGGATGGACAGAAGAGTATCTATTTCATGGAGCAAATATTGCAAAATGTTAATTACAGGATCTAGGTGGGCATATGACTACGCTGTGAGACTCCTTTAGCTTGTTTGCATGTTTAAAACTTTTGATGATGAAATATTGATGGACTCATCATTCAGCCAAAGTTTAAACACTCACATTTGAAATAATTCTAATACTGAGGTACTGATTCTAAGTATAATGAGGATTCAGAGAGAAATCAGGATGAACTGGCAGATGAGGAAGGAACACGACTCGAGTTGTGAAGACTGGGTGGGATTTTATAGGATGAAGTGCAAGAGAGAGAACATTCCACATGGGAAAGTGACATCGGCAAACATGAGGGTAGGACAGAGCAGCAGGCACTGGGGACAAGAATAACAGAACCTGTGTGGAAGAGTCAGAAGTCACTAACGATATCCCTAGAGAAGTTCACGATAGGCAGAAAAGACATCGTCCCTTCTCCTAAGAAGCCGACAGCACTTGGGTCAACAAGTACAAGTACAGACCAGGTTTACAAACAGAATGGCCATATATTCATATGAAAATGAAGAAATTTCTTAGATGAACATGGGCACTCAAGAATGCTGCAGACCCCCCAAGTAATCATGATTTTTTTATGCAAAATAATTAGAAGAAAAACATTTGGGGGCCACATTTATCACCATAATTTCATTGTAGTAGAGAAGTCAAGTGCCATATTTATATATGGGTCTGTTTGAATCATCCCTTTCCCAGGACAAAATCTTCTATTGCTTTAGTTTTCCTAGGTCAGCTCAGGCCACAGCAGAGGTAGCCATGGCAGTTGCTTCCCTTCATGGTATGTCAGCCTTCCTTGCCCAAACAGAAAGCCATACAGAACCAAAATCACACTGGAAACAACAAATGTATTGGAAAGGTATGGAATAGCTCAAAGATTAAAATGGATTCTCAAGAAACAGTCTCAAAGAGCAGAGAAACATGGTATATCCCTGAGTTTCTAGTCATTCTCTCCAGGGATAAGTGCCAACCGTTCTCATTGCCATTTAAAATTCAAAATGTAGATACAGCGTATCTCAGGAAGCCAGATTGAGTTGTAATCCACCTTTCTACCAAAGGAGGGTGGTCACTTCAGGGATCACTCCCTAGCAAGACTCAGTTCAGTAGTGATGTGCAATTTCTCCAAGCAAGGCAATAACAACAGTAGTCTGCCTTGTAGGAGTGCGCAAAACCAACTAAGACTGGTCTCAGTTGGGCATTCACATGGTACTTCCAATGTGACACAGTTCTAAATAGTTTGCAAATATTGTCAGCTAATCTTATAAAAAAAAAACTCTTTGACATTTATGTAATTAAGCTTTACAGCTCACTTTTTAAAAATTTAACTCCAAATTGATGCAAAGCTCTTCTTTTTCTGCTAGGCATTTTCCTGCCTGGATTCCAAACACTCATCAAGTGCATCTTTTAAAAAACAGCCCCTTGAAAATTTGAGTCTATCCACATCTCATTTTTGTAAAGATGCTTTCCCATGTATGCCGTTTTTCTATTGCATGTTGAAATGATATGTTTTTGTGTTTTGGTTGTTTTTATGTCAATGATGTTCCCATTTGTTTCTCTCTCCTTGCCTGTAGCCATCCTAAGGATCTTTGGTCCCCTAAATGGAACAATTAAGTCATTATCCCTGCTCCAAAATATTTCATATTATATTATTGCAATTTTATCTTGTTTTGTTACATAATGACACACTTTAAAATTAGAGGTGGAAATTTAATATATCCATACCTGAAGAAAGAGGTGCTAATTTTAATACTTGGTTAATTTAAAATATAGGATAATGAGAAGGGAAAAGCCATTAGGTGAAATACCTTAGTGCCCTCTGTTATCATTAACACTCAGCACAGCTTACTGAGAGAAGAAAGAAATTTGCAGTGACTGGCAAGCTAAGACTGACCTCTGTCCTGCAACCTTCACAGAGAATAGAAAATGTAAAGAGTCATCAAAACAGTGACCTACTGGCAAACTGTGTTTCCAGGTGAGGATTTGGAGGTTGTAAATGTGGAAACAACTTTTCAGACAAAGAACTATTGTGATGAAAAAAAATACATACAATAATCAAATGCAAGTGTCAGTGTGTGGCATGCTAACTTTCTTTTGTAGACAAAGTTCATTAAAAAAAAAAAAAAGTTCCCTTGTTTTTAAAGAAGATCATGCAGCTTTGGAAAACTCTCTTTCCTAAGAGGAAAGAGATTATTTTTCCTTCCATAAAAAGAAAGAAAATAAAGTCTGTTGTGTTTCTGTTTGGGGAAAAAAAAAAGTGAATAATACTTGAGCCCTTTGAACTCAAATTATTGTTTCAGAATTAAATTTAGTTGTAGAGTGGGGTAGGCACAAGCTAAGATGTGTCTTCTCTCCTTGCCACAAGATATCCTGGAGATGATCCTTTTCACCCTTTGGTACACCTAAATGCATGGATGGGTGGATGGATAGATGGATGGATAGAGAAACAAATGATAGAAACATTGACCAATCAGTTTGTAGATACAGATAGGAGATAAGACTGACAGATGATGGTAGAAAACCACTCTTCTCCAATATGAAACTAAAATTTAAATGTTCTTTCCCTTAGATTTCTTTTATATTTCAACTCTAAAATCTAGCCCTTCAAATTGGTACTGTTTACTGGTGGGCAGACAAGATTCAAGGTCTGATCTCTAACTTCAGAGGCTTAACATTCTCAATTGTACTCAGAATCGTTCAAGTACATTGCCTATATACATATAAATATGCACATATATACATATTGTAAAGCATATATATAATGTATATGGTTAGATAATTATTAATAACTCATGCTACCCAAAGGCAAAAAAAAGTGAGTTTCTCTGAGGAAAAGACAAGAATAATTAAAACAAAAATCTGTCAGCAAATCAAAATATTTACATTCCCCTTTCTAAGGTCCCTGAAAAAAACTTTTCATTGCTCAAAAGTAAAGATTAGGAACAGTGTTCATTATCAGCTGGGGGTTGAAATACTATAACTTTGCTCTTGGCATATTTTAGTCCATTCAAAAATAGCTTCAAATACCTATGGGCAGAGATGCTCACATAATCAGAGATGACTCACTCCACCCCCAGGAACTGCCGGGCCAAAAATAATGATTGTTACAACCTGTGTGCTCACAGAGGGAGGCAGCTAAGTAAGGGGATATGTCTTGCACTGGACTGATTACAAAGATACACTATTTTTCTGCCAAAGAATGTCTCAACCTTCAATATTCTACACACAGCTGATCTCGATGAGACTTAAGTCTAAATTTAGTCTTAACTACCTTATTTCACATTTTTGAAGAGTTCTTTTTGTCATTTGGTTTATAATATCTCTGATCTGGTCTAAACTGTTCACTTCTGCCTTTTATTTTCTTGCTCATCTGGAAGCTAAATCAACAAAACAGCTTGGCACAGTAAATCATATGTCCTCTCTGTGTGGAGTTCTAGCATATTTTTTAAAGTAAAAAAGTCATATTCTGTTATCAACAGTAAAAGAGGAAAAATAAACTTTTCTCCCTAACAGAAAGAGAAGGAACGTTAAGCATTCTGGGAGATGTATGGTGAATGTCGAAGACCAAAGGGCCCTCACATTTTCATGGCTACATTAAGTAACAAATGGAGCTGCACAGAATGGTTCAGCTGGACTCAAGCTGAGCTGAACAACACCAGGGTCCAGCTCCTCACATAAGTGTTTTACCTTATAAATGAACTTACATTGCACCTGGAGAATTCCTCAGCCTTCTCCCACTTTGACATTGGCTTTCATCAGATTTTTAACCAGAAAACCTTTGTTTTGAATCAACTTGAGGTAATACTGATGAGCAGAAAGCCAGGAAGGAGTGAATTTTAGCACCTCCACAAGTGAACAAAATGAAGTTAAAGCACAATCATTTAATTAATGATCAAAGCTCTCAATTATCAGGAAGCATGCTTCCCAGCCTCAGAGCTTTCATAACAGCATTAAAGGAAGACAGGGGGAAAATGTGCTTTTCAATCAAGTACTGCAAAAAGCCAGTAATTTTTTGTCTTGATAAGGCCCTTGAAAGTATTTGAAATCCCATTTCAGGAGGTACAGGAATATGACATATACATATTCACCAGCTGACCCTGAGTCTTATTGCATGAGTGAAGAAATCACTTCCTGGGCCTGGGGGCAGAAGGGGTCTTTCCAAAAGCTTCTAATATCTCTGGAGTTTAAAATAACAATGACAAGAACTTTTCTAGGTATTTTTTTTCTTTGTGTTGTAAGAAGAACAATGCTGGTGGAATATTAAAGCAGTGTTTTTGTTTTGTTTTGTTTAATTTCCTCTTTAAGTCTCTGTTAGTCATCTATCTTGAGAGTGGAATTTTCTTGCCCAGGGAGGAAGAGGGCATATGTCACCTAAAACAAAGAGCCTCTCAGCTTGGACTCCTGCTGACTTCCTTGAATCTATAACAAAACACCTCAGATTGTGTAATGAGGAGTAAGCCAGTGAAGTGATTGCCAGGTGCTCATCTTCCCAAACCCTCAGGTACTAATCTGCACCTTGAGGAAGGGATGGTTCCATAGCAGTATCCAAAGAGAAGTGAGAAACTGGACGTCAATAGGCAGATTAGCATCAAAGCCACTAGATGCCAAGAAGACCCTGCTTTGATTTCAACATCAGCTCCAATATGGTGCAAGTGTGTTGGCCAGACGTAATGATGGGGAAGTGGCTCAAGAGGTGATCCTGAGACAGCATTCCTGGTTCCTTCTGACCTCTGGTGACACACAATCTAGATGTCCCCATGCTCTTCAGGAAGGGACTCAGTGAATATACATGCTATAGCCGTGATCATTTCAGAATGATGTCTTTCTGCACATGAATTCAGAGTTGTCTGTTGATGCATTTTACATTGGACATGGAGGCTAGATGAGTTTTACTTTCCTACCATCACTAAGTGTCTTCAATTTTTTACATTTTTACAAATGATAAATTATTAGGCAAAAATGGTATTTTATTATTATTCTTAAATGCTTTTATTCAACATTATTCACAGGCCATTATTAGGTCCACTTAAATAAAATCAGCAATCCCATGTATTTACTATTTCCACACATTTTTCTGAATAATTTACCTGCATTAACCCAGTAATATTTTAACAATCTTATGAGAAAAATGCTACTATCATTGCTAAAGAGGAAACGGAGCACAGAGACGTTAAATATTTTATCCAAGGTCAATCAGTTAACAAGGTCAAACCTAGGCAAACTGGCTCCAGGTATACCACCCTGTGCTATCATGGACGTGATGTGAGAACAGTATACAACATAAAAAGTGGAGTTAAAAATAGTTGATGCTGATGATAGAACTGCATAGGGCAGCAAGAGAAGACAAGACAGCTGAGAAAAGCTTAAAAGCAAAAGTCAAAAAGAGAAGTCTAGTAGGTGTCCAAAGGAGAAAAAGAGAAAGGCAGAGCTGGAAAAAACTAAGTCATTAAATTGAACACAAGTGGCACAAGAATTGTGGTTTCCATGCAGTTACTGGGAATGAATCTGGAGAGGTGAAGAGGGAACTGTGAGATAGGACTATCTGTGTGGACACAGTGGGAGGAGCTTCCCTCATGGGCGCTGCCTGGGCTATCCATAGAAGGCATAGAAGGCAGTAGCTCACAGTTTTCTAAATATTGCAGAGAAAGATGCATCTCATGTTCAAATGAGCATCTGGCAGAGACGGTCCTGATTCTACCATAAAAAGTCACCCTAAAGCTAAATAATTTTGGAATAAAGCAAGGCATCCTTATTCTTCATTTTCTAGTCACCAGCTAAATGTTTTCCTAATGTGGTACACAAAAATAGTTAAATCTCATTAGTAAGAGAAAGGCAAGCCATTGCATACATGTCTAGGTAAAGATTCTCATGAAATTTTAGTAGTTATGAAATGAATTGTTTTTCCCTGAGACTCACCAGGACCCCAAATGAAGCCTATAAATGAAGCCAAATGTAATTCTTTGATAAGCAGGAAAATGAACTGCTGCCTTATTGTTCTTAGTTTTACAATTATGAGGCTCTTTCTGCTCTCACTCAGCATTAATATGTTAAATTAAGTGTTCGATGAACTTTTTGAAGGATAGAGTTTTGTTTTTGTTTTTGGTTTTGGTTTTTTTTTTTTTTTTTTTTTTTTTTGTGTGTGTGTGTAATAGCTTTTTACCTTTTCTCACTTACTGGCATTTTAGAAGCTAAAAGAGAATCGTGTAGTGGAGAGTTGGTGAGATTTTAATGCATGAAAAGAAATGGCAGGTACCACGTGAAGAGAGTGAAAAGAACCTAAAATGCTTTGAATGTGAAAAAAAAAGAGAGAGAAATGATTATGTTTACTTTGGATTCCAGCTGAGATATAGACCTGTATTTTTTTTCTTTCTGCTTTAGATATCATCTCATGGCTAGATCTATTAAGCTCTCCAATTAACATGTGGACAGCAGAAATTTCAAAGTAAGGAAAATGAAAGACAGGCAAAGACGTTTTTATTCCTATTCAGTATTTTCTCTCACAGTCTCTCCAATTTCCATCCCACGTAGGGAAATTGGTATGTACCGAAGATTGTTATTGCCTTCTGAACATATAAGAGCTGTGACACAAAAGGAACTTTGGGGCTTTATGATTTATTGCTTTATCACTTTTAGTGCCATCTCTGTTCATCCTCAAATCCAGGGCAGACTCCAGGACATAATAAAAGGGCAACATTTTCTGGATTCCCTTTTTAAAGGGCAAAGCACTTACCATTTTCTACATACAAAGCACTTATCTTTTAGCTTACTCTTTAATGAACAACGTTGAAGCCTGCTTTTTAGACCTCTTTAATACAGGAAAACACAAAACCAACTTTTGGATTTTTGTGCATCACATTTCTTATTTTTCTGAAAACTGCAGCTATTTGGCCTATGTTCTCATTTTAAGAGAATTGTATTTTCTCATATACATACACTGTATATACATGCATACCCAGACACAAAGAGAGTGAGACAGAGACACAGAGAGATCTGGACTGGAATCATTTCCAAACTGTGCAAGTCTGTGTCATTGTTTCTGTCTGCATCATCAGAATGTATCACAAACATCTGAAAAGTCAAAACCCAGCTACCACCTCTTCCACTCAAGGGATCAGAAAGCTTAAGGGCATAGTCATCTAGAATTACAAATATAGTACCCATGCGTTTAGTAAATGACCCTGGATGAACTTAAACTCCATGTTTGCAGGTGACATGATCTTTTATAAAGAAAATCCTAAAGAGTCTACCACAAAACTTTTGACCAAATGAATAAATTTAGCAAAATTTCAGGATACAAAAATCAATATGTAAAAATCAATAAAATTTCTAAATACCAATGGCAAACCATCTGAAAAAGAAAATGAAAAACAATTCATTTACAATATCTGAAAAAATGCATAGAAATAAATTTAAACAAAGAGATAAAGATCTTTACAATGAAAATTACAAAATGTTGATAAAACAAATCAAGGAAGACACAAATAAATGGCAAGATACCCCATTTTCATAGTCAGGAAGAAATAATGTTGTTAAAATTTTCCTAGTGCCCAAAGTGATGTACAGATTTAATGCAATCCCTATCAAAACACCAATGATACTGTTGACAGAAATAGCAAAAGCAAAAAAAAAAAAAAAAATTCTAAAATGTTTACAGAACCACAAAAGACTCCAAATAGCAAAAGCAACCTTAAGTAAAAAGAATAAATCTGGAGGCACCATGCTACCTGACTTCAAAATATACTATGGTAAATATGTAGCAAATTACTGGCATAAAAACAAGATTCGTAGCCAGGTACGGTGGCACACACCTGTATTCCCAGCAACTAGAGAACTGAGGCAGGAAGATCACGAATTCAAAGCCAGCTTCATCAAATTAACAAGGCCCTAAATAACTTATTGAGACCATGTCTCAAACTAAAAAAGGACTAGGGATGTGGCTCAGTACCTCTGGATTCAATCTCTAGTATTCCCCACCCCCCCCCCAAAAAAGACTCATAGACTAATGTAATAGGATAAATATTCCAGAAACAAATTAACAAATTCAAGCGTTTTTAGCCAAGTAACTTTCAACAAAGTGGTTAAGGACAAACAGTAAAGAAAGAACAATTTCTTTAGAAAATTTTACTGGGAAACTAGGTATCCTTATACAAAATAATGAAATTATGACCTTATCTTTCACCATATACAAACATTAACTCAAAGTGGATCAAAGACTTAAATATAAGACCCAAAACTATGAAACCATTAAAAGAAAATGGTAAAAGTACCATGACACTGGTCTGGATGACAACTTTTTAAATAAGATCTTAAAAGCACAGATAACAAAAGCAAAAACAGACTAATAAGATTATATCAAACTGAAAACTTTTGCATAGCAAAGGAAATTAAAAACAAAGTAAAGAGACAATGTAGAGAATGAGAGAAAATATTTGCAAACTATACCTTTAATGAGGAGTTAATATGCAGAATATATAAAGAATTCAAAAATTTAATAGCAAGAACACAAATAATCTGATTTAATATGACAAAAATTTCTTGCAAAAAGATATTAAAATGGTCAACTGAAGTATGAAAAAACAAACTCTCAGTATCACTAATACTCAGGAAAACGTGAGACAAAACCCAATGAGATATCATCACACTCTGGTTAGAAAGGCTAAATCAAAAAAAAAAAAAAAGAAAAAGAAAGATAAGTTTTGGAAAGGAGTAAAAGGTAAATTAGTTTAACCATTATGGAAAATATTATGGAGTTTGCTCTAATAATTAAAAATAGAACTACCATGTGATGCTACAACCTTAATACTGGGTATATATCCTAAGAAATTGAAATCAGTGTGTTGAAGAGACTTCTGCATTCCTGTGTTATTGAAGTACTATTCACAATAGGCAAAAAATATAAATAACCTGAGTATCCACCAGTGGATGAATGGGTAAAGAAACTGTGGTACACATACATAATGCAATCCTATTTAGCAAAAAAAAAAAAAAATAGATAAAATTCTGTAATATAGAACAATGTGGGTGAACCTAGAGGACATTATGCCAAGTGAAATAGGCTAAGCACAGAAAGACAGATACTGTATGATCTTACTCATATGTAAAATCTTAAAAAGTTGACTTCATAGAAGTAGAGAGTAGAATGGTTGGTACCAGAAGCCTTGGTCTTTAAAGGGAAGAGGAATATGGAGATGCTTTAGTCCAAGGATGTTTAATTATAGTCAGATCGGAGGAATAAATTCAAGAGATTTATTGTACAACAAGGTGACTATAGTTAATGGTGATATATTATATTCTTGAAAAATGCTGAGAGAGTGGATTTTAGGTGCTCTGGCCACAAAAATAACTATATGAGGTAATGCATTAATTAATTATATAGATTTTACTATTCCAGAATGTGTGTGTTTATGTCTGTTTATATATATTTTTCAAAGCATACAAAGTTATGTCCATTTAAAGAAAAGTAAAACATTAGAAGTAGAATAAAATAATTTTTTCAATATCAACTTAAAATGTCAGAAAGTAAAATTTAAGTAAGATTTGGAAATCAAAACACATCCCAAATATTACAAGTTGTAAAATTCAACTCAAATATTTCCTTAGAACAGCTTTTTAATTCCATTAATTTTTTATAACATTTACTCTGTTCAGAAGCAAATACACACGTAACAATTAAATGGAGTTGTGTTTCAATTACAATTCCATATCCATATTATATTTTAGCAAGTTTTATCCTTCTGCAACCTCCCTATAAGCATTACAAATAATTCTTGAAATCTTCAATACATCAACATGTTGAAATAAGCACACTGGATAGCAACAAAGAAGATTTTAGTGTAAATAACCAATTTTTTTCAACATAGCTTATTTGAACTCTGAATTCACACACTATGGCAATAATAGAGATAAAACAGACATTTTAAAGGAATACTTACCCAGAAAACTTTAGATTATCAAAACATTTTTATATTCTAATTTTGAATATCTGATAAAAATTTGATTGTTACAATAGAAAAATTAACTTTGCAAGTTTTATCTTCCATATATCTATATTATCTCTATTTTGTTTTATTATAAATTAAATGCTTGATAACCAAAATCTTTAAATAAAAAAAATTTACAGCTGAACTTATAAATAAAAATTTTGATAAACATGATTACTTTCCATTCTTTCTTCTCTATTCAGAAACAATGTTATCGAAACAAAAATCTTAAATAAAAATAAAAACAAGGAAATGAAAATATTTTCCACAACTTTTTGCTTAGAAGTTTATACTACTAGAAGGATTTCTCCTTCCCTTACATATTGGTTCCACTGCTATTAGGTCTTATAATACCAATTTAATTTTGAGTTACATAAGTCAGGCACGTAGAAATAGACCCCATTATTCTAGTACTAAAGATCAATTCTGCACATCAAGATTCTTAAAATTTTAGTCTCAAAATGATAAAATATGTACAATTTTGTCAATTAAAATAAATAAATAAGAAGAAAAAAACTTAAAATTGTGAATAACCACAAAGTAATAAAGCATGTTGTTTTTTAACATTTTTTTCTTGTGACCTAAACTCTAGACCTCCATGCCATAACCACAAATTTTTTCATAAATAAACTTAAGGAAATATTATTTATCACTTAAATAATGACAAACTTATATCCCTATCTAAATACACTTTAGTGCCTTGAAACATATTTTATCCCAGTTATTCCCCAATATATTTGCACAAACTGCAGAATCACAAACCCAAAATATCTTGCCAGAGATTATCTATTTAAATACAGAATCTTTCATAGATAAAAATGTAAGTTGTAAAAAGCTTCTTCTTTTATTTTTCATTCTAATATGTTTATTGAAATCAATTTTCCCCAATTTACTCTTATACTGACATTTCTAACATATTTAACATGCATGTCTTTGTTTTGTAATACTTCTACTCTTTTTAAAGTTTTCTCCTACTTCTTGGTAAACGAAGATTCCATATGTGAAAAGATTAAGCCAGTCCCCAGCTGTCTCTATATGCTCTCTGTTCTCACCATCTTAAGCACCAGTAGCGCTAAATCCCAAAGAATTTAACTCCAAGAGCAGAAGTTCTGAACTCCAAACTAGAAAACTGTCTTCTTCATACAAGTGACTCTCTTTTGTCTCCACAATTTGTCATCTGAAGTTCAAGACTATGTTATATAGAGAGGGGCCAAGACACAGGGACAAGGGAATCTACGTCTCAGTCATCATGGTCTCAATATATTACAGTCTCCATTTTCCCTACTCAATAAGAAGAGCAGGAAAATTCCTTTCTCTATGTTGTTAGTCAAGAAAAAATGTAATTGGGAACCAAAAATGATTTTAATTAGGTATAATGGACAAGGCACATAACCTTTTGGAAATTCAATTTTTTCAATTATAAAAGTGGGATAATAATCCATCATTTATAAAAACACTTATTAAAGAATATATATTCAATTTTCTATTTCAACTTTAGGAGCAGTCAATTAATAATAGTTATTGATATTAAGAGGAACATATGCAATTGCATGTTCATATATTAAAAATGTTCAATATTTACAATTTCATATGACCCAACCTAATATATTTCCACCTCCAAGTGACTGGAAAAGTAACTACAATGTTATTTTATGTATTTTCATATTGAAAGGATTAAAAATGATGTTGAAAGCCAGTGCCCTCTATACAGATTCACTAACTCCAACTTGGCACAATTTGATACTGTCCTAGAAGGAGAGTGTGAAGAAAAATATAGAAGTAGATTCCATTGTGCTTCAGTATTTATTGCACAATTAGGTTGATCTTGCTTTTTCAGAGGAAATTATACACATGGCTGGAAGTTTTGGCTTTGGCCTGAAAAAGTACGTTGAAACAGTTGACAGTGTTTTCTAATGCAGTAAGATTGTGAATTAATGAATTATCAAGCCAATAAAAAACTGTCAAATGAGTAATTTGTAGTAGTATAAACAATATAACTTATTCCTTTTTTATTATTGAGAAAACAATGCAAAATTTATCATCTTAATTATTTTTAATTGTATGGTACAGCACTATTAACGACACATTTATACTACAAAATATATATATATATATACTCTTCTACATTGGTAGAGTCTTTTAGGAGACTAAAATACCAATGTATATATTCAAATAGGAAGAACCAATGATTTATTAAATCCAACCAGCTGTTCCCTGATTGATCATAAGAAATTTTACATTTTTTAATATATTCTAGTTTCCCTCACAACCAAACTTACAACCAGTTGTGACTCTGCCCAGAAATATCTTAGTAAATTATTTCATTGCTACTCAACAGAAAGCAACAGTTTGTTATTTCTGAATACTCTAGGAATTATGGCAGCAGAAACTTTATCCTTTTCTAAGCATTGGACTCAGGTTAAATTCCTATCCAAAAGATTCCAGATGTCTTCTTTAGGAATTATCTAAATAATATTTAAAATAAATAATACAGTAAGAATTTCTATGTGAGCTGAATGAATAATGATGTATTAAAAGATTTTGTATCTATTAAAATATCTGATGTATTGATTTTTTCATTTTCAATGAGGCATTTGGAAGTTAGGTAAAATAATGAAAGTAAATCAAGCCACTAAAATGTTCTACTTTGTGAAATATATTCCATGAATAGGGAATACTCTCATATCATTAAATGAAAATAGGGGGGAAAAGAAATTGTTCCTTATTAATCTAGGATGGTGAGATTATAAATAGTTCATTTTAGATGTTTATTCAATTTTATTCAGATAAATTGAAACTTTACTCGGTGCCTAAATTACAATTTAAGTATCTATATGATTAATGTTTCCACACAGTTTTAGAAAATGAAATTCTACATTTCAACTCATCAGAACTAATGAAATATCATTCAATAAATTAAACCGTGATGTGTTTTGAAGCAGGCATACAATTCATAGTGACTATGTGCACCCTATTAATGATTTTAGAGTGAGTTAGAAATAAGAAATAATGACAGATGGGAATTTCTAGCAAATCCATAGCAACCTATAATCTCATCTGCATGTATGTGTTTGTTCATTGTTTCATAGTTTGTTAATGATTCATATTCATTGAATATGATCTTGTTAAGATGCTGCCAAAGGGAGTACTTTATTTAAAACCTTCATTTAGAGATCTATCATATTTTCCATAATCTGGGCCTATCTTATTTCCATGAATGTTTCACATTTTGCATTTTTTAAAGTGACTAAGGTACTCTATCTTGGATGAAAATAGCAATTCCACAAAAGAATAAATTGTACATTTTGTGATACAAACTAAATTACATTACATTTGTCTGGTTTTCTATTAATATTCATGAAATTTTTTGCACTATTTGTTTTCAAGATTGTATTTAATTCAGTTCCCACTTTTCTACTAAATGTGGTTGAATAAAAAGCCCAAATTGCTATTTTGTGAAGTGTATTGAAGTGTTAATGTGTAATGTGGTTAAAAATGACTAATGAAAAAGTTAATAGAACCTTTTTTCCACAGTCTACTTCCCAATAAGCAATGTAACATTCTTGCATTATCACTGGTCTTTTTAGATTTGGGCATTATGTATAAATATACTCCATACTCATTACTGTAAAATCCAGTAAGCTAGAACAGGGAAGGCAACATGGAACTAAATTCTAAAAATTTCAATCATGTAGTTGTCAACTATGTCGTCCATATCCATTTAAGGCTCTGCATTTTCATTTAGACTGATTTCTCTTATCTAACATCCCTAATATTCTCTTCCTCCTATATTATCCCTCTTAGCTATTGAGAATAGAAAAGTATACTGTGGAGCAAGATGGTCCTGAATGCAAATTCTAACATTGCCACTGTACTCTGTGTGGTCTTGGGCAAGTTACTTAACCTAGGTGTCTTCATCTGCAGAATGTAGTTAATAATTACCACATTATAGAATAATGGAGGTTTTGTAGATAATGTATCAAACAACATCTTGAAACATTAATTCAGGCATCTTATTTAGTTTCCGTTTTTACTACAATCTTTAAACACAGACTTAAGTTTCTTTGCTCCTTCAATGTCCAAATAACTCATAAACTGCCCTTCCTCTTCACCACCACTGAGATGCCACAGTGTATGGCCTCATTGTTCACCTGCATGATTTCTAGGTCTTCCCCAATGGCCTCCCTGCCTAAATTCTAACCACCTTCCACAAAAGCCCCACAGTAATATCACTAATACATCTAGACTAATGTCATTACATTATTAAACTGATTATTTTACCTTTCCAAACTCCACCCAACTCCATAACACTTACAGTCCTAACATCTTTGATGCGTTTAGCATGTGCTGTTTTCTAGGCTGGAATAGAAGAAAAGAAAATACCCGTCCAGATAGATTTTAGATGTCACTTTATATTACTCTGTTATACAACAGAATTTGCTATGTAAGATCTCTTAAAAGATTACCTGTTTAGTCATTACAGAGAGAACAAGAATAAATCAAAATTCTCACTGAAAATGTTTTCAGACATGTAGCACTGCTCTTTATTGCTACTACAAACTAATACTTTCAACAAGATGAAAAGTAAAGCTTTCCAAGCCAAAACTTCAGAGGTAAGCCCAGAATCCAATTTTAATAGGACATGCTAGAGTGAAATTCTGAGAATGTATAATCAGATTTTCTAATAATCACTTTCTTATGTAAGTTTAAATGTAATAGAATTGAAAGAAGTGAAAATTAAACATTTCTTTAAAAGCAGTGCAGTGAAGTTTTTAAAAAGAAAAAAGCATTTAGGATGTCATGAAAATGCAATTAGTACGCAGTTAGAAAAAAAATAAGCAGCATCAATTTGAAGATTATCCTCTTACTGAGATTTATTTGAGTAATGTGTCAAATTTCGTCTGCACATTTTCAGTGATCCAGTTGCGTCTCACATGTTCCTTTCCCTTGATTTCATAAAATGATGTATTAACTCTCCAGAGGCAGGTGAAAATGAACATATTGTAGACACCAAAGAACCACACCAGAACACTTGCTATGCCTGTCTGGTTTTTTCAGTGAGTATTGCAGACATGTTTGAAGTCACAGTTCCTTATCTATATTCGCTTTTCCTGGTTCCCTTCTCTTCCTTGTGAATCAAAGATTTTTAAGGCTGCCTTTGCACTTACTCTCGTGGATAGAGATCCCATAAAATTCATCTTAAAAGGTTTTCTCCATGGGAATGCAGTATTCAGGAACTTGGTGGTAATTTAAATTGTTCTAATGCTGTAATATAGATCTACCAAACTAGATGAGTAAATATAAATTCACCACAATCCTGCATCAAGACAGACTGAATGGATACCATCTCTTACTGTTCCTATAATTAAGAAAAAATTCCCATTAGTAAATTTTCTCCAACTAGGCACCATAGACACTTTAATCCAGGTTAAGACCTTACTGTGAGAACCTATCCTGTATGCTGTAGGATGTATAGTCCCATCCCTGGCTGCTAGTGCCAGATGTCACTAGCATCCATTCCATCCCTCACTCCCCAGTTGTAAAATCTTCAAAAACTGACAAATATCTTTTGGAGAAGGACAGAATCTTCCCCATCTAAGAAACACTGCATTCAACTGTGCTATTTTGAAGCCTATGAGTGAATCCAGGTATAGCCTGTTTTCATACAACTCATGAACTAAGAATCGTTTTTGCATTTTTCAAGAGTTGTAAAGAGAATGTGGGGCAGGGTTTCCAGGGAATAATAAGAAAACTATGTATTAGAGAGTTCAGGTAGCCCACAGAGTCTAAAATGTTGACTTCTGATACTGTACAGAAAAAGCGTGTTGATCCTCGAGATGAATAAAGTTCCAGGAAATTAAGTGACCTATTTACTTCTACATATTCTGACATCAAGTCTTGTTCTTGAATTCCCAGCTTCTTGCACTTTTACTTTATATTTAATATGTGGCAATTAGTGATTAAAATAGGGTTTCCTCATAAGAAAGTGCAGTAATGGTGATTATTTTAAGTTTGAAGTTGATGATACCACTCCTTACCTACTGTTTGATCTGTAAAGTATGAACCCGTTAAACCTATCTTGTATCTTCATTTATACAACCTATTTTGGGGAAAAAATAGGTTAATATATTAATATGTCCTACATTCTAAAATATTAGCCCTTGGATTTTTTCCTACTTAGTTTTAGAAAACAACATGAATTTTGAACCGTAATTTAACATTGAAACCCAGAGAATGGTAGGCAGCATTGGATTGTCTAGCTGTTCCTCTGTTTCTGAACATAATGCCACTTTTACTTCTGAATAGAAGGAAAATGCCATTATTATTTAAAATGCTCACTATCTCACATGACAATAGGATGTTAATATTAGAAATATGCATTTTCATCTTGCTGCAGCTTAAACTCTTTTTTTTCTTTAGTGGTAAGAGTATAACTATATGTCACTTATTACTGTTCATTGTATATTGAATATTGGTTGGTTTGTTTCAGTTATAAGACTCATACCCACGACCCACACCTTCTAGGAAAGCATTCTACTTCTGAACTATATCCCCAACCATTATAATTATCCTTTTTTTAATATGTATTTTTTTTAGTTGGAAGTGGACAAAATACCTTTATTTTATTTTTATGTGGTGCTGCGGATTGAACCCAGTGCCTCACACCTGCCAGGTAAGCACTCTACCACTGATCCCAGCCCCAGCCCTATTATTCTTCTTAATGTCATAGATGCATATTTCTTGGCTTGATAAGTGTTTCCTTTGACCTTCACAACTTTAAGAAGGCATAGAATAGTACACACATTCTCAAACTTGTCTGCACATTGAATCATAAGCATCTGGCACCTATTAACCACACTTATCCCCATAGATTGGAAATTAATTGATCTGTAATATTGTCTGAGTGTTGTTAAATTTTTAAGGCCCTTTCCCCTAGGGGTTTCCAACATGGAGACAAGTTTGCAAACTACTGGTGGGGGATTTCAGCATGCAAACCAGGGCTGGGCTACTTAGGGCCACATTTGGGTTCTGTTCCTCTAGAGCTTATGCAGGTCTTACCTTCCAGGACTTGGTTCTGTCGTCTACAAAATGGATACCATAAGATAACATTGCTTACTTCTGGAGGTGCTTGTAATATATATATATACATACACACACACACACACACACACATACATATGTACATACATACGCACACACACATATATATATATAATATATATGTAATATATTTAAAAAAAACATTTGTTTTGTGGAAAGACTTTAGTAAGTACAATTTAGTCAGTTGCTATATAGTACTAGTGGTACTGGTAGTATTGTCACTTTTTATTACCCTCAATCATTCTCTTCTTTTTTCTTTCATTTTAATTTAGCACTTAATGGACCCTAGATCTGGCCTACCATTTAATATGAATGCACTCTTCTTGTAGACTATTACCTATTACAGGCATGACCAATGACAAATTGTTAGGAATCTGGATTCATTTTTACTTCCATTTACTTTGTTGAATTTAGGTTGATTGGATCAGTATTCCTGAACAATCTTACTACACTATGAAAATGTTTGAGATACTGCTGCTTTCAGGTTTTTGTTACTAACTTCTTTAGATTATGTGTATATCTTAATAATAATTCCACTTACTATTCAATATGTATATTCCAATTTCATCTATGTCCAAATAACATTATCACTATTGAATTCATGTATTTAAAATATTATTAATATGACTAAAGTTCTAGGAAACTTAACAACTTGTAATTTTTCCAATAACTAAATTTCTCTTCTTGTTATCCATGCCTGACTTGGATGTAATTAAATAAACTTACTAAATATTTTCAAAGAGAATTTAGACAGACTAGAAATTTTGACAACACACACTTTATGCCCACATTTGCAAAATTTGTTTTAAAAAATCCGCAGCAAAAGTTCTGACCAAATTTAGACCAGAATTAACCATATTATAACTATCACTGCTTTCTTACAACTCACTTAGTAATACTCTTTCCTAAATTCAAAGATAAAACGATCCCTTGAACATTTACCAAAAGTATTTCTTAAAATACAATTCTTGATACTTTTAACTTTCATTCTAATCCCCTAGAAGAAGTAGAATATCATGTCTCTCCAGAATTCAGTGAGAAACCACCTTGAATAGCTATGTACCTATTAGAGTGAAAGGATCCTGTCTTCTCTGAAGGAAGAAGATTGTGATAAATGGTAAGAACTTATTTAAGGAGAATTTTGAGTGGATATATGAGAAGTAGGAAGAACATGACAAACAATCCAATTTTTAAAATGGGCAACATACTTTAATAGAAATTTCTGCAAAGAAGACATAAAAATGCATGAGATATAATAATAAATATAAATTTGGTCTCTGCCAGAGTTTCTGACACAGAACTTTTTTATGTAATCCTGAATGATAAAGGTGACAGGAGCATCTTTGTTACCATATCTGGATTCTTAGCCTGATTCATAGCTTAGGAGCCTTGAAGACTCTTGAAATCTCTTCTGGGAAGGAGAAAAAGGTTGGTAATGAAATTAATCCCAAATAGCCAATTTTTTTTTACTTAATCATGCCTACACAATGGAACCTCCATAAAATCCCTAAACAATAGGGTTCCCAGAGCTTCTGACCTGATGAGCATACTGAGGTTCTAAGAGGATGGTATAGTTGGAGAAGGCATGGAGCTCCACAGCTTTCCCCATACCTTTCCCCTTGCATCTCTTCAATTTAGCTATTATTCCCTCGTGGTATTCTTTATAACAATCTAGAAATAGTAAGTAAACTGTTTCCCTGAGATCTGTGAGCCACAATAGCAAATTACTGAACCTGAGGAAGGGCCTTCAGAACTCCCAATCTGAAGCTAAGTCAATCAGAAGTATGAGTAACCATTACTGTGAATGACCTCTGAATTGAGGAGAATTCTTAGGGTATTGAGTCCATAACTTGTGGGATGTGTACTAACTCTGGATAGTTGATGTCAGAATCAAGTTAAATTATAGGACTCCCAAATACAGTCCACATAAAATTGGAGAAGTACTTGGTGTAGAAAACCTACACATTTGGTGTCAGGGTATTGTTAAGTATAGGAAAACAGTTTTTCCCTTTAACAGCTAATAAGTACTCAAGGAGATGTTCAAAATCATTTGTTGTTAAGGAAAAGCAGATCAAAACCATGTGAGGTACCACTTCACAACAAATTCAATAGTCATAATCTTTTTAATGTGAAGTAATATGTGTTGGTGAAAATGTGGATAAATCGGGATGCTTGTAGGTTGCTGATAAGAATGTGAAAGGGCACATCTACTGTAAAAAACAATGGTTCAAAAAGTTAAACACAGAATTACTATATGATTCATCAATTCTACTTCTTGGTGTGTAGTCAAAAGAACTAAAAACAGGGACTCGGATGCCAATGTTCACAACAGGATTGTTCACAGTAGTCAAAATCTGGAAACAACACAAGTATCCACCAGCAGACAAACGGAAAAGCAACATGGACTATACAAACAGTAGAATGTTTTCCAGTCTTAAGAAGGGACAAAGTTCTGATAAATGTTACAACATGGATGAACCCTGGAAACTTTATGCTAAGTGAAATAATCTAAACACAGAAATACAATTACTATATGATCCTAGTTTTATGCACTATCTAGAAGAGGCAAATTCACAGAAGAGAGAAATTAGACTACAGATTACCATGGGTTGGAGAGAGAACAAAATGGGAAATTATTGCTTAATGGCTACAGACTTTCAATTTGGGGTAATGAGGATTTTTTAAAATAGTGGCAATGGTAGCATAACACTGTAAACGTGTTTAATGCCATTGAATTTGTGCATTTATATGTGGTTAAAATGGTAAATTTTATGTTGAATGTGTTTTACTACAATAAGAACAAGCTAGAAAAAAATATCACCCATGAATAGATTCTGGGATACCTGAGTGCTGAAAGATATAAAAGGCCATATAGTGTGCCTGTCTTTTATTTATTCCCAGAAGGTTTTTAAACAGGGAGGAAAAATTTTGAAAACTAGGAAATCATCCTAACTCCTTTCATACATTTATTGCCAGTAGATGAAACCCAGTATGACTTACATGAAAAGTAATTTGGAAAATATTTGATAAGAATTACAAACACACAAATTCTCTTATTTGGTAGTTCTAATCATAAATACTTATTTTACAGATAAAAGTTATTAATTGCACCACAGTATGTAGTAGAAAACTAATGCAAATAACCTAATCATCCATGGAGAGAGAGTAGTTAAGTAAAAATAAAAAACATCCATACAATGTATAATGCAATACTGTGCCATATTAAAAAGAAGTAATGAGGAGATTCTTTCTGTCATGGTAGAAAACAATATCCATGATGGGTTAAATAGCAAAAACACAATTCAGAGAATATGTGCAGTATGTGTGTGTATGCACACACACATGCATACATATATAATTTCTTACAGATGTAGAGAGAGGCTTTGGATAAGTAGATGAGAAATAAGTGGCACTGCTTTTTCCAGGCAATATACTGTGTGACTTGGGATAAAGTGGTAGGGAAATATTGGATTCTACAAGCTTATTTATCATGTGAATGCATGCCTACACATACATAACAAATGTTATAACATAAAATCTTTTTAATTCATTTATTGTGGGAGATTTTTTTCCATTTCCTCCTTTTTATAATAAGACCTACAATTTATTAGCTGGTAAACATTCACTCTGTTTTTACTTTGAAACAGTTTCTCAAGATGTGCATTATTGATAACGTAGGCCTGGAGCCTTTATTGTTGTTCAGGGCTGTTTTGTGTATCATAGGATGTTTAGCAGCATCCCTGACCTGTATCTACTACATGTCAGCATCATCCTCATTGCCTGTTCTATATTTCTAGACATTGCCAAACGTTCCTGGGGCAAAAACTTCAAGTCAAAAACCACTGCCTTGAGATAGCCCATGAAGGTTGCTGAACATAGTACTTAAGAAAATGCTCAACACACAGTACCTGTAAGAAAAAGAAAGGAAGGAATTGCTTCACACAAACAGCGTCATTGTTCTTCAAATAATAAAGAAATGCCTTTGTCGCATAATGAGCTCTCTTCCAGATGGAATATTAAAAGAGTAACTGAAGGTCATTCTTCACAAAGTCTTTAAAAATTATATTCCTTCAGGGTAGGAGAACGGACCATGCATCTCAAAATCCTTCACCTCACTCAGACTCCTCCGTTAGCTTACTCTGTGTTGGCACTTACAGATATATGACTGTTAACTGTGAGAAATTCTTTCTGAAAAAGTTTGTCAGTTCTGTTATTCTGCTGATAAAAAGTGAATGGAACCATGTTGTATTTTGACATTTTGCAAAAGACCATGAAGAAAGAAACAGGGGATTTTTTTTTTTTAATCTTACGTCCTAGAAGACTAGTAGACCTCAGTTGATCCTTAAAACACTCTATTTAACTATTCAGGATTAAACATTTAATGATTTGTGTATTTTAATATTTCTGATACATCTAGTGGGTTTTTCCCCCTTTGGAAAACTATTAGTTCAACTCACTCTATTCTCTTGCTGATATGTACACAAATGAGGAATCCCTTCTCAATTCAGAAAGTGCTCTGAGTAGAGAGGATACTTAGGAAGCCTATAGCAAGGTTAATAAAAGTTCCTCATCTGTGGACAGTTCTTTGTTCTTCCATTCACATTTTTACAATGTAAGTTAGACCTTTTGCAGTATCATAATTCTTGGATTCACAGCAAATCTTTGAAGAAAACAATGGGGATACTCCATCTTTCCACAATGTCACCATTGAAATCTTTCTTTGGCATAAAAAAAATATATGATTTTAACATTTGTATTATTTTCCCCATGACACTAACACTATCAGATGATTCGAAGTTAAAGTAATACATCATGGACATCATTTCAGTCAGCTTTTCTTCACTGTGACCAAAAGATCCAACAAGAACAATTTAGAGAAGGAAAACTTCATTAGGGGGCTCACAGTTTCAAAAGTCACTTTCTATAGATGACTGATTTCATTGCTCTGAGCCTGAGGTAAAGCAGAACATCATGATGGAAAGGTGTGGAGAGGGAAAGCAGCTCAGAACATGACAACCAGGCAGCTGGGAGAGGTCTGCTCACCAGAGACAAAATAAAACCCCAAAGGTACACCCCCCAGTGACCCACAATCTCTGGGCACTTCCCACCTGCATGCAGTACCACTCAGTTAATCAATATCAGTAGATTAATGCAGAGATAAGGTTCAAGCTCTCATAAACCAATCACTTCACCTTCTAATTTTCTTGCATTGTCTTACACATGAGCTTTTGGGGGATATCTCTTATTTAAACCATAACAGGCATGTTTGTTCCACTGGCTGTGTACAACAAAACATCTGTGATTGGTAAAACCCTTGAATATCAATGTTTCTTTTTATTATAGATAGTAAATATAATCCTTTCCCCAAAAAGCAATCAAAAAATAAAATACAAGGGGAATGTTTTAGACTTTAAATTATCAAACAGTAATGAAATGAAAATAGTGGGATATTTTTTACCATTTCTTTTCCATTTACTACCGTGAGTATATTCACCCCCAAGAAGCCCTTAATATCAGGAAATAATGTATATAATCCCCTTTGCACTTTACATAGATCTGTTAGAATGCTTTTATTGCTCTACCTGAATTGTAACAAATTAAGATACTAGCTCTGAGATGTTTGCAATGGATTTTTGTTGATTATATCAGTGTTTTCTGTCTGATTAGACTACCCTGTGAAAATGTTAAAGAGGGAAATACACTGTCGCTCTCTGATCTGCCTATTTCATGGCCTCTCCCTAACTGAGATATTTGTTAAACTCAAAACAATTAGATTATCTGTATATCTTAATAGGATGTCCACTTACAATTCAATATACACACATTCTGAACTTTTCAAAGGAAACTGCCTTAATTTATGCTTCCAAATAAGAATCTTTCTCTCTCTCTCTCTCTCTCTCTCTCTCTCTCTCTCTCTCTCACACACACACACACACACACACACACACCTTCACATCTTTTCTCAGGGCTAAGTGGCAATAAACTTAGCAGGAAGGTTTATAGACATGATGTGATTTTAAATCAAATGGGAATAAGATGGCTGCATCATGGTGTCCCAACATGTTATTTCTCATACGAAATACACGTGTCTGGAAGAGAATGCAAGGGTTTAGAAGGGAGTTTGAAATATACAAACTCCTTTGCATATCAGAAACACACAGAAATGTGAGTAACATTTCTACTTACTTGTTAGGTCAGAGATGGGCTTATCATCAAGAGTACATCAACGGTTATCTTCACTTCATTAATGAGTTGATGTACTGAAGGACTGGCCCTTCACACAGGAGAGCAGCTAGAAATACCATTCAGCTGTGAATAAAGTAGGCAGCAAGTAAAGGAAAAGCATTTCTCTAAAAAAAAATCCACTGATCTATTGGGTCCCATAGAGACATCGGTTCAGCCAATGTACATTTCATGTGCAATATACATCACACACTGTGCTCCCAGCTAAGGTTACGAAGGAGAATCAGACACAGCCTTACTCTGAGCCAGAGAGAAAGGCCAGAGAGAAAAAGAGATATAAAACAGTCACAGAACAATATAACATGACCTGATTTTTACTGGAAATTATCCCTAAAGACTATTAAACAAACAAGACCTCAGATTATAACCAAGCAAACTTCTGAACATTTTAGTGTCCTCAAATTCACCATCTCCAAGACAAAGAGATTCCATATTGGTAGGTCACCAATGCTCCCAAATAAATTCACTGCAACAAATTGCTAGGCAAATTCCCTTCCAGGCGCCTTCCTGTAAACCTGCCACCAGTGGAGTACTAACACTAGAAAGTGTGGTAGTACACCTCCCTGTTTTCCTGCTACTTGCTGTCAACACTCTTGAAGCAGTGTTTGTGGGTCCCAACAGATTTTTCTTTCAAATTCCTTACTCTCCTTAACACTCATATAAGTCTCTAGTCCTGGTGATAGGTACCACGGAACCTGAGAAGGTCCAGATATAGTAGAGTGATTTAGAAAGAAGAGGCTGAGGGCCTAAGGAGCACAGTAGATGAAATGTTACGATTAAGGAAGAGAGGGTGGAGGAAGTCCTCCATCTTAAGAGATCAGGGCAAGTGCAGAGACAAATTACCTTCAAGAAACAAAGGAAAATAAAAAGCCAAGGAATTCATAAATCCTACTAATGAAAGGTAGATCAACTGGATTGAGGTGATGAAATGGAAATTTATAGTATTTACACTAGGTTACTCTAGTAATGCAGCCACATCAATGTTTATAGCAGCTCAACTCACAATAACTAAACTGTGGAGCCAACATAGATGCCCTTCAATAGATGAATGGATGAAGAAACTGTGGTATATACATACAATGGAATATTACTCAGCATGAAGAGAGAATAAAATTATGGCATTTGCAGGTAAATGGATGGAGTTGCAGAATATCATGCTAAGTGACGTAAGCCAGTCCCAAAAAACCAAAATCCAAATGTTCTCTCTGATAAGTGGATGCTGAACCATAATGTGGGGGAGGGGCCAAACATGGGGAAAATGGAGGAACTTTGATGGGGCAAAGGGGAGCGTGGTATGGGAATGGAGCCTGGGGGCAGGAAAGATGGTGGAATGAGATGGACATCATTACCCTAGGTACATGTATGACTGCACATATGGTGCGAGGATACATCGCGTACAACCATATATATGTAAAGTTGTGCTGCAATTGTGTACAATTAATCAAAATGCATTCTGTTGTCAGATATACCTAATTAAAATAAATAAATTAATATTTTCACTAGGAATTAATAGAAGTAAGTAACACAGTAGCTAAGAGCATCAATTCCTGAGCCATCACTTACAGGTTCAAAGCCCAGCTGTGTCACTCATGGATGGTGTGCCTGTGAACATACAACCTAATCCCTTGGCACCTCAAGTTTCTCATCTTTAAGTGTAAAGAATGCTTTCACTTTCCTCATAGGATATATATTACTGAATGTTTTTAAGTACTTGGGATGAAGCCTTGTTCATAATAAATGCTGCATAAATATTTATTAAATAAAGTGAATAATTCAATTATATTCTTTGAAAGAAGCCATTCTAAGAGTAAATACATAGACCTCATGAGGGTCTCTATCACTGTGAAATACTGGAATGTGTCTGATGGGTCAAGTGTCACAAAGGAGGTGACATAGAGCAACACAACCCCATGTAGTAGAAAACTGGGGCAGGGGTAGGGGGAGTTCACTGAAGATGATAAAGAAAGAAAAAAAAATCAGAGAAAAGATATTTCCCATTTGTTTCTGAGCAGCAAAATAGGCAAGCACTTTTGAGTAAATGCCATGCTTTTGTTTTTGCTTCATGGGCAGCAATCAAGAAGTCCTAGCTATTCAGGTGCAGTGGTACAGGTTTGTGAACGCAGCTACTCAGGAGGCTGAGGCAGGAGGATTGCAAATTCAAGGCCAGGCTCAGCAACTTAGCTAGGCCCTGTCCCAAAATAAAATAAAAAGGACTGCGAATGTAGCTCAATGGCAAAGTGTCCCTTTATCATACCTAATACTACAAAAAGAGAGAGAAAGGAAGGAAGGAAGGAAGGAAGGAAGGAAGGAAGGAAGGAAGGAAGGAAGGAAGGAAGGAAGGAAGAAAAGAAAGCAAGCTTGTATGAGCAAGAGTATCCCATTCTGACTTGCTGTATCTGCTTGAATGCAACCTTAAAGATGTTGCACAAATGTCACCTCTCATAACACCAACCAACACTGTCAGTGCTAGTGCCTTGGCCAGCATCCTCTGCTTTCAGTAAAAACTGACCTATATGAGAAGGACCATGTCTTTTCAATTCACTCTCAAGGACCTTCAAATGGCAATGCTTTCTTTGCCTCCACTTCTCCATTAGCTAGCACACTGTTTCTTGTAAGCACTCAATCATGTGGAATCAGAAGATCCATTTTCTTTTGTATATAAAGTCATGCCTGAAAAAAATAATTTCTTTTATACTTTATTTTACTACAAAAACTTTTCTTTTGTCCTCCTATTTCTTATTATTTTACCTCATACTAAGTTATTTGGAGATTGAGACTACACAAATACATTAAATTAACACAGTCTATAGATTTTAGAGCTTATTTAATTTCATTGTGGTCTTGAGCCTATGAGCTTTGCAGTAATTTTGTTTGCTATTTGTATCAAGTGGTACAAAACATTCAAATCATCTCTAACTGTCAGTGATTTTTCTCTGTATATGAGATGATGTGACTTTTGTTTCCACTTGGAGTATTTCATGTATCATCTTCTGGAAAAATTCCAAAACATTTAGTGTAATTGTTTTTCTTATAGGGAACAACTCCAGCAATGTATTTTCTTCATTGTAAGAGGCAAAACAAAGCATATTTTTGGTCATCATCATGATCACTTATTCAATTAAATACCCTTCAATCTTTAAATTAAAAGTACACTCATGGAAACATTAATAAGAAATGGAGTCAAAATTAAAGGAGTCATTCTTCATTCAATCAATAAGGCTCCATTGCAGATGTTCATCAATTCCATTTCTATGTCAGTTATTTTAAATTTTTTTCTTCTCTGGGTTATCACCAAATTGAAAGTTTGTTTGAGGTAAGAATTTAGTTTGGCTTTTTTTTCCTTTTCTATAGGAAAGTTTAAAGATGAAGAAGTCATGTTTGCCAAAGTGTGTAAGAAAGACAGGGGAGAAGATAAACGTAAAACCTCAGAAATCATTAGGAACAGGGTACATCTCAGAATAGGACATGGATGCTCTTGATCAAAGAAAATGAAATAAGCTGAGAGGCAAAGGACGTAGATGTTGAGCTAGCTGGCAAAGAATTGTGAAACCAAAGAGCTATCGATCTCAGGCATGGCCCACTGAATCACACTCAGTCTTTCTACACTAGAGCGATGAGAAATTTACAACTTTGGCCTAGAAAGTGCTTCTGAAATTTAAACCTTTTTCATCTTTACTAATCTACTTTCATATTTTTAAAGAAACGCTAGGATGATTGTTACTGACCTTACTTGATTAAACATGATACAACATGAATACTTTAGCATTAAAATATTTTCTGCTTCTTAAGTAAATCTAAATTAAAATGCACCACCAGGAAAATTACATGCTTCAAATAGCACTAATCATGCAGAAACTGTAGTATTTAGAAAACAAGGAAAATACCCACTTACTGTTAACATTCAGTAATTTTATAGAAAATAATCTCTTGGTGTAACATATCTCTTAAAAAGTGAAAGGAACACAATGGCCTTTTCCTGAAGAAAATATGTCTTTGGTTTCACTTATCACAATACAGGAGTGAATTTGCATATGCCAACTTCACCAGAATTGCTTTGCTCTCAAATTTGGTAATCTGTTTATTATCTAACTGAGTTTTTCCATATGGTCTTTCAACTTGGAAAATTTTACTTTCTCAAAATAGTAAAGAGTCTGAGTTTAAGTGTTGGAGAGGAAAGGATTAGCAATCAATATTTTTAGCTCCTGAGATTTGATTGATTACTTAAAGGATTGGATACAAATAGACCTCTAAACTGTTAAAAAATAAATAACACTGAGCAAATCAATTTGGGATGTGAATGGTAAACTTAAATATTATCTGATACTTGTAAGCTGACCATGTATTAGAGGTAAAATTCCTTGAATCCACATTCATCATCACAGTTAATTAATTGAATATAGAGGTGTGAAATAACTCATTAAAAATAAGGGTGATTTTCTATTGAAATTCCCAATGAAATTCTAATAGCACAGTTGAGTTTGGAGGCTTTCTTAATGTTCTTGTTCTAAGAGAATGATTAAAGGCTACTAAGAAATGTGCAAGAAACTTCAGAAACTCTTAAAAACTCAGATACTTTTTAAGAATCCATTATCAGAGGAAAAGGGAAGAGGGTACTAATTTGTACCCATAAGCCAATTTCCCTGGCCTAAATACTCTCACCTTGGTCAATTTCAAGATACCAACATGGATTCACTAACCATGGAGTTGGGATGAGATGTGCAAAAACAGCCTGCTTCAGCACACCACTGAGCCTGAAACTCCTCCTCATCATGTTCAGACAGATTAAATCTGGATGTCAGGCTAACACAAAAAGGGGAATAAATAAAAACTAAGAAACACAGTAACCTTTCTGCATGCAAATTTTAAATGTGTATGATCGTAGTGGTTATTATGTGGATATTTTTACAAGGTAAGAAAAACAAAAGAATTTGAGCTGTTGACATGTGTAGAGGTGCTACCAGGAGGTAGGAAAATCTGCAAAATAAGCTGTGGGTCCCACTGCACATGAATTGGATATGTGTAATCAGAAGAAAAATCACGGTTCCTAGAAAATCTCAGATGCCATGCTCGTGATGGCTGGTTGGATGTTCCCTTGACGACTGCTCTGGTTAATCAAGGGTGTGAGCGAAGCTCCTGCTCAGCAGTCCTCGGGAATCATCGCAGAGCCTTTTATCATATCAGTTGTTCACAGGAAAATGACTTGGTTTTCTCTGTAATTTATTAGTAAATATATATGAGGGTTTTTTTCCCTCCCTCCTTTGTTAGAGGAAAGACTAGTTAAAACCAGCTAAAATCAATTACCCTTGCATGACTGTCATTCAGGGACAAAGAGTCCTCATGACAGCCACTTATTAAAGACCATGAAATGCTCTATGTACATGCTATTTGTATAGCCAGGCTGCCCAGTTCCTTGATGCTCTCAACAAAAAGGAATGCTTCAAGATGCTTTTGGTGTGTTTATGTTGCTTTTGTTTGACAAAGTGCCTGACACTATGGCTTTTGTGCCTGATTAAGTTTTTGCTCTGCTGTAACATTCAGGTTGTGCTGAGTTGCACTAACAACCTAAGGAAATATGGTTGTGTTGAAAGGTATGTATGAAAATCATCACATTCTTGAACAACAGTTTCTTAAATTTGCTCACACAGCAATGACAGTGGCATTAGATATGTTAACTGGGAAAGAAAGCTGTATGTCTCTGGACAGTTTCATCCATATTGTCTGATGTATAATCTTTGAAGCATATTTTTTCCATGTTTTCTAGTTACAAATAGAAAGCTAAAATAATCACACTATCAATTAGATCCCAAGTTAGTCTTCCTATGGACCAAATACCTTTCAATGCCTTCATATCTATCATGTATCTTTACTGCCATCTGCTGACATTGAGTCTCTGGGCTATCAACCTCCATCCCAGCCATTCTCATGCAGAGCTGAACATTTGGCTGAACGTGGAGATCAGAGCTGCTAACAAACAAATTCATCCTCCCACAATTGTAAGCCTAACCTAGGAAGATTCTTTTACATGAAATTTCTGAACTGGCACTTAATGAGTTAGCTATCTATTATCTTCAGAGCAATTGACATATATTCATTTGGTAAAGGTTAAGACTAGTTATTCTTCATTAGAACTTCAATAGTTATTAACTTGGAGATTCATTTAATTGCTATGTATATTGCAAGTTAGCTATATGGAAATCTGATGTTTTGCTTTACTTAAAAATCTAACAGGAAAGAAAGAGAGAGAGACAGAGAGAGAGAGATGGGGGAAGGAGGGAGGAAGGGAGGGGAAAAGAGAGAGAAGTGGTGAGGGAAGAAGGGAAATGGGAGGGAAGGAAAAGCAAAGGAAGGGAAAAGATGAAACAACTTACTAGCAAATTTAATTCAAGCTCAAAACAGCTAAAATCTAATATAAACCACCAGGATCATAGCTGGGTAATAGCCAAGCCTAGTGACAAGAAAAAAGAACATTTATGTTTTGCACCTGTGAAAGCATTCAGTATTATCATCAATTTTGCAATATTCCCTAGAAGCAATTGGTGCTGTTCAATTCTGTTACTGTTATACCATGACTTCATGCTGCAATTATACATGAACTATGTTTTCTGTGCTTTTAGCACAACAATGCAATAGTCCTTTAAAGTGTTTAATTTCATTATGGTTTAATGCTAGTGAGTTGTATAACTCCCAGACATGACAAACCTAACATAGATGACTTGGAAAGAAAAAAAAATCCATATTTCCTATTTTTCTCTGGAAGGAAACAAACCACTGTACTTGTGGGTTTTTGAAATATGCCACTGGAAAAATATGTAAGACAGATGCACCCAAATGCCTTTAGCACACAACAAACCTGAGATGGAAAAGCCAAAGAAATTAGGCCTTTCAAATTTAAGCCTATAAAATCAGAAAGGTACTTCCATGGCTTGTTTAATTTTTTTGTCATTCTTCTCCTCACAGATCAAAGATAACTTTCTGTTTACATAGCCCTTCAAAGGCAAGAGCTTAGGTTGTTTTTTTTTTAATAATCAAAAAATTGTTCCCTTTATTGAACAATATTATGGTACAAAATTCTGATGTCTTTTTCAGATTTAAAAAATGTAATGATATTAAATTTTATTATAGCATAATATTTAAAACAACATAATATTCAAGCATGGCATTCAGATTTTTCACAAAACACGTTTTCTACCAGATTAAAAATCTTTATTCATATATATCATTTGTATATCTTTATGGGGTATATCACAGCAATTCAATATAGGTGTACAAGTTCTTTTCTTAATATCAAAATGAGTGGGATGTCTAGTCAAGATGACTTCGGAACTTCACACTTTGACATTCCTCCTCAATGTCTAACACATAGCTATGATAGAGAAAATTTCTAAAAATAGACAACTAAAAACATAAAGCCAAGCTCAAAACAGGATAAGCATCTCCCCTAGACAAGAAAAAGAGGAAAATGGAAAGTAGTAAATGAGCTAAAACTGCTGGCTTGCCAAGATATAATCCTAGAAAGGGAAGCTCAGTGTGCATCCGGGAAAAGAAACTACTTACTCAAGAATGATTGTGAAATATTTTATATAGATACAGAGATGATAAGTAGAAAAGGAAGAAGGAAGGAAGGAAGGAAGGAAGGAAGGAAGGAAGGAAGGAAGGAAGGAAGGAAGGAAGGGAGGGCAAGCAGGAGGATAAACATATAGAGAAAGACTGCAATCTGAGATTCTAACTTAGCTTCCAGCCCAGAAAGACCACAGACTGCAGACAAGTAGTAGGTCCTGAACTTCACCAAGAATCCTCTGTCAGCTGTGTGCATGGACCTGTAGACACCTTCAACATCATTATAGGACAGAATTACCAATATCCATTATCCAAGATTCTGGTCTAGATGTAAGAGGATCTGACAGGACTCTCATGATGCAGGCAGGGTTGGGCATACCAGAAGAGCACAAGAGAACAAGAGTGGAAATAAGGAAAAGAGAAAAAAAAAAAAAATTCCCATTCAAAATGAGCCTGCACATCTCAGTATCAGAACACATGATATTGAGAATGGAACAAAGCAAAAAACTCAAGCAATATGAATCACTCTAAATAATTCTTATGAGTCTACTAAAACCTGTAAAATAAATATTTGTAGGATGCTAGAATGCACAAATGAAGAAATAACTTTCAGCTAAAAAAAGAAATTATAAAATCAAATAGGCAGAGAGTAAATACAAAAATTATGGAAAAGATTCAAAATCTTGAAAATAAAAAATAATCAGAAAAATTTAAAACTCAGTCAATAGAATAAACTCTATATAGTCAGGAGACAAAGAAACAAATGATACCCGAGAATAATACTGGACAGAGAAATTGTGATTTATTTTAAAGAACAAAAACAAGATTAAGAAATTTAAAGATACATAGGCTTCAAAAAATGAAATGGAAAAGTTAGGGAATATCAAAAAGCAATATGTAAAGTTCAGTTAAGAATTTTTACACATGGAAAGAATATATAATTTCTAAGATCAAAAGTGCATGTGAGTATAGAGAAGAATTTACAATGATTAATCCACACCCACACTCATTATCCCAAGTACATACAGGATCTTAAAGCTGCCAGAGAGAAAAGTTAAAGTAACAAAAGAAGAGCTTTTACATTGAACTGAGAATGGCTTCACATCAGCAATTGAAAGCAGAATATAATCAGATACTATATTTAAAGTTCTAAAAGAAAAATCAATTTAAAATTCTCAGCAGTTAAGCCATTATTCAGGGGTGAAATGAAGTGTGATATGACTATGGGTTTACTATCCACAGATACAAGAGGTATTAAAGATACTTAGGAAGAAGATAGGTAGAGAGGTGAACCTGGAGGGAAGGCATAGAACCCAAGAAACAACAGAAAAATGTTGCCAAATTCGTTAGACCTTTAAAAAATCAATTTCCATGAAAATAGAAGAGAGACAGAGGAAGAAGGGGAGGGAAAGGGGGAGCACAGGGGAATCAATCAAGCCAATTGATGGATGAGTATGTATGAATATGTCACAATTAATCCTGTTATTTTATAAAATTACAATGCACCAACTTTAAAAATGAAAAAATACCATAAATAAATAAACCTCAAAATCAATTTGAAAAGTGTATGTTCATCTTACAGGGTAAAAATAGAAAAATATATGTTCTATGTCCAACATTCATAAAATACAAATTAAAAAACACAAATTAAGCATCATCCTTAGTCTTAGCATATAGTGATAGCCATTGAAAATATTAGTGAAAGCAATTCTGATATCATGTCATTGCATATTTTTATAAAAGTTATGTCATATGACTCAAATCGTCTTCATTTTTCTATTTCACACATACATCCTTCCATGTAAATTATTATCCTGTAACTCTAGCATAGGAACTGAATAATATTAAATTATATAAAGTATTTGACTTAACTCATAAACCTATCACATCCACTTTTCGTTTATTTACATTTTTACAACCCTTTCCTTGGTTTTCGATACACAGAATTTACAGATTGTTCATGTCCTTCTAAAAGTTTACAAATAAAATGTCCTTTCCAAATCAAATGTTTCAGCCATATTGGTTAACATCATTATAGATCATTATAGATCTAAAGAACAAAACTATTAAGAACACCAGAAAAAATGTTCCATTATTTAAAAAAGTTTTACTTTTTAAAATAATTCAAATTGAGTATTTGATTTTGAACTCCATTACAAGCAATATTAGTAGAAGTAGATGAACACTTCAGCTTGACTGTGTAATTTATTTTCATAAAAATCTCTTTAGAGATCCCTGTCTAGTCAGCAAATAATTGCTTTAACTCAGATTTTAATATTAGCACTGAATGATTTATGTACATTAAGTAATGTGATTCTCACTAACCATTTATGAGCTAAGAATGATTATCTCTCTTCTGTGGATAATCACACTTCAGGGAAGAAAGGTTAAGTGGTTTGCCTAAGATCACTCAGGCAGTCAATGGATTATCTCAAAATATGATCCTTGAGTCTTTAAATCATTAGACTGTGCAGACCTCAGCAATATTTGAAAGACATAAGGGATATGCACTTAGATTTTTCATCAAATGATTTATATGGCAAAATATCTAATTTGTTTATAGAGTATTTTTTGTTTCTTACAACACAATTTAGTCTATAAACAAATACAACATATTATAAAAATGAATGTGATAAGACTCTCCCTATGGGGAAAACTCTTGTGGATTTAAAGTAGCAATTTTCAAAATAGTATATAAACTAAGCAGACAATAGAATCAGCTATTTGTTGAAGGGTCAGAGGGAGAAAAGGAGGAATAACAGAAAGGAGATAAAGTGACTTCCTTTGCAGAACTGCAGCTCAGGTTCAGATTCCAACAAACTCCAAATGAAAGCAAGAGAAATCATATTGTTAGTAAAGACGTGCATTCCCCAAATCTATTCCTTCCATCTCCAGTAGGAAGCATCCTTGCATGTCAGCCTGACCATAATCAACGATGATGACAAGTGGCTTCATAGATCCCTACAGTACAGTTCACACAAACTGGAAACTCTTAGAATTTAAGAATATTCCAAAGTGATCTGATCAGAATTAGAAAGACTTTGGTAAACTTGAGTGGAAGCCAAAAAAGTAGTGGAATGATTTATTGAAGGAATGCTATAAGATTTGTATTTTTAGGTAAGAGGACAGAAGGAGCCACCCAAGAGCTGGCATTTTGTAGGAAAATGGGGAAGGGAAGGGTTCTGGCTTGTTTTTCTCCATTCATCTAAGCCTATAGTTATTTAAATAATAATAATAATAATAAAATAATTTAACCAATAATTATTTAATAAAATTGATTTTGTGTGTTTTAAAAGTAGAATGAACAATGACTCAGGTTTACCAGGAATGTTCCTAGTTTTTGCACTGAAAGTTCATCATCCTTAAAAAAAATCCCTATGGATTAAGGCAAAATGGAAAGACTGTTCAAAATTCAAAGTAAAATTTAATCTATCATCACTGTCCAAAATTTAAAAAATACAAATATACCAAAATTAGAATTAATATTATTCACATTCTCAGTATGCAGAAATAGCTATCAATAATATCAATAAATATATTTCTATTATCTCTACAGAATAAACTTCATAACAGTGCCAGTTAATACTGCTACATACGGCAAGTGTCTAGGTAATATCTTTGGAATTGTCTTTTAAAATTCTAAATGAAGTGTTTTAAAAGAACACCAAGTACTTTGTTATATGTGCCTATTCATCTGATTGCATCAATTTAGAAACTCCTGGTAAATTTTCAATTGTGTGTTGACCATTTCTGCTATTCATTCTTCAAATTCCCTTAACCTTACACTTTTCTTTATCTCTGAAACAGTACCAGCTGGTACATTAGCAGCATGCTTTCTGAGTTCTGATAACTGTATCACAGTGTAATCTCACTGCTCAGGGGTATGCAGCCTTTCATTTCTTATTCCATTTCTATTTCCCCTGTAGGCCAAGGAGGAGAATTTTCTACCTAGGGAGTTTAGCATCATTTAACATTGATGTTACTTGTCCAACAATCTCCTATGTGAATAAGACCATATGTCAACCACAGTTAGCACTTAAAATTTATCAATACCTACTTATACACATAAAACTCTTTTTGTTTTGTAGGGGATTTAACTTTCTGAATGCATTTCAAGACCTGATTGAAAGTCAGGAGGAGAGAAGGAAAATGAAATGCAGTGTTAGAAAAAGAAATATATCTTTTATCTATCCGAAAATGTTCACAGTTGGTTGAAGCCATATTTCAGGATTATTGTGATCCATAAAGTACCTCTCTCATTGAAGTAGTACTTACCATCCATGTGTGAAGTCACTCTATTCTTGCCGATAACGCATACAATAATGGCCTCTTCTGTTTTACTTCTAGCTTCAGGATGCCGGGTGACAATCCTGGGTTTGCCTGTATGATTGAAATGGCTGTATATGGAAAACCTCCATTATGGAAAAAAGACACAGAGGTTCCGGATACCTCTCAGGTAGGTCTGCAAATATCTAGTTTCAAATGCTAATTGTGCCCTTAGCATTTCAAATAACTATTCACTTTATGTTTTTAAGCATTAATCATATTTCTCAGTGAAACAGATTATTTGTAAAAACTCTCAGCAAAGCACCAGAAATTTTATCTCATTCTTTAGGTTCTAATTAAATATTTGACTTTGCCTATTACTAAAATGTTTTGTTAAACTTGAAAATAAACTGATTTTTCTGTTATACTTTGAATTCAATATATTGTGCTTGTTTTTTTTTTAAAAAAAAGACAATTTAAAGAATGAGAAAGTAACAAGATACAACAACTTACAAAACTTATAATACAAAACTTGTATTATTGTTTTCATAGGATGTGATAGTACTCTTGCAGTCTTGTTTACAAGCCCACTCTCAGCCTTCTAGATTTGCACTAGCTGGGAATTTTTTCTTAGAAACATCAAATCAAGCTAAATTGGAAGAACAGAGGATGTCTGTCTCTCCAGAGACCAAGCAATCTGCTGAATTCTTTTCATTTTAATGATGTGGTTGGTTATATGCTTCTTAGTATGACTTTCTGGCAACAGAGTTAAGATAAAGAATTCTTGGTTCATTTGTCAATGTAGAGAGTTAATCTGTATAATTAGAGCTCTAAAGTGCTAATTTTGGTACACATTAAAATTTGCAATATGCACTGCCCTAGCAAATTGGAAATTTCATTTCATTTCCATTTCTTTTGTATAGTTTCTTGTTGTGTGTATATAGTCATCCAAAGGAAGCACACACAAACATCTAACATTTGTCTAAGCACATTATATTTTCCAAACTATGGCCAAACTATGCATTATCTCATTTGATATTTACAATAACACTGCAAAGTAAAAGTGATTATCTCTTTTCTATGGCTGAGGAAACTGAATATAGACTTGTACAAAATTTTATAGTAATAATGACAGAGACTTGACTCCAGTCATTTTGATTCCTTACCCTTTTTTGTTCTTGTATTACACTCTACTACTCTTGACTGGCTACTGCAGCAAAGTTAAAATTGTTCAAGTGAGTTGTTTAGTTAGGAACAAAGTTATTTCATGTTTTAAAAAGTCATGCCAAGAGAGCTAAATATTTATACTCAAGACATGGAATATTCAAGTGGTCCAAGATATATGAAACACTCAGAGTTTTTTGAAAAAATTCAACATAAAATATTTATTATAATTACATCTATGTTAACTCTGTATAGTTATCATTTTGATATTAAAAGCTCCATATTTTCTTATAAATAACATGTGCTGTGCTAACATAGACATTGATGAATCACATAATTAATAAATAGAATTTAAATGTTCAATAAATATATCTTTATTGTTGAATACTTTAAATATTACTTATAGTCTGTTTGACATCAGTCACTTGTTCTTGAGGCTGAGTAAATAAAATACTGATCAGAATGTCCCAGATAATGCACAGGCACACACAGAGACCCAGTACATGAGAACAGAATTTATGATTAAAATAGAAAATAATTTGGATAATTTGAGGAGGTAAATAAAGAATGCATGCAGGCTTTCTAAAGCCTCACTTGCTCTTCACTACTGTTACTACAGGAGGCACCACAGCTTTTACAGCTCTTGGTCTTCTAGTGTTCAGTCCAACTCAAGTGCTCCAGAGTCTGAGTGGATAAGACTCTGAATGCTACCTCCTGACTTGTATTAACCACAAAGTTCAGTTCAGTCATTCTGTGGAGGTTCAGCGTGATGGGATTCTCTCAACCAGACCCCAATCCCAGGGTTCTGGTACAGACAGACATTCCCTAACTTAACAATGGTTCTACTTACATTTTTTTTTTTTACTTTACAATGATGCCAAGGAATAAGCATTCAGTAGAAGCCACACTTGTAAATCCAAGTCAGCCACATATTCATTAGTGTGTATAACCAGTACTCTCGAGTGTACTGTGTTGGCTAAGCTGTGATGTGCAGTAGGTTAGATGTACTAAGTGCATTTTTACTGACAATTTTTCCAGCTGACAATGGGCTTATTTAGACATAGTCCCTTCTAAGCCAAGGAGCATCAGTTTCATCCTCAGCACCCTCTTGGAACCAGCCTCCTTGATAAATGCCCTCTTCTTTCCAAGTCTTGACAGGAACTTGTCCGAGAAAAGACACCTAGAGATGGCTTTCAGTTGTGAATTACACCTATTCACTGTAGAATGTGGAGGTGTGTAGAATAAAGACATAAGCACTGAGAAAATTGTGAGGCAAAGCCATTTAATTCTAAGAGTCATTGACTTTGACACAGACTATCAAAAAAAAGGTACCTTTGACTCCTTACAGTATTCTGTATTTCTCTACATATCTATTTTATAATTTCAGATATTTTAATGATGCTTCCTAGAGGCCTTTTATTTCAACTTGAAGGATACCCTTTGGCATGTGTAGTAAAGCAGGTTTAGTGATGAACTCCCTCAGTTTTTGTTTATCTGGGAAAGACTTTCTGTCCTTTTCATCTTTGAAGGACAATTTTGCCCAGATACAGCATTCTTGGTTGGCAGATTTTTTTCAGCACTTTGAGTATATCATCTTTCTAACGTGAAAGGTTTTGAGAAGTTTGTGTGGAGAAATATGCTGTGAGTCTCATGGGAGTTTCAATTTTTGTGACAAGTCACTTTTCTCTTAAATCTTCCAAAATTCTCATTGACTTTCAACAGTCTCATCACAACGTGACTCAGAGTGGACTTCTTTAGGACTATTCCACTGGGAGTCCTTTGGGCTTCTTGAATCTAAGTGCCCATTTCCTTTCCAAATTTTCAGTTTTCAGGTATTATTTTTTCAAATAATCTTCTCCCCAGCTCCTCTTTTCCCCCTCCCCCTCATCCCTCCCTCTCTCCCCTTTCTCCACTTCCTCCTCCCCCTCCTCCCTCCTTCTCCTTCTTCTGTTTCTTCTTCCATAAGGTATATATTGACTCACCTAATGCTGTCCTTTAAGTTCCTTAGACTTTCTTCAGTCTTTTTAAATTTTCTTTTTATTTCTCTAACTGGATAATTTCAAATGATCTGGCTTCTGGTTAACCGATTCTCTGTCTTCTGTTTGATTAAATCTGCTCTTGAACTTCAGTGAATTTTAAAATTTTAGGTATTTTTTTAAGTTTCTGATTGGTTCATTTTTGTATGTTCTTTCTCTCTGATGATAATCTCATTTGTGCACCGTTTTCCTGAACTCGTTGAACACTTTTAAGACTGTTAGTTTGAATTCTTTGTCAGGTAGTTTAAATACCTCTGTTTATTTAGGATTGGTTTCTGGAGATTTACTTTGTTCCATTGGTGGGGATAAGATTTCCTGTTTATTCCTGTACTTTGTAACTTCCGTAGGATTCACACATTTGGAAAAAAGAAAAAAAAAGAAACAGCTACCTCTGCCAGTCTTTTTGGACTGACTTGATACAGGGAAAGATGTTTACAAGACAGCAAGGATAGAGACTAAGAATCTCTCAGACTTTTTCTGTAGCTGTGTCTTCTCTGATCTTGTACATGCAAACTCCCAATTGGAGTGATTTACCAGTTTCTTTTTTCAAGAGCTCATAACCTCTTTCTCCCTTAAGTGTCTGTCTGTGGTGCTGCAGGTTCTCTAGAACACAAGTTAGCCAACTCCTTCTCAGCAACCTTCAGGTTTCTAAAGTATGCTAAGTTCCATCAGCTCTCCAAGTTGGGCAACACAGAAATCAGCCCCTCAGGCATCCCTCTGCATGCTCCACTCTTCTTTTCTCTCCCATTCCCCTGAGAGACAGGCTGCCAATCTACATTGCCCTCTCTCTGCTATACCCTGGGTCTTCTAAAGTAGGGTCAAGTTTTCCAGTGCTCTTTTGTTATCAACATCTCCCAGGTATCTATAGTATATTGGGTCTCATTGATTCTCTGAGACAGTTAGGACAGAAACTAGTACCATGAGCAGTCTCCCCAAAATATAAAACATTGGATCCCATTCTTTCCCTCCCCAAGAAGAAACTGAGAATTGAGTTTTGTTTTGTTTTGTTTTGTTTTGTTTTGTTTTCCCACTCACCCATACTGAGTCATCCAGACTGGGACTGTGGTGAATGACTGTGTACTAGTCCAAACTGTCACCTCTGTTCTTGATGATCCCCAGTGTGGCACCATTTCCTGTCAACACTTAGATTCAGACAAAATAGATTTTGATCCCTTAGGGAGCTCACCAAAGATTCTACATGCAGGTCATGTTTTAATCTTCTCTTTTCCTCCCTAGTGAGAAACTGGAGCTGAGAGTTTTCTCCTAAATGGACCATGCTATGCTGGGGGAAGTGACCCTACTGAAGGAATGAATTTTCCTTCCGGATTCAGTGCAGCTGATTTCATGCTTGCCTGGCATGCAGACGCCCCTTAACTATCTTCTGGGTTTCTGAAAAAGGGAACTGATCCATGCTCTTTTTAATCTGTGTCCTTGGGTGAAGGAGCGTCTGGGACTCCTATTCTGCCCTCTTGCTGACCAGTAAATAATTTCTTTATTACTTATTTCTCCAGTTCACATTAAGATCTTAAGACATATAATTCCACTTCCTTCTTTTACATTTACACTTCCCTAGATCAATTTGTTCACAGGGTAGCAACTCAATTCATTGATTATTTCTCTAAAGTTCAGTTATTTCTTGGATAAGGTAGGAAGCAATAATTTGGAGAACATTCTCTGGAAAGCCTAGAAATCAGATATCTAACTATGAGATTTGGAACCTCAGAAGACCACTAATATTGATCAAATTTTAAACTATGACCACTTTATGCAGGCCACTTCATATCAATCACATACATGATTCAATAACTTCCAAATAAGCACTGCCTTGTTTTCTATGCCATGTACATTGAATATGGAAGATAATCAAGAAAAGTTATATGATATTTCTTTTGTATGGTATGCAGAGAGAACTTCACATATGCTGAATCTGGCAAAATAATAAGGACCTTATGCATCAAAACTTGGAAAAGTGGCTTAAAAGATAAATAGGAGATGAAGGAAAAGCAGGATTGAGTTTCATGAAACAAGTCATTGTAACAAATATGAAACCTTCTAATTTAAAGGCTACAGACTTCAGAGAACATGACCAAGGTGGAAGCCATCCCCCAAAATGGTTTTAAATGAATATAGAAGAGACGGTGTTCTCAACAGATTGTCATAACATAAGGCCAAGCAAGAGTTTGTTTTTTTTTTAACTGCAAAGGGACGAGGATTTAGATAAATTCTGCTTCTGCTTTTTGATCCCTTTTCACTCATTGTCTCCAAATGTGAAAAGTTATTTAAGTAAATCCTTTTACTGAAACATTTTACCCACCATCTTATCCACCTTTTTTCCAAAACTTCATTCTTCTTGTTTTGAATTGTTTGCATACAATTCAGCTAATACTTACAACTTGATAGTGATTCTTAAATAAAATTCAGTTAATTTCCAATATAAGTTATCATATTCTTACACAAATACAAGTATACTCTGATAATTAATCTTAACCAAAAGTGCATTTGCAGTTTCCTGTCCATAATTCATTAATTTAAAAAAAAAAGATCATTTAACTTGGAAAAGAGAATCAATGATGCAAAACAAAACATCGAATCAAGATAGCATTACATAAATATATGTAATATTATAATGTCAAAACTAAAAGAAAGTAAAAAAGAAATAGGACAAGTTATCCAGCAAACACTCCCCCTTCCAAGCTTATAGAAATTTGCATATATTCTTGTTTTATTTGCAGTTATTATAAAATAGCAACTATGTTCTTTTTATAGAGAGAGATTCTGAGAGGAGAGTTCACTCTTGAAGATGTAGGGACCTTTTCTCTCAGTCACCATTTATCATTTTTATTATCTTGATGATTCCTCCTTGATTGTCCATGTCTGTTCTCTGTGCTTTTATCTTGTAAGATCATATCCTGATGTCAGACTCTATTCTCCATAGTCTGATTCACAAGAAATTATTAGAAAAGACTTATTTTAAAGACCTGTCTCCTTGGGAATGATTATACACGCAAAAGGCAGCTCTCAGATAATTGAGAGTCTGGGGATAGAAGAAGTCAACCATTTTAATAGTTATCTATGTGCAGTCAACAACAGCTGATTTTTTTTAGACATCTAGGACTCTAACTAAGCTTGGGCCTCAGATCAAAAGAAATACAAAAACCGCCTACTTTCATTGTTTGAATGTTTTTAATGGTATAATAAATCATAGGCAGTTCTATAGATTTTCCCTCGGATCTGCCTACTTGTGGCAGAAGAGAGTTCACATCCTCTATAAGTTTTGTGTTAAAAGAGCACACTTGTCAAAGCAGTGAGAGTTTTCTTTTCCAGGTGTGTGATCAATACAGAAAGATGTCAAAGAACCTTGATGAGAGGAAATCATGCCTTGATGCAGAGGAAAAAAAAAAAAAGTTGTTTGTTTTTTTTTTTCACGATAGACCCCAAACTATATTAACAGTGGGTGGCTTCGCTGATCAGCAGGTCTGCTAATAGCTTGTTGGAGTACTTAATATGAACTGACTTAGCACATGAGAAAAAATGAATGCTATGTAAGGGCTCTATCAATACACCTTGGAACTTTTGGCAAGCCCTCCTGCCCTCTACACCCAAAGATTGACACCTTCTGGGAATAAAATAGGAAATACTCAGGGGAAAGAAATTAAGAAATCTCCTCAAGAAATATTGTCTTTTTTTTTTTTTTTTTTTTTTTTTTTTTTTAGGGTTGAAAAAGAGAGTTCCAAGAGTGACTTTTACCTGCTAGGCAAGGGTCATGGAATTGCTTTGATGTTCCTAGAATTTAACATTCCTCTGTTCTCTAAAAGCAAAGTTACATAATATCAGTATAAATTAGTATAAATGTTCAGTGATGTTCTAGGCATCTTTCATGGTCTCCTCCCCCTAGATTCCTATTTTAGTTGTTTAATTCTAGTTTTTGAATTCTTGTAATGATGGTTCTACATTTTATTGGTATCTTTAATACCAACTTATATATTTTCCAGTACTTAAAGACATCTGTTTGAGGTGTTAGATTGTGTTTAGGGGACAGGGGTGTCGGAGACTATACGTGCAGCTGCATCTACATGTCATATGCCTAACAGCTCTGAAGAGCAGGGACTCATCTCCAGTTCATTAAAACTTCTATTGTAGCCCATAAATACCTGTTGAGGGGAGTTTCATTTTATGTACACCTAAATTATGAGAATTCAGTTATATATGTTAGTGACAGTGGCAAAGGAGAGATCAAGTAGAAGTTTAAATCATGTAAGTGATTGTACCATCTGGTCAATGATTTAAGCTCTGTAATGAGCACGGATGTGAGAAGAATTTTCTGTGCTCTCAGTATCAGTACCATCATGGTGCAATTCACCACACAGAGGGGGTCCTAGAATTTTTATACAACATGGCCACTTAAAGTTAGCTTCATCTGAAACCACACTGACAAAACAGCAATCTATTCCAAAGCTGCAGGAAAATGTAGCTATGTGGTTTTTTTCAGAGAAAGCGTATTAGTCTCTGAAGTGATGCTTAAGATATCTCCAAGGGCGATTTCGATTCCACAGAATATTCATCTTACATGCAGACTTCAGAACTGACTCCAATGTAAGATGTAGCTCTGATGTTTTGTCCAAATGAAGGCAGATTAAGGACCCAGTTTAACAGAATCCCTTTATTGTATTGTCTGTGAGTTGTGTCCCTTTGAAACAAGAGCCTGTCCCTCAAAACAAGAGCCTGTTCTTGACCTGATTGTTAGAATAAAGAGTGAGTGAAAGGACTGAATATAAGGCAAGAAAAGTTCAACTTCTGTTGCATATTTATTTCATATTTTTGGAGGAAAAAAATAACATGTCTAGTTATCAAGTACCATGTGCAAATGCCATACATTTTGCTCATATTTTAGGATACTTGATATATAATGTCATTAGTTTGCTGGGGTATCCAAAATAAAAATGATGCAAACTGGATGGCTTAAAGAATAGAAATGTCTTGAAGTTCTTACAATTCTTGAAGCTGAGAGTCCAAAATTGAGATGATGTCGGGGTTGTTTCCTTTCAGTGACTTTGAGAAAGAATCTGTTCCACATCTCTCATCAAGCTTCTCCTGGTTTGTTGGCAATCTTTGACATTCCTGGTTAGTAGATGTGTCATTCAGCTCTCCACCTTCATGTTCACATGGTGTTCTCCCTGTGTGCAGGTCTGCCTGTGTCAAACTTACCCCTTTTTATAAGGACATCAATCATATTAAACTAAAGTCTACCTTACTCTAATTTTGATGTCATCTTAACTAATTAGATTTTCAATGATTCTATTTACAAATAAGGTCACATAAGCACCATGGATTAGAACCTTCAGTATATGAATATGGATGGAATACAATTCAACCCCTGACAATAATTAATTAACATGGCTGTATTTTCTTTATCAGTTGTCATTTGGTAATGTTCCCATTAAAGTGAAAACACTTGAATTAAAAAATACATTTCAAAGCAATCAGCAAATTTTGCTTAGCCTCTATTTTTTGCATTAATTTTATTAGATATTATGAAATGAAAAAAACTGTAAACCAAGAGCTCTTCTCTAAGTAATTTTTTACCACCTAGTACAAGTGACAAAATAATCCAACAATTGCAATGGGTTTTACAAGGAAAAACACTTTAAAACATGCAGTTATAGAACTGACCATTCTAGATCTTTCCCACATAATGTGACGGCATCTTATGATAAGATTTTTGTTACTTCTCTTACAGGTATATTTTGAATCAATGTTCCTTGGTCATGTCCCTGAAAATATAAAGATCCATAAGCATATGGGCCATATTCAGGGGTTCCAGGGCTGCATTAGAGAACTTCAAGTAAACAACAAAGAATTCTTCATTATTGATGAAGCACTTCGTGGGAGGAACATCAAGAACTGCCATGTGCCCTGGTGTGCTCGTCATCTATGCCATAACAATGGCACTTGCATCAGGTCAGTGCCAGCATCTTCATCCCCAACTTCTATTGTGTGACTCCAGATTCTTAAAACAGCAAAAGTCAGAAGCATTGTCAGTGGGGTGATGGAAAAGAAAGGTTTGGAACCCCAAATTCTTATAATGTATCCTTAGATAATGCACACATGTGGTACACATTTATTTGCTCAGAGAAATTTGCACACTATGGGCCCAGTGACAAGAGATTTCCAAACTCTGAAAATAATAAGGTAAATGCACCCAATTTGGAAACTATCAAAATGTATCCAAGTTTTATTGTAGGTGTTTCCGTTCTTTGCAAATATGAATAAGAGATTGTTATCCATCGATGATTATTTGATACATTGATGAATTTTTACTTTGTTTTTAATTCAAAAAATCCCTAGATCTTTACTATTAGAGATGAAAAATTCACCGTATCTATTTTTATTTTTATTTACAATGCTATATCCATTTTCCTCCTCAAAGCAAAGATTGATCATGCTATATAAGCTTAAGAAGATCTTAATTAAAATTACTTTCTGCTTCACCGACATGTCTTCAGTGAATCAACCCTGAGGGAGTCTCATTTGGACAGTGTAGAACATATTGCTAAATTTCCCCAATCCTCTGAGAAATCTTTATTTCAGGGCTACAAATAAGGGCAGAATAGAAGCTGAAACACGTAGCAATTATAATAGTTCAAGTCAAAGGAAAATTGACCAAATCTCACAGGAAATATCTTAATTAATTCACCTCAGTGTTTCCAAGGGGCAAGCTATCAAGTAGTTAATAATGACTTCATAAAAGTAAACATCTTTGTACATAGTGTGAAAAAAAGAGAAAAAGTCTATCAAAAAGGCAGGACAAGAAATGATAGGCATAGATGGGCTCTGAAAGTAATCACTAGAATAAAAAAATGAAAAGAGAGAGAGAGAGAGAGAGGAAGAACAAAATGGTAAAGACAGAGAACAGAAGACTGCACAGGCCTGATAATGTCAAGGTGACATATGTACCCGAGAATCACAGACTGACAGTAATAAATTTGAAGGAAAAAAAAAATAAGCATGGTTCAGTGGAAAGGAAAGTGATCACCTCTTATAGTGTCTAGAAATTTGCCTTCTGACTCACTATATCTAAGTGTGTGACTTAATTTATACGTTTGTACCATAAAAACAACAGTGTGAGCCGATTTAATATAATAAAATACCACAGATAAAGTTTTAAAGAGCTGACCATGATAGGTTTCCTGAAGGAAACCAAAATCAAAGCTTTACTCAATAAATGGTCTCCTTCATAACCAAGCCATTAATAGCAATTGTATTGTGGTGGAACCTATGAGTTGATTTTAACCAACAGAACAACCAACTGAGCAGGGTGATAGGATGTCATTTCCATAATTAGGTTACTTAGAATTGTGAGCTGCATCTCCTTTGTTGGCTTTGATGAAGCATTCAGCAGCTTTGGGGGGGCCCACATGACAAAGGCATTTAGAGCAGCCTCCAACCAGTGAGGAGCTAAGGACCACCTCCAACTGACAGCTAGCAGATATTGAAGCCAACAAAAAGAAAATTAATTTTACCAAGAACCACATGAGCTTGGAAATAGATCCTTTCTCCACCAAGCCTTGAAGTGAGGCCCCAGCCTGACCAACACCTGGACTGCACTTTGTGAAATTATTATGCAGAGGACCCATGAGGCTGAGTTAAGAAGTATACTTTGTTTAAAGCTAAGCTTGTGGTCATATTGCTATGCAGCAATAGAAAACCAATATATTCCAATTTTATGCAAAAATATCAATATCTCCAACTCAGACAAATAAGGGTTAGTTTTATTTTAAAACATTAACTCTCTGAGATATTGAAGCCAGTTATATACTAAATAAAATAAACACTGTTTGTTTTAATTAGAGAACAACATATTACTTTTAATCTTAGTTATTTAACAGGTATTTAGAAAAGATAATCATCCTAAGATAAAAAAAAAAATCCTAGGTTTTTTTAGGCTTTATATGTTCATTTTCTTAGCTTTATTTCAACAAACATTGCCTAAGATTTAGGTATGAGCTAAGGAATGTGTAGGGGAAAATATATATATACATATACATATGTATGTATATTCAAAACAGCAATCCTGCCCACACGGAATTTTCAGTCTAATGTGGAAGCTCTATCAGCTCTTTAGGTCTCAGTGAATTTTCCCATATAAATGTACCTATCAGCCTGCTGTTGTATACATTATATATTCTGGCCATCCATACTTATTTCTGACTTTTTCAACCTTTCAACCACTACCTCAGAGAAATCCACTTGAATGTCAGCTGATTTTGATACACACTTTTTAAGAAATTTCACATCATGTATGTGTTTTAGTGCTAGACAAATGTAGATGTGTTGTCAGCTATGTACCAATAAGTAAAACACTTTTTCACATCCTATGAACAAAATGATTTCTATCTTAATTGTCAGTGTTCAACTCCATAAACTAATCCTTACATTACTGCACACAGACCATGTTGGTTCATGGCAATGATGACTTTCCTTCCAGTATCCTCCTGTATATCACCATAATACACTGAAGTTGGTTAGTGCCAGAACACCAACTTGAAAAAAAAAATTCTCAGAAGGCTTATAAGAGTACTCAGGGCAGGTCAAAAAATTTTTGTATGTGAAGAACACAGATAACTATGGACCATAGATAAGATCATCAGAATAAGAATGCTTTTACCCTTACTTGTTATGTCCAAAACCTCAATACCCACCATAAATAGAGGATTCTAGAAGTCTGTGGCAAACCAAAAGTAGAACCAGAATGTCTACAGAAGATAACATAAACTCCCAATGAGGCCATAAATAGCTTCAGTCCAGTAAGATGCAAAGAACTACCACCATGACCAACACCTTCCTCTCAACAGATGCATTTCCACACTTGAAATATACAGAGTAGTATAAAGTTTTCAACAAAGAAACAGAGAAACTCTGAAATACAAAGCAAACTCGATTCTGATTTTACATGAATCTTAACTATCCTAATGCTTTTGGTAACTCATTTCCCTTTCATGTTGCTAGCTAAAGTGAAAGTTTTCCTTCCTCTCTGAGTTAGTCAGCTTTTCATTACTCTAACAAATTCTAGAGCTCATCAACTTATGAGGACAAAAGGTCCATTTGGCTCACAGCTTGGAGGCTCTGGTCCATGGTCTCTTGGGTCTGTGGTGAGGCTATACGTCATGACGGGGAGCACATAGTGAAGCAAGCTAGTCACCTCATGGCATCCAGGAATCAGAAAGAGAAAGACAAGACCATGGTCCCACAATCCCCTTCAAGGGAACATCTGCACTGACCTATAACTTCCCACTAGACTCCATTCACTTAAACTTTTCACACCCTCCCAATAATACCAAGTTAGGAACTAAGCCTTTAAAACATGGACTTCTGAAGAACATTCCAGATGCAAACTCTAGCACTCTCTGTCTTGCAACGTTACAAAATGAATCTTTCCCGGTTATCCCTGAGTATCTTCTACATTCCCACTTTGGGTTCTGTCCTTTTTCTCAATCCATGCCATCTGGCTTGATCTCACTGCTGAGTCTAGCCAGGCAGAGTTCTAAATGTCCTTCTTTTCTCCTGTTTGCTTAAATAGTAGATCAACTTCAGAAAGATTTATTAATATTCAACCATTCTGGATTCAAGGAGAATGGACAAGATAACCTGATGGAATTATTTTTAGGCCAGCAAATTTTGCTATATTTTCAAAGTAATAAACTGTCTGTTCAGAATAAAAGTCATTATTGTAAAAAAAATAAGAAAGCCCTTTTATATGTCTGCTTCCTTTCTCAAAATACAGAGACAATAATGTTTTAATACCAGAGTACACACTATAAAGTTTTTGCATGAAAATGCAAGTAACAATTTATCACCACAGTTTAATTTAATTTAATTTTTTTAATCCAGTAGTTCTCATCCCAAGTTTGGGGAATACCTAATAATGAGGCATTTAAGAATATTAGAGAGGAAGGCATGTTTTGATCTGTGTGCGCGTGCACGCGCGCGCGCGCGCACACACACACACACACACACACACACACTTGAACATTCTAATATGTGTTTTCTGGATGTGCACACCTATTTTCCTCAGCAAGAATAATGGTGAAAAAACAACAGATAACCCTTACAGAAGTGTTCTCTAAACAGAGGTAGGGTTCTGAGTGAACAGAACTCAGTGCCATAGTGTTACATATTAGGATTCACAAAATAAAATACAATTGCAGTGGATTTATAAACAAAATCATCATAAAATTTAGAAGCTTGGCTGATATAATTCAATGATACAAAATGCTGTCCCTGCATTGTCTATGAAGGTAATCTGCTTACAAGAAGACAAATTTCATGTTGAAAAGAACTAAGGGAAGTAACGCTTCAGGAGCTTTGCTGAGCAAATGTCATTCTGCTTTGAGTACCATCACATGTTTCTGGACAGTGTCCAATCTTTTTTCATTTCATTATAAATCTGTGTTAGAATTTTCAAACCCCTGTGGTTGCTCATTTTGGAGAAGCCCAAATTGCATGTAGTGAAATTCAGTTTAGAAAAGTGATACAGAGGGTTATTCTGAGTATCCAAATCTCCATGGACTTTGAACAAGCTGTTTCCAAAAGGGCACAGGAAGGTTAGCAAATTAAATAGATAATATTTAAATCACTTTTCCCTTTCTGCACCAGGTGTTTTAAAATAGGTTAAACAATAATTAAAGAGGAGCATCAGGTTTGGGAATATACCCTATGCAACCACTGCCCTAAAAACTTATTTCACTGACATTAGGGTAAATAATTATTAAGACACTAATTTTAGACTTACTCTTAATTTCAGCAGGAGCTAAGTGTATGTCAGTGTGCTTTGTCATGAAATGAAAGTCAATAATTCCCATGTGTGAATGGATAAATTTTCTGTGCTCCAACCCACCTCATAGTTTTTATTAATCACTAACCAGGGCTATCCTCCCTGTGCTATGGCAGTGGTCAGCAAACTTTTTCCATAAAGAACCAATAGCACACATTTTAGACTTTGCATGGCAGCTACTCAAGTCTCCCATTGTAACAGGAAAGCAGCCAGTAAGAAAATATAAACGAATAAATATGACTGAGTTCCAATAAAATTTTATTCAAAAAAGTAGATGAAAGACAGGATTTGACCTGAGGGCCACAGTTTTCAAATGACTGCATTAGGGAAGCGGGTGGGTTGATTAGTCTCTTTCAATTAATTGACCAAGGAAATCCATCTCAAACAAATAGTATTACCTTATTAAGAAATCTCCCCCCTAAATATGTATTTCTTACTATTAGGGAACTATCATTATTCTCATGTCCTATGTGAATAGAAGTCAAAGTTAGTTTCTTTCATTATTTTCTTTCTCATTCTATAGACCTGTTTTTTGACATTGTCTGATAGAAATAAGTCCGTTTTTCATGATTTCTGAGGTATTTAGTTTCCAAGTCACTTAGCACTTCAAAATGATGTAGGAGTCATAGATTGAATTTGAAATTGCAGTAGTAACATTATTACACAGTATAAAGAATTAGAGCATTATGTCTCAGCCTGTCCATTTGTTCTGTAATGAGTTGTAACTCCCCACAAACTTCTTGCTTGCCTTCATTGTCATTTCAGTGTCATGGAGCTGGGCATCACCTGCTGAGATCTTTTAGTTATTATTCTTTATCCAGGCCAGCTTGCCCCTAATCTAGCCCAGCAGTCTAAACTGTTCTTCTAAATACCAAAGGGGAAAATAGCCTACTTCAGATCAATTTCTTGCCATGTATTTAAACTAACAATATCTTCAGATACTTGCCCTTCTCTTAGTTTCTTCATTTTCTGCTGTATTTTCTGCATCCTTGAAATTGTGCATACATAAAACTTAAGTGGCCCCATGATAGAGGATTAATTTATATTTGGTTAGATTACTCTCAGATGTGAAAGTTTACCAATTAACCATCAAACATCTCAATTGTCGGCAGTCCTTGTTGCTAGAAAAACAGGGTGGAAAGGGAAAATGTCAAATTTTGTGTTAGGTGAATAGTAAGAAGCATATATAATTTCATAGTTTTCCCCATCTCTTATCTTGTGCTAATAAATTGAGCAATTAAGGGCATTTATTTATGTAATCTAATCTATTCACTAAAATCAGGCTAATCTTTATGGAATATGAGTATAAAAAGGCTTTCTTTTCTGCTGTCACTGATGTCAAATGTATCTGTAGAATATCTCTTTACTTTCCATAAATGGAACACCATGTTTGTTCCAATACCTTTTATTAACGCTCACATATTGAAATGTCAGGACAGTTTACAACTTCTATTTCACATTCAGTTTTGTGGTAAATAGCCTCCAACCAGGTTAGGCAAGACCTCAAGTCCAAGAATATAGAGGAGGGGAGGATTGTTATGTATTCTTCCCAATTCTTTTCTATCCATCTTCTGCTTCTTTGGATTTGTGCCTATGCTGGGGGAGAAGGAATTTGACAGGGAAAGATTCAAAGATTTTCTTATTAAGGGGTTGACCTTATGGTTCCTTACTGATGGGTTTTGCTCTCTCTGCAACAAATGCTCAATGCTGACTTTCCTGACATGTGTGAGCCTTAGCTTTGGTGAGTGGTGAATATGAGAAGGTATGTAGGAATGATATTAGTCTGGTTATCTCAAGATGGTTTCTGGTGGTCTGTTCAAGCATAGGATCTTCAAGCTGATGTGGTCTTCATTATGATCAGTAGAAAGCACTGGAAAGTCCCCTAAATTATAGGTTTCTCAAAATATTGTATCTATCTTTACTTAATCTCTTTATTGGGGAGTTAGTTACAATGCTCAGGTAGGTTTACAGATTTCTCACGAATTTGAGCGTGTCAGACCTGGAAGAGAGACTGTCATAAGGATTGACAGGCCTGGAAAAGTATGTAGATCTTTAAATTTTTATTTCCTTGTCTTTTCTTGATCTCTCCTTGCTACCTGTTTCTTATTTCTTCTATTCTACCTCACTTGGACAAAATGTAATGCATCACAAAGATATTTTGGCAATATTTTTGGATTTTACTTTCTATAATATCCATATCTAGAAATTATTTTGATCTGTTTGATTAAAGCAGGATATACGTGCCTTTAAGACCGTCTATTTGCCCCTTCTATCCTACCACAAGCATTTGCAGGACACCTCTGTCATGTTTAGCAGTGTGAAGAGCATTGGATTTTCAAAGATAAATAAGATGGGTAACCTTTTTCTACATACTCTTTTGCTTAGGATGATCTTGGGTTTGAAAAACATTGAGGCGTGCAGAACAAAATGTGCTTTTCCATTTATACATGTGAAGTGCAGTCTTAGGTTAAGAGCCTAGGGTTTCACAATCACTCTTGTTTATCTTTTTTTTAATCTCATTTCTTTTCTCCATTCTACAAGTACCAGGTATTGTGAAAATGGATTGATGTGGGGTCATTTACTCTAGCTTGGAGAGTGTGACTGAAGCTGCAGGGTTTTTAGTTGTTTATAAAAGTGGATCACATATTTGGAAAGTATAACTCTTACCAATGTAAGTGTTGCAGGACTCTTGGTAAAGTACAAATGCAGTTTAAATTGATTTTCTAACCACTTTTATCACTACCATCCTTGAGTGTAGCAACTAGGGCTGGGCATTTGTTTTACATAGTTTCTTCTATATTCAATCTTTTCAGAAGACATTTAGGTCCTCTGCAAATCAGTTTCATTAAAGTTATGATTATATATAAAATTACATTTCAAAGAGAAAAAAAGATTGAATATAGAAGAAATTTAGTTTATTATACTAAATTTGAAAAGCCTCAAAGAGTTAAAAGTTTCAAGGTTTGACCAATGGAAAAACCCACTATTAAATTCCGCACATTTTTTACATCATATTTATGTAGCAAGGTCAAACAAGTAGGGGGAAAAATCTCATCTTCAATTTTCTCTACCCTTAGGTAATAATACATAGAGAACTCATTTACCCTGATTGATCTTCCTGGGCATAAGAGACCTCTCTGACTTAAATCCCATCTGAAAACTATCTTTTCTCTCCTTTCTTATAGAATACTAAAAGGATTCTCTCTCTCTCTCTCTCTCTCTCTCTCTCTCTCTCTCTCTCTCTGTCTGTCTCTCTCTCTCCTCTTTTTTCCATCCCTCCCTACCTGCCTCCTTCTGTACTTCAAAGAACAAGCAAGCTAAATATGACCTGCTAATGTTTTCCTTCCCATCAAAAATTATTAATATTTTAAGTAGGGAGAGATATGTTAAAGCCTGTTTTTATTTGTTTTTTACTAGAAGCATTTATTCTTGTTTTAAATCTACATGCCTTACCACTTACAGATTGCATTTGTGCACACACACATAAAAAAAATAGGTTTGGCAAATTGTGTTAATAACTATCATTTTTACATCTAATTAGACATGCCACTGTTTGAACTGTGTCAAAAGTTTGACAAACAAAATAAAAACAGCAAAGTTAAAGCTGAAATATAATGTGAGATAATCAGAATTCCTTGGTTTTGGTTTAAAACAAGTAATTTAAATTTAGGAAGGAAACAAAGCCAATTTTTTTGATTCAGCAATAGACAAGGTTCTCAAACCTTACATTTTGTTCCTGGCCCATTTGCTGGTATATCATGTACCTTAGGAAAATTGCTTAACCTTTTATTCTAGGAAAATGATATAAAAACTGTTCCTGCCTGCCTACCTAAACCTCAAGTGATTTGGAACCAAAGTTGAAACTTGCTAAGGACTCAGGAGTATACAGACTAGATGGAAAAACACTGGAAAATAAATTCTGGTATTATTTTTTAATATTAAAATAAAGTACTATATTCAAGCAAGCATTGTCAAAGTGTCAACACTGATGATTGCCATTGACCTAACAATTATCAAGTAGTCTCTGTGCCTTGGAAAATTGCATTAGAGACATTGTTCTGATATAAATTTATTTTAAAATGATATCAATACTAAAAATACCTTCAAAACATAGTTTTAAGTTTCTATTTGAGTATGACAAAAAGGATACAAGTAAGTTAAAAGATTTGTTCAAGTCAGCCTGATAATATGCACAGGATAAACTGAAATTTTCTAGAACTTAATTTAATGCTCTCTGTCCTAAGTTCTGACACATAAATCAACCATTAGTTCGATCACAAATAAAAATAGGTTAGTTGTTGTCTAAACCAATGATATGGTAGCTATTTTCAGCAGTTATCTGACTTGAGAATTACACTTAAGGATGAGACCATTTATAAAAATATAGCTTCACTCTTGTAGACCAGTCTAAGAGGCAGGAAGTCTATCCTTACTCCTTAGTATGCCACTAACTGCTTCTGGATTTCACTTTCATCATTTGTGTAAAGAAGAGAGTAAGCTGGACCAGAATTTCCAAAACTATTTTTCACAATATTCTAATAAGTCTCTGAGGAGTCAGGGGAAAAAATATTCTGCAGGAAGGGAAATATTCCTAAGATAAATTTATAAGTTATCACATGTTCTTTTTTTTTTTCCTTGGGATTTCAACCTGTGTTTTTGTTTTTATTTTTTAATTTGTTTATTTTTACACAGTGACTAAGGATCAAACCCAGTGCCTCATACATGCTAATCGAGTGTTCTGCCAAGGAGCTATAGCTCGGACCTCCACAATGTGTTTAACATATTAAATTCAACATAATAGAACCAATTTAATTCTTTTAATTTAGTTTCTAATTTTTTTTCATCATTCCCTCAGATTCATAATAGGGATGTGGCATGAGAGGAATAGATGAACTTTAGATAGGGCAAAGGGGAGAGAGGGGAAGGGAGGGGACATGGGGTAGGAAAAACAATGGAATGAGGACATCATTACTCTAAGCACATGTATAAAAACACAAATGGTGTGATTCTACTTTGTGTTCAACCAGAGACATGAAAAATTGTGCTCTATTTGTGTCATATGAATTGAACTGCATTCTGCTGTCACATATAACTAATTAGAATAAAATTTTAAAATGTTAAAAATATTTTTCCAAGATACCTATTAACATCACACAGCATGCTCTTTTTCTTAGACTCGGTGTTAGGAAATGCTGCACCAGATGATACTAACAAGGTCCAACATGTAGTACTATTTTTCCTACTTTTAAAAGACTTTCATTCTAGAATATGCTATGACAACTGGGAAAATACTTTAGTTTAGTGTGCTTCAATATCAAGAATCCTTTTTTCACGTTTGATTTAATTTTCAATAGGCTTCAAGATATGCACTTTTTCTTTTCAGTCCTAGATTAATATATTTATGCTAAATATAGTTGAAATGCAATTAAGTACATAGAAAATCGTACCTACACATTGAGGTTTCATCTTGAGATAGGGAATTATTTGGATGTGGACCCTTGAGTTATACCAATGTCCACCAGACTAATTTATTTTCCTTTTGCTCTCTCACAAATACTTCAGAGCTTTTTAATCCCTTCCCCCTATGTACCCATTCACACCAAAACACAAATAAAAACATCAAAAATACTCAAGGCTAAATGTAAGCACAAATATCTATGCAGGTGACTACAGAAGGAACTTTTATTCTTCCAAGGAGAGAAAATGGGGCTAGGGAAGGAATGTGGAGAGGAAAGGAGTGGAAAGAACCAGATTCACTTAAGTGGAAAGAAGAAGGACCTTTGACTCAGGACCAGGACAGAGTGAAGAGGACTCATGGCCTTGAATGTGGAGCACCCTGTGTAACCTCCAGGAGCAATGGAAGTTAATATTTCCCCTGAGTGGAGTGTGAACCACTTCAGAGGGATATAGATGTGAATGAACTCTTGGCCTCTAAACAAGGTGGGACTACACAGAAGCACTGCAAATGCTGCCCCCACCATTACCACATACATACACCAATGATCCAGACTCAGGGTTCAAGACTCATGTCTATACCTCTATGTGAATTGAGCACTTATGAGCCTTTGAGGTTCTTTTCTCATTTGACTGAAGATTACCAAGATCTTTCTAATCTCAAATATCTTAGAATCTAAAGGTCCTTCCAATGCTATTATTTCTAATCTAGAAGTATATCAATGAATTTATGTATTTGGGGAATGCATGCTGATTTAAATGTATTAGAAACATTTTTTATTTGTTCTAATTGGCTATACATGACAGTAGAATGCATTTTGATTCATTGTATACAAATGGAGCTCAACTTTTCATTTCTCTGGTTGTACCTGATATATAGTCTCATCATGCATGCAGTCATACATGTACCTAGAGTAATGATGTCCATCTCATTCCACCATCTTTCCTACCCTTAAGTCCCCTCTCCTTCCCACCTTATATCAGAGAAAACATTTGGCCTTTGTTTTGGGGGGATTGGCTTACTTCCTGTAACATGATATTCTCCAACTCCATCCATTTACCTGAAAATGTCATAATTTATTCTCTTTTAATGCTGAGTAATATTACATTGTGTATATATACCACATTTTTTTATAATTCATTCATCTATTAATGGGAATCTAGGTTGTTTCCATAGTCTAGCTAGTGAGAATTGAGCTGCTATAAATATTAATATGGCTGCATCACTATAGTATGCTGATTTTAAGTCCTTTGGGTATAGACTGAGGAGTGGGATAGCTGGGTCAGATGGTGGTTCCATTCCAAGTTTTCCAAGGAATCTCCATACTGCTTTCCAGAAGGTTGCACAAATTTGCAGTCCCACCACAATGTTTGAGTGTACCTTTTTGCCCACATCCTTACCAACACTTATTGTTGCTTGTATACTTGATAATTGCCATTCTGACTGGAGCAAGATGAAATCTTAGAATAGTTTTCATTTACATTTCTGTAATATTTAGAGATATTGAACATTTTTTCATATTTTTTGTTGATCGATTGTATATCCTCTTCTCAGAAGTGTCTGTTCAGTTCCTTAACCCATTTATTGATTGAGTATTTGTTTTTTTGGTGTTGAGTTTTTTTAGTTCATTATATATCCTGGTAGTTAGTGCTCTATCTGATATGCATATGGTAAAGATTTTCTCCCACTCTGTAGGCTGTCTCTTCACATCGTTGATTGTTTCTTTTGCTGAGAAGAAGCTTTTTAGTTTGAATCCATCTCATTTATTGATTTTTTTATTTTATTTCTTTCACTTTAGGAGTTTTGTTAAGGAAGTCAGGGACTAATTTGACGTGATGAAAATTTGGGCCTACTTTTTTTTTTTTTTTCTATTAGGTATAGGGATTCTGGTCTAATTCCTAGGTCCTTGATCCACTTTGAGTTGAGTGATAAACATTTTTTTTTTTTAATTTATAATCAACCTCTGTGTTTTACACATCTACTTCTATTATGGAGGGAAACCAAGAGAATCTTTGAACATAATTGTCAAATAAAGTAAAAACCCAGAGAATTCGAGGAAAAGGCATATACATTGACAAATAAATCATCCTCAAGTTGAGTAGAAAAAGAGATAACTTGACTGCTCTCATGGTGTAGTTCTCCAGTGCTGGGTTTAACTATTGTCTGGTCTATTTCATAACTTTGTAGGAACAGAGGCTGACTTATAGATTTTTGACCAGTGGAGATGAGAATACTTTCTTTCCTATGGAAAAGTACAATAAATATTACAGTTTATGACCCTATTGGACATTAATGAATTTTATATCTAATACAGCAATCTTGTCTTAATATTACTTCTCAAATGCTCCTTCAATTAGCTTTGATATACTACCAATACCTTCATTAATTACTGCATTGAATAAAATATTGGCCTCACTCACATGGTATTTGCATGACAGTCATGATTTTACCGTCATGAAATTATACTTTATCAGAATTGTTTTCCACATTAGACCCCCTTATCATTTTTATATCAAAGTAAGTAGATTAAAAGGAAGACCAAGCATATGTAGACATAAAAAATTGGTTACAATGGAGAAGAAAGATAATTTCAACCTTCTTGCCTCAGGATTGGAAAGAAGTGAATCAATTTTCTTTCAACAAGATGTGCTCCATTATCCCATAGATCTTCTGTCTTGGGGACTGTCACCAGCTTTGGACAAGAAGTCAGATAATTACAAGACACATCCCACACAGAAGGTCCTACACTAGGAGCTTAATGTTCTGGAGCTGCCATCCTAAAATTCTTAATATAATATCTTTAAATTTGGCTTTTGTTTAAGTGAAGTAAGATGGAGCATACGTCAGGACCTTGGAGCCTCAGCTCACATTCAATCCTATTCTTACTGCATCTTCATGTCTTCAAGAAGAGTCACCAGCTTCCCTTGCCCTGTCCAGTGACCACTGCCACCTTCACCAGCAGCAGGAGCCTGGGCATAAGCGCAGGAGGAGTCAGGGTTGGGTTCCCACTCTCCATGTGCTAGACTCAGGACAGGTCCAGGTGCCAGTAATGGACACACCCACCCTAAAAGCCTCTCTATGTTTAAGGAAATATGTCCTTAAATAGGAAAAAAACATAATATCAGGTTGAGAGAAAGAGACTGCAGCAGAGAGTAGAAAGCAATAATTTTTACATTTTGAGACAGGATCTCCTCATTTTCATTTTGAATTGGGTTGGATCACACAATTATGTTGCTGGTCTTGGAGGGGGGCAATGAGTGGGGATTCTTAATGTCACACTGATTGTTCTTCAATCCCCACATTGTTCTTCAATGGCCACTGCAAATATACCAAGCCAATTTATTGTTGATCTTCACATCTTTATTTTATTGTCATCATCTTAATGATATATACTTAGGGAATAAAATAATCCTAACAACACTGCATGGGTTATTTAAAGATCTTGTAATAATTATGATGACTGTACAGATTACTACTTTCTATTAGTTCTTCTAAAGAAATCATTAGGATATTCTCTTTGACTAGAATTTACACACTAAAAATGAAATAAACAAAAATTCCCCATGCTCTCACTCCTTTAAATCCAAACTCATAAAAGCTAAGTTAGGAAGACCTTAAATTTGTTTTTCTGAGATTTTCACTGATGCTTACCACTGTATGGATTTCATATTATGAAATTATCTGGAAACAAAGAAACCTCTACCTTCAGATCACTTCAGTAAGTACAAAGAAAGAGAACCTTCAGTGCAAGTCATTTTGCAATGCATAAAAATAGTAAATATACTAAGTCATGAGTGCTATACTTGAGAAGCTTAAAGGAGATGAGGATACTACAATACAATATACAAGTGCTGGAACATATTGATGTCCTATTAAAAAACATATTACTGTAAAACCCTGTAGAATAAACACTACATAAATAGACATACAACTAGAATATATTACCTTGTATGCCTTCACAGCAAAAACTTTTGATATATTTCACCATTAGGTAAATATTACATATCACATATTACATATATACAACCCAAAGCACATTTAATGTAATATAAACTTAGTTTTCACATATTCCTACCAAGTTCTTTCCCTGTCAGATTTGCATTACTGGCTAAAACATCTAAAACTGCCAAGTAAGGAAAAAATCCAATGAAATTTCTGAACTGCCTCCCATGGCTGACTGGAGACTTAATAGTGGTGAACATCATCCTTTTTGAGCCTGTCTTGGGGAGCTTTTTACTGAGAGGAAGACTGAAGTTTATCAGGGGTCATCTGGCAGGAGAGATTTTTATTAGAGTTTTGAGAAACCTCTGAAATATTCTGCCTTCACCTTTCCAGCCTTGTAGAACAGAAGACTGCAGATCTCATAGCTAATATTCAAACTGAAATTGGACCACGTAGATATGAGAAATCAACTTGACAGCAAAGGTTATCCATCTTCCCACACTTGCTTCTCCTGCTGCCATCTCAATTCCATAGGTGCTTTTGTTTTTTATTTCACTTTTTGGAATAAGAAAAAAAGAAGTTTCTGTGCATCTTTGGCATTTCCCCACTATGACAGGCCTCTACAAATCCAGCTATGATTCTTGGCATCTCTCAGATGTAGACAAATAAGTTCATAAGCAAAACTGTAAAAATAAAAATTTTATTTAGCCTTGAAAACATTATAGCATGAGCTATCACAACTTTATTTATTTATTATTATGGGGATTAAACCCAAAGGTGCTTTACTACTGAGCCACATTCTCTGCCCTTTTTAATTTTTCATTTTGAGACAGGATCTGAGTTGCTTAGGGTCTCACTAAATTGCTGAGGCCAACCAGAAACTTGTGGTACTCCTGCCTCAGTTGCTGGGATTCCTGGCATGCACCATCAAGCCCAGCCACAGCTTTATTGTAAACTGAACTTTTCTTTTAATCTTTGCATTCATAATACTTTTCTGAATATTTAAGTCTATTCTAAAGAATATTCCTAGAAAAGGCAGAGAAATGTTAAACAGCCCCCAATTGTAGGTGTATGTATGGAAGACAAATATAGGTGATATTGTGAGGCCTTCTTTTATTATAATTAGTGAAAACAGAAAAAAAAATGTTAATCATATTGTGGCAGTAATTCCAGTGGCACTGGTGACAATACAATCTTATATAACATAAAACTAAGCTGCAAAATCCAACCTTATCAAACACTGTTGAGTAATGTTTTTTAACTTATTCAATGCTTACATTTTCAGTTTCTTGTCTGTGAGCTGAAGGAGATACCAGTACAACCAGGCCTCCTCTCCAGAGCTGCAAGAAGCTGAAATAAAAGTCTGTGTGGAAATGCTTGAAATTGCAAGACGCCATCCAAATGAAAGGATGCTTTATCATATAGATGTAGAATGTTGAAAAAGAGAGCATGTGAAGGCTCTTTTATTTGAACAAGCAGCTTCTATACTGTCTATGGGGATTAATTATAGACTTTCCACATTTCCAAAATATTCACAGATTTATTTAAATAGTGAGATTCAAAACTGAGTGAAATATAGTGAGTTGATCAAAAATCCAAAATAATCTCCAACTTTTCTTAATACTTGCTGTGTCAGGCTCACATCCATGCTTTTGATGCAAAAATGCACAGTGAGATAAATTTCTGTGATCATGAAGTAATATTGCCAAAGCTATTAAATCGCTGTCTATTTCCCTCCTCCAGAGGGAATACCAGATATGGCTATACCAGAATTTTTAAAACACTTTCTCTTGTCATGTAGCACCACATGAGCTACCCCTGTGCACTTGCCAGACAGCCCCTAAACAAAGGATGTTAATAATAAAAGCAAGCTACATCATCAATTGCTTACCCTGTTCCATTTACTATGTGCATTATTTCAATTAATCCTTGTAATAACGACATGGTATTCATGTTGTGGTTATCTCTATGGTACAATGGCAAAACTAAGGCAGGGAGAATCTAAAAAATAGATCTAAGGTCACACCAATGGTGAAGATGGGTTTAAACCTCAGGAAATCTTGTTCACCTCTGTTCTACCACAACACCACCATCACCATCTATGCTATGTAATGTTGTGACATTTTTACTATTGCTATGGTTTTGAACAGTTACCACTTTTTAAGTGATTTACCCTGCTTCGTAAATGATGCTGAGTACTTTAACTCATTATATAGGCATACATTTTTAAAGCAGGTCTACAATTCCTCTGTTGTGAAATAAGGAAACTGAGGTTCAAAGAATTTGTGCAGTTTGCTCAAGATCGCAGAGGAGGTGGCTAAGGTAGCTTAGATAGAACTTTAACCTATCTACGTCCTCTGATCTTTCGGCAATGTTATGGTCAATCTCCATAATCCTTTTCACAGGGTACTTGTGATATTTTCTGTTACAGGCTATCTTCTGAGTCTAACTTATCCCTTCAAACTACTGGGAATAAGACAATTCCAACCATCCTCCCCGGATTTTATATACACCAAAAATGGGTCCAAACTAAGGTGCTCTTTGTGTTCTTTATTGAAGTCAGGCAAACAAATTCAACTAACACAGACACCATTTCCTGCTCCACACACACACACACAGATGATTTATTAGGAGTTAGAATTAAAATGGATAGAGGTCTTTACTTGTGAATGAAGTTTTTAAAGAGAGAGAGAGAGAGGGAGAGAGAGAGAGAGAGTTTTAATATTTATTTTTTAGTTATCGGCGGACACAACATCTTTGTTTGTATGTGGTGCTGAGCGCGCTACCGCTTGAGCCACATCCCCAGCCCCATGAATGAAGTTTTTTATATTGCTTTCTAGGCCTGTAATATGATCAATTGACTCCTGTGTGCTTGTTAAAGGACCTTGCGCATCAAAAGTAAAATGCATTTTGCATTTGTGAAATGTTCTGTTAAAATTGAAAACAAACACTTAAGAATAAGAATTACAACAGTTCTTAAATATTATCGATTAGATTGGGAAAGTAGGAGCAGGAAGCCTGAGCTTGTGATGTGTTAGCATTAGCGTTGTTCTGTCTTTTCTTCTGCCAGCTGCTGCAGTGAAGACTGGGAAAGGACAGAATCCCTGTCTTCCTGGCTCCTGAGGAGAAACAAAGCTTATGATAGTGTCACAAAGTAACAACCCCATCCTATACATCATCAATATGCGAGTAGGAAGACTTTTGTTGGCTAAAAGCATTCTGCTAGCTCAGGGAAGACGCTTGGGAAGGATTAAGCATATATCCCAAATTTATTTTTAAAAAATAGCTACCTTAATCTCATGATATCAGTTAAAATTTTTTAGAGGAATCCAGGAACAGATAGTAAAAATAGAAGCTGGTCTACTTCAACAGAAGATCATATGAAACTAAGCTAAGCAAATTTATTCACCATGGTGGAAAGATTGTTTTTTGTTTTAGAAACCTGACAGTATCTGTTGGCATAATATGACAGTAAGTACGTCACCTTACTGGCTATGTTTTCCTTTTTCTATGGCTCTGTCTACTGCAGCCTGAAATTGTCACTTTACTTAGCTAACTGCTAAATCACAAGCAATAAAGGAGCTGGTTGTTGTTTTAATTGTACTAATAAGAGAAGAACTATGAAGGGAGATTCATGCTTCACTCTATTTGCCTTATATTTTGGGATCCAGTGTTCTGATTCATTGTGTGGCTTATGCTGCATCAAGACTCAAAGCTAAATTATAAAGTCAGTTTTCAGCTTCAACAAATCCTCTCTGGGTCCTGCTGTGCTTCCCTTAATGGCAGGGACTGGTGGCTTCCATCTGTAAGGAAGCATGTTTTGCATATGAACTACCACAGGGCACAAGACAACAGCACAGAGAAGAACCGCAATTCCACAATTCCTTTCCCTTTTGTGTGTGCAGTTGTTTTTGTTTCCTCTAAACACTGAGGAATGGAAACCAGGGAGTGCTTAGGAAAAAAATCTTGTTTTAGTGTGGAATTGGAAGAATAATTATTTGATGTTTTGTATGCACACGCTTGTAAAGCAAAACACTATTTCTTAATATAAATATAGCAGCAGGCTTTAAGATCTGAACTAATCTTGCTTTAGAATATCACCCTAAGAGACAGAGGGTTTCTTAGATGCTGATTTATTCAGTACCCTTACTCTCTTGTTGTGGGTTTGTTTAGCCTGATGTGAACATAAGTTCAACCTAGATAGAGGAAAGTCCACTGAGAATACATAAGTATTTCAATTTTACCTCAAATTAAAATGGGGGAGGAAGTCACACTTCTATAAGGGGGGTGCGGGGGGGGGGGGCTGAGTTATTGTTCTTTACATTGGCCTAAAGGTAGAACAATATTTTCTTTATATTCTGTTTCTCCAAACTGAATTCAATCTTCTTTCTACTGGGCAAAGTAACAGAAACAGTAATAACTTACTGCCACCTACAGATGGGAGATACATCTTTGAAAGCATCTGCTAGAAGCAAGAAAGATGAACATGGAGCTCACACTAAAGCCCACAGGTCAGAGAGCATAAATCTTATAGGAGTTCCATGTGAGAAATACTTTCCTACCATCAGTAATCAGATTGTGCTTGTAGCTTCTGAGATTTAAATGAATTTAGGACTAGTGAGAAAGCAGATTCTCCAATAGTATATTCAAGTAATTTTCTTCTCATTAGTCTCTTTCTAATGGCAGTGAGCTTTCATTTACTACAGTCTAAGTTTTACGTAGAGAATGAAAACCCATAGTTAAGACTCGTGCCAGCCAACCTTTGCAATAATTTCACATCAGTAAGGCCACCTCTTAGCCCTGTGAGCAGGCTGCAGTAAGAGCATAAAGCAATGCCGTGTTTGTGTAATGATTTTTTTTTTCTTTTTTTTTTGCAGGGTGGGGGGGGTGTGCTGGGGTGAAGGAGACCTAGTGGCACTTTACCACTCAGCCACATACCCAGCCCTTTTCTTTTTTTTGTTTAGAGATAGGATCTCACTAAATTGTATAGGATCTCTCTAAGTTGCTGAGACTGGCCTTGAACTTGTGATCCTACTGCCTCCGTCTCTGGAACCTCTGGGATTATAGGCATGCACCACTGCATCCTGTTGTTATGATTTCTTAAAGTCATATACCAGCAACTTTTCTTGGCTCATCTCTAAAGCATCTCAGATCCCTCTCCTACATCATTCAGTGTGCAATTAACTGGACGTTTCTTTTTCCTTGTGTTCAGTATTCTTGCATATACTCTTCAGTCCACTTAATCCTTTACTTTCTTTTATAAGAGTTCATATAACTTTGCTATACTGCTTAGGGTTCTTGCTTTTTCAAACAAGCTTGGAAAATTTTAACAGGTTATATAGGAGAATATTTTTTGAATGTTGGTATCCTCCCCAAAATTTATATGTTTGAACCAAATACTCAACATGAATGTATTAACGTTTGCAAGTTTTAGAAGGCAATTAGGCCTTGAGGTATTTTCCCCCTGTGTGTAGGGTCTGTTCCAAGCTCAGGAAGTATAGCAGTGAACAAGACAAGTTCCTGCTTCAGGTACCCTTCCCTCATAAGAGGCTTACGGGAGATTATTTGTCCCTTCCTCCATCTTTGAAGCAGAGAGCAAACCCTCAGGATTCACCAGACAGACATCTGCTGGCACCTTGATCTTAGACTTAGCCTCCATCCAGACTGTGAACAATAAATTCCTTGTTTGTAAATTACAACGTCTAAACTATTTTGATAAAGCAGTAGGAACAAACTATGACAGAGATCATCTAAGAAGATGTAAAAGATAATGGCTAAGAACAGAAATACACACAATAGCTGATTGAATTTGGACCAAGTTATTAAATTTCCTGCTTAGATTATTTTCTTTTGTAAAATGAAAATGTTAACACTAGATACCTTGTTTGGCTTCTACCTGGATTAAATGAATTGACATATCTAAACTGCCCAGCATAATGCTGGACACATGGAAAGCACTCAATAAATATATGCTACAGTTTTATTAACATCTAATCCAAACTGACAAAAACTGATGCTGAGAGATAAATTTCTTGCTTTGTCTTATGCTCACAATATATATGAACATAAGCTTAATAAGGAACATCTTAGTAACAAAAATTTTCCGTGGTTGTTTTTGGCACTGGGTATTGAAAAGGACGTTGTATGTGGTAAGCACATTCTCTACCACTGAGCTATATCCCCAGCCCCCTAGCAAAAAAAAATTTTAATGTTAAATTTTTAAAATTTTGTCTCTTTGTTAAGTCATCATAATACCATTTATATGTAACAACAATTTAAAAATCAGGACAAAGCAGCATTGTAAGAGATTTATCTTCATTGTATTTACCACTTATAACAATTCTACAAGTAAATCCCTATAGTTTAAGAGATGAAGAAAGCTTGGAATACCTGCTCATGGCCAGCATGTTCCAGCCTTGGAATCTCATTACATGTTTGCATAACTTCGAAACAGATTCTTCAACTGAAGCACATTGTTTCTTTCCAAATTGTAGATCCACAGGTAATTAGTTCAATTAGAAGCACACTTTTCTTGGCTTCACACTATGTCTTGCTTTACCTCTAAGGACTATGCAAGGTCCTTTTTTTTTCTAATGTAATATTGACGTTCCTCCAAACTTCTCTTGTTATACCCTTCTTTCTCTCCACAGATGATCCCATCCATTCCTGAAACTTCAAATGCCACTTATCTGCTATAACCCACTTCAATTACTCTTATAGTATAAGCCAAATTCCAACTTCAGTTATATGGCTCAAAGGCAAGTAAGCAGTCTTCCCTCTTTCAGGGACAGTAGCATCATCTTTCTGGTTAACCAAGGCAAAAGTTTAAGAGTAACTCTAGATCACCTCTCTTTTTCTCACCCCCACTGCAATCCAGGAGTAAGTGTATTTCATTCAACATTCACAACATATTGAAAATCCACACCCTTTTCTTTACGCCTCTGCCAGGAACCAAGTTCAGGTCACCATCTTCTCTTATGTCAACTACTGCAAGAGCTACTAACTCGTCTTCCTGACTCTGTTTGTCCCCTATGGTACATTCTACATATAGCTGCCAAAACAGCTTTTAAACCTGTAATTCAGAGAGCAGTTTCTCTTCTTTTGAGTCCTCTTAAATGGCTTCCAAATATAGTTAAGAACAACTATCAATTCCTTATCCTGTCCTGTAAAGTCTGCTTGGTCTTCCCATGTCCAAATTCCAATATTATGTTATATTCATCCCCCTCACTATGACTATTTGAACTTCTACAACAAGACAAGATTGTGATCACTATCATCCAGCCCATCCTCAGGAAGTTATTTCTTTATTAAATTTCATTTCAGAAATCATCTCGGTGAGATTCTTAAAGAGCCCTAATTTAATCCATTTCTGCTGCTATCACAAACTATCTAAGACTGGGTAATTTGTAAACAATAGAAATTTATTTCTTATAGCTCTGGAGGCTAGAAAGTCCAGGATCAAATTGTAGACACTCAATGTCCAGAGTGAACCTTCTCATTGTGCCCTCATATGGCAGAAGAGATGTTAGGGCAAATGGTTCTAGATACTTCTTTCCAGCCTTTTGATAATGTATTGATCCCATCCACAAAAGCAGAATGCTCAAGGCCTTATCATCACCTAGAGGCTCACCTCTTAATACTGCTTAATAATGCTTAATTAAGCTTCAACATGAGCTCCGGAAGGACACAAAAATTCAAACCAGATGAAACCCCAACTTACACACACCTCCCACAACCATGACATTATTTTTTTCCTTTCATCAGACTTTATTCCTCTATTCGTACCCTTCATGGTCCATATTTATACTATTATTTCTCTTTACTTGTATGCTGTACATCTCTTCTAGCAGACAGCTCTATGGGGATGGAACCATTCCTGTTTCATTAAATTTTATTCCCACTATTTAACACAAGCTTGGAGTGCTCCTAACAAATATTTGTCAGCATTCAAGAAATATTTGTCAACTAAGTAAATGAATGGATTGTATTAATTGATTGTGACCACTGATTCCCCACATTAGCCCACTAGCTAGAAATAAGCAAGAAGATAAGTATGTGTCAATCCATAGTGTCTTCTAGTTTAAAATTAACCTAAAGTGACATCCCTCACTGAATTCCACTTATCATTTCTCCATAGGTCATAATTGGTCTTTACAGTAAATGTAAGTGTACACATAATGAGTTTCAGTTGACTTTATTTTTAATTAAAAATAGAACTTTTGACATAATGTCTCACTACTATCTCTAGCTTTTATACATCTACTTTATTTTTTAATATTTATTTTTTAGTTATAGGTAGGCACAATATCTTTATTTTATTATTTTTTATTTTTATGTGGTGCTGAGGATCGAACCAAGTGCCTCACGCATGCTAGGCGAGTGCTGTAACACTGAGCCACAGACATAGCCCCTACATTTACTTTATTAATAGCTCAGAAATTTTTGCATGAAAGAAGACAATATTCTAGAGTTTCTAGTTGCTTTTCTGCCAGACTGCCAGACATAGTGACCAGTTATAGATATACATGACATTACATATGTAAGAAATACTTTAATATCACATGGAATGGTGACTGGTTAGATTAAATCTTAGAAAAGAATATTGTAAAGGGTTTGGAATGCAGCTCAGTGTTAGAGCATTTGTCTAGCATGTGTGAGACCTTGGGTTCAATCCTTAGATCTGGAAAAAAAATGGATATTATAAATGGGAGCATAATATACATAGTATGTAAATAAAATTTGTCCAATTTTTAGATTCACCACAAAGTCTTGTCAAATTGATAGTTTCTGATAAATAATTTTAATTCACTAAGCCTTAAAAAATAGGTTTGCACATAACATGTAGTCTTCACACTGTCCGCAAATGTTTATTGAACTATTATTTAGGAGATTATAATTGATTCTTATTATCTATTGATTCCATATTTACAAATTCATCTCCTCACTGAAATTTATTGAGAACCCCAAAATCACTACTGGCCACAGTTTTATGATCATTTGAGGTTGTTCTCAAATAGATACAAAGTGGTAATACATTTGTCTCCAAGAAGCAAGTTCTTGGCTGAAGCCAAAAAAGTGATGATACTTAATCTTCCGTGTCCACTGTCATACTATAAACAGGTGTCCTTTTGGTGGTTTATTTAGTGGAAATGTTTATCTTTTGTATTTTTTTGCTTCTTGTTAGTTTTTTCATTTTTTGAAATGGCACAAAATTATACTGTTGAAGTACTGTCTAGTGTTCCTAAGTTCAAGAAGATAGTGATTTGCTTTACAGGGAAAATTCATGTGTAGGTAAGCTTCATTCAGGTATGAGTTATAGTGCTGTTGACCATGAGTTCAGTGTTAATGGATCAACAATCTGGTACATCTAGATAAAGGAAGGGTGAATTCATCAATCTATACAAGAGGCCACTCCAGAAGATGCTAAAGTAACATCTCGAGTGAGTGATGAAGCTATGGAAAAGATGGAAGAGTGGCTAAATTTGTGGATTCATGATGTGATGACCAATTTAAAATAAAGGTGAATTGAAGAGCATTGTTGCAAAGGTGAAAAGCCAAAAAATATTTACAGTCACATTATCCAGGGTCAGAAAAATGTTAAATCTCTTTTGGCTTTTATTGGGCAGCTTGCACATTTCCAAAGGTGATGCACAGGGAAAATGTAAAGCTTGCAGGCAAAAGAATTTTTCAGATCAACAGACTGTGGAAGATGCATATACTACATACCTTGATTTAATCATCCCATGATGCACACATACGATGACACATCCCATTGTGTACCATAAACATATATAATTATATGTAATTTGAAAATAAAGCAGCTGCAAACAAGAATTTTTTAAAATACCAACCAAGTGTTAAACAGAAAAGTGGTTGTATGGAATAGCAAAATCAATCATGGTTTATTTTAGAAGGCAATTGACAAATAAACCTATATAATGAAAATGATACTTTAATTGATGACAATGTTGAAACCAGAGGCTTGCAGGAACTCAACCCAGCACTTCTCCTAACAACAGTAGCTCCATGCTTCCTAATTTAGTGTTTGACCCAACTTCATAGACTATAACTTTCTTTTTTTTTTTTTTTGAAATATTTATTATCAACCTCAGCTCTTCAAAATGGCTTTCAAACTTTTAAAATAGCCAAGGAATTATACTGACTCTGCTCCTTACAATGTCTGATGTGATTTTTCTTTTTTTTCTGATTTTTTTATTAGTTGCTCAAGACAATACAATGATCTTGACATATCACACATTTGATTCAAATAGGGTATGAATTCTCATTTTTCCACATGTACAGATTGCAGGATCTCATTGGTTATACATCCATGTGTATATATACAGCAATCCTAATGTCAGTTGTATTCTGCTGCCCTCCCTATAACTTTCAAGAATAATGAGAATAACCATATGTCTCCCACTTCAAGAGAGTCAGTTTTTTGGATGACTGACCTATCAGCAGACAAGTATACAAGTGCTATTGATTATGCACAATATATATTTGTTGAATGAATGAATAATTAGTGAATGCAAAGGGCAATGGGAAAACATGTATGAGATATGAGCAAGGATAGGCAACTCAGCTAGCCTGAAGACTGGAATTGAAAATAGCTTCCTAGAGGAATGGACAAATTGAATATTTATGAATCTTTTTAAAAGTTACTCAGGCAAATAAAGGAACTGCAAGCACAAAAATTACAAAAAAAAATAATTTATAAAGTTAGAGAAATCCCAAGGAAATTAGTATGCTAGAGTGCAGGATACATATAGGAGGGTGGTGAAAGCTGAGATGGGCAAGGAGAGAGGACCAGACAAATGAGTCTAAATTTTAGGCTAAAGTAATGGGTAATAATGAACTACTATATTTATATAAAATATACAATTATATAGCATTAATGTATATAATTTATATAAATGTATTAAATTATGGAACATCATTTATACTCCTGGATGTAGAAAAATTGCCTCTTTAAGCCGGCAAAGAACCTAAACCTAATTACTTGAACATTATGAGCTGTTATCTCTGGTTTGGAATTAAGTTAATAGAATGGTCTTGGTTAAAAATTTGATTCAAATTAGTCTTTTTTTTTTTTTTTAAAAAAAAGTGGTTCAAGAAAAAGGGTAGGAGGAAAGGAGTAAAGAAAAAATTAAGGAAGGAAGGAAAAGAGGGAGGGAGGTGGGAGGGAGGGAGGGAAGAAAAGGGGGGAAAGAGGCTAAAAAAAAAAAAAAAAGAAAGTTTGTCCCATAAAATGGAAAAGCAGGGTCCTCCTTTCTTCCAAGATGTCTGATGAGCACATTTTTGGGGAGCCACTTCTCTCACTAGCTTGCCACTGGAAGCAGATGTCAGTGTGGCTGGCATTGTAAAGGGCATCTACATGATAGAGAAAAAGGCACATATTTCTAAGAGACAAAGAAATGGAGAAGCATGTTCTCCTCCAGTGCACAAAAGGCAAAGATAAGTGCACATGCTCTGAGGAAGAAATTGAGATTGAGAATTCATCTTTGGGGAGAAGAGGGAGGAAAAAGGCATATCCATCTTCACACGTTGGCAGTTTCTACAAAGAAATGACAGAGCACAAGTGTTCTACGCAGCCAAGTATGATTAATAGGGAAAGGAAAAGCCTGGAAGCTCCAAACCAATATAAAAGCAAGACCTTTCCCATTTTCTTTTAGTGTGTGGGCTGTGCGTATGTGTTTAACATGTTTTAATCAAATGCTTAGTGCGTTTTTTGCATCATTTAGTTCAGTACATTTGTACTCATGAGTCATTAGTACTGAATTTAATGCTCCATCTTAATAAAGCCTCAACAGACTGTGATGTGAGCGAAGAAGGCACTTTCAAGTGAATGTTCTTCATAAGACTTGTCACTGTAAGCCTTGCTATTATGGCCTAAATAATGATAATCTGTGTCACTGACCCTCAGAATAAAACAACTGTTTTTTTCCAACAATAATTTAATACAAAAAAAAAAAAAAAACATTGCATTAATCTCATGAAACAGAAAATCCCAACATAACACATGATCAAGGATAGATTTTTGTTGGGGGACATTTTTTCCTAATTTCTTGTTATGCTATTATGATAATATTCTTTTTTGCTATTTAGCATTTAACATTTTTACCACTGATATTGCTGGTACTCAGGAAAGACATGATTACAATAGTAAGAAAAGACAAGAGCTTAGAGATTTGACTCATAGAAACAAATCTCAGAAAGTGTTAGGATAGTGTTCAAATACCAATCATGCAAGTATATCCCTAATAGTAGGTAAATTGTCAAATTTTTTAACTTGAAAAATAATTTATTCTATAAAGACTAAAACTTCTCCCTTAAACTTTTTAATAGAAATACAGTAAAATGTATGCTAATTGAAGTAATTATTTGTCATTTTTTAAAAGTCATATGAAATAATTTTCTCTTTTTAATAAAGATAGCTCACATTTATTGAGTACTTCTGAGTGTTTTTGATACATTCATTTGTTTAATTCTGCAACAACTCTTTGAGATAAGAACTATTACCTCATTTTTATTTTTTATTTTTTTTCACCCTTCTATCCTCTGCTCCACTGATCTCTCCTCTATTTGCAGGGGCTCATTTTTAAATAAGATAACTAAGATACAAAAAGATATAATATGTTTGCCAAGATTTCATAAGCTAGAAAATTTGGCAGCTAGGATGAAAATGCAGGTTAGCTCTACAGGCAAGCTCTCAGTTCCTAAAATACACTAATTTCATTATGATGTTTCATTTGGACCCAATATATATTCCTTAAAAATTGTGTTGCAAGTTGGGCGTGGTGATGCACACCTAAAATTCCAGCAGCTCAGGAGGCTGAGGCAGGAGGATTGCAAGTTCAAAGCCAGCCTCAGAAAAAGAGAGGTGCTAAGCAACCCAGTGAGACCCTGTCTATAAACAAAATTGTTAACAAAATAGGGTTGAAGATGTAGCTCAGTTGTTGAGTTCCCCTGAGTTCAATCCCTAGTATCCCCCACAAAAATTGTGTTGCAGACCATCATCACCCCCACTTTACAAAATAAGCATTTCCAAATTTATAAATTTATGTTTCATGATTTTAATAAAGTATTACCTCTGAGGCAAATTGGTATTCTGCCACAGACATTTTTACTTAGAGTTCTTAAAGGTCTGATGCTTTAAAGTTTCTAAAAAGATATTTGCTTGGAAAAACAAAAACTTCCTTCTAATCTCTTATGTAGCCAAAAAAGCATGGTAACACATAAAACTAGACTGTGTTCAGAATTTTACATAAAACTCTGTATTCAATTTATTTTACTATGTTCACTATGCTACTGAGATGATTTACTTCACCTTACTTGGTGCATCAACTCAAAAACAGACAATAAAAAAATATAAAATGTCACCCAAGACCTACCAGAGATAGTAAAGAGGACTTAATGAAAAAGTAAATGAGACTACCAGGAAAAATTAGTAAGATTTTTTGCTCAAAAAACTAAGAAGCATTGCATTTACATCTATGAAATTTTTTTTTAATTAGAAACAAAACTCAACAAAAGACTATTGTTCTTCAGCAATATTAACTTTTAAATTATTTAATATAAGAATCCATTCAGATAATTTGAACATCTGGTCCAGATTTATGATGTTATGTTGAAATATAAAATCATGCATAAAAACCAAATCAATATAATGAAAATTGCCAAATTATGTTCAGAGCATTCAAGCAGCTGCTTCCAGATAGACATGTTGGTCTGGGCCACTGAAGATTCATGTCCAGGTCCAACTGTGCCACTAGAGGTATAACAGAGCTCCAAGCATCAATTTTCATATGGTCTCTCCTAGCTGAGGGAGTCTGCATTTCTAGCCTATACCTGCAGTAGTTGGAACAATAAAGAAAAACACTGAATGGTAGGCAGAGAAGCGGACTCAAAGCCAAAGATTTCAGGGTTCATTCCTAGATAAGTTCTAAAGAGGAAACTGGGGCAAATACAGTGTTACTGGAGAAGACATTGATACAGTATTCTGAGTTGCTGAGGTGGTGTTTAGAACACAAACCAGTTTACTTTACTTGATGTACCCTTTTTAAAAAATTAGTTCACACAAATGCTTTGATGAAACTGAACTAATCTGCAACTCAGTGAGAAATGTCAGACTAATCAGGTGTGGAGACAGAGATTGAGAAACAAGGGTATCTTACTATTTCTGCCTCATTACAACCAAATTTTTTCATACAATTTTATTTCCCTTGGCTTATTGCTACAAATTTGCATTTAATGCAGTAATTATGTTTCTTAATGCTCAATAATTAAACATATCTACATGAAGTTTTGTGGATGGGTGGTGAGGGGTGTGAGATGGTTTAAGGTCAAATGAGTTACTCTGAATTTTTTGCCAGCCACCTCTCTAATCTTCTGATCTTTTCTTGAAACTAACTATCCACATGGTAAAATCAATTATGTCATTGAATAATTCACCAGTCAGTGATTTGCTTCATGGAACCAAAAAATAAGAATCATTCACAGTATATTTTTTTGCTAAGGTTATCATGCAAACAGATCTTCTAAAATCCTTATTGTACTTTTCAAAAATGCTGAAAATGGCTGTGAAGTGTTCTCACCACAAAATGATAACTATGTGAGAAAATGTATCTGTTAGTTAACTAGATTTAGTCATTCCAGGTGTACATATCCTTCAAAAAATCATGTTATGAAAAATACATAACATTTCATCTGACAATTTAAATAAAATTTAGTTAATCTTAAAATTCAAATAAATAAAATATTTATCAACTAATTAGAAGACTAAAATATATCATGAACAAATACAGTTAGTAAAATGTACCAGTAGTCTCTGTTCAGGACACATTAAAGCAAGAACTCTTATTTTTTTCTCTCTTATTATGTATCTGAGGACACATAGAAAGTCCTTTTTTTGCTGTATGTGGCTAAGAACTAGATGCACTATCTTATAATTTGCTGTAAATTGTTTCCCTTTCAGCCTTTTCTATTGCTTATTTGTTGAATTAGCCAAAATTATTTTGGCCGTAAGGGACAGAAACCCACACAAACTAGCTTAAAACAAAAAAAGGAATGATTGTCTCTTATTAGGAAGTCTAGGGCTTCAGGCAGGGTCAGGCAATGCGCTCTGCATCCTTTTCAGGCTTTGTTCTGCTTTTCTCTCTGGCTTGACTCTGCTGCTTTTTATCCAAACCGCTAGAAAAGAAGCCTGTTGGCATTCAGACTAGATGGTCCTCACAGCATGGGTTGCAGGGCAAAGAAAAAGCCTCTCTTCCTGCATCCACTTATCAGATTCAATAAGAAGGCTCTTGACGGATATTACTAGGGCCAGGTGGATCTGACTGGCCAAGCTGGGTGGGTACACACAAAGGAAGGGAACTAGGTAGGCAAAAACAACACATATAGTCCATCACAGGGCCGAAGAGAGATTTGTTTGGCTTACTGGAGAACACAAAATGCTGCAGAGAAGCAAGAGCAATGTCCCCTAAGAACAGCCAGGAAAGCACCTTATCCACAAAGGGAGAGTGGGAGCTTGAACTGCTTCACAACGTTTCTCCAAAACACCATTTTTGTTTTAATTAAAGTTGAACTTCAACATTGAGTTATTTAAAATCACTTCTAATTTGTTTGCATGTATCCTAATAAGGAAAAAAAGTAACTTGCTTTAATTTGTACTTATAATGTTCAGATTTCATAGATGCACATCAGTATATATCTTAAGAAGGATCTTCCTGTTTCCATGCAAAATCAAGCTAGGCAAAATATTCTCTGATTCTGACTCTTTGATGTAAATTATCTCACTGGGCATTTTTGCACATGATGAAAATCAAGCCAACCAACTGTGGTTAGAATAATTAAGTCTCAACTGTGTAGATAAAACCATTAGTAGCTACCTAATTAAATTATCTCTATGTTTGATATCATTTCTCCAGAATGATTTTTTTTAATATTTATTTTTTAGGTGTAGATGGACACAACACAATGCCTTTATTTTTATGTGGTGCTGAGGATCGAACCCAGGTCCCACCAGTGCTAGGCGAGCACTCTACCACTGAGCCACAATCCTAGCCCTCTCCAGAATGAATTTTTAGGAGACAATTTTGTCTTTTTGTTGTTTTTGCTATTCGGTTCAAATAATGAATGCATCCTTACTTTGGGTACTATTTTTATTCAATGACATTGATCACTGAAAACAAAACTGGTAATAATTCTTACAAAAATTCCTTAGAAACTCCAAACCCTAGGAGTAAAAAGCACTTTTGTCATGCTTGATTTTGTCAAAATTAAACTTTAAAATATTTTCTCATCCCTGCTGATATTGTCATCTTTTCCAACAAGTTTTTTTTAATTCTAAAATACTAAAGAAATTAATGGCAATAGTGAAGATTTTTGTGTTTTTTTTATGCTTATGAAAATTTCACAAACTTGGTATCCCTCTTAATCCTGCTCCTTTAATACCCCTGAAAGTATAACTTTGAAGGAGTAGTTTTAGAGACATTGAGCTTGAAAGGGCTTTTGAAATATTTCATTTCTAAGCTGAGTCAAAAATAGGCATGTTTGCTACAAAAAAAAAAAAAAAAAAAAAAAATCCCCTCACAAAGAAGCTTGTCTGGGAAAAGTATTCTTCAAAACTGTAGACATTTCTTTCAGAAAGCTTCTGTTCCAATTCATGGAGCTTATTGTTCTGATCTCAGAGCTCATTCCCCACAGCTTGAATTTCTTCTCAAAATTGTTTAATGACTTTTAAGAATGTATTTTTTGTTAAGTCTTGTGAGCTTCCGGTGTCAGTGTTTTCCTTTTGATTTCTGTTATTTCGTTCACTTTTGTGCTCCTGACCCTTGATAAAACAAAGGCTAGAACTGTCCGACTCTTGTACAATATGTGCTCAACCAACTCAGAACCATTGAGTTCCCATGTGTGACTTCACCATTGCGTTTTCCCTTATGGAAACCACTTGCTAAGCTTGTCAAACACATGTACATGTCCAACTCATTCTGTTATCATTTTGGACAAAATAGATGTGTTAATTAACAAATGGTGCAGATTTAACCAACTAAATCAGATCTGACACTCTAAAGAGAAAATAAAGAAAACAAATCAGTAATTATGGTGCAATCACATATAGATCACTTACATTTCCTCTTTCAATCAAGAGAATTAAACCATATTTTGATATTTCTATCATGTTTAAGTTTTCTTAGAAAATGAATTTAAGAAAAGGATTTTTTATTTCCCCAGGACAAACGGGACATTGTGGATGGTTGATTAGATTGACCGATGTTATCTTAGCAACAACTGCATAGTCTTACTTCCCTAGAACCTGGAGCATATTCCTATTTTAGTATAGTACTAACAATCCTAAAACTCTGTAAGGTCCAGTTATTTTAACTGTATCTCACAGACAGCAGCAGATTCCATCCACTTCAGAAATGTCAATTAGATTGTGATTGGATAAGCCTCTTTACCACTACATAAGAAATTCCAAAAATATATCCTTTCTGTAAGAATGGGTAAGTTTGGCTACTTAGTTGAGTCTCCTATTTTCCTTTCTCCCTCAAAATTTCTTCTTTAGCTGTGCAGAGTTCAGAAATATAATTTTAATGATAATTGAATTCAAATCTAAATGCATATGAATGAATGATTTATCAATAAGATTGCTACCTTGTTATTTTTTAGTGAAAAATATAATTACAATTAGATGGAAATAATATTATCAGATAGCTAAGTGTATGCTCTTCCCGATGATGATACAATGAAAATTTGTCACAATTGAGAAAGTGGTGTCTTTGTTTATGCTGTAACAAAATGCTGCAGACTAGGTAATTGATAAACAAGAGAAATTTATTTCTCACAGTTATGGAAGATGGCTCTGTCTGGGTGTCCTCACATGGCAGAAGGACAGAACAAAAAGGGCCTAACATAGTTCCTTTGTACTCATTAAAAATACTTAAAGACTTAATCACTTCCCCAAAGGCCCTATCTAAAAATATCATCTGAGAATTGAGCTTCAACACATGAATTTTGGGGGCATAGAGACCAGAGCATGTGATGTAGTGAAAATGAAAACCTCCAAAAGGAAATTAAATTAAATTAAGGTTACTCCATCAAAGGTGACCTTCTTACTGCCCCTGCTTCCACTTGGTTCTAAAAGCTGACATCATTATCAGTCCCCTGTTTAAAGACTTAAGTTACCTCTTGTTCCTTGACTCAAAACAATAGTAGTTCTTGTTCAGAGGGATCTGGATTTAAGTTGCAATCCCAGATACGTAAAACATTGGTACTGTCAATTTCTAGGCCTTTGAATAGTGGTCCAAATATCTCAGTTCCCAGACCCTTCCCAAACCTAGCAACCAAGAATGAACCGTGGGCACCTGTGCAGTACTAGAGCAAAAGGACTCTGATCTCCTGACGTTTCTACCCTCTCCATATTGCCCTCACCATCAGGCTCATGATTCTGCCTCCACCCTGCCTTTCCTTAGTGCTTT